>NC_084460.1:84082500-85377178 GCF_027409185.1 Cynocephalus volans | reverse complement strand
TTGGAGGCACTGGCACAAGACGGAGGGAGTGGGAGAAAAGAGAAGTAAGAGTATTTATGCCCCTGTGTCCTCCCCCATCCCAATTCCTCATCACGGTTCCGGCATTGGCTGCTTTAGCTGTGCTCAGCGGTTGCAGTTCCACTTAGGTGGTCCTACTTCCATGGCTTGAGGTTCTTTCTAGGTTTTGGTAACTTGGTTCATTTCCCTTCAGGCTTAGAAGTGATAATAGCTGCCCACTCTTGCTAGTCCCTGGGCACCTTCTCATCCTGTGTTAATTTCCTTGAGCCTGCCCACACCTCTGTAAATGTGTAAGGGTTTCATAACACTCGTCTCAACCAAACTTCGAGCGGATCATCTCTCCTTGGCAAGACCTCATTGATGGAGCGACTCCAAGGATTGATTTGAAAGTAGTCTGTCTTGTGGCGCTAGTCTAAAGCTTTTAAGAGCAAGAAACTTTCATTTATGCATATTTTCATTCACCCATCCAATTCATTTGTATTTATTATCTCTCTTTTCCTCTGTCCATCCCTCTTCATCTTATCTTTTGACCACTGGCCCAACTCCAGATGCTAAATTTAGGTAATTTTAGGCTTACTCCTAGCGGATCTCCAACTTAGCCATTTATCTAACTACCTTCCTTACTTGGCCCTAGAGGAAAGGATCCAACCAGTCATCTCTGGAGACTCATCTGAATGTAGAACCTATTGTTTCTCCCCAGTTACCTGCATCTGGAATGAGTGCATAGTTAGGTGTTGAAATTATGCTTTGTTCTCTGTGTTTTCCCTTCCTTTTCCCAGAATGGACCCATGACTTTTGTGTCTTCTGACTCAGGGGCTTTGGTAAAACCCAGGTCCACTCTGTATCATGCATTGTTTTACCCTAGGCTATCAAGGACACTAGCTCTGTGGTCTGGAAGATGAAAAGAGACAGGGGTGCTTTGAGGAGAAGGAAGAGGGTGGAAGGAGAGAGGGAAGGAGAGAGAGAGAGAAAGAGAGAAGAGAGAGAGAAAGAAGGAAAAGAAGATAAGGAGGAGAAGGAGGAAGAGGAAAAAAGGAGGAGAGAGATGAGAAGAAAAATAAGTACCAAAAAGAGAGAGTGCCTTAGATGAGCAAAGGGACTTGCCAGCTGAGTTGCCTGCCTTCAAGGGACAAAACTATCTTTGAAAATAAATCTATCAGTAATGACCTCGATGGACCTGAACATTAGAAATCTAATAATAATTGAGATTGAATTCCTTGATCTGGAACAATTCTTTGATCTAGGAAAAAATTTTTTTGATTTAGATAAGAGTAGGGTTTAATTAGATTCACATGAAAATGAAGAACCATGGGATTTCTTTCATAACAAGTTTGTGGACATAGTTCACACTCCCTACCATGAATGGTTTGGTGCTCCCAGCCTTAATGCTGGAATACTCAGCATCCCCGAATTCACAATTTTGCAGTTTAAAGGATTATGTTCTCCCTTCAATGAATAAATTGTCATTATCATGTCTTGTCCATTTATGGATTATAGTCAAAGATTAATAAATACTATATATAAATCTTGTGTTAATAATTTTACATTCATTATTTCATTTATCTTAGCCAGCAACCCTGTGAAATAGATTATTTCCCTAATTTTACAGAAAAGAACTCTTAGGTTCAGAGAGCTTAAATAACTTGCCCAAGGACACACAACTCATAAGTTAATACATGGATTTCAATTTTATCTTTTAAAGATTATGCTATATTGCCTTTCAATAAGGCATATTGTTTCCACCTGGAAATGGAAAGCGAGAACTTCACTTTTCAATGACCTTGGTCACTCTTCCATTTTCTACTGGATAGTTCCTGCCCAGGTATACCCCTAATTAAAGTTCTTGTAGTACTGTAGATTTCTATTTTGTATCCTTGTCACCATTGTCATTTATATTTGCTTGTGTGACTATTGGATCAAAATCTGTCTTCTCTCCTCTAGACTGTAAGCAGCACAAGAGAGGCCATGTCTGATTTTGCTCCCTTACATTTTCAGCACTTAACACAGTGCCTGACACATAGTGAGTGCTCAATAAATGCTTATTGATTGACTGAATGAATCCTTCATCTTTAAATCACAGAATTATAGACTCCCAGAGTCAAAAGTCACCCCAGTGGCTAACTATCCCATTCATCCATCAGAAGTCCTTTGGCACCATCCAAACCAACAGCCAACCGGCTGATTTTGAACACTCCAGTTTGGACCACTCTGACTTCTAGTGAGAGCCATTCAGGGGAATATACCAATGAGTTCCAGTACTCTTCCCTTTCCCCATTCCTCATGAAAGACTTCACCCATGTCTTGTCTTTTCCAGGCTGTGTGTGCCTAGTGCCTCCAGTCTACCTTCATGTGATCACCCTGTTCACATTCTCCTGAGTGTGCACTCATTTTTGGCATTCAGGGAAAAGATCTGAACTTCAGATGTGGTCTGATGAGATTTATTAGATTCTAAACTGAGAGTATGCTAATTTAATTTTATTACCAATTCATACAGAGTCAGGTTGGTAACAGGGCTCAAACCCTGGACCATACTCTAACCAACTGAGCTGACTGGCCAGCCCTACTGATTCATACGGAGTTTGCAGACAACTCCAGCATCCATTTAAAATAAGTGTAGTGGTAGTAATTTGATCATTATCCAGTGTTTCCCAAGTACATGGGCTGGGTTTCTCTCTCCACTCTGTTCTCCTTGCCTCACTGACTGTCAAGGATTCTCATTCATCTGACTTAAGGGATTGGTAAGAGGCTTAAGGGTATCCTAAACAACTGAAATATGGGGGTTATTCACATGGGGCAGTGTGGATGGAGTTCAGAAAAGTCTTAGGATATAGATGAATGTTTTTAGGCTGAAAAAACCACAGGTGGCATGAGAACACCCGTTGATAGAAGAAATAGCAGAATAGCTCTTTCACCCATGCTGTGTGCAGTGCTCTTTCAAGTGGTGATCAGTGATCTCAGCTCTCCCCAGTGCTAAACTCCAGCAGTTCTGGGCAGTCTTCTGTTGATGACTTTCTTCACCTCCACCAAGAATCTTCCCTGTGGTACCCCAGGTAAGGTCCTCTTCTCTCCTCCGTCCCCTGACTCCATGTGCTGTCCCCTCTGTATATTTGCTGGACCTCCTTGGGAGGGGTGGAGGCTGGTGGCATGGCCTTTCACCTAACCTCTTTCTATTTTCTTTGGGCTCCCTCAAAATGTCTCTTTGATTCTCAAGCCTGCATCAGAGTCACAAAGCTGAAAATGGGACATTTATTCTCTTTTATTCTTGATCTTACCATCCTACTTTCCTTGAGACAATATAGTAACATAAAAGGAAGTTGGGAGAAGAAAAGCACAAAATTAATTTTTAAAGATACTGTCATGTTACAATTGTATTGTTGCTAAGCCCTATCTGTACTTGTGCCATTGATTCTTTTGGCCTCAAGAACAGGATCCAAATACTTTTGAATGGAGGTCTTTTTGGTATTGAAGAGATTGCTTTCTTTAAAGGAAATTTCCATTTTCATTTCCAATAGAATTGCCGAATACAAGGAAAGTCTTTTATTAAAAAATGTTCATTTATTCAAGAAATATTAAGTTACTGTGAAGTACCCAAGATGTTCGCTTTTCTATTTCCCTCATTTAAAGAGGACATGCCTGGGAATCATAGGAATCAATACTCTTTGGTAATGTACAAGACAGTCTTGGTTCTAAAGAGCTAACATTCTGATCCAGTTTTAGTATGGATATAGTCATTCATTCATTCATTCATTCAGCATGTTTCCTGAGGTCCAGCTCAGCCTTTGGCACTCAATACGAGAAAGACATGGCACCTGCACTCACTGTGTAATGGACAGAAAGGCAGATAAGACAACAATTACTTTAAATTATATTTAAAGCTATTTAATGCAAACAAAGAAGGCCTTGAGAAGAGGAGTCAGGGAGGACTTTCCAGAGAAGGTGAGGCTCTGGCTTTACTTGTGGGGGTGAGTGGGAGTTTACCAAGTAAGGAAACATGGGATGGAGATACCAGAACTTGCCAAACACAGAGGTAAGAGAATGAAGACTATGTTTGGGGAATGACAAGTAGCATGGATTTAGGCCAAGTAGAATGGCTTTTGTCCAAACACAGTTCAACAACATAAGAAAGAACTCAAGTCCTCTGAATCCCTGTGTTCTTTCTTTCTTAACAAGAATAAAAGCTTGACAGTGTGAGTAGATGCCATCCAAGTGCTTGCTAGTATGGATGAACTGTATCATGCTGAGAGACACTGGTGCCTCAGAAATGTTTCAGAGCACCAGACAGCAGAGAGGGGTCAGGGTTGGCACCAGTAGTAGGATTGCTTGGGGATCCACTTTTTCTAACATATTGTGGTATGTTCTGCTGTGAGACCTTTAGCTCAGTTCTGCAGTTTTTTATGACATAATTTACCTGTATCTCTATGGTAGGTCAGCTACAAATGTTGGATGAAAACCAACCCAGGCTATTGGTAAATATCACTTGCTGTCAAGCTTTAATTCAACTTTCCCTCTATCATGCGTTCTTAGGTTAATGAGAGAGAAGTGACCTTGGAAAACGAACATTTATGGAAGACAATTCGGAGAAACAATTTCCTTCAATGTAGGTGTTTGACTGGATTCAATCTGTGTGTACCCTGGAACTCTATTGGTACTGTGGCTCAACTTCTGGAGTCATTTGATTCTTTTCAGCTGACACTTCTTTCCTGCTGCAGTTTAAGCAGAAGGGTACCGCACTGGATTCTAATTACTTGGCTGAACTGAGATCAAAGCTATGAACTCAGCTCAAGGTTCTAAACAATAGCTTCCTCCCTCACACCTCAGTACTCAGAGGATAACAAACAGATATGGAATAAATGCATATACTCTATCAATTATACTGACAGTTGTTTAAGGGAGAATTGCCATTTCTATAAACAGAAATGAAAGTAAAAGAATATCATCGACTGTTTTAACTAGCAAGTCTACTTGTTTCAAAAGGTCGTCACAAACTCTCGCTGTACCTTGGTTTTGAAAACCCTTTCATTGAATTGGAAAAAAATATTTTCTAAGGTATTGAAAAGTGCAAACCGTGTATAATAAAGCTGGTGTAGTTGAACCTTGGAAAATTAAGAGCGCGAACGCAATTGCACTTTCGGTTTCAGATGCTTCACTCATTTTCTGAAAATTTCAATCGGAAACTAACATCAGGCTCCAAATTTATCTGCTAGAGGGAAACTGGGCAATTTATTTTCAGAGTGCATTTTTTCTTTCCGGGATTCAGTTTAGCTTCTTGCTCTAAGTAGCTGACTTTTTCAGATATAGAGAGCTTTGTATTACAAATCTGAAGTTAGAGTATGACTGCATGGGCAATTACTTTACAGATGTTCTCTGGTTAACAGCAAATCTTTTTTTCTTTCCCATGTACAACACTTATAGGTTATTTGCTGAAAGATCTCAAAAACATTATAAATGTGTAGGTTTGCCGTTGTGAACAAACATCTATTCAGGAACTGCTCTTTTCAAGAGTGATCTGGTCTAACTCACTGTAGACAGTTTCATATATCTAGTACCTTTTTAAAAAAAAAAAAAAACTAAGAAAGCTCAAGACTTTCCTTGACTTTTTCTTTTTCCTTGCTGCTGTAGGGTCTCCTGCATCCTTATTAATGATGCTGCGTGGGTTTTTGCATTTATTAAAATAATTTTGTTTAGAATCTTGCCTTAGGTACAAAGAAGGATCAAGACATAGCCTGTAAGTGCTGTGAAGGTGAACGTGGGTTATTCATGAAACCATTTTGTTTGTGATTATTTGGTACAAGACAGGGGTCACAGGTTTCCATTTTATAGCAGCCAGGCAAAGAACCCAAGTGTCTGAGGAGGTTTGGTGAAGGCAAGGGCCACCTGAGGAGTACATGTGCTGTGTAAAGAGAGCAGGACTTTTCAATCCCGGTTGACTGCAGCCGTACAGAAATGTGGGTCCAAAATGCTGTATACTCTTTATTCACCGACTCTTACAGGGAACTCCAAAATTCATGTTTTGATTTGAAATCTCTGGATTAAAAATAAATATGCCACGTGGGCCAAATACCTACAACCTGTTTTTCACCTCTGGTGTAAATCTGTGTTAATTCATTGGTTTACTTATTTATTAAGGAGACTAATATTAACAATGTTTTACGAGTTTTGGTTTCACCAATTCCTAGCACAGTAACTGGCACATAACAGAGGCACAAATAATTGTTATTAAACTGGACTGAGCTCTGTATAAGTGAGGGCCAGAGAAGGTATTTTTTAGAGCTAGACAAAGCTGTTAAATCTTGTGGATACTCTGGAAATTTAAACATTCATAACTATTATAAACTGTGTCCATTCTGGACAGGGCATTCCTTTTAGATATCTGCAGACTTTGAAGCTGACTTCTTTGGATATATTTTGTCAGGAGAAGATTAGGCTCAGCTCTATGAACTTTTATGAAAAAAGAGGCAGATAGAGGGTCTTAATTTATATGAGGAAGTGAAAGGAACAGGCATTGAGTGAAACCCTATTATTACTTTTACTATTATGAGTTTCTTGGAATACTGGAAATAATGACTGAGTTAATAAATTTGGTTTAGTCAGAATTTACTCACAAAATGATAACTGAGGAAAGATTTTCTTCTGACTTTGAAACATGTAATGAAATGAAGAATTTAGGGGATTTCTCCTTTATCCCCAACTCTTCTAGTGCCTCTGAAAAGCGTGGTGGTGAACCAAAAATTCAGGAACACTGACCAATCACACTACAATTACCACTTGGGAATTTTAGTTTAGCCAGGAAAATATTTTTTATAATTCTTTCATTACTACAAGTAAGTAAACTCTCTCAAGCCCATGTATCATTTAAAGTCAGCACCAATTTTTTTTCCCAATTAGGACTTGCAGGAAATTTGTCAGGATTCTCTAATGCCCCGACCTTGACCCCAAGGTGGATTTGGGTTGGAGTATGTACTATTACCATCATGCCCATTTTACAGATGAGTAAATTGAGCCTTACAGTCAATAAACTTTAGAGCTTGGACTTCAATCTAGATCAGTCTTCATTTAAAGAACATGCTAGTAACTACTATAGTGTTCTGACTCTGATATTGCTTGACATCTTCCTACTTTCTCCTATTATTCCTTCCTTTGTGCTACCTTATTGATATGGGTTGAATGTTCATCTCTTCCAAAGCTCATGTGGAAGATTGAAGACCAATCATGTGGATCATTGAGGGCCCTGACCTCATGAATGGATTAGAGCACATGAAAACACCATGTGATACTCTGTGCTGGCATGGGACACGGTAGAGTCCCCACCAAGAAGAAGACCCTCACCAAATCTGCCACCTGGACCTTAGACATCCCAGCCTCCAAAACTATAAGAAATAAATTTCATTTCTTTATAAATTACCCACTTTCAGGTATTCTGTTATCAGTGAAATAAATTGTACTAATACACTTACGTAAATAGTTTACATAAGAAAATAATAAGGCAAGAAAGATCACTACGGATTAAGAAAGCCACTACATAATCTTGAAAATACAAGAAAATTATAAGAAAAATTACAAGAAAAGTGAAGAAATTCACAATTATAATCAGAGAGAGGTTACATAGGAAAATGGAAATTCTATTTAAAATAGAAAAGGGAAAGAATCTCTCCATAATTTCCTCTCTAGAGAGCAGTGACCACTCTAGACAGTCTGTTTATATTCTAGATGGATATGTTGAATTTTAACTCTGTCAGGCCTGTGCTTAACATTATTGTATTTTATCTCAAAGTATCTCTATGAGACAAAAACTTTAATCATCCTCATTTTAAGATGAAGAAAGCAAGTCTCAGAGAGGTTAATTTGCTTGAGATTCAATAGTGGGGAGGAGCCTTTATGTTAAAATCTAGGTTTTCTGATTACCATACCGTACCATACCGTACCTACTTCCTGTAACCTGACCGTTTTGCTTCTTAATTTACTTTTCTGTCTCAATACTGCATCTTTTTCAATGGATGCACAGTATGTATTTCCATCATTACAAAGAACAGAGCAATGAACACCCACACACACACCTGTACCCTCTTGTCCCATTATTTACTTAAAAGAAATTACTAGAAGTTGTATTATTACATCAATTACTTATTTTAAAATTAATATCTATTAAGTATTTTTTATTCTATAATTCATCTCCCCTTATTTCATGCCATTAATTTATTGGAGAAGCAGGTCATTTGTGGTTGGAGAAACTGGATCACTTGTTCTATGGAATACAGGATTTGGATAATTACTTCCTTTTGGTATCATTCAACTTGTTGCTCTATCCCCTGTATGTACTGTAAATTGGTAGTTAATATAGAGGTTTGATTAGATTCAGATTCAATTTTAAGCAAGGATACTTTATAAGCCAATTGAATCTGGTGAAAATAATTCACATCTTTCTCACATTTCAACATCACCTTTCATTAAGATCAACAACTTTGTAAACAGTGGGCATGGTTACCTCTGAGGTCTGCACCACGGGAAGAGACGGCCTGGCATTATAGAACACCAGCACCAACTGCACTTGTATCTTCCTGGTGCTAAGCATCAATACATGAAATTTTTTCCTACTATACCTTCTCTGTCTCTCCTTTCCTTCTTTGCCCAATTAAGAGAGCCTCTCCACTGTGCCTTTCATGAGCCACTGGGAGAAGCTCCAGCACAAACCACTTGCCATCTGTTTCCTGGGGTCCACTTCCATCATCTTGTAGATACTCTTATTCTACTTCCTTAAATCATCACTAGACACTGACTGCAGGAGACTTTCCACATAATCCTGTCACACCTGGCCTTAGTAGTGAAGACCTGCTAAGGATTCTACAGGCTACCGATGTCACTGTTCATCATCCCATGTCCTGCTTGCCTCTCCTGTTGGATGTGACACTTCATGCAGCCTTACACCACACTCCAAGCAGCCTTCCAGCACAATTTTTATTCTCACTTTCTCGCTCCCTTTTCAAGTCTTCATTTTGTGGATAAACACCTCTTGTTGGTCCCATTCAACAACAAGCAGGTGTTACCTGATTCTACTGGGTTCACTCCAACCCTCAGAGTGGGACCCAGCCAGAACTCTAGATGTAACATAGTGGTTAAGAATGCAGGCTCTGGGGCAGGTAAACCTGAAGTAGCAACCCAGCTACAGCACTTTCTAAGTGTCAGGTTACCAACATATACAAGTCTTAGTTTCCTCTTTTGTAAAATGAGGATATTAATATTTACTATATAGGGTTGCTGTAAAGATTAAATGAGATACAGCAAATGCCTAGGCCAATGCTTGGATCATGATAAATGCCCAAAGAATGGAAGCATTATTATTAATGTTATCATAGCCCCATATTCATGCTGTCTCTAGCCCTTTCGTTTTCACTGGGTGTGGAGACATAGTTACTATATCAAAAATTTGTATTTAATGGAGAACAGATATAATAAAATAATGAAGCAATGTCAAAGTTAATAAAGCCTACATAGTTTAAAGCAATAAAATATTCCTGAGAGTAGAATAATCAAATTACAGAGCTAGAAGGGGTTTTAGAAGTAATAACCAATCTATATTAGTCCGTTTAGGTTGCTTGTAAGAAAATACTTGGAACTGGGTAATTTATAAAGAAAATGAAATTTATTGCTTACAGTTTCTGAGGCTGGGAAGTCCAAAGTCCATCTGGTGATGGTGACAGTGACCCAGGGGTCTCCCATTGCAAGATGGTGGAAGCACAGAGAGCAGAGAGAGAAAGACTCTCTTGAAAGCCCTCAGAACCTCTCCCTCAGAACCCTCAGAACCATGCCCCTGACCACCATTTTTAATCCATTCACTACTGCACGATCCTACAATCCAATCACCTCTTCAAGATTCCACCTTTCAACTACCATAATAGGATTTCCCACCCTCTTAACAGTCACAGTGCGGACCAAGATTCTAATACATAAAACTTGAGGGACACAATTCAAACTTCAGTGAGTTTGGTGGGGGGACATAATTCAATCCACTAACACAATCCAATCCCTCATCTTATCTGTTAGATAAGTGAGGCCCAGACAGGTTGAAGGATCTTCTCTAAGACCTTCCATCTATCAAGCGGTTGCATTATAGTGTGAACCCATGTCTGACTTTGGCCAGGGTGTTTTCCTCCACAATGCACTGGTGGTAATGACTCACTTGAGATTTCTGTTTTGGCCTTGCACATGAATGAGATTATACATAAAAATTGAAAGAAATAAACCTTCAGGTTGTCCATTCTAGGTATTCTGATGAAATGAATGAATCAAGAATAATTTAATCAAGGGGGGAGAAAGAAGAGACATGCTTAAAAAGTCCTGGGGATATATCCTTTCTTTGAGCAGTGGAGCTGATATCCATTGCTATTATTGCTGGTAGACACTGTTTGGTCCCAGGGAATGTATTCTTACGTTTAAAAGTTATGTTCAATAAGAGAACAAAAAGATTCAGAGAGTTCTCCTTGAAAGTAATTACAGAATTACCATGCTAATACACAAGAGGAGTTCTGTTGTAATCCCACACTTAAGCTCTGTGAGGGGAATGAGTGGAAAATGGAAAGCAGGCCACCACGACAGGCCATTGCTGGAAGCAGGTTTGTGTGGTGCCAAATGCACGATTCCAAGGTTGTCGATTTTGATTTCTCTTTAACTATCCTTTTAACCTTTTTGTTTCTTGCTAATTATTATGCATAGACAAACACAATTACCAAATTTTAATTGCACCATCACAGACACTGTACAAATCATAATAAAACAGTATTTGCAATCTGCTTTGATAATTTTTGGACTGTAACTGTGTCTTAATTTTTACAAATGAAATGCATTTCATTTGTTTTCAAAGTAGTTATTATTCTGTCTGAATGTGTTTTTTTTAGATTATACATTCCTTGTCTGTACTGCTTTACCAAAACCTTGACTGATGCATATCAATACCATAACAATTTTTTTGTTTCAATATTTTATATTCAGGAAGCTTTTACAATTAAATTTGATTATATTTCACATGTTAATTAATTATTATCCATTTATTTATTCAGTAAAATTACCAAAGCACTTGCTCTGTTCCAGGTACAGTGTTAGACCCTAGAAGTACAGAGATAAATAACGTATGGACCTTGCCTCATTAGACCTACAGTCTAATGTCTAATGAGATTATATCATTCCCTTGGCCTTAATTACAGTCCATACTGTAATGACTTTTAAATTTCCAGAACTGTCTCGATTCTCTCCATGGAACTCTACAATCATGCATATTCAGATGCCTACTGGACAACTCTACTTGTTCCTTTTGAAGACACTTCAAAATCAGCATGTCCTAAACTGACCTTATCTTTCTCCCAAAACTGCCTTTCTATCCAAACATTCCCAGTTACAGGAATGGTACCCACAACTTCCTAAATCGAGAAATTTGGGATTGTCTTTGACATCTCCTTCTCCCTCATGTCTTTTTTTCTAATAAGTCAGTAAATCTTGTCAGTTCTGCTTCCTAAGCAGCTCTAAAACTTGTCCACATTTCTTCATCCCTACTGGCACTGTCTAGCCCAGTTCACTGTCATCTCTCACTTGCATTAGCAAGAGTGTCCTACTTAGTTTCCCTGCATCTGTCATGGGCAACCACAGTGACCATTTAAAAAGGCAAATATGATCTGTCACTCCCCTTCTTAAAATCGTTCAATGGCCCTCCCATTGTTTTGGGGATAACAATCTCACTTCCTTCAACAAGGCTTCCATAGCCCTCCACTGGCCAGTGCCTCTGTGACCTCTGTCTTGGTGTCTTGCCAGCTCCTGCCTTTCTCCATTTATAGTGAACTTCATTCAGTTACCTGAAGTGAGGTCCCATGTATGTGCTGTCTTGTTTCTAGGTCTTTAATGGGCTGCTCTCTTTTCCTGGAACATGCCTCATGTTCAACTGAAGGATGGGTCCCTTGGGCAGCCTGGCACCCACAGAATCTCCTACTTTCCCTCCTAGGAGAACTACCTTGTAATTGTTATTTCTCATTTTCTTTCTTCCTGCTAGCCTGTAAGAACTGGAGACTAGGAAATTTTTCTAAGTTGCTGACTATTGTAAGACACATAGTAATAAATATTGGTTGAATAAATGAATGGGATTGACAAAATAAATGGGTTATTTCTCATAGATGCTCTAATAGAAGTACTCATAGAGTGCTAGGGAACCAAACAAGGGGCATCTAAATTGGAGCTGGGGTTCAAGGAATATACTTACAGCTCTTAGCACAGTGCATGACACATGGTAAACTGAGTGTGAAGGATCCATAAGAGTTAACTTTACTATCCACAGGAAGAAGGCCGTTCAGGTGGAGGAAGCAGTCAGCATATGTGAAATAATGCAGACTGACAAAATAAATGGGTTATTTCTCATAGATGCTCTAATAGAAGTACTCATAGAGTGCTAGGGAACCAAACAAGGGGCATCTAAATTGGAGCTGGGGTTCAAGGAATATACTTACAGC
This sequence comes from Cynocephalus volans, assembly GCF_027409185.1. Classification (NCBI taxonomy): domain Eukaryota; kingdom Metazoa; phylum Chordata; class Mammalia; order Dermoptera; family Cynocephalidae; genus Cynocephalus; species Cynocephalus volans. Next base: position 85,364,675 of record NC_084460.1, on the reverse strand, counting down.
TCTTAGCACAGTGCATAACACATGGTAAACTGAGTGTGAAGGATCCATAAGAGTTAACTTTACTATCCACAGGAAGAAGGGCGTTCAGGTGGAGGAAGCAGTCAGCATATGTGAAATAATGCAGATTGACAAAATAAATGGGTTATTTCTCATAGATGCTCTAATAGAAGTACTCATAGAGTGCTAGGGAACCAAACAAGGGGCATCTAAATTGGAGCTGGGGTTCAAGGAATATACTTACAGCTCTTAGCACAGTGCATGACACATGGTAAACTGAGTGTGAAGGATCCATAAGAGTTAACTTTACTATCCACAGGAAGAAGGGCGTTCAGGTGGAGGAAGCAGTCAGCATATGTGAAATAATGCAGATGTGAATCAGCATCAGGGGATACAGGAGCTCCACACCACTCTGGACCAACAGCAGGGGATACAGGAGCTCCACACTATTCTGTGTCATCAGCAGGGATTACAGGAGCTCCACACCATTGTACATGTGTGGAATGAGGTGTGTGGGTAGATGGTAGGTTGGTGGAAAAGAAAGCTACAAATGCACATAGGACCCAATCATGTTCAAACCAAGGAGTCTGAACATTATTCTGAAAGCTATGGGGATTCAGGACATGATGTGACGTATGTTTTAGGAAAATACCATTGTTGCATAGGGAGGCTTGAATTTGATGGGTGAAAGTGGGGGCAGCAGTGTAGTGTGTGGTGCGGGGTGGTGGTGTAATTTTCTACTCAATGAGAGGGAAAGGGCAAGAATTTAGGCCAGAAGTGATAATAACCTAAATAAGGCAGTGGCAGTGAAGTTAAATTCATAGGGCTGGATGATGGAGAGACTGAGGAAGGGTTAGTGAGCAGGAAGAGTCTTGGATCATTTCTAGGATTCTGGTTCAGATGATTGTATGAATGACGGTCTCTTCATTGAGAGCTCAGGCTGCCTTGGGGGAAAAGAAGGTGTTCTATGGGACATGGATACATTTCCTAATAAATGGGAAATGGGATGAACAGTGGCTAGACCCTCAGCCCAGTACCACAAAGCTTATTTAACTAGTACATAGCCAAGGAGGCTCAAGTCCAAGTCCCAAACTGGTTCCTTGTGTCCCACAAAGCCCTGAATTGTTTAGAGACAAAAGCCACATGATGCCCTGAGTCTCCCTGTGTCTTGAACACTTCAAAATCCTCACTGAGAAGAGAGATGAAAGTACCAAAAGAAAAAAGAAAAAGAGAAACTAGGTATGGGATGGAGCAGCTGGTTGGCTCCAATAGTGAGAAGGTGAAAAGCAGGATTAGGGTGAGAGTGAGGATTAAGTGGCATTTTATTTGGTAACAGGAGTGCACGGGGAGAATAAGGAGGGCTCTGGAGGAAGGGTCAGTAGTAGGGCAGGACTCTAGAATGTAAGAGGAGAGCCTACAATGAAGGAAGAAAACATGGCAATGGCCTTTTAAAAGTCATGTTAGGGGTGTGGTGGCTGAGAATGACCAGAGGAAGAACCTTTCTCTAACACTGTTCACTAAGCTGTTGGTCCTTACTAGACTCCATTCAAGGTGTTTAGTTATAGGGTCAGCACAGGGCCTCCAGTGCCCAGACGGCCCCTTGCACATGGTAGGCATTCTATAAATACTTGTTGGATGTATTATTAAGTGAACACTAAACATGCCAACAGTGATTTCATTTGGAAGGACATCTTGCCATAGAGAACAGTGGAATCAGAAGCTGTAGAGTGGTTGAGATGGAACTTGTTGTTCATGGTGGGGACAAGTTTTCTAAATAACTTGGCCTGCTAATCACACTACACAGCCATCAGCCAAGCACTGGGACCTGGTGTGACAGATACATTAAACCCAATCAACCAATTTATCAAGAATCACAAAGCGATTGAGCAGCTCAGTTGGAAGGGACTAAAGTGCTGCTGCAGGAGCCCCAGACATCTGGTTTCAAGGCAAATTGAGCTGAAATATCCCTTTATTCTATCAGCCCAGATTCTAGAATTAGCAGTGGGCCCAAGAGAAGACTTTTGTCTCTTGGATCAGTGACAGAGCTGTTGCTCAGTTGTAAACTTAGGGGATTTGGGTTATTCCAATATGTGATCATTTGACCTTTTAATACGCAGTTGGTCATAACTGTCATTACAAAAATATTTTAATACACTGCATGGGGTTTGAAATCCCTGTAAAAGGCTCTGTTGATTCCAAACTCAAAGGTTAAGTAGATCATGCATGACATGATAAAAAAGGAAACCTAGTTCTTATGGAAAACGCCCTGTCCACACAGAGATGTGTGTGCACTTACACTCACCTGTGTGTACTCACCGTGGGCCTAAATTTACGAGCACAGGCTGAATAAAGCACAAAGTGAGGATTCAAGCAGAGCCATCGTTGCTGTGGAAACCACAGCACAGATCTTCACGACACACGTACCTGCAGCTCTAACATTCTGTAAAATGACTTAATAATTGATGTATTCACTTTTTTGCAACAGTTTCTAAAACTTATTAACTGAAATCTTAAAAAATGGGAAAGCGCTATAGTTTCATTTTTATAAATTTCAGCTCTAGGTGAATTTTTCTGCATACCCAAATCTCTGGACATTGGAGGATTTCCATTGTTGTTGTTTGCTTTCAATGCACTTGTACAGAATAAATGCTGATTCCATAGGACTGATATAGGCTTATCTATAATCACAATCAAGAACATGCAAACTATATCATGAGTGTCTTGGTATATTCTTAATGCTTTTCCCAGTTTGTTTTTGTAGACATTTCAATTCTAGCTAAGAGAGACACTATACTCTCTCATCTGAAACATTAACAGCCAGCATACCAAAAGTGGCAGCTTAATTACATATGGATTGGGATCCAATTAATTCTTTCTGATAACTTTATCTACTTGGTCTATATCCAAGACTGCTGGCAGAAAAATCATCTCTGAATTTCTTTCCAAATATAATGTTGGCAGATTTTATCTACTCTCTTTTTATAAATATTTTTTCAATCTTTGAAGGAAAGAAAGATCTTAGAATTTGCATTCTTTATGTGAAAACAGTTTTTGCTTCAATGAGACCCAACCTACTCTTAATAATGTTAGAGATTGTAATATTTTTAGGTGATGAGTAAAGTCATTTTTGAATTGTCAATTTATGGCATCAATTCTTGTTAAAAACAACCCCCTCTCCCCATTGATACTCAGAGGTGACATAATCACACCTGCTGGTATCAGTATAACAGTTCTAATTTTGAGATTAAAAAAAGTTTTATTCTATCTTCATAGCTACCAGCCAAAGTAAATATGTCTTTATTCCAAATCTTCAGTTATCTCAATAACACTATTTTTGACCTATGTTGTCAGAAGTACATGGTAAATTAATACAGTTTGCCAGTGGCCTACTCTTGAGACATATGGACTGATCAAATCCTATAACAAAACTCTATGGCCCCACATTTTGTTTTTAAAATTTTTTATGGCCCCACCTTTTTTTTTTTGGTCACAGGATAATTTTGTTATACCAAGTTCACTGTTAAAATATGTTTTCTTTTTGTAGGAATAGATAAGAAAGACAGTTGATGCAGCAGAATAATATTATGAAATATTATTGGAAGTATTTTTTCTTCTTAGTAACTTCTCTTTGCCATCAGCCTGGAAGAAATACACATTTCAGAGGAGAATGAACACAAAGAAGCTGGTGAGAACAGTCATGCTTTTAGCTTCACATTTTAAAAGACGGTCTTCAAAGTCAGAGCTTCCAATTCTGAGAGCAAGTTTCTTAATAAGAGAGAAAATTTTTTTGGTTATTATTTGTTTATTTTTTTAATTTCTAAAGCTTGAATATCAAAATAAATCTGGAGGTCTCAGAGCACAGAGTTTAAACAATAAACTTAGAACAGGAAGAATTCTTCAATGAATATAGAGTGTTTTCTTGCAATGCAAAGAGGAGACAGAACCATTTCTGGGATGGGTAATAAGCTTGACAGAGAGGGAGAGGAAGGAAGGAGAGTTCCTTTTCTCATGGTGATTGAGTGTGGGTAGAGAGAGCAGCGGTGTCCTGAAAGACAAAACACCCAGATAAGTTTGTAGATCTGACTGTAGAGGGCATTTGTGTCTTATTTTCCATCTGGGGAAATATAGCTTCCCAGATGAGATTTTAGGCAAAGAGAACCTAAGGCAGTCCCATGGAGATCATGTGGTCCATAGGATAGCCCAGAAGCTGAAAAATTTTTCCAGGTTTTCTAGAGGCACAGACTAGGACTAGGCGCAGATCGGTGAATCTAAAGAAACCTTGTAGTTGGGATGAACAGGAGTTACTGAGTGACTAGAGTGCAGAGGGAGTGTGGACATTTCTATAGTGAATGCAGAGAGGAGAGAGGCCAATGAAGACTAAGAATGGGGAAGAGCAGGGTTAGGACCCAGCAGAGAGCAGAAGACCTCACAGACCAAACCATCCTCTAAGGGTGTGCCAGGCCACGGAACTGAGATTGGTTCTAAGTAAGTGAGTACTGAGTTATTATTTACACAAAAGAGACTGAGTTTAATCTGAGGTGACAGAGTTGCCTTTAATCATGAACACATTTGAAATTTTCACCATTAGCAGAAAGGACTCAGGAGCTAAGTTCAATTATAAAACTAGACATTTATCTTTTTATATTGATTATTATATTTTTAATTTCTAGAGATACTATTTGTCTCTTTTTCAAAACTGTTTTTGACAATTTTTATGGATTCTTACTCCTTTCCAATGTTTTCAAGATTTAAAAATTTCTTTAACTATAATAAGTGTTTTCCTTTAACAAACTTTGTATGGTAATTCTAATACCTTAAGTCTGTAAGTATCTGATTCTGCCTTCTGCTTTTCGTGCTGGTTCTTGCTTATGGTGCCTTGTTTCTTTGTGTGCTTGGTTATCTTTGATTCTATGCTACCCATAGGACTTGAAAAAGTAATTCTGAGGATTGCCAAAGGCCCAATAAGATGAATGTAACTTCCTCTGGAGAAGATTTGCATTTTCTTCTTTTAGGGGCTTGGTACAATATCAATCTGGTACCACTCTAAACTAGATTTTTGGCAGTGATACAAATTTGGGGCTATACATTTGATCTTTAAATATTCCTATGGTTACAGCTTCTCAGGGCTGAGTTTTCTTTCTCTTTTCCTTCTGCCCTGCTTTGTACTGGGCTAAAGCAACTCTTCCTGTGGGGGGGAGGGGATGGGCTTGCCTCTGGTGTAGCCCTTTGTATTCCAGTGTGGTATGGAGTTCTCCTATTATATTCTCCACACATTTGGTAGGTCTTGTGATCTGATTTCCATCTACCTCCCCCCAGGAATCCATTGAAACTACAGCTCAGTTTCACAGCCCAAATAGGCAAATGCCCTTGGAACAAAAACTGCTTCTAGTGCTTGGCCTATTTTCTGTGTTCTCATTTATTCTTGGTTTTGGCCTGATAATGCCTTACTAAGTTTTGGCTTATTGATGTTTTTAATAATATTAAAACATATTTTATTTGAATGTTTTCAGTAATTTTCAGTGGGAAGATTGGCCTAAAGTAATCAGCCCATCATTGCTGGACGTCAGAAGTCAGACCTGAGTGATGTGCAGGTAAAGTTTATTCTCACTATATCTACAGTCAAGTAAAAAAAAAAAAAAAAAAAAAAAAAAAGTGTTCTGAACTCGGGAAGGAAAAAAGGAAACTGATAGAGTAATATTTGTCCTTTTTAAAGCTCTTTGTAGCTTTTGCATGTGAAATGAATTACAATATTAGGTAACTTTGGTAACTTAGGCTAGCTCTTCTTATAAGGCAGTGGCACTATTTAAGAAGAACGTGTGAGGAAAATTTAATGGCATTGATTAATTTTAATGGCATTTAATGGTATTGATTACAGAATTAGAGCTGTAAATAATTGTTTATTTGTTCCCCTAAATTTTGGATCTTGGATTCTAAACAGAATCTGAAACATGGGCAGGAAGCAGATAAAGAAACTATTATTAATAATTATTTTTTAAATAGCCAGAAAAATGAAAAGCTTTCACTCTGGGTTTTGACATAAAGACATAAAGTAGCTTTGTCGTGAATTTTGAGTTATGTTTTCTGCAATGAACTTAATTTAATTATTTTTACTAAGTCTTATAGAAGGATGCAAAACAAGAAGGAGACTAACTTCTTACTGGGGAATTTACAAACTCTTTGGTGGGTCATGCACATAAAAATGTGAGTTTCTCAAGGGGCAGGAATTTTTGTCTGTTTTTTGTTCAAAACTTTATTTCTGGAGCCTAATGCAGGTCCTATTACATAATGGTGGCTCAATACATATTTGTTGACTAAATGAAATAAATACAATAACTGAGATGAGAATAATTTAACAAGCTGGGAATGAAACGGTCCCCACCTGCAGTGAGTTCTCCTGAGCTCAGGATGTTGAGGCCAACCTGAGGCTGGCTGGTTAAGTAGGACCCAGCTAGCTGTATCTTGAGGAAGGTTTTGAAGTCTGATTGGCAACCATGGATTGTTAACAAGGAAGACTCAAAATGGGAGAGAGGAGGATTTAAAATGTGTCCAAGATTTAATTTATAGAGGCATGACTGAATACAACATGGAGAGGCTAACAGCACTGAGAGAAGAACTTACTACTGTCACTTTCTAAGAGAAAGGGGGCATATCATGCCACACCTGGCCACATCAGTGTTGGTCGGGAGGCAGAAAAAAGCAAGAGGAAAGCCTAGGCTAGAGCCTTTATTGGAGTATTCAAGGGAACAGCAAGGCAGGGCAGAGTCAACAGCTCACGATTGACTAGTTTGAATTATGTTGGTGAGCTCTGGGCTATCGGCGTGGTCTCTAGTTGTCTGCTACCTTGTTGCTGGGATGATCTAGGGCAGGGGAAATATTGGCATGATGAGTGAGAGCTAGATTAGGGGTGGGAGTTTGGGGGTACAGACTCAGAGTGTTCTTTGGAAGATATGCTTGCAGCCCAGCTGAGCTCTTTGCTATCCTAAGAATTACATTACCCTGGGAGGGGCAGTCTCCACCTCCTTCCACCAGCAAAATTTTTAAGATGCCAAAACATAATAAGATACAGAAAATAATAACCATGATTAATATAGAGGGGGAGGAGCTTTACACAAAGGAAATAGATTCTTTGCAGACAAGAACTAGACATAGTAAACTTAATCTAGGACAGTGTTTTTTAAAAAATTGTTCTATTCACCAGTCTTGTCTTTAAATGAACTTTACAAGGAAGTGCAAATGGACCTCTGGCTGGAATGGAAATGGGAGTCCTAGGCCCCATCTCCCACCCTGCCTCCTGCAATGACAGCCCTGACGGTTCTCTGCGGAAACTCTAGGGCTCTGCTGAGCAAGGTCCAAGGACATCTTACGTTGGCCCAAGTGGACAATTGAGTAGGAGATGAGTTGGGGACAGGGCTAGTGAGACAGCATTGGGAAAGCCTTTCACCATCAAGGGACAGATCTAAATATATAATGAGGTGATTGAAAGGAGCCATGCTAGGTTCTCATTGAAGGAATGACATGAAAAATCTAGAACCCAAAGAGGAATGTTCTAAAAACGATGGAAGAAAATCACAAGGGCACAAGGACACCAACTAAGAGAATGTTAGAGTAACTCAGGCATGAGCTGTGAGGGTCTGAACTTTTAGTGCTCATGTGAATTATCCAGATAGCTTATTTAAAATACAGATTCCCAAGTCCTACTCCAAGAAATTCTGAATCAATTGATGTGAAATGAGGCTCTAGAATCCGAATTTTAACAAGCACCCTGATAATTCCGATGTAAGTGGTCTGAAGATCAAACAGGGAAATACTGCTGAGCATTTCTCACTTCTACTTTTATCCTCCTTGTGGATTTTATGGTTAAGAGCTATTCAGAAATAAGGAAGAACTACTTGGTTCTATACTACATTAAACTGAAAATATCAGTGGAATATACAAATGAAACAATGGTTTGAATGTCAGTTGTGAAATTGGAGCAGAAATGAAATCTTATGGGGAAAGTATTGGTAGAAATAATCCCAATTTCCAAGGGACCTAAATCAAATAGTGCCAAGCTCAGATGCCATACTTGGTCATATGTGCTTAGATCACCAGATGGTCTGTTGATTCCAGTCACTTTTCTGTAATAATGTCCTCAGGGGATTTCTAGAAGAAGTAAATGGTTTCCTTCTAAGATTTATGTTTTTCAAAGATTCGGCATGTACCTCAATCATCCTTCATTTTAAATTTGTCATCCACTCATTTAAACTTCTTGACATTTATAGCTTGACATCACTGTAACCCACACGCAAATAGGCATGATGTAATTAAGCAGCCACATTTTGAGGAGGTGTACCAGCCACTTTCCCATGTTACCTCACTGGAGCTGAGGCCTCCTGAAGAGTCATTTCATGCTCAATTGGCTTTTCTAGCAGCAATTATTGAACCTCACAGTTGTCTTCTTTAGGCATTTGATATGTATACTTCCCATAGACAAGGAAAAGGGAAAGGGAAGGAACTGATATTTATGGAGTGCTGACCGTGTGCTAAAACTTTTAAATATGTTATCTCATTTGCAGCAAAAAAGAAGAAACTGAGCCCCAGAAAGGACAAGTACTAAAGGATAAGTAAGAGGTGAGCTCCCCAAAGACACCTGAGGAGAGGGCTTCCCTCTCTCCACCTTCCCTGCCCCCAGCACATGACACCTGGTAATATCTCATGGGGAGGTCTATGGAATGTGGTTTCCATAACACTGAGCTATGTCAAGTTAAATAACTAAATTGGAATGTTTGGGCCAATATCCAACTGATGACGGGTCCAATGAAAAGAAAACGTGAGGGAAGTAGCCCAAGAAGAAGGGAGACTCCCCTTGAACAGTAAACTGTGGCATGTCAGTGACTCGATGGAATATTATTCAGGCACAAAAATATGATAATTTTGAAAATATTAAGATAATGTGGGTAATGTTTATAGAATATCATTAAGTAGAAAAAAAGAAAATGTAAGAATGCAGAATTTTTATCCGTGCTATGATTGCTACTGTATGAAAAGTTATAAGTGCATGTGAGCAGGGACTAGAGGGAAATATGTAATAATAAAAACAAATCTTTATTAGGGCCAGAGACTCACCAAGGGCTTTTAAAAAATTCTATTACTTATGATTATGTTAGTTTTACAATAAAAAGTAAAATAAAGAAATGTCACCTGATAATTTAATTTTCCTTTCTTTTTCATTATTTTTTTTTTTCCATTTCTCCTTCTCTGGGAATCCATAGCTTCTGCCAGGTAATAAGAAATTCAGGAAAGTGCTGCTATGCACACTCCCCACCTTCCATTCCTCCCCCCAGGAGAAGAATACATTGCACACTCCTCCCTTGCGGCAGACAGGAGATTAACAGCCATGTGCTCAGACCACGTGTGGAACGATTGACACTTGGCACCTGCAGATCAGGAGACACCAAGGAGCCAGTCAGTGGCCATTTCTTGATGTACACAGTACTTTGCTGCTTTCTTTGAGACAAATTAAAGATTGGTGAATTACAAGGCCAAGATTCCAAAAGTTGATATTTGATGCATGTGTAGTAATACACCAGCTTTTAGACTTATTGATACAAAATAAAAGTAAAGTTTAAAACCATATATTTTTAGACGGAATTTTCAGAAGAGAACCGGAATACTGTTTCTCACAGATCATGCTATTCATGCTATTTTGTGTAAAACTCCAAATAGTATTAACTACTTTAATAAATAACTTTAACAACAGGTGGTAAGGCAAAGCACAAGCTAAGTGTTTTTTGTATTTATTCACAAACATTTATTGCATGCCTACTGTGCACACACTGTTGGGATACAGTGGTAAAAAATCCCTGTCCTCATGGAGTTTATATTCTAACGGGATGATATACAATAAAAAGGATAAATAAAGTATATAGTGTGTCCCATGGGGGTAAGTACTAAGGAGAAAAATAAAGCAGAGAAGGGAGAGCAGCAATGCAGCAGGGAAGATCTCACAGAAAAGGTGGCATCTGAGTAAAGCATCTGAAGGACAATGGCATGTGCATGTCTGGGGTGGAGCTCTCCAAGCAGAGGGACCTGCACATGCAAAGGTCCTGGGCTGAGTGTGCCTGGTGTAGCAAAGAATAAGAGCAGAGGCCAGTGGTGGTGGTGGCGGGGGGGTTGGGGTAGTGGGAGATGGGGGTGAGCGCAGCACTGCTCTCAAGGGATAGAGGAAGGGACAGTAGGAGACATGACAGCAGGGCACATTTTCTACAAATGGGCTGACGATGCTGAACTTCCCCTGAGCCTCATGCTCCTGGAAGACTGATGGCTAAGAGACGGTATTCCAGATATAGATGACCACAAAGAACCACCCTTCCCCATATAATTAGATAAGACTTGATGATGTCCCCTTGTCTACCTAAGACAGGGCCTGACACAAATCCTCCAAATTCCCCTTGTTTGTCTCAAAAATGATTAGCTAAATTGCTTGTCCCCCCGAAACTGGCTAGACACAGAGGTAAATATTCCCTGTTCCTGATGGATAGAGACTCCCCAGATGACAGAAGCATTTCTAACTGTAAAAATCACTTCACCTAGGGCCAACCCCGTGGCGCACTCGGGAGAGTGCGGCGCTGGGAGTGCAGTGACGCTCCCGCCGCGGGTTCGGATCCTATATAGGAATGGCCGGTGCACTCACTGGCTGAGTGACGGTCACGAAAAAGACAAAAAAAAAAAAAAAAATCACTTCACCTACAATTTGTCTACTCCTGCCTTTAAAAGTCTAAAGCAAAACGACCCTGCCAAGATGCTCTGATCTTCGGATCTGGGGTCTCTCCTGATTGTAATTGGGAGAATAAAATACATTTCCTTTGTTGTTCCATTTATGTCTTTGACAGGTATTAGATGTATTATAAACCCATTTGAGGGATTTTTTTTTCTTCATTACACATGTTTGCCAACAAGCCCTCTCTAAATTTAAAAGTAACTCTCTTGGGTAGAAACCACCTTCATGCAGGCTTGAAAAGCAGAGACAGTCATAATTCAAATTTAATTACTAAATTTGAAAGTCATACTCTGTGGGAATTAAATTGGGAGTTAGAGGAAATAGTTCATCAGTAGAATCCTTTGGGCCATGCTCACTATTGAGAAAGTAAGTTTCTCTTCTGCTTTCCCAGCCAGTGCCACTGATTCAAGAAATAGAAAATTAAGTTTAATTAGTTTATTTTCTTTTATTAGGTTACCTATTATATAAGATATTTTATTATATTAGTTTTAATTATAAATAAATTATAAAATTAAAAAGATATTTTTCAGTCAATAAGATTTTTCTCTAAAATTTTTTACCAATAAAAAAGCAAAAATTCTTAGCTATCTTGCAAAAATATGTCTACAATAGCTGGCAGCTGAAACTACTCTCTTTGTTTAACTAGAGCTTTTTGAAATAGTCAATTGTACTTGAAATGGTGAGAAGGGCACTATCAATCATTCATGCCTTAGCGTGCATTAGTCTCTGCAGACTGCTTTTGTCTCACTTGGATGAAATCATTTTCGGTGGGGAAATAGGACTTTGTAGCAGAGTTGTGGGTGAAGGGGACAATAGGATAACCTATGGGACGAATAGCTCAAGAACAGCAACCAAAGCTGTGGGTTCTCAAAAGAGGAGATGAGATGGACACAAGACAGATAAAATATATGTGAAAATATTTCTCCCAATTTCTAGTGCTTTTGCAGTTTCGTGAAATAACTAGAGTAATAGAAACATAGCTAGTGAAGGTCCTTTCAAAGGTGGACTTGAGCAACTGCAGGTGTGCACAGTGAGAATGCTCTGTGTTCAGTGTAGCTGATGGACTGAGGTGTGATCAGGAGGCAGCTCAGCAGGTGGTTCAGACCCAGGTGAGGCTAGAGAAAGCGGATCCCACCAGGGCTGGAGATATACCCCGCTGCCCCATTTCTCTAACATTGGTGAGCTCCAGGACAGGAGTACAGGTGGAGCCCACCTGCCATATGTCTAAGTATTTACAAATTGTCAGTGAAGCTGGTAAACTGGTAAACACATATGCTATATTCTCCTCTCTTAACAAATGCCTTCATAACACCTGGTAGATGAGGTTCAAACTTAGGATTCTTAGGCCCTGGGAGTTCCACACAGAACATGGCAGTGCAGGAGGAGCTGGCTCCTGGTTCTCAGCCTGTAGTCGGACTCCCTCTTCTTCTCACCCTGAACCACAGACCTTGAGTGCATGTGTGTGGACATTCCCAACCCCTAATTACATGTCTAAGTTCTATTCACATCCCATGTCAACATCCCCCCTCCACCGGCCACTCCTTGGGCCTCTGAGTGTGTGGACACTGGTGGCACAGTTTGCCCTTGGGAGAAAGGACATGAGGTAGGGGACTGTATAGGTAAGGGATGTAGGCTTGGGACCATTTGAGCAGGGAATTCTGGGGTCTTGGGTACCTGGATTATCAGGTACCTACAAGGGAAGGCTTGGGTTTCAGGTGGACAAAACCCCTTGGCTCCTTGAACTCCTTGCTATGGAAGGTGAGGAATGTGGCTGGGAATGTGGCATTAAGATGGCCAGAGAAGGGTCTCTAAAGCATGTGGCCCTTCTAGTCAGGGCCTAAGGATAGTGCTGTTGGTAGGCATATCCCACAACAGCCCTGCTTCTGCTGTGGGATTTGATTTACACGTAGTAATTGTGTGTTTGCTTTACATATAGTAATTGTTTAATAAATGGATTTCAGTCCATAAGGTGAATTGAGTTCTTTTCTTCTCAAGGAATCATTATTGTCTTTGTAAAATCCTGAGTTGAAAGACTTCCTTTGGGCTGTAGGGAGGCTGGGTGGCTCAGTGATTGTGGATCTTGAAGCACACAGCCCAGGTAGGCAGCTCTCTTGGAGAGGGCTACCCAGTCCTAGTCTATTCCTGCTGGCAGGTGGCACCTCTCCGTAAGCATCCCATTTCTCTCCTCCTAACCTCTTGATATATGGTTTTTGAGGGTCAGTCCATAGCTAGATATACTTCAGGGTCTTTCTGTTTACCGAGGAAATTTCATGTGCTAAAGAAATGTCTACTTGAAGACATGAAGTTCTAAAAACACTTTGTATTGTTTGTTTGTTTTAAACAATCTGAAAAAAAATACTTTGTCACAGATTCAGGCCAACTCAATATTCTGTGTAATGAAAAAAGAAAGCTCCTCACAACAGGGGATCCCTAAAGCATTCATTCTGACAGCGAAATAGACATTTTTGAAGTACTCAATGAGTTTAATTTGCTAAATAGTAATTAGCTATGATTTAAATAGAAGATTATTTTAAGAACCGAACAAAATAACATGGTTTATCTTCAGCATAATCTGAGAAACTGACTGCTCCTGATCTTTGATGTAGATAGAGGGAGCTACCTACCATCTGTCTCCCAAGAAAGAATATTTTTGAGAGGAAGAACTGTAAAAGATAAACCCTTCTATAGCCCCACCCCTTCCATGTCCAAAGAAGCACACCGATTTCATTTGTAAATATTAACACTCTTCTGGGCCAAGACCTGACTCCAAGTTTTCTACCATGGGTAAGAGTGGGCAGCCATTATTGCTTTTGCCGCGGTTTTAATTTCCAAGAGGGAGGGATTTCTGTTTTCTCTCAGGTGTGCTGGGGAGGATTTTGGTGAAAGTGAAACTGGTACTAACATATAAGTGAAATGGTTTACGGCTGTCAGCATTCCTAAACTGCCCTCACCAGAGCTGCCCGAACCCACAGTGCAGACCAAGTCCATGCAGACCCAGAGGGCAGTTTCCTGGCCTTTTGGTGGAACAGTCCACAAAGATTTCATAGTGATGCGCATTGTGTTCCTCCTACCTAAAGTAACTATTTTTAGAGTGTGAGAAACAAAGACCATGATTTGACACTCACTTAAGCTAATTTACTCATCATGCATAGTTGGGGATAGTCTCAACCTTCACCATTCATCGATATGCGTGTTTCATGGAAGCACTGGATTATGTCTGTAGCTGTGTTTTTTTCTTAATTTGCAGAGGCTGTGTAATTTAATATATGCCATTCTCCTCCTCACTATTACAATCAGCCATAGAAAACATGGGATTTTGCAAAGCGTAGACAAGCATAGACATAGCAAAGCATAGACATTTCTGTGCCTATAATCTTAATGATCTTTCAGTCTTGGACAGGAGATACACTGTCAAACCAACAAGTTTAACATTTCTGCCTCTGATTGCCTAAAGGCACAGAAATCAGCTGCCTGCCCACTGTTTTCTCCACCTCTGCTTCTGCACTTGTCATGGTCTGGAACCAGGCCTTGTAAAGCAGAGATGCCCTAAAACCCTAACCCGTGTCTGTGGTTTGGGCTCTGTTCTGAGCCAATCTGGTCCAATGTAGGGTGTGCGTCAATGACATCCTCTTCTTCCCTCCTGCTGGTATTGGCACAAAGTCACTCAAGGTAAGCTCTGAGGACCCTTCTACCAGTGTGGGGCTCTTCACTTGTCTTTCCTTGGTCCCTGCCCCTACCTCATGAGTTATGGTTATCAGTGAGTCCTGCACCCATATATGCAAGAGGTGTGCCCCCGCAGATCCTACTGATTCATATGCTAGGTGGAACTGGCCCAGACTTTGGGACTGCATTTTTTTTTCTAGATTCTCACCTACTGATCAGTCGCCTTGCTTAAATATACCATTCCTCCCTGCTTATCCTACTCTGAATTCAAATCTATTTTTCTACGGCTAGGTTTTCCTAGCCCTTTCCAGAGGTTTGAATCCTGACCCCATACCTAAAGACAGTGGATCAAGGTCCTGCTATACATAGACAGGTTTCTTCCAAAGACAACTGCCATGTGTCTGGCCTTCCACTGTCAAAGACTGCCTGGATTCCTAGTTGCTGTGTCTAGTTTACTTGCTGGATGTGCCAGGAGTAGGCACTGGGAATAAGGCCTTTGTACACTGTACTTAGGTTGCCCGGATACCCTCTTGGGGCACCTTCTGTAACTGGACCGGTCCTCCCCAGGCCCTCTCCAACCAGTGATTGGGACTTAGCTCAGTGCCACTCTCCCCAGTTCTTCAAGCCCCAGTTTATTAGGGATTAACAATTATGCCTTGTGCCTAATTCATGACATAAATAGGCCCAAGTTTACATGAATTTGTAAGTTACAGTATAAACAGGGGAAGCAAGGTGCTGATGAAGAGAGCCAAAGTTTGTGGGATGAATGGAGCATACACGTTACCTGGGGCAGGTTTTGCAGATGAGATAGACTTGGAACAGACTTTGAAGGAAAAAGGAAGCATTCTGATAAGATATATATAAAGTGACTGTTTCAGGTAGGTTGAATCAGTTCCTTGGAAAGTAATTTTACAATCCCGGGCACCAGAGCAGAAGGAACTTCAGGAGGAGAGAGCAGCACAGGTGAACACGCTGACGGCAGGGGCTGAGGCTTGTTCACTGTGGCATCCTGGACCCAAACATGGCTGGCACTGGTAAATATTTCTTTACTAAAATGGATACTAGGTGAGGCCTGCACATGCTATCTTTTATATTAAGCCATTTCCTGATGGGAAACAGCATATTAGACAGCAAGTAACTTTCTATCTCAGCTCTCCCTCTGATAAGGGATAAGCTGGCTTATGCATTTCTGAAGATATGCCTCATTCTCTTCGGGAGATCTAGAAGGATTTGCAGTAAGGCTCATTTGCCTCCCAGAGGAAAACCCTGTCCCCTGGGCTTGTATATTTGCCCACATGAGAATTTTCTGAAGTTCTTCCCTGTAGGAACCCACTAGTTGCCTGATATCATTAACAAGAGATGTAGAATCAGGAGAAAATTGACAAATCAGCCTTAGCTATGCCTTTTTGATAAGTTTAATCAATAAATCCCAAAGCAATTATGATATCTGTACACTAAAGAAACAGTCTATAGCAGTATCAAGAAGTCGTAGACACAGCTATTCGTTGGGCAGGACGGAGGAGTACAGCGCATTCTGTTTGGAAGTGCTGGGACAGTGACCCTGGGCAGGACCATGCAGACTGCTCAGCAGGACTCAGCTGACCTCAGCTCCAAGAACTGTACCTTACTGGTGCCAAAACACACACTCTCAAGAAGATCATTTTCTTCTGTGAAGATATTACTTTAATGAAGGCAGAAGACAGACTGTCAATGATAATCAAGTAATTAACAGAACAGAAAAATTGTTTCAAGTCCACATAACTGAACAACTTGGATTTTTGTGTATTTGAGAAGGGGAGTAAACAGTAAGAGAGGAGCTGTTCTAGATACTTCTAAATAGTCCAAACAAGAACCAAAAGGAGAAAGGCAAATTTTTGTTACTTTTTTTCTTATTCAGGTAGCAAAAAAGCCTAAATAGTTTCAGTGTCTCTGTCTCTTCCCCTAGGGGTGAATGGGGCATGTGACATAAGAAACTACCATGCTCACCACCACCCCTGCTACTATGCTGGTGTAAACGTCAGGGTTGAGGGTGCACCAGGGATTCTACTATACACTTTTCACTTATATTTATTTCTATTATTTATAACAGCCTTCTAAGTAGGGTGCTATTTCTTTTCGTTTCTAAGATGAGGAAACTGAGGCCCAGTGAGGTTAAATATCCAAACAAGGCCAGTCATAGAGCACAGTTTCTCAACCTTGGCACTAATGACACTTGGGATGGGATAACTTCTTGCTGTGAGGTGAGGGGCTATCCTGTGCATTGTAGGATGTTTAGTGGCATCCCTGGCCTATATCTACTAGATGCCAGTAGCACCCCACCAGTTGTGACAATTAAAAATGTCTCCAAATATTGCCAAACGTCTCCTGGGTGAGAGCAAAATTTCCCCCAGTTAGGAACCACTGCTCATAGACTAAGTGGCTGACCTGGGCTTTGAATCCATATCTGTCTTCAAAGTTGACTCTATCCAAAGCTAGAAACTAATGTAACAAGACTTCCAGTCAAGATGGTGGAATAGACGGTCCCCAGTGTCAGTCTCTCCCACTAATCAACCAATTTACAATTACAAAAATGCAATGACAGCCAAGCTGGGGCTGCTAGAGCTCAGGGGAAGAGGAGGAGAAACCTACAGTGTTTGTGAAGGCGGGAGAAGCTGCGATGAGAGAAAGAAAAAACTGCTCATACCGTTTTGAGCCCTGGCTGCTTCCAGGCTGGAGCTGCTGAGTGTTTGGGGCAGGAGGTGGCAAAAGCTGCAGCTGTGCCCTTCAGATGAAGTTGCTTGGGGGAAGCAGGGGAGAAGAGGGCCTTGGTGGCCCCCAGGCCAACAAGACCACTAATAGGGTTCCCGTGGACTCACACAGGAGCAAGGAGCCACAACAACTGAACAAAGGAGCCACTCAGAGGCCAGTGAGTCATTGCAAATGACCAGTGCATGGCCCATCCCATGGGAAGTGTTTGCAGAATGGGCAGTGGGGGAGACAGGTCCACCAGGAGAACACTGAGACACAGCAAGGACAGCTGATCTGCACCCCCAGTCAGCACAGGACCACTCAGAGGAGACTGGTCGGGAATGCAGAATTGCATAGGGTGCAGTTTTTTGACAATACTCAGGCCCAGACTAGAGTTTCCACACAACAAAGGTATATCAGACCTCACAGGACCCAGAAGTGCTTACAAGGCCAATAATGAAAATCTGAGCTGCACAAAAAGCCTTACCCAGAGAATCAGCAGCAAAACAGCAATTTAGCTCAACCACAGGGCTCAAGTGCTGGTTCCCACAGGAAGTCCCCCCATTTTAAAAGTAAGCAAAGGATAACAAATTAGTTCCAGTGCAGAGTTTAAGTGGTGGGAATAGCAAATAATCCAACACAGAACTGAAAGAAAAAACAAAGTACCCACAGACCAGAAACAAAGTTTGATATTAACTAGTAAAGTCTAACACCACCAGAGAACATCTGTAAAACCTAGAAGTACCAGAAGTCCCCCAGGCTCTCAAGCCAGGTGTTAGGGGGCTAAGGACCTCAGCCATGCCCCCACAAAGTCTACATCCAGCCCAGCTATGACTGAGCTGCCACCTGAAGCTCCCTGGGCTCCCCTGCCAGAACGAGGGGGATGCCATGAGCCTTGACTAGGACGCCTCTCCTTCTTTCCTCCTCCATTAACCTATTCCCTTCCCCTTCCCCCTTCCCCCCTCCTAACTGCTCCACAGTATCTTAGAATGTAAAAAACAATAATAATAATAAATAAATATATTAAAAAAAATAAAACTAATGTAACAAGCAAACACTGGCACTCATGTGGAGAGACTGTCTTGCACAGCAGCAGAATGAACTGATGTACTCTAGTTGCCAAAGCAATTGATGCCATTTTAAAATAAAGCAGTATATAATAATGATAGCTAGCGTTTATTGAGTGCTTACTATGTCCCAAGAATTATGCCAACCACTTCATATGTGTTTGCTCATTTAATCACCTCCACAGCCTTGTGAGGAATGATGTGCCAGCAGCCTCAGCATATAATAAAACGGATTCAGAAAAGGAAATTTTGTTACTGCAGCAGCAGCAGAGCATTCTGTAATGGCTAATAATTTTTCAAAGTTCAATTCTGGAATCCTTGTGAGATAGAAGATTTTACTGACATCTGAGTTCTAATTATTCTCAACTATGGAATATATCTGGTCAAGCTTGAGCTGTCAAAAAAGGACTTTTTTGAACAATTTTAATGAATTCAACCAATTAGTTGATATGATCACATACCCTTTTTGGTGCTCTCTGGGTGTGGAACTGCATGTCACCCCCTCCCAGGGGGGTGTGTGGAGCCTGCCGGGAAAATGGGATCAGCTCAAAACTAGCTTCTTGTATTTCTCAGACTCTTGGTTCCTTGACACTGTCTCTTCTAAGAAATCATGGGTTTGAAAGTGTTTTCTAATCAAAGTCACAGTCCCAGAAAAGAAATGTGATTGTGAATTTATTAGTTTGAGGTAAGCCAATGACTTAATAGTGATTATTTGAGGAGGAGAAATTGAAGTCAATGCCAGCAGAAGACAGCTTAGGCATACACACCATGCTCCACATAAATGACAGGCTGGCTCAGAAATTGATTCAGAAACTTGATAATAAACTTAACTACATGATGGTTCACATAAAGAAGAATTCTGATGTGCAGATCAATTAATCATGATAAAAATCTTTATCATGTGTACTGTTGGGGTTGGTTTATGGGATACGATGATTTGAACAAGGGACAGGAGAAAGAAGAGTCTGGAGGGAAGAGTAGGTTCAGGGATACTAATTCTAAAGCAGAAAACACCTGGACTGATAAGAAGGGGGACAAAGGAGACCGAAAAGAGGAATCAGTGAGGAAAAGAAGCTGAAACTGGCCAGGGCTCAGAGGGAGGTATTTTATTACCAAGATCTGTGCCGGCAGATGGCCCAAGGCTTCACTATGCCACAAGGTGCTCAACCATCCTTCTACCAGACAGAATGGGTCAATTGAGCATGTAGAATTACAGGCCGTGCAAGAACAAATGGTGGGAGTTAGCTGGGGGATGGGATTGCAGAAAGCTTGAAGGGCCAGTAGGAGAGGGCGCTGGGGAACGTGAAGACTTGTATGGTGTTTGGAGCTCAGCACAACCTATTCCTCTGGCCAACAGCAGGGCCAGCTCCATGCTGTGCTCAAAAGTGCCCCCCACACTTGGTTTAATGCTCTACTGTTGCCATCTTGAAATTCTTAATAATTTTCAAACAAGGGACGCTCCATGTTCATTTTGCATTGGGATTTGCAAATTTTATAGCTGGTCCTGGTCAGCAGCCCTGTCCTGATATACCTTTGTAATGTTCCATGTCTATGTTACTCCAGTACCCCAGGGAGGATGGGGTTGTTTGGAAGGAAGCTCAGTAGTAACTCAAGTGCTGTGCAAAAGACATTGTACTGGAAGTTCTTAGAGGGAAACAATGAACTACCCTATTTTTTCACTTCTAAGATACTATCAGATATGGCATTGCGTTGGTTTAGTGGCAGTCACTTTTTCATAGAAAAATAGATATACTAACAGTCCATATAGAATATCCCACCTATACTTATTTAAGAAACATTAAATTGTGCAATGAAAGGAAAGGATGTTTTAGAATGGCAGACAGTAGGTTCATGATGAGTTTTCATCAACCCTCAGATTGAATTTTGGAGAGCAAAAGAAAGCATTGGTCTTGCCCTGATGGGTTTCTTTTCAGTACAGAAAATTTTCTGGACTGTTTAAATCCAACCAAATATTAGTATACTTTGTGAAGGAAAAATAAAAGTGCTCTTTCACTTCTGATTAGTTAAAAGACAACTAATTGAAAACAACTAGACTCTCGAGCTCTGAGATCTAACTTTGGTGATGTTGAAAATTAGGGAGAAGCAGCCATTTGAGCTTCTCCTTGTGATGGGTTTGTTTATCTGCTTATCTTAAATCAGACCCAATACTTTAAATACCTTGAATGGTTTAATCCAACTGAAAAGCAGACGGATGCATTTATATAACCAAGATTTTTCCCGCAAGTAGACCATAAAGTCCCTGTTCCAGATACAAACTTTCCCTACATCAGATCATTTTCTTAGAGTTTTGGTTGCATCAGCCCTCAAGGTGAATGCTTCTTTAGCTGTCCAGAGTTCATGGCCTGATACATCTCTCTTACCTAGAGAGCCCCTTACCAAGGAGCTCATTGCCCACAATAGACACTGTCTCACACAGGTTCTCTTATAATAGGCTCACATTTGCCTCTTACCAACTCTGACTTGAAAAGATCCAGCACACTGCTTCCTCCAAGGGCTTGCAGACAGAATGTGGTGAGTTACTTCTGAAAAAGGCCTCAGCATTTGCTCTTTACCACCAATCACCTAGAATGCACTGAAACATGACCTGGTATCTAATTCAGTGTCATAGAATTGTCTAATACTTGTATTTATCCACCCAACAAGGCTTTGCTAAGTATCTCTTATGTACATAGAGCAGCGTGACATGAGGGGTTGGGGAAAACTTGAAAACAAATGAAGAGTCTCTGACCAGGGCTGGGGTGGGAAGGACAGAAAAGATCTGTGCATAAAATCTATACCAATGAAGCCAGTTGCCTAGTTCCTGCTTCCTGTAAACTACTCATTTCAAATCATCACACAGAATGCTGTCACTTCACATCCATGTTACCCACCTTCAAGACCTCACCAGTGGGTAGGCACTGGGTCTCATATGGTTTACAGAGTGATGTGAGCAGAAGGCTGCTTCATAAATTCTTAACAATAGTGATGACAGTCATGATCCATTTCCTATTCAGTTGCTATCAAAATAAGCCTGGCTTTCTTTCGGTCCATCCTAGGAGAAACTTATGACTATTGACTATGAATATGACTGTGACAATGCCGATGATGACTAAGACTGCTTTTCAGCACCTCATGTGTCTCCCACTCTCTTTTGTTTTACATGCATGGTTTTTTACCTTTATAACAACACTGCAAGATGTTTATTATTATCCTAGTGTTCCAGAAGAAGAAATGGAATGTCAGCAGCTTGCCCCAGGGGTGGAGCTGGAGCTCAGGCACAGCTTGCTGTCACAATGCCCCACTGCAGCCCTTCCTTAAATGAGAAGTCTGGTCTTCTGCAGCCCCTCCTCCCAATGCGAGCATCACGGCTTAAAGGCTTAAAGCTCAGGTCCTCTGGGAGCACTGAGGAAAGGGCCTGAGGGAAGAACAAGACTTCATTACTTGGAAAGGAAATTGCAAATATTGGGGTGGAACCTACTGTCTCATAAAAGTTTTTTTTCTTCTTTTAGGTAAGCATTAGCATTCTGGAATAGCCAGACACTCACTTGCTTGTAAAAAAGCTCCATAACATTTTTATTTGAAAAGTCTGATGGCACAAAGGGAGGAAAGAAAGAAAGAATTTCTACACTGCAGGAAGAGGGAAGAGAGAAGGAGTTGAAGGGAGAGCATTTCTAGAAGATCCATGTAATAACCTGAACTACTTAAAATAGTTACTAAACTCTCTCCAGCTGATGGGAACATGGACTCTGAACATTCTTAGGAGAATATCTTCAGAGAAGGCCAGTGCTCCAGGCCCTACCAGAGTGTGCAGTCTTGACATCTGTTATCAAGGCCCCTGCACAGTCCCCAGAGAGGACAATGGGACACGCCATCCATCCACTCCTCCAAGTGCTCATTGTGCCAAGTGCATCGAGTCATGTCACTAGAAGGCTGCGTGTTTGAGGCAGCTAATTTCAGTTTAGTTAAGACAGGTCAAGTTTGGTTAAAACAACTTGTTTGAATGCCAACTGTACACAAGCTGTGAGGAATTCAAAAAAGAGCCAGTCTAGTGAGATTTCACTTGTCTGAGCCCCGCAGCCAACATTTGTGGTCACCCTGCAGTGTGATGCTCTGGGCCACTGTCTATTCTGATGAAACTTCTCTCTCACTGGCTTAAACCTAGCATCTCCCCAAAAGGACCTTGTTGGGAAAGTGAAAGAAAATGGTCAGGGCCCCTCAGATGTTCAGAATCTTGCCAAGCATTTGACGTAAATATGCACATGTGCCCAGGTGTTCCTTGGTTATTGTCTAATGTAATTGCACATGTGCACCCAGATGTCCTGGGTTATGACTTAAGTATAAAGGATGAGTGGCTCTGATCTATGGCCCCCTTCCACCCTGGGATGACCCGAGGTGGGCCACGGGTAGGCTGCTACTGCTACTGGAGGCTGTTGCTGCCAGTGCCCCTGGAACCCTCCATGAGGTGCCGCCACCACCAGACCTGTAAGCTACTGGACCTGTAAGCTGCTGCTGCTGCCATTGCTGAGGACTGAGCTCGTGTCGTCTGCCAACCGCTTCCGGGATCTTTCCCAATTACCTAGTGTGGACTTGTGAGTGAGGGGTCTGGTGACCCAGTCTGTACAATGGGTTTGAAGAGTCTAAGCCCTAACCCGACAACTGGCATAGTTGAGTAGCTTTACAGGTCTTTCTCCAACTTTTTCCTTAAAGTAATATTTTTGAAACTATGAAGTAAAATAGCATTAAAAAAAGGAATACAATGAAAATGATAATATCCATGGCAAGACTAAGAGCCATTTTGTGAAACTTATGTTTAACTATGTTTTTACATTTGGGCCGGGATGTGGTGTAAAATATTTTTCTCACTATGGATCATGGTCTGAAAAGCTGGAAAAGCATTGCCTTAGAGAGTCTTCCAGCCTCTACTTCCCCAACTCTTCTTTTTCTAGGAAGACCCCATAACAGACACTTCGCTTTGGGGGTCAAACATTTCAAACACTCCTTCCTTCCAGAGGCTGCCTGACTCATGACTAGGACTTTGTTTGCTGTGTACCCATGCCCGCCCCCTGTGCCAGCCCATGGTTCATCCTGTCCCCCACCACACACAGAGGCCTATGGCCTGAGATCCCAGCCTGGGCAGGCCACTGGACACCCTGACATTCATGTTGGGGCAATGCAAGAACCCACCATGTGAACCGGTTCCTTCTGCATTTGCAGCAAAGCTATCACTAACCCAACCCTCATTTCTTTTCAGTGTCACTCATGGTTGCACAGACTGCTACTTTAAAGAAAAGCAAAGGCTTGCCTGAGGGGGTGGAACCTGGGCTGTGTAAAGGGTCTTGGGCACAAAGGCTGGATGTCACTCAGGATTTGTCCAGAAGGCTTCTTAGCCTGGCTTCCTTGCCTGTCTCCTCACACACCCTTTGATTTTCAACTGCTCCCATTTGCTGTGGGCACCTCCGTGTGTAACTGTGGCATTTGATCCTGGCAACAAGCTCCAAGTGCCCTCCTACTGGCCCGGCTTCAGTCATGAGGAGGAGCATTTATTGAGGGCTCACCGTGAACCAGGTGCTGTGTTAACACACACCAATGCCGTTATTCCACGTGCCCTGACAGCCGGACTGTGAGCTGGGTGACACAACCAGGTTTGGCTGTGTGCAGTCACCAAGTTCTGCCCTCCCAGCCCAGTCCCACCACTGCTGTGTGGCCAAGATGGAAGAGAGCATTATTTCATCATGATACATTTCCTTAAGGACTGAGAGTCAGGAAAAGGGGTTTTGCTCTTAAAATTTTGTTATGTTTTTATCCATCTAATGATATAATTATAATATTTCTCTATTTTGCCTTGGCTTCCAGGAGGCTCACAATTAAAAATGTAATGTTTATAGTAAGTGTGTTAATTCTTTGGTCGGCAAATCCTTTCTCCTTTTCACTGCTTTGATCTTTCAATTCTATTTATGTGAACATATGTACATATATACATATAACTATAAACCACCTCAAATTTGTAACAAGGAAGGAAAAAAGCAAATAAATATTCTATTATTTCTCTCTTTTTTAGAAATAAAGACACCTACTTTTCTTGGGCAGGTGAGAATTTGAATTACTTAAAAGAAGGCTCGATAACATTAATATAGAAAACCATGTACAGCACAGTCTTCTGTTTTGCCTTAGACAAGCTGGAGGTACAGTGTTATGCTTTACAATTTGCCTAGGCAAAGCCTCAGGGATAGTTGGCAGAACTGCCACACACAGCTGTGCAGATGTGCACTGCACAACTCCAGGGGGCGCCATGCACACTGCAATCTGTACAGTTGCTCAGTGTGCAACCTGCACCACTGAGCGTAGCAGCTCAAAGGGTCTGACTGGCTTCATACCACTGTCTGCTTTTTAACTAGCTACTGACTGGGATTGGAGTAGCTTGAAGGGGAGGTGGCTGTGGAACAGGCCATTGCTCCTGTTTTTCTTCCCGGGCAAAGCTATTTCTCCCTGCTCTGGATTAAAGTCCCAGGAAATGTGAGTGATGAGAGCTGCCACCTTTCCCCTCTGAACAGTAGCACGGAGGCTGGGAGGCAGGAGAAGAGGAAGGAGCCCAGGGAGATGCTGAACCCAGCAGGCAATCAATAATCTCAGAACTTCACCTGAGCCGCTTCTGGCTTTATTTTGGGCACTAACTGTAAATGCCTGCCCTTTCATGGAGTGTGTTTCCTCACTAGAGAGGAAAGAAGATTCCAGCCAGGCCTGGGGTTGCTGAGAAGAGATGGGAAAATTTCCTCCACTGCTTCTTCCTCCAGAGCCTCACTTTGGGGCACTAGAATGTGTGGCCCATCAACTGCGAGGAAAGTCCTGTCCCTACTGGGCTCCTCTCCCTGGAGACCACTGGACAGGGGTGGAGGGGATTTTATAGTCTGTTAAATGTATGTATGGTCTTTAAAACACACACACACCCACATCAGCACATATACAAATGGTATGTTTGGCCATCTGGGAAATGGGAACATGGATTCTTCCAAGAGCTGCTACTGGGAAAGTGTGGGGATCATTTTCTGGGAGGGAAGGGACCAAATTCTGACTTGATCACATAGCACTGGCCTCAACAATGTTGCTAGGATCAAAATTAATTGCTGAGAAAAGGTTTGTTGTTACTGGAAATGATGAGGGTAAAAAGACCCCACTAAAGAAAACTTATTTTAAAATTAGCTCTGGTTTTGAAAAGCAGTGGATCTGAGTTCTACTGTTGCACACACTGTATCCCAATCTGGGCTCCAATCCAAGACCTTGGGCAATTAACATTTCTAAATCTCATCTGTAAAACAGGAAAATAGGGATAATAATAACAATATCTGCATCGTGGGATTGTGTTGGACATTTAGAGAGATAGCATATATAAAACCCTGACACAAAGCACAGGGGTGATGTTTGAAGCAAGTGTCCAGTTCACAGACAACAGAGAGAAAGAAACAGAGAGAGAAATGCTGCCAGCTCACTCCGTGAGCTCTGAGGAATGTGAGATCAGAGACATGGTCAGCTGGTCTCAGGGGACTTGGTTCCTATGTGCCTCTTATATCTCAGCCATTAAGGATATTCAAGGTAATTTTGACTATTTGATTTTCAAGTTATATACTGCTTTTAGAACCTAAACCCCTCCTGTAAAACTATACTACTGTAAATAAGGCAAATCATAACTAAAGCCAAAATATTTCATTATTTTAGTTATACTAAGTTTCCATTTATATTGTCAGAGCTAGGGCTCAGACCCTCCAAACCCACTGTACAGACTTGGTCACCAGACCCCTCACACGCAGGTCCATGCTAGGTAATTGGGAAAGATTCCAGGAGCTGTTAGCAGATAACACGAGCTCAGTCTTCAGCTTCCTCAGTGGCAGCAGCTTACAGGTCCAGTAGCTTACAGGTCCAGCAGTGTCAATGGCCTTGCAGAGGTTCCCGGGGGCACTAGCAGCAGCAACCTCCAGCAGCAGTAGTGACCTCCCCATGCCCCCCACGAGGGGGCATCCCAGGATTGGGAGGCACCATGCATCAGAGTCACTCATCCTTATACTTAAGTCCATAACCCAGGACACCTGGGTGCACATGCGCAATTACACTAGACAATAACCAAGGAACACCTAACCGCATATGCCTATTTACATCAAATGCTCAGCAAGATTCTGAACATCTGAGGGGCCCTGACCATTTTTCCTATATTTTCCCAACAATGACTACACCAGTTGTCTCGTTAGGGCCATAGCTATACTAATTGTATGGCTAGGCATTTCATAACTAAAGCCAAAATGTACTAAGTTTCCATTTGTATTGTCAGGGCTAGGGCTCAGACCTTTCAAACCTATTGTACAGACTGGGTTACCAGACCCCTCACATGCCAGGCTGGGTCCCCAGACCCCTCACACGCAGGTCCACGCTAGGTAATAGGGAAAGATGCCAGAAGCTGTTGGCAAACACAAGCTCAGTCCTCAGCAATGGCAGCAGCAGCTTAGAGGTGCAACCACTTACAGATCTGGTGGTGGCTGCAGACTTGCAGAGGGTCCCAGGGGCCCTGGCAGCAACAGCCTCTAGCAGCAGTCACAGTCTCCCCTTGGTGCCCCTGGGACGCCCCAGGGGGGCACTGTGGATCAGAACCACTTGTCCTTCATACTTAAGTCTGATAACCCAGGACACCTGGGCACACATATGCAATTACATCAGACAACCAAGGAACACCTGGGTGCTTGTGTGTATTTATGTCAAATGCTCAGCAAGATTCTGAACATCTGAGGGTCCCTGACCATTTTCCTTATTTCCTCTACACCTCATCTTAAGAGCTCAATAAATGGTAGTTAATATTATTAAAGATTCTCAATTAACAGTGTCCAAGTGTTTGTGATTAGTGAAGAAGACATTTGAACTTTAATAGCTGGCTGTCAGACCAAAGGGAGTGTGGCCATGTCATTTCTTTAATTCATAAGGCAAAATATGAAAGTTGCATTTGGCTTCAGAGATGCTTGTGTCCCCCCCCTCCCACCCCCACTCACAAATAATTGTTTCAATTTAAAAATCTTGTTCCTTTAGACCCTCTTCTCTGCCTGTTTAGTTGATGATGTAGTCTGTGCTAAACAGAAGTTTACCGCACGTTATCTATGCAGAAAGGACCTTCTGGTAGCAGTCATGAAGCGTGGCTGCCAAGGACACGGGCAACTGGTATTGGCCATTAGAAAACGGATGCTGTTAATTACAGATCAGCACTGCCAGACTTAGACTAGAAGGGAGTTTGGTACCAATGAGTTTCTTCTGAGAGGAAAACTTTCCCAATGAGTAGCATATCACAAATTATAAAACTTCAGTCTAAATCAGTGATTTCAAACCTGGTCCCACATGAAAATTACCTGGTAAGCTTTCAGAAATACCAACGCTAGAGCCTGACTCCAGATTTAATTGGCTTTGGTGGGGCTCAGATGACTGGGTTTAAAGATCCCCAGGTGATTCTAATCTGCTAAACTTCTAACCGTTCAGCTTGGTCTACACTCCTGGTTCACAAAAACTAGTACAATCAACGAATTAGAATCACCAGAGTGTTTGTTAGAACATAGATCGCTGGGCCGACCCCCAGAGTTTTTGATTCAGCAGTTGTGAGATGGCACAGATAATCTGAGTTTCTCACCATCTCCCAGACGCCACAGATACTGCTGTTTCCCAGCCACTCTTTGGGGACCACTTGTGCACAGTTACTGACGGTCGAGATTCAGGTGTCCTCTCCAGCCTCAGTTCTCGCCTCTCAGCTTTTTCACACTCTGTTCTGCCCATCCAGAACTTCTTACATTCCTCTTGTAAACACATTGTGCTCTCTCTACCCCGTAGGTCTCTGAATATACCTTTCTCCTTTTGCCTGCAACACTGTCGGGCTGGTTCACAGACCCCTCATAGGCAGGTTGCAAGCTACGTAGTTGGAAAAAGATCATCCTGGGAGCTGCTGGCAAGGTCGACATGCTTTATTTGGAAACAAGCTTAGCCTGCAGTGGATCAGAGCAGTTGTCTTTTATACTAGAGTCAGAGAGCCAAAGAACACCTGGGTGCAAGTCAGATAGCCAAGGAACAACATGGGCGCACATGCAGTTTAAGTATTTACATCAGGCTGGGTCATGCTCAGCCAGATATGAGGTGAGGGAGCCTGAACAGTCTATCTCCATATTCCTCACAAGCACCTTCCCATGGGACAACACACATTTCATGAGAAGGTTCCATAATTCAGTTTTCAGTAATTGGCATTAGGTTTCTTCCAGTAAACATAAATTAGGGAAATTCTACTGAATTTGTTAATGTTAATATATATACTTTTACAACATGTTTTTCATTAAATAAGGTTTTATTTCCTACATTGACATAATTGTAAAAATAAACCATGGTTGTCCTTTTTTTTTAAACACTCAAGATGTTTTAATACATTTTATGATATGTCACTATTAGACTTTTTAAAAAAAATCTGTAACTTGTAAGGAATACATAAGGAAATAGAACTGTGATGTTATCAACAGCAGAATCACAGATGTGACACTGAGTGAGTATATATCAGGTTAAGTAAATATAACAGGGATTCTAGGTCTCTTCCCCTCTGCCCACACCAGCCAGAGACACATTTCTCTTGCAGTGACCTCACCTCTGGGGAAAGGGCACGGTGCTGAGTGGGGAAGAGATGGATGAAATGCCCATTTCTCCTACAGTTTGCTGGGCAAGTTTTTCTGGTAGTCAGTTCCTTATGACCCTGCTTGATTCCCATTGCTTCCATTAAATCCTGTCAAAAGAACCAAATAAGAAGAGAAAAACAAACTTCAAATGATGGAATGTGAGATACTGTTCAATTTAAACTTCATTTTTTCACACTGAGTTACTGATTTTAAAAGTAAGGAAAACTTTCATAAGGTCTGTTAAAGTTGAGGTCTAAAGCAACTATTTTTGTATCTTATATCCCACTAGAGTTTACTGGAATGAGTAATTTCTATCTATCACATACTTGTATATCCCTCCTGTTATAATGAAACTAGCTTTAATTTTTCTGTCCCAGGGTTTGTCTATACAGTAAAAACAACTTGAAGTGGAGAAGTAATATTTGAAAAACTTTGTCCAAACAATGAAAATAGCTACTGCATGTGGTAGTTAGTTATTAATGTGCGAGTCATTGTTTTAAGTGATATGTGTGTGTGTCATATAGACACATATACTTATATTACCTTATCTAGGCTTCACAAAGGACCGTGAGGTAAGTACTATTATTAACCTTGTTTTACACATGAGGAAATTGAAGAGCACACACGTTAAGCAACACACCCCAGGTAATAAGTGGCAGGGATGAGATACGAACTCAGACAATCTGTCTTTAGAGTCTATGTGTAAAATTACCGTTCTTGACTGTCTCTTTGCTTATCTTAGTCTGTTCAACCGAATGGTCAATTTAATGAAAAGAAAAATAGTAGAATGACCTAAATGATAGAATTTTCACTTTTCATTGGACTGTGTTGCTTGTATCTAGATCTAGCATCAGTAGGTCTCCTTTCCACCATAGCTAAAATCCCATTGGAACTGTGTTGTGGGGTTGAGTGTGTTGGGTAGAAAGGTTATAATGACCTCTCAGATGAGACGTCCCTCCGATCTCTTGGAAGGTAGGGATAGCACTGTGGATTGAATGTCCCCCTAAACTCATTGAAACTTAATCCCCACTGTAACAGTGTTAAGAGGGTGGGAAATCCTCTTATGGTAATTGAAAGGTGGGGGCCTTTGGGAGGTGATTAGATTTTGAAGACTGTGCCCTGGTGAATGAATTGAGTAATGGGTGTGGTTCTGATGGTTTTAAAAGGAGAGCAAGTGAAGAAGTTAGGTTTTCTCTCTGCTCCTGCCATTCTCACCATGTGACACGCTGCATCTCTGTAGACAGCCACCACCAAAGACGGCCCTCACTAGATGTGCCCCATGGACTGTGGACTTCTCTGCGTCCAGAACTGTAAGCAATAATTTCTATTTCTTCATAAATTACCTGGTTTCAGTTATTTCTTTATAAGCAACAGAAATAGACTAATACAGAAAACAGGTCCCAGAGAAGTGGGGTGTTGATTCTAACAAATACTTGAAAATGTGGAAGCAGCTTTGGGATTGGGTGTTGGCAGAGGCTGGAAGAATTTGGAAGATCAGGCTAGAAAAAACCTACATAGGTGAGAGTTTAAATGACAAGAAAACCAGGGAACGTTTGGAATGTCTTAGAGACTGGTCAAATGGTGGTGACCAGAATGCTGATAGACATACGTACAGTAAAGGCCATTCTAAGGAGGTCTCAGATGGAAGTGCTTATCAGAAACTGGAGCATGAGTCACCCTTGCTGTGAACTGGCAAGAAACTTGGCTGCATTTTTTCATGCCCAAAAGTTTTATGGAATGTGGAACTTCAAGGTGCTGACCCAGGGTATTTGGCAGAAGAAATTTCCAAGCAGCAAAGCATTCAGGAAGCTAGGTGGATACTTGTAACAGCCTACACTTGGTTATGGTAGCAAAGGCATGAGGTAAAGCTTAAATTATGATTAAAAAGGAAGCAGAGGGTAAGAAATTGGAAAACTCTCAGCCTGGCAACATAAAGAGTTAGAAAATCTGCTTGAGAGAGGAAAGCGAGGGTATAGCCCAGTGACTGTTTGCTAAGGATATTTGTAGAGAAGAAAGGGATTATCAAAAGAATGGAAGAATGACCTCTAAGGCACTTCAGAGATCTTGGGCTGCCCCTTCCATCACAGGCCCAGAGGCCTAGGGATGCTGCTCCCCTCCCCCCATTACTCCAGCTGCTCCAGCTGCTCTGACTGCCCCAGATGTAGCTAAATTTGCCCCAGATGTGGCTGAACCTGCAGCTTTAGAAGATATAAGCTAGAAGCCTTGGCAGAGGTGTTCACGTGGTGTTAGGTCTGTAGGCTCCCCAAATCTCAGAGCTCTGAAGGCCTGAGCACCCCTACCTCAATTTCAAAGGATGTATGGAAAAGCCTGGGGACCCAGGAAGAAATCTCCCAGAGTCACTGCATAGAACCTTCACTAGAGCGATGCACAGCAGAAATGTGGGGTTGGATTTGCAGCAGAGAATTCCTACCAGGGTCATGCCTAATGGAGTGGTGATAGCTGGACCACCACAGAGACCCCAGTACTGTGGCACTACCAACATGCAATGCCTGCCTGTGAGAGCTGAAGCATGGCTAAAGACCAGGAAAGCCATAAAAGCAGAACTGCCTGATGACTTGGGGACCCAACTCCTGCACCAGCATGCAGAGAGAGTCGAACATGAATCAAGGTACATGATTCACCAGCTGTAAGATTTAATGCCTGCCCTACTGGGTTTCAGACTTCCTTAGAACCTGTTACCCCTTTCTTTTGGCTTATTTCTCCCTTTTTGAATGGGAATATGTACCCTATGTTTGTCCCACCATTATACTTTGGAAGTTGATAAATTGTTTTGATTTCACAGATAGGACTTTGAGACTTTGGACTTTTGAGTTAAAACAATTTAAATCGATGAGGATGGGAATGAATGTATTTGTATGTGAAAATGACATGAGTTATGGGGGGGCAGGGGTGGGATGCTGTGGATTGAATGTCCCCTCACAAAATCATTGAAACTTAATCCCCACTGTGACAGTGTTAAGAGTGTGGGAAATCCTATTAATGTAATTGAAAGGTGAGGAGTTTGGGAGGTGATTAGATTGTGAGGACTATGCTCCAGTGAATGGATTGGTCTATTCATGGAGTAATGGGTGTGGTTCAGATGGCTTTAAAAGGAAAGCTAGTGAAGAGTTACTTTCTCTCTTGCTCAGCCCATTCTCTCCATGTGATACCCTGTGTCACTGTAGAGCCACCACCGCCACCAAGATGTGTTCCTTAGACTTTGGACTTCTCAGCCTCCAAAACCATAAGCAAGAAATTCTATTTTGTATAAATTACACAGTTTCAGGTATTCTGTTATAAGCAACAGAAACAGACTAAAATAGATGGGGGTTGGGTTTTCTTTGCCACTCTGATGTTCTTGGTCAGAAAGACCGTATCTGACCTGCAAGAATTACAGATCTCTAGGGACACATGTAGCTCAGGACCTAATCCACAGAGATAGTCCCTCTTGATGTGAGTGCAAATTAATGCCCTTGAGGTCACTCACTTAAGTTTAACTCACTCAGGTCTGAGGTAGAATTTTGAAGGTGGGGAGAGAGAGAAAAGTTTGTGTCATACTTGGGGTGAGTGTGTATGTGAGTTTCCTATTGGTAGGACAGGTGGGGAGGGGTTCAGGGTGAAGATCTGAGGTGAGCTCTGACAGGATGCAGAGGATAGTTGGCTGTGATGGCAGTTGAGTGAGGGCAATCTGTGTCCCCAAGTGTAACCTCTGCTCCCACAGGTCTGTTTTTCATGTAGTTTAGAACACACCTCCTGCACCTAGATGAGTCTTCAGTATCCATTGTGTATCTAACTCTTCATCAGTCCTCAAGTTCCTATTTTGTGTCTGTTCCAGAAAACACCCTCTGACTACCCTCGTCTCCTTCCCTGAGCACCACTGAGATCCCCTCACTCTTGGTTCCAGTTGGGTGGCACTGAACTCACATGAGGAATTCTCTAAAATCTAGGTTCTCTATTCCCACCCCTAAATGCTCTGATTTTGTAGGTCTGGGGTGGGGCCACACCTGAATTTTTAAAAGCATCTCCAAATGCGTGTTAATTATCTTCATAAACAGTGGTGTCCTGCTAAATTGGTTTGCTACCCCCACCCCCCCAAAAAACACAATTTGAAAGCCCAGATTTTCATGGTATAAATAGTGCCCTCCATGGCTGATTTGAAATTACAGTTTAACAATTGGCTCACAAAATTCTTGAATCTTTACCAATTGGCTTTTGTGAGCTGGTATAAGCTGGCTCCAGCACACCGATATTAGGCAATTTAGAAATTTCTGTCAAAAATTTTTGAACAAATTATATTTCCTTTGACTCAGAAATTCTAATATTTTTATCCTACTGATAGATTTACATATATAGGTAAAAATATATTACAAAGGTATATGTAATAACTAAACACTAGAAATAACCTAAATTGCCTATCAATAGGGAATTGGTTAAATATATTAGGAAATTTCAATCAATAAAATACAGTCATGTGCCACAAACTGATATCTTGGTTAAAGATGGATGGTGCCCCAGCAATAGGTATAGGAGGCTATACCACCTAGGTTTGTATGAGCACACTGTCTGATGCTTGCACAATGATGTAATCGCCTAACAATGCATTTCTCAGAACATATCCCCATCTTTAATCGACACATGACTGTATTTAAATTTAATTGTGAGCCTCCTGGAAGCCAAGGCCATTGCAAGAGTAGGTCCATGAGTACTGCTACAGAACTTTATTACGATTCTTTTTATCCACAAAACATAGTAAGAAGAAAAATATTGTGTGTGTCTTCTGTGTTTAAAGAAAGGGGAGACCCACACATAGATTTGCTTCTTATTGCATGGAAAATTTGCAGAGGGATACCAAGCAATTATTAATGGGTTTGGCCTGGAGGGTAGAAGACTAGGATTTTGATTGTACACCCCTTTGAATGGTTTGATTCTTTTAAAACAGTGCATACATTGCTTTATTTCCCTATAAAGAGCAGAGTGTCCCCTTGTTTAAAACGCGCACACACACACACACACACACACACACACACACACACACACACACACACACACACACACACACACACACGGAAAACAAAAAACCAAACGCAGCTTAGGTGATGTGGAGCTGGATTCAGAACCCAGCTGGGTTGCCTCGTCGTGGTGTGTGGCATGGTTCACATGAGTTAGATCCTCTCCATCTCTGGATGCCAAAGTCCTGAGGGCAAGGACCATTGAGTCTTAACTTCGGGAAGTAAGTTAACTTCCCTGAACATCATTTTTCTTACTTGGAAAAGGGCTTGTACCAGGATTCAGGGATCATGAAGTCAAAACCTTCAGGACCAGGCTATGAGAGGGGGCCCTGGAAGACAGTAGGTATAGGGCCTCACTCCCACCCACCCTCCACACATTTAAGAGAAGCATTTAATTAAACTAAACAAAGCACTATGTTGGCCAAATAGGAACACATATCATTTGCAGGCCACCCTGAATTCTTTCTAGGCTAACAATACTTGCCATGTGTATTATGTTGCAAGCTACTAGTGACAAAAACATATATCTCTGTAGTGTACATTATGATATACATGATGGTGGTCAGATAATAACTCCTAACACAAGGCTTGGCACATGGTAGGTGCTCAAATAAAAAATCTACAAATATTATTTGATTATGGGCATGGTTTATTTTTAAACAATATATAAAATGTTTAACAAAACTTATTCCTATCATTCATACATAGCTGTTATTGTTCTTTAAAAATAGTCATTTACGTCAGTTCTTAGTATGTGAAGAAATTCACAGAAAGTGCCTCTAAAACACATGGAAATGATTACTATATAAGTTATTTGATGTAAATAAGGAAACAAAATAAGAAATTTAGCTTTCATGTAGCTTAATCCTTAAACAAAGGAGTTGCATTCTGACTCTTCAAAGTCTGAAATCTCAGATAGCTTTTTCATGGATAGTAGTTGCCCCTCTCTGCATATCCAGAGCCCCCTCCTCATCATAGCTCAGCACATGGTAACCAGATTATGGGTTTCCTTGTTTTTCCTACCCACTGGGCTGAGAGCTCAGTGAAGTGGAGGATTCTGGTTTTTATTTCATATCCACAGCACCTTGCCTGACATTGGTATATACTCAGTATATGAATGGATGGGCAGGTGGATGGATGGATGGATGGATGGATGGATGGATGGATGGGTGGATGAATAGATGGGTTGCCCTTTCCCCAGCTGAAGACTGCAGCCTGACCCTGTGGGCTAATTTCTCTCTTTTCCCTTTGTTCTAAACCCTTTGGGCTAACTTCTAAAAGACAACCCGCTGTGGATAATTTATGGATTGACTCAAGTGCCTATTGATTTATCTTCTCTCCCAAACCTCTGAAAGGGAAGTTTAAATTCATGGTCTTCCTGAGGTTTACTCTTGCCCTAATCACTTAAATCCTCATTCTTCATTAATTTAAGCCTTGAGCACAATCACAGTCATTTTCTTTTAAAACATTTTTTCCTGCTCTGTTAAAATATATTCAATGTGTGTGTATTATGTGTATTTGTGAATGTGTGCGTGTGTATATATATTTATGTGGGTGTGTGTATAAATTTATGCCCACACATTAGATCTGTGTATATATGTTGTTAGATATGTGTTTATATATACATACATATTAGATCTATATAATGTATACTCCTAATATATTAATTAATATAATCAATATTGTATATAATTAATATATGCACATAATTAATATATTAATTAATATAATTTATATATGTATATTAAAATTATTAATTTGTACTATAGATCTGATAGAAATTCAGTCTTACTCATCCATTTTAACCCATTACAATCTATGCACAGCTAAAATATACTGCTTTTCTTTGGCACAACAATAGCTATGTTTATAAAAGTAGTTTAAGGAAAAAAGACAATGAAGAAAAGGTATTAAAGCAAAAAGGTAGCTCTGTTGGCTTTTTTCCTGGCCTACTCACAGTTACCATCTGTACTGGGAGCTTCCTTTCAGGCCATTTCATATCCAATTCCCATCGTCATTTGCACGGTAGAGATAAGGAGACGATGTGCTAAACCAACTGCCCCAGTGCTGTTTCCTGCTTTCCTTTCTTGCCAGTGACCATTCCTTAAGGATTTGGAGATTTGAGTTCAAAAATAGACTCTAATTCTCTGGGCATCAAACATTCAGTCTTAACTCTTCCCAGCAGCTGCCACAGTCAGAGGGAACTAAACATGGTGCCAAAAGATTTCAATATAATCCCCTCAAAATGACTAGAAGGTGTCCTATGCCACTTGAACTTGCGTTAACCCTCCAAATGCGAGGAGATCACGATATGTGAGCCCGTCTTTCCAGAAGCTCCCCCTCCCCTGTTTTTTATTCTTCAACCTTTTGCAAGAAGGAAAGAAAATTGGTGTCTTATTTGAATTATTCATGCCACTTCCTGTTCTGCCAATTCCAGCACACATTTGAAATCATTAATATGTCATGACTCTTTCATCTAGCTTTCTCAGATTTTTTAAAACAATGAAGTACCACAAAAGGGCATTATGATTCATTAACAAGCACATTATTTTTATATTTTTAGTTCACCATCCTCAGTCATCTTAGCACAATTTTAGAAGCACTGAATGTTTGATGACGTAGGTGCTGAAGCCTGCCCACCACCAGGGGGCTGTTGTGAGCAATCCCGTCAGACTCAGTGGCACTTGGAAACGAAGCTGCACGGGTTGACAGTGCTTGGAGTGGTGCATGCGGGTGAATATCTCATCCACTTACTACAGTCGTGTAAACATCAAAAAGAGGCTCACCACTTAGACATGTGGAGAGCCCAGTCTACCCCAGTGACCTTTTCATTCATTCACCAGCAGCATTCCTTCTCTGATGAGCCCTGTACGCACCTGCCCCGGGCCAGGCCTTGGGCTGGCACAACAGAAGGCAGGACAGGTGTGTTCTCTGTCCTCAAGGAGCTCTCAACCCAAGCCCAAGGACATGCCAACTAGGAACAACAATGAACGGGGGGCCCAGGGCTTCTCTGTAGCTCATCAAAAATACTATGGATGGAAATGAGTCTGACCAAGCAAAATTCAGATTCAAATCCAGCCAATATGTATTGAGTACCTACTATGTGCCAGTTCCTGTACAGTTTTCACAAATTTAATCTTGTTTAATCCACAACACAACAAATGCACTTACTAATATCCATTAAGTTAGAGAAGTACATACCTAGGGACATGAATTGTTGGGCCCTCAGGTACACATGTTGGTACACTTTGAAAAAAAGAGTTAACAGCATTTGTTGATGGATTAGGTGTGGGGTGTAAGAGTTGAGATTGACCCCAAGGTTTTTAGCGCCTACAACTAAAGTGGAATTATTTAGTGAAATGGAAAAGACTTAAGAAGAAAAGTTCTGTAGTGCAAAGATTAGAAATTTGGTTTGGGGCTTGCCGGATATCAATTGGGAGTATGAATCTGGGGTTTGGGTGGGATGTCCCAGCTAAAGATGACTATTTGGAAGGTGTATTAGTCTGTTTCTGTTGCTTATAACAGAAGCTGAAACTGGGTAATTTACGAATAAATTAAATTTATTTCTTACAGTTTGGGCAGCTGGGAAGTCCAAAGTCCAGTGAACACATCTGGTGACAACCTTGTTCTACAGTGGTGGTGACTCTCCACAGCAACACAAGGTATCACATAGCAAGAATGGGTTGAGCAAGAGAGCTAAACTGCTCACTCACTCTCCTTATGAAGCCCATGACTCCATGAATGGATCAATACATTCATGAGGACAAAGTCCTCACAATCCAATCACCTCTTAAAGGCCCCACCTTTCAACGACCAGAATAGAATTTCTCACCCTCCTAACACTGTTACAATGGGGATTAAGTTTCCATCCAATACACGAAGTTGTCAGGGACACATTTGACCCATCGCAGAAGGGGTCAACTTGTGGATGGATTTAATGCTGTGAGACTGGATTAGGTCCCCACAAGGAATGAGTGTGGACAGATAGAACAGAGGACTGAGCCAAGGACAGTCCAACTTATAAGAATGGAAGGTGAGAAGGAGCCAGCAGGGCCATTAGGAACAGGGTATCCTGGAAATAAGCAAAGGCAGGTGATCTTTCCTTCCTTTAATCTATTTCAGGTTTCTCAAACTTTAATATTCATAAGAATATCTGAACAGTACATATAAAAGTGGGAACACTATATCTGGTTTGCAATTTACAGGATTTCCAACTATTATTTTCAATATGCGCCACGGACTTGAAGAATCTAACCTCTGCTCTTTGGCCTTAGATTTGGAAGTGACTCCATGATATATTGTCATCTGGACATGATAGCCATAGGATGGAGACTGGTGAAGAAGCCAGATATGTTTTTTGTGTGAGTTAGAAGGAACATCAGTGTTAGGAAAGGCAGAGATTTAGTAAGTGAATTCGCTCCAGTATGACATCAGGGCTCTGTTCACTTTCTCTCCACATTTACAGGCAATTTGCTGCCCTTTCTAGTAACTAACTGTGGGAGGAACCGGGCCAGGCACTGCTCCTGGAACATGTGCCAGACTTCAGGGGCATTGGCCCACAAGCACTGCTTCCTTCAGGACAATGGTGGGAGCAAAAAAGTCTTTGGTAGGACCCCAGAAGCTTCATAGCTGTAAGTCAGGGCAAAGAGTATCATGTGGACAATGACATTTGGTTCCAAGAGTCCTGCATTCCAGCTCCTGTCTCCTGGAGAACAAACCCATCACCATAGCAACTGCATCCCACATAACACACCTCCAGGTGCCCCTCAGATCCTTTCAGTTGCTCTCCCCCATCGATGGCACTTATTAATTTAAAATCAGATCTAACAATTAGCTTGTCTTCAGGAGGCTAACATCTTTTAATTCCCACTGTCGCACTTATGCCTGGAAGGGCCCTCATTGCTGTTTCCTGAAGAGTGAAATGACATTCAGGCAGCAGGAAACTTCTGCCAATAAGATCAAAATCTAAACCGGTTGCCTTTTATTATCACTTAAATTATTCTCTCCACTTGACACGGATTTATTGGTCAGTTTAGACTCTGTGACAGATTTGGTTCTAGTCACACAGAGCGTGGCTAACAGCCTTAACTGCAAGACTGTAAACGAAGCGTGATGTACGTGTCCATTATTGCCATCTAATAATATCTGTGGGCTAATTATATAAAGACTAAAGTAAATGAACACAGCAGCAACTGCCATGCATGAGTCCAGAGAGAGCCATAAATGTGCTTGAGCAGCTGACCTGGCCTTTCAGGTGGGGCTGGGGTAATTGAAGAGGTCACAGATCTGTGTCTCGCTCTGTTTATTAGCACTATCTCTATGGTCCCTATGGTGGGATTCATCTGTTTGGAGATGGTCAGTTGCATCTCTTTCTTGGTGAATCCATCTCTCCTTGAAGCTTTTTTTAACCAAAATAATTCATGTAATGTTTCTGGCCCTTTTAATATGGTAAGCTTATAATAGCACGTGTGGTGGTATAAGGGAAACCCATTACGTTTCCAGTCATTTACTTGTTGTATACATTTGAGATTGGCAGTGTGCTTGAGGAAGGACTCATCCCACTCACACATCGTGAATGCGGCAGGGTAGACATGTGACCCCAAAGGCCCCAGATGTTTCTTGAAGGAAGTAGGTGAGCATGTGGGCACACATCGCCACAATAGAAGAGGCTGTGTGGAGGGAAGGCTGCAGATCTGGCTTGCAATCCCATCTCTGTCACTCTGAAGCTAAGTGACTGGGCAGTTTATAAACTCCTCTGAGCCTCAGTTTTTTCACTTGTAAAGTGGAGACAATACCTTATATAT
Organism: Cynocephalus volans; assembly: GCF_027409185.1. Classification (NCBI taxonomy): domain Eukaryota; kingdom Metazoa; phylum Chordata; class Mammalia; order Dermoptera; family Cynocephalidae; genus Cynocephalus; species Cynocephalus volans. Next base: position 85,324,976 of record NC_084460.1, on the reverse strand, counting down.
AAAACTCGAATGAGCTAATGAAACTAGCAGCAACTCCACAACTAACATTTACAGAACTCTTACTATGCGCAGGTGCTTTCTAAGTACATTATCTGTGTGATTTCATTTTGTCTTCTTGGAAACCGTATGCAGTGGGTACCATGTAATCCTGATGAGGAAACTGAGGCACAGAGTGGCTGAGTAACTTGCTCAAAGTCACACTCAAAAATGCATTGTAATTGACAAAATGTCATGCCACTGTATGGGATATTTAAGGCTGTTGGCATCGTTAATGTTATTATCAATACATTTGTTGGTTGTCACCTTGGAATTTCAGGAGCCTGGTCAGGGCAAGCTGAGCCTGGTGGGCTCTCCATTCTTCAGGAACTCTCTAGGGCACAGGAGGAGATTGGGGTGTCAGCAGGAAGAACATAGCCTTAGGAGTCAGAAACCTCAGTGGTCTAATGTCAGTTTTGCACTAAGCAGCAATGGGATCCTGGGAATGTCAACCCTTATTAAACCCAGCTTCTGTAAAAAGAGAGATAATGTTTCTTACCTCATGGGGATGTTTGAGGATTAAGTGAGGTCTTGCATGTGAAGTACCCATAGCACCTGACAGATAGTAGGGCCCATTGAATGTAAATTCCACTTCTTTCCCCTTTGCTTAACATAGAAAACTCACTGCACCAGATCTGTCCTCATATGTCCAGAGTCTCTGCTACACAATAAAATGTCTGGCCTTTTCCCAAACAGCCAGGCTGTCCAGAGCCTTGTGCCTTGGGTCTGCTGTTCTTCTTGTTAGAAATACTCCTCCCCATCATCCCTTCTGGAAAACTCTTGTTCTTCCTCCAAGACCCAGCCCACCAACCATCCGCTGCAGCACTTACCACGCTGCCTGCAGTTTCTCTCTCTATGGGTCTACATTATCCTCCCTCTCAGTAGCATTCCTATCTTCAGCTTCTGGCAGATCACTGGACACTAAGGAAGGACTAGGAACTCACGTGTTGTTCTACCTGACAGAGCTGAACACTTGAGCCAGATGCATAGTGCCTGGACCTAGTTAGCACTTAATAAGTGGCAGCTATTACTACTACTAGTACTACTACTATCATTGTCATTTTCTTATCTTCTACCCCAAAATGTCTTTTCACCCACTTGTTGACATCTGAAAGTCATTCACAGACTTTCATTTCACACTTAGAGATGTAAATACAAATTAATTCACACCAAAGTCTAATCATCTACACAATAATAATAGCTAATACTGTTAATTGAGCACTTACTATTTGCCAGATGCTTTAAATTCAATTTTCATAAAACCTATGAAGTAGGTTCAGAGAGTTCAAGTGACTTGCTCAAGTTCACACAGTAAATAAGTGGTAGAGTCAGAATTCGAACCCAGAATCCATCCTCTTAACTACTATACTACACTGCCCTGCATAGGGATTATAAGTGACTGGCAGCACAGCCTTCCTGTTTTATGAAAGGAGGCAGCTAGTGAACAGCAGGCACTGAAGTGACATAAAGGGCCTGGGGGGTGGCTGGTCCCACCACTTCTGGTCAGCACTGTTCACTGTCAACTAGTCGGTGACAGATCAATGTGTCACTTTGAATGTGTACAGAATGTCTTTGCATGATTTATGAGAAATTTTGTTACTTAAAATAAAATCATAGACCATGTTGTAAAGTAGCTTCATTTTTCAAGGAGATAGTAATTGAAATCAAGTGTCTGACCCCCTACTGCACACGGCCCTTACTCCCCGCTTACCTCTGTGGGGCTCGCACCCACGCAGCACCCTCCTCCCACCTGCTTACATTTGCCCTCTGCACAGACCTGTGTCCTCAGACTCCAGGGGCACAGACACACACAGGCCTATGCACTCAGAGCAAGGAGGTGGAGAGATGATTGACAGAATGAGTGGGGGATTTGGAGACAGTGAATCGCAGACCACAAAATGTAAGAATTGAAAGAGACCTGAGAGATAATCTAGGCCAGCCACATAATTTTATAGATGAGGAAACTGAGGTCCAAGGTGACTCAGCAAGTTAAATAGATCTGCAGAATCCAATGGTAAACAAAAAGTGAGTGCTGAATCTGAGTGAGAGTAGGGATGCATGAACTGGAATGGGTGCCAGGTAGTGAAAGGTCAACCATTTTTTACTTGGGTTAAAGTTCCCTGACTCAGAAGGTTATCCCCCAAGCTGGACTGGGGAATTTCTCTGACATCTTTGTGTGACTTGCATGTGAATATCTTCCTAATTATTTATTTTAGCAATTAAAAGAAAAAAAAATTCTATAATTTAAGAAAGAAGAAAGCAGGAAATAGTGACTGTTACCACATATTAAAAGTAATTTCCCTAGAACGTATCATAGGATATTTTAGACTTCTTTAGCAAAATCTGAGATTAGACTCCTAATCTGAGTATTTTTATAGAGGTAAGAATTAATTATCAGTAGATGCTAACACTAAACAGTTCATTTGAAAGATTGCCTTGCCCTTGTTTTCACCATTACTTCTCCAATGTCTCATTGTTTTATGTGGCTACCTCATTCTGCCCTGCAGGTTCCATCTCAGATGTGATTTCCTCTGAAAGCTCTCCCCTCCCTACCCCATCCCCGTGGTTCCCTTTCCTTCATAACCCCCTTAGTATGTCCTTCAAGACACTTAATATTGGCTGTACTTGTCTCATTTATGTGTCTGCTTCCCTGTGTCTCCCCCATTAGGGTGTGAGCTGCCTGGCCAGGCACCACCCTGACTTACCACTGGGCAATGTAGGCACCTGATGAAAACACAGAGCGGGTCTGGGTTCACCCGCTGGCTTAATAATTACACTAACTCATCGAAACCTGAAAATTAGTGGTGACTCTCCCCTGCCCCGCTTTTAAGTGTAAGTACTCTTAACAGGAGCTATTACCACATTAGGTATATTAAAAAACACCAATAACTGTCTTACAAAAAAATAATAAATGGAGCAAAAAATGCCTTAGCAAAAAATAATAAATCTAATTTTCCTCCAATAATGGTCAGTAAATATCTTGAAGATGTTCTAACAGATCTTGGTAAAGATGGTAGCCGAAATAACGAACAAACTGCGTATAGACAATAAATATGGCCCAAATATACAAGTAAGTAGCAAAAGCACGTTTTTACCTAGTCTCTTAAAGTTAAATTGTAACATGTATAATTTTGCTATACTTATGATAATATTTTGTGTAGTTTAGCAATAAAATGCTTTAGGCTTTCAAACTTACTTTAGGGTAGAGTTTTTAGTAACATAAAAGTCTGCTTGCTAAAAAGTGACAGAAAATGATAAGAAAAATTGAGTCTAATGCTTTCATAATTATACAATTTACCTTTTATTTTGCAATTGCTCTCTTCAGAGGTACTAATGGAAATAGTCAAATCTTTAGTGCACTTATAGAAACAAAAATGCATTTTAATGTGGTTCAGGCAATAACCAAACAACTATATTGTTAATGATAATGGTAGTGAAACCGCTTAAGACGTTATGCTCCTACAAATGGGAGAAGTGATGACCAAGGTTTTTGTTATGAAAGGGCTTCTAGGGCTTTGGCCATCTGCACTGTTCACCTTTGGGAGATTCAAGTACATGCTGACATTTCTAGATTTACGTGATACACTTGACTAAAAAAATCTTCCCTATTATGTCTTTTAAAAGTTTCAGTATCTGAATTGCAAAAGTAATACATTTATTGCAATAATTCAAACAAAAGCAAAGTATCGATATAAAATTTGTAGTCTTTGGCTTCTTCCTCTAATTCCACTCTTCGTATAATTGATGCTAGATATTTAGGCTATAAATCCCATATTTTTTCCTTTGCTTATATAAACATAAACATCAAATATAATAATAAAAATTATAACAAATAACTCACGCAGTGCTTAGGCTATGTCAGGCAATCCTTTTATTTGTTTGTTTTTTTTACGAATTTGACATATATTATGCTAGTCATATAACTCTGTAAGTACAAGTATTCATCCCATTTTATAGATTAGAAAGCTGAGAAACAAAAGATAGAGTAAGTTGCCAAAGCTCACACAGCTAGTGTGGAGCAGACGTAACATTTAGACGCAGGTAGTCTTAATTACTAAACTATACTGTCTCTCACACTTAGCTTTTCTGGTTAGTTTTCTATAAAGTGGATTGTACTATGTTTCCTATAACTTTTTCACATACCTAACAAAATCTCATTGACCTCTTTCTGATGCAATGAAGGTAGTTAGTTCTAAGACATCTTGTGGATGGCTGCTTCGCTGTCAGACATGTGGATACAATCTACTTTATTCCACTATTCTCCTGTGATGAATATGCAAATTGTTTCCAATTTTTTTTGCTATCAATGATACAATAAACAGCCTTGTACATAAATCCCTATGCACTGGCACTTATTTTTCTCAGAATTGGGCATTTGGGGTCAAAGAACGTGTACATTTTAAATCCTAATAAATACTGCTGGTTTATCATCCCCAAATGTTGTAGAAATTAATAGCTGTGCCAAGAGGGAATAAGGGTACTTTTTCTCTTTATGCACTCCAAGTTTTTCCTCACTACCTAATATTTTGAGTAGAAGTAATTTGATGAATTTATAACTTTTATAACAATTCTGTTATTTTATAGTTTTGGATATTATGTGTTATTACTGAGAAAATACGTGTGGACTAGTCATAAAATGATTAAATAAAAACAGGTAAAGTAGTTTAATAGTGGAATTGTGAGTAGCAGTTTGAAATTTTCTCCTTTTTCATGATTTCAAACATAGAGTTTTTGTTTTTCCCTGTCAACAGTGTTTATTTCTTCCTATTCATTCTTATCTCTCTCATGCTCCAGGGAGGACCAAGAGGGGACAGACCACCATCTGTCCTGGATAGTTCATACCAGATGATGTCTCAAAGTTCCTTCCAGCTCAATGATTCTTTGAGAATATGAATTATTTTAAAAAATCAAGTTACAAACTCCAGGATGCTGGCTTGTTACTTTATAGGGCTTGTGCATGGTTCTATAAAAAATTGTAGCTAGGCTATTAAAGCAAGGAGTACATCCATGCCTTGAGAAAACAGAATCTCTAGAAATACAACAGCAACCAAAACTATCTGAAGATTGTATATTTATGGTTGTTTTAGAAGGCACAGGATGTTTGGACTCCTCACTTTGGTTCTATAATTTTGACTCAAAAGACAAGTTAAATATACATTTTAATGAGAACTATAACTGCACTGATGAATTTTTGTTGAGGAAACAATTCTTGAAATGGACTTCAATAAGGCAATGTAAATCCATTGATCAATTTTCCGTATGCTGTAGTTACATCATATCTATTGTGTTCAATAAAATTTTTTATTTTACTAAAGTTATTTGCATTGGGCTCAATTCTTTTCCATTTAAAACTTATGAATTTGATTCATGAATTAGTTTTTTTATCTATATGAAGTTGTATTGATTCTATCTTCTGACTTTTTTTAAAAATTTTTTTGGTGGCTGGCTGGTACAGGGATCTGAACCCTTGACTTTGGTGTTATAACACCTGCTCTAACCAACTGAGCTAACCAGCTAGCCCTGTCATTTTTTTGAGGGCCATTATTTCTCAGGTCATTTTTAAAGTCTACTTTTGCAGGTCTCAATTTTGTGATGATGATTTGGTTCTTTTGTCATTGTTTTTCGATATTAATTTCACAATGTAAATTTTCAGCCATTGTCCATTTTGTGCTGATATTTCAAACAGCAACATCCATTGTTTATTATGAAATTGAATAAAAAATCGACAGTTTGCATTTGTCTCCTAGCTAATTCATGATAAAATTGTGACTACTTTTGTGATAGAGGGGAAGAGAGAGCAAGAGAAAATGGACAGTGAGAGACAGATGTAAGGAGAGACTGCTGCAGTCCGGAAGAATCGTTACAGAGCTTTTGAATGCACAGACATCTGCAAGAATAAAACAATGAAGCCAAATGACCTTGGGGTCAAAACGGCAGAACCCAAATGTCCTGTTTCACGTGGCTGAAGTAAATGCAGATCTCTAAGTATCTAGTTTCTCTCCCTGGAATCCTCCCGCCAATATTCCTTACCAGGATAGTCAAGTCCTGTTGTATCTCCCATCTTCAAGAAGTCAGGAAAGTGGAGATGGGGTATGTTAAGTAGGATTCACTTCAGGTCCAAGTGACAGAAAGTCCAAAGTCACAGTAGCTTAAATAAGATAGTCTCTCTCTCTCTCTCTCCCTCCCCTACAAGAAATCCAGGGGGAGGCAGTGAGCAGAGTGTCACTTGGGCCACTGAGAGCTGGAGCTATGGAGAGATACTGCCTGAGACAGGGCCACAGCCACAGCTAGAACCAGGCTGCCAAGAACTGAGAGGGAGTGGGGGGAGACCTATTCTGACCTTTCTCTCTTTTCATTCTCTGAACTTCTAGTAGTGGAATCTTGGCATAACTAAGACAGAGAGCAAGGGAGCCCGGCTGAAGCTGTCCAGAGGGGTTGGCTCGTAGGGCACAGAGAAGGGCGGAGAACGGCTTTGGGGATGTGTGTACAAATGGAGACTACCCAGCATAAGAGGGAAAGAAGATATAAACAAACTTATCAGCAAGAGGAGACAATGTTCAATAAGTACCATAGGAAAAGTAGCAGGATCTATAACAATGGTATTAGCTCCCGTTGGTTGGAGTTATTCTATGCCTAGCACTGTGCTAAGCATGTTCCAGGCAGTGTCTTGTTTAGTCCTCATGACTATCTGGTAAGGTAGGCATGTTGTCCTTATTTAAGAAATAGGAAACTAAGGCTGAAAGATGAAAGGTAACCTGCTGCAGTCTGTACAGCAAGTGGCAGAGACAAGGTTGGCCTGACCCCAGAGCCAGGCTCTCAGCCCCAATACAATTTCCCGCTCGTAGGTCAGGCAGGAGCGCTGGCTTCAGGATGGAAGTGCGCAGCCGCCTCTCTCTGGCTCCTGTTGAGGGTGAGGCCAGCACTTTCCTCCCATTTTTCAGAGAGGAAAGTTGAGGCTGGGAATGCAGAGGACCATGCCTGAGATCACGTGACAACTCCAGTTTTCCACGTTCCCTTCTTGCTCCTTTCAGGAAGCCCCTGCAGCCTCCTCCTGTGCCCCAGCCATGTTCATCTCATCGTCTAGTCGGATGTAGGGGAAGAGGCGGTTTTCCTTTTTTCTGCCTCGTGAGCTCACTGGTGGCCTGAGGTCTCTGGATAAACACATCAGTTTCCTCATGACACTCTAGGAAAGAAAGCCTATTAATTAGGGGGAGCTTCTTGAAGAAACATTTATAAACATTTCCAGATTCCCAAAGAAACCAATGGGAAGAAATACTGATTTAGTTCTCGTGGCTTCCATTCTTGTTTTTGTCAGCAGCTACATGCAATTAGGCTTCTAGACAGGACAGAGGAAGATGAACGGTGCTGAGCAACCATATTATCTCAGACCAGTCCAGTGGGTAAAAGCAGGAAAAAGCATCAGGACATTAGCTATAACGGCTTTCCAGGGCAAAGTGCAATGACTATGAAGGCACACAATTAGCAAAGTCATTTGTTCTGACAGACACTCTAGCCAGCCCTTAGCGCAGGGACAGCACTGTCATGGGGAGTGCTTCTCCACATGAAGTTTACTGTTATCGTTGGAAATTATGAAAAGCACACTGGGTCCTTCTAACCCAAAGAACCTGAGAAGGATCTCCGGTCCCCTTCCCCACAGCCCTGTCTCCTCCAGCTCACTGACAAGGTTCCTGAACGGGCCCTGGGCAATGTGGGTCTAACCTCACTCCCATTCAACTCTCAGCTCTCTGGCAGGCTGACCCTCTCCTCCTCCAGCCTCCCCATGCTCTCCATTGAACTCCATTCACTCGTGGCCTTGCTTGACCTTGGAAGAATTTGTCATTGTCCACCTTGCCCTGATTTTTGGATTTCTCTTTCTTCTTGGCTTTTTCTGATCTTCCTCCTGCTTTTATGCCTTTTCACTTTTCACTGACTTCTCCTCTTTTCTCTCTGTCTGCCTCTTAAATGCTGATTTACTTTCTGGTTCTTTCCTTGGCTATTGTCTCTCCTTCCTTAATACCCTCTGTACAGTCAGTCTTGGTTACCTTATTGCCTAGTCTTCACCCAAACACCCTCACGCCAATAGCTTCCATTCTCTAGCCTAGATGTCTCTCCTGTGTTCCAGACTCATATAGAAACCCAGCCTCATCACTGGATGTAGCAGACAACGCTGGTGCTCTGCCCTGACTCCCGTGCAGCCCTTTCAGGATTCCTGTGTATAACAGCCCTCTGCCTCCCCCTCAAGGCCTGTGCTTTGAGCTTTTTTTCAGAGGGCTGTCCTTGAATTAATGGAGCAGCTTTTGCCTACATGCATGGAGAATTTATGTGCCCTCTTTCCTCCCCATTGGCCCCCTTGTCAACTTTTAACCATTGACTCTTGGGCACAGGGTATGAAAGACTAGGTTTCTTATATTAAGTGGTATGTTGGGTCTGCCAGGAAGCAGATACCAACATGGAGTTATAGTTACCTTATTATATTATTACCTTATCAGGGGTGAAGTCTGTGAAACATAAAGGGGAGTGGGAGCAAGACTGGGCAGAGAAAGTCTTTAGGCCGCAATGCAGTTCTGACACCTGCGAAGGAGGGGAAAAGGGAAGGAGGGTTGCGATGAGCCTCAGACTGCGGCGAGCTCTCAGAAAGTCTCAGCTAGACCAGTGGGGTGCTCCAGTGCAAACTCTGCCTGCAGATGTGTACCAGAAATATAGCGAGTCATTATACTACCTCTGTGCTCAGCTGTTGGCTAGAGGCTATCTGGGAGGCACATGGTCTCAGCTAGAAGCTGAGGCTGAAAGCACCAACAGTTAACTGCTAATAACTAATTGCATCTTGTAGAAGATTCTCTCTTGCAGGGCAATCTGAGCTGCTCACTTCCATGGCTGCACAGGTGGGGAGCTTTGAAATGTATCTTACCCTTAAAACTCCCCCTCGGATCAGGCTAACACCTGCACTCTGTGGAGCTTTCGCTCCAGATCACAGCCTTGTCTGGCTGCCTTTTCTTCCCTGTCCTGCTTCCCCATTCCCTTACTAATCTCCCCTGGAGGCGCTTCCTTTATAAATCACTTGCACACAAATTCTTGACTGACAATATACTTTGGAGGACCCAACCTGAGACATGGACAAATCCATTTTGATATTTTACAGAATCTTTAAATACAAACTGTATCAAAACTGAAATATAACTGTATCAAAACTTCTAACCCAACTGTATCAAAATTGTATCATTTAGACTTTCCCCTGTCCACAGCAAGTGGCACTTCCACCCCACCCAGCCACCAGGCTTGAGAGCTGGGCACCACCTTCTGATACTTCTATCCTAATTCCCTATATCCAGTTCACGGCCAAGTCCTATTTCTTTTTACCCATTGGTATTTCTCAGATCGAGTTCACCATGTTTTTGCTGGAGGATGGCAATAGCTCTCTCACTGTTCTTATACCCTGCTCCAATCCATTCTCCACACTGTAGCCAGAATGTGCAACTTACACACACAGTGGGTGCCTGGTGGAGGCAGAATCTGTAAATTGTTGAAAGACTGCAATGGTCATTCTGGAGGTTGCAGGCAGTCTTTCCATTCTAGAGCGAAAATTCATTAAAATTAACTTTGAGAGTAATGTATCACTTTGTTCTGGGAAGAATCTTTTGAGTTTTCTCTGTTGACTGTGTAGAATATAAGGCAAGAGCCTGTCCACTGTTTTTGCAGAAGTCAATGTTATGAGCACTCTATGGCTTGCCAAGCTCCAAGGGCTTGAAAGTTGATAAGTATCAACAGAGTACGAAAGACTAGCTTCCTTGTATAGAGTGGTGTGTTGCATCTACAGTGAATAGATACCAAGATGAAGTCAGGGTTACCTGCTGCATTCCATGTTTCAGATAAGCTTGATCAAAGGGTCAAGCAGGGGGTGGGGGTGGAGAGAGGGAATCTCAACAGAAGGAGGGTCTTTCTCAAGTTCATGCATGAGTGAGGGCTTCTCTAGCTCTGCCTTATGTGAATTGTCTTGTCCTTATAAGAATTTCTAAAAAATGAAAACAGTTGCCTTGCCCTTTATCCCCCACTAGAATAGTGATTTATTAGATAAAATAGGAATAAGATTAAAGCAACCTGTAGGAATGTGTTTGGGTAAAGCAAATGTTTTCTACCTTAGACTTTTAGGGCTGCGGGCCTAGTCGATCTTTGTGAACCAGTCAGTCAGAGGGGTGTCAAGATTCAGTTAAGTATACTCATAACAGCCTTTCCCCCCAAAGTATGGTATTAGCTCCTGAGGGGCAGGCTCTTTGTATACTCCAGTTTTTACTTTGCAAGCTTCCTAACACATGGTAGGTGTTCAATATTTTTGTCTGATTGATAATCTGACTCTTACTTCCCCCTGTTGTAGAATGCTTTCCTTTCAAGTGCCACAAGATAAGCACTGTACCTGAAAAAGTAAGGAAAACTGGTGGTCTTGTGACTTTGTAAAATAATGAAATAATGATTTTGTAAAACAATTAATATTTTAATTTGAATTTAGTGGTCATTATTCAATCTGCAGAAGTATGTTCTACTTTGTTTACTTTTGTTTTAATTTGTTTTACGTAAGTACCTTTATGGTCCTGTTTATTGATCAGTGTGAGGTAAGCATTTTAGCTAATCTTGTTTCAATCCTTCTGTGGTTACTAGTAGAAGAGAAAAATGGCTCATACAAAGCTCCGAATGATAAAGAGAGAAAGATCAAGAAGAAATATGGTTGGGGCCGACCCCTTGGCACACTCGGGAGAGTGCGGCACTGGGAGCACAGCAGCGCTCCCACCGTGGGTTCGGATCCTATATAGGGATGGCCGGTGCGCTCACTGGCTGAGTGCGGTGCGGCCGGTCTCAAAAAAGACAAAAAAAATAAAGAAAGAAAGAAGAAATATGGTTGATGATTTATATCACACTAGAATTGTAGACAGTAGGGACAAATTATAGAAAATAATCATTTGTAGAAATTCAGTCTATAATATGCACTCAGGTATTTACATAGTTCCTGATCAGTGACAAACTGGTTTTATTTATTTAATTTTAATTTTTCAATTTTTTATTGAAACATAATTGATTGTACATATCTGTGGGGTAACACATTGAATATCAATACCTGTGTGCAATATGTGATGCTCAGATCAGGATAATTAGTAGATTCAGCATTACACAATGTAATCATTTTTCACGGTCCTTTACCAATTTCTCACTAACCTCTCCCTCCCTGCCTTTCCCTCCTCTGGTTGCCTCAGTTCTGTTCTCTCCTTTTTTAAGTTCAATGAATTATTGTGATTGTGGTATCTTTCTTTCTTTCTTTTTAAAAAAATGTATTAATTTTTTTTTTTTTAGCTCCCACCTATGAGTGAGGACATTCAGTATTTCTCTTTCTGTGCCTGGCTTATTTCACTTAACATGATGTTCTTTAAGTTTATCCATGTTTCTGCAAATGGCAGAATTTCATTCTTTTTTATGGCTGACTGGAATTTCATGGTCTATATACACCACATTTTCCTTATCCAGTCATCCGCTGATAGACATGTAGGTTGGTTCCAACTCTTGACTACTCTAAATAGAACTGTGATAAACATGGGGGTGCAAGTATCTCTTCGACATGATTTCCATTTCTTTAAGTATATACCCAGCAGTGGGATTGCTGGATCATATGGCAGCTCTATCTGTAGTTGTTTGAGGAACCTCCGTACTGTTTTCCATAATGGCTACACTAATTTACAGTCCTACCAACCATGTAGGAGGGTTCCCCTTTTTCTGCATCCTCACCAGCATTTATCATTTTGTCTTTTTGATAATAGCCAAACTACATGTCGCTGCTGAAAGAAATTAAAGAGGACACAAAATGATGGAAAAACATTCCATGCTCTTGGATTGGAAGAATTAACATTGTGAAAATGTCCAAAATGTCCACACTACCCAAAGTGATCTACAGATTCAATGCAATCCCCATCAAAATACCAATGACATTCTTCACATAAATAGAAAAAAAAAACCAATCCTACCATTCACATGAAACAGCAAAAAGTCCCAAACAGCCAAATAGCCAAAGCAATCCTGAGCAGAAAAAAAGCTGGAGGCATCACACTATCTGACTTCAAATTATACTACAAAGCTATAGTGACAAAAACAGCATGGTTCTGGCATAAAAACAGACATGTGGACTAGTGGAAAGAGATAGAGAACCCAGAAATCATCCAACCTATTTACAGCCAACTGATCTTTGACAAAGGCACCAATAACATACATTGGGGAAAAGACTGTCTCTTCAGTAAGCAGTGCTGGGAAAACTGGACATCCATATGTAGAAGAATGAAACTAGACCCATACCTCTTGCCATGTACCCAAATCAATTCAGAATGGCTTAAGACTTAAATATAAGACCTGAAACTATAAAACTCTTAAAAGAAAACAAAGGGGAAACACTCCAGGAAGTCAAAATGCATGAAGTCTTTATGAATAAGACCCTAAAAGCATAGGCAACAACAACAACAAAATAAACAAATGGGATTTTATCAAACTAAAAAGCTTCTGCACAGCAAAAGAAACAATTAACAGAGTGAAAAGAAAACCTACAGCATGGGAGAAAATATTTGCAAACTATGCACATGACAAAGGATTAATAACCAGAATGTACAAGGAACTCAAACAACTTAACAGGGAAAAAACAAGTAACCTGAATAAGAAATGGGCAGAGGAGCTGAATAGGCATATCGCAAAGGAAGATATACAAATGGCCAACAGATACATGAAAAAATGCTCAACTTCACTCAGCATCAGGGAAATGGAAGTCAAAACCACACTGAGACATCATCTCACTCCATTTAGACTGGCTATTGCAAACTGGTTTTAACATAGCTGGCTGAAGGGCTAATGCATGCAAAATGAAATTTAATAGGAACATATGAAAAATACTACTTGAAAGCCGGGAGATATAGTTTAACTCAAAAAGACAATTTAAGAGGTTTAGTTTATTTGAAGCTCAAGATAAATCAGCAGTGCAGCATTGCTGCTGAGAAAACAAATGCTACCATAATGTGTGTTACTGGAAGTATAACACCCAAGAAAAATGAGTAGATAGGTTGTAGTTTCTGTGATCTTCACAAACCAGACCTGGATACTGTGTTTATTTCCAGGTGTGGCTTTAGCAGATGATATCGACAACCTAGAAATATTCCCTCATTGAGTGGGAAAATTGAAAAGCATGTTAAAATTCATTGTCACTGTTATCGGTAAGTGGGGGTGATGGTGAAGGTTGCCCTCTGCCTGCTCCACCCACCTCTGCCCCCTAGATAGAGAAATTAGGAAAATAAAATGGACTTTCTAGAGTCAAAACGTAAAAGTCAACACATACTGATGAGTAGAGAGAGATTCTAGGCCAGATTAAATATGCATTAAACACATCTAAGGAAGAAACCATCAATTAGAGAGGTGGAACATACGGAAAAAATGAGTCATAGAGAAAATGGTCATTTATGTCTAGCCCAGCCCAGTCCAGGGCAGAACTGGTCTAAAGTTCTGGAGTTTTGCAGATAGTCAAGGACATCTCTATTATGATTAAAGAATACATCCGGCTATTATAGCCTGATGCCATTAAACATTCAAATCATCTCTTTCCTCGTGCTGTGATTCACCAAGCTATCCTCTGGTTACAAATTGACCTGCCACATAGGCTTGCCCACAGGGAGAGAGGGTGCTGGTTGTGCCATCTGAGTATTCTGGGATGTGTGACAGTAACAGCTCCCATTGTAAATGAGTCTGTTGGCAGTTTGCCTCTCATGGGCTTGGCTAATGCGATTTGCCCTGGAGGGTCAGAGCCATTCCTGATGAGCTTATGGAATCCGGTTTTAGAAATTGCAAAGCTGAGCCACAGACTCTGGATCACAGTAAATTCACCAAAGCAACAAATGCTACCTCACTGAGAGTTCTTAGAAAACAGCCAACATTCTACTTGAGCCACTTCCCTTTCTGTCTCCTGGAAATCAGAACAATAATCTTTTTGTGAACACCTGTAGCAAGTATGACACTTGCTTCTTAGACACTGCTTTATTAAATATTGACTTCTTAAAAGGTGTGAATTTGATTCACTTTCGTATCATTTGCAATACCCAGCACACGGAAGTTTCACTAACCAACCACCAGCCCCTCCCTGACCCCCCTAGACCTGACTCCCACCCTTCTACATATTTAGTGCTCACTGGTCTTTACCTCTCTCCTCACCACTAAAACAAGCAGAACTAGCCCCTTCCTCAGAAATCTCCCCCGCCTCTGCCACCCAGAACAGTCATTCCAGAGAGTATTGCAGCCATCTCTGCGGTCTCCTCCCACCCTGTGGTACAGACCTCACCCTCTTCTCTATTTCTGTTCCTGAGGACTCATACTCATGTCTCTCCTATCTGCCAAGCACCCTTGGCTTGCTACTACTCTAAGATGGTCCAAGAAACCATCTCACCCATTGATTCCGCAATCTGCCACCCATGGGCAAGTGGTGCCCAGTCCCTGTGTCCACCCCAGTATTTTATAACCTCAGATGTTGCACTCGGATTTTATTTCTGGTCTGCACTATAGGCTGAACCTCAGCTTGTCTGGGAGAGATGATCAGGCAGTGCCCTTCACAGAACCTTGCATGTGATAACCTTTATCCAGTGTTCATTTATTGACAAAATAAATCAAGCATATTATTTGAGTAATCTATGGACATTTTGGAGGAAGTTAAACAGAGATGAGAAGACGTAGGAAGATGTTGTGGAAGTCTTCACACATTGGGTGTTATGCCATGTGAATAAGGAACCACATTGTTATGTCTTGAACCTGAGGGATGTGTAGATAGAAGTTTACTGGAGGCAGAGGTGGGTGTATATGCAGGGACAGGGGGTTTGGACTGGGTATGGTCACGCCCTTAGACTAGGGCCATGCAATGACCTTGGTATCAATTCTACTATTATCACTAATTATATTAATATTACTACATTGACATTAAAGTTTCTTTAGCACTTTACAGCGTATTAAGGATTATTTATATGTATTTTCTCCCTTAATCCTCCTAATAAACATTGAGGTAATTTTTAGTGTGCTTTGCCACTTTATATATGAGGAAGCAGAGGCTCCAAAAAGTGAAAAGTCTCTGATCACAGAAGCAGTAAGTGGAAGAAGAGGGATTCCAAAGCAGGCCTTTGGCTCTAAGCCCCCTCCTCCGCGTTTCCCCTCAGCTGTATGGCTTACACATCAGGCTGCAAAAACAAACTCTATTGGAAGATCCAGCTCAACTTGAGATCAAAAGTGATAAAAATCATTTAATCATTTTTGTTATAAAAATATAACAAAATCATTTTCTTCTTCTGCTTTAATGGAGACTTCCTTTGTGGTACAATAAAATGTTCATAAAGAGTTTAACAACAATATTTTAATTTCTTAGAGACTGCCATTTATCTTTTTTCCTTGGCAGGTTATCCACTGTGGAGAGTGGGCCTTTGAGTATTTCCTAGTGTGCCGTCAACAGCCACGTGCCACCCATCTGGGTGAATTACACTCGCTTAGGAACCAAGGCAAATGTCAGACACTCATTCTGTAATTTACGCTTGCAATTTTTCTGAATTTCCTTTGAAACACTGCCCTAGTTGAGTGTCATTTCTCAGTAGGTTATGGGAGATGGTTGCCATTTTCAAATGAAGACTTGAAAATAAAAAGACCTATTTGTATCCAGACACAGAAAACCATTTAAACTCATCTCCATGAAATCAATGTTAAAATTTAAGAGCATAACTGTACTAACTCTTGGGCAAATGAGGAAATAGGCAGGAGAGATTTTGCAAAGCATAGCTCTATGCATATATGGGCAAATGTTATAATTATTAAAATTCACACAGAGGTAAATCTTCAAAACCTATCTTTGAAGCAGTAAAAATCATTAATGATGAATAATTAATCATCCAAAGGAACACAAATCTAAATCAATAATAAATGATTCTAAAAACTGAACTTAAAATTTTTGAGGGGCCGGCCCATGGCTCACTTGGGAGAGCGTGGTGCTAACAACACCAAGTCAAGGGTTACGATCCCCTTACTGGTCATCTTTAAAAAACAAAAATTTTTTTTTGTCAGATTTCCAGGGTGGAGAGATAAGATAGATCTAGGAATACAAACCAGAACCAGACACGTCATGTTATTATTTAATACAGATTCAACAACACCTTTTGAATGGCTACTATGTGCCAGGTGCAGTATAAGCAACATTTTACATTTTCTCTTTCAATTGTTTCTTCCAATTCATCTGCGAGGTAGGTATTATTTCCTTCACTTTACATATGAGAAAGTTAGAGCTTGTGTTTTAGGCTTATTTTTCTATCTCACATAAATAGTAAGTGAAAAATACCTGAATTCTAACTCAGCTCTTCCAATTCTAAGTCAAAAATGTCTGTCCACTATGACATACCCCCTTCCAAACAGATTATGCAAATTTAACATCGTCTTTCTAATGCTGGCAAGAACTGCTTCAGAACTGATTAAGCTTGTATGTACTTTTGTTCAGAGGAACTATCAGCTGGAGAAGCTGATCTTCTCAAAGCGCTTATCAGTGCCCGCAGGGTGTGGCGTGTGGGTGTTCCTGGCCATTCAGTGGCGATGAAGCCCACAGAGGGGTTAGGCCTGAGTCTCAGGGAGACAGCCTCTCTGCATTTCTGAGTGCGAGGCTGTACCTTCTCTTAGTCTGACATTTTTGAGCACCCTGCTTTCTTGTCTCGGGGCTGACATGAAATTTGGACCCAGATTTCTTATCAGTTAGGGCTGAGAGTTGTAGAAGGCTCAGCTGACTCTCTCTGCTTTTCTTTTTTGTACACCTACACACTCTCCTACAGAATCTAATCTGGCCATATATGGACAGAAAAGCCGACATTCCTTGCTTCCCTCCCAGGAATAAGATAAAGTTTATCCCCAAAGATGGAGGCCAGAGGATTACCCAAATCACCAAATGGAGACGATTAGACTTGACTCCCCAGACTCAGAAACCTGCATTGTGGAATTGACCCCAAGAAAGGATTTGCAGATCTATCATACGTAGCTGCTGGTAGAATTAGCATTAGAGCACCTCAATTTCTTATCTGTACCTCTGAGTTCAGATAACTTCATACCCTGGGAATCAATGTTCCGCATGCCGGAAAAGCAGACAGACTTTCTGTTGTTATTATTATATTGTTGTCCAACTATTTTATTGGCAATCTCTAAAATGTAAGACTTATCAGCGCACCATTTACTTCTATGAAGTTAAATAAAATTATCAGAGTGTAGGAGATTACCTGTATTAGTTAACAAAAAACATTGAATATTAACTCCGGATAAAATATTTGCTAGGCACAAAATGAGAAAAAAAAAGATACAAATCATAATCTTTAAGGATTGAAAAGAATTGCCATTTAATAAATATCCGCTATGTTCTGGGCACTATACTAAAAGCTTTATAAACACTCCATCTTCACAACAAGGTTAAGAGGTACATAGTGTCCTATTTTGCAGAATAAGAAATGGAGACTCAGAGGTTAAGCAATTCAGTCATTCACATAGTCAGTTAATGATGGAGTGGACACTGAAGCTCTGGTTTAAAGTCCTCCAGAAGCTCTGTCCAGCACACTGCAGTCAGTACCTACCAATGTAGGTGGAGAGACTAACATCTATAAGGAGGGTCTATGATGAAATAAAATAGATTTTTAAAAGCCATAGACTCCTATGGTTTCTTTAATGTATAAGGTTTTACACTGATTATAAAGATGCTTCAATCCTCTTTGGATCTACTGTTGGAACTTCAGGACACATTGTTTTAAATAGCTTCAGGGATAAGCATTTGCTCTTTTATCTTCAGCTATAAAACACGCCTTTCACATGGGCCTGACTTCTGGAAATGCTCAAAAATTATTAATAGTATAGTGAATAAGTTGAGTGATTAAGCTGGGTAATAGAATGAAAAAGAGAAAAAAAGAAAGAAAATAAAGTGTGATCATAAAATAATGAGAATGCAATTATATACTTCTTGAAGTGTTTGTTACTGAACCAGAATTACTACCTTATTGTCACACCTCATATGCTTGTACAGAAAGATTTTTTCAATAAGAAGGACGCCGCATTCAAGATCCAATGGATGGTAGAGAAAAATGAGCACCGACAGTGAGATTTTGGAGGGCTGGGATGGGTCAAGGATCTCATCGATAATAATTTGATCTATTACATGCCTGGTGAATTTGACCCTCAGTTATGTCTTCTATTCACTGGAAAGACAAAACTGCCTGTCACAAAAATATCAAAATTTGGGGATTTAAAAAAGAAACCTCAAATATTTTAAGATTTCGAATGAGTTATTAAGAGCTACGGAAGATTAGAAAGGGATAAATCAGTGATGTAAATGTCTGGATCATTCAGAGGAGTCAGCATTTTGAATTAATGATCTCAAAGAAGGACACTCAAGATAATCCACAAGAGTTCAGAAATAATATTGCAACTTCCATTTCTGTTAATTTTTTAAAATCTCATGCTTTTAAAGTTTTTTATTTTTAAGTTTTGTAACCTGCTTGACTTATTAATTCAGTATTGCATTAATAAATATGCACAGACAATATAAGACTATCTCTATCTATATCAAAAAAAACTGATCAAAAAACTTTGGGGACCACTGCTCTATACCCACTCAGGCTCCATGTAAACAATATAATGCCATTAAGGGGGCAGCACCTCCTCTAGTTGATTATTTTTTTCCATAAGAGAGCCATAGGAAGTTGCCTGGAGAAATCTTTTTAATGCTTTGGTGTTTAGCACCTTGGAGTCTTTCATATTCTTTGTGTACTATGACTGTGACTTAGGCCGATGTGGTTGAATGAACTGTGCTTGCTGGGTGAAAGCCTAAAGGAGTCTCAGTCTAACCTGTTCCATTTGAGGGTGGAGAAACACGATTATGACTCCAGTGAGACAAGTCAGACTAAGACCCTTGATCTCCATGGCTAGGACTCCTGCCAAAGAAGTGTCTTCATTGACTGGTGCTGGGAAGTAATTAGAATGCCTAGCATGAAATAAAAATCTCGTAGAATGACTGCTAGAGCTGAGGTCATCTGGTCCTCCCTGTCATTTTACGGCAAGGAAACTGAGGTCTATGGAGTTAAAGCACATATCATTAATGTAGGAGGCAAGGACAGTCCAGTGTCTTCTGGTCCAGCTCAAAACTTAGCTGGTATTAGGAGGAGGACTTGGTATATTACAAGGAATGCAAATTCCACATGACTCATGTTAGCATTTTCTTTCTCCATTTGTATAGGAAAACTATGTTATGGGGAGATAACTTTAAAGAGTCCACATTGTCATACATGGATAAACTACATGTAACCTCTAAAAATATTCAAATATTAAAAATCTTAATTCTATAGGCATGAGCCATTTAGTATGTTACTTACTTTCTCAGGGACAGAAATTTTAAATATTATAGAAATATCTTATAATGGCCAATTCTGGAATTTTTTCAAGCGTTTTTATAGCTACTCCTTGGGACATTTCCCATGTATTGTTATTGAAAGCAACTGAGAACATAATACAGTGATAACTGTCAAAAGGAAAATGTTAATTATTTTATTCTGTATGACTTTTCTAGAAGGAGTTTTTAGCCTCTGCATATCCCATTAATTTAAACACTGGATTTCCTCTAAGGACTTCCAGTCTGAGCTTATGCTTCTGTAGTTTCACATGTTCCCATTCCCCCTGTCTGGAAAGTCCTTCCTGCCTGGTTCATGTCTCTATTTTCTTACAAACTTAGCTCAGGAGTTGCTTAAGAGACTTTTCCTTGGTTACTCCTGTCTCTCACCCTTGGCAGAGAGAAGGAACCAGGTGTCTTTGTTTTGTTTTGTTTTGTTTTGTTTTTTGGTGTGTGTGGGGGGGTACTTCTATTACAAAGCTTCTCAGCTTTGCTGAAATTTTCTGTGGAATTGTATATTCCCTACACTAAGTCCTGAGTTCCACGAGGACAGAAATTGTTCTTTATTTCTACATTTTCAGTGTCAAGCAATAGTTTACCTCATGGTACCTCCTGGAACATGTTATTAGAGAAACACAAATTATTTTCAGAATTTTATTAAAGAACAACTAAAAATATTCTGAAGTTTAATGTAGGCTAGTTATAGTTATTTATTATTTACTTCAAATGATCAAGTGCTCTTGCATTAAATAAACAATTCAGTTGCTTGGACAAAAACATCCTGCATTTGATTCATATCAATAGTGTGATATCATTACGTTAACTCCCATCAGAACTTTAGATTGAGCTTAGAGAATTCTAGGTAATTATCTTTTGAGAACATGAGTAGTTAAAGCTATAACTAATCAAGTATGGAGAAGCAAGATGATACTTTGGCCTCAGTCTATTCTTTGAAAATTGTTTATTTTGGTCTGTATCTATCATCTTACATTAATAGCTATAGTTCAAAAGGAATTATTACTTTAATATACTAGAATTCTCTTTTTGTCCTAGGCAGCCATGCAAGGCATGCTTTAAAAGCATAATCCCTTGATAAATTTATTTCATGCCAATTTCTGTCCAGATGAAAAATAAATGTTTTAACCTATGAATCCATGTTTCAGATCCTGCTGGGTTGGCACATTATAGATGCCTATCACTTCTACATTTAAATTAAAGGAAGGAAAACAGCTGTAAATTTTATGACCTAGATAAAAATCCCATTCCTTTGCAATCCCTTGTCCTTCCAGCTTGATAACTTCTTAGGTCTTGAGAATTGATTTTTTTAAAAAAACAATCTAATTTCCTCTTTACTATTTATGGATTTCTCTCCCTTTCTGTTCTTCAATTAGCTTCAGTGGGAAAACAAAGAGTTGACAGTGTGGTGTTTATGGTTTGATTCTCTTATATTAATTTAAACCTAAAATACTGCAAAATTAAAACTGCTAATAAAGTCTCCATTTTTTTAAGAGAAAAATTTTTAGCATAAAATATTCCCAATTTTACTCTGCATTCGTCTACAAAACTAACAAACTACAAGGAATATCCTTTCATCTTTCTCCCAAACATCTATTATGCCAATGATAACTTTTTTCAAGTAAAGAAGATAGTCTGATCCCTGCGTGTTTATTTCTAAGTCCTTTGGTCCTTACACAGGACTATATTTGTGATTATGAAAAGTCTTTTCTTATCTAAGTTTTGACATGTTTTCAAATGAGAGTAAGTTGAAACATTGAAATCCTTCAAATGAGAGTCAGGAAGCTGGACTTAGAAATGAGAATAAATAATTTGACATTCATTTGCTCATTCATCCACTCACCCAGAGGAAGCACTGTGTCACACACAGAGAAGAATCTGATCCCTAATCTCCCCTCAAGAGGAAGATAGATGGGAAGGAAAGGCTGTATTATATTATACCTCTATTATAGACAGGATGGGAACCACGAGGGCATGATATTTCAGTAAGCACAGGTACTACTCTATCAGCTGTTCAAACGTTTAAATGCTTCCATACCAATCAATTAACTGCTTCTCAGGCCTCTAAGCATCTCTCTTGCTCCTCAGTCCCTGGCCAGAGACCCCCTTTCTATCAACTCTCCTGCGATCTTAGCAACTGAAGCTTGTGCTGGCCCGAGAGTGCCAGCTCTGGTGCTTCTCTGCTTGATTGGCCTATTGCCTGGGCAGTTCTGGTTGTGAAATATTTGGATTATCACTCTTGGATAAATGATGCAAAGAGAAGAACAGAGTCACCAGGAAACATACTCTCCAACTGGATCTTAACTGCCCTCAGAGTTAGAATTGTAAAACGCGGAGTAAGAGGACACAATTGAAACTCCATTTTGGAGCCCACATTCGCAGAATGTCTTCAGAAAATTCTGGTTCTTCTTACAATACAAAGCCCTCTTCTGCAGATAGGTATTTTCCTTTTGATAAACAGCTTCTGGTTTGCTACAGGACTTAACAGAGACTGAATGTCACCTGCACTTCCCATCACGGCCTGGATGCTGTCCAGCCATAGGCTAGGTGCACACAGCAGCTTCCTATCACAAACTGGAAATGAAAGACTAAGATCAAGCAAGTTGGGAAGATATGAGAAAGTTGCATGAGTAGGTCACTCAGATGTCTTCAGCACAACTCCTGCTGTGTTACGTTTTATGCAGGGCTTACTACTAAGACATTCATGCTTTTATATATCGGGTGGAGCTCTGGAAACACAGGCATGGAAGTTTAGTTCCTTTGTTTGCCACCCATAATTTTCAGCTTGTGCTTTCAAATTTGCATTTGAAGGCGCTATTAAACCATAGCTTCAAAATAATGATGACAGTTGCTGCAAAAATATAAGAAATCAAAAGAATAAGGAAACAAAACAAAGCAAAATAAAATCCTCCAAACAGAAGAATGGCTCCAAATGTGGTAATTATGCAGGGCTGTGATGAGCCTCGTTCAGGTACCATGGACACTTCAAACAGGGAGGAGGTGCTGCCCCGACACATCTGAGCAGAACCTGCAATTCCCATCTGCCGAGCGCTGCGCAGGGGCCGCCCTTGCGGTCTAGACGGGAGTGGCTCAGAACAGTTGGTCATTTGTAGTGGAGCACAGGCACTCAGGGAGATCTGCCAAAATCAGCATGGAAGTCATCACGAAAGGAACACAAATTTGGTTTGTTTGTCTTTTGTTAAAGGAACTATACTGAGAGAAGTGGGTCTCCAACTGTTCTGCATTTCCTGTTTGTTTATTCTGGCTGGAAAAACTTTAATTCTTAAAGATTTTGATGAAATCTGAAATACTAGTTTAAAAAACAAATATTTTTTAAGCAAAGTAATACTTTTACATGGTTTTCCCCCTTATTTTTACTACACCAAGCATTACTACACATGAACCAATCCTCTTTCCATTCTTCATATCTACCTCCCAGAGGCAACCCATTTCAACGCTTTTTCATCAGCTTTTTCTTTTCAAATGTACGCTCTCTTCACACCTCTACCTAGCACCTTCATACTGCCGTTGCTTGTCTGACCAGTTTTAAGCATTATCTTTTTACTTCCCGTTTCTAAGCTCTCTACCTATCCCCTCCGAACCCTTGAAAAGCAAACCCCTGAGACTTCCCCCATATCCTCTTCATATGTCACAATATTTGGTTAAATCTATAGTCAGTCCTTATATCCTTGTGACTAAATATTACTCACTACTGAGCTAAGTCGTGTTCACAGACTACAGATTTCCCCACCCCCCTTTCCAGGAGTTAATAATGCCCTTCCCCACTTATGTGTAGGCCTATGTATGTATTACTATTCTCTCTATCCAAATTTTTCAAAAGATCTGTCAAATGCCTATCGCTAATATTTTCTAAATAGTCAATTACATCAGATAATCCGATTGTTTTCATTCTTCCTCTTTAATGGGAAGTTTTCTCACTTAGCCTTCTATTTTGCTATTTTGCTTATTGAGAAACTGGACTGTTTCTCTGTAGGCCTGTTGTATGCTAATGCTGGGACTCTCCAGGGGCTTTCTTTTGACTTGGGTCGCCCGTTTTTGTAGCCCACGTCCCCCTCTTGTTTGGTTTATTTCCTTGTATTGCCAAAAATGAATTCTCAATGTGCTTCCTAAAAAAGAATGCATAGGAAGTAAAATTTGGGGCCCTTGCATATGGAAAAAATGTCTTTTTCTTGCGCTTGTACTTGACTTTTGATAGGCCTGGTATGAAATTTCATGTTAAAATTACTTGCCTCAGGTTTCTGAAAGCGTTATTCCATTCTCTTCTAGCTTCCAGGGCTGACACTGAGAAGTCTCATGCCATTTTGATTTTCAGTACTTTGTATCTGATCTATTTTTCCTCACTGAAAACTGTTCAGATTCCCCCTTTACTCCTGTGGTCTGAAATTTCATGAGCTGGCATGCTTACTGATGGAGCCCTTTCTCTCTCTCCCATGTACAGTGCTGGGCATCAGAGGCACCTTTCGACTGGAGATTTGTGCTGTCCAAGTCTGCCAAATTTTCATGTATCACATCTTTGATATATTTCCTCACCTCTGTTTTTTTCTTTTCTCTTTTGGGACCTTCTATCAGTCACATATTAGGCCTCCTGGCTTGGTCTTTAACTTTTTAAAAAGTCTTTGCCTCCTATTTTAAATTTCCTTTTGTTGTTGTTATTCTATTTTCTGGGAGATTTCTTCAACTTTATCTTCTATCTCTTCTACTTAATGTTTTTATTTTTGGCTTTAAGTTTTTAGGATCCTTCTTGTTCTCAGATTGTTCCTTTTCCACAGCAAGTGTGGCAGACACACACTGAAGCAACTCCAGCGAGTCACATTCTAATAAAATCTCTTCACCTTGAATTCCAGCACATCCTGTGACTTGCATCTATTTAGTAGAATATGGATGAAAGTTTGTAATTAAAGTAAGATACTAAAAAGCTACTTGAAAGACCTGTGGGATTTATTGACCATGAGTGATACATTAACTTTTGATTGTTTGTTTGTTAAGGGACCCCCAAATTATAACTAGGACTTTTTTTTTTAATCTCTGGGGACATTTAGTTTTCCAGAGGTATACTTCTAATCACCTGCCTGGTGGTGAATGCCTGTTGCTGCCTTCTGGAAGCAGGGAAGGGGAAGAGATTGGTTTGAGAGTTCTACTATCAATAGGCTGATTTTAATTTAATCTATCTTTAGTTCTGAGCTTTCCACTTGGCCCCCCAAAACAAATAAACAAAGAATCCTGATTTGTAGAGTTTGCTGATTTCTGTGGAATGCTCTCCCATGGCTGATTTCTAGTGATCAACGTGACATGAATGTGTGAAGACAGACTTGGGAAGAGGTGTGCACAGCTGGCTCTCATGAACCCTTTGAGCTGTCTAGCACACCACTGGATCCCAGAGTCTGAAGAGTCTCCATTTGAGTTTCCCTGGCGAATAAAGTTCTGAATATATTGTCTGCATGTAGGTAGCTGCAATAGAAAGTTGGATATCTCAAAGGAGAAAAATACACAGAAATTGACGATTTAGTGTTGAAATGTCTCCTGTGTTCCAACTCTTAGTTCATTCTGAAATTATAGGACCTCAGAGTTTAAAAGCAAAAGGATGAAATTCCAGGGTATGACCGTGAGTTTTCTCAGACACAAGAGAAAGTTTCACTGTTGGTGCAGATTCTCCAGGGCCATATTGGATGACCACAGTCAACTCTTTGGCACAATCCCAGACAAAAGGGAAACTTTCATCATCAGCCCCTTATTTAGAAGTCTCACACATGTGCCCCTTAACAGCTAAGGGGCTTTCAAGTTAAGGGCCCATACCTCCCTGACTTGTGGTTTAAATCTATCTTCCTTTGAAATATCCTGAGACTCATCAGCATAAGCCACAGATTTGTTGGGAGCTCATGACACCTCCCTCCTCTCTTAGCAGTTCGGTTGACCCCTCAGTCAAACCAGGCCAAGGCAAAACCTTTGAGCAAACTAACAGTGCCCCAGGTTCTTGCCTGATGATCTAATTCCATGGCATGGCCTGGTTCCAAAACTATTTGTTCTAAGTTTGGGAGATATGACCACAATACTGTTGGTGCTTTTTCTCTGACAAAGGGAAGGGTGGCATGGGGGAGAGGCCAGTATCTAAAACAACAAAGCTAGCTTTGCTCCTTTCCCAAAATAGAAGGGGAAAGCCTTGGGGCCAGGTGTTTGGTTACCACAGAGCTGAAGTTCACACTCTGAGGGACAGGGAGTCCCAGGAAGAAACTGGATGCTGCTTGCATTCCTCCTCCTTTCCAGTGGAGAGTTTCTGTCTAACTTTTAACCACTGCAGAGTCCTCCAGGCCGGCTGGGCGGCTGTAGCCAAGGGAGCATTGCTCTTTGCAGTTGCAAGATGACGATGCCTCGCCCTGAGCGGAGCTTGCAGCGCAGAGCTAAAGCTCAGCAGAAGGGCTGGAGTAATCGGGACCCAGGTGGCATCTCTCCCAAGAGAGGTTTCCGAGGGCAAGATGCCACACATCTACGTTTCCCCAGCCCTCCGAACAAGCTGGTTGCAAGGGTGCTGTCAGGCCTAGAAAAATCCAGACGATGTCCTCTGCATTTCCAAGGCACTTCGAACACAGAGAAAACACAGATTTTTATCTTACTTCATGTGTTTTGCCCCCTTTCCTTTTTGAAAAGTAGAATTTAGGAGTTTTTTTTTTAAATTATAAAATACATATGCATTAAGGAAAGCAGAATACAAATAAGTGAGAAAAAGAGAGAGAGAGGGAGAGAGAGAGAAAGACTACTTAGAGAAAACCACTATTAACATTTAGGGATATTTTTCCAATTACTTTTTTCCCCACTGCATATTCTTTAATTTTTTTTTTTTTTTTTTTTTTACTAAAATATACCTAACGTAAAATTTATCATTGTAACCATGATTAAGTGTACAATTCAGTGGCACCAATTATATTCACAATGTTGTATAACCATCATCACTGTCTATTTCTAGAATTTTTTCATTACCCCAAACCGAAACTCAGTAACCATTAAGTAATGACTCTTATCCCCCACTCCCTCCAGCTCCTGGTAACCGCTGTTCTACTTTCTGTCTCTGTGAACTTGCTTATTCTAAATAGCTCTTAGCAGTGGAATCACACTGTATGAGTATTTGTCCTTTTGGGCCTGGTTTATTTCACTTAGCATAATATTTTCAAAGTTTATGCACACTTAAAGCATGCATCAGAACTTAATTACTTTTATGGTTGAATAATATTCCTTTGTATGTGTTTACCACATTTTGTTTATCCATTCATCTGCTGATGGATACTTGAGTGGCTCGTACCTTTTGAATATTGGTCTTCAAGTGTCTGTTTGAGTTACTGTTTTAAATTCTTTTGGGTACATACTTAGGGATGGAATTATATGGTCATATGGTATTTCTATGTTTAACTTTTTGAGAATCCAGTGAACTCTTTTTCACAGCTGCTGTACTATTTTACATACCACCAGCAATGTAAGAGCATTCCAATTTCTCCATATCCTTGCCAACACTTATTATTTTCTGTTTAAATTTTACTTTATTTTTTGAAATGATAGTCATCCTGGTGGGTGTGAAGTGGTATCTCCTTATGGTTTTTACTTGCATTTTCCTAATGACTAATGATATTGAGCAACTTTTCATGCATTTATTGGCCATTTGTATGTTTTATTTTTTTAAAAGAAATGTCCATTCAAGTCCTTTGCCCATTTTTAAATTGGGTTGTTTTTCTTTTGTTTGTTTTCACCTTTATACTTAGTATTTTCTTTTTTTAATTCTGATGAGATTACACTGTATGTAATTATGTCTTATAATTTTCCACATAAGCATTGAGATTGCTTGTATGTGTGTTTGTCTCTTCCATCAGGCTTAGCCCCTGAGGATCAATGACCAGCATTATGTCTCTGCCTCATATTTTATATTCCCAAGGTGTACCTCATATTTTAATAAAAGGGAAAGTGAAAATTTACAATTTCATAAATGCCTCTGGATCTGCACATTCCGTCTGTCAGCCATGGTCTTTCCACCTCCCTTCATCTGCCTGATCTCCTACTTATCCTTTGAAACCCAGCCTTCCTTGACTTCTATTTATTTTATTTTGGGGGTTTTTTTGGTGCTGAAACAAGGGAATGCTCCCCTGACGTTTAAATCAGAGTTAATAACTCCCTGTTTTGTGCCAACACTTATTTCCCTGTATTGCAACGCTTTATCTTCTTATCTGCCTTCTATCCTGGGCTGCAAGGTCCTTGAGGGCAGAATGCATGTCTTATTGGTCTTTACATCCTTGGTACTTTTCAGGGATCCTGGAACACAGCTGACGTTTAATAAATGTGTATTGAGTGTGGAGTGAAGGGAACGTAGAAATTTGTTTTAAAAAATATGGATTTGTCTGCAAACATAAATGAGGCACAATTGCCCACTTATGTACGGCGGAACAAAAGTAGCAACAAATAACTAACAATTGGAAAAGGTTTTGTGGATTACACAGGGCTTTCACATGCTCTATTTTGTTTAATCTCTGCAACAGACTGAGAAGGAGGTGGAAGTGGCCCCACTTTACGGATAGAGAGGCTCAGAGAGGTTGTGACTTGCCCAAGGTCACACAACTCGTGAGAATTGTCCTGCTGCAAGTCACTTTCATTCTGGAAATCACACTGTGCTCCTGATTATAAGCACAATGCCTGCTGATGGGCATGATTTATCCTTTACACCAACTGCCCGACCCTTGAACAAATAAAATGTGGTAGGAGTGAAGTGTTAATTCAGAAGCTCGAAGATAAGCTGAAAGTTTTTATATAAAAATAGGACAGAGTAAACCAATCTCTGGGAAAGCAAATCTCAAGCAAATAGAGATTTATCCAGAAAAAAAGGAAATTCAATGTCTTAAAGATAAAAACATCTGTAAAACACTTGTGGTAGTCAGGTGCCGCTTTGATATCTTTAATGTTTCAGATTTTATGGCCATGTTATAAAGTCATTTACATGATAAGTTATTTTTGACATTGTTTTATTGCCCTTGTTTTATATATAGAAAATGCCTGTTAATAGCTGTGTGTCCATATATGTTGTTGGTTTTGCCTAAATTCTGTGTTTAAATGAATAGGTGCACCTTTGAGTTCACATGTCTTTTACTTTCCATTCTTGTATTTTTCCATTTCTAGAATTTCTACATAATTCTTTTTTATAGATTTCAATTCTCTGGTGAGATTCTATATCTTATTATGCATTTTCTTGAAGCTAATAATCACGATTATTTTAAAGTCTGTGTCTGAAAAATCTGATATCTGCATCATCTGTGCCTCATCTTCCATTGTCTGTTTTCCTTCTTCTCTTGGTCCTAGTTCTTGACATTCTAGATAATTTTTGATCAAATGTTAGAGACTGTGTATGAAGTATTAGAAGCTCTGGCCTATGTTGTCTTTTTTTTGAAGATCTCTCTGTACTCCAGCAGGTAGGAGAAAATCTACACAATCCAATCACTGGAGGCTGGTTTCGAACTCTGAGTTTTTTCTTCTTCTGATTACCTACACTTCTTGAACATAGTTCTCTAGTGTAGTTCTCTGTGAGCTTAGAGGGTTTAATAGGGTTCCTTCTCTTTGGTGATCCTTGAACTCCAAGTTTTGTCTCCCAGCACCATGAATCTGTAAAAACTCCACCAAACTTGTCAATTACTTCCTGTTTGGTTTCTTAGCTTCTCACTCTGCAAACCTTAAGAATTAGCAAATGCCCTAAGGAGTAGAGCAAAACATACAAAATTGGGATTGCCTCGGTGAATTTCTCTTCTCTTCAGGATCTTGGCTCCATGTGCTGGCAACCTCAGAAGCCCTCCAACAGATTTTTAAAACAATTTTATTCAGCTTACCAAGCAGTTCACCAGATGAGGTTTTTTGTCTCTCACAGGCTCTGTCTGGACACAGCACATCACGAGCTGATGAACTCTCAGATAGGCAGCAGAGCACACCGTAGAGGGAAGAATATGGGCTTCTGTGCCAGCTGGACCTGGGTGAAAATCTTGGTTTAACAACTAAGCAATTGCTAGCTTATGGGCAATTGTTTCACATCTTTGAGACTTGATTTGTCTATCTGTAAAACAGGGATTATAATAGCATTTTCCTCATAGGGTAAGGATTAAATAAAGTACTGTGCCTAGAATAGTGCCTGGCAGACACTGAGTGCCAAATAAATGTTGCTATCTTGACCATTCTTTGCCTAAGGGCATCCCAATGGATAAAATATATTTGCCTCACTGTGTAGATTAAGAGAAAAAAAGACATATAAGTCTTCTAGAATAACTTAGAAGATTGTTGGCTCCCACATCAGCTCTGAGAAGCCCATGGTCTGTAATTTCACTAATAATTACAAAAACCCTGCTGCCAAATGACAGCTGACTGGCAGTACTGTCTTGTCTGGGACACCTGCCAATTCAAAGGCATGGACAAAACGGAGGGCAGGACTGCAATCTGGCAGACCAGCTTTTTCAGGGATGACTTCAGGAGAGAACCAACTGCACAGCAGCTTGTAGACTGTAGAATACCAGCCTGAAGAGGATACTCCCTGAGACTGGATGGCCTTGCTAGATTGGCCTGAGTGTGAAAAAGCAAACTGCTATCTACACCCTCAGGCAAACTGTTTTGTTTGCTGAGCTTTGTTTGGAAAGAACGTTTTTAACCTCTCGAGTTTATTTTTACATTGTATTAGGGTTATTCATGCTGCAGGTAAGCCCTGGTGGACCTGTGATGGACACAGGGTCACTAGCATAGAAGCTGGTGAAATCATGTCTGGTAAGGTACTTTAAGAAACATAGGCAGAAACGATTCCAAGTACCATCAAAGACAGTGGCTGAAAGGGGACATGGTCCCTGAGGAGAATGCAAAGATGGATTCAACAAACCGTCATTCCCCAAATAAATATTACTTCCCCCCCCCCTTTTTTTTCCTTTTCATTTCTTTCTATCTATCTTTCTTTTTTTTTTTCCCCCTGAGGCAAAAAATACAATCTCGGCTCCATATGGAGGAGTCAGTACTAGTCCTAGTTTTAGAAGGTGCCACAAGTTTAGTATAGAGTAACTATGATCACTGTTCATGTCAAATCCTCCTGAGGGGAAAATTACTATCAATCAGGGAGTGGTTTAACAGCTTCTCTCTCCTCTTCCACCAGAAAGTCCTGTATTTGCACGCCTGATTCTCCTCTGTCCTCTACATCTAGACACAAGTACATATTAGTGTGCTAAGAAAGAAGGGAGGGGGAACAGGAGGGAGGGAAAAACTGAAGCCCAAGAGTGGAGGATGAGTTTGCTCTGGGGACAGGTGGGTGGGGACAAGTTGAGAGTTAAGGAGAAAGGCTTTGGAGTCACTGGGGGTTTGAGCAGTGGTATGCTGCTGAACCAGCTCTCTGGAAACAAAAGGAGCCCTGACGTGGAGCATTTGCCGAGTTCCATGTTGTAAATATTGCCACCACAGCTGGCTGCAAGCTACCAATGCGAAGTGAACTAGCTAGAAAAATTCAGCACATTGTTAGCTGGGAGGGACATAAAGAGGAGAGAAAAGAGGATTTAGCATTGAAATCACCTGCGATGTTCTTTGAGAAAGAGGACTGAAGAATCCTGTTATATGTTGGACTCCTGAACTGTGTGTTTGAAATGTAATGCTATTCTGACTGAACCGAGCAAGTCTCCTGTTAATTGGGGTGCCTCTCAGAGAAGAGAGGGACAGAGACCTCAACTGGTTGAGTGCTTAGGGTGTGTCTGGTGTTTCGCAGCCTTCATGCCATTTATGCCTCATGACAGCCATCGGAGGCAGGCATGATTGGTCTCATTTTACAGATGAGGAAATGCAGGATCAGAGATTTGAAGTAGCTTACTAAGGCCACAGAGCTAGGAAGTGGGAGCTTTAGGACATGGGCCTGGTCTCTTCAGCTCCAAGGTCCATGCTCGTCACCACACTGTCCCGCACAAAGCCCTGGCTCCACTGACCTGATACAAAGGTCCAGCACCCAGGGGAAATCACTGAGTCATTTGGAGTTTCCTGTTCCTTGTTTTCCATGCAGAGGACCCTGTTCCCATGATCTTGCTTTCTCTAACTGCTTCTTTCTCTCCTGCAGTGGCTCCTTTTATTCCAAAATCCAATATATAGCATTGGTTCAAGTGCACTGCTAACTTTCATCCCAGTATGAGATGTTTAGAGGGTAAAAACCTTGCATACTAGGGAAGCTACCAGATTAGACTCAGATCACTCAGGCAGCTTCATCAAAGCCCAAAATGCTGAACAAGTCCCTGAGGTGCTGTAACCCGCAACTTTTTTGTCCAAAGGCTCTTCTAGCCCTTCCCTGGGGCCCTAAACCTCTGACTGGTGGTTCTTATTAGCTTAGCTCAAGGTGCTTTCTTGGCCCATACTGTGCTATTATTTTTAGCTGCCTTTTTGATGTTCAGGTAAGTAAATGCTTACCTGCCCTCCACTCCCAATCTCCATGGCCTTAGCCATCATTTTATAACTGGGTGAGTCCATGGTCCACAAATTTTGGGTGAAACACACACCTCTATATCCAGCTGTTATTCTGTCTTCTTCTAGCTTCTTGTTCTCTGCATGATTTCTCTCTAATTACTCTGCATTTCTCCACCTCCAGGAATTGTCTATCCTGGATCTATCTCACCTCCATGCTGCGTCCTAAGTCCACGGTTCATATTAAACATCTGCCAGTTAAAAGAAATCGCTGGGTTGTCTAGGGAAAGCCTCAGGGGCTTTAAATGTTGTAAAAAGTTTAAAAGTACCTGGATGAGTACATGGGAAGGCAGAGAGTATAGGTCTGTTAGAGTGTGGCTTTGGACTCACAGGCTACTTTACTTTGGTTCCATTTAACAGCTGATAAGTCTTCAAATCTCAGGTTCTTGATCTGTAATATGGGACTCTTAGTGGAATGTAACTTAGAGGGTGGCTGTGAGGATAAAATATGATAATGCATGTCTAATGCTTAGCATAATGCCTGGGTCAATAAATAGTAAGCATCATAATCGTCTCTTAGTATGTAGCACTACACGTAATATTTCACAAGATGGCTTTGACATATGAGATACTCAATAACCATTTGTGCTTTCATTGACTTAGAAATCAGGTTTCTGCCTCACAAGAGCATCCTGCTCCTCCTACAACCAAGACGTTCAGACTTAGGTGGGAGAGAGCAGAGGGCATAGGGGAAGACTTTTATTACTGACCTAGGACTCCAAAGTTGTCCTGTCCTTGTGGGAGAGAGAGTGTGTAATGTGAGTAGAATAAGGATTCTTTTAAAATCAAGCCACAGCTTAAGTGTGACCCCAGTAGGGTTTTCTGGCATATACAATATTCTCTCTGCAGGATTCTTTTACCAAAAACCTTCCAAATTTTAGACAAGCAACCAGTATTTACAGCTCCTGAAAATTTACACTTACCACCAAAGATAACGTGGGAGGCAGTTGCCACATAAAGTGGAAAACTTGTTTTGCTTTTTCTCTTTTGTTACTCAAACAAGATTACAACAACATTAAACATTTAAACAAAAGAGGTATATAATTCTCAAGCTTCTCACTGCTATAAAATTTTTTTCTCACTTTTTAAATATTTCCTTTCAAGTCTCGTTCATGTGCATTCTCTATTTTTTTTACTACTACATCCATAATATAAATACAATTTTGCATTTTACTTAAAAAAAGAAAACTGCATCATGAACACTTTCCAGTATACTATGCCTTCAAATGTATTATTTTTAATGCCTGAAGATTATTCAATTGAGAGAAGTTACTATAGGTAAATCGATGTTTTTGTAATAGAGGGCATTCAGGCAATTGCCAATCTGACAGACGACACTGAAACTAATATCTTCGAGTATATAGATATTTGTTTATATACATGTATATATATACATATGTATACACACATATCCACACACATATATTTCTTCCATGTGAATTATTTCTTTGCAAAAAATTCTTGTAATTAGGATTATTGAGTCAAAGTGTGGGAACGTGTATATAGAAGCCAATATTTTGAGCATTCACTTGTGCGGATTAATGAAATTGCAAAGGTCTTTCAGATTTGGGGATAAAGACAACTCTAGCTACATCATAAGCTTTGCACATTACTCTGTGAAATAAAGCCATGTCCAGCTTCCAGGAAAATTCATCAGAAACAAATAGTATTTTCTTTCACATCATGTACCTCTCCGATGCTTACCAATGCTGTTTGTTTATGTAATCATGTTGGTTTGAAGTTGGCAGAGCCCTTTGACCTGGAGTGGAACTACTCTGAGCTGACTGATGGGTTGATGTTGCTGGCTTGGACTAGCACCTCACGTGGCTCCATTAGTCTCTGGTCAGCTGTGCCCCTGCCTGTGTGTTCTTGTGGCGCCCTGCCTGCCAAGTCACTTTGCTAGGCCTGAGCTTGAAGCAAAGTGGGGGTCTGGGAAGGCTGACTGGAAACAGAGCTGCTTTCAGGTCATCCTCTGAATCTCTGGAACTGCTTACTTTTCCACTTCTGTGATAAAGTTCCAGGACTCTGCTGCCATGAAAGGAGCTTCAGAGGCTGCACTGGGGGCCTTGCAGCTGGGAGACAGGCGGCCTCATTAACATATACAGGCACACCCCTTCTGCTTCAGCTGCCTTTTTAAAAAGGAGCAAATGTAGTCATTGCCTTATTAGAAAATGAAAGGATTAGCGGCCTAGTTGGGGAATACAAAGGTTTCACTCCAAGTTGGCTTTATTCTAGGCACGGGAGGGGCCAATGAAAAACATGACAGAAAGAGTTGGAGCTATTTGAGTTATATTGGAATGTGGAATTACAAAGATTAAGAACTCTCAGTGCTTAACTGTGAATAACTTTTTTACCCCTCAGAAGCCCTGAGTCCTTTCAGCTAAGTACTCAGAAAAAGAAGCAGTCGGGCATGTCTATTGGAAATGGGCAGATTCCCTTCCGTTACGGCATTTATAGTGCTCTTGGCATGGGCATGGTTGGTGCTTCACTGAAGCACGTATAACTCCCGCAGATTCCTTCTAATCACCTTCCCAATCTTCCTAGCTTTCTCCACCCCATAGACCGATAGGATTTCAGGTGACAGCATGGGCACACCTGCCAGTGATATGATGATACTACATCAACTGGCATTCCTCATCACTTGGCATGCCTGTGCTTTTCTTCCGACCACAGTGAGTAACGGATGACTCAGTTGGAATGTCAGAAAGGCATCAAGCATTTGTTTACTTAAAAGAGTATGTTAAAATGTGATATATTTTTATGCTTTCCATATTTGTGCAAATAGCAGAAAATACAAGCTTAGAGCTATAATCCGATTGGCAGGCTAATCCCATGGCTAGGTAGTTTAAGGGATGCCATGATGCAAGAATAATTCAGAAACATTTTTTAAAGACAAAGCCTGAAGTTACAATCAAGGGAAGGAAAAGGCTTTGCTCATGCTCCTCCCTGGCTGTCATTTTCCTGATGTGGCCAACTGACCTCTGTACCTAGCAAGCTGCATGCAGATACCACATACCCATGAGCATACAGAACGAGCCCGGCTCTGAGCCAGGTGTGAGGACAGAGCTGAGTAAGACACAGTCCGGCTCTGAGCCAGGTGTGAGGACAGAGCTGAGTAAGACACAGTCCACAGCATCTGCTTGGCCAGCAACGGCCCTTCCTCACAATGTCCTGTCAAGTGTATTATTTCCCGAGAATTACAGGGTCAGTTCACTTAAAGAGTCTGGGCATGAAGGAAGAGAAGGGACATGGTTGCTACGTTACTTTTATTGTATGTCTTTCCAGTTATCACAAAACTCTGATGAATGCCATTGTCTGGTTCCTTCCCCAGTTGAAACTGGGCTTTATGCATGTCATAGTTTCCAGATGAATGAAATCTTCAAAGGAACATGCTATGCACAGAAGTGAGCCTGGCTTATCATTGTAGTTCTAAATGTTATTTTTCTCATCCTTTCTGTTACTCATTCCCTATTGTGGACTAAAATAAAAGCTCTGACAAATGTGGAACATTCAATGACATCAGGGAAACATTTTAATAGTTGTAAAACGAACAGGACATTGTCACAAATTTTTTTCTACAGTGGCTTTCACTTCAAAGTTAAATTAATCTCTAATGTACTATAAGGAGGAAGCAAGCAGAAAGGGTGAGAACTCTGGAACAGTGACAGGAACACTGGTCCTCCTCCTGCTGACCTTGTAAACCTACAATGAGTGACCTTAGAATGAAATGGGCCCTAGACTGAATCAGTATATTGGTCTGCAAAATGGGATCAACTTACAAGAGTACTTCAAAAAGTTCATGAAAAATGGAATTAAAAAGATAATATGAATCTTCCAATGAACTTTCTGAAGACCAGTTGCGTCTTACATTTACCTAGACACAGTGTTGTTATGAAGATATGTTTGATTTTATTAATGCTTTTACTACTTGGCAAAGAACTGCTTTAGATACCATGGGCTTAATGTTTTAATCCTCCCCTTTTTAAAGATTTTATTTTAAATATAATAAGGCAAACACCAAACACTAGAAACCTCTAAGACATAATGTTACACAAAGCACCACCATTTGTTTGCCTTTTCCATGCCAAATAAAACTAGAAAGCAGAGCATAGCAGTTCACTCATGCTGCAAACTTTTGGACTGTAGCCTAGATTAAAAACAACAATAAAAACAAACAAAAAGGGTACAGTTTCCTCAGCTACAGAAATTTGTTTTATGGGCTTCAATAAATTCTTGGCAAATAAAAATTATGAAGCAATCTGGAGCCCTTGTTTGGCAGAGGCCAAAGGTTACCGTTTGTGGGGATGGAAGACAGTTTTCCTTGAAAGAGCTGGGTGCTGAGGTGGGGAAGGACTCTGGCTGGCCCTAGGACAGAGCCTGCCCACAGCGGCCAGTGGCTTGGTGGGGTTTCTGTTTCTGCCTCTGCTAATCTCTCAGTTTCCATAAGCAAGCGGGGGTGGGCAGTGCAAGAGCTTCAAATTTCACCCCAGAGGTGAAGGCTGTCAGGCATGCCCGTCTGCAGCTGAAAGCAATGAGAAGCAGTGCTTGGTGACACTGAAGATTTCTCTTTATTTCCAGGTGTTACAAGAGAGGTTTATAACTCCATCCATTGAAATACTCCAGTTAATCCCTCTTCATGGGTGATTTTTTTTCTTTTTTATGAAAAAAAGGAGATAACACACACACACCAAAGAGAAAAGAAATACTCTCACATTTTTCACCCAAAGATAAATGCTGATGGAAACTTTACTTTCTGTATATTCTTTCTTCTTTTTTAATTGAAAGGCTTTCCATGGTTGACCTGATATAAATTTATAGCCCAGCCTACCAGCCCTGAAGTAAATCTACATACATATTTTAGTGGAAGTCACCTTTAAAATTGCTGAAATGGCGCAGTTTGTCCTGCTAAGGAATACTGAGAAGGGAGAGAAAGGTGATGTGATTTATTTGGCCAAGCAGAGGAATGGACAGCCTAGGCCATGTAGCTTCTGGAATGCCATCAATAGGCCACCAGTAGCTGCCCTCTGTGCTCCCAAACCGAGCAGAACTCATGAAGCAAGGGTCATAGGTCAGAGGGCTTATGGCCAGCACTTGGAGAGCTGGAGGACTTGCTGACAGGGTCACAGCTTCTCCAACTCCATGAGATAACAAGGTTTCTTGTCCAGTGCTAACCAAATATTCAGGAATTGTGGATTGCCATTTTGGCATCTAAAAAGATGGAAAGTTGGCACAAGAACAACTTTAAGATAAAAGTAGAACAAGAAAAGGCAGCATACTTAATTTACCCATCATAGTTGAACACTTTGAAAAAATTTGCCTAGGGGATTTTTGTTTCCAAGGAGCTTAATCATACACAGATCAATTTCATAAAATATATGTGTACATGTATACTTTTTACAAGCAGTTCAGTGTAGGAAATAGACCATCCCTTCATATCTGTGTGTTCATGGCACTTCATGCCCACAAATGCTTTCAATTGAATAGTTTTGTAACTAAGCCAAAAATACCTACCCAGCTTCTTTAAAACCTTTGTACAAAATTAGAAGTCAGAATTTGAGTGCTATTATAGAGCCGAAGGGTAAAAATTAAAAGACCTAAGAAATAGTATATTCCATCTCTGCTTCTGTATAAAGCATCTCTGGTGCTTTAAGCCAGGTAGACTTCTGTTGGTCATATTACCTAACCTCTCTGAGCCTCAGTTTCCTTATATTTAAAGTGGGGATTGTAATACAAGGGGTCTTCAAAAAATTTGTGGAAAGATTTGTATTATCTCTTAATACCATTTTTCCATGAACTTTGTGATGTACCCTCATATACTTACACAGGGTCATTTTAAAGATAAAATAAGGCACACAATGCCGAGAAAGAGCTCAGTGAAATGTCATTGCTGTAATTGTTATTCATTTCATTTAATTCTGAGCTCACAACTCACTTGTGACATCCTGGAGCAAAACACTAAATTACTTTTCTTCTGTTCTTCTTTTCACACATACGAATTATGAGTTCTTCTTTCCCTGTTTGTATCCTGGGTGATAATAAAGGTGAGGGGATTGGTAAGCCCTTTTGAAGGCAGGAATGGGCGGTTGTTAATGTTGTTCACCAATATTCTCTGTTTTCTGGGCACAGGAAGAATTGCACTTTTTGGACCTGAGTGGTTGCATGGGACCACATGACATTTAATTGTTGGTGCAAGACCCCCAAAGCCCCAATGCTCTAACTCAGCATGTCCAGTAGAACTTTCCATAATGATGGAAATGTTCTTTATCTACACAGTACAATAGAGTAGCCACTGGCCACATGTGACAGCGAGCACTTGTAGTATGGCTGGTGCAACTGAGAAAATGAATTTTTAATTCTATTAAATTTTAATTAATTTTAATTAAAATGTAAGTGGCCACACGTGGCAAAGGACTAAGATATTGGACAGAACAGCTCTAGATGGTGGCTGCTCCATTAGCCTGAGTCCAAGAGGAAGGACAATGATGATGTAGGAC
The DNA here is from genome assembly GCF_027409185.1 of Cynocephalus volans. Classification (NCBI taxonomy): domain Eukaryota; kingdom Metazoa; phylum Chordata; class Mammalia; order Dermoptera; family Cynocephalidae; genus Cynocephalus; species Cynocephalus volans. Next base: position 85,286,489 of record NC_084460.1, on the reverse strand, counting down.
AGAGGCCCAGCTGACCTGGCAGGGACAAGTAGCATGAGTGAGAAACAAACCTCCGTTGCTCTGAGCCAGGAGGCTTGGGGGTTATTTGTTACCACAGCATGGCCTAGCCTCCCCTGGCTGATATGCCACCTAAAAGAAGATGTGGCTACTTTCACCGGAGTCCTATATCCACCAATAATGCATGATTCGAGAGCCACTACCACCTCTATATGCCACTAGTCCTACAGTTCCTAAAAGGAAACATCCATGACCCGACCCTCCTATGGCTGATCACCTCCTTGGTCAATTCTAGTGTGGTTATTATGCTCTGGAATGTGCAGAAAGCTCTCTGAGAGGACATCCTCTGTGCTTGCACATTCCTACCACCAAGACTGGGAGAAGACAAGAAATCCAGGCTTGATGGAGTGGGGGATGGGATGGTGTCCTCAGATAAAGACTCTCTGGGGATGTGGGGCAGCTGTACAGGGTACAGAGGGAGCTATTTCCAAGTAGAATCAGGCACTGTTGATCGTCAAGAGGCCCCTCTGGATAGGCAATTATGTTCTGATTCTCCAGCATGTGCTCATTGAAAGCATTCATTTCAACGTTGTTCTCTGTTCTTCCAAATCTTTTCCTATTATTAATCTTTTTTCTTGGTAAATGGCACCATCACTCACATGTTCACTGAAATTAGAAATCTGGGAGCCACCTTGACTCATCTTTTCCTCATCACCCACATAACATTCAATTCTATTGTGTTACCCTCCTTCCTCTCCACCCTCACACCACCTGTCCAGGCCACTGCCCCTTGCATGCACTAAGCAGTCTGTGCCCTGCACAAAGGTGCCTGGCTGAGGGTGGGAGGGTCACCTGCCTCCACCCAGGGGGCATGCCCTTTTCTAAATACTGTAAAGGTGCCGGGTAGGTATTCTCAATTGCCTTAGTCTACCCTCAACATCTTTCACGCTGATGAAACAGCCTCCCCTCTGTCCCTCTCCTTCCCCTCCTGTCCAAGCTGCAACCTGAGTAATTGTTCAAAACCAATCTGATATTGGCACTCTCTTGCTTAAAATCTAAATGGCTTTCCACTACCCTCAGGAAGTACAGACTTGTCCATGTGGCTGGCAAGGCTGCTGTATCGTGGGCTTGGTTACTGTCCAGCCTCATCTGTCCCATTTGGCACACTCCTCTCCATGCCGCCGAACACCGAACGCCTTGCAGCAACTGCACTGGCCCTGTGGGGTGAAGTCTGTACATCTCGTCCCTCTGTACCTTCTGTCTAGAATGCCCCCATTTCTACCTTCTTCCTGGACTACACTGGAAACTTCACTTCTGAGAGTCAGCCTTTGATGAAATTTTCCAGACCGTCAGTCTTCTCACCCTCACTGAACCTGTTATCGTGACACCTGTGCTTTTTAATCCTCACGTCTGTCTTCCTGTCTGACTCTCCTGACTGTCCTGTCAACTCCGGGAATGCAAGGTCCGCCGTGCCGTGTTTCACATTGTGTCCCTGCCCTTAGCACAATGCCTGGCCGGTAGCAGGCTCTTCTCAAACGTCTATGACATAAATGAATACATGAATGAAAAGCCATTCCGTTTTATTTTTAGGGGTTAAGTGCATAGTTTTCCAGTGAAACTTAAAAGAAATTGAAGTTATTTTAATTTTAAGCTTCCTCCTCACCTTTTTATTTACACAGTGGTTTAAACTACACCGTTGCCTTTCTGAACCTGGTCACTTTCAAAGACTTGTCAGAATTGCAAAGGGTTGAGCTAGGAGGAGTTGGAGGTGAAAGTGACATAATTGAGTGTGCTGGTGTTATTCTATCCCTCCTTTCATCTGATCCTCCCGAGATGCAAATGGAAAAAACAACACTGTGGTTAGGTTTAAAGAGAGAAGGCAGCTCTGACCAACAAATGGAATGAAGAAAACAAGACCAGGGCAGTAACCTAGAATTCCTAAGGGACACTGAGCTCTGAACAGCAATTAAATTGTAGCCAAGGAAAGAAAAATTTTAAGATGAGAAAATAAAATCCTATATAGGAAAGGACATATTATAATTTGAGGGAAGGAAGCATGGCCATCAATTGCAAGAGAGTTGCCTAAAGTTATTAATCAATTAAAGTATGCCCAAAGTTATTAATCAATTGCTGTAGGAAATTTAAAGAAATTTAAAGTTCTGTAAGCAGTCATCCCCCTCCTAAAACCCATGCTGTTCTGGGGAGTCTCAACTGTTTGGACCTTGGTGCCATACTCCTTGTATTCAAATCCTGGATCTGACATTTCTAACTGTGTGACCTTGAGCAAGAAATAGGACCTCTCCAAGCCCCAGATTCCTAACCTGTAAAATGAAGATAATAATGGCTCCTACCTCATAGGGTTTCAGTAAAGATTAAATACTCATAAGCTTAGAACAGTGAATGCCTCAGTAAAAGTTAGCTGACATTATTATTATTGTTATTATTATCATTTGAAGACCACAATAATTAAAATATGCACAGGAACACAACTCCTGTGGTCTCTCAGCCTTTTTTCCTTTATAAGCAATTCTGTATGAAATGTAAAGTTTTTGTTTGAATGTTTTGTTTTACATAATCAAATACATACACAGAAAAATGAGCAAAAAATGGCCACATTTGCTTGTTAACATATTTTTGATGACTTACAATTCCTCCAGCCTGGGAATGGAGGATTGGCCAGTAGTTGTCGGAGCCAAGACTGCGATCCTCCAGTCGTTGGACATGTTGGCTGCTCTAGCAAGTTGGTTTATAGCACAATGGCGACCCTTGAGTGAGTGTCCTGTGTACTCTGCTAAAGGTTATCAAGATGCATCCTACATTCTACCTGTGAGCCATGTAATCACTTTAACAGAAAATGGGAATTCATGAAAATGATTTCAAACAGGAACATCCTTAACAATGTTTAATGTTTTAGGTGAAATTGGATAAAAAAATTTGACACCAAATAAATTCATAAACCTATTGATTATTTAATTAACCTAATTTTATACTGATTGTCTGATTGTTTGTAAATTGCCTTAATGTGCTTTATTATCTTATAATTTCTCTGAATGAAGTGTCTAGTTCAATATTAAGTATACTTTCAATACTCTCTCGTCAGTAGTATGAGATATAGAAAAATCATATTTTGAGGACTTTACCTTAAACTCCACTGTTCATATAGATTCAAGAGCATCTCATACTTTATTCTACAGAATTCCAAAAATGAATAATGGAGATTTTTGTCTCAGTCTATAAAGTAAGTCAATTTTGTATTACTTTACCAAAGTGACAAAGTGTTTTTATTTCTTATAACTATATTATTTGTGATTAATTGTCTAAATCTTTATATTATGTGACCTCAAATTTTTTTTTACCTGGTTCATTTCTGAATTTCTTTCATGATCTCTTTCCACTTATACTGACTTGGAATTTAGTTTAAAAAAACATTAAGGGGGCTGACCGGTTTGCTCAGCTGGTTAGAGCATGGTGTTGTAACACCAAGGTCAAGGATTTGGATCCTGGTAACAGCCAACCTCCAAAACAAAACAAAACAAAAAAGAATATCGTTGCCCACTTAAAAAAGTTAAAAAATCTAAATCTGCCTAGTCATACAATTATAGAAACAAGTGAATTATATCTGGCTAGCCATATAATTAAATACACAAGAGAAAATTAATTTATTTCAATATCTTCATCTGAAAACTAAAGTCCAGAGAAGAGATTTTTCTGGCTAAGGAAATAATTTATAGGCTTTCAGATATCTGATGTTACTGGTAGAGGATTTTTAATGTCTACTGTTTTGATCTCAATATTTTGACTCCAAGGACATTTTTAATATAAATATTTCAGTCAGAATTATACCAGCATTGAATGATTTGGTTCAAGAAAATATTTTCTGGAGTGAAAACCTTTAGGCCAATTTAATTCCCTGATTAATTTTCTATAGAGTACATTTAATGGTTTTTAATATTTTTTCATTTTCATTTTTATTTTACTAAAATTATTTTTAGCAGGATCAATTCTTCTCATTTAAATTTTACATCAGTACTCATTTTTGTCATTGATAAGTTATTTTTTAAAGTGATTATAGCTTTGGTCATAAAGAGTGTTTTTCTCTCATGGTCATTATTTGTACAAAGTGCAATTTTCTTGGGTTAGTTTTTTCTTAGCTAAATTTTCTCAGGAATATTTTATAATTTCACTAATTTTTACTTAATAAGCTTTATTGGGTATAGTTTTAGTGCTTGTAAAGTTTTTATTCTAACAGTGATATTAATTTTCCTGCTAGGAATAATTCATAATGAATTTTATAAATGATTTATAATTTGTGTTCGTGAGAAAAATTATAAGAAATTTTATGTGAGAGAGAAAGAGAGAGTTTGAGAAATACACAGGGAGTCAAAGAAAAAGGCATAGAGGAGAGGGATAGAGAGAAGGATAGAGTGAAACCTAGCAATACAGGTGGAGGCAAAAGCCCATGTCCTTCTGGTCTATTGATAGGCAACCTATTCAGTGCACTGTTAGGGTAAAAATATCCACATGTACAAAATTAGAGCAGGTTCACTTATGTTACTTTGGCAAAACACTGGCAGAGCTCATAGGTTTCATCTGGGTTGCTTGTGATCCCACAAATATTTAATGAGCGCCTGGTGTCCTAGGCATTAGAAACCCAGAGACAAATAAGACAATGTCTCTGCTCAGCAGGGACTCGGCTGTGTGTCAGAACCGGGCACTGTGAGAGTGTCCTATGACTTCTCGACTATCTCATCTCTGACATATATAAGAACTGGGACCATACGCCCGGCATCCAGAGCTTGACTGTGCTAAAGGAGTTGCGATTTTATTTTTAGAAGTTCATAAAACGACCTACCCAGAAGTTGACATGAGAAGCGTTTTGGTTTTGCATTTCATTTCCGACCTGCCTCTGTAGGTTTTATACCACATAGCCCGCAGCAGCCACTGAAGTTTCCATCCTATAAACCAGCTGCTGGGAGGAGCAACTCCAGCCCTGGAAACATTCTACAACCATCCTGTTATCTGAAAAGTGTTTTTAGTTTCCATAAGAGTGTTTCTCTAATATTATAGGTGCTTTCATTTCTTTGGGAATAATGGCATTTGTTTGCAAAATGATGTGGGATATTTGAAAGAGGACAAATGTGTGAAGGCAGAGATGGGAGTGAAATACAAGATTCTATCTTTTCACTTTCTTCTTTTTTTTTTTTTTTTTTTTTTTTTTGCCTTTTTTGTGACCAGCACTCAGCCAGTGAGTGCACCGGCCATTCCTGTATAGGATCCGAACCCGCGGCGGGAGCGTCGCTGCGCTCCCAGCGCTGCACTCTCCCAAGTGCGCCAGGGGCTCAGCCCCTATCTTTTCACTTTCTAATGTTGCCACCTATTACTCCATACTGACGGCAGGTTGTTATGGAATTAAGCATCACACTGAGGGGATAAATGACCTTCTCTGAGTTCCAAGTCTATATTACCTAAAAGAGCTTGGACAGATCACCTAACCACTTGAGCCAATTTCTTCTTCTGTAAATGCAGACAGTAATTCTTACCTTGCCTACTTCTTAGCGTTCTTTAGAGGGTAAACTGTCATAATAAGCCTGGAATTGTTTTGAAACCTGTGAAAAGCTAGATAAAAGTAAGATGGCATGATGTGTGGAGACTGACTTCTGAAACTCAAGTACACCTGCTATGAAAGGTGAAGTTGATTTCCAAACTCTTCCTTTGTGTTTTCCTGAACTCTTTGCTGAACGATCACCAGAATTTTATATCTCAGTGTTACTGCACTATTTATAACACCAATTTCAATTAAATCATCTTCCACACAAGCAATGAATAGCAATGGAGATTTTTAAATACCATTTCATAGCAGACCACTGGTGCAAGCAAAAGGCGAAATGCAACACTAGTGATAACCGGAAATAATACGAGGGCACTTCAAAAAGTTCGCGGAAAAATAGAATTAAAAGATAATATGAATCTTTCCATGAATTTTTTGAAGACCCCTCATATAACCAGTCTTCCACCTTTACACAAAGATTGATAATAGATTTGGTTTAAAGCTCCAAATGGCATGTGTTTGATGAGGAAAAGGAAACAGGGACACCCTAATGAGAAAAGAGGGAGGTGAGAAGCCTTTGGAGACACCCACTGCAAGAGCCTTTGAACCACAATGGCATCAAAGTGTGAAAACAAACTGAATAAGCTTTGAAAAGATCAAGAAAAATAAAACAAAATAAAACAATACAGCAAAAACAAAAATAAAAAGGGTCAGTGACAGCACATTGTCCTCCACAAAATCTTGGATTCATGCCTGGATAATGTGTAAGTGAATAGGTAGTTCCTCCTGTTTTCTGAGGCTCTATGTCAGCCATGAATTCCAACCAGTTCCTCCTCTGAAATGTATTTCATGTCATTTGCTGCTTTCTGTTTACTGTTATACTCCACCATCCCAGTGTGGACAACTGTGTCCCCATCCCATGTCATCTCTCACCTGGTGGGGAGAAGCAGAGGGGAGAACACCAGCTTTGAAGACAGATTTGAATTCCAAGTTTGCCGCTTACCAGCTGTGAGACCCTGAGCATGTCTAACCTGCCCCAGCCTGGGATTCTTCACCTATAAAGTGGAGATGATAACATCATCTCTAAAAGTTACTGTGAGGATTAAATGAGACAATGTTTAGGAAAATGTCCAGTATAGCGTCTGGTGTAGAGTAGCCTCTCACAGAATAGGTCCTTGTATTAGTCCATTTCTGTTGCTTATAACAAAATACCTGGAACTGGGTGATTTATAAAGAAAACAAAATTAATTTGCTTACAATTTCTGAGGCTGGGAAGTCCAAAGTCCATCTGGTGGTGGCAAGAGTGACCCAGGGGTCTCACATTGCAAGATGGTGGAAGCAGAGAGAGAGACAGACTGTCTTCTCTCTTCTTTTAAAGCCCTCAGAACCACGCCCCTGACCGCCATTATTAATCCATTCACTACCGCATGGTCCTACAATCTAATCACCTCTTCAAGGCTCCACCTTTCAATTACCATAATAGGATTTCCCACCCTCTTAACAGTCACAGTGGGGGCCAAGTTTCTAATACATAAAACCTGGGGGACACAATTCAAGCTTCAGTGAGTTTTGGAGGGGACATAATTTAATCCACTACAGTCCTTCCATCCCTTGTCTCTCTGTTCCAGTCTCTTCCCTTCGATTCTTCCTTTACATAACATATGCCTGAGCAGGTCATTTCTGTCCCTGCCTGCTATGGTTTTCTCGTCATTTATTGGATAAATTCTAAATTCCAGAATGCATTTGTATTAGTTAGTGATCAGTACTATAACAAAAAGACTTAAAATACCATGGCTTAAACAAGGTAGATGTTTATCTCTCACATATGTTCAAAAGTGAGGGGTCCAGGTCTCGTAGGGCAACTCTACCACCTCTAGGTTTTAAGTAGTTGTCCCTATTGTTTCTGTCCAGCCAATGGGAAGGGTGCAGGGCCACAGGAACTCATACCAGGTTTTTTAAGGGCACATTCTAGAAGTGGCACTTATCACTTCTTATAATCTCATTGGCTAGAACTTAGTCATAGGTCCACATCAATATGCCAGAAAGGACAATGGGAAATGTAATCTTTAGCTGAGTGGCCACATGCTCAGCTAAAACACAGGAGTTCCTTTATAAAGAAAGGGATAATGGATATTTATGAACAGTTAAGAGCCTCTGCCACAATGACGCAAAGGACCATTCTTCTATCTACTATTGCAACTTGATTTTGCTTTCCTCTCCTTCTACAGATCTCATGGTCTATTAACACTGGACTATTTACTATTCTCCAAACAAACCACCTGCTTGCTCAGCCAGTGCCTCTGCATGTGGGAGTCCCCTCTGCCCACCTGCTAGGCTCTTACTCATTGTTGAAGGATCAACTTAAATAGCCCTTCCTTTGCAGAGCCTTTCAAAAAGACACCCTCACTCCATTGGATAATTTAACCACTACACTTATTTTCCTTTTGGGCTTTATATATAACTTGATTATAGAACTTTCATTGTTTATAAATCCATCATCTCACTAGGCCGGAAGTTCCTCAAGAATAGGGGTTATATTTTAGTTTTATTTTGAATCCCCAGAATCTAGTATTTGCCCGGCTTATATTTGGTCTAGACGTAATGAATGGACAAAGTTTAAGTAAAAGTACAGCAGTCAAGTAAGTAAATATTCCACATTAACTGCCACAAAATTTAAGGTGGCTGACCACTGGGATCTCCTATCATGGCTAGTAAACTGATAGAGCAAGTGCATGAGCACCAGCTATCTTTTGCTCACAGAGTCTGAGACAACCAAAATACTTAATCTGTTCATTTTAGGATGGGGAAGTTGAAGTTCAGAAAGGGAAGGAAGTTATCCATGGCCATCCAGGTACTAGCAGAGCTAGATTCTTGATGAGGTCTCCAGACTGCCTTTGTAGAACTACTTCTGTTATATCCCATTGTTCTAAAATAAATTTTATATGCAATTGCAAATACTGAAATACTTAGGTTGATACTGAGGTTGGTTGGTTTATTTTATAGCATTTTGAAAAACTTGAGTAAGTTAGTGCGAGTCTAAAACTCACCACAGTCTGACACATGACTGTGTGGAGGCGAGAGTAAAGGAACAAACGGCATGTTTTGGAAAGCAGAGCAGGAGCTGTCTTAGGCCAAATACTGTTGGTGGTTGCCTTGGGTTGAATGTCCCTCCAAAACTTAATCCCCACTGCAACTGTTGAGGGTGGGAAATCCTATTAAAGTAATTGAAAGGTGAGGCCTTGAAGAAGGGATTAGATTGTAGGATCATGCCATAGTGAATGGATTAATAATGATGGTCAGAGGCATGGTTCTGAGGGCTTTAAAAGAGAGTGAATGAGGAGATTAGTCTCACACTCCCTGCTCACTCTCTCTGCTCCCTCTTTCACTTTTTTTTTTTTCTTGGTGGCTGGCAGGTATGGGGAACCAAACCTCTAACCCTGGTGTGGCAAGGCCATGCTCTAACCAACTGAGCCAACTGGCAGCCTTCTTTCCCTTTCTTATGTTGAGCAATTTTGGGCCCATCCTCTGTGACCCTAGGTCTCCTTTTGGATACCCAGAGTCTCATTAATGTGCTTTGAGAAAGAAAGAACTCCTGCTTTTTATCAGCATGAGCAACTGATAGAGGCTTCAACACTGCAGCTGAGTGTCTCCTCTGTCCCTCCCTCATCAAACTCTGTAGGGTTTGGGGATTTAGTTTTCCACGAATATGAATTATGCTACTTTCCTCTTTCCTCCTTAGAAGTAGCTAAAATCAAGTACAGTTTTAAATAAATTTTCCCCCAGAACATGATATATGATTTAAGAACAAAACCAAGAGGTCAAAGCATGTGAATAATTACTTGAACTGAATGACTAGTGGTTACAAATCCCCAAATTATTCAGACAAGAAAGCTTTAGAGAACAAAGCATATGTGTATGTTGAATTTAATTAATATATCAGCACTGAAATCTTCAACAGGAAATGGCACTAGAAAGAAAACAGTGGTACAAGAAGAGTGAACACATGAAAACATTCTCAAGCCTGCTCTTTTGCTGTTTAGCCCATAAAAAGGGTTTTAAGCTTCTAACAACTGATGTGCTCAAAAATAGATTGACCACCTATTACAATTCTGGGATTGTTTGTTTTGTGTTGGCCATTCTTCTCTCCCCTTCCTCCCACCACCAGATCCACCCTTCTCTCTCCTTCGCTCTGCTGCCTGCTGGGCATCAGCTCACCTGGGCTCCCTTGCCTACTGGCTTTCAGTTTGGTTCAGTCAATGGAAGGCCCAGCAAGCATCTGGAGGACAGGAGGAGAGAGGTCGGGATAAACCTTTTCAGCTCCTTCTCTGTCCTGGGTGGTAGTTTCTGGAAGTGGCTGTGTTACTGTAGACTACTGTCTGCCTGGTGGTCCCTCTTCCATAGCTTCAGCTCTCCTGCGACCTGAAACCTCAACTTCTCCCTTGTGGTCCTCAGGCCTGGGGTGGTGACAGCTTCCTGCTAGTGCTCGCCACGGGGTCTCCCTGTCCTTGTTGTTCCCTTAACTCTTTCCACATCTCTCCAAGCACAGCCTCATTAAAATCTCTGCAACTGTCTTATTTGGAATCTATTTCCTGTTAAAGCAGTTAGCAGACACTTTGAATAAATATTTGTGGTGGTAGAAGTATTTTCTGATGGAGTAAGATCATAGTTTCCAAATGCTGTCTGTGGACTGGTTGGAGACAACCATGACAAAGTTTTTACTGGTCAAGTGTGAAATGAAATTTAAAAAAGAAGGGCGATACCGATTTGCATAAAGTTAAATTGTACTGCAGTTTTTCATTATACATCTTCCCACTTTCGGAGGGGGTTAAAATGATCCTTCTCTTATGATATGGATGTATGCTTTAAAAAATATCCTTATTCAGCAAAGTAAAAAGTTACCAGTAAATGCCCTGAATTTATTTCAAAATGTACTAGTCTGTAAAATCTGAAAGTCAAGGAACAACTGAACACTATGCCGTCTATGTTATTTATGAACCAATTCACCCAGAAAGACATTTATAGAGATTGCCAATTCTGCAGTATTTCATGAGGGGAATTACCTGGGGAGATTCAGGGAAGAATACCCTGCCCAGATGTGACAGTTCCAATGCCACCCTGGTAAGTGGGGCAGCTGTGTCATAGCTCAGTGTGTCCCTCATGAAAGTCTGGCATGGATTTGGAAATTCTCAGAGGAGAGCCCTGTAGGGTAATGTTTGCATCTGAGTTTCCCACAAACCTAAGGCAGGGACATGTGGCAGAATTTCTCTTGTTATTTTTCCTGGAGAGCGAGTCGCCAGTGCCTTAGAAGTAGGCTGCTCTAGTTTGTCCCCCTGGGATACTGCAGCTACCCATGCACGTGAAGATGATTTCTCTGTACGATCAGAGTTGATAAGAATGGTTGTCCTCAATTAAAGGATTCTAATTAATTATCAAAATAAGCCTTAATTTTAATTCATCAGTTTGATTAACTGTACTTCTTCAAACTTTAACATAAAGCTGTTTTTGTCTACCCATATGATTGTATTATTGAGTTGTTTGTCATTTTATATTCTGACTTGTCAAGATTTATGCTTATCCTTAAGTGTAGACTCCTTTTTCTAGACCTGCCACTACTATTAAGTATCCGGGTGATGTTGTCCAAGTCCCTTATCCCCTCAGCCACTCAGTGTCCTCATCTCAGAGGATGATGTGGTTGGCCAGAAAGATCTCTAAATTTCCTTGCAATTCTAGAAGCCTCAATTACTTTCCAGCTCTGAGTTCATTCAGAAGTTCAAAACCGGTTGAAACCCATAACTTAATTCCTGGGATTTTAATTCATTTTTGCCAACATTTAAATGCTTGTGCATGTGTCACTGTGAAATTTAATTTGGCAGATGAGTAACATATCTGACTAAAATCCTTGGCAAGAGAATGTTGCTGCCCGAAGCCCTACATTCATTGTCCCTAGCCCACCCTCCTTCTAATCCTTCACCTTTTAAAATCTTGTCTCTGATTAAGGAACAGAAATCGAGGTTTTTGCCCCATCTAAATTTTAACTCCACTAACCTGGGCTTCCTTGCTTGTCATTTTGGAGCTGTTGGATGTATGTTTTGTTCATACTGTTTCTTTTGGTTGTCTTTTTCGCATGGAAGAAAAACAATATTTTAAATTAAATCGGAGGCTCTGTCACCAAATGTCATTGAAGATTTCTTGGGTCAAAGAGGATATCAAATGCTGACAAGGATGTGGAGAAAGGGGAACCCTCCTACACTGTTGGTGGGACTGTAAATTAGTGCAGCCTTTACAGAAAACGGTATGGAGGTTTCTCAAACAACTGCAGATAGAACTACCATACGATCCAGCAATCCCACTGCGGAGTATATATACAAAGGAATGGGAATCATCATGTCAAAGGAATACCTGTATGCCCATGTTTATGGTAGCTCTATTTACAATAGCCAAAAGTTGGAATCAACATAAATGTCCATTGACAGACAACTGGATAAGGAAAATGTGGTGTATATATATGCACAATAGAATACTACTCTGCCATAAAAAAGAATAAAATTCTGCCATTCACAGCAACATGGATGAACTTAGAGAAAATTATATTAAGTGAAAAAGCCAGGCACAGAAAGAGAAACTATTTCCTCACTTATAAGTGGGAACTAAAATAAAGAAAGAAAAGAAAGTAAGAAAGAATCACATTAAACTTTCAAAAAAAAAAAAGAGAGAGAGAACAGAACTGTGGTTATTAAAGGTGGGGAAAGGTGGAGGGGGAAGGGGGTTGGTGAGAAACTACTTAAGGGTCACACAAATATTGATTGTTTTGTGACATGAGTATGCTAATGATCCTGATTTGATCACCACATATTGTACATATGTATTGATATTCAATTCTGTACCCCACAAATATATACAATCAATTATCTTTCAACAATTCAAAAACTGTCGAAAAAAGAAAAGAAAATTTCCTGGGTCAAGCAGTGGCTTGTTCTTGTTTCACAATTTGATCATTTTATCAGTTTGTGGCTGTCGTTTATCATCTGTGGGGAATCAGCTTTCTTGGGTTGTGTCTATACCATGTTCGAATCACCTCATGGGAAACTTTAACGTGAAAACTCTGATTATCCGGATCTGCACTCATGTCATGCCAAATATGATGAGAAACATCTGGATTGTCAATAACGTAGGCAAAAGGTGTTGACAAAGTCTAAAATTTTTACCTTTAAATTGTGTTTGGGTGCTGAAACAACTTCGTATGAGATCTAATTCCTTTGCCTGTTTCTACTCCCGTCCGTGTAAAGATCACAATAAGTCCCAATTGCTAGTTTACTTGAACAACTTCCCCTCTCAGCTGTGACTGGGCATGGGCAAGCCTCTGTCATCTGTCTTATCTCAGTATCCCCAGCCCCTGGCATGGTGCCTGGCACAGAGGAGCCACTCAGCACTGCTAGTTAAATGTGTGATCTCCCTGTTGGTGTCTGCATCAAGCTGTCACCCACTTGTGACATGAGGGGACAGCAGGGGGCGGGGGGAAAGATGTGAGCCCGGTTTATCTAAATGATTTCCTTGGGTCCCTAGACTACACCTATTCAAAAGAAGACATTTCAATTGCCACCAAAGAATGTGCCTGGAATTCTCAGGCTGCCTGTTGCTTTATTAGGAATATGGGGATAGGGAAAGGCACACAGCAGAGAAAAGACAAAGCAAATGTTAGTTTTATTATTACATTTCACTCAGATGCATCAGGAAAATTGCCAAGAAGTGAGTCATGGCTACATTTACATTTTAGGTGAATTTTTCTCTTTCAGTCCTGTACTAGGTCATGGGGCTGTAGGTATTGGAAATAGTTCAATAATCAGGAAATTTCTTAGAACAATATAGAGACTTTTCTCAACACAACCCAAGCCCTGATTTGTTTTGGGGGTAATTTTTTTTTTTTTTAATTTTAAGTAAGGTCTGCATAATATAAATAAAGATAGTTTATATTTTACATATTTTATAGTTTACAATTATACCATACATCATTTGATTTCCACAATGCATTTATATGGTATGTACTGAGCTGGTAATGTTTTCCCCATTTTGTACAAGTAGGAAACTGAACTGATGGGTGGTGGCAAAAAGTCAATGTTGGCTAGGAAATGACTTATCAAGACCTCAACTCAGCTTCTTGAATTCTAGCCCAGGGCTGATTGCCATTCTGTCATGAAGCCTCACTGGGTTCCTGGATCCTGAGTTTTGCTCTTTGGTTTGTCCCCAGGACAGATCTGTTTAGTTCAGTGAACGATAGCTGAGCACCGGGCATTTTCACAGCAGATGCTGACATCACCGTGAAAATACTCAGTGTTCCTTTTCAGGCTAGGACCAAAGCAGTTTATCTTTTTACATCTAACTTCTGATATTCTTTCTTCAAATAGTAGTGATTTGGGGAAATAATATCTAGGCTTAAGAATCTAAAGTTTTCATCTCAAGGCTGACTACATATCTGATGGTGGAACTCTGACCATTGTCTCATACCTTGGGACCCAACTTTGCATGACTCCTGCAGGGAGGGGACTCTTCAGAGCCAGGTGTGGGTGGTCTACCTGAGCATGCCTCTGGTTCCCTCTTTTATATTCTTCTCCAGCCTCCTTGGCTCCCAGTCCGTCCATCCTGTCATTTCTTAGGACCTACTCATCTTTCCCTTCCCTCCCACCATCAGGCGCTTAAAGCTTTAGTGTAAATTTATGTCTGTCCTTCATCCTACCTAGAACTTGTTCATTTCACTCAGTGGAGCCGAGAGACCTCTGGAGTCCTGCAGCTGTGAGTCTGGATCCTGGGGGTTTGACTGCAGACCTCTTTGTCTGCGAGCCTCAGATTCTTCCTCTGTGAAAGGAGATAAGTACAGTCCTCTGGTGCTGAGGGTCACCACGTGCCCCTCCAGTCTGCTTCTCGCTCTTCTCCCCGCTGGTGTGGGAGGTACATGGATCAGCTTCCCTGCCCTCCGGCTTCAGAGAGACCGGGGGATGGGAGGAGGGGGGTGGGGAATTTTATTCCACGTCAGGTCACTCCCGGTGGGCCGCAGACCTCCCCAGCAGTCCACATGGCCGTCAGGCAGCCCCGTCGCAGACACTCTCTCCGAGTCCTGCCAGCTGCTCTGCACTCTTGCCCTGCAGCAGGACGAGGACGGAGGATGCTCCTCACTTTTGCTAGTCCCAGGATACGGCTCCTTTTAGTTTCCCTAAACCCTGCTCTACGTACTTATAATTATAACGTCTTGATTAAAGTGTTCCTTTCATTTCTAGTTTTTGTGTCATCTGTTTCCTACCAGGAACTGCAGTTGTGACCATTACCCATGTGAGAATATATTTGTAAGGTACATCACAGATTGCCTAGCATGTGTTCGATAGATGTAATTTCCTTTCCTAGCCCACCCTTCTTTGAACTTTTGCCCTTTTAAATCTTATCTCTGGTTGTGGAACTAAAGGATTTAGTCTCATCTAAATTTCAGGTATTATTGGAACAAGTTGGTGGGTCCCTTTACAGTTGAAGAACCTTAAACAGTGCCTGCAGTCACTCATGTGGGGTGCTGTCTGCTTAGTCTGCAGCTGGCTTTGCTGTCCAGGAAGGAATAACCTTCAGTGAATTAGAGAACACCCCAGACAGTTTATATAGACACCTCCCTCCGATTCCTTGATTTGAGACATCTGTCCCTCCGTTCTGAGGACGGCTGGAGGAGCAGGAGCTCAGTAGGCATGACGGTGGTCTGTGTCTGCCAGCAGAAGCACACGTGGTCACATGCGACCTCTTCTCTCCCTGGACCTGCGTCTACAGACGCTCCTGCGTGCATGCAAGTCTCACCACCAGCTGATCGTGCCCCAGCAGGTGACTAACAGGGTCTCATTTGCTTTGTCACTGGGGGCTGATTGTAGTTCTTTTCCTTGAATTTATGATAGATGCTGGCCAAAGAGCTCTTCAGAAATTGGGGGATTTTTGGTATTTTAAGAGAATTAGGCTCTGGGGCTCATTTTAAGAGAATGGGGCTCTGGGTCTACACAGGGTTGGAGACTTGACATCTTCCCCATTTTTCGTACCTGCAGATCCAACAACACAAAACCAATCAAGTGAACAACCAGGTTTTGTGCTTTATCAGGCACTGTTTCCATCACTGAAGGACTTAGTGAATTGGACAATTGGTATATTTGGTGTAAATATATTTCGGAAATGAATATACCCAGCCATCCGAGTTTATATTCAGAAATAAAATTATGGTTAAATATAGAAACAATTGGTTTCCCTCTATACTGAAGATGTTGGTAGTAAATTTTCTAGAGATGTTCAAGATTCATGGTTTATAGATTCCTGCATCGTTTGTGATGGACACAGAAACCTGGATGACTGATGGCTGGTTTATTGGAAGCCAAGCTCTTAGAAACATTATGTGCAAGTACAGGAGTCACTTTGGCTATAATTTCAAGTGTCAAATGCTACCTGGAATGGACTGAGTCCAATATTTTTCATTGCTAACTTCCTTCAATTAGCTTTGCTTTATCTTAGCAGGCGAACATGTCTTATTGTCACTCAGTGTCTGAAGGCAATTAACCCATTGACACAACACAAGAAAAAAATGTTCAAAGACAAAGCAAACACACTCAGGAAAAATTACTTGGTGATTTTCTCTTAATTAATTTCCCAGTCATCAAAGCCTCCTCCAGCTTTTGTTTGGCTACTTTCCTTTTATACCTAGTTGCCATTTCTTCAGCCCTGTAAACACAGGAAGTGGTGTATTATCGAACCCATACTTTGACAAAGAGATGGAGACAGCTGCATCCTGGGCTTCTTCTGCCTTCTGGAAATGTGTCAGCATTCCTTTCCCCCACAGGGAGCAGCCAGGGGTCAGCAGAGGGCAATGCCTTGAGCAGCTCCAGAGCGAATATGTGAATAATCTTGGAGTTTCCTACGCTGTGCAGAAGAGGGATGGGGCCAGTGTGAAAGATGGCCACTGAGGCAATGAGGGAAGAATCACATCTGCCTGGCCAAGCCAGGGCTCTGGACGCAGCTCTCTGGCTTCTGCCCTACACTGCTTCCAAGAGAAACATCCTGGAAAGAAATAAACAGGGTACCCAGAAACACCTATGCAAATTCTTCCACAATACAACCGCCTGCCTTTCCCACTCTGACTTTTGTTGAGAAGGGAACAGCATTTCCAAACATGGTCCCCTTCTTTTCCTTCAGATCTCTTCCTCCAGACAGGAAGGGAGGGGAAAGAGTCAGGGTCCCTCTGTCCAGGACAGCCTCATTTATCTTGCTTTGCATTGGGTCACCTGATCTGCCGAGGGGAGGCCCTTAGGTACTTCTCATTTCTTTACTTTCTCTCACTGGAGGGAGCATCACAGATGATGCTCTGGAGGCCCAGAGAGGTTGAGTTGCTTTCCTAGGCTCACACAGCTGCTTAGTGATGGAAGCAGATTATTCTGGGCTGGAGCAACAGACCTCTGTGGAGTGGAGCCCAAATCAGATTAGTTCTCCAGGCAGGCTGGTCCAGAAGGAGGTACCCAATAAGGTGGGCAGCCTGCTCATCTGAGAGGGACACTTCTTCTCTCAGGCTCCTTGGCATTTTGCCCTAAACTCCAAAGTTGGGCTCATTCTCTGATTCCATTTATGCACCTGCCTTGGTATATCGAATTTGCTTGTCTTCTCCAATTGATTAGTATTAAAGACTGATTTTTATTGAACACTCATTATGTGCCAGGATCTCTTCTCAGTGCTTTAAACTACTATCTCCTTTAACCATCACAACAAACCTATTTGGAGATTACTGTTATTATCTTCGTCCAACCCATGAAGAAACTGGGGCTCACATAAGGTAAGGATCTTGCTCCAGGCACACGACTAAAAAGTGATGGAACCTGGACCTCCCTGTCCCCCACCCCAAGGTGAGGCTCTCAGCATAACAGATACTCAATAACTGTTTGTATGTTTCATCTGTTTTTGTTTTTACAAGTTCATCTACTCTGGAAGAGCAGAGCGGCCCACAGAGAATATTTCTGGTGGTTA
This sequence comes from Cynocephalus volans, assembly GCF_027409185.1. NCBI lineage: Eukaryota > Metazoa > Chordata > Mammalia > Dermoptera > Cynocephalidae > Cynocephalus > Cynocephalus volans. The sequence goes on along the minus strand of NC_084460.1, from coordinate 85,268,923 downwards.
GATGAGCATAACCACTAGCCTGTGTTATTCCTTCTCTATTCCTGCAGTCCGATGTGTAGTGAGCATCACACAGGGACAACAGGCCATGACCTGCATTTGGGGGCAGTTTTTGTATAAAGTGTTATGTAGACAAAGTGGAGGGAAGCCACAGACCTCCTGGGGAGGAAGGAGAGATTTCACAGAGAAAAAGTCTTGGGACTTGGGTCCTTCAGGATGTGTAGGCATCCTCCAGGTGCAGGAGGGCACAGGGCATGCACAGAGAGGACTGGCTTGTGCACTGACAAGGTGGTAGGAAAGGGCCCAGTGTGCTCACAGAGTGGAGGGGTTTGGTGCTGCTGTAGGGTTAGGGATCCATGGTAAGGATTTTTAGGACAAGGAAGGAAAGGAAGTGAAAAAATCCAGTGTTAAAGGGCCTTAATCTGTATTAAGACATTTAGAAGGCTTATCCATAACTATACTTTATAATGCAGGATAGAATTATTAATTATTTGAGGAGTTTTTAAAAACCTATAACTTGAAGGTATTTAGATCTAGCACAAAACCATTGAAACCAGGATATTTTCACATTGATAATTGCTTTCTGTACCCTGAGGTTCCCCAGCTGTCTTTTTCTATTATACTCTGGGGTTTTATGTTAGCATGCATTAGAGTAGTGCTAGTTTAAATATTACTATCCAGCAGAACACAGCCAAGCACCCTTGTCTCTATAATCTACTCTGATTTATAGCTACTTACCAAGGTAGGATATGCTTTTGTTGTTCCTGGCAATGGCCAAATTAATACTACTCCAATTAGTGAAATTCCTTTATATGATGTTGGCTACATTAAATGAAACAGACTAAAAATATTCTCAGAGTTCTGTTTTCAAATGGAATCTTGTTGGCACCGTATTACAGCCTCACCTGCTTTCCTATGAAAAGGCCCATGAAGACAGAAAACTCACCAAAAGATGAAAACTCATACAATTACCAAAAGCTAGGATTAATGAGATAGCCAGAATCCAACCACAAGATCCAGAAAACTGGACCGAAAAATTCAACTGGGGTCTCAGTCATAACTTGCTCAACTGAGGGCTCAGAAGAAGCAACTTCTCTTATACACTGAGCCTTTTGTTTTGGATATAACAGTCCTATACCCATCTCACAGCTGTTTTTCTACATCTAGGTTCCTAGAAGTATCTAACTAGAATTTCCACGGGTAGGGCACAAGGCAGAGACGGGGGGTGGGGAAAACATTATGGGAAACGCATGTTGGGGGGTACCTTCCTCACAGACAAAGCAGAGAAGGGAAGGCTCCTGGCTGCAGGGCACATTGGAAATCGCAGATTTTCATGGATCCCTTCTGTTTAGAAAATCAAAGAAAGAGGAAGTGGAGGGATGAGAAGGTCCCTCTCAGTACAGTGGAAATCAGAAGATAATTTAAAATTAAATGATGAGATTTATACCAGCAGTATCCATACAAGATGAAAGGTCTGCTATAGTGAGTATGGGGACAGCAGCCAAGTACATGTACCTGCTCTTGTTGTAAATGTGAGAAAGGGGTTTGACCAGCCCCCGAGCAGAGAGAAAGCTGGGCCAAGGGCCATCCACACTCCATTTCTATTGGCAAATACTAGGTCAGGCTCTAGGGACCCGAACAAAGTATTAGAACACCACTGGGGTTTTTAGTAGGGTACAAAAAGATATAGCCTTTAAGGAACAAGAGGAGAAACCATCAGGAGAGACTATGCTGAAAAGAAAAAGGATGAGATGAAAGGGATATGGGTGAGAGAAGTCAAGACTGTAAGGAAAGAAAGAATGGGATGGCAGAGTGGAAATCCACGTTGGAGACAGTAACATCAGAACTGAAACAATAAAGTCAAATTCTGGACAAACTTGGAAAGAGTCCCCAAATGCAGAAGAAAGGAAAAGAGAGACAGAAACTGAGAGGGAAAATAATAAACGTGGAGGACATTTTTCACTTAAAATTTATGTTTTCTTGAGAAAGAATCATAAGAATTAGAAATAAAGGAATAATCAACTTAAATGTCCATCAACAGATTAATGGATAAAGAAAATGTGGTGTATATACACAGAGGAATTTATTCAACCATAAAAATGAATGAAATCCTGCCATTTGCAGCAACTTGGATGAGCCTGAAAGACATTATGTTAAGTAAAATAAGTCAGGCACAGAAAGACAAATACCACATGTTCTCAGTCACCTGTGGGAGCTAAAAAGTTTTATCTCATAGAGGTAGAGAGTGGAATAGTGGTTACCAGAGGCTGGAAAGGGTAGGGAGGAGAGGGGGGATATGAAGAGGTCAGTCAATGGCTAAAAAAATACAGTTAGATAGAAGGAGTAAGTTCTAGTGTTTGATAGAACAGCGGGGTGATGGTAAGTTAATAATAATTTGTTGTACATTTCAACATAACTAGAAGAGTTGGAATGTTCCCAGCACAGAAAAATGATACACATATGACATGATGAATATCCCAATTACCCTGATTTTATTATTACACATTGTATACATGTCAAATTATCACATGTACCCCATAAATATGGACAATTATTATGTATCAATCAATCAATCAATAGGAAAAAAAGAAATAAAGGAATAATCAACGTCATAATTAAAGGAAACTTTTCTGAGCTAAACAATGATTTAGGTATGTAGCTGAGAAGAGTACACTGGGCGAGGGGGACTTCACACATGATGAAAAGAGACGGAGGGAGCGCAGGTTAAGAACGGTGACGACTTTGGAGGAAGGGTAGGCTCTGCTGGTTTGGTTCTTTCATGTGCTGAGCTGGGGGCATGGGATGTGTTGGGTGGGCCAGGGCTTGACTTGTCAAAGTCACAGCAGAGCTGTGCAGAGCTGATGCTCCTTTGCCCTGCCCTTGTTCCTGGACACACAGTCTCATCATACTCAGGGACCTGCCCTACCTTCTGCTTCTGCCTTGGGCCAACTCTGCCCCAGCAAATCGTGGGTTCCCTCCTTCTACAGTTGTCAGATTTAGCAAAAACACAGGATTCCTTGTTAAACTTGAATTTCAGATAAACAAATTGGGACATACTTACACTAAGGAATTGTTTATCTGAAGTACAAATCTGAAACTCTGTATTTTATCTGGAAACTCCACTTTCTCCTGCCCTTTTTCCTAATACTTGTCCTCATTTCCTTCTGCCCTAAGACTCCTGCATACATATTTGAAGGTTTTTGGCTCATTTGCTGGTATTTTGGCTGGCACTAACCTGAAAAATTCTAACATGCAATGCGGCAGAATATCACTCAGTAAACATTAACTATTAGTTTTTCACACTATAGTCCCTTTTGTCTGAGATCCTGTATTGTTTCTAATTTTGCTATAAAATTTTTGCCAAAGTCTGTCATTGGAATACATACTCTTGGTTAATAGAGTGAATATTACACACGTGTAAAGTTTATCTAAGGAAACTGACATTTGTTTAAAATTATATACATTTCCATGTCTAGTTATAGAAAAAATGTTCTCCAAAAATGTTACAGTGATTGCCTCTGGGTAATAAGATTTTGGGGTGATATTTAGTATCTTATTTATCTTTTACTAGATTTTTGAAGTGTTCATATAAGAACATAACATTTTATAATAAATAACAAAAATACTTTTATTTTAAAAAGTCACATATTTTAAGATGGCATATGGTTCAAAGTCTTGCTAGCAGTTCCTAAACTTGGCTGTGCATCAGAATCACGTGAGGAGCTCCTAAAAATTATAGATTGCGTCTGGGGTTTTACCCTGGCCTAGCGACTCTGAATCTTCAGCACTGGGCCCAGGAAGCTTCCCAGGGGTATTTTCGAAAAGCTTCCCAGGTGGTTCTGACAGAGCCTGAGTGGCATCTGCCTTTGGACTGGCATTCAGGAGCCAGGGACTTAGAAACAAACAGCACCTGCAGGCTGAGCTCCTCAGGTGTGGAGAGAAGCTCGCCCTCTATGCTGACATGCATGCCATAACCATAATGAGGATGAATAACCACTTTTCTGGAGTTACCTGCTGCCAAGTAAACTTCCTAAATGCCATTGAACTGTCAGTCAGGCTGCTCTGCTTTTTTTGACAAGAGTTACTGACATCTTTCAAAAGGGGTATTTGGGGCTCTGAGCCTCATCACCCCAGCTGAAGGCAGTAGCCACAGGGTCTGCCGCAGAAGGCCTTGGCCCATCCTTAGGCCCAGCATGGAAATGGGATCATTCCTCTTTCCAGCCAACCCAGGAGCAGAGGCCAGAGATGAGATAAGCAAGTGGGAACCATCTTGGGTGAGAAGAAGGCTGAGCCTTCTGGCATCTGTCCTCAGGGGAATCTGCTGAGATGCTGTCCACGTGTAAGCACTTATGTTTAAATGCTAACAGATGCCTTCTGAATACAGCATTTGGTACATTGAAAAGGCAGCAGGAAAGAAGAACAGGGTTAAAGGATTCACCAGGATGGTCAGGCAGCTAGAATCTAATTTGCATTCTTTCTGCTTTCTTTTCATTCTAGACGTAGTTTTTGTTTTGTTTTCTTTAGTTTTGTTTTGTTTTTAATTTGCTTTTGTCCCTGAGTCCTGGTTACATGTGGAAATTGAAGTGCAGTCACCGAGGCCACTGTGTTGCAGCTGCCACACAGGGAAAGAGCACAGCCCGGAAACCCCTTTGTTTCTCTGCTCTTGCTACTCTTCAACTTTGCTGGGGAAGGAAGCAGGACGATTGGGGAACAGACACTCCTGCAGTCAGAAGTACCTGGAGACAAATGTCCTTATTCTGTTTCCCTTATCTGGTCCCCTACACATTTTTTTTTCAATTACAAAACCTCAGGCTTATTTGGCAGATCTAATTTGAGGAAAAACCAAAGCCTATTACTTCATTTCAAGGGACTATTTAGTGATCTTAGAGCTGCATGAAGCAGCCAGCCTGAAACTTATATTCTTTTCCATCTGTCTACTCTTCTGTCCATCTGTCCATCCATCCGATAATTTTGTGCTGGGCACCGGGTAGGAGGAGAGGATGAACAAGAAATGATGCCCCTTTTATGAATTTTTTTCAGTGTAGCAGAGAAGATATAATTATAAAAATTATAATAAAACATTCTCAGTGGTAAAACATAGGTATAACTCATTGATTTTGGAATGGTTAATTTGGTATAGTATAGCTGGTGAGAGGTACACCCTGGAGTCAGACTGGTAAGTCCATATTCTATCTCTTCCATATACCTTCTGTGTAAACAAGCAAAATATTAACCTTTCTGTGCTATGGTTTCTCATTTATAAAAGGAGGATTAGTGTGGCATCTACCTCATAAGCTTCTTAGGAGAATTAAACAAGTTAATATGTACTTCTTTAAAACACTCAGAAACCACAACCTGAAAGGCAAAAATGTAATCACACAGGGAATTTGCACAAATATTTCTAACTTCTGCCTCACATCATTCTTGAACATTTTCTACACCTTTTATCTCCAGCCTTCCCAAGCAGCACACACCTAGAATCATGTAACAAGAAGACGACAGTGGTAAGTAAATTGGTTATAAGAAAGGATTCCACCATGAAAGAAGATAACCAAATTGTCTCTGGATCAGTGTTTTCCTTGCTTTTAGGGTCATGGATCCCTCTGAGTCTTCATTCATTGATTTAATAATTACTCAGTGAGTCCGTACTATGTGCTAAACACTATGGGGGTGAGGGAAATAGACCATAAGCAAAAAGCATAATATATAAGTAAATTAGCTAACATGTAAGAGGCGATACATGCTTTAGAAAAATTAAAATAGAAGGAGAAAGGGGGTCAGGAGTGCTGGTGGGGGTAGGGCGGGGCAGGGTATAATTTAAAATAGGATGGCTGGAGTAGAGCTCATTGAGAAGGTAACATTTTAGCAAGGATGTGAAGAAAGTAAGGGAGTTGTCTGCACACATATCAGAGGGAAGAGTGTTTGAAATACAGGAACAGCCAGCGTCAAAGTCCCAAAGCAGGGCACTTTGGGACTTTGACCCCTGGGGGCCGCAAGTTCAGTGAGGCTTGAACTGAGCTAGGCAGGGAGCGGTAGGACCCATCCCAGAGTTTCTAACATTTCTAACAATTCCCAGGTGGTATTGATGCCGCTGGTCTGGGGACCACACTTTGCAAACCTTTCATCTCCAACATAGGTATGCTATTTTATATATGTTTTGATGGTGTTGTTGGGCTCCTAAAGTCCTTCTTGGACCACAACTTAGGAATTCAGATCCTGGGCACGTTAGACTGGATCACTCATCTGCAGACCACCCCAAAGGCCCTGCATCTACCTCATCTTTCCAACAAAGTGGAGAGCGTGATATCTCACCTTTAACTCAGATTAGGCTAGAAAAACTTCTAAAAACATTTCTGATTTAACTTCTTAGCCACAGTGGCGGCTCTTTAGCTCTGCTCTAAACACATTTTATTCTACTCACTGAGTAAGAATTTGTGGAGGATTTTGTTACACACATGGATTTGGGCCTCTTGAAAGACAAAGTTAAGAAGCACCAAAAGCCTTTCCATAGGACACATAATTGGCCTGACTTACTACCTTTTAAAATAGCACGTGGCTCTGTCCATGCCTCAAGAGGGGAAGATTAGCCCCATCAGGAAGGTACTCAGAGGTGAAGAAAAAGGAGGCAACAAATTCCCTAGGCTTCTAAACAAGAGATTTTTGAGACTGTTTTTAAAGAGAAGCTGAAGTAGCACTCAAAAAACCAAAATGACCTAGCAAGTATTTTGTTGTGAAGAGACAGCAGGGAGAATGTTAAGTGGAAAACAGTAAAATGTGAAAGCTAGAACTGGATAATTTAATCATCGCAAGATGAGGTCTGAATTATGTGCAATCTACTTTGTATTTACCTGCTTTTGCAAATTAGACTGGAGTTTGATCTATAGGCTGGACTTGGGCAATTATGCATTTTTGGGACACCTCACAGGAGAGGTGCTCAGCCAGAGGAAAAAGAGGCAATTGGCATGCTAAGAATGCAAACAATGAGGACACAGGCATGCTCCAATGGGCAAGCGAGGACAACTGGGCAATGATTTAAAACATGAGCAAAACCAATGTGATCATTTCCTTATGACACTTATTGTTCCTGCCACAGAGCAGCCTAAGCAGCCAAAAACAGTCACTGACTCAGAGATACTGATATCTGAGTATGACTGATTAACGAATACTAGGCCTCAGGGAGATTTAAATTATAAAGCAGCGGTTCATATTTTGAAGCAATTACCAAGTCATTTTCAGATACGTGTTTCTGTTCATTTTCTCTGCTTTGTTATGTTCTGGGTCTGGAGATAGTTCCCCTTTTCCAGTTGAAGTCAAGGTGGCTATATACTATCCATTTCAGCTAAGCCCACATCTCAAATAAATGTCCATGATGTTTAGCTGATACTGTATTTATCAAAAAAAAATAGTGGAGAACTACTTTTAAAATATAATTATTTGGGGCCGAGCCCGTGGCGCACTTGGTAGAGTGCTGCGCTGGGAGCGCGGCGACTCCCCGGCCGCGGGTTCGGATCCTATATAGGAATGACCAGTGCACTCACTGGCTGAGTGCCGGTCACGAAAAAAAAAAAAATAATAATAATAATTATTTGTCTTTTGCGAAGGTATTACTATAGGAGTATTGATTCCTGATTAAAACTGTATTCAATAAATTGGACTACTTCGTGGGTCTGAAATATTTACCTACAGGAAGTCAGATTGGTAATCAGGAAAAGTTGCCAGACCTGGGGCTATGACACTTGGGTTAGAGCCTTTGCTGGGTAGCCTTGGGAAAGTCACTTACATACCATGAAAAACCTGCACAATGATTCCAGTGAAGGGGTTGTTGGAAGGTCAAATGTGACAGCTCATGAAAATGTGTTTTCAAATCGTAAAGTGCTGTACTAATGTTTAATATTAGTATTATCTATATTTGAGGATTGAAATTTATATAGTTTTTCAGAAATGTTGCTGGAGGATGCAAAAACTTTTAAATGAATGGATTGTTTGCTCACCAACAAAACGCTGCATTAAGACTAAAAATTGAACGAACCAGTTGGATGATGTGCTAATTGATTCAAATTGAGTATAGACCCCTGTATCAGAAAAGAGCCACTACCTATTATATTAATTAACACTAATTTGAAAGTCTAGGCTCCCCACTTGGCCTCTACTGGTGTGGATGGGTGTGGGGGCCAGTTTTTTCAGTAGTGTTAGGCTGTGGTAGAGTGGTTATTGTCTGAAAGTTTTCTGTCTTGCAGGTTGTCTCTTGCTGTTTCTTTGGCTGAGAGAACAGCCTTTTATTGAGGCTTTTTTTGCCTGCACCCAGTGGTTTGGGTTGCATACTTCTTCAGCTCTGAGACTGGGACAGATGAGACAAAAAGAAAACCCAGAAACTCAGCACTGTGTCATTCTGTGTGTCTTGAGGTCCCTAGCCATTCTGTCTTCTTTTCTGTTTTATATACAATGTCTAATATTTTTAGTTGCATTTGTAGGAGGAATGAGACTATTCCATAGTCTCAGAAGCAGAAGTCCTATCCCTAAAATTTTAATATTTATCTGCGGGAAATTGCTGTCATCAGCATTGCTTATCTTTCAACATGACCTGTAAAACAGAGGTAATAAAGAGGGCAGTAGGCTGAAGTTCTAAAAAGAAACACATTTTTTTAGAGTGTGCTGCCACTCTATCCACGAGATGAGTCATGAATGCTAAATTGTCCCACAAGGAGTCCTGGCTTTGACTCTCTTTCTGCCATTAATTTTGATTCTAGAAAAGAAAACCATTTCTCAGGGAGGTCCAATGACACTAAGCCATTGGTAAAGCCATGTGGGCATCACAGGGCACTTACAGCTTCTGTCTCAGTTCCTCAAAAAGGTGGCCAAATTCTGCTGTTCTCAAAAAAATTTAAAAAGGTGCTGTCTGCTGAGGCTGTGTCTCGACCAAACTGAATTTCCATGGAAGTGAGCAGCTTTCCTCTAGCCTTATTTTATTTTTGTTGTAAAAATATTTGATACAGTTTGTGGGACGTTCTGTATTTCATCCAATAAATATTTTATGAGACATTTCAATAGCCTTGTAAAGTGATAGTAGTTATTCTGTTCTGGATTGTCTGCAGCAGCTCCAGCTCGCCGTGCTTTGAGGAATCTGTGGGGAGCAACCTTCACTATCATGGCTCAGCACATGCACTGTCCTCACCAGCCCCTTCCTCCAGGTGGGACAAATGGTTGTGTGAGCTCCAATGCAAGCCAAAGTGTGAGGCCCCATGTCTGTGCAGGCTTGGGATGTGCCTGGTTCTTACAGATGCTTAATTAATAACCATGACAAAAGAGTGCCTTGGATTTTCAGACTGCTTCCCATAGATTCCTCAAATTGGAATCCAGGTAAAGCCCTCAGGATAAAGTTGCTATTTAATAGATGGATGGGTGAATACATAGAGAGGTGGATAATATGGGTCTATATATAATTTATGGATATGGAAATATACTGCAAGGGTGGTATATTTAGACCATAGAAGAATCTTAAGTGTTTTGAAATGTGCAGTGGATTAGACCATGTACCTTCAATATCCTGAAAATCAGCCAGTTTCTGTTATTTTGACAAGCTGCTTTATGGTTGTATTTTTCAAATCTAAGCACAAGTTATTTTGTATTGCAGATCAAAAGTATGTGGGAAAAAAATTACAATAATTTCCATTTCTTCTTTTTTTCCCTTGCTCTCATTTTCTGTGTCCTTCGCTTATTTCACAGATCTAAACTCCAAGGTTAATGTTTAAGAAATGGGAGGGAAAAAAAAGGAAAACTCAATACTATCAATCTCAATATTTAAAAATGTGCCTCTTAAGCAAAATAGAAAAGTCATGAAATTGTTGAACGTGATTCTTAAGGTATCCGGATTCATTTCCATTCTTAAAGACCCAGGTCATAGTCTACTATCTCCAAGGAGTTTTCCTTGATTGTTTTGAGCTAGGAGGACCTTACCAGATGGCCATTACTCTTTCCTCTCAACTCTTTATTATCACCACCACACAAGTGATACTTTTCACTCCCTATCTGGGACTACCATAGGTGTTCATGTCTTATTTCCCCTCTAGGTTGTGAGCAATTGGAGTTTAGAGACATTTCAGTCCTCCCACAATGCCTTGCATATAGGCGTACCCTGAACATATTTGTTCAATAAGCTTATGAATAATTTATAAAGTCAATCAGCCCCAAGAGATACAGTAAGTCTTTTAGACATGTTATGCTATTACTGGATTTTAACTCATCTGCCCAGACTTTATCCTTTATATTCATTAATCCTTTAAATTCATTATCCCTCATCTGCCGGTTAATAGAGGGAATTAACTGAGGGCCAAGAATACCTCTCGAATCAGAAAGAGAATATAAGATTCTGAATTATTTTCGATATTTACAACCACAAATCCTGTCTGTATTACATTGAATCTATGCAGAAATCTGTACTCCACTCAAAAATAAATTTCGGTTTTTTAACCTAATGTTTGGCACTGTGATACTAAAGTAACGCAATCCCTTATTATGTATTCCTAACTCCATTTATATAATGATTAAGATTCACAGCTGACTGTGGTTTAATGCAAAATGAATGAATTATGTGGATCAGTTCAATGGAAACTGTTAAAGACAAAATCCCTGCCTAGATGTCCATGTCCTAATCCCTGAAATCTGTGCATATGCTATTTTACCTAGCAAAGGGACTTTGCAGGTATAATTAAGCTGAGGATCCTGAGATTGGAAAATTATCCTGGATTATCTGGGGGGATACAATGTAATCACAAGGGGCTTTATGTAGGAGAATCAAAGTGAGAGAAGAAGAAGTGTGTGTGTGTGTGTGTGTGTGTGAGAGAGAGAGAGAGAGAGAGAGAGAGAGTGTGTGTGTGTGTGTGTAAGAGACTTGAGGATACTATGCTGCTGACTTTGAAGATGAAGGTGATCGGGGTCATGAGCCAAGGAATGCAGGAGGCCACTAGAAACTGGAAAAGGCAAGAAAACGGAGTCTCCCTTAGATCCCTGCTGAACCTAGATTTTAGAATTTCTAATCTCCAGATCTGTAAGATGATAAATGTGTGTTGTTTTAAGCAACTAATTTTGTAGTAATTTGTTGCAGTAGCAGTAAGAAACTAAAACAGAAACACAGTGTGAGCCACAAATACGATCCACATGTGAAATTTTAAGTTTTCTGGTAGTCATGTTAAACAAAGTAAAAAAAAAATGATATTAATTTTAATAATATATTTTATTTAACCCAATATGGCTAAAATGTTATCATTTCAACGTGCAATCAAAAATTTAAAAGTTAATGTCTTATTTTATACATTTTTTCTTACTAAATTTTCAAAATTCAGTGTGTACTTTATAGTTATAACACATCTCAATCTGGACTAGCTACATTTCGAGTGCTCAATTGCCACATGTAGCTGGTTGCTACTGTATTGACAGCCAGATCTAGATTATTAAAGTATAATCCATTTTGCCTCTGTCTTTTAGGTCCTTGCCACTCAAAGTGAGGCTCATTGACAGCAATGGTGACAAAAGTGAAAAAATCTTGGCACTTACCCCTCCCTGTCCATCCAGTCTATGATATCAGAATTTTCATTTTTACACAAACTCTAGGTGATTCGTATACTTGTTAAATTTTCGAAGTACTGCTCTAGATATTCGATAAACCTTTTTTTTTGTTCGCATTTTCCATATGAGAAGTTGCTTAAGTATTTTTAATTCAGTTGTCTCTTTTTCAAATGATCAGTACTTCCTGGTGATTACTCTGCAAAATTTTAACCATTGTTGGGAAAATCCAATATTTTCTGTGGAGAATTCTGCTGTTCATCTGGTCCTTCACAGTGAGGGACCACTAATGCTGTCATCACCTGCAAAGGAATGAAATTTGGTCTCCCTTCTGGCTCCCTTCAGAGTAGAATGGTGAATAAGTCTATTCAAAAGGTGCTACGTGGATCCTCACACTGACCAGCTGCCAAAAAAAAAAAAAAGAAAAGAAAAGAAAATGTGCTACCGTCTAGTGAATAGAACCACAGTCAGGCATGGGAACATACAAGAACAAATCACCTATTTTTCATAATGATGTGGATAGGCAGTCCACAAGAAATCTGTGGTACAGTTGTGTATTCCAACCCTACTGTTCATTCACGCACATGAAAAGGGAAGGTCAATGATGTGAAAGCTGACGTAGTTGTACTTTTTCTGAGTTCCTTAGGATAACCAGCATCTTTTCTCTGAAATTTTATGATATTCACACTTTTTTATTGGTTGCCAATATTCATGGGGTACAAAGTTGATTGTCATCCCTCGTGCCCAAGATGTGATGGCCAGATCCATACTGGCAGCATGTCCATTACCACAAATTGTGATTCTACCCCGTATCCCCCACCCAATTATCCCCAACCTCCCTCCCCCTCCCCCTGTCCCCCATTCCACTTTGTATCCCTAGGTCTGTTCTCTCCCTCTGCAGGTCCAATGCACCACTGTGGTCTTTCTTTCCTTCCTTCTTTCTCTCTTAGCTCCCACTTATGAGTGAGGACATGTGGTATTTTTCCCTCTGTGCTTTGCTTATTTCACTCAACATAAGTTTCTCCAAGCTCATCCATGTTATTGTGAATAGCAGAATTTCATTCTTTTTAATGGCAGAGTAGTATTCCATGCTGTATATACACCACAATTTCCTTATCCAATCATCCGTCAATGGACATTTAGGTTGGTTCCATGTCTTGGCTATTGTAAACAGAGCTGCAATGAACATGGGAGTGCAGGTATCCCTTCAACATGATGATTTCCATTCTTTTGGGTATATACCCAGAAGTGGGATTGCTAAATCATATGGAAGATCTATCTGTAGTTGTTTGAGAAAGCTCCATACTATTTTCCATAGGGGTTGTACATTCTCACAGGAAATTGAATACAATAAATTTGGGTGCTCAGAAAATGAATGCTATTTAAAACCTAAGGTGAACTTCAACAACTGGGCAGAGTGCAAATCCCACAAGGCTCACACTTCATGCTTTGCCTGGCAATTTGACTTTTTTGTTGTTGTTTCTTTTTTCCTTTGGCTTAGGGAAGGAGTTGGGAGATGAATCCTTAACTGATAGTAGGGAAGAGCACATTTATAACATTTTTTAATAGCTGGAAAGTACATTAGAATATTGGAAATTATGTCTTTTAATGATATGGCCAGGACAATAGAAAAGCCTGAGGCATTTAGAAATCCTAATGAAAAAGACATACACTTCTGCTTCTGGCAATACTGTAATCTAGATTTTATATGTGTACCTTTCAGCTACAAAGCACTTAGACATGCTGATAAAATGCAAGGAATGTCTTATCAAATGTGTACCTGAGATCACAGGAACGTTGTCAGGGAAACCCCAGAGGCAAAACCAAAAAATAAAATGGTTAGTGGATAGAAGGCAGCTGCTTTCAGGGTATTTGCCTATCTTAGTATATGAGAGTATGTGTTTCAATAGATATATGCAGGAGGTAAGACAGGTAGGGAAAAAGGAGGTAAATCCTTGAAAATTAGAACTCTTCATAAAGCCAGGACCACAGAAGGGTCACACTTCAATGAGAGAGTAGACCAAGAAATTCTGTCTACAGGCAAAAGGAGGTAACAAAGTCTGTAACTGGAATACCAAATAGAGAAAATAAAGAGAATGTGGGAAAATTAGCATTTTAAAAAGATAATGACTGACAGTTTTGCAGAATCAATACACAATTGGACCCTCAGAATCAGAAAGCACAACAAATCTCAAGCAGATAATTAATAATGAATCTACGTGTAGACATATTAAAGTGTAACTCTGTAACATGAAAGAGAAAATGAAAGACCAAAAGAGCAGCCCAAGAAAAAAAGATTGATTATTTCAAAGGAATAACAATTCAATTGACAGCAGAATTCTCTACAGTAAACATAGAAGCTAGAAGACCATAATCAGAGTGCTAAGAGCAGATATCTGTCAACCTGTATAAAAATGGTATAATAGTCAAAAAAACAGGTGTGTTTACCACCCACAGCAATCATTAAATTAACTCCCAAAAGATATACTCTCTGAAAAATTAAATTGCACCTAGAAGAACAAATTGAGGTATAAAAAGAGTAACTAGAAAACACTAGGTAAATAGATAAGCAATAATGATCACATACATCAATAACAAAAATGGTATTAATGACTAATTTGAAGTGGGGAAAATGGTTGAAAATACTGAAAATTAATAACACGTGAAAAGGGATGAGTATAATGAGAGTTGTTAGGAGGAATATAGAATTATTGATAAACTTTAAAAGTAAGCATTTTAAAGGTAGCTTAAAAAAAAGAAACTATATTATTTCCAGACAAGTAGAGAAAAAGAAAGAAAAATATTATTAAAAAAAACTCACTCTAAATAGTAAGGAAGTAAGGGTGAAAAAATCATAAAGAACTTTAGGAAAACTAGCACAAAATAATATGGTAAAATTCAATTTTAATGAAAATTACAATGAATCTACATGTTCTGAACTTGCTGGTTAAAAGCCAGGCTGTCACTGGATTACAGAAATTCACTTCCAGTCTGCTTATGAGGGACATGTCTAAAACATAGGGACTTTGAAAGGAATAACATGCAAAACAATACATTGGGTAAGTTCTTACCAAAAAGGAACTTTTGTTGCTAAATAGTAGATAAAATAATTTTTAGGGCAAAAACCATTATAGAGCTAAAGAGTATCACAACATAATGATAAAAGGCTTACTTCACTGGGAAGAGAGAACATTTCTAACTTGTATATGACTAATGACAAATTTTTTTTTTTTTTTTTTTTTTTGGCAGCTGGCTAGTATGGGAATCCGAACCTGTGACCTTGGTGCTGTAAGGCTGTGCTCTAACCACGTGAGCACAAAATATTCAGAGATAAAATTTACATACTTAAAAGGAGAAATCCACAATGGTGGGGAAAGATCTGAATGTAAGACTCTTGGTAATTGTAGATGAAGATGACAGAATTTGGTAATGATATAGAAAATTTCAACAACATAACTAACAGCCTTGGTCTATTGGCCACATGTACACACATACACACAGACAGACTTGTACCCACCAATTAGAAAACACATTTTTTTAAAAAAAATGGAATATTAAAAAGAAAATTGACCCAAAGAATCAACAAATCAATTTTAGCAATCCATTAGAAAGTGCATTATGACAATTAAGAAATTCATTAATGAAATTTACATTAACAAATTTAGGAAGGAAAAACCATATGATTATCTTAACAAAATCAGAGAGGCATTTGATAAAATTCAATATCTATTCATGAAAAAATTCTCAGTGAACTAGGAATAGAAAGGAATTTAAGTTTATAAAAGATATCAATAAATAGCCTCCATAGCAAGTACATGATCATGAAATATTAGACTCATTCTTTTCAAATTAGGAATGAGAAAAAAGTGCCCTCATCTCTGCTTTAAGATTGCACTGAGGGTCTAGTCAATGGATTAAAATGAGATAAAGAAATATAATGTATATTAATCATAAAGGAAGAAATAAAATTTTTCTTATTCTCAGATGATATGATTTTCTTCATAGAAAACCCAAGAGCATCTATAGTAAAATTATTAGAATTAATAAGAGAGTTCAGCAAGCTTACTGGATATTAGATCAATATAAAAAGTTGCATTACATAGTCACCAGAAACAAGCAGTGACAATAGACAAAAACAAAAAAAGAATTGCCGTTAAGAGTGGCAATAACATGTGCATGAAATGTATGGTGAAAATTACAAAACCTTAATGAATGGCATTAAAAAATACTTAAACAAATAAAAAGATATGCCGCATTTGTAAATTAATAGACCTAATATCATAAAGATATTAATATCCCTAAATTCAATGTAACCCTGACACAAGTCCCAAAAGGTTTTCCTGTGGAACTCAAAAAAATGATTATAAAATTTACATGGGAGAGCAAAGGGTCAAGAATTGCCAAGACAATTTTGAAGAACAGAGTGGGGAAATCATCCTGTTGTCCAAATTGTACACATTTATATATATCTATATTTGTATATATTTATATATTTGGACAATCTGGGCTATATATATCAATCTTGATGTATATCAAGGTTTATTATAAAGCACAGCAAACAATATGGTACTATTGTGGGGAAAGAAAGTTTTACCAACAGAAGAGGTTAAAGAATCCAAAAAGCACCCACAAATATATGGAAACTTAATAAATTATAGAGCTGCTATTTCTTTAAAGAGGAAAGTGGTCCTACGACAGTTGGTTAGCCATGTAGAAAAAGAAATCCCTAATTCACATTCAAGGTAGACACAATTCCTAAACATAAAAACTAAAACTTTAGACCATTAGGAGAAATAATACAGACAGTGAATACCTTGTGTATAAGATATGACAAAAAACATAAGTCATAAAGGAAAAGACTGATAAATCTGAACATTAAGGTTTAAAACTTTTATATATCAATAAACACCATAAGAACAAAATAGACAAGCCACAGGCTTGGAGAATACACTGCAGTGCATTTAACTGACAAAGAGTTAATATTCAGAACTAGTAAAGAAGTTCATGTCAATAGGAAAAAGGCAAATAATGTAATAGAAAATTAGAATATGAACAAAATTTACAAGAGGAGAAATTTGGAATGGCCAGTAAACAGATGAAAAGATCTTCTTTCTTTGAAGAAATAGCCCCAAACTGCGATAGCATTTTGTATCTGTCAGATGACCAAAGACTTAAAAGTCTGAAAATACCAAGAATTGTAAAGGTGTGAAACAACAGGAACGCAAGTAAAAGCTCATGGAAGTGTAAAATGTACATTTAGGAGCAATTTGGCAGTATCTAGTAAAATGCAGATGCTCTCATCTTACAACCCACAAATACCATTCCTGGGAACGTACCCTGGGGAAACCAGCACATGCACGCATGGAGGGATGGCCCTCCGCGGGCTGCTCCTGTTACCTCTCCGATGCTATTTTCTACCGTTCTTTCTCTCACTTGGTCTGCTTCAGTCAAACTGGCCTAGAACACACCATGCACATTCCTACCTCAGGCCTCTGCACTTGCTGTTTTCTCTGCCTGGAATGCTCTTCTTCAAGGTATCTCCATGGCCCTTTCTTATTTCCTTCTAGTTTTTACTTGAATGCCAGCTTGTCATTGAGGTCTCCCTGACTCCTCTATTCTATTCTCTGTCCCCTTCCCAACTTCATTATTTTTTACATAAGCACTTATTATTAACATAATATGCATTTTGTTTATTTACTTATTTGTGGGAGGTAAGGTCATAAAGCGTTTACTGCCGTGTCCCTAGTAGGTGCTCATTAAATACTTGTTATATGAATAAACGTACATAAGCATGTTTATTACAGCATTGTTTGTAATCACTCCAGCACTCTGAGGAACAGAGTAGGACAAATAACATCCTCATTTGCCCGCTGGGAGGAAACTGAGGTACAGAAGGGTTAAGGAGCTTGTGTGAAGTCACAGGACAAGTGTCCAGCACAGTCTCAAGTGTATAAGGCAGCTCTATCTCTGACTTGAGTAAATTCCACATACCAAAATATTCTAGTAAGAAAAATGTTACAATGGTAAATCGGTTTATTTCCTTAAATATTAGGTAATCTAGAAAATGTATTACTTTGGAGAGAATTTTTCTATTTATTTCATAAATAAAAATTACTTCAAGCAAAATTGAAGGCAAAAGCCTCTCAGTCATGCTTGCCCTGAGGTGTATAGAGGAAGTGATTACCATACTGTGAATTTCACTAGTGAGGATTTTAATCGTAAGATGTTCATTATGTGAGGCATGTAAAGAATGGTAGGGATATAAATGTTGTACACTGCATGCATTTACTGTAACCACATAATATGATATCATTTCATCAAACAAGGCTTTATATTCCACTTTGTTTAAAAAGCTTAAATGAAGGAAAGAAAGAATGCATTCTAAGGAGGATACAATTTAGCTTTTCCTTATAAAATGTAGAAGCCTGCATACTCCTTAAAAACAACATTTCATCAAACAAGGCTTTATATTCCACTTTGTTTAAAAAGCTTAAATGAAGGAAAGAAAGAATGCATTCTAAGGAGGATACAATTTAGCTTTTCCTTATAAAATGTAGAAGCCTGCATACTCCTTAAAAACACCTAATGGCTATTAGTGTTGATGAAACGTATGAGCCCAAGTGAAGATGAAGAAATGCCCTTAGTGTAAAGACATTTAAATACTGTCCATCTGTATCCACAACTGTTGTCTTTCCTTATGGAGAAGAAGAGAAGAGAGGAGAGAAAGACAGAGTCAACATGCTACTACCATGTCAGGAAATAGCAACATGGGCTTTTAGAAAGGTAAGAGATGGACCAGTGCCCCAGGCAAAAGTTCATAGGTGTTAATATCATACTACAAATGCCTAAAGCTGTTTTCTGTAAGAGAGGTGGAAAGTGGGCTGGATGAGTTGAGGAGAAATTCTCAAGACTTAATTAGTGTAATGTTCTTGCTCTCAAGAAGTTTATGGCTGGTTATGAGCACGTTGCATGGACAAATAAAAATGACTCACCTTTTCGCTAGCTGGGGTTAATGAGATGAGTAAGCTGTGCTAACTAGTGCTCGAGATGTGGAGTGGTTGGCTACCTACCTAAAGGTGGAGCACTGAGAGTCAGGTGTGACTGTAACTTCACCAGGCTTGGCATCAAGATGCGCTGCCTAATTGAGGTTGACCAGGAGGGGAATCCAGATTGAGATAATTATTAAAAACAATACAGCATGTTTGGAAAACTATTTGAAATTGTCTATTAAAGCTGAGCATATGCACATACATGATCCAGCAATCCCAATTCTACTCCTAGATATATACCTAAGAGAAAAGTGTTCTTATGTTCTCCAAAAGACACATGTAAGACTATTCATGCCAGCACTACTCACAATAGCCCTAGACTGGAAATAAACCAAATGTCCTGCAAAATTTAAATGGATAGGAATAATTGTTTGATGAACGACTACACAGCAATGAAAATATACAAAGCACTGCCATATGGAACAACATGGATTAATCTTAAAATCATAACGTTGAGTGAAAGAAGCCAGACATAAAGAGTATACACTGTACAGGCAGAAATAATCTATGGTGTCAAAATTCAAGATAGCAGTTCCTCTTGGTGGAGGTGGGACAAAAGTAATTGGAATGCATGATGACAGCTCCTGGGCCACTGATGGTGCTCTTGAGCTGGATTTCACTTTGTGTAGCTTCATCCAGCTGTACACTTAGGATTTATGCACTTGTCTGTGTGTACATTCTATTTCAGTAAAATGTTTATGTTCAAAATCAGCTTATGAGCAGGTATATGCACATGCAGAATACAGAAATTTGACAAAGTGAATTTGGAAATGGGGCTGATAAAAGAATATTTGTTGAAGAAGGTGAATTTTTAGTCGAGGATCAAGATTAGGAAAGTAGATGATTTGGCTGAGAAATATGATGGCTTCAAGGAGATAGGAACAAATATCTTGTATACAAGGGGTGGGGGGAGACGGGGCAAGCAGAGCACAGAAAGAGCTTTGTGGAGGCAGAAATCCAATGATGACACGTAAAGAGAAAATACATATGAAAGTACTTCAAAAATTTCCTGGAAAAACAATTAAAAGATAATATGAATCTTTCCAGGAACTTTGTGAAGTACCCTCATACATATGATAAGATACGTGGAGAGAAAATTTAGATTTTGATATGCAATAGGGAACTGCTGTTCTTCCTTTCACAATTTTAAATTTTTTAAAAAATAACTACATAGGTAGCATATGCTACCTGTATTTAAGTATAATAATATAAATATTTACATATAAATATAGGTAAATGTAGGCATTTTTATATATTATACTTTTGTATAAATATATGAATATATGTATAGTAATATAGGTAGCATACACTACCTATTTGCGGAAAATTTTTTAAAATAGTAAAATATATAGGAAAAAAATACCTTTAACTCCATTCCCCTGTTATAAATTATGGCAACATCTAAGTTTCTATACTGAAAACTATGGAGATATAATATGAGGATTAATATTAACCATATGGAGGTTTAATACTAAAGGAATTTAGGGAGTAAATTCAGAGGGGTAAGAAGATCTTCAAGCTTTACGTGCTGTGCTTCTCAGCTCCAACTTGCTGCCAGGGAGCTGACATTATCTTAGGAACAGCGTCTGCATGATGCAGTCCCTTTTTAAATTTTTTTCTCCCAACTGATTATAATATCTCTATAAAAAACAAGCATGTCTAAAGATGAATAACCCAGTTATAATCTTCTCCCCTCCCAAATAAAGGTATCCATGGGAATGGTGAAAAATGTTTATCTTTTCCTATCCATTTTGTCAAATCTAGAATTCAGGATTTTGGAAGTCTGGCATGGG
The DNA here is from genome assembly GCF_027409185.1 of Cynocephalus volans. Lineage (NCBI taxonomy): Eukaryota > Metazoa > Chordata > Mammalia > Dermoptera > Cynocephalidae > Cynocephalus > Cynocephalus volans. The sequence goes on along the minus strand of NC_084460.1, from coordinate 85,248,525 downwards.
GAGCAAAAGATTTGGGGCACAGTTTAGCTGAGATATCAAAGAATGGGTTGAGGTCACAGAACAAGCCAGGATGAGTGACCTCCTAGGAGAAAAAGGTAAAAATTGCAGCAACTGTAGCACCAAGTTCATTCATTTTTTTCTCTCCTAGTATACTTTGCATATCTTCTCCCATATGGTTGCGTTTGGTAGGGGAGAAATTGGGAACAGACTTGTGAAGTCACTGCAAGTTGGGAGCTTAACAAAATCTTTATGAAAGTCCCTCTGTGTATAGACTAGGGCGTTACCTAACTCTCATGACTTGGGGCACAGATTGATGTAGCCCGCAAATTCTCCTATATCTGGGAACTCAAAGGTCTCTATCTTGATCTACTTTGCTGCAGAAACCAGAGAACGTAGCTCCGCGGGATCCTGGTAGCTGAGACAAATTTACTCCATTCTCAGCTATTTCTGTGCACAGCTAATGGGTAATTGGTGGGTACCTCCTTCCTCAAGAACAGTAGCTCTAAAGTTCTTGAGGTTGGCTCCTTGGGAAGCACATTTGCCTATGATGGAGACAGGATGAGCTCTGCAACATAATTTGACTGTACCCTACATTTTGCTCAGCAATGAACATTTTAGAAATACTTTTCTCATCAAGGATGGTGATTGTTTATTATTTAGATATGAAAGTCTTTAATGAAAATGGAATATGGCTTACATTAATGAAAATAGAGAGGGAGTAAATTTATAAAAATGTTGTTTCCGAAGCCAAATGAAATTAAATTAAATAACACAAGGAGATTTGCGATCCAAGGACATAGTGGTTGTTTGTTTGTCCATGTATTGAAAATGGGAGCAGAGGATTAAGGAAATTTAGAGTTTATTCCAAGGACATAAACTAGAAAGGGCAAAGCCTGCTTAAGGAGCATTCAGAGATTTAGAGGCAACATTTTGAGCTCAATCTCAGGAAATGCAGTGAAAGCACTTGTGTACCCTTGCATGCTTAGTTCAAGGGTATTTGATGCACATGTGGTTTGTTAAAAAAGAACTACTCGTGCTTTTCACAAATATAAAGCTCAAGTTTACTCTAAGGAAACAATTACCGGGAAAGGTAAAACCACTGTGGGAGAGGGGAAAGGACTTCCTTTTTTCCTATCAACTCATATTAAGAATAATGGTAGAGTTTTATTGTTCCAGAGGGACTGGTATGTCCCTTTGTTTCACTGAACTCTTGCTGGGATCCCCTGGGTGGTTCAGAAAAGTGTACCTGGGACCACCATCTACTTAAGTTCATTAAAATTGATGTGTCCTTCACTTCAAACAAACTCGTGCCTAGAGCCCTAAATTTACAAATAAAATATGGATTATTTGCATCATGAAAGAATTCTTTACACTAAGATAAACTAGAGAATTCCTGTAAATAGCAGATTACTCTCGTGTGTTTTACAATACAATTTCATACACAATAATTTGATCTACATACAATTTTTCTAGGAGCACATCTTTAGGGTCAAGTGTAGAAAGTGTGTATATTCATATGGTCTTTGAGTTGGCTGAATGTTCCGGCATACAATGTATTGGTGTCTGATGAGTCATTGGAGTAGCAACTTCCTGACCACTGCAGAGTGTTCAAGAAAGATACCAGCCTCATAGAAAGCTTTGCATTCTCACTGCTGATCCAGTGGAGGAAAACACAGTGGGGAAGGAAAGGCAAACTTTGCAGTAGCCTTATAAGAAGAGGTATTCTCCTGATTAGCTTCTGTACTGACTAAGTATAGTTGTTCTGAGGCAGTCTCTCACGGTAATGCTTGTGGACATTTTCGACATAAAATAACAATCCTGAAAAAAATGATAAGGGTTGCCTTCAGACTCAAATGGGACAGAGTATGAGAATGCACTTTACAAAGAATACTGCTATAATAATAGTAATTATTATTACTCTATCCTCCTGCAGTTATAACAACAACAACAAAGTGTTGATTCTGATGTGTAAAGTAAATAAACACCGGGATTGCTTCTGTTTCCAAAAGATGGCACCAAAAATAAGTCTCCAACTGAAAAACATTTTCCAAAGTATCAAACTCCAATTTTTTAAAGAAGAAAATAAAGATAGGAAGCATATAGGTTCATTAGCCAAAAAACCGATAGGATGTTGTTACAAGATTTCCACACCAGGACAGAGCTGCCCTGTGATCAGCATGACGGAGTCCGACTTCCACCTGCTCCGGAGCACGTGTCCAGGGAGTACCAGGCCCAGTGAACTGACCTGCAAGTGCTGCAGGCCTCAGTGTTTTGAGCACACTTATCAGCAGGCAAAATCATTAAGCAGCAGGAACGAGAAATACAAAGGATAATAAGTGAAGTGGGCCACTGGAAAGTGAAGGGGAGAATGGAAGGGGTGGGACTTTACATGAAGAAACAGTAAGTTCAGTGATGGGAATAAAATAAGAAATGACGGCAGGGAAAGGAAACATGGGGAGAGGGTGTAGAAAGACTTAGTGAAGAGAAACTAGAAAGAAAAGTGACTCAACAGGACAAACAGGAAGAATGATATCAGAAAACAAACCCAAACAAAAGCCAGAGCAAAGACCACCTGTTGGATATAAAGATGCCACAGGGGTCAGAAACTTTCCTTTTAATTTGCAAAACAATGAACCAGAAAGCTACTTCCTACAGGCATTTGACATTCTAGGAGTGGAGTTCACTCTCATCAGCCACTAGGTGCCATTAGCAGCACAATGCAATGGTAACTTCCCACCCAGCCTCCCACTGGCCCAGAAGAAGAAATGCACATTTCCTGGTTCTTAACTTACATCCAGGAGGGGTTTATTAATTCGGCAAGATATAGTTATTGTATTTACACTTCTTTCTAGGACACCATATTATCGAGAAGGGAGTATGACTGTCTGAGCTTTAAAGGGCTTGTTGGTAGTATCAAAATCTGTCCTCTTTTGTTCTGTATTCTGAGACCAGTAATCACATGGGGACTATATTCAGATATTGAACAACTTCTTCCTTGACCCTCCATTATGACACAAATGGAATTGCTGATTTATCTGGCAGGGACAATGTGTACTTTATTTCTTATTCAGGCTATTAGAGATGAATGGGAAGAAGGTGAAGATGACTTATGCAATAGAATGTGTCTTTTACTCATTTATCTACAATGATCAGTCATTTAGAAATGTTAAATTTTTCTTGGGTTGAAGCCAAATGTCCCTAAAATTTGACTGACTACCAAAGTTCATCACTATAACCATTATTTGCATGACTCTTTGGCAAGCATGAAAATATTCTCAACTAAGAAAAACAATCAGAAAAGTTGATGACTCTGGCAGAGAATGGAGTATGGGGATTGACGGGGAAGGGCATGAGGGAATTATCTGGGTAACGGTAAGGAAAGTTTAATAAAATATAGAATGCTATATCTTAACAGGGGTTAGAATCACACTGATATACACATTTGTCAAAACTTAGCAGAAGAAACTCAGCAGATATACACTTAAAATTTATATATTTTATCATATGTAAAATTTGCATTAACACCTGTAAACAAATATTAAATTCTAACTAATGACATACATGCTGAACTATTTAGAGGGAGTTGTTTAGATGTTTGGATTTTGAAATGCTTAAAAGAGAGGTTTATTTATGGCTAGAATAAAGCATAGAAGAATAGATTTGTGACAAAGCAAACATAGTAATATATTAATGATATAATCCAGATGATGGTTATATGGGTGTTTGCTCTAAAATTCTTCTAATTTTGTTGTATGTTTGAAATTTTTCGTTATAAAATGTCGGGATAAAAAAAGAAAAAAATTGACCTTGAAAATGACTCTGTACTGAAGATAACTCTGTTCTCTAATATGAAAGAAATTTGAAGTAAGACTTCAGCCTTGAGTGAAAATTAGAGACCCAAGTAGGAGTTCTCCATCTGAGCAGAGTTGGGTCTCCAATTCTTGGGAAATAAGAGACAGAAATTCCTTTCTAAAAAATGTGCCAAGCACTTGCTCTCCCAATCCATCTTTTCCTGTCCCATTCTGTTTTCTTTGGGACATTCCTCTGTCCATTCCTCTTGCTAATGGCACCGGGCTGAACGGGCAGCATGAAAAGTATCACTACTACGTTTATGAAAAGAGTGTGGGTGCCATAGTTAAAGAGGATACAGACCTGTAAAAGAAAGGAACAGGGCAGTTTGTGCTCTTAATGGGATTACAACCGGACAAGAAAGGTGGGTTAGAAAATAAGATTGAATTACCTTGTAACTAACTCTCTCATAGGAAACTTTTTCTCATATACACCCTGCTGGCTTTATTACGTTTGCACGGGTAGGGAGCTTGGAAAGTGATCTCATCAGGGGTTACTGATGAGACCCTAGGAGGAAAAGTGCCCACTCTGAGATGTTTAACTTCTGGGCTTCTTCTATTTCTCAAATCCTCCTCCTGTAACTCCCCTCCTTAGCCCCTTTCCTCAAACTCCAAGGATTTACTACCTTTCTTTCCTATCTAATCCTCAGAATTCTTCTCCCCTCACCTCAAGCTAGGATATTACGTTAGATGTAGTTTCCCCAAATCCCTAAATTCTCTTTCCTATTGCCCGCCAAACAAGAAGCAGGATTTCCTTTTAAGGGGTTCGCTCTTGTCTATCATCAGAAAAGCAGATAAATGTAAGTAATAGACACAGAGAAGATTGAAAGGTTTAAGAACGTCCAGTGACAACCACCGGAGCCACTGCCAGAAGTGCTCCAGGCTCCTGAGCCAGGATGGCGGGTGCCGAGGGCCTCAGCCACACCTGCTGATATCCACATCCAGCCCCGCAATGACCACGAGGCCACTCCTGAGCTGGGGTAGAGTGGGGCCAAAGACCTCAGCCGTGTCTCCCTGATGTCTGCATCCAGCCCAGCCATGACCGAGCCACCACCCTGGGCTCTTCTGCCAGAATGAGGGAGATGCCACAGGCCTCAACCATGCCCCCCTCAACTGCTCTGCAACATCTTAGAATGTAAAAAATATATATATTAATAAATTAATTTTTAAAAAAGGTTTAAGAAGTCACACAACTTCTAACGGTCAAGGTTTCTGATTTTCTTTCTAGCTGGTGTTTAGGAACCATGGAGAAGTGTCTTCCAGTTTTATTCTAGAAAGAGAGTCCCTCAGACCTCTAAATGGCTTTTGATGCTGGTCTTCTTCTGAATCCTGATGTATGGTTCCTACACGGACATCCCAGATGAAGGTGCAGAGAAGAGCTCACAATGAGCATACCATGTAGGCTCCCATTGTTCTCAAATGGGTGGTTACATCTCAGGGGTGCCCTGGCCAGCAATTCCCTTCTCAACAGCCTTCATATCCTACACAGGAACTGCCTCCTTAAACTCTTTCACTTGGAAAACTTGTTTGCAAAGACCTGGTTTGGATTTGCCTTATTTTTTCACACTGATTTTAATCTGGCTTTGAGGAAAGGCTAGTTCCTAGGGGAAAACCTCTCCTGCAATTTCTTTTTCTTCTTAACTTTTGGGAGCATATTACTGCAGTTCAGAACACGAGGAATATTTTAAGGGATCCAATCCTTGGCTTCCAGTTTAATCTTCAGTGAATTTAGATCCTTAAATGCCCACTCTGCCAGAGTTATGACCAAACATTTTTACAGTTTTCTGGATAAGCCAGTGACCATTCCATTCTTGCTTAGTCCTTCTATGGGTTATTAAACAAGGCCAACACCTAGAGCCATACCTTGGAAGAATGAGGAGAGGACATAGTATGAGTCGATGTTATGAATTTTCTAAGATTAATTCTTATTTATAAAAATTTTATTCTCTTTAAAAATACAATTGTGAAACGTGCATAAAACATGACGGAATTTTTATACCCTTATAAAAGTGATTATATAAGTAGGACTTAAGTACATTTTTAAAGGAAGTTCTTTGTCATGACACGTGTCCAGGTCTTGGTTTGGAAAACATAATCACCACAGAGATAGAAACATGTGACCCAGATTACAAGAACATGTATTGGGTTTTCTACACTTTTTTTTTTTTTTTTGGCAGCTGGCCAGTAAGGGGATCTGAACCCTTGACCATGGTGATATCAACACTGAGATCTAACCAACTGAGCCAATCAGCCAGCCTGTTTTTGGTTTTCTAATTTGAATTATCACAAAGTGTTAGTACACTTGTTTCTTATTATGAGAATGGTTATGAATTTCAGGTCAACTCATATCCTTCCACAGAGAATAAAGGTCGAATTTGAAAAACCAGACCTGACTCTCACTCCCAGTATGTACATACATGCATGTACAAACACAGGTGCATGCACACACAAACACACAAACACAATTTGCTCATTAACAAAGAGCAAAGATTGGTTATAAATTACACAGTATAATTTGCACCAAATGACATTTAGTTTTCCAGAGAGCCCAGGTCCCACATACTGTGACCATTAGAAAACCACTCTGTAGTTTTAAGAAAGAGATGCTTCAGCTCTGAGCTCTGTATAACAAAAGCCAAAAGTAAAAAGAAAATGTACTGAGTGCCAAACTGCAGTTAAGTTTAATGACCACGAAGACCATTAGGAAATGGGCAAACAAAATTAATTCTCAGTGGGAGTTTTAGGCTCTCCAAGCATGTATCCTCGGCTTCATTAACCTCCTGCTACAACCAGGGCCAGAGTCCCTGTCAACACCCGATCCTCCTCGTATCTTTTGGCAGCCAGAGAGGGGAATTAGCCCAATGCATGGACATAGATGCAAGAACTGTTACACAGAAGTATTCTGAATGCATCTATTTGAACTTTTGACTTAAAATAGAGCAGGTGTCAGGAAAGACCAGTTTTGCAGAGATTAACTGCCTATTTTTTTTCCCCAATTAATGTGTGTGTGTGTGTGTAGTTCTAAGTAAAGTTTTTCTTAAAACTTTAATGTATCCATATCAATTTGGCTCTTCCTTTTCCTCTTCCTCTTTTACGATTGCAAACTCCTTTTGATTCAATAAAGAAACTAGAGGTGGGAGCATAGAGAGGGACGTGGGCCTTGTGTTTGTCACAGCAACTTCAGAAATAACTGGAGATGCTCTAGTTACAAAGGTGTTAGAGGAACTGAAAGAGCGACGAGGGAAGGTGAGGCAGCCCAGAGATGAGCAGCTTCAGGAAGCCACAGCCACTCCCAGGGCTGGGGATACCAAGGAAAGGAGGGGTGCATCAAAGCCTGCAGCGAGGACCTCTCAGGTGAAGCTAGAACCACAGTGGATCTGTCTAGAGGAAGCTGGAACCAGAGAGGGGAAGATGCTGCGAGGGTCGCCACCAAAGTGTGGAGACAGGAGGAGAAATACCAGGGCTTCCACTTTCTTTTGCATCATATCTCCTTCCAATATCTCCCATTAGCTGAACCTAGCTGGGAACCAGTTGACAAAGGAGCCTTGTTAATGTGATTTTCCAGGGTTGGACCCTGGAAATATAGGGCAAAGCAGGAGAAGGTGGGAAATGTGTCTAAGGACAAAGAGACAAAGAGCATAAAAGTGCTGGTGACTCCCCTTTCTCTTTTCACTGCCTTCACTCGAAGTCCCAGTTTATACAAAAGCTCTTCCATACATAGTCATGTCAGGGGAGACAAGCACAATACATGAAACTTCATGGCTAATTTGCTTCTGTGGTTTTATGGCATCCAGTTTTCATTCAGACCAGCACAGTCGGGATACAGTAGATGTGTTGAATTCTATGGAAACAAATTGCTTAAAAAGTATAATTACTGTTACATAAAGTTGAGAGCAAGAGGAGAGTTTAAATAAAACACACACAAAAAATGTTAAACATTCTACTAATCAAAATAACATAAGCTTCTGTTTATCAAAATTTCTATTTTCTTTTCCTAAGAGTACCTCAATAGTGACCACACATTCAAAATATCAACAAAGGCCATACATTGAACATCTAGACAACAATCAGTTCTTGCCAAGAAGAAACTCAAAAGTTATGTCATTACTGCATCTGTGCAAAATCTTTGAGTGGGAGATTGAAATAAAAAAGATAACCCTTTTCTCTCATCCCTTATAAAACAAAAGGTCAGTTTCCTTTTTTTCCACATCTTTTTCTCACCTCCGTTTGAATGAGTACTTTTTCATTAATATATCTGTTTTGCTTGCTCCCATTAACCTAGTTGTGCTTTCAAAATCTGGTTAAAGCTCATATCCAAATAATTACTACTTGTCTAAAAAATATTTGTTATTGAAAATGTTGGTTTATCAAAAAGAAAATTATTTTCCTTACCCACACTTGATAGGTATTGTCAGTCACACACTGTCTTTCAGTTTTCTAATTTGTAATGTGATATGATGGCACTTTTTGACAGTAACTAAAATGACTTATGGCCGTAAAGATATAGTCTCATGGTTATAAGAAAGATTTATGATTCTGGTTATAAAAGATATTTTACTCCTCAGCAACATTATAGGCATGGCTGAAAGCCCAACAAAATCGAAATAAATGTACAGAGTGAACAAGCTTGTCAGGTAATAAAGGAAGTTCTTCAAGTCAATGGTAAGGTTACATAAAGGGCTGGGGTTGATTATAGATATAATTGTAGGCTATTTTATAATTTTACCTAAAATATTTATAAAACTATGTTTACTTATATTTAGAAAAGTAATTTTTCTTTAAAAAGTAACTGAAAAGTCAAGAAGGAAGGCTTAGGTGTTTTTAAAAATACTGATCACATAATCCTATGCCCTAGGGTTTGTTTTCAGGGACATGTTGACTGCATGTAAAGAATGTTTCCAGAAATTGCCTCTACTCAAACCCCTCGCTATTCTGCAGAATAGTCTTTTAAAATTGAATGGACCACGATTAAACATGGAAGTAATGTCACATTTAGATTCAGGCTTGGAAACTTAAACCATTCCCTTTTGTTGATTCTTTCATTACCAAGGAGTGATGATTAACAAACTCAAGGTCAGCTGAGTTATTTTGTCATCACTGTCCAAAAATGAAGGATTCCAATTAAAATGCAATGCAGCAGCCTAAAGAATATCTGTTTACATGAAATTACTATACCACAAGCAAGCACAAATTAGGTAATTTCACATTTCTCCTTTTGCAAGTATCACAAAACGTTTAGCCACCAGCTAATTTTGTAAGTAATTTTAATGACATATTATAGTAACATCAACTGGAGATAACTTGCCTCCAATCTGAATTCTGGTATCCCGAATGTGGTTTTACGTACCAACAAAATGCAAATCAATTTGACCTCATGATTACTTTTTTGCCAATTTTATTCAAATTTGTTAAAAAAATTTTTTTTTTAACAAAAAAGAATTGGAAAGCCACAAACAACATTTTAATAGCAATATAAAGACAAAATCTCCATGGTGGCAAAATTTAACAAACGTCATATTTGAAAAATATGTAAGCTTTAAACATTTCTTTTGAGCTAACTACAGGCTTTAAAATAAAAGTATTCTATAGCTCATTATTTTAAAGAATTAGCAGTGGAAGAACAACTTTTATAATCAATATTCTACTGAAAGAAATCTGTTTTTCCTTCATAATCATAGTCTCTTAATCTTGATTTTTTTCCCCAGTGCACTAAAGCTAGTGATGTAAGGGAAGAAAAAACCCAAGTTTATAAAAAACGTGGTTTGACTAAAATAATAGTTCAGATGGGATTTATTCTGATGCGTATTATCATATCCCATTGTATAGTTTGGCATACTCTTTGTCAAGACAGGACTCTGTAAGGAAATCACTTTCCCTGTTTCATTCACTCTGGGAAACTGAATTCAGATACTGCTGGGATAGCAGTGGTTCTTAACACTTTTGGGGTCATAGACTTTTTCAGGAAACACATAAGAGCTATAGACCCTCTACCCAGAAAAATATTTGGCCACCTATCCATACAAAATTTGGTATAATATTGAAACTCACATATAGCTACTAAAGGGGGTCTGTAGACCTCATGCTAACAACCCCTGATTAATGGATTTTGGATGTGACTGGTGCTATTTTACACACACTGAGCACAAAATAGCCGCCAGCCTTTTCCTTATGAGAAACCTCGTGGTTCCTGAGAAATAGAAACTCCTCTATTTCTGCATGGATGCAACCTACCACCTGATTGCATCTGCCAGTCTTATCTTCCACTCCAGCACCAAACCCCTCCCTGATTACCTCAGCCTTCCCTACAGCCTATATAATCTCTCCCACCCTGACACCAGCTGCTGCTGTCCATTTTCAGTGCAGCCCAGCAGATTCTTTTCTTTTAATAAAGTGTGATTGGTACCCGGTGTTTCGGCTCACTTTCTTTGACGGATACATTAGATAACTTGGAATAGTTCTTTAACTTGGGACTTTATTAACACAACAAAAGGATCTTATTGAAAATAAATAAATATACATAATTTACAGAATTAAAGAATATAAAATTAACTTTCGACACTTACTACTTATTTATAAGTAAAAATATTATATGATGGGGTGATATTAATTTCTAATGATTTATTGGTCTGGTCCAAATTTCACTTCTTTAATTACTAAGGTTTGGCTTAACTTTTGATGTGTGTCACATGCTAGTCTTGCTACATGCTGGTGTTTTTCAGGATGCCAGTTCCTTGTAACAACTTTTCTTGCAATAGTTAAGACTGCCTTACCAACTATGATTATTTACAGTTCACCGTAAGTACAGAATTGGGTTCTGTTATTTTTACTATGATTCTGCATTACTATTCCAAGATGAAATAGTAGGATTCTGAGATGAAAATAGTCAGCTTGGATACAAATTTGAATAGACTTAAATATAAGGATATAGAAAGCTTTTGCTTTCAGTATGGAAATGGAATGGAAAAATATCATAAAAACACTAAGCAAAAGTAAGTCAGCTTATCTATAACAGTATCAGACAATGCGGTCTTTAAAGCAAGAAGTATTACTAGAGACAAAGAGCTATATTTCATATTATTAAAAGGACTGTTCTCAGAATAGAGGACAATTAAAATCTAGAACAATTAAATCTAATAACATACACTGAAAATATATAAAGCAGAAAGTAAGAACTAAAAGAAGAAACAGGCATTTCTATAAGCATAGTATGAGATTTTAATAACTTAATTCAGTAAATAATAGAGCAATAGTCAAAAAACTTAAACAAAACAAAGGATTAGAAAAGCACATTTGGCAACATTATCCGTGTGTTAAAAAAGAAGGCTTAAAAAAATCAATGATTTAAGTCCACTTCAGCAGATTGAAAAGAAAGAAAACTTAGTAAATTAAGCCTCTCACAGACATAAAAAGAAAGATAATTAAGATAATTAATTTTCTTAAGATAATTAAGATAAAAACAGAAATTAATTAAACCGAAAACAAGTATACAGTGGGGGGAATCAAACAGATGATTCTTTACAAATAAAAATAAAACTGCTAAACATTGGTTCTACTTTTATAGCCAAGTAAACTACCAGATGTGACTCTTCCCCAGGTAACAAGTATAAACATTGAACAAAATACAAAAAGCAAGAACCTGAAGTCATTGGAAAGTGAACAAAACCAAACAGATTCTGGAGGGAAGTTGACTTTGGGGGAAGGTAGTGATGTAGTTCGAGTTACCTGTTTTATGGCTTCTGGCCTGAGAATAAGCTAAATCAGGGCTCCATGGGTGTATTAGTCGGCTCAGGCTGCCACAACAAAATATCATAGACTGGGTGGCTTAAACAACAGAAATTTATTTTCTCTCAGTTCTGGAGACTGGAAGTCCAAGATCAATGTGCCAGCAGGATTGGAGTCTAGTGAGGACTTTCCTCTTGGGTTTAGATGGCTGCCATGTCACTGTGTGTTCATATAACCTCTCCTTTGTGCATGTGAGGGAAATGAGCAAACAAGCTTTCTGGTGTCTCTTCTGGTAAGGACACTAATCCTATCAGATAAGGGCCCCACCCTTATGGTCTTATTTAAACCTAATTACTTACTTTCTTAGAGGCCTCCACCTCCAAATACAGCCACAGTGGGGGGTAGGGCTTTAACATATGAATGGGGGGTGCACAAACACTCAGTCCTTCACAATGGGTAGTTACAGAAAGAGAAATACCACATGTCACTCATAAGTGGGAGGGAGGGAAGGAGGGAGAGAGGAAGGAAGAAAAGATAGAAAGAAAGAGAAAGAACTGCAATAATATGTTGAACTTTCAAAAGGAGAGAAGAGAACTTGGAAAGGGGAAGGCGGAAGGGGGATAAGGGAGGAATTGGTAAAAGGCCTCAAAAAACAATTACATTGTATAATGTTGAATATGGTAATTATCCTGCTTTGAGCATCACATATTGCACACAGGTATTGATATTTAACTATGTACCCCACAGATATATACAATCAACTATGTTACAATAGAATAAATAAATAAATAAAATGCACACATGCACACATTCTAATAGAAAACCCACAGCTTTTTGTCTGAAGAATCAGAGAACAGAGTTAAGGACAACTGCAGTTACTAGAAATTGGGTGGGGAACCCCAAAAGGAGAATGTTTAAGTGGGGAAGCCTCACATTCTGTGTATAATCTTTGACCAAATTTCTAGTTGATTACTGGATCATACATACATGAGACAGACTCCAGCTAAGAATAAAAGAGTTGAACTGAGCTTTGAGCTGCCATGTAAAATAAAAACATCAACACTCTTTGGAGGAGCATAACAGAATCCAGGGTCTTACAGCATGCAATCACAATGTCTAGCATACAACTAAAAATTCTTCAACATTTGAAGAGACAGGAGAATGTGACCCATTCTGAAGAGAAAAGAGTAATCAATAAAGACTAAACCTGAGATGATTCAGATATTGAAATTAGCAATGTCTAGTTTTATTTTTTTTTTATTTTATTTATTTATTTTTTTAAATTTTATTTTGTTGATATACATTGTGGCTGATTATTGCTCCCCATCACCAAAACCTCCCTCCCTTCTCCCTCCCCCCCTCCCCCCCAACAATGTCCTTTCTGTTTGCTTGTTGTATCAACTTCAAATAATTGTGGTTGTTATATCTTCTCCCCCCCCCCCGGTTTTTGTGTGTGTGTGTGTGTGTGTGTGTGTGTGAATTTATATATTAATTTTTAGCTCCCACCAATAAGTGAGAACATGTGGTATTTCTCTTTCTGTGCCTGACTTGTTTCACTTAATATAATTCTCTCAAGGTCCATCCATGTTGTTGCAAATGGCAGTATTTCATTCGTTTTTATAGCTGAGTAGTATTCCATTGTGTAGATGTACCACATTTTCCGTATCCACTCATCTGATGATGGGCATTTGGGCTAGTTCCAACTCTTGGCTATTGTAAAGAGTGCTGCGATAAACATTGGGAAACAGGTATACCTTCGACTTGATGATTTCCATTCCTCTGGGTATATTCCCAACAGTGGGATAGCTGGGTCGTATGGTAGATCTATCTGCAATTGTTTGAGGAACGTCCATACCATTTTCCATAGAGGCTGCACCATTTTGCAGTCCCACCAACAATGTATGAGAGTTCCTTTTTCTCCACAGCCTCGCCAGCATTTATTGTTCAGTCTTTTGGATTTTAGCCATCCTAACTGGGGTTAGATGGTATCTCAATGTGGTTTTGATTTGCATTTCCCGGATGCAGAGTGATGTTGAGCATTTTTTCATATGTCTGTTAGCCATTTGGATATCTTCCTTAGAGAAATGCCTATTTAGCTCTTTTGCCCATTTTTTAATTGGGTTGCTTGTTTTCTTCTTGTACAGTTGTTTGAGTTCCTTATATATTCTGGATATTAATCCTTTGTCAGATATATATTTTGCAAATATTTTCTCCCATTCTGTTGGTTGTCTTTTAACTCTGTTAATTGTTTCTTTTGCTGTGCAGAAGCTTTTTAGTTTGATATAATCCCATTTGTTTATTTTTCCTTTGGTTGCCCGTGCTTTTGGGGTCGTATTCATGAAGTCTGTGCCCAGTCCTATTTCCTGAAGTGTTTCTCCTATGTTTTCTTTAAGAAGTTTTATTGTTTCAGGATGTATATTTAAATACTTAATCCAATGTCTAGTTTTAAAGCAGCTATTATATCTATGCTCAAGAATGAAAAGGAAATATGCTCACAAGGATGAAAAGATAAGAAATCTCAGCAGAGAAATAAAAACTATAAATAATCAAATGGAATTCTAGAACTAGAAAAATTGCAACATCTAAAATGTAAAAAATGGACATACTTAACAGTAGAAAGGAAATGACAAGTGAAAGTGTAAATGAATTTAGAGATAAACATAAATAATTCAGTACAAAGAACTAGAAAAAATTGAAAAAAATGTAAACAGAGCTTCAGAGATCTGTGATACAATATCAAAAGATCTAAGATATGTATCACTGGGGTTCCAAAAAGAGATAGAGAACTGGGTAAAAAAATTTTGATCTTTGGCAGGGAGGAGGGAGAGAAGGAAAGAGAGGGATAGAGAGCATCAATATCAGCATGAAAGTGAGTTATTAATATAGATATTAATGTAGATTCTACAGCCCTTAAAAACAGAATGGACAAAGGTTATAAGCAACTCCATGACAATAATTTTGAAAAATTTAAATGAACAAGGCAAATTCCCAAAAGTAACTTACCAAAACTAACCCAAGAAGAAATAACAAATATGAATAATACACTAACTACTGAAGAAACTAAATGTGTAAAATATGTAAATAAAAATCTACAGAAACCTTCGGGCTGAAGTGGCTTCTTTAACATTTTTCCATACTTTTAAGGGAGAAGCAGAACCATTTTTTTACAAACAGAACAAGAAGAAACACTTTCCAGTTTGCTTTTTTGTTTGTTTAGTTTTTGAGGCCAGCTTAACCTTAATATTCTTACCTTACAAGAATATTCCAACAGCAACAGAAGAAGGTAATTTCCAATCAACCTCACTCATGAATATAAATGTGAAAAATCCCCAGCAAAATATTAGGATATCACATAAAGTGATATACAAAAGGGATAATGATACATCATGGCAAGGATGAGTTTATTCAAGGAAAACAGGATTGGTTTAACATTCAAAAGTCAATCAGTGTAATTCATCATTTTAATGGAATAATTAAGAAAATCATATGATTATCTCAATAGAGGAAAAGCATTTGTTAAATTTTACATGTATTCATGACAAAAAAGTATTAGCAAACTAGTATTGAAAGGGACTTCCTTAAACTAATAAAAAGTATCTACAAAAACACAGAAAAAATCACATTCCGTGGTAAAATATTGCCAGTGTCCTTGCCTTTCACTCCTCTCTTTCCCCCAGGGATTGGACCAGGACTAGTATGCCCAGCATTACCACTTGTACTCAAAATTTTTCTGGAGGTAAAATGAGGCAATAAAAATAAATAAAATGCATAAGATTTGGAAAGAAAGGGATAAAACTATGATTATTTGCAGATGATATGATCACATATGCAGAAAATACAAATAACTCACAGGTTAACCACTAGGTTTAAAAAGTGATTTTATAAAGGTTGCCGTATAGTCTCTCTCTCTAAGCAACAAACATAAAACAAACAAAAATATCTCTTACAACAGCATAAAAAACATCAAATACCTGTGAATAAATCTTATAAAAATGTGTAAGACCTCTACGCAAAAGATTATAAAATATTTTTGAGAAAAATAAAAAAGACGAAGAATTGGAGGGACATGCTCAGTCCACTGATTAGAAATTTCAGTATTGTAAGGATGTTAGTTATTCCCCAACTGACATGCAGATTTAAAACTATTTCAGTATCCCAACAGATCTGTGCATATATGGACATTTATGACAAAGGAGGCATTACCCAGAAGTATGTAAAAGACAATCTTTTCAATCCACAGTGTTGAGCCAATTGGATATCCTTTTGGAAAAACATGCCTTTTGATCATCCACAAATATTAATTCCAGGTGGATTACTGGTTTCAATGTAAAGTGAAAAGTTAAAGCTGCTAGAATATAGTAAAGGAGAACATCTTTATGAACTTGGGGTAGGCAAAGATTTCTTAAAGAAAAGATAAAACTGTACATGAAAAGATAGAAACATTGACTACGGTAAAATTGAGAACTCTTTATCAAAGACACATTTAAAAAGCGAAAAGACAAACTATATCATGGGAGAAGTTATTTGCAATACATATAACGAAGGACCCATAAACAGAATATGTAATAAGTTCCTACATGTCAGTAATAAAAAGAAAATGTAATTTTAAAAATATTGGCAAAAAACTTAAGCAGATACTACATAAAAAAGAATATTCAAATTTCAAGTAAATGAGAAATGATGCTCAACTTCATCGGTCACCAGGGAAAATAAATCAATGAGATATCACTGCACATCTGCCAGAACGGCTAAAACTTAAGCAACCTGACCGTATAATAATGTTGAGCAACAGGAATTCATATAATGTTCGTGGATCTGTATGTTGGTGTAACCCACGTTAGAAAACTGTTTTGCTTTATCTGCTAATGCTGATCGTGTGCACACCCTGTCACCCAGCAATTCCACTTCTAGGTATATGTCTAATATGTATAAGAATGCTCTTGAAGCATTGTTCATAATACCCCCCCACACACACACACCCCAAATGGAGGTATTTATAGAAAGCTCAAAAACAAAACTACTCTATTGTGAAAGAAGTCAGAGTAGTAGTTACCTTTGCTGATGAAGGTGGGGGTCATGATTGGGAAGTGACCCCGCAGGGCTTCTTGAGCACCAATAGTGTTATTTCTAGAACTAGTTGGTGATTGCATGGTTGTGTTCATTGTATGTCAAGTTGATTTATGATTTTTCTGAATGTATTATTTTTTTAAAAAGTACATATATGTGTGTATATGTATGTATATTATATATATGTATAATGTTCTGAACTCATTTTATTCAAAGCCATTCTGTATCCTAGTACCTAATACTCAGAATAATATATTTTTTTAAAACTTTCAAACCAACAGAATTTGGAAAAAGGTCCAAAAATACCTGGGCCAATTGCTTTTATTAATTTTGTTACAGAAACAGCTACACTTGTAATCTGCACTATTTATGTCAATTTCTTTATTTTGATCTCAGTACTGAAAGACCCAATAGATCACACGGTGGGAAGCAGAATTCCATTCTCTCAATTACAGGAATCATAACTTCATGGCATAGCTCTCAGATGGCAGGTTCAGAAATTCCTTTGTCGGAGTATATTAACTTATTAAGCATCCCATCATTCCTCATGCTGAATGGACCCGTGGGTAACACAATCCCTGCTATCACCAGCTCAGTTCCTAGCCTCCTTCCAATAGAGGACCCAGTGTCACCTGGAGCAAATTAAATAGCACTTGGAAAGGCTGTGTAAGTGACCTTTGGATATTACCCAAAGGAGGATTTCTGCATCTTATTATTGAGCTTAGAGCTTCAATTCAATTAACAGAACTTTGATGCACTTTGTTTTTATTTATAAGGTAAAATAGAAGGAACGGAGAATTAAAGAGAAATGAAACCCCATATATTCTATCCCCAAAGGTTTTCAGAAGCCATTTTCATGCTGTAGCATCATAGAGATCTGAACTTCATCCATAAATTGTAGCTGGGCAAAACTTCAGCCTTGAAAATGTGTGCTCTACATATTTCAAAGCAATTTTACAGCTCCCTTAAACTTTATTATTTCTGATTTTTTCTCCCTGAATAAACCCTGACTTTATCAGTTTAGGTAAAAGAGAATGTTTTCTCTCATAGAGAGCAAACTGCATGGAACATTTCAACATTCGAATAGGTTTTGATTCTACTTTACCTCTAAAACTTTATTTGTCATCTAAAATGCATTAAAATTGCCTACAATATGCAGCATTGTTTCAATTAATTTGGTTCAATTAAGAAATGACACAAGTTTCAGTTTACATTTTTTTCCCACCAACCCCCTCTCCACACCTTCCCCTTACCACCACTTTTCCCCGCTGAAATTTGATCTGGAAAGATATCCATAAATCTATCAGCCACATGGGAAATGTGTCATCTTTTCACAGGACTTGCCACAGTGGATCTATGAAAGTCCATTTAAATAACTGTTCTCTGAGAGGTAAATTAAGCAGACAGAAGAAAAAGCAAAGAACTAGTTATAACCTCCCCACTTTTAATCTGTTCCAAGATCCAACTGCACATCTCCCCATAAAAAGCTCCTTTAAAAAAAAATTAGAATGTTTATGCCCCTGTAGCCATCTGCTCCAAATTTCTTTGTATCATTTTAGTTTATGATTCTCCAAAACACATATTACCCCTCTTCTGAATGGGCTTGCTGATACTCTGCTGTCAGTTTCATCTGACTCCCAAGTCTTCTCTGTACTTGTGATTCACAAGGGCAACGGATGTGCCCGTCATTTCCAACTGCATCAGCAGCTCAATCCTTAGGCTTAACCTTCTGCTGAGTGTCTTTATTACTCCGCTCCTCAAGAATATGGCTGAGGAGTGGGTATGCTGGCTCATCTGTAGCCTGTTACACTAATGAGTTTCCAGGCAGTATTTTATCAAAGCAATGTGTCAGAGTCTTTCTGTTATTGCTTCTTGTTTTGATGGGTTAGTGTTAGTTATTAAAGGAGAACACACATTTTTTTTCTTCCCCTTGACAGGCAAGTTGAAGGCTCTCAGTAATAGGTGCCAGAACAGGAACATCTGGTGTACATTTAACGATGCATTGTTGTGTTGTTAACTTAAAGCTGTTACACGCCTTGATAAACACATAATGGGCCTCTAGAAATTAAGAGAAAATTAAAATGTAAATGTTTACCTAAACTATATCTCCCTTTTCTTTTCATTCAGTCGTCTACACCTGCGCCTTATATGTAAGTAAAAGAAAAGGTGAGTGTAGAAATTCTCTTCTAACCATCTAGGGGTCATGTTGCCCGAAATGAAGAACTTTTTTCTTTTCTCATGGAGAGAAGATATAGCTGAGTCCAAATGGCACCATAGTGATTTTGCTAAGTTACTTATATGCTGTCTATGTTTTCTGAAAATAAGCTAGGCCATTTAGAAAATCTGCCTGCCCTTGGGACAAAGGATTCATATGAAATTAAGAATACTGCAAATATGTTGAAAATATTTTTTATCATACCACCAGGTTTTGGCTCCAAATTTTGCTCATGGCTAATGCATTGGCCTCCCTTTAGCCACATTGCTGGAAAAGTGCACTAAATAGCCCTTCCTACAGTGAAAATTCACAGATCCAAGGAGAGAAAGTACATTTCTAGGCTATCACCAGTGATTGGGCTTGTTTGAGATAAATAACTCCTCTTAAAATATCACTCCTGGGCATTGTACAAAAGGAAGACCAAATTCCCTCTCTGAAGAAGGATGGGATGTAAATGCAATGAAATGGTCACCAAAGTGTAAAAGGGAGGAAAGAAGAGAGGAAGGGAAGGCAGAAGAGATGTATGGGGAGAAGGAGGGAGAGAGGTGGAAAGAAGGAAAGAAAGAAAAAGAAAAGCAGGGACAAAAACAATTTTTAAAAACCTTCAATTCACAGCTGTTTTTACAAAATAAAACACTGTGATAGTTGTCTTAAAACCTTTAACGAGAATGTTTGAGCAGTTTTGAATGAAAACTATGCCCCTTCTGAAATGGTTACAATTTGACATATGAGCTAAACTTTGAGTCACAGTTAATTTGATATAAACTGCCTTAAGTGGTTACTTACATATTTCCTTTTTTTCTTTTCTTTTTTCTTTTTTTACATATTTAAAACAAATCAAGTCTATAGAAATAGCTTGACAGGGTGAGGGGTTTTTCACCTTTCAATTCCCTGCTTAAAGTTATTTTTTAATCTAAAACTATATATTTAAATTGAAACATAATTGATTATATATATTTGTGAGGTACAATGTATCAATACTTGTGTCCAATATGTGATGATCAAATCAGGATAATTAGCATATTCATCATTTAAAGCTCAGGAGGTAGTGAGTGGCTGCCCATCACGAAGCTATATCATACCACGAGCAATACGAAGTAAACAGGAAATCTTTAAGGGGATTTAAATTTAAAAATTAATAAATAACTGGCCTGTCTGAATTAAAACAGTGAAATCAGTTTACAGACATAGATACAGTTGGAGTCACTTGCAGAACTATGGACAGCTTTTCTCAAGAAATAAGATACGTGTAGAGCAAATAAAATGGTTTTTCTGGTTTGAATTTAGAGAATCTATTCAGGCAACATGAGGAAGTGGCTCACATAAAGAGTCTCTTTACCCTGCTTCTGCTAATCTTAAAAGATGCTCAGCACCTTCTGTCTGCTCACTGTATTAAAGACACAAACTGGATGTTCAAGCCATTTAAATCCAGGCAGTATAGCAAAGACCATTTTACGTTTCTGGCCTTCCTCCCCATTATTTAATAGGAAAAGTAACTCTTCTCTTCCATTTGCATTTAAGGTTCTCCTTGGTGAAGATAATACAGATTTTCTCCTTTAAAAGGTTTTTTAAATGGGTTTGCTGACCATTTCCCCTGGATGCAATTTTAAGAGGAACTTCATTGAAATGAACTCTATAGCCGCCTGGAGGAGGCAAAACAGAAGAGGGACTAAATTTGGTAGCCGAGAGTAAAACCAATTTCCAGAGAATTTAAAGATCCCTCAACAGGCTCCTAGGAGAGCCTAACCCTTAATTACCTTATTTCAGGTAGCAAGTAGGGAAATTCCTATGGGCAAGAAGATTTCTTATGCATTCCTAAAATGATGGGAAAGAAAAATTGCCAAGGCATCGACAATCCTTGGAGAGAAATGCTTTATTCTGTGTTTTTTTTCTTTTTTGAAAAATACCTTATTTTATAATTGACACCATTAAAATTCAAGAAATGGAAAAGCTAGAGGTGACATTAGGAAAGGCAGTGAATATGCTAAGAAAGAGCTCCTTCTTTAAAACAGCATTTGATTTCTGTACTTCAGAAATCCAGATGTGGAAAAGGAGAGAAGAAAGAATATATACATATACATGTATATTTTTAAATTAGGCTTTGGAACTTAAGGGAAGAAGAATAGAGACCTACATGTGTTTTCTAACTTTAAGGAAACTCTCATCTCTTTAGAATAACATAAAATGACTGGGTTTCCTGAAGAGGAATTATCTCTTTATAGAATCCACAGTCCTGACTGTTAAGAATTACAGTAAACATGTGTGTGTGTGATAGTTGTTGTTTCCTATCTCGTGTGGTGTATGTGCTGTGATAGCTCTGTTTGTTTTATTTTTTTTTATTTTCCTTTTCTTATCTAGCACATACAGTAATGATTAAGAAAAACTGGGGGAAAGCACCCAAAGGAGAGAAGAATGTTCGAAAGGAAACAGATACAGCCAGAATGAAAGCGAAGTCTGGCTGTTGTATCACTACTGAGTCACTCTCATGTGGTCCCAGGACACAGTACAGACATTCCATAGATACATAAGACTGTACTCGTATATCTAGCCTCAAGGATCTGCCATTGTAGAGAATATTCATGAAGTTGAAAGGGGCAGAAAAATGTGTGTTAAATATACCCACAACATTTTGCACAAACATTCAGTGGTTTGCTGTCCCTTCCCTCACCCCTCACCCATTCCTCAACTCCATCTCAAGTCCTCTCCAGATTATTAAACTCTGATACACTAAATTATGACATATGCATTATTCTCTCTTCTTCCTTTTGTTTCTCCTTTTCTTATTTTTTCAATTTACTTTTGTCCTAATATTATTGTTTCCTTAAGTACATTTTTGTATACTTCTAAATCCCAATTGAAATGAAGACCTGTTATAAATAAAATTATAACACTCAGGTAATTGCCAATCTTAATAATTGATCTGTATTATTGACTATGAAAAAGTAAGGAGAAAAGATTCCTTTAGAGTGTAGACAGACTCACATAAATTTTAATTTTCAATGGGCACTGAATTTTCTAATACACTGTTGTTATGGATCAATGTTGCATTACTGGTAGTGATTTTTATCCTGGACCCGAAACCCAAGGCTATTCTTAGTATCAAGGATTCACAGGGATATCTATTTTTTGGAGGGAGTGTACATCCTCTTGTGTAAGCATCCATGGATGAAGGGAAAGGGTGTTAACTGAATACGTGAGACTGAAGGCAGACAGAGGCTCTTGTCTGTAAGATCACTTTGTTTGTTTAGATATAGCATATTCACATAGAGGCATAGAGATAGCATATGTGTAAGGGATTATTTAAAAATAAAGACAAATATAATATGAAGCATTAAATATCCACTCGTTGGAAGCCATTCTAAGCTGGGCAAAGGGAACCCAACAAGAACAAATGTAATATTGACTTTTCACTTCATAATCTGGTCAATGACTAAATTTGTAGGCAGTTATACAAAATGGCTGCTTTCGATGTAATGGCCCAAACCAATGTTTAAAGACAGTGGCATTGTCTGGTCGGTACAGACATACAAAACCAATGCTTCCTAAAACTTAAATACGTAAGGCCACTGTAACACTCCTTTTAACTTTTTACAGCTGTGCTTTCACTATGTCAAGGTTGAAGCTATAAAATATTTCTTTAGCTTCTTGGCTAAGGCAAGGTATTATGTGCAGTAAATTATCGCCACTGTCACACAAGAGGAGGTGTTAAGTGTTTAGAAAAAAAAAGTGTCCCTTAAAAAGTTCCCAAATCCTACTTCTACACAAAGGATTTAAAAAGGAGTAAAAATGTCTATATAAAAAAAATTTATAATTTTAAAAACAATTTATAAGGAAGGAAAACAACAAAGGGAATAAGAGTTAATTCCTTAAAAAACTAGTAAAGAAAAATAGTACAACTGATAGTCAAATATCACCTTCTCACCATCAAATTGCTGCTGTGATTTTTTACTATTTCAGTTATTTATGGCTATATCCTAAAATTTCCCTCCCTTTTCTCAACAATCTTGCCTAATGCTTGGATTATCTTGTTTAAAATAGTGACTTCTTGTATTACATGGTTTTCCTTTTTAAGTCTAAGATCTGTCATTGTAATCACTGTAATTACAGGAAAGTGATGCGCTCTACTTTCACGGTTTCCTTCAGAAAGAGAACATCTGATTCCTCAGTCTAGCAACGTGGCTAACCTCCCTTGATCCACGACATTATACATATCAGGTCACAAAAAAAGGATGATGTTTAATAATTTGTGCCAAGAGTTAAATGTGTTTGTGCCTGTTAGCTTCTGTATAATGCATCACTTTAATTTAATCTTCTGTGAAGTGCCTTCAATACAATACACATATTTATTTCTACTGTTTATAACTATATTTAGACCAGGTTGCTTAAAACTTATAAGTGGATTTCTTCTAAGCCTCTTGAAAATGCCATTCTGTTTTTATAAACATTTTACAAATATAAATGTAGCCATAAAAGTAAATCTCGTTCTAAGACACTATTCAGAACTTTTATACGTGGGCCAGCTTTGCCCTCCCTTCCATAGGAGACATGTTTATGGTTCAGTAGCTGTATTCATGTAATGGAAAGAGATTTTGGAAAGAGTATCAATGGGATTGTCCAGATCAGGAAGATTAGGATCAGATGACCAAGCTCTCAGGCAAGAGGGGTGCAGCATGACAAGGTGTCTGCTAGTCTAGGAAGAGCAAAAATTTATGATCAGAAATAAAATCTTGAAAGGAGGCAAATCCAGAGAAGAAAAGATAGAAGGAGGCAAACCTTGTTAACTGTGGCTGAGACAGGATCCATAATCTGTGATATCTAACCAATGATGGGCAGGGAAGCAAGGGACGTCAAAATGGCAAGTAACTGGCACAGGCCCCAAAAGACAAGTGTTTGGACTCTGGGAGGCCTGGCAACAAAATTCTGGTTGAAAAGCCACTGAGGCAGGGTGGTTCAAGGTGTTGGGAACTGGGATGAATTAGAATCAGCGCTCAGCTTCAGAAGCAGAGGTCCGTAGTCAGCAGGAACTTCCTACCTCTTTGGTCTGAATTCCTTTCCCCTGCTCTTCCTTATTGATATTTTACAGCTCTCTGATATCCTGTATTTCTTTTTCTCTGGCTTACACAGGAGCAGTGGTGTTCTGGGAGATGTTTAACAACTGGCTTCCTGGGTAAAAACGAAACAAAACCCACCATGGCCAACTGCAAAGTAGCAATATGACATCACTGAGCACTGAGTTGGGAAGAGATGAGCAGCAACACACCATAATGTAATGCTTCTACCTCACACGCATAGTGGACACAGATAACCTCAAGAGCTAGATGACAGTAAAATAATTAGAAAGAGATGTTTTATGTATTTATTACTTTTGTTTTTAGTATAATTTACTTAATTATAAGTTGATATAATTTATTTATTTATTTATTTATTATTTTTTCTTTTAAAAAGATGACCGGTAAGGGGATCTTAACCCTTGACTTGGTGTTGTCAGCACCACTCTCCCAAGTGAGCCACAGGCCGGCCCCTATATAATTTATTTTTAAATAATGACTGTTTACAAATAGGCTTGTGAAATTCCTGAAAACTTGTCAATTGCTCCCACGGGACAGTAGGAGCTGGCTCGAGCTCACATGGAACTGCTGTCTCTCCTTTGTCTACCTTCCCATCCCCTTTGCACCCTAGGTGGTGCCTTTGGAGGGATATGTTTCCTCTAATATCCTGCTGTCCCTTCTCCTTAGAATTTTCCCATCTCTTTTGTGATTGGGATGTCTGTAGACAGTCAGAGCTGGGATTCCTCACTTTCCTTCTATTTGCTGTGGAAGATCGAGGGCATCTTGCTTGGTGTTTGCCTGTGGATTGCTTCTAGAAGTTGGGAAGAGCATGGATAGCACTGAGAAGTACAAGGCTCTTATCTAGAGAAGGGGTTTCAAAGGTTGATCGGCTAACTTCTGTCAAGAGTTCCCATCATTATAAAACAAATAATTCAGGGCGAAAGTCAAGTTTGCAAGCTCACTGCTTCATTTCACAGCTCCCACTACTTATGAGGCATGATGTGAATTGTTAGGTTGATGGGGGTAATTTAAGAGGGAAGAAAATGGCATAGATGTGGAAAGAAAATTAATCTAAATAAAATGCTGTAAAAAACTTAGTAGTTTGAGCCAGGCTCTAGACCTGTGCTTCTAATTGAATTTTCTGTGGTGATGGAAGTGTTCTGTATCTTTGCTGTCCATAATGGTAGCCAATAACTACATGTGACCATTGAGCACTCGAAATATGGTATTAAGCTAGTACAACTGAGGAACTGAATTTTATATAATTTCAAACAACTTAATTTTACATTTAAATAGCCACATGTAGCTAGTGGCTACCATACTGGATCTTGCAGCTATAGACCAGGAGTCAGCAAACTATGTCCACAGGCCAAATCCAGCCTGTTGCTTGTTTTCGTATGGCCCATGTGCTAAGAATGTTTTTTACATTTTTAAACGGTTGAATAAAAACAAACAGACACACACACACAAAGAATATGAGCCAGAGACTATATGTGCCCTGCAAAGCCTAAATGTTTACTGTATGGTCCCATATAGACAATGTTGCTGACCCTTCTAGACATTTCAATAACTACTTCTGTAATGACAGTGGTCATGATGAGGTCAGTAAATTTTCCTAAGCTTCTGCAATCCAGACTAGTCCATATCTTCGCTATATTACCCTGAGCCCCCCAAGGAGGCCACAGCTAAGTTAGGGGAGTCTTGGTGCTGGTGACACAAGACAGGAACTGAGCAGGGGGAAAAGCCAGGTGCAAGGCAGGAGCCAGTTGACTGGGGACCAGAGAAACAGGTAAGAGCAGAAGCAGGAGTAAGAGGCAGCTGAGGGCAAGCCTCAGGGCTGCTGCTCAGGCTCAGTTCGGGCCAGAATTGCAGCAAGGCTGAGTCCACAGGCAGCAGTCAGGCCGACCTGGCTTCTGGATTTAAAACAGTGGCCCGAAAGATTTTTCAAAAACAAATGGGACACTTCTCCATAGCTATATGTGCCCGCAGAAGAATAAGGGGCTGGTAAATAGTTGAGAATCTGAGAGAGGAAAGAGGAGAAATCACCAGGAATTACTCGATGTCATAGTGTGTGCTAAGCACTGTTTGGGTGTTAGCAAAAATACTACGCAATTTTGTTCACCTCTAATATCACTCTGCTGTCATTTTCTTTCTCATGATATGATTCCTGTTTTAGCTCTGGATCCTGATACACAAAAGATGCTCAATAAATGTTAAATTAAATATTATATTCGTTTTATGGTTGAGGAAACTTGGATTCAGAACAATGGAGAGAAGTGTGTTTGCTTCTGTGTATATCTGAGAGTGTGTGTCGTTAAAGGAAAAACTGAAAGAATGTGAAATATTCATCAGATTTTGGGGGATGGATGATTAGAGAAGTCTTCATAGGTACATAAAAGTGGCTTTAAGGTCAAGGTGTAGATTACGTTTTCTTCATATCCCAAATTATCAGATTAAATATAAGTTTTAGAAAAGAAAGCAGCGTTCTCCCAAATCCTTGTTGTGCAGAGACTGCTTGATTCCCGGTCTGTTTCCCTTTCTTCTGCGGCTCACAGGGGGACCACATGACCGCCTGTCCCATTCCTCCTTGCAGTTAGGTGCGGCTGTGTGACTGAGTTCTGGCCAGTGGAATGTGGCAGAAAGTCATGCAGACCCCTCCAGGCCTGGCCTACAGAAACCCCCACACAATTCTCCATGTCCCCTCTCTGTCCCCATCTGCTGGTTGGATGTGGACACCCAGGGCAACCTCAGGAAGGTGGCAGAGTCTCCATTGACCTGGATGTCTCCATGATTCACCCATGCCGCTGTTGGGATCTTGAAAGCAAGAAATTAACTTTTATTTAATCAAAACACCGAGATTTCAGCTTTTATCTTCTATAGCAGGCAACGTTCCCTTAACTCTCCCACTGCTCCACCCCAGCTGCCATCCTCTCTGCTTCAGTATCAACACCACAAACACTGGCTTAGTTCTTCTACCAGCATGACTAAGTACAGCTTTCATTTTGGAGAAAGTTCAGAAGTAGGAGCAGATCATTTTGTTCCTGAAAAGAAACTGACCCTTGATTAAATCCCACAACAATCCAGAGACCTCCAGAAAAGATGAAGTATTAAGAGGGTAGAGTTTTTGAACGAAATAAAGAGAATGCACATTATTTTGGGAAAAAAAAATCTTTTAGATCATTGTTCAGTTGTTTTTTACAACATGGGACTGCGATATTCAAAGAATGAAGATGACCAAACCATTTGCAATCACAGGGAAGGGCAGGGTTGGCTCCCAGGCGAGAAGCTAAGATTGGACTTTCCAAATCTAGATTTAGCAGTATTGCTAGTCACAGAGTTTTATTAGAAAGTGTCCCTGTGTATCTTCTCTGGCCAATTCATGACTTGTATAAAATCCTAAATCTTAAAAGTTGCCTTCTTTCTTTTCTGCTTAGCTAGAAAAGCCCAGAATGAGGGGTTCATTTTAATTGGCCACAACCATGCCCACTGAAAACCATGAGCTCAAAACTGCAGCATTAAGAACCCATCATTGACCTGAATGGATAGTTTTTTGTGTTTCCTTGAAACTATGACCAAACAATTTCATGCACTGCTTCAGTGTTCAAGGACAGAGAACAGAGATGTGGGGTGGACAGAGCAGGAAAATAGCTCTAGAGTCAAGCCAGCTAAGGTGGGAGTTATTCCTCCATCACATACGTTATGAACTTGGGCAGGTTACTGTGTCTGTTCCCTCAATACCCAAACTGGAAAAAGGTCTGCCTCATCGGTTGCTGTGAGAAGAAAACAAAATAATGTATTTAAGTACTTTCCACATTAAAACTCCGGGGAAAAACCTTCTAGGAACACTGTCAACTCGGCAGGGTTGGGGAGAGTCTGCTCCTCTCTCCTGCCCCCCCTCACTTGTACACGTCTCCCCACTCTGGTGACACCAGCCTTCCTCCGCTGCCTTCAGTGCCCCATGCTCTCTCCCCATGGAGATGATGCACCTGCTGGGCCCCGTCCCTTCCTCAGTCCTGCCGTGGCCCCGCCCCCTCTGGCCCCCAGTCTCAGCACAGGCTTCCTTTGGCCCCAGCCTCAGCCACCTTTGATACGTGTTCTTCTTTAAATCACTTCACTCGGTGTGTAGTTTGTACTTCATTTGTGCCATTATTTGGAAAGTGTCCATTTTACTCACTAGTCTATGACTCCATGAGACAGGCATGAAAGTAATTACTAACTAACTCCTAAAATAACTGGTAAGGTAATATACTTGTACCACTTTGCATTGCTTTTTCAAGTTAACTTCACAACGTAATTTTGGTCATACTCATAAATAGTTAAAATTGCATTTTGTAATTTGCAGTTTGTTTGGGGACTTCAACTCACTCAGTACACAACCCAGCTTCATATTCACTTGAGATGTAACCGTGTGGAAGTTGCTTAGCAAACCCCTTGCCCAATAATTCTAGTGATATGATAGAGAGAGTCTGGTAGCCAGCCCACACCACAGAAGACTTGTAGGCAGTGCAGACTGAAGTAATTACCCTAGCTGGAATTTGATCATGATATTGGAACAACACACCTCACAAGAAAGCCTATTTTTCTGGTGCTTCTGCTTCCACTGCTTTGATTTTTAGATACCTTTTCTTTATGAAACTCTTTATTACATTTACTTTGCTTCTGTATTTCTTCATATGATTGAACAAAGAAAAATTAGGGGAAGCAATAAAAACAAATTTTTGAATACTAAATATGTTTATAGCATAGAAAATCATGACAAAGCTCAGATAATTCACTGTTTTGCATTTGCAATGCACACATGAGTGAATCAAATGATGTTTAGATTTTTCTTGGTTCTGTCTCAATAATGGGTCAGATAAATCACCATCTGATTGCCTATTACGTCCTTGAGATTTCATTGGGAATGGCTGGCAGTAAAAGGCCCCAATTCAGACTCACTTGTGTGCAAACAATAAACATTGTTTACCATTTTTATATTTATGCCAATGATTATAAAATAGTCAACAGCTAAAAGATCCTTAGCAAAAAGCAGTATCTTTGCCTACAGAAGGAAATCTTTGACAAAAAAATTTCTCCATTTCCACTTGATGATGCTATTCCACAGCAAGGCAATAATGTGAGATATGCAGCAATCCCCAAAGCCATTTATAGTTTTGCTATCAATTACAAAATAATAAGCTGGAGAATACAAACATGCTGAATATTAAGGAAAAACAATACTTTTGTTTGGTTCAAATGTTTTCTTTCTAAATGCATATTTCAGAATCTTCAGATTGACCCAGTTTCCTGCACAGATTTTTCCAGTGCCTAATTTCCCCTCTCTTCATTGAAATAATACTGGTGATTACTAACACTTACATCAGTTATGAGGCTTTTCCTCATTCATTCTCTCATTTGATTTAGCATTATGCTTTTTAAAAAATTGAGGAAAACAATTTCCAAGACATGTAAAATAACTTGTCTCATGTTTGGTTTAATGGCCAAACAGAGCTTGAAATCATGTCTCATTACTCCAAATCTGAATCTCTGCTTTTAAGCAAAGATAATACTGTTTGATAAACTTAAGCTTCAGGGCATGACTTTCTGAATTGGGTTTCTAAATTTATATATTTTTGCATTGATCAATTAATTGATGGATTCATTTTCTTGGTCATTTACCCTGGCCCCACAGTTTTTGTAGGAATACTATCTTGTATTCTGTGGGGCATTTGGTCTTTTGTATGTAAGCTAGTTTGTTAAGCTCCACCAAAAAACAAAGGAGAAGAGATAGTGCTAACTGAAATGAACTTACAACAAGTACAAAGCAACCTCTGTACAGGCGTGCAATAGCAGGGCTGGAAAGAGAAGACTACTTGTAGAAGATTGGGTCTTGCAGGGAATGATGGATATACATTATCAGGAAGAAAGCAGACGGACATCCCAGGTGGTGGGGACTGCTGGAAACATCTCTAGGAATCATTTAAATGGTTGCAGTGAGTAATTAATGTGGTGATTCCCTAGTATGTCCACACACTTTGCATTTTAAATGATAATTTGTCATTATAAGTAGTGTCTGATTCTTCAGTGTTAGTTAAAATTATTCCATAAAGGTTTTATTAATTAAAAATATCCAACCTCCATTATGATATACTTTTGAACTCTTTCAGGGTCTCTGCTACATGCTGCAAATCAGTATATAGGTTCAGTTTTGGTGAGGGTGTGGACGAGGGCAGTGAACTTCTGGGGTTTTACTGCTGGGAATTTTTATAGGCGGAAATGTGGCCATTATATTAAAAATCATGGCTCCCTGGATAACATGAAGGGTACTCATGACGCTTTGCATGTGGATTTCAACTTCCTGGTCTCTTATCTCTGGTAAGCAGCTTTTGATAATAATAATCTGAGCAGGAAAGTGCCCCCCAGGGGACAGGCTCAGAGACAGTAAGGGCCTCCCTGTCAGGGTGCATATGTGGAGGGGCAGTGTGAGATCTGTCCCGTGTGGGCTGGATGTGTTTGAGAAGCAGGAAATAGGTTTCTGCTAACACCTGCTGCCAACTCATTACTCTTACTTCCTTGCAGCATTCCAAGGACACAAAGTAAAGACAAGTTCAGAGTGAAACCCAAGGGTGAACCTACTCAATATGTACCATGGGGAAGTGGGAGCCTGAACGGGCAGAAGAGATGGATATTCCCAGGAATCAGGAGGGCTGCTGGTAGAGGAGATTGTAGGAGTAAGGAAAAGCCTGGGCATCTGCTGGGCTATGGGGAAGGGGAAAAGGGAAATGACACCCTGACCTTGAATGAGGCAGGGAGAAGGCTGCTGGTGACAGGCCTGAGAAAGTGGTCAAGCAAGTGGGAGCTCCTCAGCAGCTCTCTCTCAAGCCAGAACTTGAGGCTACTGGCCCAGGTGTTGTGGAGAGACAGTTGGGGAGGCCAGGATGCTGGGTCCTCAGGTGACCTGGGAGTGGCTTTCAGCCAGGATGACCAAGAGAGCAGGTGGGAGTGAAGGTAGGAGGTTTTTAAAATAGCTTAGGTATCACATCCTTCTTTCCAACCTAGTTTCTAATTTATACCTTGGGCCTCCACGCTGGCAAGTGATTTGGTCTTCCTTCACCTAATATTTATCCAACATTTGCTCAAAATGTATTTAATTAAGGAGGGGAGGAAGCGATTGTCTAGTAATACAAATAGAATGTATGTAATGAAGGATTTATGATGTGCCCTGAAATTAATGCCATTTTTGCTCCTTTGGATTTCCCTTTACTTTTATAGTTTTTCCATCACACACACCTGGATAGGGTTTGGCATCTACCCTGTGTAATAAGGGCAGAAATGTATAAAGATGTGGCTTGGTTACTAAGACTTATTACTGGCAAACAGTAATATTCCAGTTCTGAATTTTAATTGACTCTGGTGCCTGATATCAGAGGCTGTTAGGTAGCTAGTCTCAAGTTGGAGATCTACCTTCACTATAGAAATTATCATGAGCACACAGAAAAATTGTTGAACAGAGGTTGGAGTGTTCTGGTGAGGATTTTTATTTCAGTTTCTACTTTTCATTTGAAGATTCTTTCTTTTTCTCTGGGAGCAGGACCAAATGAGATTTTGAGGAGTTAGGGAGTTGTGCGTGGAAATGTGTCGGAAGTAGTCCCATGCTGATCCATCCCTTTCCTGTTATGGGTGGTCCTCCGGGCAGCTGCCCAGGTCTCCTGCCCTCTTCAACTTCTGAGGCCAGTGCGGCCCATGAAACCAGCTGTTCCCCAAAATGTGGGAAGAGAACTTTGGGAGGAGATTTCAAGAGATTCAGGTTTGGGGTGTGTGTGTGTGTGTGTGTGTGTGTGTGTGTGTGTGTGTATGTGTGTGTGTGGGGGGTGTGTGTGTGTGTATGTGTGTGTGTGTGTGTGTGTGTGTGTGTGTGTGGTGGGGAGGAGGGGGTATGCAAAGGGACGCATTAAGCCAGGAGTGGGTGAAATGAGGAAGGCAGAGGAAGGCAGAGGAAGCATGGAGTATGAGGACAGTCACGGGCACCAGTGGCTCTCTCTCCACATCGCTAACAGGAGGCAGCACGAGGCCCTTTTTCCTTCCACAAGGAGAAGGGATCAGTACCCGCACCGTGCTGACTACACCATTCTTCTCTTTCTCCGCCATGGAAGGCTACTGGTGGTTAGAGCTTCGTGGAGCTAGATTTATATATCCTCAGCAAGGCTATTTTACCACTGCTGATCTGCCTAAGAATGTAAATGAGCACATTTAAATATCATGTTCTCAACAATTTTATGTTTTGTTCTAAGCTCAAAATAAAGCTACCCAGGTGTTCTTTTATAAATAGGACTGAATGAATTTAAACAAACCTTTGCATTATTCATTGCAACAAAGAATCAAAGTTACTTCTCCAGATACAACTAATTTTAACACTTTTTAAAAGTAATAAACTACTGAAGGTAATTAGCTCATCACTAAGCTTTTTCCTTAACAGATGTATCAAATTTGACACAGAAACCATTTTGCTGGATGAACAATTATTCCGAAACCCACTAAATGTTATCTGTCATCGCTTTTTGGCCGTGGTGATTTTATATTATCATAGACTGTTTTTTCATTTAAGCCTTTGGCAAACAATTTAAATGAGACTTGCAACATAACAGTGCTAAACTTGTGGTTGAAATATTAAAACTTCATGCCTGAAAGATTTATCCTTTTAATAAGATCGATCAGGCTGGACATCACTCACCCTTCCCAATTAAAACCCACTTAATTTGCAAACAATTTATTTTAAAAAATCTACCCACTCTAAATGCAAATTAGTATAATAGATCTTCTGACCCATTTAAGATGGGTAACAACTGACCATACCTACACTCAAGCTATTCTTGCCCTGTCAAAAATTCTTTATTAATAGGTAGTTGACCCTTTAAACCAAAAACAAAGCTTTCAACAGTTTTATAAAATAGGTACACCAGAAATCATGTAGTAATGAACAGTTTAATTCAGTAGAGATTTCGGTGCTAAATCCATAAATGCTCACTACTAAGACAGTTTGTTTGGTCATTCAGTCATTTGTTTATTAATGTCACCTTGGGGCAGAGATCTTCTCTGTTGGAGGAATCCCTTAAGTGGCCCCTCTTAGCTCTGGACAAAGGCAAGCTATACCTTTCTGAGGAAGGGTGTAACTGGACATTTGGTGGCCTGATGGAGGCTCCATTTCCCCATCCTCTCTGGTCGTGAAAATCAAATACTAGTGAGGAGGGAACAGGGGAAATTTGCCTGCAGGCCAAGGGATCTTCTTGGAGGAGAGGTATTAAGATTTTGATGTCTTCTGATCTGAGGCTCAGTGTTTTTCCTCCTCAGAGGTGACCCTGATAGAGATCAATTGTCAAGAGAAGATTCCAGAAAGTTGTAAAAGAAAATTTACCCTAAGTATGAGGGCATCTCAACAATAGGCTGGTACTGGACACATTTTTAAGGCAGAACCAGAAACCTACTGCTAGGAAAGTATGGCTTTCTGTGTGTTGGGGGGACCCAGGAGCATGGTGACATGAGGTGGTCAAGACAGAGCTTAACGGTAGTAAAGAGACCTCATTTTGCTCCCTACCCTGAAAATCTACAGACAGGGATAGTATCAGACTGTCCTGGACCTCTAGTCTACACTGCACAATAATGTCTACAGCAGTTGCAGTAGGGAAAGAGACCAGGGCTGTTCAGAACATCCACTTTTCTCCATGAGGTGGTTGGACATAGTGCCAAGCAGACTTACAAAACTGGCAAGATGTCAACTGGTCCAGCACCAGCTGGAGAACTTTATTCTCAAAAAACAGAAGATACTTCCCATCCAGAAGAATCTATGTTTGCTGTTCATGTTGGAGACACAGACCTGCGCCCGTAATTCTATAACCTGGCATTTGACAGTCCCATAGTTGGAAGTTAAAGTTAGCTGAAAGAGAAACCAAGTAAAGCACTAGGAACAGATGATTTATTTTACTTCCTCAACTTTAAACCCTTTAATACATCTCTCAAGAAGTTGTCTCATTTGAAAAAGAAATATGTAAAAGTCAAAGAGAGGAGAGTGGGAAATATTTTGCCAACATGAAGGCCAGAAAAAAAAGACAATTTAAATATATTTCGAGTATAGCCATGAAAGTGAAGTTTATTTTCAGTGAATTTGATGACTAACTCTAGTTATGAGTGGTGGAAAAACTGTGAAGTGTGGCAGTTCCAAATAGGTTAAAATATGGTGTTATTTCAAGGAATAAAATAAATACCTCATGTTGAATTTGAACATTGCAAAAAGGTTTGCAATTTTTATTAATAGAAAACATTTTTTCCACATGCTCATTAAATGAATGTTGAACAAATATGTGAAAAATAAGTATTTAAGGGGCATTGGCTCACTAGCCTGTCCAGGCTGCCCACTTGTCCTGTTCACTCTGGGCAGCCCGTAAGGAAGTCTGGGCTGTCCTGCAGCTGATGCTGCTCTGAGGTTCCAGCACTATTCAGTCCATGTTTCTTCTAAAACAGAAACTGCAGATGGCATATAACTATGCCCCCTTCCTCTCCAGCATCTCCTCCTCATTATCCTAGGTCTGAGCATGCTTAGTACTCTAAGAATTTTAGCTGACTGCTTCCTCAACTCACCAAGCACCTCGCCACCCACCAGCATGCCCAATTCAGCTCAGTAACTGTATTAGATACGTCTTTGCTATCACCATTAAAGTGTCATTGTGGGTTTCAGCACCTCAAGGGCAAGAATCATGTCTAATTCGGTGTCACACAGGGGACTCCCTGATTCTTTGGGAGAGGAGTCACTCATTCATTCATTCATTCACTCATTCACTTATTCATTCAGCAAATGTTTATCAAGCACCTACCATGTGCCAGGTAATGTTTCAGGCACTAGGGATAAAGCAGTGAAAAAAATGGACAAATTCCTGTCCTTGAAGAACTTACATTTTAGTGAGGGATAGGAGACAAACAATAAACAAATAAATCAAAAAATATATAGTACATTAGAAAGTGGAGAAAAATAAACTAGAGAAATTACATCAGGATAACTGGTGTTAGTGTGTGTGTATTATAATTTTAAGAAGGACATCAGGGAAGCCTTCACTAATAAAGTGACATTTGAACAAACACCTGAAGGAGGTGGGGAATGAGCACCAAGGACACCTAAGGAAAGAACTTCCTGGCAGAGGAAACTGCAAAGGCCTGGAGGTGGGAAGGCGGCCAGCACAGAAGCAGGGAGACCAGTAAGGAGGCCATGGCATTGACCTATGTGAGAGGTGAGGGTGGCGGGGAGTGGGGCGCACAGTGCGGGTGATGGGAAGTGGTCAGATTCTGGAAATACTCTAATGTAGGAGCCCACAGGACTTGTAATCAATTGGATATGGGTGGTGAGAGGACCTATGGCTCTGTGCAGGATGGTAACTCACTAGCTCATTGAGCCTCCCTGACCTCTACCTTCTTTGTTCACATCTGCCCCTTCCCCACTGGAATGGCTGAGGCCTACCTAGGCTCTCTCTCAGCCTTAGCTTTCTCTTATCTTCACAGCTCCTAAAAATCACATGTTTCAGAGGCTTACTCCAGATTCCCACCATCTCCTACAAAGGATAGCTCGGATATGTTATGAAGTAGAATGCTTAAGAAAGGCAGTGATATATTGGGCTCCTGGAGGAGTATGCTGTAGGTCTTTAGATCTTTTGAGATTGGTTTGGCTTTTAGGCAGATGTTGTAGGAAGAATTTTAGCTGACTGTAGTTTTCCTGGATTGGAACTACACAGATATCTGGGCAAGATGAAGTTTTAGCAAGTTTGAGAGGGGTCCTGCCTGCAAGGCAGGTTTGGTAAGGATGCATCAAAATTAGGTGTTAGCTGTTGAAAGGAATTATATGCAGCTCTTGGATAGACTCAGGAAGGGAGAGAAAGTCTTTTAGTAATGAATTAGTCAACAAGTCAACACTGTGAAACTAAGCTTTTGCTCTAAGAGCCTGGCAGAATATCTGCCAAGAGCATGGATAAGTCACATACACACTGTGCATGTACATGCCGGCCCTGCCCACCTTGTCAAGCTGGACATTTCTACATGCAGCACAGTGTATGCTTGACAAACACTGGAGTTCATTCATGGAGGTGACAATGTAGGCAGGTGCACAGTGAGACTGGGATCCATGCCTTTGGAAAACAAAGTTGTGTAATAAGATGTTGATATTCCTGCATCAGGAAATGCTGAGTAGGGGCTGGAAATAATCACCAAGGCATAGAATGCCCATGTGGACCCAAATTATTGGGGGATTCAGCAATCAAGCATAGATTCCGAAACAGCATGAGGAGGCTTTTCTTTCTCTCCTGTGTGATTGGGCTGTAGGAATAATTGGGGCATCTGTCACATGGTATTTGTTTCTACTTCTGACTCCTGAGTGACGGGCAACTGAGGGCAGGGAACAGTGTCTTACTTTACGTGGCAGGCCCTACTGTCTGGAGGAGTGCTGGCATGCAGAGAGTATTAGTGGGTGGGTAGGTGGATCAAGAGATGGATGGATGGGTGGATGGATGGATAGATAAATAAATGAATGCATGCATGAATAAATGAGTGATCACATTGTTGTTAAATGTTCCTAAAAAGGATGCTTTATCCCACACACACAAGCACACACACATACACATACACATTTACACACATACGTAATCATACATTGATTCCTTTTCCCAACATTTTAATCAGATACTTTTTGAAAGACAAAAACCAACTTTGAACTTTATTTTCTATAGCTTAAAAAATCTTAAAACCCAATTTGCTTTATGAAAGAAATTTCAAGAAAAAAATATGTGGAGAAACTATACACATAAAAGAAAAAGCAACAATTACAATGTGAGTACGTTATTTGAAACCTGATTTTTAGAAATAAGCTATGAAAAGTATAACATTTATGAGAAAATGGAAGTTTGAACATTAACAGGATATTTTATAATATTGAGGAATTATTTTTTCAGGTGCCATAATGGTAGTGTGGTTATATTTAAGAAAAAAAAGAGCTCTTATCCTTTAGAGATACATTCTGCAACATTTATAGATGAAATATTATGATATCTGAGATTTGCTTCAAATTGATACAGAAGGGGCGAAGGAGGCTGGGGGTATGGCTGGGGCAGTGCTGGCCAATGTGTGATGGTTGTTGAGGCCAGGTGACAGGTATAAGGAAGTTCCTTATGTATATGATTAACATTCCCCTGGATAAATAATTAAAAATAAAAAACTAAAGTGTGTGTTAAGATCTAAAAGGCTGGTATGGCAAACACAGTGTTTTATGTTAAACACATTAGGCACGCCTTCAAATTCTTCATTCATCTGATCTTTTGCTACTGGACATGCTTATTCACCAGGCAATAGATGACTTGGTGAAGAAAGCATTTATATTTATTTTTAAAGTAATTTAAATAAAACACACCTTGAAAACATTCTCTTTCCTACTTGTCATATAAATCACTTTGTATAGGACATCTTGAGACCCATGCCTTGTGTTTTAAAAGAACGCTATATTACTTGCAAACTTTAGCATAAATCCTCTTGATATGTTTAACTAAGATTTACTGAAATAAAACCTTAGGCCCATTTCTTCTGACAAAGATATGAGCTTATACCCCTATCATTTATTCGGTTTTCTCCTGAGGGCTTTGCCATCTTTATTCTGCATGACTGTATTTAGGTTGCAATTGAAAAGACTTTAGAATGCATATTTCACATGCTTTAATTCCTACGTGGTCTTGCATAACTAAACGCCTGCAGAATTATGACACCATGCACAGATGTATGTCTAATTATACTTTCGAACTTTTTTTTTTTGGGTGGCTGTAGTTTTGAACTTAATAAAATGAATATAATTCTGTCTTCTGATCACAGGCTAGATATTTAAAAATTTTAATTGGCTATTATTTTTCCAAGTAAGATTGTTGCAATTTGAGGTTGAATTAAATTGGAAAGTATATGTCAACAAAATTCCTGTATTCCACGTTTGAAATCTATTGTTGCACATATTCCTAATAATAGATTAGCAATTATATTATTTGTAGCTATGCACATTTAACACATGAACTGTGTATAGATTTATGTAAACATATTATGGCAAAATCTCTTTATATCATAGAATTGGATAGGACTCACCAACTCAGAGGCCAAGACTACTGTTGTTGTTGCTGTATTCCAGAGGTCATGGTTTGATCTTCATTTTATCTAAGTCAGTGTTATAATTCAGTTCCAGCAGGATTCCATTATTATTCCAGTGAAGAAGCAGTACTCAGGGTATTCAGACTTTCAAAGTCAAATGTTGGCAGTGGCCAGGAGTGTGACATAAATGAGTGAAGGCAGCTGGGTAGAATACGTGAGCAAGGGGAGGTACCTGCCTTGTCTAATGGGGCAACACCTTTTAGCTCATCAGTTGTACCATGTGTGCATAGTATTTCCAGATGTTCCAATATTTCTAGAGAAGCCATAAATCCAGACTTTTAAATCTCCTGATTTTAAAATGCAGGTGAAATAAATCCTGCTTGCTGCACTGGAAGGATTTTGCCTCTGACTGCTTGCTACTTTAGAATTTCTATAACTTGCTCAACTGTTCAATACATGTGTGTATTTCTTCTAATCAGGATAAGAATATTTATTCACTAATCATCTCATAGGATATCAGTGTGCTGACTGAACATGCCCAAGGGAGACATGAGGCCACTTTGTAGATTCAGCCCAGCACCATGAATTGAAAATAGCTCAGAAGGTGGGACACAGGTACTTTTCTTCACAGGCTGGTGGGAGGGTCAATTGGAATGACTTCTACAGAGAGCAATTTGGCAATATGCTCAAAAGATCTTATTTTAATTTGCTCTATTTAACTCAACAATTATATTTTTATAAATTTATTCTTAACAGAAAGCTACGGATGTTCAATCACACAGGTTTAAAATCATGTGAATTCATACAAAGTTGTTTATCTCAGTATTATTTGTGGGAGTAAATATTGAAAAACCAAAATGTCTAATGAAAACAAATTAATTAAATAAATTATGATGTAATCACTTCTGTATAATGTAATGATTTCCATGACTAGATAAACACAAATAAATACTATTTTAAATTTTAAAAAAGGAGTTGAAGACTGATGGCATGTTTTAGAACATCATAAGGAAGCCCTCGGTCTGATTAACTGGGAGAGACAGTTGGTTGAAAGCTATCAAGTATACATGATGCAAGGAAGGACAGGTAAACCAAGAAACAGAAAGTAGTCAGTCTAATGGAATGCACACCGGAGAACAAAAACATGAAGCTCTAGGTTAACCTAAGGGCTAGATAGGGCACATATGGAAGACAGGACTCTATAGATTCAGGCTGTTTCAAAGCTGGTGTCATATCTGTGGCTGTGATGCTACATCACATCACACAAGTCAGATCTGGCTTTTTGAGCAGCCACATATTTATTGCCCAGTGCCTTGCCTTGGAGGGTACGCCATCGCCAAACTGCTTGCCACTCTGTGGATACGCTAGGTTGTTTCTTGTCTCTGTACCTCAGTCGTTACTGCTCATCCACCTGGGAAGCTCCTGTCCTACCTTCTCTCCATTAGCTGCTACTAGTAGAGTCATGTTCAACTCAGTCATAGTCTCCCCATAACCCCCCCCACACTGTCCCTTTCCCACCCCTAGTCATTGCAGTTCTGTTCTCTTCTTTTGCAAGTTCAACTTATTATTGTGATTGTTGCCTTTTTCTTTCTTTCCTTATTTCCTTCCTTCCTTCCTTCCTTCCTTCCTCTTTGCTTTCTTTCTTCCTTCCTTTTTAATTTATTTTTTAGCTCCCACTTATCAGTGAAGACATGTGATATTTCTCTTTCTGTGCCTGGTTTATTTCACTTAACATAATTTTCTCCAAGCTCATCCATGTTGCTGTGAATGGCAGAATTTCATTCTTCCTTATGGCTGAGTAGTATTCCATTGTGTATATATACCACACTTTCCTTCTCCAGTCATCCGTCAATGGACATTTAGGTTGATTCCTTGTCTTGGCTATTGTAAATAGACCTGCAATAAACATGGGAGTGCAGGTATCCCTTCAACATGATGATTTCCATTCCTTTGGGTACATATCCAGTAGTGGGATTACTGGATCATAAGGTAGTTCTATCTGCAGTTGTTTGAGAAACCTCTATACTGTTTTCCATAATGGCTGTGCTAATTTACAGTCCCACCAACAGTGTAGGAGGGTTCTCCTTTCTCCACATCCTTGCCAATATTTGTTATTCTCTGTCTTTTTAGTAATAGCCAGTCTAACTGGGGTGAGATGGTATCTCAATGTGGTTTTGATTTGCATTTCCCTGATGATTAGTGATGTCAAACATTTTTCATGTACCCATTGGCCATTTGTATGTCTTCTTTTGAGAAAGATCTATTCAGCTCCTTTGCCTTTACTTGGTTTTGTACAGTGAAGTTGTTTAAGTTCCGTGTATATTTTGAATATTAATCCCTTGTTGTATGCATAGTTTGCAAATATTTTCTCCTATTCTGCAGGTTGTCTTCTCACTCTGTTGATTGTTTCCTTTGCTGTACAGAAGCTTTTTAGTTTGACATAATCCCATTCACTTATTTTTCCTTTTGATGCCTGAGCTTTTGAGGTCTTACTCATAAAGTCTTTGCCCAGTCCTGCATCCTGAAGTGTTATCCTGTGTTTTCTTCTAGGAGTTTTATAGTTTCTGGTCTTATATTTAAGTCCTTAATCCATTTTGAGTTTATTTAGGTATATGGTGAGGGGTATGTGTCTAATTTCATTCTTCTACATGTGGATATCCAGTTTTCCTGGCACCATTTCCCAGTGTAAGTTCTTGGTGCCTTTGTTGGATGTAAGTGTGTAGGTTGATTTCTGGGTTCTCTATTCTGTTCCATTGGTCTATGTGCCTGTTTTTATGCCAGTACATGCTGTTTGGGTTACTATGGCTTTGTAGTATGGTTTAAAGTCAGGTGGTGTAATACCTCAGGCTTTATTTATTTGCTCAGGATTGCTTTGGCTATTTGGGGCCTTTGGTCTTCTATATGAATGTTAGGGTTGCTTTTTTTATTTCTGTGAAAAATGTCATTGATATTTTGATGAGGATTGCAAAATACAGATTCTATGAACTTTATTCTAAATAATTTGAAAATGAGTACAACAATTTTGAAAATGACAATGAGCTCTTGTTGGGATCTTTTGAACGTATGTTGGAATCTTTTAGACATTTATGGTAAGTTGGCATTTGTAAAAAATCAGGTATTGGTGTATAATAATGAAGTCACATATATATTTTTTTCACTTGATCCTCAAAATAATTTTGTTATTGCCATTTTGCAAATGGGGAAAGTGCAACTATGCAAAGTTATAATGACTCGGCCAAATAATGTATATACTTGGGTATTACTGATCACAAATCTTTGCTGTATCATATCCTAAAGCTTTCTTTAACTGCTTCTCTTCTTTTATTTTAAAGGGGCTAATGTGGCTTCTTTATGGCTCCACATTTTCTTCATTTTTTTAACCTTATCATTAGGCTGGAGATTCAATTATAAGCCTTTAAACGTGTACTCCCTCTGTTAAGTTGGTAATGTTTTTTTGTTTTTTTGTTTTTTTGGGTTTTTTTTGTCTTTTTCGTGACCGGCACTCAGCCAGTGAGTGCACCGGCCATTCCTATATAGGATCCGAACCTGCGGTGGGAGAGTCGCCACGCTCCCAGCGCCGCACTCTCCCAAGTGCGCCACGGGCTCGGCCCGGTAATGTTTGTTTTATAAAATATTGCTTTTTCAGTTGTAAGACTGTATTAGTCCATTTTTGTTGCTTATAACAAAATACCTGAGACTGGGTGATCTATAAAGAAAAGCGACATTTATTGCTTATAGTTTCCGAGGCTGGGAAATCCAAAGTCCATCTGGTGGTGGTGACAGTGACCCAGAGGTCTCCCATTGCAAGATGGTAGAAGCAGAGAGAGCAGAGAGAGCAAAAGACAGACTCTCCTCTTAAAGTCCTCAGAACCATGCCCCTGACCACCATTTCTAATCCATTTACTACTGCATGGTCCTACAATCCAATCACCTCTTCAAGGCTCCACCTTTCAATTGCCGTAGTAGGATTTCCCACCCTCTTAACAGTCACAGTGGGGGTTAAGCTTCTAATATATGAAATTTGGGGACAAAATTCAAGCTTAAGTGAGTCTTGGGGGGATATAATTCAATCCACTACATAAGACATATTAGTATTATAGAGTTTGGTTTCTTAAATAGAAGTCGTCTATCAAATAAACTAGAAAGAAATTTTTTCCCAAGTTAAACAAATAGAAATCTTTCATTATTTTAGCTTAGACTTGTAGATTTTCTACCAAATTTTCACTTGGGTCTCCAGGAAAAACCTAATCTGGAATCAATCTTGACACAATTTAATGAGAATAGATTATTTTATCTTTACCAATGAATGTTTGCTTCATTTTATTTTGCATATGGAAGACATTGTGGTACTAGAAATTGTTGAAGGAATGCAGAAAGATGCTTAAAGTCCAAGAAAAAGAATACTGACCCGCTCCTACCCCATCTCCTATATTTCTGCCTGCTTTTATATCTTAGAGGTTATGTCTCTCTAGGTTATTCAGCTGCCTACTATTTTATGTTTAACACTCTGAGGGAATTTCCTCAATGGCAGAAATCCATAGCAGCTGCTTCCAGCTTTCAAAAATTAATAGAGCATCTCAGAATGTTTTTGTCATGGGTTTGTCTACAAATTTGTCATTGTTGTAATTTCCTCAAAAGGATTTTGAAAGAAAACTCTCTTCAATGGTGGAAAATATTTTTTATTGTGAAATATTTCAGATGTACGTAAAAGTACGGAGAATAATAAAAGGAAAACCTATGTATCTACCATCTGGCATAAGTAATCAAACATGAAAATAACCAGTTAAGCCCTTTCAATGCCCTTCCTGGGTCTCATTCTTCCTCCTGTCTTCCAGAAGCTACTATTATCTGAATTCAGTGTGTCTCACTTCCACGAATGTGTTTTTACTTTTATTACATATGGACATATCTAAAACAATAATCTCAAGATTTGGTATTATTTTATACGTTCTTCAATAACACATAAATGGTCTCAACCTTTATAAATCCTTCTAAAAGTTTTTTTTTTTTTTGCACGAAAAATGTTTTTGAAAATTATCTGTATTATTGCATGTAGCTTTAGCTCCTCATTTTTACAGTTGTATAGAATTATACCGTATGAATAGACCACAATTCACTTATCCATTTCCATAGTGATGGACAATTAGGTTAATTCACCAACAGTGTTATTACCAGCAATGCCCCATTGAGCATGGCACATTGATAGCTGCACTAAGTTTTTTTAACCTCTCCCACTAGTTATACTGAAGTTTTTTTGTTTTCTGCTTTTTTTTAATTGGCTACCTTCCCTCAATATGTACTTACACTGAACGTCAATCAGTTTTTTTTTGGAAAGCATTAAGAAAATTTTGGTATGTACTATGAATATAAATATGTATAGAGACAGGTAGATATCTCTATACATACTATTTATATATATATATATACACACATATGTATAAATGAGTTTTAAAAAACATTGAAATTGCTTATTTGGAAAAATTTTATGCAGGTTAGAAAATTTAATTCCAAGTTCTTTAGGCATACAGATCAGGCATTTTAATAGGTGACACACATCAAATCAATAATAACATCTGTAATAATAAAAACACTAATACACTATACACATTCTTATAATGCTTTCTCCATAGCAAAATTTATTTGGACAGTTAATTTTCATCCATGATCCACATACCACATTATTTTGAAGATGTATATTTATTTTTGTGTTTTAAAATATCTGCTGGGTATCAGGATACCAATAGCCATCCCCCCCCTCCCCGAAAAGGCCAGAGATTTCAGAACGCTTACCTTTTTTGAAAGAAGAAAATGCCAACTCAGCTTTAAATTTGCCCACTCTTTTCACTGAACTTTTTTTTTAATGATAAAAAAGACTTTGTGATCATTGCTCATCTCAGTATGATAAAATTCTCCTTTCTCCGATCATATAATCCATTAAATCACTTAACTGGCACTTAGGACCAAAATTTGCCACAATATGCTGGAACCCTGAAGGAGTGAGAGTACCCCAATACTCATTGTTTGGGGAGGGTCTTCTTACATTCAGAACACCTCCTGTCTAATATACCACCCAAGTGAGGCTGGCAGCATGTTTGCA
Organism: Cynocephalus volans; assembly: GCF_027409185.1. Classification (NCBI taxonomy): domain Eukaryota; kingdom Metazoa; phylum Chordata; class Mammalia; order Dermoptera; family Cynocephalidae; genus Cynocephalus; species Cynocephalus volans. The sequence goes on along the minus strand of NC_084460.1, from coordinate 85,204,395 downwards.
TATCATGTATTAGTAAAGCTCTGTTTGAAAAATAAAAGAAGTAGAATTTTCTATTCTAATTCTGCTCCCAAAAGGATTATCCTGTGTAGCCCCCGTAGAGCATACACCTACTTTGCAGACCACTAGGTAATCTGATGAGCAAGGCTGGATGGACTGAAGGCAAGGGACAGGGCTTTTCTGGTGCTGGCCGTGGTTAGCAGAAGCTCAGGCTGGAATGAGCGGTGCATGCAGGAGAGACAACAGAAAGAGGAGTAAGCAGTGGGGAGGGACGTGCACTGGTGAGACAAAGGAGGAGAGGAAGGATGGTGTCGGACTGTGCAGGACGCTACTGCCAGGGCTGGGGAGTATACTAAAGGCCAAAGGAGAAGATCTTGGGGCAGATGAGAGACACGATCAAAACATCGCTTTTCAGAAATTCATCTGGCAGCAGATGAGAGGTAATGTTGAGTTAACAGGCATGAAAATAATGGAAAAGAAGAGAGGATTCAACAGATTTTTATGGGAGCAGGTCTGATAAGCTGCATGTCTAAGTCTCCATGTCTGGTGAAGCAGAGGGTAGAGTTGATGTCCAATGAGGTGTCGAGCTTCAGAGGCTTAGTGGATGGTAGTGTCCCCACTAACTGGGCAATGTCAGCAGGAGACTTGGGCAAAGGGAGTGGAGGAACGGGTTCATTCCAGACACACAGACCTTCGGTGTCCATGGAGAGATGTTTAGGAGTGAAGGGAGTGGGAGACTGCCCTGGCCGGTGAAGTTTTGGAAGCTTATCACTTGGAGGAAATAAATAAAGCCATCAGAGTGATTCCTGAAATCACCCACGAAGAGTTCAGAGAACTGGAGAAGACGGTTGCTGACGTTGAAGATTCTGGAAGAGGGAGAGGAACTACCAAAAGGACCCAAGGATGGTCTGAGAGGTAGAAGACGCCATCCCCAGCCCTCTTATCCAGGATTTTGCCTCAATTCTTTACATCCCCTTCGCCTGCTTTGTATTTTTCATTTGGCACTTATCTCCAAAGACTACATATTTTTCTCACTTATTTTATTTTTAGTTGCTCTGCACTAACATTTAAGCTTTGTGAAAGCAGAAATTTTTGTCTGTTTTGTTAACTACCGTATCTCCTGTGCTAAGAACAATGCCTGGCACATAGTAAGTGTTCAACAAATATTTGCCAAATGAATGAATCAGTGAACTAGCAAAGTGTGCCCTATCACAGATACCGAGCAACGCATAAGGGCGGAATACTCAACAGGTTCGCTGCTGCTATTTTAAAGATTTTCAAGTAGTGTTTGTTCCACATAAGCCTCAGATCTTTGTCATGATAAACAAATATCTCTGTTGAAGACAAAGAAATAATAATAATAAAAGTGGCTCCCTGGCACTGATCACAAAATATACGACAGGCAGTCTATAAAGATTACTATTTCATAATCACTGTATGAATTACCTCCATTTCATGAATGAGGAAATTAAGAGATTAAGTAATTTTTGGCTAAATATACTATTAAGCGGCTGAGATGGATTTTAAACCTGGACCTGTGCTCTTTCCACAGGACCATGCTGACCTTGAGACCCAGAAATAGAGCCCATGACTCATTTATTCATGGATTTATTTATTCAAGGAGGCCAGTGAGAGGGATAACAGAAATAGATGAGCTTGAGTAAAGAATGAAGGCCCAGATCTGGCTTGCATGCTCAATGTGGTGGAAAACTACGGGTTTTGAGCAGAGGGGTTCCATAATCTGTCTTAGTTTAAAAAACAAAACAAAACAAAACATTCACTGGGATGTGAATAAAGTAAAGGAAAGCAAGGGTGGAAAGAGGAACAGAAGTTTTGAGACTACTAAAATAATTCAGACAAGAGAAGATGGTGGATTAAAACAGGATCACATTGTTGGAGGTGCTGAGATGTGGTGATATTCTTGATATGTTTTCAAGATAAATATAAGGGGATTTCCTGAAATATTGGATAGAGGGATATGTGGATGTGATGTGCGGGAAAGAGAGGAGTCATGGATAGCTCCAAGATTTTTGGCCTAAGCAGTGAGAAGGATGGGGTTGCCATTAACGGACATGGGGAAGACCACTAAAGAAGTAGTTTTGGGGTATGCACGGGAAGATCTGTTTTGAACATTGTAAGATTAGGATGTTAATTACACATCCTAATGGAGATGTTGAGTAGGTAGTTGGATGCCCAAGTCTGGAGTTCAGGGGAGAAGTCCAACACAGTTGTGTTTGAAGCCATAGAGCAGGTTGAGATTCCAGCTGTATTTAGAAACAATGAGCAAGTAGTTTTCAATCAAAATAGCGTTTAGTGTAAAATACTCTGGTTACCCTCATCTTTACTCACAGTAGAAGGTTGGCAACTACAGAAACTTAGAGAAATCAAGTAAGAAAAGTTCAATGAAGCCACAGCTTCACTGCACTTCATCAGCAATGAAGCTGACTAATTTGTTCCTTCAAAATGGTAGAACTGTTAGGTATAGCCATGCTGACTGTTCAGCAAAGAATGATCTCAATTTGTCAATAAACCGTGTATGCACTGAACTGGAACTTGTTAATAATTCGTCATAAATTACCTTAGAAACAAATAATTCATTTCAGGAGTTCATTTGAACTAGCTGAAGGCAGTATAGTGACTAGTTCCACAGCCTAATCGTTATAAAAATGTTCAGCAAACAAGAATTTCAGTGTATCATCAATAGATTTTTTTTTTTTTTGCACTTCTCTTTGCTACACAAAAATGGAAAGGCCTTTCTGATGACCATTTATAGTTTTCCAAGATGGTGGTGGTGGTCTGATCCCTTGTGTTCTGGGCCTGCTTGCAGGGGAAGCAGGTTTGCCTGTGGAAAAGTGCTTGGGCTAGAAAGAAGGGCTGCTTTCCACATGTCCGTGAATTAATCCCACTTTGAAATGATTAGTGTGTCTTTCTGCCTAATGCCAGGTTCATTTCACATCTTGTACCTAAATTACTATCGAGATCACCTAATTTGTATAGGATGCTGTTGTCAACAGACATACTATTTTTCACCTAAAGAGCCAATCCTGAATCATGCTCCAAGTGGGGATTTGGATCACTGCAGTGCTAGTGACAAGGACTGTTACCATTAGTGCCTTGAAATGTGAAAAGAGGAGGCTGATGAGGATCCCCCCGACTCCCCACCCCCATGCATTTCTGCATTCACTCGAATGGGCAGAACGCAGTCCCACGTCACCAACCGTCAGCATCTGCTAGGGAAGCAGGCTATCTGCTCTGCTCTGTCTGGAGAGCGCTATTTGGCGCAGTTGGGAGCCCCCTTCTCCCTTCAATCAAGCCGCTTCAGACCATCTCCATGGCACCGGTTCTTTCCCTGACACTGAGTGGCAGCCGGGCTGGAGGAGGCCAAGGCAAGGGCCAAGCAGCTGGTGCCAGTCCTGGTTCTGTCATTCAATTAGTTGGCTCAGGAAAGACACTTAATCTAAGTCTCAGCTTTGTCCTGCATCTAGAATAATGCTTCTAGGCAGATAAAAGGGAATAGGAAACGGGAAAATCCTCCTTATGTGAAATGTGAATAATTATGGTTAAGCAACCGATGATTCAAATACAAGAATACCTGAATCAAGCTTATTAGGTTTTTAAAGAAAAATAATGAAATATTTGAGGCATGTAAAAATGTGTCAAGAATAATATAGCAAACATCCGTGTACCATAGCTTGACAACAAAACAAATAGATATATAGTAGAAGCTGTCTGTATACTCCTCCACATCAAATCCCCCCCAATGTAGGAGTAATATAATTGTGAATTTAGAATTTGTCCATTCAATGAATATTTTAAGAAAATGCAATTACATATTTAAGTGCCTCTAAATAGCATAAATAAACAATATGTAGTATTTTTGCATACTTTAAGTTTAAACAAATCATGTCTTATTATATGATTCTAGAACTTACTATTTTGTCCAATAATATATTTTTTGAGAGCTATCCAATTTGACACATGCAAGTAATTTACCAATTAAACTGCTGTATTCCACTGTATGACTAAACCACAATTTAGAAATTCTGTTTCTTTCTACGACAACCGATCACGTTCATGCCCCTCTGGTGGGCAAGTGGGAGGGGTTCTCTTCCAGCATGTAGGTAGTGTCCTAATTGTTAGACTACAGGATATGCACATTTGAAAGTTTGCTTTTTATTGTCAAATTGTTCTCCAAAGTGGTTGTAACAATTTGTACCACCTGTAGCAATGTTTAGATGCCTCATATTTTAATCAACACTTAGTATTGTCAGAATTGTTGCCCATTTAATGAGTATGAAGTACAGTCTCATTGTGGTTTTAATTTGCATTTCCCTGATTAGCAAAATTTGCTTTTGTTTTTGTCTATTGGCTATTCACATTTCCTCTTCTGGTCAAGTCTCCTCTCTCTCCCTCTTTCTTTCCTCTCTCCATGTCTCTCATCATTTTTCTATATATTTTGTTGTTAATGTTGATTTGTATAAGTTCTTTCTATACTCCAAATACTAATTCTTTGTCAGTCATATCTGTTGCTAGTATTTTCATTTTTCTAATGGTGCTTTTTGATACATAAAATTTAAAAAATTAACATAGTCAAATTTATCAATTTTTTTTCTTTTGTACTTTGTAGTTTTTTGGGTGTGTCGTATTTAAGAAATTCTTTTGCAGCCCTAGTTAATTAATGTATTCAACCACATTTTCTTAATGAAAGATTTAAATTTTGCTTTTCATGTTTTGTTTTTTAATTCATGTATAACTGATTTTGCATGTATGATAAGAGGTAAAATTCCATTTTATTTATTTTTTATAGGAAAGCAAAAGTCTCAACACCGTTTGTTAAAAAGTCCTTCCTTTCTCCTGATCTGCAATGCAGGCTTTGTCAAATGCCATGTCCATATGCAAAGGTAGGTCTGCTTTGGATCCTCTATTTTGTTCAGTTATCTGTCCTTGCTTTGAAACCACATTGTTGAAATTATTAAGGCTCCCCAATCTTGTTCTCCTTCATAATTGTCTTGGCTGGTGTGCTTCCTTTTCTTTTCTGTACACATTTTCAAATCATCTTGCTAAATAATTTGGAAAATCATGTTGAAATTTCCACTGGATTGCATTGAATTATTAGATTAATTTGGGTAGGCAGAATGTTAAAGTGATGTACATTCACTTATTCAATAATTTTGAATGCTTACTTGTGCCAGGCTCTGGGATAAAGTTATAAAGAGAGCTTCATGGTCCAGACCTGGTTCATCATCCCCTCACCCCTCTATCTTCCCATCTGGCTCTCTGCACCCAGCCATCGGGAAGCCCTTTCCTGTGAGCAGATGTACGACACTCTCCTCTGTCCTCCTGGTATTTGCAGATGCCCTTCTTTCTGCCTGCAACACTCTTTGTTCCCTCTGCCCCTTGCTAACTCCTCCTAGCTTTTAAGTCTTACTTCCTTGAGAAGCCTTCTTTGCACCCTTAAGTTAGCTGTTATGCTCTGGGCATCCTTTGCATCCACCATACCTCCCCTGTCACAAGCTTCCTCACATGGTATAGAAATTTCCTATGTCCTCTATGGACTATGAGCTTAGTGAGAGGGTGGGGATTATTACGTGTTGCTCATGCAAGTTTCTCCAGCACTGATGGGTTCCAAGTATCTAACACCTGGTTGGCACTCAATAAAAAATACTGTTAAACATATTAGATACATATAAGATAAAAATGAATACATATAAAATAATATATATACTATGTAATATAATAAAAATAATATATATAAGGTAATACGAGGGTACTTCAAAAAGTTCATGGAAAATAGAATTGAAATATAAATCTTTCCATGAATTTTTTGAAGACCTCTTGTATATATATATATATATAAAATAAAAATTAAAAATAATGTTGAGTATGTTAATGTCGATCCTCTGCTAGATGCAAGTCCGTGTGGTAGGCAGTTGGAGCAGGAGGTACAAAAAATTGAACAAACCCTCAGGGAGGGAGCTGAGAGTCTGATGAGCTAATGAGACTTTTGTGTAGATTATAATACACAGCAAAATGTAAGGATTATTGGATTAAGAATAAGCACATAAAGCGCTAGTGTGATAAGCTGCCTTCCCAGACTTATTAAATTCACTTTTCTACTGAATGTATGTAGTTCTATTACCATTTCTGGTGTTTTGAGATATTTTAAATGCAAATATACTTTAAAATTCTACTGATATTTTCAGCAACCACCATGGTCTGTTAAAATGACAGGAACCTCTAATTCCATGGCAAGTAGGAATTGGTTCTGGCTTCAGATGTGAAATATGCTGGCAGAAGAATTTTGACAAAATTTCTGGTTAGCTCTTTATATCATTTCTTCATGACCCTTCTGTTCTCTAGAACAGAACTTCACATTTTCTATAACAGGATTTAAAAACAACAGACATGGCGATTCTTTTCATTGCCTGAATTTAGGCCCCTATCTTCTTTTCTCCGGCTTATTGCTGTGCTGCTCCTTTCTCTCTCCTGTCAATTGTCCTCCCAGACCCTAGAGCTAGAATCCCAAAACACAGATGTGAACAGTCCCCCTTTTCCTTACCAGCCTCTTATGAGCAGCCAGTAGTTAAAGGATCGAGTTCAAACTTCTGGTTCAGCACAGGGGGCCTTCACTTCTTGCACCAACTTATCTTTCCTTCCCTCTCTCCCACTTTGTATCATAATTATTTGCTTTTGCAGTTTTCTCCTTATCCAGGTTGTGAGTTCCTCAAAGGTAGGAACCCTGAGTTATTGCCCTTTTATCTATGATGCCTGGCACTGACAGGTTACCCAGTGAATGTTAGGTAAATTACTTTTATGCAACTCAGGGAGGCTTTTCTAAATTCTGAATGATTATTGCAGAAATCAAATTGAGAAAGCCATATTTCTTAATTGAAAGGTATAATTGGTGTCCTTTGGTCAAAAGAAAGTTCATTTATTGAAATTCTCAATTATTCTTTTTACTTGAGAGTCATGCCATTAACAGCCCACTCATGTGGCTGAAAACACTCCGAATATTATGTAAAAGTGTTGGGCTGAGGCTGAGCTAGAAGGACTGAGTCCAGGAAACCACAGAGATCCCCTCATGGCTTCCACAGTCAGACTCTGATGTAATGACAGTGATGCCTAAAATTCTGTGATATATATACATGCACTGGAAAAACAGCATGTGTAAATGTCAAAGCAATATTTCCTCCCACTGCTAGAATATCTATATGGTTATGTCACTAAGCCTTTACCATTATTCACCATGTGTATAAGATGGCTGAAAGAAAAACAAAGACTATTCCATGTATGCAAACTGGGGAGGATAAATAGTTTGCTATTGCCTCAGTCATCTGCGATTTGGCCAAGGAGAGAGGAAGGAGCAAATAAACAGTCTATGAACTGTCAAAAAGGACATGTCACTATGCCTCCCAAATGAAGGGGCACCTCCAAATAGCACTAAGCCTGGGGGAGCCACCTGTCTATAAGGGATGCTATTTACCTGCCCTCAAACCTTGACTTGTGTCAGGGAGGAACACTTTACCTCCACCACTCCTTCATGTTTCCATGGTCTGATGGAATAGTCCACTTCTCAGGAAGGAAAGTATTAGGGACAATTCCAGTGTCTCCTCAGGGGAGAAGGCATTACTTATCCGATTGGTGAGTTTAGAGAAGGAACTGAACATGCTCAACCTGGCCCCTTCTCGAGTGGCTTTTCTTACAGTATGCCTATCTGCTTGTTTTTTGCTTGTTTTCCGGCCCTGTGCAGAGCCTGTGCAGAGCCTGAGGTTGCCCATATATGCCTGCACCTGAGCAAGAGTCTGTCTGATTAAGAGGTAAATGTTAGAAAGGCCATTGTGGTCAGACATGTGCACCTATCCAGACCTCATTAGTAATAAAGCTGATTTTGATCTCTTTATGTGGTTCTGCCCTGTGTAATTCAATCGGTTAGGAATTAGGAGAATAAAGGGATGTTGGTTATGGTCCTTCACCACACCCCCGTTCCCAGCACTACAATCACCCATTGGGCCCACCTTTTTAAACATGGCGTTGGACACCCACTTAGCATCTCTCCCAACCCCTCTCCACACACACATACACACACAATGCAACATTACAGATAAACCCAAAGCCTATATCTCATCTGTTTCCCCTCCTCCCCAGAAGAAAGAGAAGAAAGCAGTATCACTAGGTATGTCTGTGTCCCAAGCAAATTTGAAACCAGGCTAGTAGCTAGCTAGAAGATTTCTTTTCCCTTTTATAATTACATGTTAACACCATTATTAAATTTGTTTTCTCAAATTCACGTTGGCTTTCTACAAACTGAAATTTCTCTTTAACAAGTTAGTGGAACTAATTAGAGGAAGGGACAGTATCCAGATTTATAGGTAGTGATGGCTGCTGAAGTTGGAAAAATCATAGGATTAATTATTGGGAGACCTGACTCAAAACTTGCTCTATGACTATGAATGGGTCAGACTCTCACTCAGTTTCCTTATCTGTAAAATGAGAATCTCTGCATCCATCATACTAGCTTATAGGGTTTGTGTGAAAAATCAAATAATTGTGGATATGAAAATGCTTTTAAAAACATAAAGTGCTAGTCATTAGTGATATCACTAATTTTTCAAATGAATCGTCGTATCTACTAGGAAAAACAGAGAACAGGTATTACTACTCTTGTTATATGCAATCATTAAATTTAAGAACAGCTGTTTATGAAATTGAGTAAATATAATAATTTGAGAACAAAGTATGACTTTGCTATAACACATGGATTACTAACAGACCTGGCCAGTAAGGTAGTATACGGTATTTGACATACTCTGTGAGAATAACACAAAAGTAATCAATACATGAGCAGAAGTCCATAGTCTTGTGCCATATTTGTAATGCTGACACTGTTTATATGGTTATCCTGGTAACATGGTAATTAGACAAGTCTCCATTGCGTTCTTTAACAGCAACAAAATGCAAATGTGTTTTTTGGGGAAAACTAAAAGGTCTGAGGATGGTAGGAGTTGTAAAGCAAGTGAATCTGTCCTAAATTAGTGAAGCTACAGAATTCCTTTGGTTTCCAAACTTTAGAATCAGTCAACTGTTTACCATTCGTTTTACTAGGTGAGAAAATAAATATGCCCAACTAGGGGCTAGTCAGCTGTGAGAAGTCACAGCAATAGACAAGAACACGGGCAGAATTAGATGACATAGTCTATGGTTTTCTGGTTTGAACACTGAACAAACAACATAGCTTCCTTCCCAGTTCAAGTGTAAAATATAACTTTGTCCTAGCCCCAGTTTGCTGAATTTTTCCAGAAAAACATTGAGTATGAGTAATTTATTTCTGTAATATTCAAAATTTTTTATTATAATAACTGCTTGTGTGTATGTCTACACACAAGTGTATAGTGTAGCATCACTAACAATTTATTGATTAAAACAAACTTGGAAGAATTGAAGACCTTATTTGTGATTGGGACCTGAGATAGCCTACATAAGCAGCCTAGCTTTTAATTGGTAGACAATCCAATATACAAATATAATATAATAAAATTATGAAAAGAGGAGTTGGGGGGAAATTCCAAAATAAAATTTCTGGTTCTTAGGTAAACATTCTACTACTAAGGTTCCAGCAATTTGCAGCTTATTAGTAGAAAGTACAGTGAATAACATTTTTGGTCTTCTTTTGGAGGGGGAGAAATAATAATACTTGTTTTCAAGGAAACGAAAGAGTTCTGATACAGTAACTAAGCTATCTGCTTAAGGAACATCAACAATATGTCTTCGAACAAGGGTGCACAGGTAAGAATAGTTTGAAATGCCCTGGCATATGTCTAAGATGGTTGAACATTCAGGGGGAAAACAAAGAATTTTCTCCAGGAACAAAACACACATGTTGAGAGTGTCATTTCATATATATTCATTGTTACTGCAAAATCAGTGTCCAAACTGGACTTCGGAGCAGTATGGTGTCATCGGAACAGACCCAGACTGGGAGCTTCAAGATTTCAGTTCTACTTCAGGCTCTTCCATTCACTATTGGACTCTTGGTAAGTCAGTTTCCTTTTTCTGGGAATCACTTTTAAAATATTTTTTTTAAATCTATAAAATAAGTGGATAAAGTCAATGAGACTGATAAGCATGTGATTGAGCAAGTGATTGAATCTGTGACTTATTACCTTGATGTTTCAAAACAAGAAGTCAGATTACAGAATGAACCTAAGCTCCTTACCTTTCCTGAGCCTCAGTTTCCCTATTTATAAAATGGATATTGTGATAGCCGATTGGGTTTTTGTGAAGGGTAAGTAGTATTAGGCATGTCAAATAACCAGCATAATGCTTTCAACATGCTATATATTTAGAAACTGGTAGCTATGATTATTACTATGTGCTAGAGGCTTTGAGTACTTTATCATGGTGGTGCACAAACTTTAGAGTGCATCAAAATCACCTGGAGGTAGGGCTAGAGAATAGTTCTAACAAATTCCTAGGTGATACTGATAATAAAATAGTTGTCATTACCTGAAACTATGTGATCCTACCTGAGTAGAAAATATCAATTTATTTGATTATCATCTCATTGAGTTGGCGATACCAAATACAATTAAATTTTAACTTAAATGTAGATTCCTAATGATTTCTTAATGTCTTTAAAAAGATCACAATATGATGGGGCTTTGAAAGGGAAAGTTATGGGGTATGCAAAAGAAAGCCTTCCATACTCTGAGCAATGGAATTAAAGGCAGTGGAAATTGCCAACTTCTTCAAAGTAGATCATAGTATTTTCAAAGTTGGGAATTGATCTTGCATTGTAATGGCCTATCATGCAGACACTACACATCTCTGTCAAAAACTTCCAGACTGCCTGGAAGGAAAGCTATTTAATATATGGTGTGAGGGAAGAACTACAAGTAGTAGAGGACAGAACCACAAGTTTAACCAAAGGGTAAATGCAGACAGAACTCTGATATTCTTTCATATGCCTACAAAATTAAATGGTCATTCACAAAGATGTTAATGGGGTGGGGTTGGAATTAAGGCCTGGGTCAGGAAAGGAGCATGTTCCTGCTGAGCTGCACAAGCTGCCCAGGGCCAAAGGACTCTGAGGAGACTTTCTACTGGAAGATCAAATGAAGACTCCAACCTTGATTGTGTGTAATTGTACTAATAAATGGCAATGTTGGTTGATCAAAAATATTTGGTGAACATTTAGTATTCTATGTCTTTTTTTCTCCAAAGGAGCCTGTAAAATAAGGCTGCACCTTGCAATTGATGGTATCTAAAGACCAAAGAAATATGGCATATGTTTGCACCATAATTTATTTAGTCGTTCCCTTATTGTTAGTAATTCCCAGTAGTTGCTATGATAAATAGGACCACTGTGAGTATATTGGTATCTTCTATAACTGGTTATTTCTTTAGGCAAAGTGTGAGTTAGTTTTGAGGAAAGAGGGTTTTGAAGATATGTAGGTGGGAGCATGGCAATTGTCCCTTTCCTCAGTTTTGAAGGATGGACATTCCTGCATTTCCACATAAAGAACCCATCACACGGCAGAATTTTCCTCCACTCAGCTCTGTGGGCGATTGCTTTGGAAGGAAAAGACAGACCAATTCAATTTCCTTTTTCTTTGACATTTACCCAAATAAAGTGATTATAGTATTTTTAGTTAATCTTCCTAACCTTTCCTTTCTCTTGCAACCTGAAGCAATTTTCTCTCATAGTATAAGGAATTATTGGTTATTCTTCTTTTGCATCTTTTTCATATTCATGGATAGAATTGCTGCCCTTTGAACAAGACAATTATTCCCTAAAAGATAGAAATGGGCTTACTTCCCCTATGGTTCCAAAGTAATTATATAAACAAAATTTTAGAATGCAAGTGAGAATAGCAAAATAGAAAGAGCTGTTGGCAGAGTTAATTGGCTGATCTTTTTATGTAGATCTAATTGGGGATGTCAATTGAATTTTTGGAAATCATTGCTTATTTCCTTGGAGAATTATTTATTGCTCTGTGTAATTTGAATGTATAATACATAGTTTGTTCACTTTTGCATCATAACTTGATGGAGAAAACTATTTCTATCAAGGAGAGATTCAAAAAAAATCTTTTTGAATCAGTATTCCACCCTTCCAGTATGGGTTTAGTGAAAATATACAGATGTAAAATGAGCACATAATGAATTGTTAGGTTTATCATGATTTAGTTATTTCCTGACATTGGAGAGCCAGCAGTGGCATGGTGGGAGAGGTACTGAGAGGATGTGAGCTTTGTTTGGGGTTGTGTCACTTACTAGTTGTGACCTTGGAAAACTCAATTATAACCTCTCCTTGCCTTAATTTTAAAAGTGTAAGACAATGTAATTGTTAATAGTGTTTCTTTCCTTCCTTCCTTCCTTCCTTCCTTCCTTCCTTCCTTCCTTCCTTCCTTCCTTCCTTCCTTCCTTCCTTCCTTCCTTCCTTCCTTCCTTCCTTCCTTCCCTCCCTCCCTCCCTCCCTCCCTCCCTCCCTCCCTCCCTTTCTTCCTTTCTCCCTTCTCCTCCCATCCTCCCTCCCTTCCTCCCCTCCGTCCTTCCTCTGCTTCCACTTTTCATTGCTTTTCTTCTTCTTCTTCCTCTTCATTTAGGGGACAGTGCACTGATTTCAAAATTAGATGAATGTGGTGACACTGGCAGTTGACCTAACCCTTCTGGGTCCCCAGTTTCCTCCATTATAATGTGGTGATAATAAATACTTGCAGGTGATTTTGAAGATTAAGTGAAAGTCTATGTAAAGTTTGGCATAGACACATATTGGGACCTCGATAAATGATACCTGTTATCTCATAATGTGGCTGTGAAGAACATGTGCTAGAACACTTAAAAAATCTTTTATCTGTGTAAAGAATGGTGTCGACTTGAATGCAGGAGGGGTTAGCCCCGTTCATCCTGGTCAGTCTGACTCAGTCTTGAACGTGTGGATGCTGGGGCCCAGCACTGACGCTGCCAGCACAGAACTTGCAAAAATGTCTACTTCTAAACTACTGCTAATTTTAATAAGTTCAAAAACTTTTAATTCAAATGGGACTTCCTAATATTGAATCTCTCCCTTAAAATTGAAACTCAAGTCAATCTCTTGCTTGGTAAAGTTGAGAAGTATCTTAAAAATCAAATTCTAAACTTCTTGATGTAGGGCCATACATACCTACTGAATCAATGCTCTTTCCCTTCTTGGCATCTCTTTGCATAACTAGTCACTTTGCCGGTTGTCTTACAGGTAAAAATATAAAGATTAATTCCTTTCACTTCTCTCTAAGACAACCCAAACCTTCCTCCTGTGGAGTTTGCAGTGTAAATCTCAGAATTTATCTCCTTCCCACACAAGAGGGCTCCTTTCTATACCCACAACTTTGGTAGACCTTAATGACACCTCAATTCATTCTTAGATTCATCTTTTCCCCACTGTTGATATGTTTGTGTGTATGCACCGGTATATTTATCTCAGCACCTGACAAGTTGTAGGCGCACAATAAATATTGGTTGGATAGTGATTGAATGAAGTAGAATGGTGTGTGTGTACATGTGTTGTGTGTGAAAACAGCACAACTAGCTATAAAAATATATTTAATTGCTCTTGTCTTCTCTTCCTGATGTTATTTCTTCTTTGGACATCTCATGGTACTCCCAGATGCTGGTTATTATTTGAAAGTAAAAATTGTGCACATGTTATATTTTTAAACCCAAAGAAGATAAGATACAAGATGGTTTTTAAAAATTCCCTAACAAATACATGAGTGCATTTCGTTGTAAAAGATTCAAATTATACAAAATTACCTAAACAAAATGCTGATGATCCTTTTCATACTTAACTCCTCTTCTCTCCAGAAGTAACCAGAGTTAACAATTTGGTGTGATCCTTCCAATCTCCTTTCTACAAAATTGCACACATGTATAAACATTTACAAATATGTAGGTTTTTTCATATAAAGGACATCATACCATATGCATTGCTTTTTATCGGTGTGTCTTGGAACTCTTTCTACTATCTCTATACACATTGATTATCTTTTTTAATAGTTATCTAAGAGTCCAAAGTGCAAATATCTTGTAGTTTATTTGATCACTTTTCTCATGATAAACATTTATATTTTTTCCCCTAATTTTAGGCTGTTTAAGCCATACCGCAGTATTAAAAATTCATTGTTATTCATATGTGCAAGCATTTCAGTAGGACAGATTCCTGGACATGTATGCTGGTTAAAAAACATACACATTTAAAATGTTGATATATCATTTCACCAATTATTTATACTCTTGCCAATAATGTTTCAGAAGGCCAGAGTGAGGACTTTCCACGCTAAAGAAAAAGATGGTGTTTATCTCCTCAACACAAGTGTGACTAGATAAATTCAGTGATTATATGTGTATGTGTGTACGTAAGGAAATGAGTTAGCACAGGATGTTGGCTCCTTTATATCGGACTAACATTAAAAGTCTCCTTAAATAAATAAGTGTGTTTGACTCTGATCTTATTTAGTAAGAAATAAGTTCACAGAGATAGAGGAAGGTGACATGGGGAGAGGAAAAGGATAGTGTGATTCACTATTCATCAAGATATGAGTATCAGCACCTCATTTTTAAGCCAAATTTGAAGAGAACATACTCTAAAAGTATTGCATGATTAAAATAAAAGATGGAAAGGATTTTTACGTCATTTAATCCAAATGTGAAATTAATCAGTGCTGTGGCTTGCATTCTATCACTGCATACAGAGGAGTGAGAGCAATTAAAACATTACATTAGCTCAACACTTATGAATTTGGGCAATAAGCATGCACTAAAAAAGGACCCTAGAGAAACATGGAGGCTTAGAGTTATCTTTTTATTCAACATGTGCTCTATTATCTTGGGAACTCCAGAATCAGGAGGAAAATTCTCACAGCTAGGCTAATTACTTTAATAAGATCTGCTTTATTTAAAAATAAATCCAAGGCAGATGCCAGAGCTGGCTGGTGACAAATATTTATCCTCTCCATAGCATTTGTGTGTGTGTGTGCGTGTGCGTGTGCGTGTGCGTGTGTGTGTGGTATTGCACAATTGGTTCCTGATCTCCACTTTGCTGGTGCCAAGGAGCAGCATAATTCTTGCCAAATGCATGTGATAGAATGCCTGTTGTCTATCTGTGGGGCTGCTCTGGCCACCTTTCTGTGCCCCTTCTCCTCAGATGTCTAGTTTCTTCTCTTCGCTGCCAGTGCTTGCCCATCTGCCTCTTCAGCTCTGCCCTCCTCAGACCTTCTTTCCTTCATTCCCACGTCCCATCGCTGCCATTCACTTCAGCCAACATTCACTGATGTCTGCTCCCTGCCCGGCTGCCCAGAGTCATGTCAGCTCATTGGATGCACAAAGCAAGCACAATTCCTGCTCCCAGGAAAATTTCAACTTAGTTGAATTTTCCAGAGTTTATTTGATAAACATTTAAAAACAAATATTATGGAAGATAAATTTAATATTTTACTTACCCTACACAGCATCTAGGATGCTATTTAATATGTTACTTATCCTAGATAGCATCTATAATTGAACAGGGGCCTTAGAAAACTAACTAATATAATACCTTCAGCCACTGGTCAAGGTCAGTGCAGGGCAATTTTTATTTCCCCTTGTGGTGAGCGACACCTTCATACCAAGAGGGTGACTCCACGTCCCTTTAAGAGCCCCTCTAGCATCCAGGAACAAGCACTTTCCGTAGGTGGGCTTATTTCACACAGGCCTGCTACGGACATTAACATTTATTTTTTGTATTTACAGCTCTAATCTCAGTTTTATGTGTTTGATTTATCTTTCCTTATCAGACAGAGAATTCATAGCAACACCTAAGGCCCGTGTGGAGTTAGGCCATGCTTATTGAACAGGATTTATATTTTGGTCAAGTGCTCCCCTCTCTGCACATGGAAGAAAGCAGCTCCAACTGTGAAGTGTGGGGCTGCTGCTCGATGCGCTGTCCCTGCTGTGCTCAGCTGGCAGGATTCACACAAAGTGCGGTTGAGAGCCCCAGACATGGTGTGGGCATGTCCCCAAATTACCTCGAGGAGACAGACCTCACTTACGTGGAATCTAAAAAAGTCGAATCCATAGAAGCAGAGAGTAGAATCGTAGTCACCAGGGGTGGGGAAGGGAGGGAATTGGGGAGATGGTCAAAGGGTACAAAGTTTCAATTATGTGAAAAAGTTCTTATGTACAGCATGGGGTCTATAGCTCAAGTATTGTATACTTGAAATTTGCTATGAGACTCAATCTCAAGTGATCTTACTGCACACACAAAAAAGTAACTATGGGAAGAGATAGATATGCCAATTAGCTTAACTGTAATAATGAGTTTATTATGTATGTGCATATCAAAACAGCACACTGTACACATTAAATATATGTAATTTCAATAAAAAATTGAAATAAACAGAAAAACAAATGTTATGCGGCCTTTAAGTTCCAAAGTTCATGGTACATACACCCGGCATCCTGGGAAGCAGTAACTGGGAAAGTCTTCTGCGGGCTGCAAATGGGAGTTGGGAGAAAGAGTTTACTGGCCCATCTTTCAGAAAAGCAAAAATATTAATGATGAGGTTTGCAGTTAGTATCTACACAGTGTGACATAGATTACAAACTATTTCACAGCACAATGCATTTGTCATTTATCAAGTCCCTACTATATTTTAGAAACTTTATAGAAATTAACTCTAGATTCTCATGGTAACTCTGCAATGGAGGTATTGTGCTACTTGTTTTACAAATACAGAGACAGAAAGAGAGCGACTGCTCAAGATCACAGAGCTAATAAGAGGAAGAGCCAGGAACCAAACCCTCCACTGAAGGCCAAAGTCCATATTCTTTCAACAATCTTCCCACAAGTATATTACTTTATTTCTTCCTCATGACAAGCCCATAAAGCAATTATATTCCCCATTTTACCTAGGAGAAAATAAGTGATCAGAGATGTTTAGTAAGTCGTCCAATATCTCACAACCAATCACTTTAGATTCCCCAAACAAGGCTTTTTCTACTTCACTAAAATGCAGCCCTTCTGGAATTACTTCCAGAAACTTCCAAAATGCCCCCCCCAAGTATTATTTATTAAATACTCTCTAGGTGCCTGGTACTATGTGTGTTATTCTTATTTCATAAATGAGGGAACTAAACCTCAGAGATGAAATAATTATTCAAAGTCATTCCAAGAAGTAAGTGGGTCGCTGGGGATCTGCCCCCAGGCAGGCTGGCTCCTGGTCCTGTCTCATTCCCTACATGCCTTTTAGACACTATAAACTTAGACATTTGAGATAATGCAGGGAAAGTTTGGCTATCCAGGAAGGATGAGAGAGAAGGGGAGAAAGAATTTCCTGAAATTTCTGTGGAACCAAAGGTTAATTTTGAGAACTCTGCTTCTGGGCCGAAAGGGAAGGCTGGGGCTGGGGTTTGTTCCTCAAGGTCAAATATAATGTACTAAAGACAGAGTTATGAAATTGCTATCCATGTCCTGGATGTAAAATGTCCATTTACTCTTTAAAAACCAAAAAGAGAGGCGAGCCCAACACACTGAAAAACCAAACATTATCATCCTTAATAACCCAGCTTGGAAATTAATGAGCTGTAGGAATCAAAAGAGAATCATTTTGCTTTGGCTGAGGCAGAAAACACTGATGGAATTCTGTGCCAGTGCATTATGGAGATTTGTAATTGTTCCCCTAAATGGTCAATAGTTTTAATTTGTATATAATACTGATTTTAATCAGCATAGGCAACTGTTTATGCAGGGCTTTTTTTTCCTTTCTTTTTCTTCTCATAGAAACAGCATCATAAGTGATATTTAAGTAGAGCCCCTCATCTGGTTTTTCAAAAATAAATACCCATATTTAAGAAAACAGAATCTTTTCTTTGGGTTATATCAACCAAATAAAAAGAAGGTCCCCTTATGTCACACTATAACATACTCACTCTATTCTGATTCTGCGTAAGAAAACTTTTTGGTGTCAACTGGCTATTGTCATTTATGCCATGGAGATTTTTGTCTGCATTTGGAGGACCCCAATTACAATGAGAGAGTCAACTCTGGCCATAATTACCTATGCCATGGTAGGTCTAACTACACTGATTGCCTGAAAATATTTTTTTTCTGTTTAAATGAATTTTTTTAACTTTTCAGCCAGTTTTAAAGATGTCATATTGATATAGCCTATGGGACACAAATAAGAATAAATTTTTAATAAAATCAGAGTAAATTTTTCATTTGTATTTAATTTTTGAGAAATGAGATAATTAGTTAGTTGAATGATCTGGTTTACCAGCTAACATATATCATGGATCATAATTTTCAGCTAATCACAAAACAATACAAACTCCTGTAATTATGCCTGTTCTCATAAAATAAAATTGGTATTGGCTCTAGTTTGCCCCCACCCCCATTTTTAAATGCAGG
This sequence comes from Cynocephalus volans, assembly GCF_027409185.1. NCBI lineage: Eukaryota > Metazoa > Chordata > Mammalia > Dermoptera > Cynocephalidae > Cynocephalus > Cynocephalus volans. The sequence goes on along the minus strand of NC_084460.1, from coordinate 85,185,974 downwards.
AAGAAGTGATGCCTCTTTGGAACTGTCTTAGTTTACACTATGGTCTGTAAGTATGATGGAAATTTCACTCTTTATTTTATTCTGTGGGTTTTTGAAGACATTACAGACCAGATAAACATATCATTTTGTTTTGGTTTGTTTTATTCATTGTACAACAAACTAACCCCATATCTGGATTTTTTGACTTCAACTTACCACATCATAATGAGATTTTGCTGTATTTAGTAATAATACTGGTTACTATTTATTGAGCAAATGCAATGTGCCAGAGCATTACAAACGCATATGCACTTACATGCATTTATATATACACACAAATCCATTTACAGCCATGCATACCTAGTACTTCTAGGCTGTTATTGATACAGAAGGCAAATATATATATAAAAAATCTATCAATTTTATCACCAATTTCATTTCCAATTAATTCTAAATACCAATGTATCTTGATTTAGTAAAATGCAAGAAGCTAAAGAGTAAGTTACATTCTATAAGCTTTCTGAAAACTTTGAGTTTAGGGAGCATCTCCAAATCAAAGTCCTCTGATGTGAGGACTTTTTTTTTAATGTAATGGTTGGAGGATCAAAGAGGCCACTTGGAATCTGCAATGACCCATGAATCACTCTCCCATCTTATTCAAATTTAAATCCTCTTCTATTTCAGAGGTGGGGACTGGAGTGGGCATTTGACTGTTTATGTCTCTCTCCTTAATCCTAAGTAGCTAAAGCATACATACACTAGAAAAGCAAATTCAAAATATGAACTATTTCTAAGTTCTAAATAAGGTTGACATGCATATCCTGCTCTGGTTTATCAGCAGCTCCTCATCACCACATTTCAGCACCAGGCTTGAAAAAGCATGTAATAAGTATCTGTTAAGCAAATAATTGTGGATGTCCACAAAGTGAAAATGTGATATGCTAATGTTAAGCATCTGTACTATTGGACAGATATACTTTCCTGAACTTTAGATTGTTTTCACTTCTCCTACTGCCTTCAGCAGATTAAACTGAGTTATATCTAGACCCAGTAAAGGAAATGAGATCATCCTGTCAAGCAATCCTTTGTCTCTCAGTTAGAAATCACAAAAACAGCATCTTTGATAGGGAAGGAGAAATAACAAGAACAATTTGAGTGCCCATAAAAGTGATTCCTAAATTTGAATTAGTTTAGGGAAAAAAGTCTCCAAAAACAGCTGCTTATTTAATGGCTAGTAAAAATCTGTGGGAGCTATGTCAGCGATCCCCAAATTGCAGCTAAACTAATTGCTTGGGAGGGTGCTTTGAAGACAGATAAAATATATTGGTTAAAATTTATGGGAAGTTGCAAATGGTTTTAGGAGCTCTGACCTGCCCCTCCTTAAATCAAATCCGTCCAGACCCCTCAGGCCCGAGCCCTGCTCGCCCGTCTTAAACCTTCTCTGATCTCTCACTGCCCCTGATCCCACCGCCTGGCCATGTGCTCATCTGTCATTCAACAAGAATGTACCACTTGCTATCAGGCACTGCCAAAAATGAGACTGCAGGCTCTTTTCCACTATCACACCTGCCCTGAGGTGGTGGTTGGGGGCTAGAAGAGGCCATAGGACTCTGTGATGACCCATGAATCACTGTCCCATCTTATTTAAATTTAAATTCTCTTGTATTTCAGAGGTAAGGGACGGAGTGGGCATTTGACTATTTATGTCTCCTTCCTTAATCCTAAGTAGCTAAAACATACATATACTAAAAAAACAAATTTGAAATATGAACTATTTCTACTACCAGTTAAGAAATACATATTGATGTAAACTAGTTAGTAAGGAATACATTTGCCAGGATTTTCACAGTGCTTTATAATTAGTACCTGTAGGTCAGGATACTCAGTGGGATCATTAAATTCACAGAACACATTCAGTTCACTCTCTCTTGACTCCCACTACATCTCATGGAATCATTCAAGTCTTCAGTAGCTTGTTGTCAGAAGATTCCTCCTCAGGGCAACTTTGGAATTTAACTGCTTGCAGTTTAGGACAGAATTTTCCACTTTTCTACAAGCATCATGCATCCTTCTTGAAGAAAAGGCACGGGCAATAAATACGGGTAGGTACAGTCTTTACCTAAGCAGGATGGACAGAGACGATGGCTTCATAAGAACCACATGTGCATGGGGCGGGGGTGGTAATATTGACACACATGCTGAACAACCTTGTCTTCAATATACCTTTCTCAAGGAATCTTTTTGTAATAATATCAAGATGAGATATTTCTCATGTAAAGCATCATGCACAATGCCTGACACCAGCAGCAACCTAGTATGCATTAGTTTCTTAATCTTTTATGGATCCCCCCAACCCAAGCATGCAGCTATGCTTATGCGTACACACACACACCACCTCCCCCTTCCCAACATGCACACACATACACACACAACTTGACCAAAAACTTAGTCCCACCTTGCTGACTGCAGTTCTGCTCTTTACAAACCATCCTCACCAACCTCAGTCTTACTTTGTCTCACTTTGCCTGATTTTCTGAAATCTCTGGAGGAGCTAATGAGGAGGACACTTTGTACTGTCCTATTTAGGTTAAAAGGGGAAAAAGACATTCTCTATTTCCATGACACAAAATAAACAAGTAAAGTTAAGTAATTACTGTTTTCCCAAATCACAGCATGCAGCAAAGTGCTTATAAAAGGCACAGGTGTGAACCGCATGGCGCTTCCTTCCCAGCTTGCCCTGCTGCAGAATCAAAACAAGAGGCCTCCCAGTCCTGCCAAACTGGCAGCCACTCCTACTTCTCAGAACCCACTTGTGGAAGAATGGGCTGCCAGATTTAACAAATAAAAATACAGGACAGGCAGTTGAATTGGAATTTCAGATAAACAACAATTTTTTTAGTATAAGTATGTCTCAAAAATTGTTTGGAACATACTTACACTAAAATCTTATTTGTTGTTTATCTGAAATTTATGCCCAATTTAACTGGGCATCTTGGATTTCATCTGCCAACCCTAGTAAGTGAACATGCAAGAACTAGATTATCAGGTTCACTCTGTCGCAGCGATTCTTTTAGAGCTCTAGTCTATACCACCTAAAATATTTATTTAAAGGAAATCACTTATTTGGACACGGTTTTCATACCTAGGGCACATCAGAATCATCTTCAGGGATTCTAAAATACAATTGGCTGGGTGGGTCTCCAGCATTTCTGATTCAGTAGGTTTGGGGTGGGGTCTGAGAATACCTATTTATAATAAGATCCTAGGTGGTGCTGATGCTGCAGGTCAAAACAGACATCAAGGTGACTTCATTGGCCCAGTGATGGAGTTTGGATGTGCAAAACTCATGTGGAAATCTGATCCCCAATGTGGCAGTGTTGGGAGCGTTTGAGTCATGGGCGTGGATCCCCCATGAATGGATTAACGCTCTCCCTGGGCGGGTGGAGGCAGTAAGTGAGTTCTTGCTCTATTAGTTCTCCCGAGAGCTTGTTGCTTAAAGGACCCCGGCACCTCCTCTCTCTCTCTATTGCTTCCTCTCGCCATGTGATCTGCTTGTACCCGCAGGCTGCTGCCACTTTCCGCCCTGAGTAGAAGCAGCCTGAGGCCCATGTCAGATGCAGCTGTCCCAGAATCGTAAGCCAAATAAACCTCTGTTCTTTATAAATTACCCAGTCTCGGGTTCACAGAGTTTAGACAGTGTTGTTCCCTCCAAAACTCATGTGGAAATTTGATCCCCAATGTGGCAGTGTTGGAAACTGATTGAGTCATGGGGGTGGATCCCTCACGAATGGATTAATGCTCTCCCTGGGGGGCGGGGGGTGGGGTGGGGTGGGGGGATTAATGAGTGAGATCTCACTCTATTAAGTTCCCACACAGGCTAATTGTTTAAAAAGACGCTGGCACCTCCCCCCACCTCTTACTTCCTCTCACCATGTGATCTGCTTGTACCTGCCAGCTGCCTGCTGCTTTCCACCATAAGTAGAAGCAGCCTGAGGCCGGTGCAGCTGTCCCAAATAAACCTCTGTTCTTTATAAATTACCCAGTCTCAGGTATTCTGTTATAGCAACACAAAAATGGACTAATACACCCAGGTCATCATGATCTTTCACAATGAAAGAGCTTTGTTTAGCCAAAGAGAAGGATTGGAAAAAGGAAGGGGTTAATGTTTAAAGCAGCTTCTGTTAAATGCGAGAGGCTGTAGTGTACTTTTTTCCTGAGAGGAGGAGTTTAGAACAACAAATACTGAGAGAGTAAGCAATATTTTTTTTAAAAAGTCTTAAAGATATTGTATTTTATGCAGAAATAAGATTACCTTCTCCCAAACCATTATCATTTTATCTCTTCTCAACCATGATACAAATTGAAGTCAACCTAGAAACAGAGTAAGAAAATTAGATTTGTCTCACTATGTTTTGGTGCTGAGGAAACACGTGGAACAACTATAGCGTAAATTCTTAGGATCAAATACTAGTGATGACATATGAGGGAGAAGAAGTTTCTAGAAATTTGTGAGAATAGTCGGGCAAGTGAAGATTATACACGCAGACTCATACCCTCTACTAAACTGAAAATATCTTTCATTTTTATCTCTTTCAAAGGCATTTTTTATTTCCAACATCAAAAAAATGGATTTTGACTATTGCCCATCCAAGCAGACACCGTGGAGACAGGTTGCAAAACGTGCCCTATCCAGGGCGTTGCTGATGGAAAGCCATGAGCTCAGCCAGCAGGGCCTGTTGTTCTCTCTATTCAGCAGGGTGTAGGCCTCACAGTCACATGGTGTACATGAGAATTCCAGTTTGGCCACTTATTAGCTGGGTGACCTTGAGAAATTCGCATAACCTCTGAGCCTAACACATTTTCCCAACTCCAAAGTGTGGATGGAAATAAGATCTTCCTCACAGAGAATTTGTGATGGTTCCATTGAGATGGTGTAAGGAAAAGAGCCCTGCACAGAGCTGCACATTCAAGAGGCTCATTGCACACTTGTCCACATGGACCACAAAAAACCAAATCTACTGGGAGCACTTTGGTGCTCATGGATGCCTGTAATCATTTTTATCTCCTACTCACATAATCTCATAGTTGCTAAAATTTTTCCTAGCTTCTTCTCTGAACAGAACCGCATGTCTTTATTTATTTTTTTTTGTAGGCATTTGTTTAATTGCTAGTTATTTCAAGTAATCTTCAATGAATAGAAAAGTTAACTTTTAAATTATGTTAATTACTGTTTACCTGTCATCATCTTTTGTTCTATAGATACTGTCAGCTGCCAAGTCAGGACTCCTGGGTTCTAGTCATTCTTACACTAATCAGACTTCTGCCCTTGGGCCAGCTGTCTAACTTCTTTGGGCCTCAGTTTTCTCCTGTATAAAATGGAGGTAGAGTAGAGGTGTAGAGTTGACCTTCCATTCAGGGAGATTATTTTAAGATATGGCTTGTATATCTAAATATTCAGTGCAAAATGGAATTGAATTTTTAGAAAACTAGCCGACCAGTTGCCTACTATTATGAAAAATGACTTGATTATGTAAAAGCTGAAGTAACTTGACTAACCATATGAAGTTTTAATCTGACCATACATGGAAAACAAAAGGTAACAGCTTTCTTTGAATATTGCAGATCTCATGACATAAAGGCTATTCCATGTCCTGAATACAGAATCATGCTGTCTTATCCTTCTTGCATATGCTCCACCATATGTAACCGTGGCACCTGGCACCTGGGAAAATTTAGCATTCCCAGACCCAGCTTTTAGATTTTTTGGACTTTATTTATAATCAAACTTTTTTTTTCTGAGTTAAAAAAGTAGCACATAAGAAATTTGGAAAACTTAGAAAAAAATATAAGGAAACATAAAAATCATTAGTAATTCTACTCTCTAAAGACTTTAACATAACATTTTAGTCTTTATTTTCAACTTTTTCTGATATAATATCACATGATATATAGAATTTGGCATTCTACTTTCTGGCTTAATGTTATGTTGTATGGATTTCCTCATGCTTTTTAAAACCTTTGTGAATATCATTTTAAAAATTATTGCATATTAGGCAAGAGAAAGAAATAAAAGGCATCCAAATAGGAAAGGAAGAAGTAAAATTATCTCTATTTACTGATGACTGATCTTATATACAGAAAACTCTAAAGACTCCACCAAAAAACTGTTAGAATGGATAACTTCAGTAAACAATCCCATTTACAATGGCAACAAAAAAATTACCAAAGTGTAAATTTAACCAACGAGGTGAAAGGCTTGCTTACTGAAAACTATAAGACACTGACAAAAGAAATTGAAGAAAACAAATAATGAAAAGATATCCCATGATCATGGATAGGAAGAATTAATATTGTGAAAATGTCCATACTACCCAAAGCAATCTACAGATCAAATTTCCAACATAATTTCCCTATCAAAATTCCAACATAATTTTTCACAGATATAGAAAAAACAATCCTTAAATTTGTATGGAACCACAAGAGACCCCTCATAGTCAAGGCAATTTGAGCAAAAAGAAAAAAGCTGGCATCACACTCCCTGATTTCAAAACATATTATAGAGCAATTATAATCAAAACAGCATGATTCTGGCATAAAAACAGACACATTGACCAATGAAATGAGATAGAAAGTCCAAAATAAACCCATGCATTTACAGTGAATTGATTTTTGATAAAGGTGCCAAGAACACCGAATGGGGAAAAGACAGTCTCTTCAATAAATGGTGTTGGAAAAACTGGTTATCCACCTGCAGAAGAATAAAAGTTGATCTTTTTCTCACATCATATACAAAAATCAATTCAAAATGGACTAATGATTTAAATATAAGACTTGAAACTGTAAAACTATTAGAAAAAAACATAGAGAAAGAGCTCCATGGCATAGCACTGGGCAACAATTTTTTGGGTATGATCCTAAAAGCACAGACAACAAAAGCAAAAATAGACAAATGGGATGGCATCAAACTAAAAACCTTCTGCACAGAAAAGGAAGCAATTAACAAAGCAAAGAGACAACCCACAGAATGGGAAAAAATATTTGTAAACCATACATTTGATAAATAAGGAGTTGATATCCAAAATATATAAGAAACTCAAATAACTCAATAGCGAGAAAACAAATATCCCAATTAAAAAATGGGTAAAGGGGGCCGAGCCCGTGGCGCACTTGGTAGGGTGCTGCGCTGGGAGCGCGGCGACCCTCCCGCCGCGGGTTCGGATCCTATATAGGACTGACCGGTGCACTCACTGGCTGAGTGCCGGTCACGAAAAAACGACAAAAAAAAAAAAAAAAAAAAAAAATGGGTAAAGGACCTGAACATATATTTCTCAAAAGAAGACATACAAATGGCCAACGGGTACATGAAAAAATGTTCAACATCACTAATCATTAGGGAACTGCAAATTAAAACCACAATGAAATATCACCTCACACGTGTTAGAATGGTTTTTATCAGAAGGATGAAAGATGAGTTTTGGTGAGGATGGGGAGAAAAGAGAACTCTTGTACATTGTTGGTAAGAATGTAAATCTACACAGCCATTATGGAAAATGGTATGGCGTTTCCTCAAAAAAATAAAAATAGAACTACTATAATGATCCAACATTTCTAATTCTGGGTATATATCCAAGGGAATTGAAATTAATATGTCAATGGTACACCTGCACTCCCATGTTCACTGCAGCATTATTCACCATAGCCAAGACATAGAATCAGCCTAAGTGTCCATCAACAGATGAATGGATAATGAAAATGCAGTATATATACACAATTAAGTACTACTCGGCCTTTAAAAAGGAGAGAATTCTGTCATTTGTGAAAATGTGGACAAACCTTGAGGACATTATGCTATGTGAAATAAGCCAGGCACAAAAAGACACATACTGCATGACCTCACTTATACGTGGAATCTTAAAAAGTCAAACTCATTAAAGTATAGAGTAGAATGGTAGTTACCAGAGGCCAGGGTGGGGGTGTTGAGGGGAGGGCAGAGAGGGAGGGAACGGGGAGTTGTCAGTCAAAAGGTACAAAGTGTCAGATAGGAGAAATAAGTTTGAGATCTATTGAACAGCAGGGTGACTACAGTCAATGAAAATGTATTATGTATTTCAAATAGCTAAAAGTAAATTTCAAATATCTCACCATAAAAAATGATATGTAAATGAGGTGATCGATATGCTTGATTTAATCATTCTGCATTGTATGCACATATCAAAATGCCATATTATACCCCATTAATGTGTATAATTACAATTTGACAAATAAAAACATTAGTAAAAATAATAAAATAAAAAAATTGCTGCATAACATTCCATTATATATATATATATTTTTTTTTTTTTTTAATTTTATTTTGTCGATATACATTGTAGCTGATTAATGCTCCCCATCACCAAAACCTCCCTCCCTTCTCCCTCCCCCCCTCCCCCCCAACCATGTCCTTTCTGTTTGTTTGTTGTATTAACTTCAAATAATTGTGGTTGTTATATCTTCTTCCCCCCCCCCCCGGTTTGTGTGTGTATGTGTGTATGTGTGTGTGTGAATTTATATATTAATTTTTAGCTCCCACCAATAAGTGAGAACATGTGGTATTTCTCTTTCTGTGCCTGACTTGTTTCACTTAATATAATTCTCTCGAGGTCCATCCATGTTGTTGCAAATGGCAGTATTTCATTCGTTTTTATAGCTGAGTAGTATTCCATTGTGTAGATGTACCACATTTTCCGTATCCACTCATCTGATGATGGGCATTTGGGCTGGTTCCAACTCTTGGCTATTGTAAAGAGTGCTGCGATGAACATTGGGGAACAGGTATACCTTCGACTTGATGATTTCCATTCCTCTGGGTATATTCCCAACAGTGGGATGGCTGGGTCGTATGGTAGATCTATTTGCAATTGTTTAAGGAACCTCCATACCATTTTCCATAGAGGCTGCACCATTTTGCAGTCCCACCAACAATGTATGAGAGTTCCTTTTTCTCCGCAGCCTCGCCAGCATTTATCGTTCATAGTCTTTTGGATTTTAGCCATCCTAACTGGGGTTAGATGGTATCTCAATGTGGTTTTGATTTGCATTTCCCGGATGCTGAGTGATGTTGAGCATTTTTTCATATGTCTGTTGGCCATTTGTATATCTTCCTTAGAGAAATGCCTACTTAGCTCTTTTGCCCATTTTTTAATTGGGTTGCTTGTTTTCTTCTTGTAAAGTTGTTTGAGTTCCTTATATATTCTGGATATTAATCCTTTGTCAGATGTATATTTTGCAAATATTTTCTCCCACTCTGTTGGTTGTCTTTTAACTCTTTTAATTGTTTCTTTTGCTGTGCAGAAGCTTTTTAGTTTGATATAATCCCATTTGTTTATTTTTCCTTTGGTTGCCCGTGCTTTTGGGGTCGTATTCATGAAGTCTGTGCCCAGTCCTATTTCCTGAAGTGTTTCCCCTATGTTTTCTTTAAGAAGTTTTATTGTCTCAGGGTGTATATTTAAATCCTTAATCCATTTTGAGTTGATTTTAGTATATGGTGAGAGGTATGGATCTAGTTTCATTCTCCTGCATAACGATATCCAGTTATCCCAGCACCACTTGCTGAAGAGGCAGTCCCTTCCCCAGTGAATAGGCTTGGTGCCTTTGTCAAAGATCAGATGGCAGTAAGTGTGAGGGTTGATTTCTGGATTCTCTATTCTATTCCATTGGTCAGTGTGTCTGTTTTTATGCCAGTACCATACTGTTTTGGTTATTATAGCTTTGTAGTATAGCTTAAAGTCAGGTAGTGTTATGCCTCCAGCTTTATTTTTTTTGTTGAGCATTGCTTTGGCTATTCGTGGTCTTTTATTGTTCCATATAAATGTCTGAATAGTTTTTTCCATTTCTGAGAAAAATGTCTTTGGAATTTTGATGGGGATTGCATTGAATTTGTATATCACTTTGGGTAGTATGGACATTTTCACTATGTTGATTCTTCCAATCCAAGAGCATGGGATATCTTTCCATCTTCTTGTATCCTCTCTAATTTCTCTCAGCAGTGGTTTGTAGTTCTCATTATAGAGATTTTTCACCTCCTTGGTTAAATCAATTCCTAAGTATTTTATTTTTTTGGTGGCTATTGTAAATGGGCAGGCTTTCTTGATTTCTCCTTCTGCATGTTCACTATTGGAGAAAAGAAATGCTACTGATTTTTGTGTGTTGATTTTGTATCCTGCTACTGTGCTGAAATCATTTATCAATTCCAACAGTTTTTTTGTAGAGGTTTTAGGCTGTTCGATATATAGGATCATGTCATCTGCAAACAGGGACAGTTTGACTTCATCTTTTCCAATCTGGATGCCCTTTATTTCCTTCTCTTCTCTGATTGCTCTGGCTAGTACTTCCAACACTATGTTGAATAGGAGTGGTGAGAGTGGGCATCCTTGTCTAGTGCCTGTTCTTAAAGGAAAAGCTTTCAGCTTTTCCCCATTCAGGATGATATTGGCAGTGGGTTTGGCATATATGGCTTTAATTATGTTGAGATACTTTCCCTCTATACCTAACTTATAGAGGGTCTTTGTCATGAATGAGTGCTGAACTTTATCAAATGCTTTTTCAGCATCTATAGAGATGATCATATGGTCCTTGTGTTTGAGTTTATTAATATGGTGTATCACATTTATTGATATGCGTATGTTGAACCAACCTTGCATCCCTGGGATGAATCCCACTTGATCGTGATGAATAATTTTTCGTATGTGTTGCTGTATTCTGTTTGCTAGTATTTTAGTGAGGATTTTTGCATCTATATTCATCAAGGATATCGGCCTGTAGTTTTCTTTTTTGGTTATATCTTTACCTGGTTTTGGTATCAGGATGATGTTTGCTTCATAGAATGAGTTTGGGAGATTTGCGTCCGTTTCAATCTTTTGGAATAGTTTGTAAAGAATCGGTGTCAATTCCTCTTTGAATGTTTGGTAAAATTCTGCTGTGAATCCATCTGGTCCTGGGCTTTTCTTTGTTGGGAGCCTTCTGATAACAGCTTCAATCTCCTTTATTGTTATTGGTCTGTTCAAATTTTCTACGTCTTCACGGTTCAGTTTTGGGAGCTTGTGTGTGTCCAGAAATTTATCCATTTCCTCCAGATTTTCAAATTTGTTGGCGTATAGTTGTTTATAGTAGTCTCGAATGATTCCTTGTATTTCAGATGAATCAGTTGTAATATCGCCTTTTTCATTTCTAATTTTTGTTATTTGAGTCTTCTCTCTTCTTTTTTTTTGTTAGCCATGCTAATGGTTTGTCAATTTTATTTATCTTTTCAAAAAACCAACTTTTTGATTCGTTGATCTTTTGAATTGTTTTTTGGTTTTCAATTTCATTCAGTTCTGCTCTGATCTTAATGATTTCTTTCCGTCTGCTAACTTTAGGATTGGATTGTTCTTGTTTTTCTAGTTCTTTAAGGTGAAGTGTTAGGTTGTTCACTTGCCATCTTTCCATTCTTCTGAAGTGAGCATTTAATGCAATAAATTTTCCCCTCAATACTGCTTTTGCAGTATCCCACAGGTTTTGGTATGATGTATCATTGTTTTCATTAGTTTCAATAAACTTTTTGATTTCCTGCTTGATTTCTTCTTGGACCCATATGTCATTAAGTAGAATGCTGTTTAATTTCCATGTGTTTGTATAGTTTCCAGAGTTTTGTTTGTTATTAATTTCTAGTTTTAATCCATTGTGGTCTGAGAAGATACATGGGATAATTCCAATTTTTTTGAATTTATTGAGACTTGATTTGTGACCTAATATGTGATCTATCTTGGAGAATGATCCATGTGCTGATGAGAAGAATGAATATTCTGAGGTTGTTGGGTGGAATGTTCTGTAGATATCTGCCAATTCCAATTGGTCTAGAGTCTTGTTTAGATCTTGTGTTTCTCTACTGATTCTTTGCCTAGATGATCTGTCTAATATTGACAGTGGAGTGTTCAGGTCCCCTGCTATTATGGTATTAGTGTCTATTTCCTTCTTTAGGTCTAATAGAGTTTGTTTTATAAATCTGGCTGCTGCAACATTGGGTGCGTACATATTTATGATTGTTATGTCTTCTTGATGGATCAGTCCTTTTATCATTAAGTAGTGTCCCTCATTGTCTCTTTTTATGGTTTTTAGTTTAAAGTCTATTTTGTCAGATATAAGAATAGCCACTCCAGCTCGTTTTTCTTTTCTGTTTGCATGGTAAATCTTTTTCCATCCTTTTACTCTTAGTCTGTGTGAATCTTTATGGGTGAGGTGGGTCTCTTGTAGGCAGCATATAGTTGGGTCCTGCTTTTTGATCCAGTCAGCCAGTCTGTGTCTTTTAATTGGGGAATTTAAGCCTTTAACATTAAGAGTTGTTATTGAAAGGTGTTGATTTATTCTTAGCATTTTATTGGTTGTTTGGTTGTCTTAGGTGTCTTTTGTTCCTTGCTTTCTGATTTACTGTTTGGTTTCTTTGTTTGTTGGTTCCTTAGGTTGTAGATAGTGTTTTTGTTAGCTTGTTTTCTCTTCATGAATGCCATTTTTATTGTACTAGCGGGTTTAGATTTTTCTTAGGTTTTTATGGCAGTGGTAGTTATTTTTCAGGAACCAAACCCAGTACTCCCTTGAGGATTTCTTGTAAGGGTGGTCTTGTGGTAGTGAACTCCCGCAGTTTTTGTTTGTCTGAGAAATATACTATTTGCCCCTCATTTCGGAAGGATAGCCTTGCAGGGTAGAGTATTCTTGGCTGGCAATCTTTGTCTTTTAGTATTTTGAAAATATCATCCCATTCCTTTCTAGCTTTTAGGGTTTGTGATGAAAAGTCTGATGTTAACCTGATTGGGGCTCCCTTATAGGTGATTTGACGCTTCTCTCTTGCAGCTTTTAAGATTCTCTCTTTGTCTCTGAGTTTTGCCAATTTGACTATGACATGTCTTGGAGAAGGCCTTTTTGGGTTGAATACGTTTGGAGATCGTTGAGCTTCCTGGATCTGAAGATCTGTGATTTTTCCTATACCTGGGAAGTTTTCTGCCACTATTTTGTTGAATATGTTTTCAATGGAATCTCCATTTTCCTCCCCTTCTGGAATACCCATGACTCGGATATTTGAGCGCTTGAGGTTGTCTGATATCTCTCTCAGATTTTCTTCCATGTCCTTGATTCTTTTTTCTTTCTTTTTGTCTGCTTGTGTTATTTCAAACAGCCCATCTTCAAGTTCAGAGGTTCTCTCTTCAACTTCGACAAGCCTGCTGGTTAAACTCTCCGTTGTGTTTTTTATTTCGCTGAATAACTTCTTCAGTTCAGCAAGTTCTGCTACATTTTTTTTCAGGACATTGATTTCCTTGTATATTTCCTCTTTCAGATCCTGTATACTTTTCCTCATTTCATCATGATGTCTAGCTGAGTTTTCTTGTATCTCATTCAGTTTCCTTAGAATTATCACTCGAAATTCCTTATCAGTTATTTCAAGGGCTTCTTGTTCTATAGGATCTAGAGTATGAGATTTATTAACTTTTGGTGGTGTACTTTCTTGATTTTTTGTATTTCTGGTGTCTTTTTTTTGGTGTTTATTCATTGTGGCAGGGGGTTTCACAGTCCACCGGTTTAAGACTAATGACTAACTAGGATGTTGCTGTGGTTGCCAATTTGGTATGGCTCCCGCCGTGACTGCTCAGTTGGCCTCTAGTGTCTTGTGTGTGTGGTTGCCTCGGGTCTTGGGCTTCTCCGGGGATCCACCTTTCTGGTCAGCTTGTACTCTGCTGGGCTGGTTTATCACGTACCACAGGGTGTGTGATTTCTGTTGAGCTTTCACTTTCTGTACAGGACTTCTCCCCGTTCAGTGTGCTCTGGCCCAGGCTGTTAGATCGTGCAGTGGCGACCCCACCGGGTGTGTGGTTTCTGTCGAGTCTCCGCCTCCCTGGCCGCACGTCTCCCCCCTCTGTGCACACTGTGCTGGGTTGGGGCGTGTCTTCTGCACCCCTCGTCTATCAGCTGGGCCTTCAAGACCCTGCTCAGCACCGCCTCGCCCAGGAAGTCTACCAGGTTTCTGCTAGGCACAGACGACCAGTCTCTCTGGGTGCCTTTGTAGCACTGTGTAGATCTTTCTCGGGTCTTGTTCACCTTTGTATCCCCCCGGTATAAACCGAGTCTAGTGCCCGCCTGCAGCCTGCTCTCCGGCAGGTTCAAGCAGACCTGGGAACTCTCCTACCACACTATTCCCAACCAGAAATTCGTTAGGCTTTTTTCCAAACTGGTGGTCGCAGAGATGGTATCTGCCTCCCAGTAACAGGAAGTTTACCGGGGCCGGAGTCCAGGGTGTGGTGGAGTGACAGTCGGCCCGCCCGTACTTCCTAGCCCTCCCAAAACTGGTCGGGACGCCCCACACCCCCAGCCCTGCCAGAGAACCGTGGAGGGAGTGGGAGAGGAGGTCAGCCCGCAGGGTCCGGAAAGCCCCGCGCCAGGCCAAGCAAATGGGCTCAGTGATGGCCGAGCAGGGCGGAGCTGCCCGCACCTGGGAAAATGGAGGCAGCACCGGGGCAGTGAGTGGCCTGGTGGTGCAGGCAGGGAGCCGCGTGGGCATCCACCCCCCGAACAGAGCTGTGCCAGGGATCACTCACAGTGCTGTGCCAGGTCGGGCGCTCGCTCTGTCTGTGGTTTGTTGCCTTCCGTGTTCTCGGCGCTGCCGCCTCGGGCTGTTCAGTCGCGGAGCCGCTCGGGCGCTCCCAGGAGTCTTCTTTAATGCCGGCCTGAAACCTTGAATCCTGGATAGGGCAGCTGGCCACCTTCAGTGCGGCCCCAGCCTCCGGGATCCTGGCTGCATCCACAGCAGCCCTGGCGCCGTGTTCCCTGTTTCAAGACTCACTTTTGCAGCTAAGAATCAGTTCTTTTCCTGCTCCACACTTCAAAGCTGTTGCCTGTAAATGAGGCAGCCTCTCCTGCCGGGGGCAAAGTGGCGTTGAGCCCCCACGACCGGCCAGCAGCAGCAGTCCTCCCTTAAGAGATGGCCAGAGAAAGGTCCACAAGTTTCCCGGCTGCCTGAGGCCCAGTGGCCACCTTTTCCACCTCAGCTACTCCGCGCCAGCCGCCGCAGCCGCCGCCATCTTGAAACTCCAACATTCCATTATATAAATTTATCATAATTTATATTTCCTTTTTTTTCCCACAAAGGTCTAGATTTTGTTTTTGTTTGTTTTGGTTTTAGTAGTATAGTCTATGCATAATAGTGCATATTGATAGCTTAAAATTAAAATTAAAATCACTGTGTCTGCTCTTGTAAAACCTTGGTATACCTATTTTGAACTTCTTTCAACCGAATGTGCAGAATTCCCTTCCCAACCACAAATGAAAATCCCTCTATAAGGGAATTTAAGAATTACAGAAAAATTAGGGCTGAGGATGGAGATTAAAGGCAATAAACGTAACCCGCTATTACGCCAAGAGCCCATCTATGGCATGCTATGCATCATAAGTGAATGCTAGTGGGTACAATACAACCAATGTTGATTTACCAGCCCTTAGCAGCCTTGAAACATCTTGGATTCTCTCTTGATGTCTCCTTAAGATGCCTGCAAAGTCATTTTGAAGAGTCACAGATGAGCTGCCCACTGAAAGACTCAGTTGTTCTCTGACTGCCCCTTTATCCCAAAATGCTTTTCGGTTTTTCCAGCTCCAAGTTGTCAACTTTCAGAGGTTTCTACATTCGTGGCCAGGCCCCAAGAAGAGCTTCAAGGCATAGCCCCTTGGTCTCTGGTTTACACAGCACAGCATCTGCCTTCCCACAGACACAGAAGTGCGGCTGCACGCCTGGGTTTACTTGCCCTCAGCTTCCTCTATTTCTCCCAAGACCTCACTGTGAAAGCTTCAACTCCTGCAGCTTTTGTCTTGCTTCCTGTTTCTATTCCCAGCTCTTCTTTTCCTGTTTACCTCCAAGTGAAGTGACTTCCGGATAATGGAACGTTTTCAATGTTGCCAAAAAGAGATATGGAAATGAGACCATATACATATATGAAAAATTTAAGATCAAGAAACTGAAAGATGCGTAATGGGTTTGGGGTGGGGCTATTCTGTGTTTGTCAGCATGAAGCTTTTGAGAAAGTAAAATCAGCAAGTAAATAAACTCATACCAAGGCTTAGTTATTTTTACTAACATGTAATTTACATACTATAAAATTCACTCTTTTAAAGTGTACAATTCAATAGTGTTTAATATAGCTGCAGAGTTGTACAACCATCACCACTATCTCTAGAACATTTTCTTCATTTTCCCCAAACAACTCTATATAGTAACCATTAGCAATCATTTCCTCCCTTAATTTCTCCCTTTCCTGAGCCCCTGACAACTACTAATCTATATTCTGTCTCTATGGATTTGCCTATTCTGGACACTTCATACAGACGGAATCATATAATATGTGATCTTCTGTGTCTGGCTTCTTTGATTAGCATAATGTTTTCAAGGTTCATCTATGTTGTAGCATGTACTTCCTTCTTGTTTCATGGCTGAATAGTATTTCATTGTATGGATGTACCACATTTTGTTATCCCTTCGTCAGTTGATGGACATTTGAGTTATTTCCATTTTTTGTCTATGAATAATGCTGCTATGAACATTCATGTACAAGATTTTGTATGAACGTATGTTTTCGGTTCTCTTGGGTATAGACTTAGGAATGGAATCACTGGTGATATGTTTAACTGTTTTACTTGTTGAAGAACTGCCTAACTGTTTTCCAAGGCAACTCCATCATTTTACATTCCCACCTGCAGTGCATGAGGGTTCCATTTCTCTGCATCTTCACCATTACTTGTTATTGTCCATCTTTTTTATTACAGCCATCCTATTGCGTGTGAAGTACTATCATTGTGGTCAAGGCTTAATTTTTAAAGTAATGGTCAAAGACATCCCAGGATGGGTACAGCACATATTCAGTTTGATTATCTGCATTAGAGGTCTCTGACTGGTGTCCTTCAGGAACCAGATTTGACCAGTGGGTGCGTTTTGTTTGGCCATTAGGGGAGCATGAACTCTCTGGTTCTTCATGTGCCTTAGAGCTCCCCTCCTACCTTCCACCTTATCTAACGTCTGGCTGGACTCACCCCTTCATGGTATCCATCTGACTCCCGTGGGCATGAGCTTGAGACCGCAGTTGATATTTTCTGTTTCTGTATCTGGATACCCTTATCCCATAATTATTAAGAACAATTAATTGGATACAGTTTTGAAAGATTTTGAAATAATTAGTTTTGGGGATTAAGCTTTCTGAAATGCAATACTTAAATTAACCAATATTCTTAATTCATAAGATATTCTATTTAATCAGGACCTTAAAATGTCTTCTCCAATTCTAGCAAGTTCTGGCACACCTTTTGGGGATCATCAAAGCCCGCTGACCACAGACCACCAGGAACACACCTTGTAGATAGAGTCCATCTTCCCTAATTGTGTTGCTTTAGAAGTCTTGAAGTTTTCTTAAAGATTCCATGGTCTGATAGATTCTACAAAATGGTTAGAAACAAGGCAAAGCTGAAATCACACTTATAAAACCTAGTCACTGTTTGAGGCATTAATGGTCCTTTATGAACAGGGGTATTTTGATTTCATATCTGTAATAAGTGTACTTTAGGACATCAGATAGTGGAGAATAATAATTACTGAAAAATGCTTCAAAGGAGATCAGTACACTTAATAAAGAGATAAGAAATAGCCTGTTTTCAGAGCGAATCAGTGTCCATCAGAAACCAGACACTTTTTAAATAGAGACAACTTTAACCTGCATTTTGGCATAAGAAGCTATCTGTACTGAAGATTGAAAGATAATTGGGCTGGGAGAGAAGGAGGAAATCAAATTATTCACAAAGAAGATAATATTTTCAAAATATATCTTATCAACTACTTAGCAATTGGATTAGCCATACCTGTTTCTTCTTGATTTCAAGAGTGTCTTCTTGAAATTCAGTATGTATGTGGATAAATTGAAAGTAAAATGTCTGCAAATCCAGATGCTTTATCCATCCAGTGTTTATGAACTTTTAGATTTTTGATGTTTCTGTGGGGTTTTTTGTTTGTTTTTTGTGGGGTTTTTTCTTTTCTTTCTTTTTGTTTTTGCTTTTGTCTGCATGTTTGGGATCCTATAGTAGCATTTCCTGTAGGGTAGATTTCAAGGCATTTGAAACTGCTGTTTCCCAAATTCAATAAAAATAGGTTTTGGGCATCAGACACACTGCAACAATTGTACAGGGTGTCGCAAAATTTGCTTTCAAGAATTAATAGGATTTCCCAAAGGATATATTCCCTGTCAAACCTGATCTTCATGACCAACAACTATAGCTTCAAGTAATGCTTTATGATTCTTTTATTCACGTTTTTCTAAGCTTATTCTTACATATCCCCCAGGGTAACTTTTATTACAGGAATTGCTGGTTTTTCTGCCAAAAAAGAAACATGCTTTATATTTAAATGACAAAGTAACAGAATCAATCCTTTTTTTTTTTTCTTAGTGGTATTTTTAAAAATATGGGCACATTTTATAATTCTCATTTTTCCCCAATTGCAGCCGGAAGCATTGACAACAAATTGTCTCATCTTTTTTAGTAACTGGAGATGAATTATGCAATCTTAGTCAACATTGTTCCTATGAACTTTAATAAGTAATATAGTCTTAGCTATAAAGCTATATGTACAACTGGTACAGCTGTCCCATATGGACCTGAGGCAATATGGTTTTTTTATTGAGTTCATTGAGAAAACAGAACCACACCAGTATTCTTTCTATTTTTTCCTATATGATGCAAAATAATGCCCATGCCTTGGGACCAGTAGTTCACAATTCTTGTTACCTACTATGTTAATGTAGATGAGCCCAGGTGAGTCAGAGAGGGTCAGACATTTGACTTAGCTGCATCAAAATGCCCTGTGTGATCCCACAGGATGACCTGATTCTCCACTGAATCGTAGCTGCAGAGGGAGACCCAGGCAAAAGCAGGATAGCCCTTCTGGTCCCTTCACATACCCACCCCACTGCGCTCACATGGAGCACGCACCCGCTTCCCAGTGGTCAGGTCAGAACTGGTGAGTCCTTCAGCTTTGTAGCCTGGAGCAACACATGGGCCAATTCCTTTTGGCATAGACCAGTGGTTATGATTCCTTCGTTCTCCTTCATGCTTTCCATCCCTTTCCCTGAGGCTTTTAAATCCCTCACACTCAAACACTTTTAAAGTGCGTGTTTAATTAAGAGTATTACAGACTTACTGAAAAAAGTCAGTTAGTATTAACACAACTACCGCCTCATACAGCTATATCCATTTCTCTGTTTCAAGGAGTACATATTCTGAGGCAACAGCACAACAGTTAAGAGACTGCTGCATTTCAATACCAGCAATTGCACTGTGTGAACTTGGGCTAGTTTCTTAACTTCTCTGTAGCTCAGATTCCCAACTGACAAAGTGAAATTCATGACATTGTGAGGATTCAATGAGCTGGTACACAAAAATATCTTGGAACGGTGCCTGGCACAGTGTGAGCTGTATAAGCATTTGCTGCTTTCTTCAAATAGTATTTTCTGTCTTTTTTCTCTACACATGACTCTTTAAAACATAGTTGAGTGGTAATATACACATAATTTTGTATTATGCTTGTTTCATTTAAGATCGTAACAATTGCTTCCCATGCTATTTTATAGTTTGCATAATTAAAATTGCAATGACCGCATACTATTCTATATACTGCAAGAGTTAACATTCATGTTGACTTCACATTCCCACTGCTGTAAATAATGCTACAATGAACATCTTTATGTAAATATTGTTTTCCTTTATTTGAAATAATAAAGGCAAAAAATGACCAGAGGAGGGAGTACTTTTATTTCAGATGTATCTTTCTGAATAGGATGCACACATTTTTACTATCAGCAACAAGAACTTATCAATGCCCCTCTATACCTAACAAGACAGCATGTTATGATAAAAATAATGTGCATTTTTATGTTTACCATACTAAAATATTTCCATAAGTTTGATTTACTAGTTATAATTATCATTTTTGTGGCTAGCATGATTAAGTATTTTGCCCAATTATCTATTGCAGAGTTCTAAATTTTTTTTATTAATTCTATTGTCGGAAAGCAAACATATAGCTCTTTTTGCTGTATTTGCTGGGAATATTGTTTTCTACTCATTATTTTTCTTTCTCTTTTGACTTTATTTATATGGGAATGTACATTTTAGACAGCTGGATCTATTTTTGTCATTTATTTGTAATATTTCTAAATTTCTTAATGTCCTGGAAAATTTAGTTTTTAAGATTTGTTACAAAGTATCTAAAATCCATATAAAATTAACTTTATTGTGTGATATAAGGTCTAAATCCAAACAGAAAAAGTGTTCACTAGTTAGTATTCAACTATTCATTGAACAATCTTTCTCTTCCCCATTATTTCAGTGAGGCCTCTTTTTACCATATCCTTAATCATCATGTTGAATAGGGTTGACCTTGTGCTCACATCTTTTGTGTTTTGAAATACACTTTAATACCTTGTAGGACTAGAGGCAAACAACTACTTTCCAGCAGAGACTTTTAAAAAATTTTTTATTTTTTATTATCAGCATATTCATTACTAAAACTCATGATTTTTCTTTATACCCTTTACATAACCTATCACTCCTCAAACCCCCTCCTACCCGCCCCCCCCATCTCTAGTACCCTTACATTTGTTCTCACCTTCTGAAAGGGAAAACTGGATAAGGAAAACATAGTATATATACACAATGAAATACTACTCAGCCATTAAAGAGAACGAAATTCTGCCATTCACAGTAACATGGATGAGTCTGGAGAAAATTACGTTAAGTGAAATAAGCCAGACAAGGAAAGAGAAAAACCACATGCTCTCACTCATAACTGGGGACTAAGAAAGAAGGAAAGACAGAAAGACAGAAAGAAGGAAGGAAGGAAAGGAAAGAGAGAGAAAGAAAGAAAGAAAGAAGGAGAGACTTTTACAGTTCACTTTTTATTTTTAGGGGTATATCTGTGTGTGTTTTGTTTTGTTGTTTATTTAAGTATAATTCACATACAGTAAAATTTACCCTTCTATAATTTAGGGCAAACTTACAGAATCATACAATCACCACTATTCCCCCAAATTCCCTTGTGCCATTTTGTAACCAATTTCTTTCCCTTTCCTCCACCCCAACAACCACCAGTTTGATTTTTTTCCCCCCTATAGTTTTGCCTTTTCCAGAATGTCATAAAAGGGATTATATATTAGGTAGCCTTTTGAGTCTGGTTTCTTTACCTTAACATAATGTTACTAAAATTCATCCACGTTGTTATATATATCAGTACCATCTCCCTTTTTATTGATGAATAGTATCCTTTTACCAGCATTTGGTAAACGGCATTTGGATTGTTTACAGCTTTTGACAATTAAGAATAATATTGCTATAAATATTCACGCTCTGGGTTTTGTGTAGACAGCTTTTTTTTTTTTACCCCAGATGAAAGTTAAAAGAATATCATCCAGTTCTAAGAAGAATCCTATTAGGAATTTATTATGTATATTTATATATAAATTTGAGATGCAGGAAAATGACATCTATTGGCATTTAGTCTGCTCAACCAGAAACATAAATAATCCTTGGCTCTTCTATTTCTCAAATTCTTATTTTATTGTGTGTGTGTGTGTGTGTGTGTGTACAGTTTTCTTTAAACGGGATTACATTTTTAACCTAAGATTATTTGGGGGTCCATTATGCTTCTGTTGTTAATGTGAATGGGATATTTTTGAATGATATTTTTGAATAGTTATTCCCAGAATACAGAAATATTGAATTTTTAATATTCATCTTGTATTCAGCTACTTGTTTGAATCTTTATGAGGCCAAATAGTTGTTTGCTTACATCTGAGTTTTCTACGTATATGGTCATGCCACTTTTCTCTTCTCCATTGTATAAAATTATTTCTGTTTCATGTCTTTGATTTAATATTAATTTAGAAACCTTATTCAATGTAATAACGATGACCATAATTTTTTCATTGTTTATTTCTAATTTTAGTGAAAATGATGCTGATAGTTCATGATCAAATCTAATGTTGACTAGTCATTTCTAATAATGCCATTTACGATAAGTATGCTTTATTACTATTTTTTAATATTTTTAGAAAGGATGGTGTTAAATTTTATTGAAATCATTTGTTGCATTTATTGATGATCATGTGGGTTTTCACACTTAACAAGTTGTTGAAGTATTATTATAAACATTTTATTATATTGAACTATCCTTGCATTATGAGAATAAAATCTACTTGGTCGTGTTTAATTTTTATTTTTTCCTTAATTAATTAATTATTTTTATTTTTCATTGTACATGTTTTCACTCAGATATGGACACTAAAAGAGTTGATAATGTAGCAATCACCTGTTCTTAAAATAAATGAAAGAATTCATAAGGAACTTATTCAGAAGCTTTTTCAGGATTGATTTCAGGGAGAGGTATTTGCTTGATAAAACTCCTGGCTTTTTCAAGATGCTCTTTTCCCCAATATTCCTGCTCCCTTTTGCACATGGTAGCTTTCCACTGAGGCCTTTTTGCTTCTGCACAGCTCTGTCCCCAGGAAGGGAAATAAACAAATACTTCTTGAATGAGTACTATCAATTTTTATATTAACTATCTCATTATAGTCTCACAACTACCTTGTCAGGAGAGTATTATTGGTACTCCAATGAAATGGAACTTCAGTGAGGTTAAGAAATTTCCCAATGTCACTTTGAATTCAGTTACTAATTGCATTTAATTTAGGATGCAGGTCGAGCTTTAGCTAGGCAATATCAGCCTAGAATTTCAATCCAGGTTGCTTTTTCCATGATGCCACACTCCAATCATACCTCCAAAACAAGTGGGATTTAAAATTCCCTCTGTTCACCTTCTTGTTTGTGTTTCATATTTGTAACACTTCACATTTTCACATTTTGGGTTAGTATTGAATGTTTTTCCACTAATATTGGATCCCAGAGTTGCAAAATCTTAAAATTGGTTTTGTTTGTGGATAAATAGATCACAGTTGTTAGTAATTCTGTGTTTCCTTAATAAACGCACTCAAGATTTCTCTATTGGCTGGCAGTTTATATTCAACATGCGATAACTGCAGCTAATTAAAAATAATTTTATTAGTCTTCCTGAATCTGTTTCCTAATTTGTAAAATGAGGAGATTGAATTAAATCTGTGCTTGTGTAACTAGTGACAGAAATAACAGTGTTTTAATGAGTACTTTATAAAAATAAATTTCAAGTTCAAATCAGTTCATGAATGGTTATGTATAATATAGGATTTTCACATGTGAGTTTATGAATGTACTTCAGTAAAAAAACCCAGGGTTTCCCAGATTTATTTATATCTGCTTATTTATGTTTCCTTTTGGGATTACACATATGATATTATCACCTGGTGACATATGTGCCTTGAGGGTCAGACTTTGGGAAATGATGGACCAGAATTTTTCTAGTTCTAAAATTTTTACAATGATATAAGGATTTCACAGAGATATACATTCAGCAGGATAGAATCATCAAATCCAGTCTTCTGTGATAAAGCCAAGAATTAAATCAAGAAAATGATGTAGAGTTTGACAAATAAACCAAATTTAGCAAAATCAACTAAAACTAATAAGCTAAGAAACCAAGCACTTCATACCAAGAAGCCACACTTGGAGCAACCGAAGTCACATTGATGGGAGCTTTATATGTGAATGTGACAAGACAACCAATGACTAAAAGAAAGCAAGTTATTTAATATAATCTTAGAAGAAACAAGAGGAGAGGAGAACTGCTTAGAATGGGTCACATTAGTACTAGTTCACAGATTCTCCATACAAGAAATTTAAAATCACTTAGTTTAGTTCAACATTCCACAATAAATCATCGAAATGTCAGACAATTGTGCTAGAAAGTCAATTAATTTAATTCTGTAGTCAGCAATTTAAATTAAAACTTTGGTTAGCTTAATCGGCAAGACTTCCTACCAAAAAAAAAAGCAATTTAACCGAAATAATAAATAAAGCTTACTCCATTGTAGCAATGCTATACTAACTAAACATTTTGACTCTTATTTGTTTATACTGTATTAAATTTACTGTCTTATAGTTGGGGATTTTTTTCCTCTCTAATGGCCCAACTTTGGTTGTACAACCTGTTTGGATCATTTTACTATCTCTTTACTCTCAAATTTCCAACTTTCTGAATTAAAGTTACATTCTCTAAATTCTCAAAAAAACAAAACCCGAAACAAACAAACAAACAAAAAAAGCAATTTGATCTTTTTCCTCTCCATAACTTTTCTGTTATTATGACATTGCTTTATATAGAAATACACAATTAGAATAACTATTTAATTGTGTATTCTTATTTTCCAAGTTTTAGTTTAAAAGATTAATTTTATTATTTTATTTTATTTTATTTTATTTTATTTTAAAGATGACCGGTAAGAGGATCTTAACCCTTGACTTGGTGTTGTCAGCACCACACTCTCCCAAGTCAGCAAACCGGCCATCCCTATATGGGATCCGAACCCGTGGCCTTGGTGCTATCAGCACCGCACTCTCCCGAATGAGCCACAGGCCGGCCCTAAAAGATTAATTTTAAAATGGTAGTTGTTTTGTTTTATTTATTTGTATAAGTTAAGACTGGGGTCAGTTCTTTTTAATAAAAAGTCTTCTAAGATAAAAATGTGGTGATTTTACTTGTCACTTCTGGATCTAAAGACCAAAATTATAAATGTGCATTTGGTCCCTCTATTCCACTTCTTGGACTTTTTCTTAAAGGGATAATCATTATCATCTAAGTGGGCTAAAATGAATGTACAAGGATGGTTACTGTCGCACTGTAAGATTTTTTTTTAATAGAGAAAAACTGAAAACAACTAAAATGCCCATTACAGGGTTTATTAAATTATGTTAATATTTATACAATCAAATATGCTGTACCCACTTAAATACAATAAAGTTGTTCTTTGACATAGAAAGATAAGGCATATTTCATATTTTTGAGTGAAAAAAGATTAGATAAATGTGTGTGTGTGTGTGTGTGTGTGTGTGTGTGTGTGTGTGTGTGTGTGTGTAGAGAGAGAAAGAAAGGTTTGGAGGGGACTTCAGCAAAATATTAACAAAGGGTTAGATATTAAATGAAAGGTGAGATTTTTGGTTATTTTCAATGTTGTTTATTATTTAAAGTAAATTTTCATTTTGGTGAAATAAAGGAAAAAGGGCATAAGAAGTACCACTGAAGGAGACCCAGAAGAAATGGTTAAAAATATTAGAAAAGCCTAGAGCAAGTGTTAGTATGGTAATTAATCAAGGAGAGAAAATTAAGAAGGACGATGTGCTCAGGGCCATGGCTGAATAGATGACTGCCATTTTACTGGCAGTTGTAATGCTCATTACCTCTCCTTTACAACTAATAAAATCCTATTCCTCTATCAACCTCTAATTCAAATTCTACCTCTTCCCTGAAGTGTCAACAGACCATGCAATACAGTTGTAAATTCTAGCTTCTCTGTAATTTAGACAAAAATAATCTATTTCATTCCAAATCTAGTTATCCAGTAGTACCTTCCTGAATCATCTCCCTAAGAGCGTTTTCATCTGTCACATAAGCAATGCATCATGAAAATAGCTACAACTTATGGAGAACTCTCCTTTTGACAGGTACCTTTTCAAAGCATCTAGACCTTTAATTCTTACTATAACCCTGTGAGGTCAATTTTAGTATCCCCTTCGTACAGATTAGGAAACTAAGACTCAGAAAACCTTCTCAGAAGTCACAATGCCAGAGCTGGCATACAAACTCCTTAAAATTCCAAATCCCATATTCTTCATAAGTGCACAAGAGTATATTTCTCATATCTGCTGCTGTCCACAATTAGATTGTAATCTGCTTGAAGATACATTTCTATTTTGTTCTTACTCCCTAACTAAATGACATTGACCTGTTTTTAATTATTGCGATATAGTTATTTTTGAAAGAAAAATATTTTACTTTTTCTAAAAGTTGCTTCTATAAATCATTTCTCAAAAATTGTATATCACTGCACATAATGTGGAAGTATATGAAGAAAAATAATTAGCTCAATCACTAATCGGGGTCATATTCAAACTTTTGTTAAAGTTAATTGTTCATTTTATTTAAGTCAATAATGCTTGCTCTTTCGTATATGTAAGTATCTTGAGCATTTCACAAATAAATTACATTCATCTTCTGTTTTACAACAAGGACTTAGGCTTAGCCAATCTTTATGCCAGCCTCTACCATCAGGTCTTAATTAAACCAAAAGAGATGATCCTTTTCAGCATTAAACATTAAAGAAAGATGCCTTAGAATTAGCCTGATAGTGCTATTTTCTGCTGTGGCATTGGATAATGTTTAATCATTAGCTATAACATAAAATCTTATTTCAGTGTACAGAAATATTTATTGCAACTCAAAGGAAATATTGACCTGGGCTTTGCTTTAGCCAGTATTTATCCCCCAGGTACATAAATTTCAGTATTTACCTGAGCAGAAGTCAAGATATCTCACTAGAAGATATCTCACTCCTTACTAGAAGCCTAGGCTATCTCATTTAATCAAACACCATGTAGCACATAGCCACACATTATCCAGTGAATAACAACAATTCATTCAAAATTGTGAAAATGCTTTTCACCTCCAAAATCCTACCTGTGGGCCAGAATGAATGGTATCTCTCTCTCTCTCTCTCTCACACACACATACACACAATTGAACACATCAAGACAGGAACGTAGGAAAAGAGCATTAAAATGTGCATTTAAAACGTTTGTTTCTTTATTGCCTACTTCCTTTTGATCAGATTTTTCAGTTCAATCCCTGTAACCTTTCCTTGTTCCCGTATCAGCAGCAGTAGAAAACTTAGCTTCCTGACAGTGAGCAAAAATATTCCTGTAGAAGAATCACTGTCTAGACAATACTCGTCTACTTGTTTCCTGGCGGAGGAGGACAGGATCTTTCGAGGGCGGGAGGGAGCTGCCTTCATGCAGGGAGAGAGGCTACAGTATATCACTTTAGGCGGCATTCTTTCTGACATGAGAAAGAGGTTCAGGCCCATATAACACCCATAAACAATCTATTCCCAGAAAATATTCTGCAATTTTTATACCAGTGTTTGCCATATGCCTATTCTAGTATTAAACGCTTAAGGGGAAAAAAGCAACACCATGGAGTTTAGCTGTGCCCTGTTCTCATGTATGAGCATGCACAAAACAAACACATGAGTTTGGATAAATGAAAATCAATACACTTGAAAAGGCCTCTTTCATTCAATTGATTCAAACTCAGTGGTAACAGCACAGCAGAATGTGAAATGGTGTTAACATGGCCCTGGCATAAATCCCACTTACAGGAAACACAGTAACTAAAGTGGATAAAAGCATGAGGGGATTTAATGAACCATAATGAACTCTTTACCATAGACTTTTATAAATGTTTTTAATATGGTCTCATCACCATACCATTTGAACCTTCTATGAGGCAAGATAACCCTTTACAATATGTATATTGTTTTTGAAAATCTAAGAAGTTGGAAGAGCAAAAATGTTATTCTTGTCTATAGAGTTAAGGAACACTGAGTGGTAGAGCTGGAAGGGTCTTATCTAATGGAAGAAGAAACGGAAATCACCAGAGGCATCCATTACTGCTGAAGATAGCACAGCAACATGTTGGCCAAGAGTTTACCAGAACTCACGCAACTCATAGCCCAGTGTTATCTTCCTCTATGAACTAATTTGGAAACGTTGGAATGACAACTGTGCAGACAGTTGCCAGTGCCTGGTGAGGCTGTGAGGGGCAATGAGGCTACGAAAGAGCACAACCAGCTGCTTCCTAGATCGGAGTCTCTCACTGCTGCTGAAACTTTCAGAAATTCTGGTACAGGAAATGGCACATTTTTTTTTTTTTAACCCAGAATTCCACTTCTGGAAATCCACGTTGCAAAAACAGTCTTCCATATGCACAGACATAGAGCAGATGAGGATGTACAAACAACATAAACGCCCATCCATGGGGGACGGTTAAACGAGTACAGCACATCCGTATGATAGATCACTATAAAATTGCTCACAAATAAATTGAGTGTGATTAATGTGTACAGACAAGGAAGATGTCCAGGATGCACTTTTAAATGTAAACGAACAATTTGTAAAATAATATAATATATAGAATGCTATTTATTTAAAAAATTACCTTTATGTGTGTGCTGGGAAAATAGAATGATTTAATCAGGCCCCCTTGCCTTAGGGACGGTTGGGAGTGGTGCCGTGTATTCTTTGTAAATGAGTTGTGTGTGGGTGGAGTTAGTGCACATGCGCAAGGCCACAATTTGGCTGGCAACTGCCTCAAGCATCCACCCTGCATGGCCATGCTCTCGAACCTATGGCTTCCAAGGACCTGTTTGCCAGTTACCTAGCTCATGGGTCTGCGTGTGAAGGGTCTGGTGACCCAGCCTGGCCTGTGAGGAGTCTGGGGACCCAGCCTGCCATGTGAGGGGTCTGGGGACCCAGCCTGGCATGTGAAGGTTTGTGACCCAGTCTGGACAATGGGCTTGAGGGGTCTGTGAGCTCCCGACCCAGCCCTAGCTCGACAATTGGCCCAGTCGGCAGGATTACAGGCAGGTAAAAGAGCACGACAAGGTGCATCTGTGTGTTTATCTTATATATCTCTCACTCTATTCTCATCTTCCTACAATGTCATACTTCTGGATATGGGAAAAAGGAAAGGTTTTGGGAAACAGAGCAATTGAGTATGGCCATGTAAGACTGGGAGAACATATTTTATCAGCTTTATTCTTTTTGTAAAAATGATTCTTTATTATTATATAACAATGTCTATAATTATGGGCTTTGGAGTCAGAAAGATGGAAGTTTGACCCCATCTGTGCCTTTCACTAGTCGTGTGAGCCTGGGAACATCTCTTTACTCCCCTGACCCTCAGTTTCCTCAGTTTACTCTTCTGTAATATAAGAGTGATGATACTGTCTTCAAAGTTTTGATATGAGAACTAAATGAATTATTATATGTAAAATACCAAGTACTTGGAAAATAGCTCAATAAATGGTGACTTGTATAATTGTGGGTAGATTTACAAAAATTTAAATTAAGTAGAAAAGAACTAGGAATAAAGTAAATATCAACTAAATTCAATTTCCTAAAGTTTACTTCTTATTATTTGTTGATGTCTTTCCAGAAAGCTCTACAAATATGTGCACTTTTAAAACGTATTTACAGACAAATATACGACTTACTCTTTTGATTGACAATATTCTGTAGACTTTTCCCGATGTTTATATAATAATGTTATATCTATGTGATTTTAACAGTTGAACTGTATTCCATTGACATCTGCAAGCATTATAATTTATTTAATCAGTCCCCTACTGGTGGACATTTAAGTTGGCTTTAATTTTTCCCACTCAGACTTAACTACAATGAACATCGCTGTGCAAACATCTTCTCTCATTTGTACAAGTATCTGGAAGAGGGGCTTTATAATGGACAGAAATGCTTGGATGGCATGGTATTCCTCTTAGATAAAACAATACGAACAAGAACTGAGGGGAAGAAAAGTTCCCAAAGGGAACAATAGAAAGTTTAGTTTCAGCCCGGATCATGGAGTTTGGCACTTCTTGTGTAGGTGATGGGGAGTCACTGAAGTTTTTTGAACAAAGCAGTGGCGCGGTGAGAGCTAGGCTCCAGGATGATTCATCTGGAGGCTATGGGGAGACTGGATGCCAGGAGTAATCGAGGACAGAAGTGAGAGCAGGCAGGAGGCGACTGCTGCGCGGCAGGGGAGAAGTAACGAGGGCCTTGGCCAGGGTGATGGCAATGGGAACGGAGAATGACAGAGTCCAGAGACCCTGCATCTTGCAGAAGTGAGGGGAGGGTCTCCGTCCGGGGAGGGCGCTGAGGCAGGCTACAGCAATCCCTTCAGGGCAGTCTCAGTGTCTGCATCAGCTCTGGTGCCCAGGGGGACACCTGGTAGGCCATTCCCCGGGCTGGTAACGCTGCTACCTCTGGTGGCAACATTTCAGATGTTTTTTGTGTTGCTCTTTATGCTTATCTGCAATTTTAATTTTCTGCAAAAAACATGTATTATCTTTGCTTGGAAAATAGTTATATATGCTTATTCCTCAAAAGCTTAAACAACAGAGATGTATACAAAGTAAAAAATAAGAAGATCCTCCTTCCATTTCCCATCAGACACTCTCAAGTTAGTAACTGTTAAGAGTTTGGTGTATACACTTCCAGATGCTTTTCCTATATGTTTCCATATATGTGAAAATACCTGTATGGGATAATTCTAAATATCTATTGTGTGCAACTTTGTCTTCTTCAGTCTCTTTTCAGTGGCTGCACCGTATCCCAGAGCACAGGCTTGGGTGGCTGGCAGTATGGCAGCATTCTCCACAGACGAAAGCAGAAAGCAGTAGAGGTGACATCGGAGGGGACATGAGCTGTTAAGTGTTGATATAGAGGGTTTGAAGCCCCCAGGGGTAGCTGGAAATGAAGGCATGAAAAGGTAAAAAGAAAAGAGTGATATAGTTTTTAACTGACAGGTACACAGAGAGGACAGTTGAAGGTAAAGAGGGAATTCCAGTTACTAAGAGAAAACTGTAAACCAAGGATCAACTATTACTCGTGGAGCCTGAGGATGTGCCCAGGAGAGGGCTGACCTTTGACCCCAGGGATCAGTGCCTCCAGTCAAGAGTTGGCCAAGAACCTTCTGCTGCTCCCAAATGCTGTAGAGCTCTCAAGTTCCATGAACATTCTGAAACAGGTCAAGTCGTAAAATGTCCATGGAATTCATATAATTAATAGAGTGCCTCTACCTTCGGTGGAACAATATCTTACTAACATACTTTTCAACATGGCAGAGGAACACTGCAGATTTTCTCTGTAGTCCAAACTAGTGTGCATGAAAGGCCCTTTGCAATGAGTCTCAACCAACCTTTCCAATCTCATCTCCAACCACTTTGCTCCATAAACCTTACTCATAACTCCCCATACACAGGATGACCAACTATCCCAGTTTGTCCAGGACTAAGGGGGCCCTGGGATGTGGGACTTCCATTTAAAAATAGATGTAGTCTCTGGCAAATGATACCATTTTGCCTGGGACTAAGGGAATTCCTGAAATTTGGGAACTCCAGGGCTAAAACCAGAAAGTCCCAGGCAAACTGGGACAGTTTGATCACCCTACCAAATACAATAGGCCCTTTTGCACCTTCTGTGCCCTCACATGTGCTGTTTTCTTTGTCTGGATTGTTGTTTGAGTCCTTTTCTGTGGACTACCTATTCATTCTCCAAGATCCACCCCATTCCCCTCTGGGTTACTTTTGCTCAGCTTTCCCAGGTAGACTTATTCAATCCCTTGCTTTGGATCTTTGTTAGTTATCTCCATAGCTACACTCCACAATCATACCTTGCTTTTTCTTTGGGGACTTCATCTTAGGTGGCTTGAATGGAATTGACCCCACCTACCCTCAGAAGTGCATCTGGTTGGCTTAAGCCAGTCCATGAATCACATACCTCAAGCCACAGCAACTGCTGACTAAGGCACAAGAGAGAATGAGAATCCTAAAATTTGTGGAGAGCTCCTAGAAGCTTCCTCTTGCTGCACTTGGATGATATATTGAGAAACTGTGAAGTCTAGAACTGCTGAACTGCTATTTTGTAGCCCTAAGCTTGGTTCCAAGAGTTGATAGGGAGCCACCAAGGAGACTGTACGGTACACTGTATTAATTTTCTAGGGATGTCATAACAAATTGCCACAGACTGGGTGGCTTAAACAGCAGAAATTTATTTTCTCACAATTCTGAAGGCTAGAAGTATGAGATCAAGGTGTTGGCAGGGTTGGTTTCTCCTGAGACCTCTCTCTGTGGCTTGTAGATGTTCATCTTCTCCCCAAGTCTTCATGCGGTTTCCTTCTGAATGAGCCTCAGTCCTAATCTCTTCTTCTTACAAGGACACCAGTCATAGTGGATTAGGCCCTACCCCAATAACCTCATTTTAACTTAATTACCTTTTTAATGATCCTGTTTCTAAATACAGTTACATTCTAGATACTAGCGGATGATTAGGACCAGAAATATTTCAGTTTTAGTTATGCAAGCTAATATAAGTTAGCTTTGCTGTTTGTGCCACCTGAGTTTTAGCTGTACTTTGTGTCATTTGCATTGAAATACTCCTATCTGATAACAGCTCCACCCATTTTTTGTTGATAGGTTTCACACAATACTATAATAACTTGTTCAGACGTCAAACTGCTGCACTAGGTGTGTAGACTTCTTCAGGCAAGTACTGTTACTCACATCTCCAGCCCCTTAGACAGACTCTGGCACGCATTAGGTGCTGGTGATATTTGCCAAATGAATAAAGACTGATTAGCATTAAGAGCAAGAAGCCTGGAAGAGCAAAGCTCCTCTCAAGCTTCATTTTACTAACTTTTTTGATTAGTATTTTCTGGGCCATAACCTTGAAATGGCTGCAATTAAATCACTGAGCTTTGATCCCAGCATTATAAAACCACTGCAGGGCCCAGGAGACAGAGTACCTGGGACAGCAGCAGTCAGAGGCATGGGGACTTCTCAGACGGTGAAGAATGTGAACGAACCGTAGACATGATTGAGTACCACATTTCCAAAACAGTAAATGTGCCTCCACTGCATTTTGCATAATGAAAAAGAGAGAAGAAAAACTTACAATTATCTTCTCTGAGTTGTCAAATATATGTGTAATTTTAGATGCTAAAGTTTAGAACAATGATGAATAATATACTTATAGAAATAGGATAAAGGAATTCAGTGAAAAGAGAAGGGCACGTGAAGATGTATGTTAAAGTGCATTTTTTAGAAAGCTTTTGTTTCATCAGACACAATCTCAGGAAAGTCCTTGCACTTTCCAGGGAAAATGTAGCTCCCCCAGGACTTTGTTTTTCCATCCCAAAGTGGATAAAAGAATAGTCTTAGTTTCCTCTCTCTCAACTTCCTAGCTCACGTGGGTTAAGTATTAATTTTTGAATGGCATTCCACAATCATTTATTGTGTTAAAATGTGCAAGTTCTCTAAGCAATTACCTTCATGTGCTTTTCCACTGAAGGCAAGTTTGGCTTCAATCCAGAAAACTCTTTTAACTACCTATTACGAGGAGCTATTACAACCAGCCCAAACCATTAACTTTTTTAAAAAAAAGTCAGTTCATCTGCTATGAAGCTGAACTAAGGTATAACTTTTAACAATCACCCATACTAAGTCCAGGTTTTCAGAAGCCACTCTTGTGCCTTGAATACCTTCTGATAAGTAGCAACACCTGCTGAGATTGCCCTTCTGGGCTTACAGTTCAGTTTTGGGGGTTAGAGGGAGGTCCTGGGAGAAAGTGGACCTTTTTCAGGAGAGAGATGTGTGTAGTGGACCCGTCTTGGCCACATGTTCCTGAGAAAGGACAACTATTGGGATGACAGGAGGGGTGTCACTGGATCAGTGCCACAGCCACACAGATGGACAACTTTGTATAGAAATAACCCATGATGATTTTATATTTTTTCTTTTAAGTTTCTTTTACATTATTTCTTCAGAACTCTGCATAGATTTGCAAATACATGCATGATAAAGTGCTTTAAATTCCCTGCATAGAAGATATCCTCAAAAGTTTTATTAATCACTAAGCTGGTTTTGAGATTTAATATATTTTTGCCTGCATTCTTTAAAAACATATATTTTCCTTTGACATGTCATATTTTTCTTAATGATATAACTCTGCTGAATCAACATCTAATACAAGGTAGTTTAAATCAGATATTAATAAACCTAAACATTCTTTTTACAGCCTGTTTCCTTCCCTTCATCAAGGGATCTTCCTTCCGTCAAGATCTCCTCTTGCTCATCCAATTCAACTCATAACTGCTCCCTAAGTGAATGGCCCCAAAGCATAGCACCAATTTTGCAACTTCCCTACTCCCAAATTGACAAATGTGTATTTAAAAAACCAGAAAGGACACAAACATAATAGAAAACAACAGTTACTAAGAACGAGAGACAAAGATATTCAACGTATTTCTATACCAGGATATCCCTTTATGCATTTAATATGCATCATTAGCACAACTCACAAATACATTCGATTTGTTTATAATGATCTTCAATTAGATAAGTTATTAGTCTTGGAAATCTCCTACTTTTCTAAAGCAGCATTTCCTAATGAGGAAGTTGAGCTATTTACAGGCATGGTCGTCAGTATTCATAAGCAGAAGTTCTCATCATCTCTTATTTTAAAAATATTGTGTGTGAGTGAATATGTAGTTTTTATAGCAACAAAGGGAATAGTGATGCCTACAAGCTTATTTAATTTTTGGCAGAAATTCTTATTTTAAAGAACTTCAAAATCATTATTACTTGAGGGTTTTATTTTGCCACTTTAATTATGTAAAACCAGGTCTGTAGTAAGACAATGTTATTTTGTCTTTAACAGCCTTTCCTGGTATTGTTTGCTTCTATGAAATCTTTTATTGAAAATCATGATTTTTAAAATATTCTGCTTATTTTTATGAGTATACATACTTATTCAAGATTGCTACATATGACTTTCTCACTCTCATACTTCCAGTGTCAGGTCAGGGTGACCAAGAGGTTTGGGGTAGAAAAATGCCCCATCAATATCTTGATGCATTATTTTATGAAGCAGAAGTCTGTTAACGTCTAGTCTCCTCATGCTGAATACTTATTTAATAACTTTCCTACCCTTTCATGTGTTCTTCTGCCCTCCTTCCCCCTTCTCCCAAGTGATCTAGAGCGTTCATACATACATGTTACTTAACATGTGAGGAATGATAACAATCTTCACAGGATGGAGAGAGTGAGGTTTAGATTTCTGATAAGACCTCTTTTCCACGGAGGAAGCTTTTCTGGGGCATAAGGCATTTAGCTGGCTAGGAATTTTGTTCATTTTTCTAAATCAAAGTATGAAAGCTACCAGTATCCATACAAATGAAAAGATCAATTTATCTGATTTTCTTTGAAATGAAGTTCATCGTTCTATCTTACCGTTTTCTCGACATAGAGAAAAGACACAGAAATACTTTTATTCTTTATGTTAAACAATTTATGTAAGTCCCACAATATTCATCTGAGTTCAATAGAGATACAAACCATAAGGCAGCATCACTCAAATCCTGTCACTAGCCAATCCAGCAAGCTCCAGAGCAGAGAGGGAGAGACAGTGGCAGAGGGAATGTGATCAGTCATCCTAAACTGGGCCTGAAACCATCTGATCGGAGTGAAAAATTCCATTAAGTTATTTTATTAGGTTGAGGCTATATCTGAGTGGTCATTTCAGAGACCTCCTTAACACTGCTCAGCTGGCTCAGATGGTGTTCAGTGCAGGTACAATCTGGGCATGGAGACAGTCCAGAAACACTCAGTAATAAGGGCATCTCTGCCCCCATCAATGCCGACTGCAGCCCCAGGCCTCCACCCACATATGACCCACCAGCCCAGGGTGCCTCACACCCAGTCCTCGACCTGGGCTTATCAAACCTGCTTCTTGGTGCCGTTCCTGACTGCTCGGGCTTCCTGGCCCCTCTCAACCCTGCCTACATTTCTTTACCATGAGGCATCTATGGTGTGATAGTAAAACAGACTCTGGATGTGAAATAAAAACCTTCGTCATTAGAATGTGGATTATCATTACTCCTGTGTCACCTTGACAAGTCACATGATCTTACTGAACTTAGTTTTGACACCTATGAAATGGGTTTTTCCAAATCACAGGGTATTCATACAGTGTTTGGTTTTTTAACTATCTTTTAAAATAGCTTGAGTTGTTTCTATTTATTTTGTGACCCTTGCTTGACTTGTATCCTTTTCTAAGACACGGCTACAACAATGCCTTACAGTGATTTGTTCAGTGCCATGTATTATTGTTAATGCCCTGTTCTTCTTCCCTGGCCATCTGGTGTGTAGGTAGATTCTATCAGAGTCAGCCCGGTTTAGCCAAAGTCCCCCAGGGATACGTGTCTTCCCTGAACTGCATGGAAATATTATCCACCTGTTGTAGTCAGCAGCTCACTACATCGTGATTCCTTAGTGGAACCAATACCCTGGCTCTAGGTGAAAAATGCAACCCAGCCAGGTAATTTTCCTCCCCTGGAAATCACAGAGCAAATATATTAGCAAATCTTACTAATGAATTTCCTGATATCTAAACAAAACAAAACAAAACAAAAAACAAGGAAATACTCAGATTCCTTTTCTCTTCCTTTCTCCCTTTAAAATAAGTGGCAAGGGAGCTCGGTTGGTTACAGTGCAGTGTCATAACACCACGGTCAAGGGTTTAGTTCCCCTTACTGGCCAGCAGCCAAAAAAGTAAATAAAATAAAATAAAATAAATGGCAAGTACCTGGCTCTCACCTGCTGGGCTCCCACACTTAATAAGGTATCTTGCTCTATAGTCTCAAGAAGAAAGAAGAGTTTTAAAAAATATCTGCATCAGTCTAAAATTTTCTGAATAACAATCTATTTTAAGAGAATTTTCTACATAGTTCTTGACTTCATAGCTTATACACATGATACCCAAGTCAATTCCATATGAGCTCATTGTGGAATG
This sequence comes from Cynocephalus volans, assembly GCF_027409185.1. NCBI lineage: Eukaryota > Metazoa > Chordata > Mammalia > Dermoptera > Cynocephalidae > Cynocephalus > Cynocephalus volans. Next base: position 85,149,359 of record NC_084460.1, on the reverse strand, counting down.
GTGACAGGAGACTTGCTCCGTACTCTTAACTCTGCCTCCAAATTGCTGTGTGACCTTGGACAAGGCATTATCCTCTCTGGGCCCCAATTTCGTCATGTGTAAAATGAAAAGGTTGTCCTTTGAGGCTCCTGCCACTTTCATCTCTCATTCTTTATTAAAGACTTTGGACATGGGAAGACTAAGACTTCCTGGATCCAAAGCGAGTACAAATTTGTAGATGTGTACAAATCAGAATAAACTAAAAGCTGACTTTTGAGACTATGAAAATTCTCTTCTTGTCTGCTGTGGGAAGAACTGTGTTCATTATCTTTGACTATGAAGACCCTGCCTCTTCCCAAACCCAGGGATGGAATATAAACGATTCCTGCCTGGGGACACGCAGATCCAGTCTTGCCATACCTGTTCCTCTCTTTACTGAGTTCTGCTACCTGAGCCCTGGTGATCCAATTGGACTAGGCTGCTATTTTTAATCAGTCTGTCTATGATTTGGCTTCAGGACTTGTAACATGTTGTTTCTGAGGATTCACCTTTGTTATAGATTCTGGCCACCATACTCAATGCAGGTAATAGGTGGGTTGTCACCAGCTCTTGCCCCCATCCCAGGTTATGACTTGGCTGGGAACAGCCCCCCAACTCAGTGGTTTTACCCTTGCCTACATATTGGAATCACATGAGTAGTGTGAAAAATCCTAATGCTCAAGCTACCCTCCAGAGCAATTACATCAGCAATTTTGGGGGGCAGTGCCAAGGTATTGCTATTTTTTCAAGTTGCCCTCATGATTCCAATGTGCAGCCAATGCTGAGAATCACCACCCCACTTGTACCTTGCCAGAATGAAGAAACAAAATTTTGAGAATGTAAGCAACAGAAAGTTACAGGTCCAGGGCAAAGAGACATGGAATTGTGAAGTCTTGAAAATATTGTGTCCTGGCTAGGCTCAGGGACAGGGCCATGGAGTAGAAGGAACTTGGTTCTGAAACAGAATTTCTGAAATGACAGTGCAGTGGAGCAGGGCAATACAGAGTAGAGGCATGTGCTACATCAGTGCTCAATGGGCTAGAACCACAGAGGCAAGGAAGGTTCAAAGGCTTGAAGTCAGAGCAGGAGACAAGCTACCTCTAGGTACATGGTTTAAGAGAAGGGTCAGGCACTCAGTCAAGGAGTCTGGGTCAGGAAATCATATGGCACCTCTATATGGGCAAAACAATTCATATTCATGGGGTACTTTAATGTTGCAATTTGCTTTTACATCTCTTTACCTTATTTGATTATAATGGTGGAACTTGAAGATAGGCAGTGTAGGCATAATCACAATGCCCACTTTGTGAGAAAAATGAAGCTCACAAAAGTTTCAGTGGCCTGTCTGAGGCCACACAGCTATGCGGGAACAGCAATAAGAAAGGCCATGATGACATAATAAACCTCAGTAAGGAAGGTTTCTTGTTGAGGGCAGACATATCTGCCAGTGGTCATGGTGGTAACACAGACAGTCACAGATATTTAGGCAGTACTTTATAGCTTACGGCGCCCTCTTATGTAGCTTACCTCACTGGAAACTCACAGCCACCCCAGGATGTAGGTGCGGCATTTTACTGATGAGAAAACTGAGGCTCAGAAATGAGATGTGACTTGCTCGAGGTCAGGCAGCTGGTTGAAAAGCAGAGCCATACTCTAGGTGCAGGTGAGTGCTCCCCTCCTGAGCCCATGCTGTCCCCAGCTGTGGCTGCTCTTGCCTCTGCAGTTAGAACGGGTTGGGAGCCCCTGACTGGGGCAAGCAGCAGAAGATGAAGAGAAAGCAGCTACTGACTGGTAGATCCCGATGCTGACCTGACTGAGTCTTAATGGGACTCAGTTGTAATTTTTGTAATTTTTGACCCCAGTTTGTGCTCCATGTGACATGGTTTACAAAGTCAGAGAAAAGTTTTGTTTTCTAAACTGCGCCAAATTCTAGCAATTTAATTATTGTCATCTGATATTTTATGAACTTTCTTTTTGCATTTTTAAAATACTCCTTTTTTTTTTTTGCTTTCCTTTATCGTGATGGCTAAATGAAGTTAGGGGCATTTAGGTGAAATAATTATACACAATGTAAACTGCTTGGCCCATGTGATTCACTTTCTTAAGCACATCTTTGTGGAAGCATTTCAACAGTAAGATTAGAAAAGCTAGGCTCCCCTGTCTGGAAGGGAAAGAAGTAAACTTATTTGGGGGTCAAAATCCACCCCTCCCGTCAGTATCGACCCTAATTCCACCTGCTCCTCAAAGCTTTTCCGATCTTTGTCTCCCCACAGGCTCCAGTCCAACCTCTCTTCTCAACTCTCCCAGCACTTTGCTTGTGTCTTCCGACTAGCACATTCAGCTTTATAGCATGGTCTCTATGCACATTATTTTCTCTTTGAGATTATAACCTCCCTAAGGGCAGAGACAGTCTTCTTTATCTTTGCATACTCCATAGCACCAAGCAGATTATTCAGTCAATGAACGTGTTGACTAAGTGACTGAATAATTATGAGCGAATTCAGATGCCAACTAAAAATTCTTGGACATAAATTCTAAAGAAAGTATTGATTTAATCTTTTCAGATGAATACAAAAGAAGTGCTATAATCTAATTTCCACTAAAAGGTCAGTTAAAGCATAGTTCATGTTTTTCTAATTGACTGTTTAGTTAAACCTAAAATGACAAAGTACTTAACGTTATCAGACGTTCACAGTGGGAATGTGTGTTCTTAAAGAGGAAGCAGATGAATGGTGGTGATTCTCATGCGGTTTATCCATATGCTCTCCTTTTTCTTTTGACCACGGTGACTTTGTCTAACACTCTCTTGCCCATCGATAAAATCACACAAGTGTCATTAGGGTTAAGAGAAGTGTGACTAACTCAAAAACAAATGATCGCCCCTGTGTACTTTAACATATGCCCTTCAGATAAAGGCATTCCTAATTGTACGCTGTATCAAAATTTCAGCTTATTACAGTAATTAATAGAAGTAGTTTAAAATCTTATCACCATTACAAGAGTACTAATGGTGCAAAGTAAGGTGTTTTGTACATCTTCAAATGTAATGATTTTGTTCCTGGAAAGGTTCCCAAATTTTCATGTAGAATGCTGTAGGGGAGGCCATCACACTGAACAGAAAAAGGCACTGTGCTTGAAGTGACATCTGCGTAACAGGCACTGTGCTTCTGCTCTGATTACACGTCTGTCTGAGGAGGCTTTGGGGGCAGGGGTTGGAGGAAATTATGAGAGGACTTTCGCCACCACCAAAATCCAAAGTGCATGCTTTGTAAAAGACATATGATCAAAATGTTCTCCTTGTCCTCAATCTGTCTCGACTTCCAAAAGTCCTAGTTAACATGAATAACATTAAAAGTACTAGCTATGAGTGGTACTATTGAAACTGTGCATTTAGAAGCAAGTAGCCAAAGTTTTCCATCAACATAACAAGTGATTCCAAAGGCATCCTGGAGTTAGGAGCACTTTGTTGATGCTTAGATGCAAGCAACAGAATTTACTGATGAAATACCGCTCATTTCATATGCCTCATGGAGTCACTTAATTGTGAATTTATGGTATGAATCCATCGCTGTGATTTTACTGTCAATCAAAAACACGGTCATGTAGAACATTATTGAATGCGGGACGATATTTTAGCATAGGGAGGGTAAAACCCTTCTAAATTTAGTAGATCAATTCACTGAACTTGAAGCCTTGAAATCTGTTCATTAAAAATCTTGCCAAAAAGAAAGATGTAAAAGCTTACTATTAAGAGACTTTGATTTTTTTCAGGTCACTGGAGGTATAAGCTTCCCTCTCCTCCCCTCCCCTCTGTTCCCTTCTGCTTCCCTTCCCTTCCCTTTTCTCTCTTCTCTTCCTTTTTTCCTCTGCTTGCTTTCTTCCTTCATGCTTCAAATTCATTTAATTCGACCTGTTTCTAGAAGATCAGGCTAAGAACTCCATTTCTAGTACGAAATTAACAACCTAAACAGCGTTGAACAAATCATTTTGAATCAAGGTATCCATATACTTTGGAAGGTACCCATAGGCTTCAGTTTACACATAACTAATGAAATATTTGCTTTGAAGTTGCATTCAGTATTCATGTGTTTATTTCTTATTTTATGATATGGAAAATGATATACATAGGGCATTTTCTTCTCCAAATAATGAAAATACCCTGTGTAGTATTATACAACTGAAAAGAAATCCTACTCATGTTATTAGGTTTATTATTATTATTATTATTATTATTATTATTATTATTATTATTATTATTATTATTGTTGTTGTTGTTGTTAATGTCTTTGGTCCTATTGAAATCTTGAGCCTTGTTTGCAACAGGGCACAATTAAATCACAATTGATTCCCTTTTCTATATCTGTAATAAAAAGGGGGGAGGATAAGGAAATACACTACTCCTTGCTAAGGAAACTTCCATTCTTCTTCTGCATTTACTACCATGTCTCTTTCTTGAGTTTACTACCTTGCAGATAGCTTTGATTCAGCTTGCAAGCTTGTGTTCTTATCCAAGATCTACACACCATTTTGCAAATGGACTCAAGAGAGGTACATTAGATTGAATATTGATTTAAGTGTAAATCCATCCCTTCTAGCATTTGGGTAAAGCAGAAGGACATAGGTTAGCTCCAGGTAAGCCCACACCTGCACAAAGCAGGGCAAAAATGATTACGCAAGCCAAGGGCAGCTGAAGCCTGAGACTGCCGTCTCTGGCACCCAGCTGAAGATGTGGGGAGTAAGAGCAATCCTTTGATTTCCTTTTTCTTTCCCGTTTCCATCATCCTTTAGGAACTTGAGTTGAACAATGTTTTTAGATAATGATAGACAAAGAAACTGACAGGGTTATGCGGAAAGTCAGAAAACCCAGCTCTCATGCTGACCGGGCATAAGTAACTTTCCAAGGGTAATCATCCCCTCCTGGAACACCTCACGATGCTGTCGTGAGAACTGTGTGAGTCGATGAGTGTGTAAGGGTGTGTTAAGATGGCAGAGGCTGGAGAGAAGAAAGTTTCATTGTCTGTAGCACAGGACGGCACACTCCATCTGCAAAATGATGGTTTTATTTCCTTATTTTTCTTCTGTTCTTTGTGCTTATTATCACCAAACATAGGTTCTTGCAAAAACAGCTCCTCCTGAACTCTTTAGAACACATATTCTATGGCAAATCTTAAAATGACACAACTTAATCAGTACACAGTATTCTCATCAGACACATGCTCACCACATCGACCCATCTCCCACAATTCCCTTGCAATGATGCCTAAGAGGACAAGACAGAACAATAATGTTAGAAGGCTTTCAGTTTGCCAAATCTTTACCCACTCATGAACTTATGACATCATCAGTTGGTCAAGGAAAAGATGATTATCCTAATTGGGAGCTGAGTAAACCTAATAGTGCAGACTTGACATATATTTAAAAATGAATGTGACAGAGTTCGGGTGTTATTGTCCCCCCACAACTCATGTGGAAATCTGATCCCCAATGTGGCAGTGCTGGAAGCTGTTTGGGTCACGGGGGCAGATCTCTCATGAATGGATTAATGCTCTCCCTGGGGGGCAGGGGTAGAGAGTGAGATCTCACTCTGTTAGTTCCCGCCAGAGCTGGTTGTTTAAAAGACCCTGGCACCTCCTCTCTCTCTCTTGCTTCCTCTCACCATGTGATCTGCTTGTATCCAGCAGCTGCTTGCTGCTTTCTGCCATGAGTAGAAGCAGCCTGAGGCCCGTGCCAGATGCAGCTGTCCCAGAATTGTGAGCCAAATAAACCTGTGTTCTTTATAAATTACCCAGTCTCAGGTGCTCTGTTATAGCAACACAAATGGACTAATACAAAATGCAAAAGAAAAAAGTTTGAATGTGGGTAGTTGGGGGTTAGAGGAAGGGTGTACTGAGAAACCACATGTTTATACAATAAATACCACCCCTCACTCATATGTTAATGTACTTTTGCAAATATGTTCAAAGCAAACTTATTATAATGGTCATATTGAGCCTGGGGAGCTGACGGGAGAAGAATCATTAAAGTAATGCTCATGACTTATCATACTGAGAAGGATTCTGAGGGCTCATCTAGGCTCAGTAAGAAATAGTGATTTGTGTGATTGGCAATGCTGGTCAATCATGTGGCATGGCAATGCAGGGCCAGATAGCGGTCTAGAACAGTGGCCAGAAACGAGGATGTGGCCGACCTTTGGCCTGGAGGCATGTTTTATTTTGAGAGCCTGGTGATTCATATGTTTTGCATCTGAAGACCTTTACACTCTCCAGAACCCCCCAGTCTCCACCATCTCCAAGTCTTAATCTTGGCCACCTCAAATTTTCACTGGCTCCTGAAAGCATTTTGGCTTATGATCTTGGTCTATAGGCCAGATTACTTGGTCTGGCATTGCAATTGGTCTGACTCCTCTTGTAGCCTGAATCCTGCTGCTTTCACAGCTTTATTTCCCATTGATTCCTAACATAACTCTCTCCTCACACTGTCCCACTTATTCATAGTGGCAGCTGGTCTCTTCTGTTCCTCCCTGAAAGGTGAGATCTCAGCCATTCTTCAAGGGCTGGGTTAGGCTCACATTCTCCATGAAACATTCTTAACTCAGACTGATCGTATGTTCTAAGGAATTACAGTATTCATTATCACAGTTTGTCTCTGTTCTTAATCTATACTGTCTAATAGCATTACTTAACTGTTTGGTATAATTTATATGTATGTTATATAAGTGCTTTGAGGATACTTCAAAAAGTGCATGGAAAGATTTATACTATCTTTTAATTCTATTTTTCAATGAACTTTTTGAAGTACCCTCATGTATCTCATACATACATGTAGTTTTATCTTTACATATAGATATTTAGAGAAATCTTACACTCCTCTGTGCCTCCTTCACACCTAGAATTTATAGGATATGCTCAAAAATGATTATTGCATGAATTAGTAAATGAAAAAAGTATGTAGGTAACATACCGTGCTCTACAAAGAGAAAACTGAAGAACTGTCAGCATACTAATTCTCCTAAATTTCCGTCTCATACAGTTTCAATTAGGAATATATAGAGATAATATCCCGTTTTCCATGAGAACTACACCCAAAGTTAACAGATATAAACTATAGCATGCCAGGAACTTTGTATAGAAGTCCGTAGGTTCACTAAAGGGATATTCTGATTTAACCTGGAATTTCTATGAGCTTTGCCTTTAATGGTTTTCAAGATCTGGCCCTAAGGATATCTAGTGATAAAATATCTATGATTTCTCATTTATTAAGCTTCTGTCAAGGACCAAGAGTTTCAATAAATTGTATCATTCAATCTTCACAATTACTTTGCAAGAAAGCTCTTATTATCTCCATTTTACTGATGAGCAAACTGAGACCAGGATGAGTTACCTACCAAGGTCACCCAGAATTAAGTGTCTTTCTGACCCAGCACTTGAAGGGCCCCTTGTATACAGTAGGAGTTTAGTATGTAATTTTCAAATACATATAGATGAATGTTGATGTGGGAGACTAGTTTCTTCCACACCTATGTCAAGGAGAGTTTAGTCTCCAATCCCAGAACTTCCCATTCAGTTTCCCTCATACAGAAGCAGTATGGAAAGTGATCAGAACACATATTTGTATTAGAGAAACCCTCCACCATGGGGAGTGGTGGAGAACTCATGCTCCTAACGACAGAGCCACAGTCAAGTCATGTTACTCTCCTCTGAAAAACCTCAAAATGGTTCTCTGTTGCCTTAAGATAATTAACAACATTTTTATTTCTTGGCACACTTTTAAATGTTAAAATTGGGAGGTTGGTGGCAAGTTCCCAGTTGAAAGTATTGAGTAAGTCCATGGTCCCTGAACTATTTATTTGATTTTTGCGTCTGAGGTGTGTTTGAGCTCCTCCATTGCCCTGCCTGTGCTTGTTCATATACACACAAGGCAGCATTCTCCAAGCTGCAGTAAACATTGTTTCGTTCCTCTGTCCCACCTCTTTCTACTTGTTACTTGCAAGTGGTATCCTGCCCCACTCTATGACATATAACCCACTAGGCTTATCTGAGAGCCACCATCCTAACAGGATGTACAGTGTGTGTGTGCATGTGTGCGTCTCTGCTGCAGAAAAACAAATTTTTCATCTTAATGAAAAAAAGTGGTTGCCTACCTATAAGGGTTGACAGTACCCTCATGTGCCTGGTACACCAGTTGCAAACCACTGGCCTACAGGGCTAAGATCAACATCCTGAGCCTGATATTTAAGACTCTTCACAATTGGGGCCCAATAGAACTTTCTAATCTTCCTCCAACTGCTCACCTTCATTCACCCAACGTCAGGTTAAATTGACCCAAAACTTGCCCTTCACTTTCCAACCATCACCTGTCGCTCACTTTCCGTGCCCCGTGTCTGTGATGACTCTGCTTCCTCTGCACGGAATGTCCACCCTCCTCACCTCTGAACGTAAAAGCCAGGTGCTAACTTTCCAGGAAGTCTTTCTTGAGTCTTTCCCTCCTACCGCTTCTCGGTCATCTCTGCCACCTCTCACTCTGCATGTGACTCCTATCTCTCATCCCTTTCTCTCTGGTATTAGATTTATTTGTAAATGCAGCTTAACTCCTTTATTAGATTGTACATGCTTTCAAAGTATGATCCATGGCTGAATATTTTGAGTGCTTCTCTTGACGAAATTCAATCCACCTTATTTAACATAATGGAAAGTTTTTTAAAGACACTCATTGACTCTTTTTTTAAGATGCAGCAGTGAGTTTTTCCCATTTCATTTTGTATGAGCTGCTGGTTGTGCTCTGCCTTATTGTCTGGGCCTATCCTACAGGTTGCTTGCAGATGGTTCTTGTGTACAGAAAGAGCTTCTTGAAGGCATTCCCTGACTGCAGATTCATGCCTGGCCTGCACTGGGGTGCGGGGTAGGTCAGAAGTACTACCAGCAGTGGCCTTCAACAAATGAGCAGTGGGTGGGTAATGCCCTGGCTTCCTCTCCCCTCAGTGGGACAATTCTAAAGTGTGTCCCACACAGTCTCCCTGAGGGTCCACGATGGGGCTGAGCTCCCCTTGCCCACAGTGGTAAGGCTCACTAACGTACCCTTCACTGTCTTTCCTCCCTTCCTACTCTCACTTTGCCACCCCTAGCTGCGCTCCCTAAATAAGCTACCTGCTGCTAATTCTTTCTCAGGGTCTGCAGTTGGGGGACCCAAACTAAGACAAATTCTCTCCTTTCCCTGTAGCCGTCTGGCAATCACAAGCAAACCTTTCTTAAGTGGGTCTGCAGTTAGAATATGGAACCCAGTGAACCTAATTGACTGGCTCAGACACTGGCCTCATTCTCTCCAGCACTCCCACAAGGTAGGACTTGTCCAGAGCATACAAGAGGGGCAGCAGGACTGGTCGAATAAGTTCACTGGAACCATCAGGGCCACAGTGACTTCCTCTAGAAATTACTGGTATTTTCAGTGCTGAGATAGATGACTGGCTGCACCGAATGGCTTGAAAAAAATATACCTGTTACCATTTGGATAGTAAAATAAAACCAGTTATCATATATTTAGGAGTTCTTAAACATGCCTTCTTATAATGCTGAGGATTACAGAACCAGAATCTCAGCTTAAGATATAATGCCCGATCAGAAAGATTAATATCTTTTGCAGTAATGACATTTTTACCATTATGAAAAGAGCAATTTACTTTTCCAAATTCCTCTTCTTCCTATCCCAGCGTGTCAGAGAAAATCGCAGTCTCACATATGAATTATTTTCAAACTAGAGGTGGCAGGTTTATGGAAAATTACTCTGAATGTATTTGGGTTTCGACCAACTCTCCCAGCTCTATATTATTCATGATAAGCATGACTTCCAAGCCTTGGCTTTGTCAGATTTTCCTATTAATTGTTAATGTAACAGCTAAGTCTCCCTGGAGTGTGTGTTATTTTCTCATTTATAAAATCATAAGCCTTGGGATAATCCCTCATTAGATCAATAATATTCTCATCAAATGAATGTAACACTGTCCGAGTGAGGGATATTACAGTTAACTGTGGCAGGGGAGTGCTGTGAGTTTATCTCCTTACCTCCATCCTATATTCACTCTGAAGACTTAGCAGTTCTTACCTGGACCAAAGAAGCAGCCTCTCAGCAAGGCCACTCCTTTGCCCCAAACTTTTCTACACCACCTGCCACGTTATCACGGGACATCCAGCTCATAGATCTGACCAGGTGATTACCCAGCTCTGAAATTGTTGATAGTTTCTATAGAAGGATTAAAAATATATATCCTGTACCTCTCCTTCCCTCCTAGCAGAACCTCCTCCTTTTCTTTTGGGCAGTTACTCTTCCCTTTTGTGGGAAAAGATGAAAGGTCCTCTGGTTGCTCCCACAGCCCTTTCCTCTCAGCCCCAGGAAGGACAGGGACCAGAGCTCAGCCCACTGGGTGTTATCCTTCTGGACTGTGGATCTTCCACATGTGATGGAGCTGTCGTACCCTGACCAGACTCTTCCTGCTGGGGGCCATTCCTGACATTTTGCTTTCCTGGCCTTCTGGAGGTCCTGTTCTCCACACAATTCCTGCCAGTCTCCAAGTTTGGCTGTCCAGCCTGCCTGTCGACTTTGTGATCTCCCAGTGTATTTCCCATGAGTTTATTTTAGTTTAACATAGAGTCCGCTTCTGTTGCTTACAAGTGAGGAATGCTGGCCAATACAGCTCACTGTTGCCTTCAGGATAAAGACTCATTTACAGTCTCAGTTGTGCCATTTCTCCCATTTTCACACTATACCCTGGCCATACCAGCCTAAACACTACTCCCTGGACACAACATACAGCCGTACGGGTGTTCATGCTATTTCTTACAAAGACCATCCTTCTCCCTCTTGAGAATGCTTGCCTATGGTTCAAGGCCAAGATCAAAGGCCTTCTTCTGCAAAGCTCTCCGTGATCTCTGTCTCTGCTCCCTTTCCTCCAGGCAGACCCAATTCTTCCATGGCCCAGAGCTCTTCATTTTATTCTTGCGTGTAACATGGATCACTCATTATCAGACTTATGTATCCGTGTGTGAGGTCCCTAAAGGTAGGGTCAATGACTTGGTATTTTTGAGCTTCATCACCCCATGTAAATCCTGCCATGTGGTGGTTAGGAGTGCTGATGTGAAGTTTTACCTACCTGGGCTCAAATGCCAGCTCTCCGCTGCCTCTCTCTCCCTGCTGACTAGCCGCTTGGCTTTGTGCAAGTTATTTTAGCTTTCTAAGTTGTCTCACCTACAAAATGGGGATGACAGGGACCATTTTATAGGATGGTTGTGAAGGTAAAATAGAGTCCAAAGATAGTACTCATCACTACAAAGTACTCAATAAATGTCTGTTGAAAGATAAGTGAACAGGCCCATGCTTCCTCTAGCATCCTTGATAACAACTCTCTTGTCTCCTGAGAAAATAGCTTATACAGCTCTGCAGTGTGCTGCTGGTCAGAAGGGTTGTGTTCTAGGAAACAAAGATATATTATTTTCCCCATCAAAGTGAGCTTTAGTTGCTAGCAAAGGAGCTGTTGGGTAGAGTTGAGATACTAACCTGCTCTGCAAGTCTATGCTTAGTCGACCAAGAGAGCAACGGGAAGCACAGGAAAGGCTACATTGGTTTATGAGTGTCTGTTTATATAAGATGAAACTACTGATTTAATTACAGTGTAGATGCAAACAGTATGGCCATAGCCAGTCTGTTTGGGGACAATGTCAGTGCTCAAAAGATAGCAAATTAGAAGTAAAAAGCACACTTGGTAATGAATTAAGCATAAGAAAATTCTTAAGATATTTGGCAAAAGAAAGAAAGAATGAATTCCAGTTCTATTTTTACCAACAAGGGCAGGACACATGGCACAGTAAAAATCACATCTCCATTTGTTGTCCCCCTGTCTTCACACTCTAAGATATAAGTCTTGGAGTCTGCAGAAGCACACTGTTCCACTGGGCACAAGACAATGAAGTACAGCAACATTGTGGAGCAGAATTTCTGAGAGGGCACTCAGAAATGAATGTGAAAGGAGGAATAGGACACAGATCCATCTGTCCATCCCATTATCATTCTGGTTCCTTTGTGGGATGGGGCAGGGGGTATGTCTTTGACGGAGATCTCTCTGGATTGAGAATCAGGTGACTTGGGTCCTGGGATGGTCCCTGCTGCTCCATGAGACACTCTTGTGGGGACTTGGACAATTCAGGCCAAGCCTCAGTCTCAGTCCTCCTTAGAAAATGAGGGGCTTTGTGATGTGAGCAGAGCTTCTCAGCCAGGCTCCTCTAGCTCTAAGAGTTCTACAGAACCCTTCAGGAATGAACAGAGAGGAACCCTGGGCTTCATCGCAGCTCACTATCTCAACAAGACAGCTCTGCATTTATATGTTTTATATATGGACTTCTATGTAAAGTTGTGTTAAACAAATGACTCTGCGGCTAAATATTTAGGAAAATCCTGGTCTAGATAACCAAGAATGAAAACAAACACTCATATAGTGTTTATCTTGTGCCAGTTTCTTTTCTAAGAACTTTGCATATTTCAAGTGATTTCATCCTCACAATGACTCCTAAGAAGTACTATTATCCACATTTTACAGTTGGAGGAACTGAGGTATTAAGCAACTTTCCCAAATTAATAAAGCCTGTAAGTAGCAGAGCTGGGATTTGAATGAGGCAGTCCATCTCTATGATTGGTGTTCTTAATGACTAAGCTGTATTACTTCTCATTAGTATTATTCTTTCCCAAAGATTCCATGATTCCAACATGAGAAACTTGGTCCTGTCTTTAAACATAAACTTTGTATAGTAAAAATAATCTTGATATCCAAAATATTCTCCACGGAGCAAGAATTTAGGCTAACTGCTCTTTGACTAAGGGTGGGCAAGAGTATGACTCTGGATTCCCTTAACAGGAAGCAGACTTTTGAAAGACAAGTGAGAATTAATTTTCCTTCTCCACTCTCCCCTTCCTTCCCATCTGTAATAAGCCAGAAACCAAACTAAGCAGTGGAGATAAGGGCATTGAAGTCACAGTTCCTGACACTAAAGACCTCAAAGTCTAGAGTAAAATGAATATCTATAATTCACAGAATATCTTGATGCATCCAGAGGTCAGGATGGCAGGTCAATGAAGAAGAAAAGTCCAAAGATCCTTGATGCTGAGAGATAAGAAGGAATCCTAGAGGAAGAACCTTTATGCATTAGAGGATGATCACAAGATTTAGCCAGATAGATAAGGCAGAGGAAAGTTTAGTAAAAGAAGATTTAGCTAGACAGACTAAGCAGGGGAGGCCACCTTTGGCTAAAGGTAAGACATAGTCAAAGGCATGCAGCTGAGAGACAGCACAGTGTTTCTGGGGCACTTCAAATAGTTGGCATGGCTGGAAGCCAGTGGGTATTGGGGGTGTCAATGAAAATGGCTCAGGAGAAGAGCAAGGACCTGGTGAGGGAAGACCTCACATACTAAGGCACTTGCATTTTGTCCTTAAGACAATGGGGAGTCTTATGAATTGCAGTATGGACCTAGCAAAGGGCTTCAGGAAACAGGAGTGAGTCACCTCTCCCCCCCGGGGTGACAGAGACACAAAGGATTACTCAAAGCCCATTTCTTCTGAGCAGGGTCATCTCTCTGTATTTATTCTCCAGGCCAGAAAGTTATAGAAAAGGAACATAGGTGGTTACAAAAAGAACAGTAAGATAATTGATATGGCAACAATCATTAGGTTTAGCTGCACCAAGGACATCTGCCCTTGGAGCCAGCAATTTTGCTATGTAACAATTCTTTATCTACAACAGAGACTTTAGCCCAGGGAAAGTTTCCTGCCTTTCACAAGCTTAACATTTCTATGTGTAATTTTAAAAAGTTAGGCTATACCTGAAACTACAGGTCCTTGGAAGCTAGGCCCTGTGAAATACATTTGCTTTATGAATGTTAGTATCCTCCACAGGAGTGGGAAGGATTAACAGTATTTCTATCACCGATCAATCAACAGTAATTGGGCATCTATAACTCAAGACTAAGAATTAGAAGGAGTTGGTCATGCTCACCATGACTCATTCTACGTGATAGTTCCTCAGAACTGCCTAGAAGACAAATAGAGGACCCTAGAGATGGATGACCCCATGAAGGGTAGACTCCTGGCACATACTATAGGCGTGGACCAGGAGGCAAACTGACATCCAGGCTGAGAAAACCACACTCTCATTGAAGCTCAGTTGTACCTGGCACCTAAGCCATTACTGCTTGCATAATGAATGTGCCACTAGCCCTCTGGTACATAATTCCCTTTGCAGTACCCTTCAGGTAACCTTCAGTCCCAACCATTCTTTATCTTCTATCACGTGGTCAAAATAGAGTCTACCTTCTAAGTTTAAGACCCAATTAAGTAACTGGAGTGTTCATTAGCTTTGCCAAAAGTTAATTCATTCATTAGCCATTAGTATTTGGAAAAAGAAGGTGAGCACAGCCAAGGAAAGGTACAAAGCTCCTCTAGTCCTGGGGAGAAAGGAAAGGAAGAGACTATTACTGATTACTGACTTATTATGGAGACAGATTCTCCACTAGATTTTCTCTAGGGGTTACTTTCTCTTGATCCTCAAAGCAACTTGGTGAGGCAGGTATTCTTCTCATTTCACAGATGAGAAAACTGAGGTGCAAAGATGTGAATATCATTCAACACATGTGCTGAAGGGATCCAAGCCCAGCTCTGCTTGCCTACAAAGCCTACGCTACTCTCCATGCACAGCTTATCTTAAAAGGTTGGAAAAGATTAAAGAAATTGTGCGTGAGAGTGTGCAGGGACGTGTAGAAAATTCCAGCATGATTATTTGGACACTGGTGCCAGTTAAATCACAGTTAGTATGGCGCGGTTACTTTGGATGACTGCACCTGTGGAGTATTTTTTGCAGCTTGCAGTTTGCTGTCATTTTCCAGCCAAAGCTTTCAGGCTGGACTGTCAGATCCCATCAGTTAAGACACACACTTAGGAGGTTCTTATCATGCAAACAGGACTGATCTGCTTTCTTCTGTTCGGCCTGGCTGTCTTTATCTCCTGCTGGGTGATATGATTCAATAATCTTGGCTCTTAAAGAGATTGAGTTAGATTTTAGGAAATTATTACACTCCCACCTCCCCTCAAATATCTCCAAGGATTTGAGCCTGGTGCAAGAGAAACTAGCACCTACTTAGGGTGAGGAGCGTCCAACCCTCAGTCTGGGGAGATGATGACATCGTGGAGAGTATGGCATTTCCATGAGCACAACTGAACACAAACATGGTCTTATTAGCATATTTCAAATATTTGGCAAGATCAAGATTACATTTACATGCATAATGTCTGAAGGAATGTATCTTCTGTTATGAATGAACCTTGAAATTGTGAGGCGCCTAAGGCAGAGTTCTTCACCTGCCTTTCCAGGTTTACATTTAATCATTCTGAAGATCCCAGAAGTCCGAGGGGACACACTGATACAAGAGCTCATGTGTTGGGCTTTAAAAACTAACGCCACCTTAAGTGACATTACAAGCAGCGCCATTATGGGCCCACAAGGGCGTATTAATGTGGCAGCCTAAGATGGCGCCAGGAGGAAGTAGGGTGGGGGTGTCTGCGGGAATCTTGCCTTAGCCCTTATTGGCCACCACGCTCGTGAACACTGCGTGGTTGCAATAGCTAGGCATTGAGACAGGATGCATGCCCTTGACCTTTAAGCTGATAGGATTATGTAAAAAACCTCCCATCCCCATTTGCCTTTAAAAGCAAGTGCTTGTGTGATAATAAACAGAACTGCTCGACAGAACCCCCGCCGCGTCTGAGTGTCCTTTAACTGGGCTGTTTTTGGGGCTGGTGGCTGTGCTCACCTCTCTTCATGGCTCTCTTCCCCCATCTCCTTCCAAAGGGGACAGGAGGGAAAGAGGAATCCCGGGCCATTTGCTCGCCCACCAAAAGGAATGAGGCTAGGGCTGTTCGGGTCGGCCGGCGGCGGACCCAACAGAGTGGTGCCCCGTGTGAGGCATTTTTAAAACTCATGGGTGAAAGGCGAGCGAGTGAGGACCCCGGCTGCTCAGTCCTGAAAGAAGGTTGACGAAGGGTGATCAACCAGCGGAGTGGCCCCCACAACCGCGGTAGTCGCCGTGAAGTAATCCGCCTGCGTGTCAGGGTGAGTACCATAACAGGGGGAAGTCCCTGCACTTCTCTGCCCTGTTGCTCCCTTTGTCCCTTCCCCACGGGGCAACATGGGAGGTGTGTGTGTGGAAAGAGTGATGAGACAGCCTGCAAGGCTCTAAAGTACATGCTAAAAAGCAGAGGCCTAGAAATATCTGACTCCACAGCCACCAATGCCTGGCGTCATGTGGTGAAGGTGGCCCCTTGGGCACCTTCGTCCAACTTGTTCTCGTATGAGACTTGGGACTGGGTTCAGACCCTGGCCAGAAAGAACAAGATTAGTCACGGGCTAGACCCCCCCTTAGGGTTCTAGCCAACCATCTCTGCCCTAAAGCTTTGCTTCCATCCCGAGCATCAGGAAGGGGCAAAAAGGGACTGGGTGCAGTTCGATGAGGAGAGAAAAAAGGAAACAAAGCTGCCAATGCAAGGCCCTGAGCCACTGAGTGATACCTATGCCCCTACCCTGTACCCTCCTCTCCCAGCATACTCACCCCGCCAAAGTTTAGCCAATGGAGAGAAAGCGGCACCTGAAGAAGTGGAGGAGGCTAGTCCACCTTTCAAAACATCCCCAGCAGAGCCCCAGGTTTTTCCTATCATGGCTCACTGGGAACCCCCAGCCATCCGCAGCCCTTGGGGGGAAGCGGCCCCTCAGGCCTATCCGGTCAACGTTGCCCCCGGTGGAAATAGGCCGGCCCCTTGGTACCCTTGGGAAGCTCATGACCTTAAAGAGCTGAAAAAGGCTGTAGCAGAGGATGGGCCCAATTCCGTATGGGAAGAAACCATCCTCCAGGGCTTAGCACACCAACCCTGCATGACCAAAGATTGGAAAATGCTCTGTAAGACTGTCCTTCCTCCAAATTTGTTTATCAAATTCTGTGCCTTCTTTAAGGAAGAGTGCCATGTGCAGGCAGAGATAAATCAAGCAGCCAACCCACCCATCCCTATCAGCTTCGGCATGCTGTCTGGAACAGCAGATCAATTTAGTACTGGAATCCAACAGGCTGCTACCCCAGCCCCCTACCAGGACCAGGTTAGGGCAACAGCATTAGCTGCATGGAAAAAGTTAGCTGAAGGGCCCAGTGAGCCCTCAATGGCCAGGGTCACCCAGCGACCCTCCGAGGACCTGCCCTCTTTCATAGTTCGGGTGGAACAGAGCATACAGAGAAAGTTTCCCCCAGGTCCTCTCTGGGACCAGTTTGTAAAAATGCTAGTGTGGGACGGCATGACTGCCAACCACAAGCTTGCCTGTGCCGGCTCAAAGATCGTTCTATGGAAAAGTGGGTCATTGCCAGTAGAGACGTTGGAAGCTCCCAACAACAAATGAGGGCCTTAACTTTCGCTCTACAAGCTCAAGCGGAAACACTTGCAGGTGCTATGACCCAGGCTCTTAGTGTCAGGATCCCTAAGGAGAGCCCCAGCCAACCCTCCCATAGGGGTCAATGTTATGGCTGTGGGGAACAAGGTCATTTCAAAAGGGACTGTCCCAACCAGAAAAATCAAAACCTTCCCTCTACACCATGCCCTAGGTGCGGTAAGGGGCTTCATTGGAAGCGTGAGTGCCGGTCTAAACTAGAGGAGGGGCAATCCCCAGCCCCATCACCCCAAGAGGATACAAAGCCAGCACCTCCATGCCCTACCAGGCGGCCAGTACCCCAGGCTCATTGGACTAGACCTATAGTTCCTGGTTTAAGACCAAAAATGAATCTTAAAATTCAAGGCAAAGAGTTCCAATGCCTTGCTGACACGGGGGCGGATCGAACAGTCCTTAGACGGGAAAAAGTCCCTTCAAGCTGGAAGTTAGTTCCAGGCCCCCAAATTTTGGGGGTAGGAGGAAAAACCCCAACATGGGAAACCCATGAAATCCTTCACTGGGAAGATGCTGATGGCACAAAAGGGGAAGTAAAACCTCCCTTTGCTGCCGGATTGGCGGCCAACCTGTTAGGCCAAGATGTTCTAGGCCAAGCAGACCTTTCATTACCACTGACCATAAGGCCCTTTATGAAGATATCCTAGAGGAGGAGGAGTATCAGCAACAGTTTAATCTCCCCTGTTTTCCAAACTATAGAGGGGACCCCACTTTTCAGGACCTAAGAAACCTTCTGCCTCTCCCCAGGGTCAAGTTCCCGGAAACCCCTCATAAACAGATGGCCGGTCACCCCCAATACTAGAGGCCACTGCTCCCCTGGTGCCCCCCATCCGTTGGGTAAATGGGCCCCCAGTTTGGGTAGAGCAGTGGCCACTTCCTGATAATAAATTGCAGGCCCTACAACAAATTGTTGATGAGCAGCTCCAAGCAGGGCATATTCGCCCATCCACTAGCCCCTGGAATACTCCAGTATTTGTATTTAAAAAGGCCTCTGGAAAGTGGAGAATGCTACAAGACCTTAGAGAGGTCAATAAAAGAATGATCCTTCAGGGCACGCCACAGAGAGGACTGCCATGGACCCCCGCTATACCAAGCAACTTATACCTAGTAACTATAGATGTCAAGGACTGCTTTTTCTCCTTTCCACTGCACCCGAATGACTGTGAAAAGTTTGCCTTTTCCGTAAACTTTCAGTGTACGATCGGCGGTTTGAGTGGGTGGTGCTTCCCCAAGGCATGGCTAATAGTCCCTCATTTTGCCAAATGTTTGTCTCTCAGTTGCTTAATCCTGTAAAACAGCTGCCACATGTAGTTCTTTATCTCTACATGGATGACATAATTCTTGGGGCACCAACGCCCACGAACTTATCTCATGCGCTCAGCCTAACTCTCTCCTGCTTGGCTAAACGGGGGTTACCGGTGTCAGCCGATAAGGTCCAGAGCATACCCCTGTTTAAAATTCTGAGCACACTTTTAACTTTCGAAAAGGCTAGCCCATTAAAGCCTCAGCTAACCATCTCAAACTCGTATTCTCTCCCTCAATTACAAAAGCTTCTAGGCGAAATAAATTGGCTACGCTCATGGATCCCCCTTTCCACCGGCCAGCTCGTTCCCCTGTTTGCCCTTTTGCACGCCTCTGACCCCAGCATCCCCTTCATGCTCCCGCCTGAGTGCCAACAGCTTTTAAAGTCAGTCCAAGATCTCCTAAACAGTGCCCAGTTGAAACGCTATGAACCTGAGTCCCCTATAGAGTTATGGCTCATAGCCACTAACACCACATACATGGCTGCCCTAACCCAAAGGGGGGGAGCCACTCCAATGGGTACACTTATCCCTAGGAGGGGCCCCCCAGGTGTACACCACTCTGAACCAAGCTGCTGACCTAATAATGAAAGGAAGGGAATGCTCACTAAGATGCAAGTGTTTGTGTGATAATAAACGAAACTGCTCGACAGAACCCCTGCCGCGTCTGAGTGTCCTTTAACTGGGCTGTTTTTGGGGCCGGCGACTGTGCTCACCTCTCTTCACGGCTCTCTTCCCCCGTCTCCTTCCAAAGGGGACAGGAGGGAAAGAGGAATCCCGGGCCATTTGCTCGCCCACCGAAAGGAACAAGGCTAGGGCTGTTTGGGTCAGCTGGCGGCGGACCCGACACTCATGTGCTAGCACCTAAAGTCAGAAAACTGGCAATGCTGATGGCAATGATCCCAAGATTGCTCACGAGGGCTAGCACTTGTCCCTGTAGGTGCAGGGGCAAGTATTTGGGGCTTGTTTTGAGTGTTCTGTTTTGATAGCAGAGTTGTGCAAAGAGGTAATAATAAAAACAGCCTACAAAGAGCATTCGCATCAAATCCCCAGTGAAGCTAAGCAGGCTATAAACAAATGAGATGCAAACTGCACCGAATATCTCATTTAACCCACATGGCAACCTTGCTGTTGGGCACAATTATGTCCATTTAAATGATGAGAACTCTGAGGCTTGGAGAAGATATGTGACTTGCCAAAGACCAAGGTTCTGACTGGAACCGAGGCATATTGACTCCAAATATTCCATTCGGTCCCTGGCATGTAGTAATTGCACACAGAAACTCAAGCTGGTTGTGATTAAGCCTTGCTGTCTGTGGTATATGGTCATAGATTGATTCTAGAAAAGCAAAGCTGAATGAACTCTTGAGGACCATCCATTCTATCTGCTCATTTTGCAGGTGGAGGGCAGGATGAGGCAGGGTGCAGAGTACCACACATGCTGCTCACACTTTCTTGTGCTCGAGGTCATGGGAATAAGAAAAGTGGGAGTAGCCAGAGAATGGCACTCACAGTTGTTTGGCTACCCAAAAGCCATTCCCAACCACCTTCTCCTCTGCCTACTTCTCATTACAGGCTGAACAAACCAGAAACTCAACTTTCCAGCCTCCCTTGAAGGTAGGGATGCCATGTAATCCCATCTTGGATAATATGTAAGGGAAGATCTAATGGAGATGTTTAGGAAAAGATATTCCCTCCCTGTTAAAAAAAGAGAAGCACATGGAAACCCTTCAGGCTTCCTGCCTTTGGAGATAATGGTGTGAAGATATGATGCCTGGAGCTTTGGTGGTCATCTTGCCATCCTGAGGGGAAACCCAAAGGAATTGCTGATACACCAACCTATTACCCTGACATCAAGGAACTAATGAACCATCTTCAGAACCATCTAACACCAGATTTTTTGGTCCTTAAACAATAGTGTTCTTATGGCTTAAGTCACTGTTAGTTGACTTCATGCATCTAACGTATCCTAACTGATATGGAGTAGGAATCACAAACATTATGCACTGACTTCCTTCTCTCTCTGAGTGTCTTAGAGGGACCTAGAATTCTGGAAACAGCTTTCCTAGATTGTGAACCCCATTAGAGCAAGGACAGTGTCTGTCTTGGTCATTGCTGTATTCCTGCACCAAGCAAAGTGTCTGGCACATAGTAGGTGCTTAATAAATATTTGTTGATTAATTTAAACTAGTCAATCACTCTATCCACAGATATTCACTGTGCCACCCCTATTATATGCAGGCATTGAGATAGATGCTGATGATAAAGAGATAAGTAAGACATACACTCCATCCTTAGTACTCCCACAGTTCAAGGAGAGAGACAGATATGGACACACAATTATGATGCAGCGTGAGAAGTACTGTAACAGAGGAAAAGTACTTTAACCAAGTGTTAGTGGAGTGTGTGTGTATGGGAGGGAGCAGTATGTGGAGTAACTGATGCTATAATGGAAGCGGGTGAAAGAGTAACCTCTCCTAACAGACTCAGCTATATTTAACAGTCTGCTATATTTTACTATTTGGTGTTCAGTCCAAACAGCAAATATTTATTCAGTACCTACTCTCTGCACACTACTCTTCGTAATAATTAATATTCATTATAAAAATAGCTAATCTTTACAGTGCTTGTAATGCACCATTGTTTTTGTAATTTACATTATTTATTTATTTCCGCTTCATAACAGCCCTATTAGATAAGGTACTATTATTTCCCCCATTTTACAGATGAGAAAACTGAGAAAGAGAAAGAATGAAGTTAATTTGCCCTAAATCACACAGCTAGGAAAGTGGCAGAGCCAGAACTGAACCTGGGAAGGCCATATTTTAACCACTATATGGAAGACACACTCACCATTCTCTAGGTATTTCCAGTCATTTGAGAAGAACAGAAATAGATGACTTCATCATTGCCCTATTCCTGCATTTGATCTGGACACTTATATTGCTAGCTTTTAATTCTAGCCAAGAACCTGGCACCAGCTCTGTTTTTCAAGCAGTCTCCTCTTTCTTGCAGAGCATACAAATAACCTAAAATATGACTACATTGATTTGCACCTTCATTTTAAATGTCGTCAACAAAGGACCAAGCCCAGGATTGGGCTGAGAAAAGTCTTTTCTTTCCGAGCAAAATGAGATTAAAGACACTTTCCACTAAAGACATTTTTTCCTTACAAAATGTGAGAAATGTGAAGTCTAATTACTTCGCTGTGCCAGATATGCTTTTTCAGCTTCTGCTAGACTTAGCTCAACACAAACTGTGCTTACCCTTGCATACACAATGAGCCTCATTAATTCCTTCTTCCTTCCAAGTGCACTGGCAGAAAATGGTAACAAAACTGGGGGCAAATTTTTCTCTTTTGAGTGTGTCTGTGTTAAAAGCTTCACCTCAAATCTGGCTCTTTCCACTCTTACAAGGGCTGCGCTGCTCTGACCAGCTGGACAGGAGAGGTCTGAATTTACAGAAATTCTGTGACTAACGTTATTGTTTCTCCTGGAAACACTACAGGAGAAAGCTCTCACCGAGGAGATCTGAAAAGCAGAGAAGGGACACGTGGGTCCACGGTGCCTCTGCTTGCTCTCCTGTCCCGTCCCATCCCAATGAGAGCACTTTCCCATGCTGTCGTAGATGCTGCAGCAGAGGCAATGGAGTGATGACACATTCAGAACTGCACAAACCTTCGCAGGCATGCAGATGCGGGATAACATATTATGGTGTGTAGACACTTCATTATTTCACACCTAATGAATCTTGGATCATCTAAGCATATCACACATCTCCAATGTGAGATTTTTCAAGCTTCTTAATTGTATCCATCTCAAGATCTAGCTGCCAGTGGTAATTTAAAAAGATGTCTACAAATTCTCTGATACCCCTCACTTTGAAAGATGGAGCCCAATTCTCTTGCCCTTAAGCCTGGGCTCTATGTAGGGACATACTTGTAACATCTAACAGAATGTGGTAATAGTGAAGGTGTGAGACCTCCAAATCTAGATCATTCTCTCTTTCTCTCATCACCTCCTTTAGGGAGACCCAGCTGCCATGCTGTGAGGACACTCAAGCAGCCCTATAGAGAGGTCCACATGGAGTTTCTAAGGCCTCCTGCTGACAACCAGCACTAATTTACCAGGCGTAGGAGTGATCCATTTTGGAGGTGGATCCTCCAGTCCAGTCAAGCCTTCAGTCCAAGCCACAGTCTTGACTGCAACCTCGTGTGAGACCCAGAACCAAAACCACCTAGCTAAGCTCCTCCTACCTGATCCACAGCAACTGGGTGAGATAAGGTTTATTGTTTTATTCTAGTACATTTCAGAATCATTTGTTAAGCAAAAACAGACAACTCACATACTGCTAGGATAAAAATGTAGATGGCCTACAAAGGAATGACATCAGACTTTTCATGGTAGCAGAGTTCTAATGCCCAGAGATAATGAATTATCATGAAAAGATAAAGAAAAAATTACTGCTTTTACCTACCCTTTTCCAATATTAACCCCTCCATCTACTTTTGAGTCCAACATTTTTTGCTTCCTCCTTGGTTTTGCTCCACCTGTTACTGTCATTTGCATTTCAACACCTCTCTTTCTGCCTTCTTGCCCACAAATATATAAAGATCACCCTTATCCTCAAGCAATGAGAACACCAACAAATGAGACTCTTACTCATCCAGTCCGGCTCCTTCTTCATTCGTCTGCCTCTTCCCCTGATGATCTACTTCTCCTCCGCCTCAGCTACCTCTACTCTCTCGCAGCCCACTCACTTTTGAGCACTAGCCTGCCACACACATGCATGTGTGCACACAGGTACATGTACACTCGCCTGCACACACATACACACATACACACGCACTGACCAGCGTGACCTCCCCCCGCAGCTCACAAGTCAGCCAGGTCTGCTCTGCCACTTCACTACCAGCGGCTCTTCCCAGTGCTGTTTTGTCTTGTTTTTTCCCCCCTCCCTGAATGAAATGCTCTACTCCTCAAACTCTCTTTAAAAGCATAAGAGCCCTTTTCCACAGGAGACGATCACCATATGCCTCAGATTGGTGTTAAAAGGCCTGGGCTGAAGGTAAATTTCCCTCCTTGGACCTTTTGGCTTCAACTTCTAAGTACCAGCTTTGAGTTCCCGTTTCATTTCTGGAATCTCAAGACATCCCTCATGTGCATGGAGCACCACTTTGTATTTCTGTTAAATGAGCTATTATTGGGGCATTTCTACATACCATGGGAGACAGGGTGCGGGCAGGGTCCCTAGCGGCTCATTACCCTCTACTGCAGAAGACTGCTCTTGTTCTGTCTTGTACTGTAGACATAGGCCTACTTGATTTAATCCTGCCACTATCTATAAGTCCTTGAGGGCAGTGGCTCTGTTTCATTCTCCTTTGTAAGTTTATGATATGGGGTTTTACCTCAGCAGTGCCTACATGGATGGAAAAAATCAAATACTAAACATCTTAATTTCTCTCTTGAACAAACTTATCAAGCCTAATAACTGCTTATTTCCCCTCTTTTTTTTTTTTTTTTCTTTTCTTTTCAGTGCCCTAAGGAGCCTTCAGTGCCCTCAATATGCACAAAAAAGTCCTGGGAAACCAGAGCGAGCTGCAAGCATAGAACCAGAGCAGAACGTAGCCCCAGGAAGAATTCTTTTTCACCCAGTATAATCACTAGTTCTGATTACTTTCCTGGCTCCTGGTTTTACAAATGTAGGTTGTATCTAAAATTAAAGTAGCTTACTCCATTTTTATAAATTGGTAAATATAAAATGATGAAAATTTCCCACAGACTCAGGCTTTTTCTCATTAGAAAGTAATAACTTAAACCAAACTTTATTTGTGGTTATTATCTAAATATTGACAACTAGAACTTACGTGGAATATTGTTATTTTCTAAAAGTTCTGAAGAATAACAAGATTCCCATTTCTAATCACAAACACATGAAGGAACAGACATTATTTTTTCCTATATATTTACAAATTTAAGTGTCAATTCATTCATACTTTTTTTTCTAAGCAATTTAAAAAATTTTGTCTTTGGATTGGGAGGGGTGACCCAGAGTAACTACCTTAATAGCCTTTGTTCGGTCCCATGCTTGAAGACATTTAGTGATTTCTCCTTCTTATGGTTCTTCCGCAGATTTCCCAGGAGCTATTGCATCATTGATATTCATGAGCAACCACTGTGACAGTTTAGTACACAAATCCAACAATGAATCCATCTTTCCTGTCATATGTGACAAAAATTCTTCAGAGGCTTTATTTATGCAATTTAAATCTCCAGGCTTAAAGTATGTGGTAATTTTATTTCACAAAGGCCCCAGGCAGCAAAGTATTTATTTTACACTCCTGGACCCCATTAAGGATATGGCATAACCTGTTCTTGTGTTTATCTTTGTGCAAATGAACAATGTAATATGGAGATGCCACCTGCTTCATGGTGAGGAGGACGGGTGGGAGAGCAGGAGGAGAGAAGTGGATTAATTAGTTAATATCTACGAAGTACTTTGCAGATGGGAGTGATATGCAAGCGTGATTTTTCATTATGGCTCTCTGCTCTCCTTGGTGCTTGCTAGAGAGGCAGATACAAACAGGATAATTTCTTGGAATGAGAAGCAATGGTCTAACTTAGATGCTTTGATTTTGGAGAGTAAAATTCTTTGTGGGGTTTTGTGGTGATGGGAATATTTCCCCTCCACACCCCACCTCTCTGTGGGAGAGATAAGGAATTTGCATTCTTCATGGCACCAGAAGTGAGGAGCCCTATGAAAACTTTGCAGTCCTCTTATGAAATCATCAGGCATTTATGGCTATCCCTGGATTCTATCGCTGCCACATACTCTTTACTCCTCCATGCATAAGCGTGTTTTCCTTTTGGGATAACAATCAGTTCACCTACAGAAAGGTATTACAACCTGAAATTCCATTCCTAGGCATATAACTAACAGAACTGCCTACATATTTCCACCATAATTCCATGCGCTAGAACGTTTACAGCCACATTATTCTCAATAGCCCCACACTGAAAACTGTCCAAATGCGCATAGAGAGTTGAAAAGATAAATAAATTGCGGTGTATTCACATAGTGGACTACTGTACAGCAATGAGAATAAATGAGCTATAACTAAGTCCGATGCAAAATATATGTCTCACAAGCATAATAAAAATGGAAAGAAGCCCAAAACAAAAGTACATATATGTACTATATGATTTCATTTATCTAACAAACAAAAAGGCAGGGTTAACTAATCCATACTGTTACTGGTGATGATAGTGGTTACCCTTGGAGGGTGGGTAGTGACTGGAAGGGATCACGGGGGATGGGGATGGGAGGCTTCTGAACACCTGACAATGTTTTGTTTCTTGATCTGGGTGTTGTTACACAGGTGTGTTCAGGCTGTAAAACTTCATTGAGCTGTATGCTTATGATCAGTGCGCTTTCTAAATAACAAATGTCAATTAAAGATTTAATGAAAGGAATACTACTAATTCATCCACTAGTATTATCTTAGCTGGTTTTTAAGGTTCCAGGTGCCTCTTATTTCTGACCTACAACTTAAAGCATAGCAAAGAATTTTGCTAGATATATTTGGCAAAAATGATACAAACTGGGAGACTTTTTTATGTGTGTGAAATTTGAGGAGTTTTTCAAAACACCTAAGTCAAAAGATAGTAGGTAAACATCCTCCCTTTCCATTCCCTAGCTAGCAGTCAGGTGACGAGGTAAAAGAAGGTGGCTTCAGGTTTCTGTTGGCATAGTACTAGCCACACCAGATACCAGATGTACAGTGTTTTCTCTTATGGAGAAAATGCTGAAAGCTACCCTTAGAGATGAAATTCCGCAACTTAATAACAAAATATAATGCAATTCACACCTAAATATATGGCATTCACTCTCAGAAGACACCACTGGAAAATCTCTTCATTTAAGTCCTCATTTAACTTCCTTTCTCAGGCCTCTCTTTCAAGTGTCATGGTGCTGGAAAAAATTGCAAGATGGTATAATAGTGCCCTTGAAGGGCTTGAGAGAAACATACAGTGAGCTCAATGTGAATTTAACTAATGGTTATGTATGATGAGGGATTAGGGACTGCTTGTGAAAGCTGAAATCCAGTAATAAACTGAGTATCCCATGTGTTTATTTTGCCAGAATATGTAATGCCAGTCCCAATTCCAGTGGTTAAGAGCAATAGGCAGAGTCATTTTTTTTATAAATCAGAGACATAAGAATATGCTTGTGTCCTTTTTCTGTCAGCTTTTTAAAATCAAACCTTCATCTTGGATATTTATCAAGTGAAAAGACCTATCCTGTTATCATTAGACATATCTGTGACATGCTGCTATGCACATATTGCTTCTCAATCAATGCAAAATATATATCTCACAAATAATAAAAATGGAAATAAGCCAAAAACAAACAAACCACCAAACAAAAACTATGTAGTTCCATTTATATAAACAAGAAAAAGACCTGGAGAAATAATCCACACTGTTACTAGTAATGATAGTGGTCACCCTCCAAGTGTTAATATTTTTAATTTAGAAAAATATTTAAAATTTTACATTTTACTTGTTCTCTTTTGTTGTAGTATAAAGTCATAGATTCCTAGAATACAGAAAAAAATGAAGCCACAGAATCAGTTATGGAACTGACCCCAGGACTATGTGGTAATCCCCTCCACAACATTCCAGGCTTCTCGTTGCCGAGATCACTCACTCACGTAACAGTTCTTCAAATACTTGAAGTTTGCAAACTGCGGACACTGTTCTAGACTCCCATAACGCAGTAATAAACAGGTCAGATTAAAATTCCTGCCCTTGTGAAGCATCTATTTTGGCCAAGACATACAATGAACAATAAACTTAGTAAACAAGTATATGATATGGAATGGCAGAAGGTGACAAATTCTATGAAACAGAAACACAACCGGTAAAGAAGTCAAGAGAGTGCAGGATGATGGGAAGGGGAGTCGGTTGCAATTTTCCATAGATTGGTCAGGGTCTCAGGTCCCACTGAAAAGATCAGTCTCACCCATGATGGACACTGAGGGCCTTAACGGGGTGAAAGTCTCACTTAGATCAATAGGTGCCCTTTCTCAGCTCCAGGCAGGCTTGTCTTAAGAAAAGGCCTGGATCTACTACATAAGCAAATGATTGCTCATCTTTTACAAGTTGTACATCATATGGCCAGGGTAATACTAGCTTCTGTGATTTTCAAAGCAGGTGTTGCCCATGGCCCACCATGGCCATAAAAATGTTTCATCAAACAAATTGACTTGCTTCCTGGGGTTATCAAATTGAACCAATTACATTTAAAGGACATCTGCCAAAAATAATGCTCTCTATTTTTGAGTGGCTGATAATTATGCCATTGTTTCCACTAATAGTCAGACAGCAGGACAGATTGGCTTTTGAGACCTCTTCTAGTTCTGAACAATCAGATCAAATCATCCATGAAGAAGAAATTTCCCTCCTATTCTCAGTGGCCTAAATGGCAATCATCCGCAAGCATTCACATCATTAATTTATGAATTAAAAATAAAGAGGGACATAGAATGCGACTTTAAGGTCACAATCCAGCCTGTAACTAACTCTCTCGCCTTATTTACCATTCTATCCACTTCATCTGGTGGACCTGATGCGTCAGTCTAAAGAGGCTACTTAGATGTTTTCATATCCTTTGGGTATTTCTTTCACTGCTCCTTTATTCCAGCCATCCCCTATCCCAGAAAGACTGCCCTTTCTTCCCAAAGTCCTAGCCTCATGATGTTTTCCTCTTCTGTGAGACACCATCACCCTCCCAACTATTTCTCTTTTCTTTGCCTCTTAAAGCACTTATACAGTGTCTGCACTAATTTTGGGCACCAGCCATAGACTGTCTCGTACACTTAATTATGTTTTATGTCTGTGCCCTCTTTCTCTGGTGATATTGTAAGACCCTCAAGGGCTTTGCATTTCAGGTCTTAGCCCAGATTCCTTCACCTGTTAGGCTCTTAATCAATGGCAGTAAAAATGGCAATAATGGAAATAACAGTTTTCAGACAATAAGTGGGAATCCTAGTCCTTCCTCAAATGGTCCTTAAATGGTCTGTGAACTGAGACATCAAGAGATTCCAGTTGTCTGGTCATGTCACCAAGTTCCCACATGCACAGGCGGTAACAATTACACTATGACTGTGGCCTGGCTGTCAGCAATTACAAAATATCATCAATTTTAAGCCACACACCATTTTCAGAGATGTGAAAATGTGGGGAAAGATTGTGCTTCCTAAATTAGATAAAATACTGCAGGACGGAACAGTGAGGTAAAATGACAACCACTCATTTATGGTCATGAGAGACACACAAATGAAAGTACAAAGTACCACTCCTGAGAGCCTACTGTGTGCCAGGCTGGTGTAGGTGCTTGCACATAGCACCTCTAATCCTCACATGAGCACTGCAAGGTAGATTTCATATTCCCCTTTACAATGGAGGAAACAACATGCAGAGGTGAACTGATCACACTCAGGGCTCCTCAGTCGGTAAGGGGTTTGTGGAGCATCTAAATTCAGATCAGTGGGGCTCTTGCCACTTCCGTATGCTTCCCCATCCCTGGGGGGTGAGCTGCCCTGGGGGGTGAGCTGCCCAGTGACTGCCTCATGTTTTTGTTTATTCACAAGCAGCAACAGATATGAGAAGTGGACTACATGTCACAAAATGATGAATGTCTATATCACCATCTTCTTGTACAGATGAGGAAACTGAGGCCTGTGGGCTGACATAGCATGTCTAAATTCACACAGCACATACAGGGCAAAACCCTGATTCAAACTGCATTCAGGTGAACTCCAAAACTCTCTTTCTTTCCACTGCCCAGCACTGACAAGATGCGAATCTCAGGAGGAGATGCCATGTCGGTGCTCTGATCTCTCTGTCAGCATTTCCTGAGCCTGAGTCTTGGGACTGAGTTCCTGTTCTCAGGCTCCCAGACCCTTATGGGAATTTGCCTGGCCAGACCTACTGAGCAAATGAAGTCTGACCTTAAGGATATAACTTCTTGTACTTAAAAATAGAAAAAGAAAGAAAAGGTCCCATATACTAAAACATAAATAATTATGGCAATAGTCAATATTTTGTATAAGTTAAAAGACAAAAATTATAAGTTAAAGTTAATAAAATTTAGAAGTTAATAAATATCAAATTCCTATAACATTCTTTCAAAAAGATGCATTATTCTAGAGGAGGCTGAAAGGCTTTCTCATCCTTAAAATAAAATCATGACCAGACACAGACAGTTTAGAAGCAAGTTTTTGTGACAACAGCTAGCAAAATTTGAAATGCACATGTCTTCTGACCCAGCAATGCTACCTCTAAGAATTTATCCTTTGGATCAGTGTGCCAAATATATAAAGATGTCTATCTGTGTATGTTCTCAGCAGTGTTGTTTGGCTAGGCTAGCAAAAACCTGTAAACAACCTAAATGCCTGTCGATAGAGGATGAATTAAATAAATCAGAGTACTTATGTAAGTGGAATATTTTAACTAACATTAAAATAGAAAAGGTAGGTCTTTATGTACCAATATGGAAAGAGCTCCAAGACGTATATATCAGTTGCCTACTGTCACAATAACATTACTTAGCAAATAACCGATCTGAGTGGACATACAACCGTAAGCGTCCATTTCCCTAGCATCTGGTGAAATGGGAGCGAGAGGCAGTAGTTAGAAGTCTTTGCTGATCTTGGTTGGGCCTGCTCACAGGTCTGAGGGTTGCCAGGCTGTTGGCTGGTCCAGGCTGGGTTAGGCTGGGGTGCTGGGACAACTCAGCTCCACTCCATGGGTTTCGCATCCCCAGGCAGGCTAGAACAGACCAATTCTTAGGATGGTAGCAGAAGTTCAAGAGAGCAGCACCAATGCCCAACCCTACTTCAAACCTCTGCTCTTTCAAATCTGCTAACACCCTGTTAGCCAAAGTCAGTGACATGGCTGAGCCCAGTGTCAAGTGATAGGTCAGATCAACCACCCACGGCAGAGAACACTGCAAAGTTACAGGAAGGAGTGAAGAATTAGGGCCATTGCTGTGTTCTGCCACACTATATAAGTAGAAGAATCATTTTTTTATTGATCCCATTACTATTCAGCTATCTGCCTATTTCTCTATGCGTGAGCATAGGTAGATATATACTTATATACCTAGAAAATTTCTAGAAGGATGCCAATAAAACTTACAATACTGGTTATCTCTTGGGAATGTAGATTTGTGAAGGTGACTGGGATAGGTTTTTAAATTTTTCAATATCCGGGACTGTATAATTTGCATGCTTATCATGAACAAATACAAGGGTACTTCAAAAAATTTGTAGAAAAATAGAATTAAAAGATAATATGAATTTTTCTATGAACTTTTTGAAGACATCTCATATTAATTTTAAAATAAAATATAACTTTTTTGTTGGGGTATCAAAGCTTATGAGATTTAGAGTGATCGTGGGTGACTTTTCACAATCAGGTGACTTGGAACCCCAAATTTCTTCTGTCAGTTTAATCTTCCACGCTGTCAACAGTCCTCCAGATCCTTCTGTTAATGACTTGGAGCCCAACTTGGGAGGAACTGCCCTGTTGGAGAAAGAGCTCATTAATGACCAGGATAAATCACCCCAGACTTGTCTTGAGCAAATCCTGCCAAATGAAGTGGACCAAAGAGATTAAATATGACACCCGTAATAGCAAGTACTAGGGAGGCTCTCTTGGCCTGAAATCGAACACTTAACCTCTGTTCATTTTCAGCCACATTACAGATCAAAGTTGGCCAAAATCATCACAGAGTTTGTATTTCTTAAATGTGATTGTGTCTGGCTGCAGCTTTTTGTCAAGGATCCACATTAGCCTTCACAAAGCTAAAGGTTGCTTCCCCTTAAGGGAGCAACACATGCAAACAGACCATTTTGTCTGAGGCGGCCTCAGGTATTATATTGCCTTATTGGTATTCTGTTATTGTTACATAATTTAATGTACTGCCCAAGATCCCCATGTCACCATGCCACATGCATGCGTTGGAGGCTGAGAAGTCGCAAAATTAATGGCTTCCTATTTTTATCGGATTCTTCTGCACTAAAAATACTAAATCTAGATTTTAAATGTGGAGATCAATCCACATTTAAAATTTACTCAGCTATGTTGATAAATTATTGAATGTTTGGGGAACCAGAAAGTGAAAAAAAAATCCAGTTAAGTGAACAAATAATATTTATGGATTTTTCTTCTAGTACAATAAAATAATTCAAGAACATATAGGCAACAAAGTGAAATTTTGCTTATTTGTTTATTCAAGTATTTAAAAGCCTATTATGTACCAGACACTGTTCTAGGTTCTGAGGATACCCCAATAGGAATAAAAAGATGTCTACCTCACAGAGCTGACATTTTACTGGCTGAAAATAGGCAATAAACAAGAAACTAAATAAAACGATAAAACAATTTCAGATAGTGATAAATGCTGTGAATGAAATTAGTCAGGATAATAGGATGTATTGTTACAAGTGCAGGTGGGGACATGACCACCTGAGATGGGTGCTCAGGGAGGCCTCTCAGGAGAAATCACATTTGCTCTGAGACCCAAATAATGAGAAAACACCAGCTGTGTGAAGATTTTTGGAAAGAGGGCACAGCTGATGCAAAGGTCCTAGGATCAGAGAATTGGGGGAGATTTATTAAGGATGTCCAAGAATAGTAAATGAAGTGTGTGAAATAAGGTCAGAGAAATAAGAGGGTCTAATGTGAAACCCTGGAGGCCATAGGTTTAACTGTTTACCATCGAACGGGTTTTAGCCCATTATAATCCCATCAGCATCTGTCACTAACGAGAATATAACTGTAAAGGAAAGCAAAGCGAAACAGAACACAAGAATATCTTCCGCACATGCACTAAAAATATCACTGTTGTTTTTTTCTTTTTAACAACTTTTTTGTTACCAAAGTATGTTTTTTCTTAAACTAAGAATTTCTTAAAAATATGTATTAAGTACTTACAATGTGCCAGACACTGCACTATGGATATAATATATTTTAATTTTAATATTTAATATTTAATTTTTTAATTCTCAAAAATATTTATCAATGCATTATTTACCTTGTTTTATAGAAGATGAGACAGAAACTCAATGTCAGAGTAATTCGCCCAAAGTGATGTTGCTACTAAATGCCCAAACTGGTATTCAATATATATATAATTTAGTCTCTGAATCCAGAGACTGTTCATTCTTCATGAACATAGTGGTGCCAAATCAACTGTCTCCTCATGTATTTGGCCTAGCTGCTGGTCTGTTCTCAAAACAAATCAATCTTCAGTCCTATGATTTAGCCACATTAGGTAGACATAGGCTGTGATGATTTAAGGAAAACAGCTAGCATATTTGAGCATCTGTATGTACTGGGCACTGTGCTATGTGTTTACATACATCTTCACATCTGGATGGCATACCTGCGGGAGGGCTGCAGAAAACAGAACTGACATTGAAACATAATCCACAGAAAGCTGGTAAGAACTGGTGGCCTGAACCCAACTGTGTCAGTTATCTGCTAAAGCAAAAATATCAACATTCTCCATAGGACTTAAACATGACCCAGAGCCTCAAAACATAATGCTCAAAATACCCAGGGCATAATCCATAATTACTCAAAAAAAATCATAATTCACACAGGAAAAGAAAATCAACAGATGCCAGTGACAACACATCAAAATTATCTGTCAAAGACATTGAAGAAATTCTCTTTAATCAGGAGCACTTCTATATGTTGTTTTAAATATAATACTATAAGGCTAAATGTGAAAAACCAACAGCTAAATTTCTGACCCTATAATTAAGTTTGGGATCTTTAAACTGAGTTAAACATGTTGCGGTAGCTCAAAAAGGGGATCGGTTGGAAAGAGCATGACTCTGGAATCAAATAGCATTTCAACTCTGCCACTTCCTAGCTGCTTAATCGTGTACAATTTACTTTGCTTCTCCTATCCCTATTTTTCTCATCTTAGCCTGGAAGATAATAATGCTTACAAGGTAGGCTTCTTGTGAGGCTTAGAGGTCATCCGTGCAAGTCATTGCGTAGTGCTGAAATGTCAAACGGAGCATCAACGATCATTTTCTCTCTCCCTTCCCTACATGAGCTTGCCATATGTTATCAGTCTTGAGCTTGACATGTTGAAATTTTCTTCATATTCTGGAAAGGGGCAGTAATCTTTGAAGTCTATTTCTTTATTTTTCATCCAAGCAAAATAATAAGAAAAATAAACTTTC
Source organism: Cynocephalus volans (assembly GCF_027409185.1). Lineage (NCBI taxonomy): Eukaryota > Metazoa > Chordata > Mammalia > Dermoptera > Cynocephalidae > Cynocephalus > Cynocephalus volans. Next base: position 85,115,262 of record NC_084460.1, on the reverse strand, counting down.
TCCTTCAACAATAGTGCCGTGCCACCACATGGTTTCTCCAGAGTGCTGGTGCACACAAGGCCCGCAAAAAACAGAGTAAGTCTTCTTTCGTGCAACTCCCAGAAGAGGCCCCTGGAAGAGTCCTGATTAACTCCTTAGATGATCTCTGTGTTTAACCTTTTGATTGGTATTCTATGTATAGAAAAATATCAAATGTGCTGCTTTGAGATGGATTTAGACTTTTAATATTAAGAATGGAAAAGTTGAATAAACAAAAGAATTGTCTTTCACACCCATCTGATGAAAGTGAAAACAGGGTTATAAAGAATTTTAGAGCTGGAAGAGGCCTGGGGAGGTACCTAGGTCCGTGCCCTTATTTTGCACTTGAGGAAACTGAGGGATAGAGGGGGATATAATTTTCATGAGTTAGAAAAAGATTATTTATATAACCCCCCTTTTTAAAGTGCCATTTTTCCACAAAAGCATTTAGACGTACTTAAGAGTGAGGTCAGAGGATTTGTCATGTTAATCACAACATCCCCAGATCCTAGAAGACTTCCTGGAACACATCATGTGTTCTCAAGAAACTTTTGTTGAATGAATGTAGGACTTTTCAACTCCCACATGTAAGTGCTGCATGTCCTATGTTGGTTTAAGAGGGTCCGAGAACAAGGGTTTAAAAAGTTCTCTTTCCAGTTAATAAAAGTAACGAATTCCCATAAAAAGATCAATATCTAAAAGGAATCTATGTAACTACCATTGAGGATGTCTCTCCTTAGCTCTGCAGCCTCATTTTACCCCATCCACCCTGCCCCAGCCTCTATGCCTCTATGGCCTTGCCCTTTCTTGCCTCTACACCTGTTCTGACATCCTAGTTCAGCCTGGACTATGGACACCAGATGCTGCAGCTGTGCCTGTCACCAGTTTAGTAGAACTTCTTTCCTGCTGGGCCAGGGGTATTGGGAAATGGCTTTGTTACTAGGTACCAGCCTTTCAGCATTGATACAAAAGTTCTCACCTCTGCAATTTCATAGTACAACCTTGCTCCACATAGCACCAAAGCACAATTTGGGACCCAAACAATTGATTGGTCCCTTTCACGTCAGGAAAATATATTTTCTTTGATAGAGTTTGGATGTGTTGTCCCTGCCAAAACTCATATGGAAATCTGATCCACGATGTGGCAGTCTTGGGAGCTGTTTGAATCATGGGGGCAGATCCCTCATGAATGGATTAATGCTCTCCCTGGGGGAGGCAGACCTGAATGAGATCTCGCTCTATTAGTTCCCCAGACAGCTGGCTGTTTAAAAGACCCTAGCACCTCAACCCCCACCCCCCTTGCTTCTTCTCGCCATGTGATCTGCTTGTACCTGCCAGCTGCCTACTGCTTTCTGGCATGAGTAGAAGCAGCCTGAGGCCCACGCCAGATGCAGCTGTCCCAGAACTATGAGCCAAATAAATCTCTGTTCGTTATAAATTACCCAGTCTCAGGTGCTCTGTTATAGCAACACAAAACAGACTAACACATTCTTCAAGTGCAGTCGAGGTCTTTTAACACATTGCTGTATATCATAATGGTTATGCTACAGGTGTTTGTGGTATACTATCTAACTTGTACATTCAACTACAATTACAAACTTGTGTTTATATTCTGGCTATATATGTGTCATGTCAGGATGTGGATTGGAAAGATATTAAACAGGCTTACCATAGATTTCTGTTTGCTTGGACAGTCCTTGTGAATGCCCAACAGAATTATAAATAATGCCCTCTTTTACTGTCAAATGAATCTCAATTTGGATGACAACCCTCATTTTAAGAGATGCAGTCTGATCTCTGATAGGACATTAGCTGATAGGTCATTAAACCTAGAATATAGTGATGGAATTGGTTAGTGGTTAAGAGCATAGGCTTTGAGTTCAACATCTGGTTTCAGCACCTACTAGCTAAATGATCTTGAAAGAAGTTGCTTATCCTTTCTGAACTTCAGTTCATCAGCTGTAAACTGGGGAATGGGTAACAGTAACTACCTTGTTGGTTTGTTTTGAGGTGTAAACAAGATAATATATGCAAAGCAGTTAGCACAATCCTGTACATAAAAAGCACTTAATAATTATTACCTTTCATAATAACAATAGATTGATAGTTATATTAAGTGATAAGTGGCTTCATTTCCTGCCCTGATTTTGCTCTTCTCTTTAAATTTCAACTCTAGGCTTTTCTCGATGACAACACTCCATTTTCTCATAATAAAATGCATCACGTTCTTGGTCTTCATGCCTCCTGAATGGTGTCTGGTTCGAGAACTTGAGCTTTACAAAGCTGCTTTCCAGTTGGATGAACACAGACCTCAATTCTAATGGCTGTTATAACGTAAAGGCCAAGCCATGGCCTGAGGACAGGTTCAAACATGCAGGTGTTTCATTTTACTGCTATGGATAAATGACATACGATTTCTCAGACTTCAGTTGAATAAAGAATTAAGGGTTTCTTATGAGTAGTTTTGGTGGAGGGAGGGAGGGCTGGCTAGTACGGGGATTGAATTCCAGACATTGGTGTTATCAGCACCACAGTCTAACCAACTGAGCTAACTGGCCAGCCAGAATAGTTTTTAAGAGCTATTATTTACTTATTTTTTGGAGTACTGAGTTAATCCCTCAGTGTGTATTGGTGCATCAACATAATTTTTGACCTGTTATTTTCTGATTGATACTCTTTAACATGTATGTGCTGCAGTTCAAGTAGGAATCATCCATACCTTTATTGGTACAGTAGGTGTATATTTAATCTCCCCTGATTTTTACTTCTATAGAGGTATTTCTTAGATATGCCTACATCTTGTTTGCCCATTAAAGGAAAGGATAGAATAGGTGGGCTGTGGGATATACCCTTGTAAATGAGCACTTGTCAGTTTGAGAGTCTTGGCCTATGATCTTCCATGACTCCTCAGTTTAGGTACAACATTATCCATGTATATGGGGAACTCTCACATTCATAAGTGTTTGGACTTTGGGGAGATGTTTTTATAAGTAACTCGCAAAGTGTGTAGAGAGGAGCATGAAAAGAGTACTAGTTTCAGAGTCATACTTTTCTGTATTTCAGTACTGGTTGGTTCTACTTTTTAGTTGATAGCACTTGCACAAGTTACTTAACCTTTTGGAATGTTATTTTATTTTAAATAAGGATAAAAATAGTACCTATCATATAGGATTGGTGTGAGGATTGAATAAAATTATATATGTACCAGACATGTTACAAGAGGATAAAAAATGATAGCTATTATTATTATCTAAAATCATTCAAAACTGTTACATTAGAACTACATCCCACTAAGTCTAGATCCCTCAAATATAGGATTTCTGTATTTTCAACTGCACATCCTCTCACTATCAAATGCAAGCTCAGCGTATGCCAGAAACCTGGACTCTGGAATTATAGTCAGTTCACTTTTTATTACAAAGTGTTATTTATTTGCATAATATTGAGTATGGAGATACAAGAATGAGTATCTTACACTTCATGCCTTCAAGTTGCTCACTGTTCGTGGGAGAACAGACAAAGGGCACATAAAATGCTGTAGGATGTGCTATGATTACTAGCATTTATTGAGTCCTTACTATGTGTCAGGTATAGAGTTAGGAGATTTGTGTACATAATCCTTGCTGATCCTCATAACATCCTTATTGAGCAAATACAATAATGTTCCATTTAATAAATTAGGCTACTGAGCTTTAGAGAGATTTAATAACTGACCCAAAGATATGGAACTGACAGGATGGGGAAGACCCAGAAGTAGAGTCTGCTTTCACCACCTGTGCCCCAGAGGTAGATGTGGGAGCCTCAAATGAAAGGGGAGTTAAAAGTGAAACAGGAAAGATAAGAAATGTAGGGTAAAGCAGCAATTCATCCGTTGCAAAGAGCACATGCTAGGCTCTCTCCAAGCTACCCAGAAGCCCAGGTTGGGTTCACTTCAAATCACCCAGCAGCTGAAGGAACCTGGGTGTTTCTGGTGGGCAGAAGAGCACACAGTCAGACTCATTCACATCTGAAAGGCGTGATACTGGAGTAAAAAGAGAGGGAGCTTTGGAGCTGGACAGACCCCTATTGAATACCAGCCTCTAGCTGTGTTCTAGAAGTCCAGTAACTCAACTCTTCTGAGCCACAGTTTTCTCCTTTGTCAAAAGGAGATAACAATACTGTTTTACAGATTGTTGGGAAGATTAGGATAATACACATAAAGAACCTGGCATGTGATAGGTACTGAATTTATTTTAGATACTATTTAATGAATACTCTAATTGCTCAATACACCACTCTGTTCTCTATAGGAATAAAACCAAACACTTCTTAATCAATGGCCTCTCAACCAATTATCATTAGCAAGCACTCTCCCTACCAAAAGTGCTCCTCATCTGCATCCATCCAAGTAGTTTCCTCTCTTCAAGGCCCATCCCAATCCCCTCATCCCCAGCTCTTCTGGCCCACATTGACCTTCCCTTTCCTCAGCTTCCACAAGTAACTATTGTGTCCATCATTGCTTCTGGCACTTAATTGTCTTAGTATGTTGTCACCTGGCTCATGTTTTTCTATCTTGTTTTTTATAGAAATGACAAGCTCTTAATGCATAGGAAAGTGTCTGTGACTTTTAGTAGGTGTTAACCACTAGTTGGATGCTAAAGCCTTGCTATCAAAGTGGGGTCCACAGACTTTCACTACTGGAAGCTTGATAAAAATGCAGAAACTCCAGCCTCACACTCAGTGACTGAGTCATAACCTGCATTTTAACAAGATCCCTGGGTGATTCTTGAGTGTGTCCAAGTTTGAGAATCACTACTCTAAGAATCTGTTGCATTGGATTAATGTGGTGGGAGAAGTGGTAGGAATAGGGGTTTCCATATGGAAATTCTGGTCCTTCGGTGAGTCAATAAAATAGGGCCCTTAAGTACTAAGCAAACACTTAATCAGCAAATATTATTGAGCTCCCACTTTGTGCCAAGCACTGTTCTGGGCACTTGGGACACATCAGTGAACAAAGATCCTTGCTCATGTTGCTTTCATTCCTGCAGTGAAGAGAGATGAAAAGCAATAGATATTATGAATAAATACATGGTACAGCATGATACAAGATGATCAGAACTGTGGAATAAAGAGCAAGTAGAGCATGGAAAGTAATATGTTGGGGAGAGAATTAGGATCACAATTTTAAATAGTGTAGTCTTGGTAATGTCCCACTGAGAAGGAGAAATTTGAGTAAATCGTTGAAGGAGGTAATGGAATTAGCCATGCAGATTTAGAGAGGAAAACCTTCCTGGCAGAGAGAATGGCCACAGCAAAGGCCTTCAAACTGGAGTGTGCCCGGTGTTTTGGAGACACTACAATGAATCCAGTACAGGTGAACTGGAGTGTGGTTGGGGGTGGGTGCTAGGATACAAGATGAGAGCAAGAACAGGTTCTCTGGGCTTTGCTGCAGTCTGAGAGTACTGTCCACACTCATTTGAATAATCCTCTACATATCTAAGTGTCAGACAGTATATCTGACCATCTATGGGACATTTCCACTTGGTTGCCCTACAGTACCCAAACTCAACATGAACAAAAACTCAACATATTTTCCCGAAACCTGTGCCTTCTCCAGATTTCTCTATTCCTATTAATGGCACATCTACCAAGTCAACCAAACCAGAAACCTGGGAATATCTTTGAGTCTCCTAATCCCTCACTCCCCCATCCACTGTATTCAGTCAGTTACCAAGTCCTGACTATTGTGTCCCCATATACCTCTCAAGTCCTTTTACTTTGCTGCATTTCCACTAGCTCAGCTCACCTCCAGAGACCACCAGGATCACAGCTATTGCCTCCTTGTTGTTTTCCCTGCATCCCATCTTGCTTTCATGCTGCCTTTCTGCTGTTATAGTTACTTTTACAAAGTTACTTGTTTTTCAGAAGAACCAATCAGATGTTTCATTCCCTCAATTAAAACTCCTCTGTGACTACCTGTGACTTTCCAGAACCTTCATTATACTCTCAAGGCCTATGCTAACTTTCTCTAGTTACAGAACTCCTTAAGAAGAGTTCTGGCAAAGACATTTTCTTAAATCTCAGTCACGTTTGCATGTCTTCATTAGAACAGTACCTTGGACACTGGCCTGTGTTGCCACTAATACTGCTTGCTATGAACTAAAATAGGTAAAAGCTCATGACGGGCAGCAAAAGGGCTGTTTACCAGCTCTGAGGTGCTTCTAAAGATATGGACACTTAAAGAAAAAAATCCAAAAGGTCTTTGGGGACTTCTTCTCTCTTCCTCTAGAAGAAGAAAAGCCAAAGGCCTGGCCTGGTTTTCAGACCTCGCTTTATTTACCCTTTACTGATATAGGAACACACTCAAAAGGCAGTCTGGCATAATAAGAGTGTCATTGAATTTAAAGCTGAAGGCCTGGATTTGCATCTGGCTGTCATGCCATTAACTGCTGTGCAGCCATTGATGACATGACTTCAAAACTCTAGGCCTTGGTTGTTCCTTCTGTAAACTGTAGAAATTGGCTTTAATGGTTCTTAAGTTCCAGCTACATTATTCTATAAGTCCATGATTTGGGGGTAAGCAGGAAAAAAAGGGCAAAGGAAAAGAAAAAGACAATTTACCTTTGTTCTCCCAGTGATGGAATACAGTAACAGATAATGTTTTCTATGTGCCCATTCATTCAATAAATATTTATCATGTTTCTACTATGAGCAAAAGTTGAAGCTAGAACCTTGACCTAAGAACTGGACTTAAACAAAAATACACAGAATTGCAGAAATGGTTTTTATACAGATAAACTTTGCACAACTTAATTGCTTTCAGGCAAATGTCCTATCGAGCTTAGATATCTAAAGGTTTTCCTTAGAGAATGTATCATATTTTTAAACTCTAAATGTCTTCAGCATTATGTATTAAAGCCCTGCAATAAAAGAAAAAGAGGTCCCGAACTGCTACCTTCACATCTGACACTTGGATGAAATAATTTTAATTCATGAATTCATCAGAATTGCTATCAAAATGATTGAAAGCAGCAAAAAAATTCTAGGAGAACTGAACCTTTAAGAACTGATTTTTTGTTAGCAGTGGAAACATGTCCACTATAATGGGACAATTTAAATGCATAACTGTTAAAACAAACTCTTTAAACTATTCCCTACATGTCCCAACATTCATCATGTTGACTACCAAGACATCAATTTTTCATAAAATGCTGTATAACTGAAAAGGAGACATTTAAAGGAGAGGAAAAAATTGAATTCGCTGTTTCAGCTCAGGCTCTGATGATTTCGGCATTTTGTAAAATGATTAACTGATCGTATAAAGGGAAAAGCAAGTGGTACTTCACCAAACTCTGTGAATTGAGTTCTCTCTTCTGTTTTTTCATTTTTGTTTTTTGTTTTTGCTTCCTTAAGCACCTTGATTATTTTCCCCCTCCCTGGGACATTGCTTGTGTGGCAGAAGAGTGAGCTGGCTGCATGACAAAGTCTATACAGCACTATTGTCCTTTCACCTTTGCCTCAACAAATACCAGTGTTGGCAGCCCACATATGACAAAATGGATTAGAACAGGTGCAACTCTACTTCATTGAAATTTAACACCCATAATGTGCTTTACTTAGGAAAAGGGAAAAAGAGCAACGATAATTTTTTTACATTTAGATTTTTAGTCCATCTGGAACTTATTTCAGGTATGGTAAGAGGAAAGAATGAAGACTTATGCTTGTTTTCAAATGGATAAACTGGTTGTCTCAAGATAATTTATCGAATAGTTTATCCATTTCCCACCAATGTGAAATACTAACTTTATTACAAATTTCTTTTTATATGATTTTACCTTTGAAGTTTATATTCTATTAATGATTTATTGTTTATTTTTCAAAACTGCATAACACTGTTTGAAATTGTGGCTTTATAGGAGTTCTGATATTTGGAAAAGCAAGTCTCCTTCAGTGTTCTTTTTCACATTTTGCTTAATTCTGTCTTCACATTTTATCTTCCCATTAAATTTTAAAATCACCTTGTCTATTTCCACAAAAGCCTATAAGGATTTTGAGTGGGTTTAGATTGAATTTATAAATATACTTGGGGAAAATTGACATTTTTAAATTACCGAGTCTTTCATCCAGAAACTCAACCACCACTTCATTTATTTGGTTATTATTTTATGTACTCTAGAAAAGTTTCATAGTCCCTGTATCTAGGTTTTACACATTTCTTAACTTACTCCTCGGCATTTTAAATTTCTGACCTATCATGAGTAAAATATTTTACCATTATGTTTTCCAATTGTAATTGCTGGATATTGCAACAATTGACTTTTTAATGTTTGCCTTATGGTTGATTTTCTAATTCTATGAGTTTTTCAGTTGGTTCTCTTAAACATTTCAGGTACAGTTTCATATCCCTTGTATATAGTGATAGTTTAGTGTCCTTCTTTCCAATATCTATATCCTTTTGCTCTCTTATTTCTTTGGCTGAGATTCTCAAAACATCACTGAATAATGGAGTTATGCCAGGCATTCTTATCATGTTCTTTACTTCAAGGCTAGTGGAAATGATTCCAATATTTTCCCATAACTGAATAATTTTGTATATGTTTCTAATAGCTCTTTTCCCAGGAATAGATGTATATGCAGAAAAAAATGGCAACTATTAAGATGATTGACTTACCTGTCCACTCCCTTTAAAATCTATACCAACATCACTTGGTATTACTTAGAGTAAGCACCGCTGTGCTGATGGTGTATTCCAGGAGTCAGCAAACTACAGCTCAGCCCAGGGACCAGTTAAAGCTCACCACTTGCTTTGTAAACACAGTTTTATTGGAACAATTTATGAATTGCGTTTGTGTTAACCTAAATAACAGAGAGAGGCTCTCTAAGAGCTTAATGAATAATTGGGAATAGAACATTGCAATGAGAATATACATGCCATAGTAAACTATGTACGTATTCAGGGATGTAAAGGAAGACAAAGGGTTTTAAAGGAGAAATGATGGAGGATTACACAACTGTTTGGGAAAAATACCCTTAGCTACAAGGATCAATAACAAGGGCGATGATAGTCTGAGGTTGGACAGTTACTGGACAGATGCCCTCGCAGAAGTATTTGTTTGTTAAAGTTGTAATGGCCTCTGTGCCAAGTTCTGGTTTTGCAGAGGCCTTTGTGATAATTCTTGTTATCAGGCACAAGAACTTGCCCACTTCATGGCCTTCCCTGGCTCTATTTGTCAGGGTTATCTTTTTTTTTTTTTAACACAAGTGACTCCATTTTGATTCTGACAACTTTTGCGACTGTTTTGCACTATAGGGTCAGAGCTGAATAGTCAAAACCAAGATCACATAGTCTTCAAGACCTAAAATATTTACAATTTGGCCTTTTACAAAAAAAATTTGTCAACCCTTGATATATCAGATCATTCAGTAGTGCCCTTAAGAAGCATCTGAATTCATTGGTCAAGAATGCTCTACAGAGCTGCTTCTCTGAGAAAACACCCAGTAGTGGATGATGCCGGTGAATGGAGGCCCACAGAGCTCACAAAGGCAGGGATGAGGACAAGGAGTGGCTCTCCGTCGCTAAGCTGGGCTTCCTGGCCAAGGACATGGAGATTGAATCCCTGGAGGAGGGGCACCTCTTCTCCCTGCCCATTCAGGAGTCTGAGATCACTGACTTTGTCTTAGAGGCATCCCCAAGGATGAAGTTTTGAAGATTAAGTCCATGCAAAAGAAAACCCATGCTGACCATCAGCCTTCTGGGACTACAGTGGCCATGTTAGTCTGGATGTTAAGTGCTCCAAAAAAGTAGCCACCGCCAGCCAAGGAGACATTACCTGGCCCAGCTCTCCATCACCCCTGTGCAGAGAGATTACTGGCGGAACAAGATCGGCGAGTTCCACACCATCCCCTGCAAGGTCACTGGCCGCATAGGATCTGTGCAGGTGTCCCTCATCCCCGCCCCCAGAGGCACTGGCCTGGTGTTGGCCCCCCTGTTGCTGATGGCCAGTATCAGCAACTGCTACACCTGGCCCCGGGGCTGCACTGCTGCCACCCTGGGCAACTCCAGCAAGGCCATTTTTGATGCTATCTTCAAGACTTACAGCTATCTGACCCCTGACCTCTGGAAAGAAACCATGTTCACCAAGTCTCCCTATCAGGAATTCACTGTCCAGCTAGTGAAGACCCACACCAGACTCCAATTGTGGCCACAACCTAGTGTTTTTATACAAGAAAAATAAAGTGAATTAATTAACCCTGTTTTTTAAAAAAAAGAGAGAGAGAATGCTCTAAAGATCCCCTACACCAAGACAGCTAAAATAAAACTTTTCATTTTTGGCAAATGTTTGTTGGCCAGAAAGATAATGCTGAACATTTTTATTCAACTTTGTTTTTATTATGCATGGTTACATTTTGCAACCACAGTCATGCACCAAAAAACGATGTTTCTGCCAATGACAGACCACATATCCAACGGTGGTCCCATAAGATGAAAATGGAGCTGAAAATTCCTATCGCCTAGGGACATCGTAGCTGTGGTAACATCATAGCACAATGTATTGCCATGTGTTTGTGGTGATGCTGCGGTAAACCCACTGCGCTGCCGGCAGTATAAAAGTGCAGCACGTACAATTATGCACAGTACATAATACTTGATAATGATAGTAAATGACTATGTTACTGGTGTATGTATTTACTATATTATATGCTCATTAAAAAAACGTTCACTGTGACACAGTCTGCTGTGTTAGGCTGGCAGCAGCCTCGGACATCTCGTGTTTACTGTGGCTCGCAACTGCATCATATACTCTTGTGCTTGATTTAATGTCGTGTTGTTTGTTCGTCATGGCCCCTAAGCATCCAAAATCCACTGCTAATGTTATCATTAAGAGGCCATGTCAACTGATTGACCTGGAAATGAAATTAAAAGTGATGAAGGACTATGAAGGTGGCAAATCAGTGATGGTTATTGCTCTCCAGTCAGGCATGCACGATTCCACCACAGCTACGATCCTGAAGAACAAGAACAAAGTGACAGGAGCTGTTGAAGGATCTGCTCCATTGAAGGCAACAAGACTAATGGAAATTCAAAAAGGGCCCGTATCAATCAGATAAGGAGAAACTTCTAATAATCCATATTAAAGACAAGACAGAAGCGTATCCCTATCAGTACCATGATGATCACGGCCAAAGCAAAAGTTTGTTTGTAATGTTGAAAGAAAAAGGCTGGACCCAGCTATGCTGTTGAATTTACTATTAGCTCTGGGTGGTTTAAACGATTCAAGAATCATTATTTATTACATAATGTGAAAGTGAGTAGTGAGTCTGTGAATACTGATGTGAAGGCAGCTAAAGAATTTTTGGAAACTTTAGATAAGCTGATTTTGCAGGAAAATTACTAGCCAGGACAAATCTTCAGTATGGATGAAACCTCTCTGTTCTGGAAACGATGCCTGAAAGGACTTTCATCCATAAGGAGGCCAAGTCAATGCTGGGTTTCAAAGCTTTTAAGGACAGGGTAACAGTCTTGCTTTGGGCAATGTTGCAGGTTACAAAGTGAAACCCTTTGTGATCTGGCACGGTGAGAACCACAGGCCTTTCAAGCATATCAATAAGCACACACTGCCCATGAACTGCAGGAGCAATAAGAAGTCATGGATGACCCAGCTCTTCTTCCAAGGTGCCCTCCTGAATTACTCTACCAGTGAAATGGAGAAGTACTGTTTGAAAAATAACATACCTTTTAAGATTTTGCTTATTATTGATAATATTCCTACACATTCTCCTTTTATTGGTGATCTTCATCCTGATATCAAAGTGATATTTCTCCCTCTAAACACCACTTCTTTGATCCAACCAATTCATCAAGGAGTTATAGCAGCTTTTAAGGCCTACGACCTGAGGAGGACATCTGCCTAGGCCATTGCTACAGCTGAAAAGACACTGCTGAAATTCTAGAAGGATTACAACATCTATGACTGAATCAAAAACCTTGCTTGAGCTTGGGGTGAAGTCACCAAGGGGTGTAAGAATGGCCTCTGGAAGAAGACATTCAATGACTTCAGAGGGTTTTCCAAGCATGAGGGAGATCACAAAAATCAACATGGCTGTGGCTGAGATGGCAAATGGCTTTAACCTGGGTGTTAATGAAGATGACATTGAGGAGCTCCTAGAGATAGTTCCTGAGGAATTGACTGATGAATTGTTGGAACTGGAGCAGGAACGCATAGCTGAAGAAGAGGCAAGAGAAAAGGAAACTGCAGGAGAAAAAGAATAACAACCCCCAAGAAAATTCAGTGAAGGGTTTAGCAGAAGCGTTCATAAATTTCAACAAGCTCCTTAAAAAGTTTGAAAACACAGATCCCAACACCAAAAGGTTTTCATAAATAGGAATTCGTGGTGCATTCTCTGCATACAAGTAAATCCATGATGGAAAAAAGGAACCAAGCAAACCACCATGGACATATTTCTGAAAAGAGTGACACTTCCTCAAGACGAGCCTCAGGCAGGTCCTTCAGGAGATGTTCCAGAAGAAGGCATTGTTGTCCTAGCAGATAACATCTGTGTTACTGCCCCTGAAGACCTTCTAGTGGGGCAAGATGTGGAGGTGGAAGACAGTGATATTTATTGATGATCCTGACCCTGTATTGGACTAGGCTAATGTCTTAGATTTAACAAAAGAGTTTAAAAAGTAAAAAAAAAAAAAAAAAAGTAAAGTTTAAAAATTAAAAATGCTTATAGAATAAGCATATAAAGAAAGAAAATATTTTTGTATAGCTGTACAATGTGTTTGTGTTTTAAGCTAAGTGTTACTACGAGTCAAAAAGTTTTAAAAAATTGAAAAGTTTATAAAGAAGTTACAGTAAGTGGAAGTTAATTTATTATTGAAGAAAGAAAAAAAATTATAAATTTAGTGTAGCCTCAGTGTACAGTGTTTATAAAGTCTATAGTAGTGTTCAGTAATGTCCTAGGCCTTCAGTCTCACTCACCACTCACTCACTGACTCATCCAGAGTAGCTTCCAGTCCTGCAAGCTCCATTCATGCTAAGTGCCCTATATATGTGAACGATTTTTTATCTTTTATACTGTACTTGTACTATTCCTTTTCTATGTTTAGATGTGTTTACATACCTATACTTAATGTTGTGTTACATTGCCTACAGTAACATGCTGTGCATCTTTGTAGCCTAGGAGCAATAGGCTTTACCATGCAGGTGTATAGTAGGTTTGACCATGTAGGTTTGTGTAAGCACACTCCACTCTATGATGGTTGCACAACGATGAAATCTTGTAATGATGTTTTTCTCAAAATGTGTCTCCATCATTAAGCGACACATGACTATAATTTATCCCGGTGGACTAAGTCCCACTCAAAGTTGATCATTTTAGGGATTTTTATGGTAGAAATGGATGATAATTGTCTCTTACTTTCAAAAATCTTTTTGTCAAGGTCACTTATTGCATGTTCCATTCTACTGAATTCTTAGAGTCTTAAATAGAGTGATTCTCTGAGATCCTTGTATATTCACACAGCTTTTGTACTTTGGTACTTTGCCTTCAGTTCTTTTCTTCTCAGAAATGAATGTATTATGTACAAATAAATAAAACAAATTCTTTAACTTTCCAAACAAAGCTACATGAACCTAGAGTTAAAGGAAATTTCTACCAATCCAGACCACCCCTTCTTAATCATTAAATATTCCTTAGTGACATTAATTTGAATGATCTGAAATAATTTCTCATCAAAATCCCAGATAGATTGTTAACACTCCAGAGAGAGTCTCAAAAATATGCCAACCATTAGTTATTCTAGATTCCCTCTACTTAATTACTCTTTGCAGAGAATTACTGAAAATCTCTGTATCTGGATTATCTGTCTCCTCAATAAAATGTACTTTACAAAACTACAAATTAACACGTTCCCTTGGCACTTTCATCAAAGATTGATATAAGAGATGTCCATAAATAAAATATAGAGCATTTTTTGGTAAAAGGTCCAAAGTTCAATTATGTTATTCAGTAAGGAGTAATGTGGGTAAAAGCTTTTCTCTCTTATGAACTTGTGTGATCTTTTATTGGGCAAAGAGAGCTATTTAAACACCTTAATTTTTTTGTCTTTATTGCCAAGTAGCTTGGATCTAAGTTGGGATATTATTACTTATGCTCATCTATATGAAGTCCTGCTCTATTTCTGATACACAGAAGGTTACAGTTTCCCAATTCTTTGAAGACAGGTGTCGCTATATGACTTACTCTGACCAAAGGAAAAGAAATGAGTAGAAGTAACATGAGTCATTTCTAGGCCAAAACATTTAATTGCTGCACGCCAACTCTCCAGCTCTTTTCATCTCCTGTGGTAGTAACCAAGAAAACTATGGATAAGGTCTATGGATAGTGGAAACTGTCAGCCTGGTTCTGAAACTGATCAAATAGAACGAAACGCAATTTACAAACTATATTGGATACCCAGCATGAGCAAAAAATACACTTACATTGTAGCATGCCATGAAGATTTTGAGATTATCTGTTACTTCATCATTACTTAACATATCCTAACTGATACCTAGATATATGCCAATTTGTTTAAAAGTGTTTTTAAAAGTGTATTTCTTTATCTATCCTGCATTATTTAATTTTCATCTTTTCCAAAACTTCAATTACTTATATTTTCCTTAGTTTTTTAAAAATTATAGTCCTCTAGCCTCTATTATTTGTCTTTCACCTTTTAATTTGGTTTTCTTTCTTTTTTTTTTTTTATTTACTGAATCAAGACCTTTGAGAGTAATCTTCTCCCTTTTATTTGCTTGCTTTTAATCTCTTTGGAAACAGGTAGAGTTTAAACAATATGAGAGCACATTTTTGAATATTGAGTCAATTTGGTTAAACTGATTGGCTCAATTTGACAGAAGGAAAAGATAAAAACAAAACTGACTATAGGCATTATTTATAAGGTCCATACTAGGGTTTGTTGTTTTTGTAGTTTGCTTTTGTGTTTTATAACTGATTACCATTACTTTTATTACTGTTATTACCATATTTACTGATGGCCTTCTAGTACACATCTCTCTCTCTTTTTTTTTTTCTGGTTTCAACACAGTTTTCAGTACAGCTCTCTGACTAAATTTTTTGCTGATTTATCTTTACCTCTTTTGTATGTCTCTCTGACTATTTCTCTGTTAAGAAGTAATTATAACGTCTGCTGATATTGGTATGGCCATTTCATGCTACTGTTGCTTTGAAGAGACACTGCTACTACAGGCAGAGGAGAGCAGAACTGGGAACAAATGAAAAAAATCACTGTTTCTCTCAAACATCATTTTAGTTTCAGAGAGTAGAACCCACTCCAAGCATGCAGTTGGAAGAGAGCCAGTTCTCTACAACCTAGAAAGAGCCAAGGTCCATTGTATTCCTTGAATGGCCACTTGTGTCAAAAAGCAGACAATGATTCTTGTGACACATTAATCCAAAATACCAGTCAAGTGCCACCTTTGTCTAATATGAAATGACCCACTTGCATAAGCATACACTGTGTTTCCAAAATATCTGCCAAATGTTAAGACGTAAGGTAGAATCATTATTTTTCTCTTTCCCTATGCTGGCACCTCAACTTTGTTTATTCAACGCTGCAAGCATTTATGATCACCTACTATGTGCCAGGTACTTTTTTAGGCCCTAGAGATAGATCAGTGAATGAAACAAAGACAGCTGCTCTCAGCCTGCATCACGGCAGGTGGAGTCAGATAATGAGCATAATAAGTAAGTTGATAAGTGCTATGTAAAAAAAAAAAAAAGTTGATAAGTGCTATGTAAAAAACAGGGTGACGGGCAGGTTACAATATTAATTAAGATGGGAGTTAGCTTCACTGAGAAGAGGACAGGCGAAAACTTGAAAGAGGTCATTTGATAAGCAGATATTTGGGGAAGAATCTTCTAGGTAGATGGAGTGACCAACGCGAAATCCCTAAGGTGGAGTGTGCCTGGGCACTCAGAGAACAGCAAGGGGGCCAGTGGACCGAAGTGGGGGAGTAAAAAGTGTGGGAGGACAAGAGGTCAGAGAGGCCATAATGGTTTGGGCCATAATTCTGAAAGACACAGTCCCTAACACCATAATCCCAAATGTTGAAATACTGAAAGATCAAAATCTCTAAAGTCAAAAATCTTGAAAATCACAATACCAAAAATATAATTCTGGGAAAATAATTTTAAGAATTCTTTAAAAGACATTTATTTAGATTTGTAAAGGGGATTTATTTGAGAAACATAGAAAAACACAACAGAACACTTCATAGGTGACTTTACACAAAGCATGTAAAATAGGCAATAACAACACATATTTTTGCAAGCATAAACAGGTATACTAATGACAGTCACATAGTTATAGCAATTATGAGCAGACAAACTGTATTCATAAAGAAATAAGTCAAAAGGCAAAATCTATAAACACATATCACTATAGTCAGTAATTGTGTGCACCTAGCTTTATAACCGCAGTCATGTAAAATAACCTGATGACCTAAGTCTTTTGAAGAGATCGACCAAAAACTGCAATGCATCACCGCCGTATATGCAGTCTCCCAAAGTGCCAAGATCTCAAGAAATTTTATCTTTCACAAATGCAGACATACAAAAAGGACATCTCTTCATCTATTGAGGAAATTTCAATGTTTTTATGTACATGCACAATTTGGGGGTTTAATCTTTCAGGATTGCAATTTTCAAGACGTTAAATGTTAGGGATTTTTGACTTTAGAGATTTTGATCTTTCTGGATTTCAACACTTGGGATTATGGTGTTTGGGACTGCATTTTTTAGGATTATGATCAGCATTTGTCAGAAAGACAATGGAGAGGAGGAAGATTGTGTAGGACATGTAGGATTTTGCCCTGAGAGACATGGGGAGTGAATGGAGAAGTGACTTGCTTACTAAGGTTTTGAAGGATCATTCTGGCTGTTGTCTTGAGAACAGACCATGGGGGGAAGCAAGAAGACCAGTTCAGAAGCTACTACAGAAATCCAGCAAGAAATGACGGTGGCTGAGACCAGAGGATAGCTGTGGGGGTGGGAAGAAGTGTTCATATCCTTGATGTATTTTTAAGGTGAGCCATTAGGTTTTCAGGATGGATTACGTATGGGAATGTCAAGGTGTAAAGAATGACTCCAAATTTTTTGGCCTAAACTAAATGTGGTCAAAATAAATAAATAAATAAAAAATAGACCTTGGACAAAAGCAAACCTATAGTAAATAAGGTTCAATTCAGACCTTATTAAAGAGAAAGCTTCACATTCACTAAAAAGTTGGTCTTGTGAAATGCAAGCCAATGGTCACTGCATCAGGGTTACACATAGGAATCAGGGCTCTTTAAGTTCAAAGGTCAGCTCTCTTAGCACCTGTGGTCCCCTGTGTCCACCTTGTATTTCTAGCTGAGTTTGCCTGAAATTCTTGTTAGTATTTTATTAATCCACTTCTTGCATAACTCTGAAAATAAACTGCCCTAATGATTCACCTCACACAGAGCACTCATAAACAAACTGTAGTAAATTAAACATCTCCTTGTAAATGTAGTTCACGAGGTAGTTAAAATGTGCCCCCATGAAGGTGACACTTATTTGGCACATTTACAGCATTAACAGAGACTAAAATAGCAACCGCTCGTTAAGTTCTGTTTGAACGGCGGTACTCTGTTTTTCCATATGTAACACCTCTTTTACTAGAGCGTGGTCCATGCTTGAGAAAGAGATGCAGAGGATCTGGTGAAAACTGCTTGAGGTTTGGAGTCAGACAACACTGTATTTGAAACTTAGCTTTGCTAATTACTAGCTACGTGCCACTGAAAGAGTTGGAAACTCTCTGTGAGCCTCACTCGCTTTCCTTATCTATAACCTTGAGACAGTAACTTCCATCTTGCCTGGATGTTGTGAAGATTTTAAATAATGAGTATAAAGCCTGGCATTTGTCAGGTGCTAAGCTAATAGAGGTATAATTATAACATGCAATATACTAGTATTAATGAATATTATATGTTGTTATATAGTTATTATATTTTAATATTGACATTAATATATTTGTAAGTTCTATGTATTAAGATAATAATAATGGTAATAATATAACAATGATATAAAGCAGATTCAAAGCAGAATTATTCCTATCTCTTTTGTCAGAAGAAATAAGAAAGTTCTATCCGACCATGTCATGTTTAAAGTTTGGGTATCTTACATATCTCTAGTGGCTCTGATGAAAAGGAGACACTCAAATTGAAAATATATCAGCCTTAAACACATCGACAATGATGGAAAACATGGCAACTGACAGCTGTCATGTGATGTGGTGGTGATACTGCAAGAGGCAGAAGAGGGTGAGGGGCTGTACTACTCAAGTCCACCTGTAAATGGGATTTGTGTCGTCTAACACCCCTTTCGGATTATAGGTCTGCCTATCTTTACGAGGGGTAGAGTTTTACAATGACAGAACTTCACAAATATCTCCAGAAACCTTCTGACACTCAAGGCAACTTGACTCAGAATTTCAAACTACAGGTTTTTAAATGTTTTCTTTCTGCCATATTTTCTCTAAAATTAACTGTCAGATTGGGATCTGAGTTCAAATGAAATCCACATCCTAGGTGTCAAACTAGGGCTCTGAAGTGCAAAATTTTATTTGTGATTCCCTGCTGGAAAACAAACAAATGAGTGAAACATATTGAGGGACTTCAAATGAGCCACAAGCAGTCTTGATTATTCATAGAGTTTTCTTGGAAGAGTCAAGTAAAAATCAGACCACTCTCTGGCACAGGCTGTAGCTGAGAGAACTAACGAAGGAAACTGACGTACTGAGCACCTTTCCCTGAACCAGGAATTGTGCATGGCCCTATCACGGACATCATCTCACTGGTCCTCCGAACAAAGTAGATGTTATGACTCCCTTTTTACAGATGAGGAAACAGGTTGGGAGAGATGAGATAACAAGTCTAAGTCCACACAACGGATATGTGGTAGAGCTTGGATGAGAACATAGATCTCTCACTTTCCCAGAGAGTTCTCTCTCCACACTTCTCAGAGATGAAGGCACTGATCTATCTCTTCTTCCCACCCCATTGCTTCCACAGGAGACCACGCAGATTTTCTGGTTGAGGTCAACACTGCTACTCTGGTGGCCATACTCTGACTTATGGGAGTAATGTAACCCCCACTAAAGGCCTGAGGAAAAAGCCTGTGTAAGCTCCCAGCATGATCAGTGGGTTTGCCCATTAATAGGGGCTATCCATGCATTACTTAAACCTTCAGAGTTACATGAAAGCCCTGAATATCTGTTGGGGAAATTAAAAGTAGTTATTTCCAGTAATTACAAATTATATCACTCCATTTTATGCATGGATGGTTAAAAAGCCACCACAGGCTATAAAATCGTTGGCTAATGAAAAGAACATTCTGAGATTTTGATTTATTGTCCCTGCTATCAGAGGCGACCACAGCCACTGTTACAAATGTGTAAACAACATCGACGAAGGTTTAATGTGCTTTTATCATGAGCTTCCATTGTCTACAGCCCACGAGATGAAGCTTTGTGCTCCTGTGCACTGTGTAATTAAAACCCTTTCACTCAAAAGAGAAGCAGAGACCGTTATCAACTAATTTATGAAAGAAACAGGAAGAATCTTATATTACCAGCAAGAGCAGCAGTAGGGATTCTGATTTAGGTGTGGACATTATTAATTGTCACTGCGACTTTAGAGGCAAGCTTCACAGATACAAAGCCCACACAAGAGGCTGTGTCTAGGTGATAATAACAGATGATGGTGAACAGATCCAGCTTCCGGAGTTGCTTTTAATGACCTGCTCTCCTGCCTGAGAGAGCTCATAGGCTTCCTGAGAATACTGTACCAGGAATTCAAAGAGTACAGTGTTAAGCCCGACAAAAAAAAACAGGGACTCAGGAACCCATAGCCTGACACCAATTAAGGCAATCACACAACAGAAAGATGCAGATTTACCACTTCTTCCTCCTTAGAGAGCTTTCATCTGTGCAATTGGTCAGAGATTAGATGTAACAGCTCCCAAATATTTTGAAAGTTAAAAACAAACAGCAGAAATCACTAACCCAAGAATCAATGGTCTGTTTGATATGATACTTCCAGGAAAAGATCCTTGAAAATCAACAACACAGCCCCGTGGAGAAATTTTTGTCCAGACACCTCTACATGCTACCTTACTATGGCTGGGACTGATTTTCTGATGCAGTAAACCTGAGCAAAGGTCCAGCTCTACAGAGTGAATTGCTGATGCCACACAAGTACTGAGATTAACCTTCAGTACTGCCTGGCCTGCTCCCCTAAGTACTACAAATTTGGAAATAACAATGTGAGCATGTGGGGCTGCTGAAGGTAGTTTTTTCCAGCTTGAATTCACCTAAGAAAATATCTTTGCTTTTGAAGAGTTTTCATTGTTGTTAGGGATGGATCCTGTTTTCAAAGGGGAGTCTTCAATTCTGCCTTCTTATACTCTTGATCATTCCAAAAGCCTATCCTACTGTGTCACTCCAAAAGGCCATCCTGCTTTCTCACTCCACACTGGCAGAACCCTGCAGCAAATTTACCAAAGGCAGTGCCTAATGAAGAGGAACAGCAGATGCGGTATGCGTCCATTTTCCTTGACTCTGGAAGTCTCAATAATACACTTTTTAAAAAGCATTTAAATACCACAGGATGATGAAAGGCTAAAAATACAAAAATAATTTTGCATTATTCGGTTCCACATGAAAAAATTAAAATTTCTCCAATATAAATGACTCATTATCCCCAGGAGAGGTGTTCTTTTATTACCTAAAAAATGATTACTTCCTGGAGTCATTCAGCATCTCAAATGACTACCAAAAAGTAGATGACTGAAACAGCTGCTAACAGTCCAGATCTGAACAAATCTATAGATTCTCAGTTCCTCTTCTTCCTGTAAACTTTATTTTCAACATGCTTGTAGGACGTAGGTCTATAGGCTACAACAAATCATCTGCAAAAGAGAAAGGAAAGCAGATCCAGTCCTTGACTGGGGTAAACCTATGAGAAACCCAGGGTGTAACCATGAAGAAAGCATGTGGAAGAAATTGATTCATGCTATTCTTTGGTGAATGAGGACCTGGATCAGACACTGGGCTCCTCGCTGACAGGCTGAACTTGTCCCTTTAGCCATGGTTGGAAACCAGGCAAGGTAACAGGTACGTATAGGGAATGAGATATTTTAGTCAGCATGGGTGCTTAGTTTTCAGAATTATTCATTCCATTTTCCATGATCCAGCTAAACAATTAGTTAATTTACCTACAACCCCTAGCAATCAAGACTACATTTTGGTTCAAAAGAGTTAAGTTAAGAAATTTAAAAAGAATAGAGGGAAAATTGAAGAGTTTTGCCACCTTTGAAGATTCAACTTTGATATTTCAGTGGAGTAGTAGTTAGCCTATGAAGAGAAAGTCCAAGCTCATAAAATTAATCACAACTAAAAACTACAATAGTGAGGGTCAAAAAAAGCCATTTCAATAGAAGCTGTGTGCTTTCCTGACTTCTTAAAAATGTATTATTCTCACAGAGCATTTTCAATAAGGAGTCTAAAATTGGGGCTACTGATGCAGAAGTAGCAGGTGTCCAGGTTTATAAACTGTGGTGCACTGGCCCAGAGGTGGTACAAGTCAGGATAGGTCAGGCATGGAGAGTGGGAGAAAGTCCAGCCAAGAATGAAAAGCATAGCACTTGGAGAAGATGAAAGAGATGGCAGGTGCCCATTCAGGAGATGCTGACGTTCAACATAAGTGGTTTTTCAAAGCCTAGTCACCAGACCTGGGGTCCAAGGTAAGAACAAATATGAAATGATATTGAGTCGAATAATGTGCTAAATTAGGGGTCTGTAAAGTATTCCTTACTTAGGAAACAATGGGTTCCAGGATGAGGGGTAAGGTTTGTTTTAGTTGGGGAGTCAGGTGGCCACAGCTGTTGGCAGAAGACTCTGCAGGCAGGAGCCAAGCAGTGGCTGTGCCAGGTTGACAGGTTTCCAGTGCAGAACTGGCCCAGAAACATGATTTCTTTACAAAATCCTTGATGTTATGATCATTTGTCTCTTTCTCGTGAAGATTGCATAAAGCATGTTAAACTGCATGCTGAAATGTGAAATATTGCTTCCTTTTTGCATAAATAATCAGTGAATTACAAACTGAAAGAAGAAGCCTTTGTCTAAGAAACTTTTGCATCCTCCAGAAAACCATTTTTTCTGTTACCTAACAGGGTCTTTTGGCTTTTCAGCATCTTTCTAAGCATTATTTATATGTTATATACCACACAACAATACCAGGGGCGCTCCTTTTCTGGCTGACTAGCCATAAGTTAGCTGATTCATGGAACAAATGCAAAGGAACATTCAACATCATTTCTAGAATTCATTAGGCTGTTTTGGAGAAGGTTTACTAATGGAATACGACTGTGCAGATTGGACTGCACAGTCGTATTCCATTAGTCCTTAGTTCTAAGGCAGTGTCTGGAACCAAACAGTTCCTCAATGAATGTTGCACAAATGAGTCTCAGGCACAAGCAATGGTAACTAATACATCTTTAATGCCATAAGGTTGGAAGTTTCATGTAAGAGCATAGTCATAGACGATTGTGAAATTAGATCTTTCTATAAACCTCTGGATTTTTCATAATTCTTTGGTATGTGGACTGATTTGGTCATGTCCCATCATCAAGTAACAGCACGACTAGCAATCTCACTCTGTTTCAGCCTGCTTCTTCTTGATATGTGAAATACTTAGGAAGAAAAAGCAAAAGCTCTCCCTGTAGCTAATCTACTTCTTATGGCCCACAGATTAGCACAGGTCACAGAGACATGCATGCTTCTTTGACACTAATTTGCTCAATTTCATTGTTTTTCAAGTGTCTTCTGTCAGATGAGTTACTTGGCCTTCACTCTGCTCCCTTCCTCTGTCCTTCCTGCCTATGTCTGTTTGCTCTTTCGCTCAGTGCCTCCAGCGTTCAGAGCCCAGGGCAGGAGGACAACCGGAGCCCCACCAACCATATGTCTAAACACTTAGAGTTGTAAATCAAGTCAGCAAACTGAATAGAACATGTTCATTCTCCCCCATGGACAAACATGCATTCAAAATACCGAAATTTTAAAAATATGTATAAAGCTATAGTTTTTATATGTTCAATAATGGGCCAGCGATATTTAGAAGAGTAGGAACATTAAAAAATATATGTTAGTGGGAATGTAAATTAGTACAACCATTATGGAAAACTGTCCTCAAAATGGTCCTCAAAAAACTAAAAATAGAATTACCACATGATTCAGCAGTCCCACTTCTGGGTATTTTACCCAAAAGATTTGAAATCAGCATGTTGAAGAGATGTCTGCACTCCTGTGTTCACTGCGACACTATTCTCAATAGCCAAGTTATGGAATCAACCTAAATGTCCATTCACAGATGAGTGGATAAAGAAAATGTGGTCTATGTGGACAGTGGAATACTATTCAACCTTGAAAAAGAGAGAAATTTTGTCATTTGTGACAACATTAATGGAACTGGAGAACATTATGCTAAGTGAAATAAGCCAGGCACAGAAAGACACCCCATGTTCTCACTTATATATGGAATCTAAAACAATCAAACTTATAGAAGCAGAGAGTGAAATGGTGGCTACAGAAGCTGGGGTTGGGGGTGGAGTGAGGGGAAAATGGAGAGATAATGGTCAAAGAGTACAAAGCCTCAATCAGACAGGAGGAATAAGATTTTTTTCCATTTGAGATACATTGCACAATGTAATGAATATAGTACATAATAATGTATTGTACCTGTCAAAATTGCTGAGAGTAAATTTCAAATGTTCTCATGTCAAAGTTGATAACAATTTGAGGTGATGGATATGTTAATTAGCTGGACTGACTTATTTCACACTGTATTTATCAAGTACAACATCACTTTCTACCCCCTAAATATATACAACTATAACTTGTCAATTTACAATTTAAAAAATAAAAATTAAAAAAATACATGCAGAGGGTATTTAGAGAGTTATAGTCATTTAGCGTTAGTACAAAAGAATGTAAATATTTGCACATTTTAAAATTTTTCTTTTATTTCAAAATGATATATGTTTCTGTGGCCTTGTGTTTTTCTGTTTCAGGGTAAATAAGATATAACCTTTTTTCCCCCAAAATTAAAAAAAAATTTTAAACATATAATTGATAAATTATTATTTATTTATAGTATAAATGAGTTATTTGTCTTGCTGTTATGTCATTATAATCAAGTTTTTCACATACTTTGTGTTCTATTAACAGTAATGATCTAAAGCAGGGGCAGTAAATTTTTTCAGTAAAACACAAATAGTAAATATTCTCAGCATTTTGGACCATAAGGTCTCTGTTGCCTCTACTCAGCCCTGCTTTTGTAAGGCAAAAGCTGCCTTAACCAACATGTAAACAAATGAGTTTGGCTGTGTTCCAATAAAGCTTTATTTACAGACATTAGGAATTTCAAAAAAGTCTTATATATCACAAATATTATTGCTTTTATGATTTTTTCCAAAACTATTTTAAAATGTAGGGGAAAAAGTTCCTAACTTTGCACTCTGTATAAAAACAAGTGACAGGCTACATTTGGTCTGCAGAGCATAATTTGCTGACCCCAGATCTAAATGATTGAAAGACAACATGCAATTGATTTCAAAGTGTACAAAGTTTGAATGTATTATAAAAAATGTAAATAAAAACAAATGTAAGGATATAAAAATAAATAATATTTTGTTTTTAGAAAAGTTATTTTTTCCCTAAAATATTCAAAATTGCCTACTAAAAATAAAAAGGCAAAAAATACATTTCAACCAGTAAATATAAAAAATTAAATCAAAATTATTAAATATTTCAGATATTCTCAACTTCCATTTCAGCCCCCATAGTTGTTAGTTAGCTCTTTACTAATGCCAGTGCCAAGCACGGTCCATTTTCAGTTTTAATTTGAAATTGAAGGTCTTTATTTTAAGCCCCTTCTGTTCACTTCCCAATTCTAATTAACAATTTGTACACTTGAGAAATATAGCATGGCTTATTTTAAGACTAATTTTTTTCAGTGTCCAACTTAATTTGTACTCAGCTTGAGAAATTAGAGATAACAGCTTTTAATTACTGGCAAACGGGTTTAAAAAATGCTTAGGCATGCTAAATATTTTATATATTCTTTGACCAATATGAATATCTCAATCCTGATTATCTATTCCAATAAAATTCAAATGTGTATAATTATCTATTGCCATTAAGTAGCATTATAGAGTATTTTGTGAGATGTTGTCAATGGGGGGAAAAACTAACACAGATAAACAATGATAGTGCATACACTCTATTTTTGCATTACCTCACAAAGCACTTCTATATATACTGTTTCTTTTAACTTTTAAAACTCCATAAGGCAGGGAATGCCCTTATATATGACCTCTTTCTCCCCTTAGTACCTCTGGCTTCATCCAATTGTTGAAATACTATATAACTCAGCTTGAACATCCTTTCCCCCATGAAACCTGCCCCAGTCTCTTCTCTAGAAGAAGTTAGTTGCTCCAGTCTCCATAAAATCAACACATCTTGTAGTTACTTATCTTATTAAACTTACCCACCTGTTTTGGTAAGGGCTGGCTCACACCTCTAGACTGTGACCTCTTCAAGGGATAGAGCTGCAATTATATTTACCTCTGAATCCTTAGCTATCATGATGTATGTCAAGCTACATGTGCTCAGGAAATACATGATCAGTTTATTTATTCATGCAACAAGTATTTGTTGAGTGCCTTTTATGTTTCCAGGTACGATTCTAGGTGCAGGAGATGAATAGTGAACAAAGCAAATAAAAATTCCTGACATTGTGTGAGTGAGAGGAGAAAGACAATAAACAAGGTAAGCCATAGTATTTAGTCGGGTTTTTCCATAGAAACAGAGCTCATAGGATATGTATAGATATATCAGAGGAGATTTATTATGGGAATTGGCTCACCTGATTATAGAGGCAGAGATGTCCCACCATACGCCACCTGCAAGCTGGAGAACAAAAAAACCAAAACCAAACAAACAAACAAAAAACCCAGTTGCACAATTCATTCCAAAGGCCTGAGAACCAAGGGAGCCAATGATGTAACTCCCAGTATGAAGCCAAAGGCCTGGGAACGGGAGAGGTGGCAGGAGTGGGTAGGGAACTGGTAAAAGTCTGGAGTCTGAAGACCCAAGAACCAGGAGCTCTGATGTCCAAGGACAGGAAAAGATGGATGTCCCAGCTCAGGAAAACCAAGAGAATTCACCATCTCTCCACCTTTTCTTTCTATCTGGGCCCTCAATGGATTGGATGATGCCCATCCATACTGGTGAGGTTGGATTTTTTTGACTCAGTCTACTAATTCAAATGCTTCCTTCTGGAAACTCTCACAGACTCACCCAGGAATAATGTATTATCTGGGCATCCCTTAGCTCAGTCAAGTAGACGAAAAAAAAAAAAAAAACCCATCACATCCAGTAAGATGTACAGTATGTTTGATGATTGTAAGTGCCATGGAGACAAACTGAGCTGGGATGAGGATAAGGAGTGTTGAGACAGTATTGCCTCAAGGAAGGACAGAGTGAAGTACACCCATGGGCAACTAGGGGAAAGGAAGACGGAGTGTACGTGATATGTTGGAGGCCAGCATGACTGGGATGGAAAGAGCAAGAATCAATAAAGGAGGGAGGAAGAGGAGATAGAAGGCTCCAGATCTATAGCTTCAAAAACTATTGCAAAGACTGGTCTTTACTATATTTGAAAGCCATTGGAGGGTTTGAACAGAGTAACGACATATTCAATTTAGGTTTTAGCAAGATCACATTCATTAAAAACATGTGCATGTGGAGGAATTGATGCATAAAGAAGAAAGCGTTTTTCCTAAGGTCACACACTGAACACTTGTAAGTAATGACACTAGAGCTCAGGCTTCCTGGACTAAGTCTGATTCTTTTTCCAACATAGCTCACTCAGAAATAGTTCTCAGGAATGTGAATACAGTTGAAGAGAATGCTTTAGTTTCCATGTAAATTGCTCATTGATTATGTCGAGGGCCAGTTGATTACCCTCAAGAAAAATCAAAAGAAATCAGTCAATCCCAATGTATTAACTAGATAACCCCAAACACATATGTTGAATATTTAAAATGTGCATGTATTTGTCATTGTCTAGACAAAAGATTTAGATGTGAGACTGAATTGTTCACTTTTCATTTGTCTGCCCTTGGGTTATTTATGTACCAAATTGGCCTCTTTGATTTTATTTATATTCATGACAAGTATCACTTGAAGGCAGTTATCTGTGAATTTCAAAGCCATATGGCATTCCTTTCCTTCAAAAAAAAACCAACATATCTTTGCACATAAGTGATATCAAATAAATTTGTTTTATTTTCCCCCCCAAATTGGGATCTTTTAGCTACAGATGATCGACCTGATGTTATAGTTATATAGACATAACATTGATCACTTATCTCTCAAATACTATCTCTATTCTTGCAATAAGAAAGAATATCCACTTGTACAGCTGAAAAATAATACTCAACACAATATTGCTAAATTACTATTCTTGAAACAAAATTCCTGAACAGCACATTTGTATTATTTATCATTTCATTAGCCAAAGGATATCATAGATGATGGTTAAATAAATTATTGAAATATAGAAAAGTGAAGCCACACTAAGGATTTGAGTAGAGGAAGAGCTGCGACTATTTAATAGATTTTCATGAAGACAATGGACTAAGAAAACTAAAATTTAATTGTCAATGATATCATAAAAGTTTTGAAACCAGACAAAAGGACCCCAATTTTTTCAGGTAAAAATACAGAATCCCAAAAGGTGAAGCCCTCCAATGGGTCAGGTACAAGCCATGACCTAGCCCCAGATACCATTACTCCTCTTCCACTGCTTGTTTAAAAGCACCAACTACCCGATTGAAACATCAGTGGGATTTAATCAGCTGCAGAACAGCAGTTGTACTGACTTGTTTATCTAAAGCTCAGAGTTTACAAAGTGCAGTCATATACCTCATCTCATTTGTTAACATATCAATTTGCTTGCACTGAATAATTTACCTATTATAATAATTAGTAGGCTGTGTCTAAACATGCCACTCCAAGCTTAACCACTCACTGACTCTCCAGACCCATCTTTCACAGGCCCCACTGGATTTAAAGTTAAGCATCATCTGGGAAAAGCTGAGCCACATCATGTCCCCACCCACATCTCCCGCCATGCTCGCTAACACAGGGGTTGTCAGGCATGTGGTTTGAATGGCCTACCAACACTTCAAAACTCAGTTTCTGTTGTTGTTATTGTTAGGAGCAAAAGCTACTTCACAAGGTTGCTAACTTTTTATTTCACCAACTAATAAAATTTTTTAAAGTACCAATTTCTAGTATCACCACTTTACTCTGTGGTCACCACTGGTTCAGTAACTTGTTCAAAGTTAGCCAGTTTGGGACTCTATGGTACTTAAGCCTTGGTCTTCTAACACCTAGACCAGTGCTGGGAATTTGCAGTTTGTTCTAAAAAAAAAAAAAATAGGGCTGGTAACTAAAAATTTGCAGTAATTAGATATGTGAAGCAAGTGAATAAATGTGGGCACAGTGGGGGAAAGGATGGGGGGAAGCCAGAAGATGGGGCTTGACTGGTTAAGAAGTGTTTAGGCAAGGAAGAGACAGGCAACATCCTTATGGTAGCACAAAAACCAGCTAGGAAAGGACCATTAGGTATGCCCATGGTTGGTAGTCTGTGAAAAGTTATAGAGGATATTGAGGAAGTGGCAAAGACAAGGTAACACTTGATGAGACTCACTGCATTGGGTGCACTTAATAAGCGGAGAAGTTTCACCAAAGGAGTTGGAAAGACTCAAGACAGGAGGTGGTGGTTAGAAAAACTCTTGCTAAGATCAAGAATTAGACAAGAATCAGAAAGTTGTAAAAGAAATAAAGAGAGATATCTGAAAAATGTAGTGAAAGCAGTAATGTGCTATCCTATGAACAATTTAACACACAAAAGGCCACTGAGCACTCACTAGTTCTGAGTTGCTAAAGCATTGATTTTCAATAGCATTAATTTGGCAATTAATCATATACTATCCTGTGGCATTCTTTAAATTGTTGTTTGAAAAGTTATTACTTCCTGCATTATTTAACTTTTTATCAAATTATGTTTTATCTCTTCAGGATATTCTTGGATGAGAGGATGATGAGTTAAGCCAGCTGGAGGGAACAAAGTTTCACAGTTTGTGTGAGAAAAAAAAGAAGTCTGGTGTATGAATGAATTTTATCTGGAATATCCAGGATAGCCCATATGTCTCAAT
The DNA here is from genome assembly GCF_027409185.1 of Cynocephalus volans. Lineage (NCBI taxonomy): Eukaryota > Metazoa > Chordata > Mammalia > Dermoptera > Cynocephalidae > Cynocephalus > Cynocephalus volans. The sequence goes on along the minus strand of NC_084460.1, from coordinate 85,085,895 downwards.
TCTATGCAGGTTATACTTATATTAGCAAAGTGTCTGATATGTATACATGTATCTATTATTTGACTGGCAGTGAGGAGATATTAAGATGAATTAAAACAAGTCACAGGCTTCAACATACAGATCAAAAGATTTCATACAAAATTGAAATCTCTAACAGAGAGTAGGATTGATCATTAGAAAGAGTGTTTAAAGGAGGCGACAAAATCCTCCCAGGGAGATTTTAAAAAGATAGCTTGAGATAGTTTAGACATGGTAGAGAAGGATTTTCAAATGCCAGTCTGTGGGCCAGTGTTTATCTGTACTAAGATTTCACAGGTCTCCAGTGAGATGAGAAAAACAAAGGCAGCGTAATAGATAAAGATATGGATGGGACAGTTCAGATATAATTGCTAGATGTTCTTTTTTGAGAAGGACCATTCATTCTGTATTCTGACTGGAAATCCTTTATAGTTTTGGGGGGGCACTCAAATATTTTTAATGAAATTATGGTGATAGTAAAATTGGTATTATACAAATGTTATTATTTGTTAGATAAAAATTAGCATTCCTATTATGTAAATTTTTTCCCTGTCCAAAGGTATCTTTTGAAATGTGATATATAAGGAGCTGTGAGCAGCCCCACTGCCTGGCAGAAGGCAGGAGCGTGCTCAAAACACCATCTCTCTGTGGATGATCCACCACAACCACTGCCACAGCCGCTGCCACTGCCACCACAAGGACAGCCCACTGCCACATAGCAGCCATAGCTACTGTGCAAGTGGCCAGCCACCCACTTGACTGCACTGACACAAGTAGACTTGCCAGTGGAGACAGGAAAAAGAAGGGGAAGTTTCTCTCCTCATAGCCTACTCAGAGTAATAGAAGATGCAACTGCTTTACCAGATGACTAGACATAGAGATACTAGAAATACAAAATAACAAGAAAATATGACACCACCAAAGGAATACAGTAATTCTCAAGTACCAGACTGCATACGGTCAAAAACCTTGAAGTGATTGAAAAGAAATTCCAAGCAACAATCTTAAGGAAACTCAATGACATACAAGACTAAGTTAGACAACATAATGAAATAAGAAAAAATATCCAGGACATGATGGAGGAAATTTACAAAGAGATTAATACCTTAGAAAAGAATGTAGCAGAACTCCTAGGACTGAAGGATTCATACAATGTAATAAAAAACACAACCAAGAGCAGAAGCAGCACATTAGAGCAAGCAGAAGAAAGAATTTCTGATCTCAGAGATAGTCTTTTTGAAATAACCCAGGTTGCCCACCCCCCCCAAAAGGAAAAAAGAACTTTGAAAAATGAATAAAATCTAAGGGAGCTAGGAGACAACCGTAAGTGCACAAACATCTGAATCATGGTGTTCCAGAAAGAGGAGGAGAAGGGAAAAGTCATTGAAAACCTATTCAACAAAAGAATAATGGAAAACTTCCCAAGTATAGGGAAAGACACAGACCTTCAGACACAGGAGGCTCAAAGGTCCCCAGACAGATTCAATCCAAAAAGATCCTCTGTAAGACACATTTTAGTCAAACTGGCAAAGCTCAAAGATAAAGAGAGAATCCTAAAAGCAGCAAGAAAAAAGCATCAAGCCACATATAAGGGAGCCCCAATTAGACTAACATTAGACTATTCAAAAGAAACTCTACAGGCCAGAAGAAAATGGGATGATATATTCAAAATACTAAAAGAAAAAACCTGCCAGCCAAGAATACTATACCCAGCAAGGCTATCTTTCAGAAATGAGGGAGAAATAGTGTGTTTCCTAGACAAACAAAAACTGCAGGAGTTCATCACCACACAACCAGCCTTGCAAGAAATCCTCAAGGAAGTCCTGAATCTGGAATCCAAATAAAAGATAATCACTAGCACAAATAAACAAGAAAAAGCAAAACCCAAGAGTAGAACAAAAATGCAATCAAGAAAGACAAAGAAACTAAATCTTACCACTTCAAAAAACCAACAAACATTAAAGACAAACAATAAAAGGGAAATAAACAAAAAAATTTAAAATATCCATACAAAAATAGATAAAATGCCAGGAATAAGAAAATACTTTTCAATAGCAACCCTAAATGTAAAAGGATTAAACTTCCTGTCAAAACACAGACTGACCAATTGGATTAAAAACCTAGATATAACTATATGTTGTCTTCAAGAGACTCATCTCACCTGTAAAGACATATACCACTAATAGTAAAGGATGGAAAAATATATACCAGGTAATGGAAACCAAGAACCAGCATGAGTAGCTATTCTTATATTGGATAAAATAGACTTTAAACCAAAAACCATAAAAAGAGACAAAGAAGGCAACTATATAATAACGAAGGGATCTATCCAGCAAGAAGACATAACAATCATAAATGTGTATGTACCCAACACCAGGGCACCCAGATATACAAAGCAAACACTATTAGATTTAAAGAAAGACATAAACCTCACTATGATAATATTAGGGGACCTGACCACCCCTCTCTCAGCCCTGGACAGATCACATATGCAACAAATCAACAGAGACACAGAGCATTTACACTTTAGACCAATTGTACGTGGAATATTTCTACAGAGCATTTCATCCAATAACTACAGAATATACATTCTTCTCATAAGCATATGGAACATTCTCCAGGATGGACCATGTGTTAGGTCACAAATGAAGTCTCAACAAATTTTAAAAACTTGAAATCATTTCAAGTAACTTTTCAGATCATAATGGATTAAAACTAGAAATCAATAATGAGAAAAACTCTGGAAACTATACAAACACATGGAAATTAAACAACCTGCTCCTGAATGACCTGTGGGTCCAAGAAGAAATTAAACAGGAAATCAAAAAATGTCTTAAAACTAATGAAAATAAAGAGACATCATAGCAAAGCCTGTGGGATACTGCAAAGCAGTACTAATAGGGAAGTTTATTGCAATAAATGCTAACATAAAAAAAAATAGAAAGATTTCAAATAAACCACCTAATGCTACACCTCAAACAACTAGAAAAACAAGAACAATTCAATCCCCAAATTAAGAGATGTAAAGAAATAATTAAGATCAGAGCAGAACTCAATGAAGTAGAGACCCCAAAAAATGATACAAAAGATCAATGAAACAAAAAGTTGGTTTTCTGAGAATATAAATAAAATAGACAAACCATTAGCTATGGTAATTAAGAAAAGAAGAGAGAAGACTCAAACAGCAAAAATTAGAAATGAAAAAGGAGACATTACAACCAATACTACAGAAATACAAAGAAGCATTGAAGATTATTATAAACAACTTTATGCCAATGAATTTGAAAACCTGGGGGAAATGGATAAATTTCTGGACACTCATAAACTACCAAAATTGAACCAAGAAATAGAAAACCTGAACAGACCAATAACAATCAACAAGATTGAAGCAGTCATCACTAGTCTCCCAACAAAGAAAAATCCCAGGACCGGATGACTTGACTGCTGAATTCTACCAAAACTTTAAAGAGGAATTAAAACCAATTTATCTTTAAACTATTCCAAAAAATTGAAACAGAGGCCATCCTCCTGAACTTACTCTGTGAGGTCAGTATCACCCTGATACCCAAACCAGACGAAGACACAACAAAAAACGAAAACTACAGACCAATATCTTAGATGAATGTAAATGCAAAAATCCTCAACAAAATACTAGCAATCCAAATACAGCAACACACCAAAAAAATTATACACCATGATCAAGTGGGATTCATCCCAGGGATGCAAAGATGGTTCAATATATGCAAGTCAATAAATGTGATACACCACTTCAACAAAATTAAGAGAAAAACCATGATTATCTCAATAGATGTATAAAAAGCATTTGACAAAATTAAACACCCCTTCTTGATAGAGACTCTCAGCAAATTATGTATAGAAGGAATGTATCTCAACACAATAAAAGCTGTACATGACAAACCCACTGCCAATTTCATCCTGAATGGGGAAAAGCTGAAAGAACAGGAACAAGACAAAGATGTGCTCTCTCACCACATCTATTTAACTTAGTATTGGAAGTACTAGCTATGGCAACCAGACAAGAGAAAGAAATAAAGAGCATTAAGATTGGAAAAGCCAAAGTCAAACTGTACCTGTTTGCAGATGAATATGATCCTGTATACAGAAAAACCTAAGGATTCTAACAAAAAAACTCTTAGAGGTGATAAATGGTTTCAGTAAAGCTGCAGGATACTAAATCAGCAAGCGAAAGTCAGTTGCATTTTAATACTTCGATAATAAACTAGCAGAAGAAGAAATCAAGAAAGCAAGCCCATTTACAATAGTCACCAAAAAAATAAAATACTTAGTAAATTTAACCTAGGAGGTGAAAGATGTCTACAATGAGAACTACAAAGCACTGCTGAAACAAATTAAAGAGGACACAAAAAGATGGAAACATTCCATGCTCTTCCATGGATCAGAAGAATTAACATTGTGAAAATGTCCATTCTACCCAAAGTGATCTACAAATTTAATGCAATCCCCATCAAAATACCAATGACTTTCTTCATAGAAATAGAAAAAAATGCTAAAATTCATATGGAACAACAAAAGACCCCAAATAGCCAAAGCAATGCTAAGAAAAAAAAAATAAAGTGTGAAGTGTTACACTACCAGACTTTAAATTATACTACAAAGCTATAGTAAGCAAAACAGCATGGTACTGGTGTAAAAACAGACACTTAGATCAATAGAACTGACAAGAGAACCCAGAAATCATCCCACATACTTACAGCCAACTGATATTTGTCAAGTGTGACAGGAGCATACATTGAGGAAAGGACTGCCTTTTCAATAAGTGGTGCTGGAAAAACTGGACATCATATGTAGATGAATGAAATTAGACCTGTACCTCTTGCGATATATCAAAATCAACTTCAAATGGATTAAAGACCTGAATGTATAAAACTAGTAAAGGAAAACATAGGGGAAACAGTTCAGGAACTAGGACTGGGCAAAGACTTTCTGATTAAGACCCCAGAAGCACAGGCAATGAAAGAAAAATAAACAAGTGGTACAATATCAAACTAAAAAGCTTCTTCACAGCAAAAGAATCAGTTAACAGAGTGAAAAGAAAACCTACAGAATATGAGAAAATATTCTCAAGCCATGCATCTGACAATGGATTAATACCCAGAATTCAGAAGGAACTCAAAAAACTGATTAGTAAAAAAACAAGTAACCCAATTAAAAATTGAGCAAAGGAGCTGAATAGGCATTTCTCAAAGGAAGATAGGCAGATGACCAACAGACACATGATAAAATGCTCAACATCGCTAAGCATCAGGGAAATATGAATTGAAACCACACAGATATCATCTCATGCCAGTTAGACTGGCCATTATAAAAAAGACAGAGAATTAGAAATGCTGGTGAGGATGTGGAGAAATGGGGACTCTCCTACAGTGTTTGTGGGACCGCAGATTAATGCAGCTGTTATGGAAAACAATAAGGAGGTTCCTCAAACAACTACAGATAGAACTGCCGTATGTGCCAGCAATCCTACCCCTGGGTACATACACAAAGGAATGGAAATCATCATGTCAAAGGGATACCTGCACTCCCAAGTTTATCACAGCTCTATTTACAACAGCCAAGAGCTGGAACCAACCAAAATGTCCATCAACAGATGATTGGATAAAAAAAAATGTGGTATATATACACAATGAAATACTATTCTGCCATGAAAAGTAATTAAATTCTGCCATACACAGCAACACGGATGACCTTATAGAAAATTATATTAAGTGAAATAAGCCAGGCACAGAAGAAATTCTGCATGTCCTCATTCATAAATGGGAGCTATAAAACAAAAACAAATCCACAAATAAACAAAAAAAAGAAAGAACGTTACAACAGTTGCAATGATTCATTGTACTTTCAAAAGGAGAGAATGGAACTGAGGCCACCAGAGGTGGGAAAGGAGGAGGGGAAGTCAAGGTTAGCAAGAAATTGGTAAAGGGTCACAAAAAATTATTACACTGTGTAATGATAAATATAGTAATAAAAAATACATGCACATAATTTTAAAAGTAAAAAATTTTGTAAGACTTAAAAAAAAGAAATGTGGTATATATACACAATGGAATACTACTCAGCCATGAAAAAGCAAGAAATCCTGTCATTTGCAGCAACATGGATGAACCTGGAAGATACTAAGTTAAGTGAAGTAAGTCATACACAGAAAGATAAATAAATACCACATGTTCTCATTCATATGTGGGAGGTAAAAATGAATAAGTCGAACTTCCAGAAGTAGGGAATAGAATTGTGGTTAGGAGAGTCTGTTATGGGTGGGTGGAGAGGAGGTAGGGAGAGGTTGGTTAATGGACACAAAATTACAGCTAGATAGGAAAAATAAGTTCTAATGGTGCACAGTAGTTCTAAGCTTCTATAATTAACAATAATTTATTTTATTGTTATTGTTATTATAGGGGAAGTGCCTAGAACAGAGGAGGTCAAATGTTCTCTTCAGAAAGAAATGATACATTGTGTGATGATGAATATGCTAATTTCCCTGATTTGATCATTACACAGTGTATATGAAGTGGATTGAATGTCCTCCCAAAGTTGTTAGAGCTAATCCCTATTGTAACTGTTGAGGGTGTGAAACCCTATTATGGTAATTGAAAAGTGGGGCCTTGAAGAGGTGATTAAGTTGATGGTTTCATGGTGGTCATGGGCCTGGTTCTGAGGACTTTAAAAGGAGAGGGCATGAGGAGTTATCTCTCTCCCTCTTTGCTCTGCCATTTTCTGCAATGTGAGATCCCTGCATTGCTGTAAAGCAACCACCAAAGAAGACCCTTACCAGATGTGTTCCCTAGTGTGAGGAAAATGGTGTCAGTATAGCCAGGCCCTGTCGCCTCACATCTGGCTAGCTATGATTAAGCACATCCATTGTAAACAGGTTATATAAGAGTAGTGTAACTGCACATGTGCACCCTTTTACTCCTTTGCTCATTGCCACTATTGTGTATGTTTGGCATAAAAGACAATGGCTCTGAACCACTGGCCTGCAGAGCTTGCATTGGAATAAAGCATGTCTACCTTGCCATTGGCCGCCAGAATCTTTTTTCAACTACCTGACTTGTGACCTGCACAGGACAGGGAAGAGTGGTCTGTGAACCAGCCCAGCAATTGGTGTAGTCAGCAGCAGGATTCTGGGCAGGTAAGGGACCCACTAGCCCCTTGGGAGGGGGAGGAAATGTGGCTGCACTTGAGCATGTGGTACCCAGTGGCCACGTTCCTGTGGACTAGGGCTTCAATGGAAATGTGGAACCAAGTGGATGGGTCCCCAGTGAGCATAGAGAAAGCTCTCCAGGCATTGGGCTCCATGGTGAAAGATGAGGAGTCCCAGAGAGTGTCTGGCAGGATGGGCTGGCTGCTGCTCACTGCACTGCAAGCCAGTTTGGATCAGGCACTCCATGACGTGGCACAATTTCGAGAGTTAAAACAAAACGCAGACATGCTGGAAATGCAGGTACATGCTCTAGAGGTTAAGGTACAACAGCAGGCTATGTCCATGTCTGACAACAAGGATGATGACTAACCTGAGGGTGAGCTGGGAGAACTTGTATATCTCCTGGCATGACCTGTTATCCAAAAAATGAAGCACGAACAGCGTATGGGACTGGGTGGAGTATCGGTAGGCAACCCGCAAGTGACTCAATTTACTACTTATGTCCCCTATACTCAGGCTGAGTTGGTTGACTTGGGGAAACAGTTTTGGCAGAAACAGGGTGAACCCTTAGCTGCTTGGCTCCTGCCATTGTGGGACAAAGGGGTGGATGGCATGATGTGTTCTGGTGATGAGATGAAAAAGTTAGCCTCTATAACCATGCACCCGTCTCTGCAGCAATGGTTACAAAATAGCCACAGATATGCACAGAGACAGGGTAACCACTCCTTGATGGAATGAGTGAGTGCAGCCATCTGAACCATGTGGACGAATGCTGAAGAATTGCCCAAAACTGTGAGTAGACAGCAAACGTATGCCAAACCGGTCCAAATAATTTGGGAGCTGGGGATGCGACAGTTCATGTTTAACGTCAACACTCGTGGCCTGGATGATGAGTATTTTATAGGCAGCATGACAGACGTAGTGCTGCAAAATGCTCTGTCAACATCCTTTGGGTCACTGATGGCTATCCTAGCCCCATTCGTTGGTCATCCTATATATGAGGTAATGACCATGACAGCCAGTCTGGGCAAAGGGGAGGAGAGAAGACAAACAAAGGGTGCCTGAAAGGTGGTGAAGACTAAGTCCCCCCAAAATGCTCAGACTGTTGCCATGAAGGGACTGAGGAAGACCAGCCATATGCAGATGGGGGTTTCACTTGCTTACAGCAGGAGTTGATAGGGAAAAAATCTACTGGCAGCCAAATGCTGTCTTGTTTGTCTTGTGGCAACAATTGCGACCCAAACAGCATTTCACCAAACTTCCAAAAGAGCCAAGTGATAAAGTACACCCAGTAAATCTGAAAGATTTCATGGCTACTTCCATGGAGGTGGATGGACTGTTCTCTTTTGGCTAGAGAGCAGGCTGAGGTGCTCACCTTTTGGGGGAAGATGAGGACCCAACGCCTCACATTGAACTGGCAATACACTGCTCAGAGACGATTGTACGGCATGTGTTAGCATTGGTGGATACCAGTGCAGAACGTAGCCTGATACATGGCAACCTGGATAAGTTTCCAGGGGCCACAGTGAATGTTGATGGCTATGGAGGACAGACTATTACATTCAAAGCTGTGTCTTTGCCACTGGGCATAGGACAATTGTCCCCCCCATGTATATACTGTGTATGTATCCCCAGTTGCTGAATACATCTTAGGTACAGATGTACTTTTTGGATTATACCTACAAACAGTGGTTGGAGAATTCTGGCTGTGGATACAGACAGTAAAGCCTGTGTTGCTGGGGCACACCAAAAATGACTCACAGGTATTACCCAAGCCAAGACGTGAAGTCAATGGGAAGCAGTATCACCTGCTGGGAGGACATGCAGAGATTGGTGCCACTATATTGGAGTTAGAAAATGTTGGCATCATTTGTCCAACACATAGCCCCTTTAATGCCCTGATATAACTAGTGAAAAAACCTGATGGTACCTGGAGGATGACTGTGGACTATGGAGAACTGAACAAAGTAGTGCCTCCTTTGCATGTGGCTGTGCCTTCGGTTCACGACTTGGATCAGCTGACGACTCAGTTAGTAACTTATCATTATGCACTGGACCTTGTAAATGCTTTTTTCTCTATTCCAATCTCAGCTGATAGCCAAGATCAATTTTCCTTCACCTGGGAAGGAAGACAATAGACTTTTCAAGTGTTGCCCAAGGCTACTTGCATAGCCCAACCCTCTGTCATGGTTTAGTGGTTGGAGACCTAGCCAAGTGGACTAGATCCCAGCATGGTTACAATGTCTCACTATATAGATGATGTCTTATTAACCTCTGATTCTCTTGCAGATTTAATCAGGGCTGCTGCAATGCTGCTAGGCCATTTGGAACAATGTGGGTGGGCCGTGAACACAACGAAAATGCAAGGACTTGTCAAATTCTTCGGAGTTGTCTAGTTGAGTAAGACACGAATCATCCCAGAAGTTATTGTTGACAAGATACAGGCATACCCTTGGCCCACAACGGTAGCTCAGCTACAGACATATTTGGGATTTTTGGTATATCGGAGAGCTTTTGTACCCCATATGTCCCAAATGGCCCATCCACTGTATGCATTAACAAAGAAGGGAGCCCCTTCGGATTGGACTGAGGAAGTAGAATGGGCCTACCATGCTACAAAGAGAGCAATACAGCAAGTGCAAACTTGGCAAGTGGCTGATCCCACTAAGCCTTTTGGATTAGATGTACATGTAACCCAAGAAGGGTCAGAATGGGGTTTGTGGCAGAGACAAGACCGATTCTGAACACCTATAGGATTCTGGTTTCAGCCCTGGAAGGGTGCTGAAATGCATTATTCCCTTAGAGAAAAACAGTTAACAGCTGTGTATTCTGCACTGGTGGCTACTGAAGCTATCACACGAACTGTCAAGGTCCTACCTAGTAGGGATGACATACCTCATACTGGGTTGGTTGTGCACATGAGTAACTGCCCCCCCAAGCAGGTATAGCTCAAACCCCCATTCTGTCCAAATGAGGGGCACATATAAGACAAAGAAGCACTGTGTCAATGAGTCCTCTATCTAATGAGTTGCAAACTGTGTTAGGACCTGTAGAAGTTGTGGAGGAAACTTTGACATAACCCTTACCCATGGAGGTGGAGGCCACACCTTTCCATGAGGGACAGGGACCTATTGTGGAGCATGCCTGGTATATAGATGGCTCTAGGATGGGACCCTCAGCATTGGGGACAGCTGTTGCCATCCAGCCCTTAACAGATACCATGTGGTATGAAAATGGCACAGGGCAAAGCAATCAATTGGCTGAATTGAGAGCAATTTGGATGGTGATAAAAAAAAAAAATAAGCCTGGGCCATTAACCATCTGTACTAACAGCTGGGCTGTGTACAAGGGTCTTACGCTTTGGATCTCTACTTGGAAATATCAGTGGCGGATGGTAGGCCACTGACCCCTGTGGGAACAAGCCATGTGGCAAGAGTTATAGGAATTGGGACATGAGAAGGAAGTAACTCTTTTCCATGTCACAGGACACTTCCCCTTAGCCGGTCCAGGCAATGATGAAGCCGGTGCCTTGGCTAAGGTAAGATGGCTGGAGAGAGCCCCAGCCACCAATGTAGCCCAGTAGTTACATCAACAAATGCAGCATGCTGGCAGCAAAACCATGTGGATGGCAGCTCAAAGATAAGCCCTGCCCATAAAATGGGAAGATGTAGTAAATGCCTGTTGTGTTTGCCTGGTACGTGCTCAAGAGAGTCCATAACTCCGGTGGGTGCCGCATACCAATGGGCAGATAACTTGAGGAAGGGTGCGCCTTACTCGATGGCAAGTGTATTTTGTGGGACTGCTCCCCATGTCAGAGTATTTCAGGTATATCTTTATAGCCATTGATGTGGCTACTGGTCTTCTGTTTGTATGGTCCTACAAGGCCCCAGACCAGGTAAGCACTACTAAAGCACTGAATAGCCTTACAGCCATGTACAGTCAGCCCCTGGTCATAGAAAGTGATAATGGAACCCACTTTACTAGATGTGAAGTACAGAAGTGACCTTCCCAGTTTTCTATTCAGTGGAAATTACGTGCACCATATCACCCCCAGGCAGCAGGAATGATTGAACAGTACAATGGGTCTTCTGAAAAAGGACTAAGGCTATCCACCCAATCCCCATTCCTGAAGGGGTGGACATGGTTGTTATGGTTGGCAGTCCGGATCCTAAATGAGAGACGCTGCAAAGGCGGGCCCTCTCTGGTGGAGGCTCTGTTGCATAGAGCTGCAGCACCTATTCAATTGCGGGTTATTTCTAAGGATGATCTGCTGAAACCAGGATATGGTGAGAATGAAAATATTCTCTTGCCAGCCCCAACTTGTTTACAACAAAGACAAACAGTACAGTGGTAATGGCCTTGGAAAATAGAAGGCCCCCCATGTATGCTGGATAGGCCTAATTTGACCATGTGGGAGAGGATTAAAAGAAGATTTACAAGTCTCACTGTGGCTGACAAGTACTTGGCCTCACTGAGTAAAGGTAACATGACTTGGAACAGATAAACACTCTATTCTAAAGGGTACATCTATACTGTTATTATGGCCATTCATGAGCTCTCCTATATAGTTACATGTAGAACCTATAGATCCAACAGTGTTAGCTGATAATGTGTGGTATCATAAACCAGGTAAGTCACCTGTTCCTGCAACCATTCTCTCTCAGGATGGTAAGCTGGCACGTATTCTGCCAGAGGGATGAGAACTCCCTCTATTGGTGCTAATAACTCTATTGTCTTTTCACCCATAGTCTTGTGGCTGCCAATACCATAGTTGACTGGGCACATACATATGCTTGTATGGCCAATGTGTCTGCTTGCTGGATCTGCACCAAGTTTCCCACCAGCATGGCTGCAGAATTCCAATGGAAAATCATCCCAATGATGACTGCTAACTGGACCTGGTTGGTGCAGAATTTTCCCCATGGTGTTACATGGAATGTCACTAAATGGCGCATTGTAAAAGAAGTAAAAGCCTGCCTAAACTCTAGTAAGCCTTGGGAAGGATATAGTGTATGGGATGGGTTTCATGATTAGTAGCTGAACAGGTGGAGTTACAGGGACAGGCTGCAAGATGCATTGAGCATACCAGAGGTACAGAGATCGTGGGCTGGATCCCCAGTCCTCAATGTCAAGAGATACAATATGATACTGTTAATAGATCAAGGACTACAGTAATACCAGTATCACAGGGAACATTGTGGATATGTGGAAACTATGGATGGCCATATCTCCCACACAACTGGATAGGCAGATGCACCTGGGGTACACCTTACCTGCCAGCCTCAGTGTATACAATATTAGGCCAGTGTCCCTCTAACTGGGACTTTGTTAAAGCTAGATACTGAATAAAATGTACCCCATGGTGGTATTATCCATTGGCTTTGTTTTTCACCACAAGGGGCTGCTTTAGTGTCTGAATGGCAAATAACTGCATTGGCTGATCACATTGCCCAAGCCCTGAATCAAACTCACCATGCCTTAACTCTCTTAGATCAGGAACTGTATCCAATGAGAAAAGTGGTTTTACAAAACCAAATGGCCCTGGACATGTTAACAGCCTCCCAGGGAAGGGTTTGTGCCCTCCTTGGAACAGAATGTTGTATATATATCCCTGATTATCATCATAATGTTATTGAGGCTTTGCACCAATGAACTAGTGAGATTCATCCTGTTCAAAAAATAACTGGAGACCGCCTCCAGGAATGGTGGACCAATATGTCATCTTCCTGGAGGTGGGTGTTAGCTGTGGTAGGAAGAAGTGCCATGTTTTGGTGGCCTGTTGCTGCAGCCTATAATGCTGCTGTGGTCTATGTATGTAAGGGTCAGCCATTCTCACTAAGGGAACATCGCAGAAGAACTCAGACACATAGATTGTATAGCAAGGGACACTGAAGGGGTGGAGTGTGAAGAAAATGGAGTCAGTATAGCAGACCCCCTCGCCTCACATCAGCTGGGTATGATTCAGCACATCCATTGTAAACAAGTTATATAAGAGTAGTGTAACTGCACATGTGTGCCCATATATTCCTTGGCTTGTTGCCACTATTGTGTACTTTTGGTATAAAAGACAATGGCTCTGAACCACTGGCCAGCAGAGCTTGCATCAGAATAAAGCATGTCTACTCTGCCATTGGCTGCCAGAATCTTTTTTTAACTACCTGACTTGTGACCTGCACAGGACAGGGCAGAGGGTTCTGTGAACCAGCCGGACATCTAGACTTTGGACTTCCCAGTCTCTGAAACTGTAAGCAATAAATTTCATTTTATTACAAATCATCCAATTCCAGGTATTTTGTTACAAGCAACAGAAACAGACTAATACAGTATACATGTATTGGAATATAACTTTGTACTCCATAAATATGTACAATGTGTTTCAATTAATAAATAAAAAATTTTCTAAAAAAAAAAAAAAAAGGTGTCTTTTGAAATGTTGCTGTTCCATACAATCTCTAGACAGGATTCCCTAGATTAGCAGGCATGATGGGAGATGTGGGTGGAGAGACAATGTGGCTCAGCTTTTAACAGATGATGCTTAACTTTAAATCCAGTGGGGCCTATGACAGAAGGGTCTGGAGAGTCAATGAGGGATTAAGCCTGGAGAGGCATGTCTAGACACAAATTATTACTAATATTAATAGACAATGTTTATTGAATGCATACTCTGTGCCTCTACGCAAGGTGGATGTTATCATTAACTCATTTTTACAGAACTAAATGGTAGGGAGATTAAGTAACTTGCCCAAAGGTACAAACTGGTAAGTGCTGACATGAAGATTTGAACCAAGGTTTGCTTGAATTCAGTGCCCAAGTTCTTACTCACTGTGCTGTACTGTGTAAGCAATTGTTGAAACCCTGAGTGCAGAAAAGACTGCCAAGAGGACTAGTGGAGAAGGATAGAGTAAAAACCAAAAGAGGGGGTCCTTAGCCAAGATTAGTGTGGTAGCAAGACACGATAATTCGCTCTGTCCAATGTGAGAGGTAGCTAAAGCACAGGAGCTATTGCTTCTGGCCATGTTGAGGTCACTGGAGGCAAGGGAGATGAGTCTTTATGGAGTAGTTGGGCCAGAAGTCATACTGGGAGGAAGAGAGGGCTACCGATTCAACCAACCACACCACTGGATTCCAATGGATGACTGCAGATCAGAGCAACCAACTAAACAACTTGAAGCAGTGCACAGAAAAGTAAAGTAAAGCTAACAGAAGACCCATGCTTATACTTGGGACTATTTCAAAGCATATCATTTATTAGTTCAACATATGTTTTAAGTGCTCGTCATATGCCAGGCACTGTTCTGGACACCAGGGTACAGCAGTAAACAGACAGACAAACCTCCTGCCCTCATGGAGCTTACATTCTAGTGTGGGGGAGGGGCAATAAATCAAAAATATATAAAATATGCAAAAGTGATCAAGACAAGGGAATAGAGTAATAGAGTGGGTACTATTTTAGACACTAAATGGTGATACACATCATATGTCCCTGACACTCAACTCCCACTTTGAAGGAGAAATTTAGCAGATCTCAATATACCACCTCACAACAGAGCAATATCATGTAATAATCCATGACATACAATTTCTGTTACAAAATATTCTAAAATTGAATATCTGTCTACAGAGCAATATCAGTAGAGACAGGCCAATACGACTACACTTCATATCAGAACCTATCTTAAAATTAACTATAATTTATTAAAGTAATTTTCTTATTAGGCCAATTTTCATTTTTTAAAATCCCTTTATACTACACCTTTCACCTTTCAATTAACATAATTCTATTGTGGCTATTTATTTTTCTTGTTAACCTTCCCTAAACCAGATCTCAGTCATCACAAGTTACACACACTCAAGGGAGAGTAAGAAAAGTAAATATAAGCCTATTTTCAAAAGGGTTGTCATACCAGTTCTGTCAAGACTGCCATCTCTTGAGTCTGGCTCCAGTCCTTGTCTCTTCAGGGTGTGGAGATGGTAATAAATTCAGCACAATACAGGCATCACTCCAAGCATCAATGTCAGGCTCAATCCTTGCCATGAGACTAAATAGCAGATTCAAGAACTGGTGTGTGGAGGATGCCCTCGCTCTAAGCCTGTTAGGTGCTTCAGTTTACACTGAAACAGTTTTGAACTGTTATCAACAAACCAGGAACATCCACGGGAATGAATAGACACACCTCCAGTCCTGTGCACACACATGCGTTAGCTATGAAAATACCTGATGACCATAAATTTGATAAGCACTATCTCTATTTTATTTCACCCTGAAGGGAAAGGCCACATAAACCCCTACGTAACACAGGGACAAATTAGTCAAGTGGAGGATTTATGCTGAGCTTTGAACCCATGAGTCACTTCACATTGCTCTTCCCAGATGTTTGCACTAGCTGTAGCTCCCATTTCTACTGCCCACACTTGCACAGGTGACATTCAGTTTCTTCATAATCCAAACCACAAAGCACTTCTAAATCTCTGGCAGTAGAGTTTTCCTCTGGGAAAGCTGTGGGGAGAATATTATATACATTTTTTGCTATAGATTCATTCAACAAATGCTCATGGAACACGTACGATGTGCTAGACACAAAGTCCTAAAGACATAAAATTCTCCTTTGCAGGGCAAGGAACAGAAACAAAGATTCCTTTCTCTGTAGTCCTGAGTTATTTCCATAGATCATTTATACACCATTTTAATCATTATACAAGTAGTTCTAGAAAATCCATATCTTCAAGGCCACAGAGTCTTTCATAATAAATCAGGAAGTATTTTTATTGAGTGTCTACTGTGCTCAACTTCTATAAGTAATATTCTCATAGATTATGTTTACTTGACCATTTAGAAGACTGCATTAAACTCCAAATCTCTGTTTCCCAACTTTATTAATATGCAGTTCTTATCTTAAGATCAATGGAAAGTAATCAGAGTGATGATAACAAGGTACACTGTAGACAGAAAACTGTCAAAAGTTTTCTTTGTTTGGAAAGTTTCCAAATTAGTTTTACAGAAGACCCATGTATTATTATATACTGGAACCAGCAACATGCAAAATAGGTATGCAACAATGTGAAAAAAACAGAGAGACAAAGTTGACTATTTTAGAATTAGCTAATTCAAAGAAATTCATGGTTTTCATTAAAAAATGTTGAAGAGTTTCTATGTATTTTTCTTATTTGGATTCAGGTATATTCTGATTTCCTTTTTTAATCTTCCCCAGGTACCTAGTAAAAATAGTACTCATTATCAATACCAAAAATTATACTTTAATTTTTCCAGCAGAATAGTGCTAAATAACACCAGACAAATAACCTTCAGCAAGATGTCAATTGCAATGCCAAACACCACACTTGGAATGAATTGGTATTGCCTGACTAAACAATAGGGTCTATAAATTAGAGATGCCAGCAAATCATGCTGTTTTCACATAAAAATGGTTATTTGGGGGGTGCTTGGGCTGGTGCGTGTTTCATTAGGGGTCTCACAGAAATCCAGATAATGAAGCATGACAATTTCATCTACCAAAGCCTGCCAGATGGCTATGTGCACAGGTGTGTGCCTGTCTGGTGGGCAGGAACAATCACTGCTGTATTTATTCAATATTTCATTATTGGGCAACCTGTGAGGGCCCAATACTTTGGATTCATTACTATTGCATTACTAGCTTTCAAACCAATGTATCAGCCACTGTACACATTTATCATCTCTCCATATTTCATTCTGGTCTTCATGAAAGAGAAAATTTTGCTTCCTATCTAAATACAAGATCCTTGAGTTTTTTTCTTACATATCACATTTTAAAAAGTGTTATCTTAGTGATTTACTTATTAGACCAATTTTCATTTTTAAAAATCCCTTTATGGTACACCTTTCACTTTTTAATTAACATAATTATATTGTGGCTATTTATTTTTCTTGTTAACCTTCCCTAATCCAGACCTTGGTCATTACCAACTATACACACTCAAGGGAGAATAAGAGAAAGTATAAGTCTATTTCAAAAGGGTTGTCATTGGGAATATTTGGAAGTAGGAAACTGAGATGGTTAGAAAGGGAAATGGGTTAAGTGGGGGTTACTGAGGCTCTTTGAACTATGCTCTGTGTTTGTGTGGTTTGCTCCAGAAAGGCCCAGTTACCCTGGTACAGGAGAAGGTGACAGCATCACTGATCCAGCGGTGGGAGCTGCTTGGATGGTGAAGCAAAAACAGAAGTACTGGGGCATGTGCTCTTAAAATGACCAGGCTTCGGGGCCCAGCAGCATAGAGACAGCAACAGAGAGAGGCAATGGACAGGGAGAAAGCAGAAAGGTCAAGGTCCCCCCTGCCTGAGGTGCATGCTCAGTGTTAGGAATGACAGGCTCATGGACAGAGGTGGAGATCCTGGCTTTGCTCTACCAGGGGGAGCTGTTCCTGGGCCTGCCCAGTTTTCCTGTGGGTGACAGAGGTGGAGTAGAAAGGGAATAGTTACTGGAAAATGATGAGCACAGTAACACATAGTTTCCAACTCAACTACGAGGCAGGTTTGGTTTCAGGGGAAGAAAAAGCAGTTCTTGGTAAAATGTAGCTTCATGTATCACATTATAAAAGATCTGCCTTATTCCTGAATCCGGGCTGTTTGGGCTACATTAATAGTCCAAACACTTGAGAATTTGGACTCAGTGCAATGAAAATAAGCAACTGTCCTCTATGCTGTACAAAAGTTCATCAGTAAGTGTCACTGGCTTCACACAGCCAGGGCTAGAAGATTCTTCACCATCTTCCTCAATAAAATTTGGAAGTGGGGGAACACATTTAAGAAATGAACAAACCTGTCTATTTCATCTCCCTGGATCTTTAGAAATGTGAGTAATTAAAAATCATCTTTATTATTAACAAATCCTCATACATGTTTAGACAAACATTTCATTGTGAAATAGGAGAAATGTGATTATATGATCAAAAATCAGCAGTCTACAAAAATCTCTTTCCCTTCCCTCCTTCCTCTTCTCCTGTTCTATTCCTCTTTCTCTCCTTTGACTGGAAGACGTTGGTCATGCTGACAGATACAAAAGCGAAGTGAGAGGAAGGAAGAAAAGAAAGAAGGGAGAGAGGAAGGTCCACCACCTAGAAAAACTAAGGCCAAACGACAGGAGGCATTAAACACCTGAGAGAATGCAACTTTCCCCTCTTGTTCAGGTTTCCAGTTCATTTTAGCTATGGAATCCAAGACAAGATGATCTAATGCCTTCTTTGTGTATATCACCACTTAGATACTACATAGAATACAGAACCAAAACAAAATGTGGTCCCTGGATTGAGAGACAAGCAAATAAAAAAATCTGTAAAATATTTGTATAATTAATTTTAAGATGACAATGTAGAGACAATGTACAAAGAAACTCTGACTTACCAAAGAGTTCTAGCTCAAAAACTACATTTGCCTGGAAATGACATGTTTGTAGCTCAAAAATTGTTTGCCGTATAAAGAATACTACGAATTGTGGTTGGGTTACCAGATTTGCTTACAAAAGGCCTAACAAACTCTTTAGTTTAATTTTATTTTTTTAGTTAAAAATAAAATAGCTATAAAATAAGATAACCACAACTGCAGCATCATTTTTTTTTTTTTTTGCTTTTAAACTCTACCGTATATTCAGTTACAGCAAAACTCCTATTAAATAGATACAGATATATTGGCCTGCCACAACGAGCTGTACCATGAGCTCAGTGTGGACCTCAACCATTTGGTCTGCTGGTACCAAATATTCATGCAACCCAGGAAGAGGCAGCAATGGGGAGACCTTTACCCACAGATGGGAAAGCATGTCGGGTTAGGGAAAAGCCAAGGGGTCACCTCTCCTTGAAGAGAGGGAGAAAGAGATTACGTATGGCAAAGATGAGAGCAGCACCAATTGTCAGACAAGCAGCTAAAGGCCAACTGGGTGGACAGATAAGCAGCCATGTGGGCAGCAGGAAATGTAGGGCACCTGCATCCCCTGTAGAATGGGGCAGAGAGTAGAAAGGGGCAAATGCTTATGGGAATTACTTAAGTGGAGCATCAGGCAAATGGTCTGCCTGCCCTCCAGCAATTACCCTCCAGCCATCCATATCAACCAACTCTACAGCTGACAAATGTTTGTTAACACCTGTCTTTGTGGTACACTGGACACTGTGAAGTTGACAACACGTCTTCAGTTGTTCCATATTCTCTTTCACTACTTTTCTGGTTTCTTGCTGGTAAAATTCTCTTTTTTGATTCAGTTCTTTCAAGAATCCCGGTTTTCCCCTTGACCAAAGTGTATACTTTGGATCTGGTATGTAAAGAATTCCTCTTTCACGATATTTGCGTTTTAGACTTTAATGGATTTGGGGCATTTCTAGTCATGCTGTGTTTAATGGAAGGTGAAGCCTTTTTAATAAGAAGTTTTTTTGTCAACTTGTATGGCTTCCCTGGTAACATTTGAAAAGTTGAAAGTGATCCACGTTGGCTTGGGCCAGCTGGTACAGGCTTCTTTGAAGGACTGAGCTGTTAAGGAAGGGCCGCGTGAGGGCTGGCAGTGAGCACACAGAAGGCTGAATGGGGACGGACAGTGTGGCCAGTGGCCAGCTCCTGCTCCATTCTTTCCTCCCCCGGGCAATGAAACTCCTTGAAAGAGCTATCTATACTCCCCGTCTCCAATTCCTCTCTTTCCATTCTCTCTTAAACACACTCCAATCAAGCTTTTGCCTCCGTCGTTCCACCTAAACTGCTTTTGTCAATGACACCCAAACAACCACATCGTTAAACCTAATGGTTTATTCTCATTCCTCACCTTACTTATTCTCAGCATCTCACCGCATCTCAGCATCTTCCCCTCCTCCTTGATACACACCCTTCATCGTTTCCAGGAAACCACATTCTTTGGGGGGTTTTTTTTTTGTTGTTGTTGTTGTTTGTTTTTTCCCTACTTCTACTTTGATCCTTCTAGGTATCTTTAACTGGTTCTTCCTTTCCCCTCAAACTCTTAACGTTGGCAGGCTCTAGGTCCAGCCTTAGGTCCTCTCCTCTTTTCTGTTTACAATCATGTCCTAGATGATCCAGTCCAGTAATATGACTTTAAATCGCATTTTTACACCAAGAACTCTCAATTTTATATCTCTAGCTCATCCTTCTCTCCCAAACTCCAGATACAACTCAAATCTCCATGAATATCTAATGTTTATCTTACATTCAACATGTCCTGATCGTCTCTTTGCAAATGTCTTACATTTATGTCCTCTCAATCTCATTTGATGGGAATTCTAACCTTCTACTTCTTTGACCCAAATATAAATGCAGTCATTTTTGAATACTCTTTTTGGGTCACAACCCACATTCCAACTCTTAGAGAATCACGTTAGAGTTATCTTAACAATATATCCAGAATCCAACTTTTCTCACTTGCACTATTAATACAATGGTCTGTTCCACCATCATCTCTCTCTGGGATTACTACAATAGAATCTTTGCATCTCCATTGCCCCCTACAATCTATTCTCCAAACATATGTCAGAGAGATCCTTCTAAAATCTAAGTCAGATCAAGCAATGCTTCTTCTTAAAACCCTGCAATGGTTCCCATGTCTTTTAGAGTAAAAACCAGGTTCTTTACAACAGTCTACATGGTCCCATATGACCTCATTTTTTATCCCCCAATTGCTTTTCTGATCTCATCTCCTAACTCCTTGCTCTCTTTGCTCCAGTCAACTTGTCCTTCCTGCTCTTCCTTAAACACTCTGGGCGTGATCCCACCTCAGGACCTTTGCACTGGCTGTGTCTTCCACCTGGAAATCTCTCTCCCCAGAATAACTTCTTGCCTAACCTCCTGTCAAGTCTTTGTTAAAATATCACCTTCTCTAAAAATGTACCCTGCCATTCATTAAAAACAGCAACCCTATCCTCCCTTCACTCTCCTTTTTCCTTTTTGCATATCATTCCTCACTTTTTAAGATGCCGTGTAATTTACTTATTTATTATATGTATAGTTTACTATTTGTCTTCACCAGCTGGACTGCAAATTCCAATGAGGATAGGATTTGTTTTGTTCACTGTTTCATCCCAAGTGTCAAGAATGGTGTCTGGCACATTGTATATGCTCAAATGTTGAATAAATAAAAGTGAAAATAACTTATGTTGTCAGAGGAAAACTGAGGATTCCACAGTAGCACCTGGCAGCAGGGAATGCCTGATGGAGATCTTCCTGCCTCTTAAGCAGGAAGCAGGGCCTCTTACCTCTGAATCACCAGCATTATGCACAATATCCTGAACTATAAACAAGTGGTTAGTAAAGGATTAGGGAATGAAGTTTAGCTCCACTGGTGATAGAAAGCTACTAATGCCCTTGAGAAGAAAGGCCCAGTGCAAAAAGCACCTATGAGAACATAGTCCTGTCAACATCATGCAACAAAGAATGAAGAGAAAACACATGAAGGTGCATGCCAGTCCTGCATGCTGCTACTGCTGCCTCTGGCCACACCCAAGCCCCAGTGAGGCCTGCCCACTGATTGAGCAGAAGCCAAGACAGCCCACTGCTCACTCTACTGCATTGATACAAGAAAAGTCACCAGCAAAGCCTACAAATAGAGGAGGAAGTATTTATCCTCATAGCACACTCCAGAGTAATAGAAGAAACCAATCTCCTACCAGATGACTAACCATAAATGAAAAAAATACTAGAATTACAAATAAACAAGAAGATATGAAACCACTGATGGAATTTGGTAATTCTCATGTACAACACTCCATAGAGTAGGAAACTCTTGAAATGTCTGAAAAGGAATTCTGAGCACTGATCTTAAAAACTCTTAAAGAGATAAGAGAAGAATCAATTAGAGAACACAATGAAACAAGAAAAAATATCCAGGATATGAAGGAGGAAATTTACAAAGAGATTAATACCTTAAAAAAGAATGTAGCAGAACTTCTAGAACAGAATAATTCACTCAAAGTCAAGGACAAAAACCATATGATTTTCTCAATTGATGCAGAAAAAGAATCAACAAAATTCAACATCCCTTCATGATAAAGACTCTCAGCAAATTAGGTATAGAAGGAAATTATCTCAACACAATAAAAGCCATTATGACAAACCAATCACCAATATCATCCTGAATGGGGAAAAGCTGAAAGCTTTCCCCTTAAGAACAGGAACAAGACAAGGATGCCCACTCTCACCACTCCTATTTAACATAGTACTGGAGGTCTAGCCAGAGCAATCAGGCAAGAGAAAGAAATAAAGAGCATCCAGATTGGAAATGATGAAGTCAAACGGTTCCTGTTGGCAGGAGACATAATCATACATATATACAAAAATCTAAAGAATCTACCAACAAACTCTTACAGCTGATTAACAATTTCAGTAACTTTGCAGGACACAAAATCAACATGCAAAAATCAATAGCATTTTTACAACCCAGTAATGAACTAGCAGAAAAAGAAATCAAGAAAGCAAGTCCATTTACAATAGTCACCAAAAAATTACAATACCTGGAAATCAATTTAACCAAGGAGGTGAAAGATCTCTACAATGAGAACTACAAAACACTACTGAAAGGAATTAAAGAGGACAAAAAAAGGTGGAAAGACATGCATCATGAAATTGTCCATTCTACCCAAAGCAATCTACAAATTCAATGTAATCCCCATCAAAATACCAATGACATTCTTCACAGAAATAGAAAAAACAATCCTAATATTCATATGGAACAACAAGAGACTCCTAACAGCCAAAGCAATCCTCAGCAAGAAAATAAAGCCAGAAGCATAACACTACCCAACTTCAAATTATATTACAAAACTATTGTAACCAAAACAGCATGGTACTGGCATAAAAACAGACACTCAGATCAATGGAACAGAATAGAAAACCTAGGAATCAACCCACATTCTTACAGCCAACTGATCTTTGATAAAGGTAACAAGAACATACATTGGGGAAAAGATTGCCTCTTCAATAAATGGTGCTGGGAAAATTGGACATCTATATGCAGCAGAATGAAACTGGACTTGTACCTCTCAGCATATACCAAAATCAACTCAAAATTGATTAAAGACTTAAATATAAGACCTGAAACCATAAAATTACTAAAGGAAAACATAGGGGAAACACTCCAGGAAGTAGGACTGGGAAAGACTTTATGAATAAGACCCCAAAAGCACAAGCAACAAAAGAAAAAATAAACAAATGAGATTATATCAAACTAAAAATCTTCTTCACAGCAAAGGAAACAATCAACAGAGAAGAAAGACAACCTACAGAATGGGAGAAAATATTTTCAAACTATACATCTAACAAAGGATTTATATCCAGAAAATATAAAGAATTCAAATAAGTATACAGTAAAAATCCAAACAATCCAATTAAAAAGAAGCAAAGGAGATGAATAGACATTTTTCAAAGGAAGACATACAAATGGCCAACAGGTATATGAAAAAATGTTCAGCATCACTAATCATCAGAGAAATGCAAATCAAAACCACACTGAGGTATCATCTTACCGCAGTTAGACTGGCCATTTTTTAAAGGACTGAGAATAACAAATGCTGGCGAGGATGCAAGAAAAGGGGAACTCTTTTACACTGTTGATGGGACTGTAAATTAGTACAGCCACTATGAAAAAATAGTATGGAGGTTCTTCAAACAACTACGGATAGAATTACCACATGATCCAACAATCCCACTACTGGGTATATATCCAAAGGAATGGAAATCATTACGTCGAAGGGACTTCTGCACTCCTATGTTCATCACAGCTCTATTTACCATAGTCAAAATATGGAACCAACCTAAGCGTCCACCAATGGATGACTGGATAAGGCAAATGTAGTATATATATATATATACACACACAATGGAATACTACTTGGCCATAAAAAAGAATGAAATTCTGGCTTTTGCAGCAACAGGGATCAGTCTGGAGAAAATTATGTTAAGTGAAATAAGCCAGACAAAGAAAGAGAAACACTGCAGGTTCTCACTCATAACTGGGTGCTAGGAAGGAAGGAAGGAAGAAAGGAAGGAAGGAAGGAAGGAAGGAAGGAAGGAAGGAAGGAAGGAAGGAAGGAAGGAAGGAAGGAAGGAAGGAAGGAAGGAAACTACAACAATACATTGAACTTTCAGAAGGAGAGAACAAAGCTAAGGATACCAGAGATTGGAGGAGGGAGGGAGGGGGTTTCAGGACTGATAGGTCAGGTAAAGGGCATAAAAAAAATCAGGATTTGTAATAATGAATATGCTAATAATAAAAAATAAAAATTAAAAAAAAAGAAAGAAAACACATGGCTCACTAAAACTAATCCTATCTCCAGCTGAATCTGAGCTCAGCTTTCTTTTGATGGCCTGGTCTAGGTACACTTTCATGATAACTTGTCATAGCTCAAAACCTAAACAAGCATGAGACTACATACCAAATAATTCCATTTATATGGCATTCCAGAAAAGACAACACTATAGGAACAGAGAACTGACCAGGGATTGCCAGGAGTTAGGAAGAGGAGAAGAGTCTAACAACATAGGTCAATGTGAGGGAGCTCTTAGGGGTAATGGAGTTGGTCTGTTTCCTGTTTACAGTGGTGATTACAAGAATCTATGCTGTCTAAAAACTCATAGAACTGTCCACGAGAAAAAAGTGAATCCTACTGCATGCAAATTTTTTAAAATGACATTTCCCATTTACAAAATACTGCTGATGTTCTGCTAAAATCTAAGCTGTAAGGCTACATGCTCGTAAAATTGAAAGAAAGTGGAAGCTTAATGGTCCCTGGGCTCCTTATGATGTTTGCATTGAGCATCTTTCGGCAACCGGGGAGGGCTCCTCTGGGTCCAGATATTTACATTTGTCCAGCCATGCACTATTTGGCACTGAAAAGTTCTGGGAATGTGTTTGCTCTAAGGTGTCATTTATTAAATCCACCCTGGCCTGTCACCTCTGCATTTGTGCTATCAGCTAACAAATAAGAGGAGTACACAAAAGTCATACCTCTGGGTCTTTGTTTTCACAACAGGCTTGCTGTTTGCAATAACTGCATGAAGCTGGGCTGCTTTCCCTTTATAAGATTCATCTACTTAGGAACTATATGACTTGTTCTTTCACGGGATGATATTTTCTGAGTAGCATTCAGTCCTTTGATTATTGGTTTAATGCATAAGCTCTTTCTCCTTTTACTATCCCAACACCCCCCCTTACATTTTTGTTCTACTCTAATTCCCAGTTCATATGGTAAATTATTCATTTTCAAATAAACTTCATCTTGGAAATTTAAAAGTTAAAATATTAACTACTTTGATAACATCTTATCTTTAATATGTCTCTTACAGTTTACCAAACACTTTTATCTGTGTGGCATCTTTTAATTCTCACAATAATCAATTAAGTTGACATGTAACTATTATTATTTCCATTTTAAAAATAAAGTCTCAAAGATCCAAAGTACTTAAGTAATTTTCTCAAGGGCACATGACCTATCAAAGAGACAGGACAAGGACCAGATTCCTATTACGTAAGGGATCAGTAATTCTCACTTCTCTTATTATAAATGAATTCTCACACTGTTTTATGTGACTCTGAAACTTCTCAGCATATAATCATGTTCTTCTTCACCTTGTCTTCTAAACGATTGATGAATACTAAGTTATATAGACATTTGACTGAAATACCATGGGAAATTCCATGTGCACTTTAACTTACAATACCATGCTTGCATTTTATTTCTGCTACCAGCATGCCCTCTTGTAAGAGAAGCCCTAGCATGTCCTGGTCACCTGTATCTCACCTATCTTCCAGGCTGTCATGTGGATTTTTCACATATTGCATGACTTCAATCATATTGTATGATTTTTCACTTATTACATGACACACCAGATGTAGTTCAGTCCAGTTTTCAGGCACCTGTTTTTGGCACATGTCTTTGACACTCTGTGAAGTCCTTGCTTTGTGGAAGCTTAAGAGACAACCAAGTTCTTATTGAAGCAGTTTCATGGATAACAGGGGGGCCCTTTTTGGGAAGTGCAGAGATGGTGTTAGGGCCTTGGGTTTCCCACTGGCTCCTGCAGCTCTTGCTGTGCAGAGAAGGCAATTCCTGCCAGAGGCATGTTCTCCCAAAGGTTAGGGCCGTGGTTTTTCAAGTTATGTTCATGCTCCACACTCAAGCCACAACTACCATTTGCCAATTACACTACAGAGTTTAGCCTTTGCTTAGGTTGTTTCCTCTGCCTGGATTGCTTTTTATGTCCTTGTCCTGGGACCTTGTCAGACACTCTCACATACTTTCATGAGGGACCCTGGGGTTGGAAATGACTACACTAGGCACTGGAGCTAATAAAAGACATCAGAGCAGCCACACATGTCCAGCAGAAGTTGCTAATCTAACCCTGTGACTGTCCCTACCTCCCCACCCTCTTTACCTCCCTCCCTTTAGGCTTTGTGTTTGCTTCCATGAGAGTCATTGCTGGCTCCTGGTTTGCACTAAATACTGCCACCCCTCCCTCTAATCTCTGCAGAAGTTTCTAGTCTGCATACTCCTTGGGGGCAGAATCAGTTGTTCTTTAACATGAGCTCCCATGACCTTTACATATCATCCCTCCTAGCTCTTGTCACATTTATCCCACAGTTCGTTCTATCTTGAAGCCTGCTGGATGGTGAAATCACAAGGGCAGTGGCTGTGTTTTATGTTCATCCACATTCTCGGCAGATACCAAGGATATTACCTGGTGCTTAGCAAATTCTCAGTAGATATTTCTTGTTTCAATAAATAAATAAGTAGTATTATACTCCTTCTTATGAGGATTTTATACATATTGATATAATGGAGAAAAAAGAAAAAGAAAATTCTCATGAAGTAAATATGCTCTGAAAACAGGATGAATGAAACACTTCTGTTCCAGAAAAATCCCCTATCAGAATTCATTCATAACCTTTGGTTAGATATTTGACTCATCCTAGTCTACACAGAAATTTTCCCCCTGAAACAATCTATTCAAAAGGGCAATAATTCCTATGCTGTCAATGACAAAACTCACCTGAGTCTGACTTGACTAATTATCCAGTTTGTGTGTGTGTGTGTGTGCGCACACACACACGTGCTGATTTTGTGCCAACTCTGTTATTCGAAAATATACATTACCAGCAATCTTGCAATGTATTAGAAAAGAGAGCTTTCTCTTTAGTCTCCTCTGTGTCTTTATATTTGGATGTCTGTAATATCCTAGTATATTCTGTGGGGTCTCACTCCTGAACTTAGATTTTCTTAGCTTTATTGTAATAACAAAAACTACCATCACTTGACAGTGAAACATTATGAATACAAGTGATATTCAATTACAGGAAAGCTATCTCTTTATCCTGAAACAAGTCTCTCTCTCTCTTTTAAAAACTCATTCTACAAATTTGTGTTAAGGTGTTTTATCTTAAATTTGATCTAACCCAATTCAAATAATGGGAATTCAGTGAAGTCATGGAAAAGGAACACATAAAACCAGGTTAGTTGTTTGGATTTATTTTCCTTCAGATATTCAATTTCATTTAAAAGAATTGAATTCATTTGCCATGTTCTCTTTGGGAAGCATTGTGAGAAGTATAATTTAGAACTGCTCTCTCTTTTGCATGGCCCCTGCAAGACATAAGGGGGGCTCACAATGCATGTTTCTGTATAATGAAGGCTCTGTTCTATCTGTCTGCTTCTATGTGAATTGCTCCTTCAGAAAGAAAGTTAAAAACTACAATGAATCAAAATTCTCCCAGGACCTAAACCACTCCTAGGGAGTAAATTAGGCATCTTTGATGCCTAACTCTTTTAGACCTTAAGACACATATAAAAAAAATTGCTAATGGTTCAAGAAAATTGATTCCATTGTCAAAATTGTCTAATTAGCTAATGAGGAGTACTTAAGTTCAGAGTCTCACACAGACTGTAGTAACAAAATCAAAAATTTTGTCAGCTTTCTCTGTCTACTACTCTCAAGGTAGAAGTAGCAACAGGACCTTGCTAAGTATCCAACCAGCCACTCTCCAAAACAAAACAAAAAGACTCTACCAAAGCCTGAATATGACCTACGATTCTGAGGGAATAAACTATGGTTTCATTACACAGAGAAGGCATATTGGCGTGGCCAAAAGGGACACATGGTCTACTGGATATATTAAGTATTTTCATTGCTTACAAGAGCATATTTAAGGGACAGTGTAGGCTTAAACAAGGACACAACCTAACTCTAAGGTTAGGATAAGGACTCTTAAGGATAAGGTTCATAAGGATTTTTTCTTATGAACAAAATCAGTCTTCATTAAAGAATTTTGAATTAAACGACTCCTCCCAATTTCTAAAATAAAGCAGTAAGAAAAATGACTTTGTGAAGTAGTAGTAAAAAGAGCAGTATCTTAACTCACTAGGATTTGTAATCTCCTTAAAGAAATTCTAATTTACATTGCCTAGGTCAGATTTACCCTCATCAGGAAAGATATAATAAGGTGGAAAACAGTAGAGAGTTTTGGTAACTGTGGGGTGACGGTATTGGTGAGGAGAGGTGGAGGGTTGCAGAGAGGAGGAGCCAGGAGGAGTCAGGATTATTAAGGGAGAAAACTCTTTCTCCAAGAAATTAAATATACTTTTGAGTCCAGGATAAATACCAAGTACCAGAAACGCAATAGATAGTTATCAAGTTTCTATTTCACGCACGTGAGGAAATTGAGTTTTAGATTTCTGAGTACGTAGCTATCTGATCTTACATAACGTCATCTTCCTGTGCACTATGACTAAGATAAATGTCCTCAGCCTTGGATGTTTTGATCTAGTCATTTCCTTGTTTTTGCTCTGACATTGTAATATGTTGGGGGATTCAATGCGAGAGAGATGCTGTGTTGGGATTGGTGTCATTGATTTATGCCCTCTGACAGACTTCCAGGGAGTAAATTATTAGGTCCCTTTTCATCCTTCTGGAGGATTTTTTCAGTTTCTTTAAACTTGTCCCTAGTATATTTGGGGGTGGGGGAGTGTACGTGTGTGTGCATGTGTGCCTGTGTATGTGAAAAAGCATCAAGATGAACTGTTCAGCCTGGATTGTTGTAATGTCTGCAAGGTAGGACAACTGCAGAGAGCTGCTGATGTGAGTCAAACTCTCCTTTTACCCATAAGCTGGGCACAATTGTGCCAAACCTTCTAGCGGCCCTGGCGAAAGCTTTGTCAATAAACACGGCCAAAAGTTCCATCCATCCTTGGGAGGCTATGGATTCAGCCTGTCAATATCTTTACATTTAGCTTCTTAACAGGACAGAAAAGGCAATAAATCCTTTCAATAGAATCCGTTTCTTTCTGTGGTTCCTTTCTTTTAATACTACCATGAAGAATCAAAATAAAGTCTTATTTGCATTTTCCTACCTAACACAATTCCAGTCCTGGATGTGGAATAAATGCTACAGGTGTGTTTCTTAAAAGTAGCTACTGTAGTTACCATGCATAAAGTTTTAAAAAATGCTTAGCCTACTACTTCTCTTAGTATAGTTTCCCCTGTTCCTCTGTCAACAACAGCCCTTCTTCAGTATAATTTTAAATCACCATTAAGTCACTTTACATACTCTTTCCTCAGGAGAATAATCACTTTACATTCTTCAAAGTCCCGACAAGAAGAATGTTATAGAAGTCTGGCTTATAAAATTTGGAGCATAAAATGAAGCTTTCTTCTTTCTCAAAATAACCATTGAGAAACTCCAGACTTTCTGAAAGAGAATATGCACTGCCTCTCTTCATAATATTCAGGGGGAAATTTCTATGAATTAATGCAGCGATAAATATTACAGATATATATAGCCTCT
Organism: Cynocephalus volans; assembly: GCF_027409185.1. Taxonomy (NCBI): domain Eukaryota; kingdom Metazoa; phylum Chordata; class Mammalia; order Dermoptera; family Cynocephalidae; genus Cynocephalus; species Cynocephalus volans. The sequence continues at coordinate 85,055,907 of NC_084460.1, read as the reverse complement.
AGATATATAGTAACATGATGTTTCTAATTAAGATGCAGCAAGATTCTCAAACACGAAATTGTTCTTTTATATTAAGAGGCAGAATTAGAATAACTCATGTGAAAGATTACACTAACTCTAGCACCAACCCATTTCCGTTCTGTATTTTCAGTAAAAGACGACTATTATATTTTAGAATGTAATAAAATTATGAAATGAATCGAGTTGACATAGCAGATTTGTTTTTAGTATGGTATGTCAGTAAGTAACAGAATTTTTCATTCAATTTTGTTATTGTTTACAACTTGATAGTAAATGAAAACACAAATAAGAATTTAAAATAACTCTAGTGGTAACAGTTTTCATGAAATGCTATTTGCATTACACTAGGAAATGAAATAATTTGTAACTTTTAGATTCACTGTTAAACTAGTAAAAGTTACCCTAAATTCAATTAATGAAGTAACCAGCAAAGAGTTCCTGAACACCTTATTTGTATACAGCAGGATAGAAGGCAATATTTAATGAAACTCATGTTACATTTCATTTGGATCAAAACTTACTTCAGATTCTCCACTGTGGTTCTAGTTTACAAGACAGAAGATAAACACATTTGAAGACAGAAGATAAACACATTTGGGGTGGAGAATCTATTGTTGTTATTACAAGGGATACTATATTAGTCAGGGTTCTCCATAGAGACAGAAACAATAGGATATGCATATAAATACACAAGAGGGGGTTTATTAGGGGAATTGGCTCACGTGATTGTAAAGGCTGAGAAGTCCTATGACAGGCTGTCTGCAAACTGGATTCCAATAGTGTGGCTTAGTCCAAGTCTGGAAGCCTCAGAACCAGGGGAATCAATGGTGTGATTCTCAGTCCAAGGCCCAAAGGACTGAGAGCCAGGGGTGCCACTAGTGTTAAAGTTCTGGAACCCAAAGGCTGAAGAGCCCTGAGTTCAGATGTCCACACACAGGAGAGAAGAGTGTATCCCAGCTCCAGTGGATAGAGAGTGAGCTTCATCTTTTCCTCTATTTTTCTTCTCTCCAGGCCCCCGGCAGATTGGATGGTGCCTGCTCACCTCGAGGGTGGATCTTTCCCACCTAGTTTGCTCAGGCCCACATGCTAATCTCTTCTGGAATAATCCTCATAGACACACCCAAAAAGATTGTTTTACCAGGTTTCTAGGTCTTCCTTAATCTAACCAAGTTGACACCTAAAATTAACCATCACAGCTACTTTGATGAAGAAAATTTTAAAATATCTGTACTTAAGCTCTCTTTTTTGAAAACAGTATTTTCTTTATTATCACAAAGGAAAAATAAAACAAGCAATAATATAATAATATCTTAGACCTGAAGAGTCATAAATTTTATATCAAGTAAGTTTTGTAGATTGGTGTCAACTCTTCAAGAACAAGCAGATTGGTCTCTTCATTTCTTGTAGAATAAGTTAAAATCTGCTCAGGTGTTCTAATTTCTACCTTATTTTCTCCTTTGAACTAAATATAAATTACAAGTAGAAAAACAAAACTATTTTTAATGAATACTTAAAAAGTTTGGACTCTACCTGACACTTGGTAATTTTCTGTTCTTCTAGAGAATCAGCCAGAAAATCCTTAAGCACGCCTCTACTTAATCCCCCAAGCTTGCTCAAATGTAGAGACAACTAGCTAATGTACAACTGAGTCCTAAACATTGCAACAGAAACATTGGTTTGGAACCACAGCCACATTTAAAGGGTTGCTTTAAAAATGAAAGAGGGGTGAAGAAATGGTTTCTCTCCTTTCAACTGCTTCTTCTCTACCACTCAAATTTGCTGTTACCCAAACACATTATCTACCACCGTCACACTTTTTATCAAAGCTGTGCACCACCTGAATTATAATTTATGATGTTTCTTTAAATTCGATCCTTTTTAAAAACTTAAATACCCAAGTTACCTTCATCCTAAGCAATATGTCTGAAATCATAGTTTTGAAGTGCTAATTTTTCCCAATACATGTTAAAGTAAAAATATAACTTAAAAATGCTCCTCTGTTCACAAAATGATAGAGATAGGGAACGTGTTAGTAGTTTCTAGGCTTTGGGGAGGGAGAGGGGGAGGGAGGGGCTGTGGCTATAAAGAGTGACATGAGAGAGACTTGTGATGGAACTGTTCTGTATCTTAATCATGGTGGTTCTGAGGTACCTGAGGTTGTTGGATGGAATGTTCTGTAGATATTTGCCAAATCCAACTGGTCTAAAGTATTGTTTAGATCTTGTGTTTCTCTGTTGATTTTTTGCCTAGATGATCTGTCCAATGTTGAGAGTAGGGTGTTCAGGTCCCTCGTTATTAGGGTGTTAGTGTCTATCTCTTTCTTTAGATCTAATAGTGTTTGCTGTATAAATCTCGCTGCTCCAACATTAAGTGCATATATATTTATGATTATGTCTTCTTGATGGATAGAGCCTTTTATCATTACATAGTGGCCTTCCTTATCTCTTTTTATGGTTTTTGCTTTAAAGTCTATTTTATCTGATATAAGAATAGCTACTCCAGCTCTTTTTTCATTTCTATTTGCATGATGTATCTTTTTCCATCCTTTCACTCTTAGTCTATGTGTGTCTTTACAGATCAAGTGAGTCTCTTGAAGACAGCATATCATTGGGCCCATCTTTTTAATCCATTCAGTCTGTGTCTTTTGAATGGGGAATTTAATCCCTTTACATTTAGAGTTATCATTGAAAGGTGTTTATTTACTCCTAGCATTTTACTGATTTTTGTTTAGATGTCTTAAGTATCTTTTGTTCCTTTCTTTCTAATTTTCTGTTTGTCTTCTGTATTTGTTTGTTTCTTGGGGTGATAAACTATTTTCTTTCTCTTTTGTTAGCATTTTTGTTCTGCTGGTAGGTATTGTTCTTTCTTGCATATTCATGGCAGTGATGGTTGTTTTCGTGGTACCAAACCCAGTACTTCCTTGAGAATTTCTTGTAGGGCTGGTCATGTGGTAGTGAAGTCTGCAGTTTTTGTCTGTCTGAGAAATATACTATTTGTCCTTCATTTCGGAAGGATAGCCTTGCTGGGTAAAGTATTCTTGGCTGGCAATTTTTGTCCTTTAGTGTTTTAAACATATCACCCCATTCTTTTCTGGCTTTTAGGGTTTCTGATGAAAAGTCTGATGTCATTCTGATTGGGGCTCCCTTATAGGTGACGTGTTGCTTCTCTCTTGCAGCTTTTAATATTCTCTCCTTGTCTTTGAGTTTTGTCAATTTGATTATCACATGACTTGGAGAGGACCTTTTTGGGTTTAATGTGTTTGGTGATCTTTGGGCTTCCTGAATCTGGAGATCTGTGACTTTCCCTATAGCTGGGAAGTTTTCTGTTATTATTTCATTGAATATATTTTCAATGTTATTTCCTTTTTCCTCCCCTTCTGTAATACCCATGACTTGGATATTTAAGTGTTTAAGGTTGTCAGTTGTCTCTCTTAGATTTTCTTCAGTTTTTTTTTATTCTTCTTTCTTTTTTCTGGTCTGCCTGTGCTAATTCAAACAGCCTGTCTTCAAGGTCAGAAATTCTCTCTTCTGCTTGTTCAAGTCTGCTGGTTAAACTCTCTGTTGTGTTTTTTATTTTGTTGAATGAATCCTTCAGGTTCACAAGCTCAGCTACACTCTTTTCCAAGGCATTGATTTCTTTGTACATTTCTTCTTTCAGATCCATTATATTTTTTCTCATTTCATTGTGTTGTCTAACTGAGTTTTCTTGTATCTCATTTAGTTTCCTTAGAATAATTATTCTAAATTCCTTGTCTGTGATTTCAAAGACTTCCTGTTCCATAGGATCTAGTGCCTTAGAGTTATTAATTTCCTCTAGTGGTGATGTACTTTCTTGATTTTTCATATTTCTGGTATCTTTCCTTTGGTGTTTTGTCATCGTGGCCAGGAGTATCACAGTCCACTCATTTCACCCTGATGTCCAGCTTGGATCCTGAAGGGACTGCCATTTCTGGGCAGCAGAAATGAGCCTGGGCCAGAAGTCCTGCCCTGCCTGCCTTCTCCAGCTCAGCTGGCTTGGGGTGTGGGGGCTCTGAGCCTCTTAAGTCACTCCCAGAGGCAGGGACCGGCCTGGGCCAGAAGACCCACCCCACCTGTCTTCTCTGGCTAAGTTGGCTCTGGGTGTGGGAGCCCTGAGGCTGTTACGTCTCTGCCAGTGGCAGGACTGACCTGGGCAGGAATTCCTGCCCCACCTGCCTTCTCTAGCCTGGTAGGCTCAGGGCGTGTAGGCCCAGAGGCTCTAAATTCGCTCTACGGAATGGAGAGCAACCTGAACTAGGGTTCCACAGCGGGTGGTTCCTGTCCACTCCAGCGCAGATCTCAGGCCCTCTGTTGCTGCTCCTCAACAGCTGCGAGTTGGTCACTCTGTGGGAGAGAATGACACCAGGAACCAACTACTCTGCCATCTTGACCAGAACCCCGCATCCCATATTTTATCTGACAATCCTACATTTAACCTAAGCCCTAAAATGGGAGAAGACTCTAGCTATGTAGAGAGAAGAATCTAGCACTACAGGCAAAGAAAAATCACATGTGCGAAAGGCCTGTGGCAATAGAGCACTTGGTATATATAAGGAACTGAATGAAGCCTTGTGAGCACAGTGGGAAATAGAGCAGATAAGGAGCTGTTAGAATCTGGGACCCTGTGGTATGCCCCCACACAGGTGAGGGGTGTGAGCACTGTCAAATTTACTGCAGCTCCAGGTCCCAGTGCTGAAAAGTAATGACCCACCAAAGCAAGGGAGCTACCCAAACCCAGATGAGGTAGGCCTTGGCCAACTAATGGGAAAAATGCCTTTTATTCTTCCATGTCTTTTTCAATATTGAGAATAAACAAACAAACAAACAAATATGTTAGTAAATTTTTTAAAAATTCTCCTCTCAGTAGATTCTGGAATTATTCAGTGTACTGGTGGTGGTCTGCAACCCTCACACTGCTGGACACAATGGATGAGTTCTTGCCTCATTCTGTCCTAGACAAGCTGTGCAACCTGGGGCCTCCCCCTTCATGTTTGAGGTCTCAGTTTCCCCCTTTTGTACAGTAAGGGGTTTGGCAAACTCCAAGTCTCCTTTCAGCTCCTACAGTCTGTGGTTTCTTTACCCATCTTGCTGTGCACTCAATGTACCATAAACTGGGGCTAAAACAATGGGATATATTAGAACACAACTGATGCAAGAAATTATCTTGCAGTTTCATCTCCTGCTTACTAATATGTACCGTGGAATGCATCAATTCCTACAGCAGTAGCACTAAAAATAATTTAAGTCCTGCAGTTATTCTGTGGTAATTATGTCATCGAGAACACAAAATGTTGACCATTTCCCCCCAACTATTTGAAAGCACAAAAAGCATAAGTAATCTGTGTTTTGGATTATTGCAAAAATAAGTGGCATGTGTTGGGAAAAAGACTGGAGTTGGATTCAAAAGATCTGGGTGTGATTCTTGGCTCTGTCACTCACCAACCATGAAAATTTGCATAAGTCACTTCAACTCTTCAAACACAACTTCCTCATCTGTAAAATGGACATATTCACACCTACACAGCTGACTCACTGGGACACTGCAATGTTGCCCGGGAAACCATATACAAACGGAAAACACAATCATCATAAACCTGTATATCCTCAGCTCTAAAGTGTTGGATAAGCAGGAAGGTCTCAGGAAGTGTTCAAGGAAAAAATTGATACAACAGGTTTTCTAATGGTCTTCTGAGAATCCCTGTCAGGTCTCTAAAGAGTTAACACAATGTTTTTCTTACATAGTAAACTAATTTTGGAATACCGTACAAACATTTTTTTTTTTTTTTTTTTTTTTTTTTTTTGTCTTTTTCGTGACCGGCACTCAGCCAGTGAGTGCACCGGCCATTCCTATATAGGATCCGAACCCGCGGCGGGAGCGTCGCCACGCTGCTAGCGCAGCACTCTACCGAGTGCGCCACGGGCTCGGCCTACGTACAAACATATTTTTAAATTTTATGTCCTTATATTAGAATTCCTCTTAATCTTTATAAGGAGTAGTACAATTTATGGATTTTGCTTTTCAAAAAATGAAAAGAGCCTTGTAAGTATCAGGGTACTTCCAAAAGTTCATTGAAAAATAGAATTAAAAGATAATACAAATTTCTCCATGAACTTTTTGAAATACTGTCATATTTATATATTTTTCCCAACAAATTATGGATGATAATATCAGGCAGTCTTGCTATTCTTTGAAGATAAACATTAAAAATATCAAGTTCACTAAAAGGAAAATACCAATTTTCCCTAGGTCCTATTTCACCAGCACCATTTCTAATTAAAAGTGAGAAAAAAAATCAAAACATTTTTAATGATTTTCAGACTCAAGTTTAATAGCCTCAATTTCACATTTTAGGAGAAATATTTACAACACAAACCCTTCTTACTATGCAATCTCTGATTTTTTGCATAAAAATTTCCACCAAAACCATCATAAATTCATTTCAAGAAAGAAAAATAAAGCTTAATTAATGTAAGACATTGTTCAGTAACGGAACGAATGTGAGCTTAAAGGTCAAGAGCTGGTTTTAACCTCAACTTTCCCACTTTCTGGTTTCTGTGAGTTTCAGTTTTCTAATTGCAGAGTTATTGTGAGTCTAAAATGGGATGATGTTAAATACAATGATATATGTAAATCATCCAGGGCCAAGCACATAGTGCTTAGTAACTGGCAGCTATTAAGTGGCCATGAGGCGTCAAGAGTCTGGACTTTAGAATCTAGCGGCGCTTTATTTAGATGAAATACTTACTAGGTGAACACTTTTAGACAAGTCAGCTTAGCCTTCAGAACTGCCACTTGCTCTGTTGTAAAATGGAATAATAGTATTTGCAGAGTTTTGAAGACTATTAAATAATAACATATAAATCACATCTAAAAGAACATACAGCCATGGGCACACAGTAGCTGATCATTAAATGATAGCTAGTAACATAATTTGGTAGAGGTATTTAAATCTCCTTGGTTGACAAAATGACAAAAATACTTGGCCAAAAAAACCCACAAATAATTCATAGCAGAAGGGGGTGACAATGTCATATTCCTGTTCATATAATGTTACAGTTCTAAAGTTTATGATAAGGCAATCTAAAATATTAATAATAATAATAATAAAAACTACAGGACTCCAGCGCACCAGATCCAGCTGCCTCCTTCTGACACACAGAAGTGTCCTTTGTGGAGGACGTGTGAGTTTCAGACGACAGTGGGCCTTGCACAAATGGTGACCAGGATTGGCATAAGGAGCTTCTTGATCCCACTCAGTTTGTATCTTTGGCAATTAATTGCTGGCAAAGGAAGTTTAAGTTATTCACCTTTTTTGATATATAAGCTTGTGTCTCTAAACCATCCTTCGGGAAATAAGTTCTCTCTTGGTGTCTATGTTATGCCAAAATCACACATATAAAAGCAAAAGTATTCACACAAAATAAACTGGCTGTTCAATACTCTACCTACAATGCTATTGCTTTGCTGATTTCTTTCAAGTTATAAAACAAAAATAGTTTTGGAAAAGCCAGTGCTGCATGCAAAGACGGCCTTACTCAGCATTCCTATGGGGTTTTTCTTTTCTTTTTTTTTTTTTTTTTCCCCAGGTGTATTAGTCCATTTGTGTTGCTTATAATAGAATACACAGAACTGGGTGATTTAAAAAGAAAGCAAAATTTATTGCTTACAGTTTCTGAGGTTGGGAAGTCCAAAGTCCATCTGGTGGTGGTGACAATGACCCAGGGGTCTCACATTGCAAGATGGTGGAAGCAGAGAGAGCAGCGACAGACTCTTCTTTTAAAGCCCTCAGAACCACACCCCTGACCACCATTTTTAATCCATTCACCACTGCACCTTCCTACAATCCAATCACCTCTTCAAGGCTCCACCTTTTAATTACTGTAATAGGATTTCCCACCCTCTTAGTCTCAGTGGGGGCCAAGTTTCCAATACACAAAACTTGCCGGGACACACAATTCAAGCTTCAGGGAGTTTGAGGGGGGGTACATAATTCAATCCACTACACCAGGATAATCACTATATCTATCATTACACAATGCAAACACTTTTTTGTGGCCCTTTACCAATTTCTCGTTAACTCCTCCTCCCTCCTTCTTTACTACCTCTGGTGGCCTCGGTTTCATTCTCTCCTTTTGAAAGTTCAACAAATTATGGTAATTGTGGTATCTTTCTTTCCTTTTTTGTTTATTTATTTATTTATTTATTTAGCTCCCAGTTATGAGTGAGAACATGTGGTATTTCTCTTAACATAATTTTCTCTAAGTTCATCCATGTAGCTGCAAATGGCAGAATTTCATTCCTTTTTATGGCAGAGTAGTATTCCATTGTGTATATATATCACACTTTCCTTATCCAGTCTTCTTTCCATAAACATGTAGGTTGGTTTCAACTCTTAGCTATTGTAAATAGCGCTGCAATAGACGTGGGAGTGCAGGTATCCCTTTGACATGACAATATCCATTCCTTTTGGTATACATCCAGCAGTGGGATTGCTATATTGTATGGCAGTTCTATCTATAGTTGTTTGAGGAAACTCCATACTGTTTTCCATAATGGCTACACGAATTTACAGCCCCACCAGTAGCGTAAGAGGGTTCTTCTTATTCCGCATCCTCGCAGCATTTGTTATTCTCTGTCTTTTTCATAGTGACGAACTGGCAAGAGATGATATCTCAGCATCACAGTGTGGTTTTGATTTGCATTTCCTGGATGCTGAGTGATGCTGAGCATTTTCTCATGTGTCTATTGGCCATTTGTATATCTTCCTTGGAAAAATGGTTGTTCAGCTCCTTTGTCCATTTTTTAATTGGGTTACTTGCTTTTTTACTATTACGTTTTTTGAGCTTCTTCTACATTCTGGATATTAATCCCTTGTCAGATGCATAGTTTGAGAATATTTCCTTCCATTTTGTAGGCTGTCTTTTCAATCTGTTAATCGTTTCTTTTGCCGTGAAGAAGCTTTTTAGTTTGATATAATCCCATTTATTTATTTTTGTTGTTGTTTCCTGTGCTCTGGGGTCTTACTCAAGAATTTTCTTTTCTTTTCTTTTTTTTTTTTTTTTGTAGGATATTACAAATTTTATTAGGAAAGATCAGCTAGGAAGACAATGAAAATGGTCACGAAAGAGTTAAGTAACATGGCAGATGTTCCTAAGTATAATGCATGTATGTAATAAGATGCTCAGTATTGGTGATCTTTGCCCAGTCCTACTTTCTGAAGTGTTTCCCCTATGTTTTCTTTTTGTAGTTTTATAGTTTTGGGTCTTATACATAAGTCTTTAATCCATCTTGAATTGATTTGTGTATATGGCAAGAAGTACAGGTCTAGTTTCATTCGTCTACATATGGATGTCCAGTTTTCCCAGCACCATTTATTGAAAAGGTAGTCCTTTCCCCAAATGTATGCTCTTGTTGCATTTGTCAAATATCAGTTGGCTGTAAGTATGTGGGTTGATTTCTGGGTTTGCTATTCTGTTCCACTGGTCCCAATGTCTGTTTTTATGCCAGTATTATGCTGTTTTGGTTACTATAGCTTTCTAGTATAATTTGAAGTCAGGTAGTGTTACACTTCTGGCTTTATTTATTTATTTATTTATTGTTTAAGATTGCTTTGGCTATTTGGGGTCTTCTGTTGTTCCATATGAATGTTAGGTTTTTTTCCCCTTCTGTTTCTGTGAAGAATGTCATTGGTATTTTGATGGGAATTGCATTGAAACTGTAGATCACTTGGAGTAGTATGGATATTTTCACATTATTAATTTTTCCAATCCAAAAGCATGGAATGTCCTTCCATCTTTTTGGGTCCTCTTTAATTTCTTTCAGCAGTGATTTGTAGTTCTCATTGTAGAGATATTTCACCCCCTTGGTTAAATTGATTCCTGAGGTGGGTTTTTTTTGTTGTTTGTTTGTTTTGGGGGGGTTTTTTTGTTTTTGTTTTTGTTTTTTTTTGGTAACTAATGCAAATGGTCTTGCTTTCTAGATTTTTTTTTTTTTTTTTTGGCTAGTTCATTAACATAGTATTAAAATGCTACTAATTTTTGTGTGTTGAATTTGTATCTTGCAACTTTACTGAAATTGCTTAATAGCTCTAAGAGTTTTTTTGATAGAGTCTTTAAGTTTTTCTGTGTGTCATCTGTAAACAGGAACAGTTTGACTTCATCTTTCCGATCTGGATGCCCTTTATTTCTTTCTCTTGCCTGATTGCTCTGGCTAGAAATTCCAATACTATATTAAATAGAAGTGGTAAGAGTGGGCATCCTTGTCTTGTTCCCATTCTAAAAAATGGCGGGGGGGGGGAACTTTTCCCCTTTCAGGATGATATTGGCAATGGGTTTGTCATACATGGCTTTTATTATGCTGAGATACTCTCCTTCTACACATAATTTGCTGAGAGTCTTTATTATGAAGCAATGTTGAGTTTTGTCAAATGCTTTTTCTGCATCTATCAAAATAACCATATAATTTTTGTCCTTGATTTTTTTGATGTGGTATATCACACTTATTGAATTGCATTATTGAAACATTCCACATCCCTGGAATGAATCTCATTTGGTCATGGTGTATAATTTTTTTGCTGTATTGCTGTATTCTGATTGGTAATATTTTGTTGAGGATTTTTGCATCTATCTTCATCATAGCTATTGGCCTGTAGTTTCTTTTTTGGCTGTATTTTTGTCTGATTTTGGTATCAGGGTGATGCTGACCTCACAGAATGAGTTTGGGAGAATGGTCTCTGTTACAATTTTTTGGAATTATCTTAAGAGACTTAGTATTAATTCCTCTTTATCAGTTTAATAGAATTTAGCAGTAATACCATCCAGTCCTGGGCTTTTCTTTGTTTGGATACTGCTGATGACTTCTTCAATCTTTTTTATTGTTATTGGTCTGTTCAGGTTTTCTGTTTCTTCTTGGTTCAGTCTGGGTAGTTTGGATGTGTCCAAAAATTGGTCCATTCACTCCAGATTTTCAAATTTGTTGGTGTATAGTTGTTTAAATAGTCTCTACCAATTCTTTGGATTTCTGTGTTATCAGTTGTAATGTCTCCTTTTTCATTTCTAATTTTGGTCATCTGGGTCTTCTTCCTTCTTTATGTAATTAGCCTAGCTATTGATTTGACTACTTTATGCTCTCAAAAAACCAACTTTTTGTTTCATTGACCTTTTGTATCATTTTTGGGTCTCTATTTCATTTAGTTCCACTCTGCTCTTAATTATTTCTTTACATCTCCTAATTTTGGGATTGGATTGTTCTTGGTTTTCTACTTGTTTGAGGTATAGCATTAGGTGGTTTATTTGAAATCTTTCTATTCTCTTTGAAGTAGGTGCTTTTTGCAATAAACTTGCCTCTTTTGCAGTATCCCACAGGTTTTGGTGTATGTGTCTTTATTTTCATTCGTTTCAAGAAATTTTTTGACTTTCTGTTTAATTTCTTGGACCCATGAGTTGTTCAGCAGTAGGTTATTTATTTTCCATATGTTTGTATAGTTTCCAGAGTTTTTCTTGTTATTGATTTCTAGTTCTAATCCATTGTGGTCTTGAAAAGATTTTAATTTAAAAAAAATTTTGTTCAGACTTGATTTGTGACCTAACATGTGGTTTATCCTGGAGAATGTTCCTTGTGCTAATGTGAAGAATGTATATTCTATAGTTGTTGGATGAAATGTTCTGCAGATATCTGCCACATCCAATTGGTCTAAAGTGTAGTTTAAATCCTATGTTTCACTGTTGATTTGTTGCCTAGATGATCTGTGCAGTTCTGACAGAGGGGTGTTCACATACCCTACTATTAACGTATTGGGGTCTATCTCTTTCTTCAGGTCTAACGGTGTTTGCTTTATGGTGTTTGGCGTATATATATTTATGATTGTTATGTCTTCTGCCTGGATAGATCCCTTTCTCATTATATAATGGCTTTCTTTTTCTCCTTTTATGGTTTTTAATTTAAAGTTTATTTTATCCAATATAAGACTAGCTACTTCTGCTCGTTTTTGGTTTCCATTTGCCTGGTATATCTTTTTCCATACCTTCTTTATTAGTGCGTGTGTCTTTACAGGTGATGTGAGTCCCCTGAAAACAGCGTATTGTTGGGTATAGTTTTTAATCCAATTATTCAGTTTGTGTCTTTTGAGTGGGGAGTTTAACCCATTTACATTTAGGGTCATTATTGAGAAGTATTGTATTACTCCTGGCATTTTATTGATGTCCATTTGGATGTTTTAAAAATCTTTTGTTTCTCTCTTTTTCTTTTATTGTTTCTTTGATGTTTGTTGGTTTTTTGAAGTGGTAAGATTTAGTTTCTTTCTCTTTCTCGTTTGCATTTTTTGTTCCACTTGTGGGTTTGGTTCTTTCTTGTGTATTCGTGGTAGTGATTATCTTTTTTCAGATTCCATTTGCAGGACTCCCTTGATGATTCCTTGCAGGGCTGGTCATGTGCTAGTGAACTCCCACAATTTTGATTAATCTGGGAAATAAACTATTTCTCCCTCATTTCTGAAGGATACTCTTGGTGGGTATAGTATTCTTGTCTGGCAGTTTTCTCTTTAGTATTTTGAATATATCATCCCATTTTCTTCTGGACTGTAGAGTTTGTGTTGAAAAGTCTGCTGTTGACCTAATTGGGGCTCCCTTACAGGTGAATTGATGCTCTTCTCTTGCTCATACTAGGATTCTCTCTTTGTCTTTGAGCTTTGTCAGTTTGACTGCAATGTGCCTTAGAGAGGATCTTTTGGGATTGAATCTGTTTGGGGATATTTGATCCTCCTGGATCTGGAGGTTCATGTTTCTCCCTGTGCCTGGGAAGTCTTCTGTTATTGTTTCGTAGAATAGGTTTTCAATGTCTTTTCCTTTCCCTTCCCTTTCTGGAACACCCAAGATTCTGATGTTTGTGTGCTTAAGGTTTTCTTCTAGCTCTCTTATATTTTCTTCATTTTTAAAAATTCTTTTTTTTTTTTTTTGGTCTGCCTGGGTTATTTCAAAAAGACTATCTTTGAGATCAGAAATTATTTCTTCTGCTTGTTCTAACATGCTGCTTCAGCTCTTGGTTGTGTTTTTCATTTCATTGAAAGAATTCTTCAGTTCCAAGAGTTCTGCTACATTAAGGTATTAATTTCTTTGTAAGTTTCTTTCATCATCTCCTGGATATTTTTTCTCATTTCATTATGTTGTCTACCTGAGTCCTCTTGTACCTCATTGGGTTTCCTCAGGATTGTTGCTCAGAATTCCTTTTCAGTCATTTCATGAGTTTCTTGCTCTATGGAGTCTGGTACATAAGAATTACTGTATTCCTTTGGTGGTGTCATATTTTCTTGGATTTTTGTATTTCTAGTATCTGCACAAATACAAATACATCTAGATGTCTAGTCATCTGGTAGAAGAGTTGCTTCTTCCATTTTTCTGGAGTGGGCTTTGAGGAGAGAAACTTCTTCTTTTTCCAGTCTCCACTGGTTATTCTCCTTGTGTCAGTGCAGTTGGGTAGGAGGTGGGCTGCCTGCACGGTGGCATGGCTGCAGCCACCGATGCGGCAACAGTGGCTGTGGCCATGGCTGTGATAGACCACCTGCATGGAAGTAAGGTTTTCAGTGTGTTCCTGCCTTCTGCCAAGTGGTGGCAGCTACCCTCAGCTCCTGCCTTGGACCCCCCTTGACCTCAATGGCTTTTATGACAATCTGAAAAACCTTCTCATACTTCTAGAGCCAAGCACTCTTCCATGGAATCATTTACACTCTGTCAGGGGGAGAACCAATGTTCACCACATACTGACTCACTCACAAAGCTGAAGAGGAAAAGTGGCTGAAATTTTGATAAGAGCTGAAAAGGTTAAGCTTCCAACACCACAGCTAAGTTCTGGAAGAACTCATCTTCTAGAAAGTTAGAACTGAAAGGAACCTTACCTATCATCTTCAAGCTCAACCCTCTGTTTAAAAATAAGGAAAATGGGATTCAGAGATGTATATCCTGATCTGAAGAGCCCCTTAGGTGATTGAGCTGAGACACAACCCAGGTACCCTGATTCTCAGGCTGTCATTTTCTCTCTTAAATCACATAAAATAGCTGCATATGATTGAAGCTATTTAGCAAAGTTTGGGCAGATGAGTAATAATAACAATGATAATAAAAGTAAAAACAGTTTTTAGTAGTAATGCCTTACATTTTCTGATCCTTCACCCATGCCAGGCATGGGGACGAGCACTTGACAGGCAGTATGTCCCTTAATTCACAGAACTACCCCAATGATTGACATTGTTGCACTGCTCTTTTAATACGAGCAAAAGGATTAAAAGGGTTTTAAAGAAATGGCCCAAAGTCACAGAATTAATAAGAGGCGGAGCTACTTCTGTCTGACTCCAGTGTGGGACTCTGAGCCACCTCCTAATGTATAATAATACTTACAGACTTGGATTATTAAATAAAATAGCACATAAAGAACTTCTATCTCTATATCCTCACTCACACTTGAAACTATGAATATCTCCTACACAATATGGGTGAAAACATAGGTGCTGTCTGTTATCAATGATGAAAAATAAATGACCTTCTGGAAATTTGGTTAGCACACCAATCATCACTAATCTTGGAAACTATAGCTCTGAGGATGAATGTTATCTTTGCACTAAAAAAGATGGCATTCATTTAAGTAAAATAGAAGGTTCTTGCTCTATAATATCCCAATTCCACGACAGTCACCTGTCATTAACTCAGCATGTAACTCTTTCATTCAGGCTGAATAATGTTCTGGAAAAGGCAGCCAGACTACTTAAACATTCATACCTATATATTGAGTAGGAATTCATTTTTCAACCACCGAACACTCATTCCTTATGGATAGAAAAAGTAAGATATGAATGAAATATGTATTGAAGAAGGAACTATTTCCCCAGGACAGTTCAAAATAGGTGGAAATCACTATAGTAATTTCCTTGCAATTGCATAGTTTCTTTGCTTATTAAATTTTGAAGAGGTTATCAATTTGGAATATAACCTAAAGAGTTTATGTTTCATAATTTTACTTTATTGCTGAAATATTTATGCAAATATTCAGTGTAGGAAGATGCTGCCAGATGGAAATGCAATAGTTGTGGAATTCTTCCTGGCATTTCCGACAGAATATATAATATTGAATTGCTTTATGCTAATGTTTTGCAATGGAATACATATTTTATGGCTACTTTGAAATGCAAATTTTTAAAATCTAAACACTTTAGAAATCATGCCAATGCAAAGTAAACTAATATAAAAAATAGGAGTTAGATAGATAAATTACAGCAGTATAACACCAAATGCATTTTGCTAAAAGTAATGAGCCATGTCTTTACATATTTTGTGTAAATATGCTTTAATATTTAGAAGTAAAACTGTGTTTTGGTAAGATTAATATTGGTTAACCTTAAGATATATGTGACATATGTCAAATATCTGACTTCTGTGAATACTTAACTTTCTTAGTCCACTTCCTAACCCTAATTTTCATCATTGACAAATTCTCTGATAATAGGGCATGTGGTATATGTGTTGCATCCAAAACTGAATCAAGTTTGAGGTGTATGTCACAAGTGAGTTTGAGTTACAAGATGATCAAACTTGTATTATTATTAAACATCACCAAGTCTGAAGTTTAAACTTTTACAACTTGTTGGATCAATTTTATTTCACTACATTATAACAACTTGTAAAAATCAGTACTTATCGTAACTGTAATTTCTTAAACTTGTGTCTGAAACTCAGTAAACATTCTTTAAAAGACACTAGAAAGCACGATGTTATTGAGACTATTGGACAATTTCCTCTTTTCCAATTGCAATAGATTTCATCCCAGAATTTTGAATAAAATGGCATCTTATTTTGAAAGGCTTGATTGTTCTTGACAATACCTTTGATTTATATTCTCCTTTTTTTGGAGCTTTTTTTTTCTTTAACATAAATCATGACTCAGAGATTGAATCTGGGCAAGAAAAAGGAAACAGTGATCTTCTTGTGAGTGTCTAAAATGATAAACCCAAAGCTTGATTAAAAACAACTATTTTGGTTCATTCAAGATCCTAACAAACCTGGAGCATTTTCTCCTTTCGTTTCATTCCTCCTTAATCTCAGAGAAGATATGAAAAAGCAAACAACCAAAAGCAACCTCAATGCCACTGGGGGGTTTTTTACAGACAGTAGAATATTAAAATCCAGTAGAATTGAAAGAAAAATGTTGCTGAATTTACTATTAGCAAAATATACAAGGGTACTTCAAAAAGTTCATGGAAAGATTTGCATTGTCTTTTAATTCTATTTTCCACAAACTTTCTGAAGTACCCTCATATTGCACTATTAATAAGGTACGTTACATTTTTGACCTTTAAAAAATGCTTTAATAGTCATTATTCCACTCATTCCTTGCCTCTTCTGCAGCAGGCAGATATTATTATTTCTTTTCACAGTTAGGAAAGTGGACTCACAGAAGTTAAGTTAAGTGAGTTCACCCAACTCACGCATCCAGGGAAACCTAGTGCTGGTTTCTTCTATGATACTTAAACTTTGATAATTAAAATTTGGCTTAACTACATGCTGTAATTATGATTTAGAGTGCTTCAGTGTCAGTTTTAATCTGCTCCTCTAACTCAGAGAAATTCTCTAGAACGATTACTACCCTCAGATCTACTTGTTTTCTCTTACTGCAGCCTATAGACATAGAACTATACTTACTGTAGTATATAGTATAGTATTCTTTACTATAGTCTATAGAAGAGGAACGTACGAAGTATATGTATTTGTGCAAGACAGAGTTCATGAAGCACTCAGATTTGTTTATGAAGCCAGTGAGATGGGAAGCTGCGGAAAAAAGTAAGGGAGAAACAATATAATTCCTTCCCCCTTGCTTCACTGGAAGCTCTGACCACCATTGTGAGTGCTCCCTTGTCCAGCAGTATTTTCTGGCTCGGAAGCCTAGCACTCAAATGCCATCTTGCATTTGCAAACCTGAAACTGATATCTCAGGGGTTTTATTTATTAACAAAGAAGCACTAGTCTATTTCTCTTATGAAAGTGCATGCATTAAAGTTTTACACAAAAATCTTGTTCATGCCATTAGAATTCTTGGGTAACTATCTGTAAGAAACACCCACTAATGCCAGTGACCACACCCCCAATCCTACTTAGAAAGGGCTCTGTGGGTGATTATTTTTCATAACAAAATTACTCTTCTCTACAGTGCACAAACTCAAGCTAATCCAAAATGAATCATGTGGCTCCCAACACATTTGAGGTAAATTAGGAATCACCATCTGGCAGAGAGCTTCTCTTCTTAAAATTGCTCTCTTCTTTTTTAATTAAAATGTGTTTTAATTAAAAATAGACATGTCAAGAAGCACCGTATATCAGTTACATGACTGACAATATGCTTTCTTTTTTTTTTTTCTAATACATATGAACCAGAAATAGGATGTCATAGATGCTCTCCAGAGAAACAGTAAAATATAGAACAGAAAGCAAGGATTGCTACTGGGAGCCATTTCAGCTGTATCAAAATCCAACCAAATTTTTTCTTGAATGTTTTATTAAAAAAATAAAAAACATTGAAAGGGTGTTTACTCCTTACTTTTTGGTGAAACTAATGGGGCTTTTCATTCGCTCCATATCAGTAGTTTGGGGGAAGTTCTCAAATGTCCTCAGCATGCTAAGGGTCCTTTTAGTGACCACTAAGGGTCCTCTTAGTGAGGATATTCCAAGAACTATCCCAACTGCCCAGACCTTTCTTTTAGCCCTTTCCTGTCCATGCTCCTGTCTGGGAAGTGCAAAGAAATAAGGGCAGATGTCTTTTGTACAGTCAGAAGTGCCAGAAGGGAGAACAGGGCAGGGTGAGGGTGAGAGATGGGGACTCCACGGCAGCAGGAGAGAACAAGAAGGTACGGTGAGGATGCAAGGTACTTCACACGCTCTGTGTGTGTGCGTGTGTGTGTGTGCGTGTGTGTGCGTGTGCGTGTGTGTGTGTGTGTGCGCGTGCACTTGTGAGAGAGAGAGAATGCTGTCAAATAAACTGAACTTCCATTCCACTAAGACTGGCGTTTGAACCCTCCCAGCACTGTCTTAGGGAGTCCGGAGGCAATTCCTTTAGGAATCCCAGCTGCAAATGTTTAAAGGTCAAATATTAATGACCACAATGAGACATATGTAGCAATATTCATGTAGTTTTTAGCTTTGATTGGTTTTCCCAACTGCCACAAATATTTAGTAACACAATTTTTTTTCTTTAAAAAATTGTTTCCTAATATTTGGTTTTGTCCTATAGTTTGTTTTTATCATGTTTCTTTACTTTATATCACCACAATTCAATACTTTCTCAAGTCAACTTTTTATTTTAGAATAGTTTTATATTTACAGAAAAATTGTGAAGACAGTACAGTTTCCATATACCCCCATACACAGTTTTCCCTACTGTTAACATCTTACATTAGTATGGTACATTTGTTACAATTAATAAACCAAAATGGACACATTATTATTAGCTAAGGTCTATACTTCATTCAGATTTTCTTTCAGCTAATGCACTCTTTCTGTCCTAGGATCCCATCCAGGATACCAGTTTATATTTAGTAATCATATCTCTTTAGGCTCCTCTTGGCTGTGACAATTTGTCAGATTTTCTTCATTTTTGTTGACCTTGACGGTTCTCAGAAGTACTGGTCAGGTATTTTATCAAATGTCCCTCAATTGGGATGTGTTTATCTCATGATTACACTGAAAGGTCACAGGCATAAACTGACACTTTGTCACATCATATCAATAGTACATACTACCAATATGACTTATCACTGCTCATGTTAATCATGACCACCTGCTTGAGGCAGTATTTGTCATGTTTCTCCATGGTAAAGTTGCTCTTTCTTTTCCTTTTTCTCAGACTTTTCCCTTTTATTGAGGAATGGTATTAGAACCAAGGTGCAATTTAATTTTTATTTATGTGGATGTGTGTTTTTAAATAACCCGTCTTGCTTAAACAAGCTTATTAGTGTTATTTCTCCAAATTAAAGAATTAGTATCAACATATAAATTTTACCCATAAAAACAGAAATACCACTTGACAATTTGTAATATGCTTGTGTTTCTCTTTTACATAGGATCTGCAATATATGCAAAGATGCAGATTTAGCATGCACAATGTTAATAACAAAAGGAAAAAATCTATCCGTAGCGTTGCAGGAGAAATATCTGATAGACTGAATTTGTGTTAGAAATAATCTTTCCATTCTCCCTTCTCCCTCTTCCCAGGTAGAGTATACATCTTTGCCCCACTGACTTGGGACGTGGTCTTGTGTTTCCTTTTGCCAATGGACTGTGATGCAAGAAGTTTTAAACATGCTTGCATGGTTTAGATTGTCCTCTTGTACTCCCGTGATTTGCCATAAAGAGAACATGCCTTAGGGAGCTGCTGGTCCAGGAAAAACATGGTGATACTTGGAGCAGACCCAGACCCAATTCTAAGCCTGAAGCCAAGCCCAGCTGACCAACAGCTTGAAACAGGCCCTTCCTGGCTACCGCATGCTTCTTTGATCAATAAAAATAGATGCTGATTGTTGGAAGCACTGAGTTTTGGAGTGTTTTGTTATAGGACATTATTGCATAAGTAGCTAATTATAACAAAACATATATACATCAAGAGCACATTTGATATTGTCTTAGAATACGACTACTCAAAATATAAAATTTACTGGGGAAGAGTGTGGTTAAGTATATTGGAATTAGACAGATCTGGGTTCAAACTCTTCCTATACCACTTGCTGTTAGGTACTGAACAAGTTACCTGGCCCCTCTGAGCTCAGCCTCTTCATTTCCAGAAGGCAGAAAACAATAATGCCTATTTCATAGGGTGCTATAAGGGCCAAATGAGGTCACTCTTATAAAGGGCCTGGCACAGGGTTGGCTTAGAATAACTGTTTATTAAATGCTATTATTAGTTGTCAAGTGAAAGTCACTAAATAATGAAAATTTACTATATTGAAAACTTTATATAATATGATAAAATATTTTTTTTAATTGTGGAGGAGTGTTAGCATAACTTAGTGAGAAGTGTGGAATTTTGGGTTGTTTTTACATTCATTTGGCACAGATACATAAAGTAATCAGGCTACCTAGGGTCCTTCAGTTTTTAGGGAACTTGCTTTAGTGAAAATATAACACCGATTTATAGTTCAGCATTTCAATTGTTTGGTTACCTCTGAAGTGTTTGAGGATTAAACAATGTTTTATTTAAGTTAGTTTTAAGTTCTCCAATAATTATATAATTAATTTATATTGTAAAAAACCAGCGTTGGGCTGACCCCGTGGCGCACTCAGGAGAGCGCAGCGCTGGGAGCGCAGCGACGCTCCCACCGCGGGTTCGGATCCTATATAGGAATGGCTGGTGCACTCACTGGCTGAGCGCAGTGCGGGGTGATCCCCTTACCAGTCACAAAAAAGACAAAAAAAAAAAAACAGTGTTGAAGAAAGAAAACTTTTTATTCTATTTTCTGTACAAATAATTATGACTTGAATTGATAGACACTGAAAAAGAAATTTGTGCTGTGGACTATGTAGTCATTTGATACCATATGAAGCATTCTAAAAGAAAATAAACAGTATGGCCAAAATTTATATTCAACTAAATCAGCCAAATTGCTCTCAGTTATCAAATGGCCAAGTCAGCAACCTCTCCAAAAGTGGTGACCTTCTTTTTTTTTTTAATTAGAGTAATAAAAAGCAGTTTTATAACCTTTAAATCTGGTTGGATCAAATGTTTAATGTTATATAATAAAAACTTTGGTTTAAAAAATGAACATTGAGTAAATAATTTATTATGTGATACACTAAAAAGTAAAAATGCTTTCTGCACTATATGTTGAATAGCGTTTACTTTGGAGCAGAATATTTCAAATTGCTAACTTAGTAAAGCAAAATTTGCTGCAGCAATTCTTTTTTTCCATGAGCAATTCTGAATCCTAAAATGCATTATATTTCAGTTGGAAATTGAAACTTAGCTTTATCTAAATCAGAGGTATTTGAAATTATATATCTTTGAGATGAAAATTACAAAATTAATAAGTGGCGGCTTTTAAGATGTATTCTTCAAAAGAGTTCTAGGTTGTTCCAAATGACGGCAATTCTCACCTTGAGAAAAAATGGCAAGGCTTTGTTCCCCATTCCAGCCCACCCTGCAGAAAGAGGATCAGAGCCAAGGCCAGAGGCCCCACAGCCTGAAGCAAAACCAGGACAGTCACCCCACACTCCCATAAAGAAGAAAAAAGAAAAGATTACTTTTACTGTCATCGTTGAGCTCTGTCATGTGTTCTAAAAAGAATATTGAAAAACTATATTCTTATATTCTTTACATATTTTTAAGTTGACATCTAAAATTTTTTTTTTTTTTTTGCTGCTGGCTGGTATGGGATCTGAACCTGTGAACTTGGGGTTATAAGGCTGAGCTCTAACCAACTGAGATAACCAGCCAGCCCCTAAAATTATTTATAAGTTTAAATCATTCTGAAGGATATAATTTTTGGCTTAGAGTATACATTAATATTTTAAAATCAAATTGAAACTTCACTTTTAAGTGGAACTAAAGGAATCTAACTACCAAAGGATTTGCTATTCACAATCATCAGTTTTAATATATATTGGAACAGAACTTTTGTTATGTATGTAGAATGTCACAAAAGATTATCAATCCCACACTAACAAGCAACAATTAAAAATAAATAAATAAATAATAAAATGAGCTACAAAAAATCCAGATGGGATATAAAGATGCCTAAATAAATGAAGTTCCAGAACATGGCAAGCCCTTCATGGAAAAGAAGATATCCATGGCTGTTCCCATAGAGAGGAGTAAGAAGAAGGCAGCCAAAATTAAACAAATATTGTAGGCTAGCAGGGTGGATTACATCCCTAGGAATCCCATTAACTCTGTAAATATGCATCTACCCACCTACTTTTACTCACAGGCCTTTACTGAGTATGGAGGGTAATTTGCTCAAGCAAAGGAGACCAGAGAAGGAAAGCTAAGACAGATTTCCCTTTGAAGTACATAAAGACTCTCACAAGTGTGAGCCCCCTTCAAAAGGTGGGGAGTGTTGGGGGGCACAGTAGAAAGAATAGAAAAATACATGAGGCACTCAAAGTGCTCAACTACCAAACATTAATAGCCAGGCAGGAGAGCTCAGAGAAACCCTTCCAGGGCATTCCAGGTCTTCAAAGAGCATAGGGCAGCAGCACTCCAAAAGCCAGGGAAGGGACAGTTGGGCTGAAAGATATCTCCCCAGGTGCAGAAAGCAAGGAGAAGGACTACATAGGCAGGAAAACTCCAGTGATTCAAAACCGGCCAGCTGGGATATAAGTAGGGAGATATCACCCACAACTCCAAAATTTGACAACTGAACTCTAAAGCACAGGACTGTTTCTGGAATTTTTCCGCTGCTCTGATACCAGGCCCTGTTGAAATGAAAGTCTGGATCATGCCTTTGAAATATTTGCAGACAGTGGTGAACCAAATACAACTATCAGTGCAAAAAAGCCTCCAATCTGTTCAAATACAATTCAGGTTGACCGAATTCCCACTCTAGGAGCCCTACAAAAAAAGAAGTGTTCCCTATTTTGAAGGTAAATATTATTTTCTTCAGTCTCTACTGATCTTTTACACAAATTGGTCTTCCTAAAAGTATTAAAATGCACACATAAAAACAAAAAAAATGTGATTCATTATTGAGAAAGGTAATAATCAGCAAAAACAGATTCCAAGACAGCCCAGAGGTTGAAATTTTCCAAGAGAGAGCTAAAAATAAGTATGATAAAAAAATGCTGAAAGATTTAGAGTAAAGGTGGACACATGAGTGAACAGATGAGGAATTTGACATTTTACTTCACCTATAGAATTTTATCTGAATTTAATGTAAATTTTATGCTTGAAAGTCTTTTATTGATAACTCAGTCTTATTTCTTTGCATGAAGTGTGAATGCATTTTTAAAATTTATTTCCTGTGACTATAAGGCTTACGGTATTTAAAACTCTTCTAGTTTTAATTATAATTATAATCAGTAGTAGTACTTAATCGATTAAAATAATATAATATATTGATAGATAATTATTAAAGACAAAATTGCTTATATTGAAATTGCATCATTTAGTAAGATAAGTCAAGTCATTTTTCTGTTAGTTAATTTATCTTTCAAGGAATATTACTGCTTAGCAGAATGAGAAAGCATTTTCCATCAATTCTAACCCTATTTACTATTTTTATAAGCCTGAGAAATCTTATTTATATAGATAGGTAGATGAAAATAGACAGAAATTCAGTTGTAGTAATGTTGCTCAGTATCTAAACTCCTTCCAAGTTGTACTCTTTAAATCACAGTGTCTGTCATCAAATACAAACAGGTATTTCCAATAGTTCATGGAAAAACGGAATTAAAGGATAATACAAATCTTTTCATGAGCCTTTGAAGACCCCTCATATTTAATGATCTAGAAACTGACAATTGGATTAGGTCCTCTTCAATTTTATTGAAAAAAATTATTGAAAACTATCTGATTTGCCAAATAATTTGTTGCCTAGTCATTACCATCAGTCCCTTTCTTAAAATCACCATCAATATTTTATGTCTTGGAGGCTGTATTAGTCCATTTTCTGTTGTTCAGAACAGAATCCCCAAAACTGGGTAATTTATAAAGAAATGAAATTTATTTCGTACACTTTTGGAGGCTGGGAAGTCCACTGTCCCAGAGGTACAACCGGTGAGGGCCATCTTCTGTGTGGGAACTCTCTACAGGGTCCCATGGTGACACAGGCAATCACATAGTGAGAATATGGCAATAGCTCTCTCATGTGCTCTCCTTATAAAGCCACCAGTCCACATCTATGATAACTCAATATTCCATGAATGGATTAATCCATTCATGAGAGCATAGTCTTCACAATCCAATCATCTCTTAAAAGCTCCACCTTTCAAATATCATAATCGAATTTTCCACCCTCTTAATGCTGTTACAATGGGGATCAAGTTTCCAACCCATGAACTTTTGGAGAACACATTCGACCCATGGCAGAGGGTTTTACACCTTGGGAAATGCACCATATTAAATTTTGGGTGGATGAGAGATATACCTTCTTTTCCTTTTTTTTTTTTTTTTTTTTTTTTAAGCAGAAGAAGAGAAAATGGAAAAGAAGAAATAAGCTGAAGTTTGTTCTCAGGCAAAACAGTTTTAGGGAAAAGTTTAACAGAAAGTTGCAATTCTGGGAATTTTTATCCATTAAGTTTCACCCATACCCTCACAGTCCTTGGAAAATTCTTGTGTACCCCCAGTTTGAATACCATGAGTTTAAAACATACATTAAATAAGCTAATATATAAATGTATGCCTCTTTATCAAACTGTTACCAAAGGGGACTTCATTCTTAGATAACTGAAACTGCTGCATGAATTGCAGTTTTATGTTGCAGGATGTTTCGTAGAAAGCCCAGGAGCTTCCATGTATAGAGAAAAGCTTCATATTGTGTTCCCAGTTCTTTATAAAACTTCTTATAAAAGTGGCTCTGAAGAAGGAAGTGATGCTTATGACCTTGGACAAGATTTCTTTCAAGCACATTGGCAGAGACTGACACCAGTACTTGCTGATGTGGAAACAAGGAGTTTCTTTCTTTACCAAAAAAACAGATTTGTGATCAAGCATCTCAGTGCTGCCATCTGAATAAAGAACATGGAGATTTTTTTTTCTAGTCATGGTATGCTTGGCAGAAACAGTTTTCATCAGTTTGAATATGTCAGAGGCCTTTGTAGTTTCTGAAAGGGGCTCATAATATCATATTCTTTGAAGTAAGAGGCATGCACAGAAGGGATGAAAACCAGAGCTGGGTTCAATTGTCTCATCAGGTGTCCTGTGACTGGCCACAGAACCTACGAATATTTACATGGTCAGCTATAAAATGTTAAAAGAAATGTTCTCAATACTGGGGGTGGATCGTGTCATCTGAGGCACTACACTTCAGGTTTCTGCCTCAGTCATAAGCGAAAGCTGCAGCATTTTCCAGAGTACGTAGATTCGAGATTCTATTAGTGGTGTAGCTTCTTTTGCTTGGAATTGCAATATACATGACATAGATTATTCAAGCCTTTTGTATTTGGTGAAATCCAAATATTGGTAGTATTCAGCATGTTGACAATGAGTCTGAAAAACATCCACAACATTCAATATATTATCAGAATGTTCAGATAAAAGGTATTCCTTCAGCTTGGCTGGATTCATGTTCACAGTGGGTACCACCCTGATCCAAGCCACCATCATCTCTAGCCTGGAATTCTACAATAACTTCTAAACTGGTCTTTCTGCTTTCCCTATTTGTCCCAAGTTTATGCTCTGCATAGAAGACAGAGTAAGTCCTACCACATCACTTCTCTGCTCAAAACTTTGCAATGGTTTCCCAGGCCGAGTAAAAGTCAAAATCATTTTAGTGGCTTATAACGTCCTGCACAAGATGGTCCATCATTACTTTTCTGACCCACCTTGTACCATCTTCTTGCCCTCTCCACCAGCCCCCCCCTGGCTGTTTGCTCATGCTGTGAAAGCGCCTGCATCAAAGCCTGCACACTTGTTTGCTCCACCTGTAACACAGTTACTGATGTTTCTGCAGGGTTCGTCCTCACCTCACTCAAGATTCTGCTCACACATCACCTTCTCACTGAAACTTTCCTTATATGCACTGTTTAAAATTGCAACCTTCTTCCCTGCTTTATTTTTTATAGCACTTTGCATTTAAAATATTACCCATTTCAATTATTTATTTTCTATTGCCTGACCCATTCTCAAAATCTTAGCATTGTGAGGGCAAGCGTTTGTGTCCGTTCTGTTCACTGTTGTATCTCCAGCACTTAGAAAAGTTCCTGGCACAAACAGGGAACTCCGCAAATATTTGCTGAACGTAGAGTTGTTAGAGAGGAAGTAATAATGCTTCTCCTTCACCACAAATGATAACAAAGATAAGGCCAAAGCATATGTGTGAAGTTTTACTGAGTGTTCCTTGACATTTGTCAATTTAAGCACTTAAGCTAGACCCAACGTAAACAAAAATGAATACTCATCCACATAATAGCAGGGCTTGTTTAATTACTAACAATGAGAAGTATTCTAGATGTCACTGGACGGAGGCAATAACGGTTTTCAATGCTTGATGGTGGTTAGAAGTATTTCATGCCACCAAACACTTTTTCTGATTGAAATGAGGCTAATATAAGTAAGAGAATGTATCCCAAGATTTCTTGACAGGACAATTTGGGCAGAAGCTGCCCCTGGTGGTCCCTAATGGTACAGAGAACGGAAACCTGGCAATTAGAAGACACCTATTAGAATGGTTAAAACAAAAGAGAGTGACTGTGCCAAGTGCTGGCAAGGACATGGAGTGACCAGATCTCATATACTGCTAGTTAAAGTAAAAAATGGTACAGCCACTTCAGAAAATGGTTTGGCAGTTTTTATAAAACATATACCATTTGGCCTAGCAATCTCACTCCTAGTTATTTACCCAAAACTTACATTCACACAAAAACTTGTACATGAATGTTTATAAGACCATTATACACAGCAGTGACAATCTGGAAACAACTCAAATGTCCTTCAGTGGGAGAATGGATAAACAAACAGAGGTACAACCACACAATAGAACACTACTCAGCAAGATAAAGGAACAAATTATTGATATACTCTCAAAAGCATTACGCTATGTGAAGGAAGCAAGTCTCAAAATGTTACATAATGAATAATTCCATTTATATTTTATTTTTAAATAGGCATAGGAATGAAGAACAGATTAATAGTTGCTAGGGGTTACGGGTTTGGGGTGGGAGATGGTTTGACTGTAAAGAAGCAGCATGAGGGAATTGGGGGATTGTATGGGATTGTTCTGTAGCCTTGTTCTGGCATTAACCTTAATCTATGCATGTATCAAAACTCAGAGATGTGTACACCGAAAAAAAGAAAAAACCCAATACAGCATATAATTTTTTAAAAAATCTCAGCCATTAAAAAAAATAAAGACAGTGAGCTAACCAGCCATCCCTATATAGGATCCGAACCCGCAGCCTTGGTGTTATCAGCACCACACTCTCCCGAGTGAGCCACGGGCTGGCCAGCACTGGTACTGGGGCAAGCCTGAAGGTCTAGGGGTACATATCAAACCCAGTATATAGCTGTCTCTTTTAAATCAATGATCCTTACAGATCATCTTCACTGGTATCTTCCCTGCACCATATATAAAATCAACCGGTAAGAAGTCTCACCCACTTCTTAATATACTTCCAGAAGATCTGGAAGGCCAATTCAGAATGAGCAGATATTATCAAGCAACACTTCCACACTATAAAGTTGATTCTTTAATGAAATATCCTTTTGTGGCTTTACAAGTTTAGGAGTATGTAATATTGTTTTGGTTTTTTTCCTCCACAGAACACGATCTTTGGCAACGTATTTGACTACACTATTGAGCTGCATGTTTCGAAACTGATAGGTATCTGTTTAATGCTTGTGGGTCTTTTTTTTACTATTAATTACCTTTTTTTCAGATCAACAGGAAGGGTATTATTCATTCTTGGAATTCAAAATTAAGTATTTGGACCATAGGTCCCGCACATTGGGACTAGTGACCAATTAATCACCTCCCAAAATCCAATGTTTACTTCAGAAAGAGCATAAATACTATAATTTTTTGTCTTCAATTTAATATGAATTTTTTTTTTCAGACAGAGTTGATGGATCTTCTTATATTTTGGTGATATTAGACTAATGCAAAAATTCAACGTAAACATTAACTTCAAATACCTTTGAAACAGGTATTGTAAGAAAGCCATGTGTGTAAAAATAGTCTTTGATATCTTCTATTTGTCATTTGTATCTATTATGAGATTTCAGGATGGAATTGTGAGCACCTGATACATCATGAATTTTCATTTGTCTCATAAGAAGAGTCAGTAGTGTGTGTCTGTGTGTGTGTGTGAAATTGCTGATAGCTGGACATTGATTAATATCAGCATGATGGAAGAACAAGATCTCATTCAGTAATTATATTTTAATAATATTGTATTGTATAATAATATTAATGATAAGCATAACAAACATTTATTTGCTGTTTACTATATTCCAGGTACAACATCAAGTGTCTTACATTCATTTTCTCATTCATTCCTTCCCTAAATTCTCACACAACGCTTGAATTTTTCAAGTCTTATATTTTACATCAGGGATCCAACTGCCCCAGAGCTTAACTGAATTTAAAGAAAACATACTTTGCAACTTTGGACTTATGGACAATTTAATAAGTTTTGTAAATAAGTAAATTGGCATTTTCTTTTAAGTTCCACAATATTAAAATAAATCAGTTAATTAAAATAAAATAAAAAACCACTCCTGTGAGATTGACATAATTGTACCTTGGGAAATTGTTTTCTTATAATTTCCAAGGTACATGCTTTATTTCAAAAGTAATACTCTTTCAGTTTTCAGTACCATCCTTCCTTTTTTGTTATTTGTTTCTAAATCCAATGACCACTTTGTGTCTCCAACATACACTGAAACCGTTGCTGACTATAAAGCACGGACTGTGTGTGTGGGTAGCTCTTTCAGGAGACTTGGATACATAAATAGCACAGTAAAAACCCAGGAACATATCCATTTTATCCATTTAACTGCTTTACTGCTTTGTAATTGATGGATAATCATTTCACTTCCACAATCAGTGATGTATGAAAATTTACTGCTTATATTTCCAAATCTCTTCACCCTGCCCACCCCCCAGGCCCTCACTGTCAAACTGACTGATGTTCATTTAAATTCCATGAGCCGAGACGCATCACAACCTCACCATGGATATTCATTCCCATGATCTAACCCCAATACATAAAAGTTCCACTACAAAGCCACACACAGGCTCCTCTCAACACCAAACCTCGCAGGTCTCATGTTCCCAGTGGCTGAATATTTCATTTCTAGAAGAAGCTTCCTGTAAGAACATTCATTTCTGGAAAAATAAAAAAGATTCTGGCTATATTCTTTAATTTCATAAGTGTGAAATAGAGGAGATGTTCAGTGCTTTACAATGTAAAAAATTAACATAATTTCATAGAAAGATTTGAATTCAAATCCTGACTTTATCATTTTATTAGCTCTGTGATCTTGAGTAAGGTGTTTAACCGACCTAGTCTCAAAATTTTTGTCTGTAAAGATAATATCTATCTTATAAGACTGCTTTAAGGATTAAGGAAGATAATGCAGACAAATTAATTCAACAACTATTCACTGAGCACCTACTATGAACAGGTACTGTGCTAGGTGCTATTGATTTGGGGTTAATAGAGTCTCTGCCTCCAGGAGACTTACAGCCAAGTTCAGGAGATGGGCAAATAAGTAGACACCAGAGCATGCTAAGTGATGTGAGCCAGCGCAGCCATGGCCAGGGCACCACGCATCCTGGGAGGGAGAGGTGAGGAGTTAGGGTGAGAAACCCTCAGGAAGTGGTACCTGAGCTGTGGCCTCCCAGATGAGCTGGGCCTGGTAGAGCCCGTTCAAAGTCCCTAGGGCTGCACATATTCTATGTGGTGGGGCAGGGAATGTGATGTAGGATGGGGACGGGAATACCCTGAAGGGCCTCCATTGCAATACCCTGCACTGGCATTAATGACTTTAAGCAGAGAAGGCACATGGGCAGATCTGCATTTTGAAACACGCATTCTGGCTACAGGAAGAAGGAAGGATTGTAGGCTGGAGTGACTCTGGGCGGAGAGACTGGTCAGGAGGGTAATAGGAGAGTGTGGGGAAAATAGTGAGGGTCTAAAGTAATGGAGAGCCAGTGTTGAGAAGGAAAAGGTGGGCAAAGTCAGGATCTATAGAGGAGGTAGAATTGATAAGACATGGTCCCTGAGAGGAAGCGGTGATGGTGGGGAGCAGTTCCTGCCTAGATTGAGCAGTAAGTTGCAGCACATTCCCCAGGATGTGGAAGAAAAACAATTTGGGGAGCCAGGTTTGGATATGCAGGGTTTGATGAATCTGTATGACATTCAAGTGCAATGTCAGTCCCAGACACTGCAGTGCACTATCCATATCCCTCGGTCCTCACCTTGTCAGTGCACACACCTGTGACTCTCCACCTGAGGGCTTCCACTCTCCCTTGTGCAAGGAACATTCAAACAAAATTGATGGTGAGTTCACACTCTCAGAAGCATCCTTCAGGCAATGACAGATGGATGGGGTTGAAGGCTAAACACCCCACTCCCCCATCCCTCTGTAGGACCCTTCTGGGGAGGACAAATCTAAGGCGTCTTCTGTGTTATCTCCCAGAGCTCCCCATCAGGGCTGAACCCCAGTTGCCCACAGTGGAATTCTGCTTCACAACATACCCCTGATTCCTATACTACTTTCTCACTCTCCTATTGGAACTTTTTGGAATAACTTCCCAAATTAACCACCTGCAATCAAACATTTGTCTCAAGGTTTGCTTATGGGGAAGTCCCATCCAAGATATACCCAATAGGCATTGGGTTATGGATCTGTGTTGCAAGAGATGTCTGGGAAGGAGATATAAATTTAGAGATACAGGAAACGGTCAGAACCAGAGGACAGAACAAGCTCACCTTAAGGAAGGGAGCAGAGCTATTGGGACATAAAGCAAAAGAGAAAAAACTCAAGCACAGCATGTGAAATCGGATGGACTTATAGGTACCAGTTTCTTTTCAAACAATGATCTGTGGCAGGGAAGTTCTCAAACCGAGTTGTCTGAAAATACTGGACTAATTATTTTATAGTTATGTAACCAATTTAATTTATAGTTCTTCTGCTGTACCTTGAAAATTGAGTATTTACTGGTTCTTTATGAGCTGTAACATTTTATGGCCTGCCAGAGCATTGATTAATACAGCGTGCTGAAAAATAATCATGTAAGATTACCTTAAAATACTTATCAGTATCTGTCATTTTGACAGTGGAACTGCAATAATATAAATCTACAAAG
Organism: Cynocephalus volans; assembly: GCF_027409185.1. NCBI lineage: Eukaryota > Metazoa > Chordata > Mammalia > Dermoptera > Cynocephalidae > Cynocephalus > Cynocephalus volans. The sequence goes on along the minus strand of NC_084460.1, from coordinate 85,024,874 downwards.
ATTAAAAATTTTAAGTGGTATGTTCTAAGTTGAATATTTATTAAAATACCTCAACTGCATCAAAGGAAGAAACAGATACAAAATACTATTTTGACTTGAAGAAAATTTAGCTCTAGAATTCTAGGACTACAATAGGCCTTATATTTTTTACAGACCTTATAGTTATCTAACATTCTCACTATATTTCTCATGACAAACTATTTTCAGACTAGTGTGCAATCTTATATGATGCCACCTCTCCAAGTACATTTCTAATAAACACACAGAAACAGAAAAAGGAATTCCTAATCTATGCCTACTTTGGTAACAGTCTACTCTAAAAATCAGGAGAAAATGTATATCACTGTGATTGATGTTCGACGATCTAAAGAAGAGATGTTGTGGCTGGTTTTACTTTTCTACATATCACAGCAGTCCTGCTACTGGCCAGCAACTCACAGTCTGCTCACCTCCTAATGTCCCTTTTAACTCCCCCTCCACAGACCAGGTATTTTGAGAGAGATCACACATCAAATTGCACATAATGACAATTAGTTTTCCTACGTTTGTTGATAGGAGCATTTATTAAAATGTTTATTAAAATGCTACTTGGAGCATTTGTTTACAAGACATAACCATCGTCACCACCCTGACTAGATAGAACTCCAGCCGGAGTCTGCTATTGCTGTTGTCTGTAATACTGAGGATGCTGGTGACCCCACTTTTACTTCCACCTGCACGTGGGAGTTGGGAGTTTTCAACTGTGAAATGCTGCTACAGATTTACGACCAGAACTAGACTTCTAATGCACTATCTAACTACAATTTTTAATTATTAAGAGAAAACATGACGTGTTGGAAACTAAAAATGGGAAGTGAGATGATGGCCATAGAAAAGAAGCAGGACTTGGTAAAAAACCTGAATATGGAAGGCTTTTATAGAAGTAAATAGGAACTCTAACTGCACAGCCAGTGCTTTGAATCTTAGACTTAGCCCCACTCACTGTGCCCTTCGTCCTGCTCCCTCCCAGCCAGGAAGCCCCAGGTCAGCCTGCTGGAGAGGAGGAAGGTTGGGTGGTGCTTCCCTGTGGCTCTGTCTCTTTCTACCTCATGACCATACTGGGACCACTTTTCCTTTTCTGCTCTATGGGGATGTTACGTTCTCTGTGTTTCCATCAGTTCTCTGCTTTTAAGCATTCATTTTCTCACTGAAAACTAACCCCAAACCCACAGGTTACCTGATGCCAGCCCTCTCCCTAGTAGCTTAGGATATCTCCTTGGCGGGGGGGGGGGGGGGGGGGGGGGCGTGTGTGCGTGTGCGTGTGCGTGCGTGCCATAGTTACTTGTGTCCTTGTGCTACTCATCCACACAGGCCCACTCCCACTCTTCAAGCTCTCTGAGGGCACAGATGGGCCTCACTTACTTTCTTTCCCTTGCAACAGTGAGGACAAAAGGAAAGGACCTAAGACTTGTTGGACACGTACTACGTGCCGGGGACTGCGCTGGCTGCTTTACCTACATTACATTATTTCATCCACATCATCATGAAGTAGAGATAAGTCTCATTTTACAGCTGAGAAAACTGATACTCAGGGGGGTTAAATACCATGACCAAAGACACGTGGAATGTGCAGCATTCAAACAATATCCTGTTGACAACAAACTTCAAACTTTTTCCATTCCAATTTACATAAATGTGATAGCACAATTTATTCTCTTGTTTAAAACCCTTCACTGACTCCTCACTGCCCGGAAGGTAAGGCCCTGATCCCTTGGCGTGGTGCCCGCACCCTCCCAGTCGGGCCCCTCCCACCTCCCTGGGCTCGTCCCTGGCAGCACCTCCAGCCAGGCTCCCCCAGGGCGGTCTCTGTGAACACGCTCTGCTGCTTGCCCTCCTTGACCTGCTCTCCTGCTTCAGCTTATAAAGCTCTCCTACACCTGCTTCCACCTGGGGAAAAATTGTTCCCCTTTCCAGACTCGGGTCATGTTTCCAGCCACTGGGTAGCCTTTTCTGAAAAGCTGTCTTCCCTTCACCCCACTGTATTCAACCGCCATCTCTTTCCAGCCGACTCACCCTCTCCCCAACTCCCACGACAGTGTGTTGATATGTTTCTATCACAATCCTAGTAACTAACTTATTTTTTTACATGTTTCTTTGCCTTCCAAGATTACAAATTCTTCAAAGGCAGGAAGCATATCTTGGCCACCCATGTACCTCTGGGCACCACTGTTTAATAGGACTCTGTAATGAAAGAAATGTTCCTCTCTGCTGTCCAATACAGTAGTCACTAGAGACATCTTTTATGGCCTGAGAACTCAAAACACGGTTAGTACAACTGAGGAATTGAATCCTTCATTGTATTTAATTTTAGGTAATTAAATCCAAATAGGTACATGTGGCTACTGGCTGCCACATTTCATGGTGCAGCTCTAGGGCTTACAAAGGGTCTGAGACAAAGTAGGTGTCAGTAAATATGTGCTGAATTGGACAGAACTCATTCAGCTCAGGTCACCCAAGGTGTCCCCCTAACCAAGCCCAAGAGTCTTTGCTCTATTTTTAATTCTGGTCAACCACTTTAGTGATGGAGACTTTCTGAACCACCTCACATCTTTCTCATACACCCTCCAGACCCACCAGAGGAACACCCCTTTCTGTCTTGCAACCCTTCCTGACCACTAATGTGCCCCTTTGCTCTTTTTTTTCTACCTCTCATTTCTATGAAGGCTATAAAATAGGATTGTATTTCCACCAGAGTCTCATTCCACAACATGTAACCATAAAACATAGAGGCAGAGTTATTAAAGCCTCAAGGGAAAATATATGAACAAAATATCAGCCTGATTCATTATGAACAGTTATTACAAACAGTGCACTTGCTAGAAAATGACAGGAAAACTAATTTGCATTTGCAACAAAATTATGCCACGCACATCCACCATGGCTCCCGTCCCCTCAACCGCCATATTAGTAGGATTCTTTAATTAAAGACATTCTGCCAACTTGGAAAGCTTTGGGGTCTGTGACTCATGTTCATGAGGGCTTCATTTGAAATCTTTGCTAGCAGCTTCAATACTAACCTAGATTTCCAGGTGGATAGAAAGTCTTCAAGATACCTAAGAGGAGAATTTGAGCCAACAATTAATAGGTCCTTACAACATTTCAGGAACTGTGCTAAAGTTCACCCCAACCAATATTAGTCCATTTTGTGTTGCTATAACAGTATACCTGAGACTGGGTAATTTATAAAGAACAGAGCTTTATTTGGCTTCCAATTCTGGGACAGCTGCATCTGGCACGGGCCTCAGGCTGCTTCTACTCATGGTTGAAAGTCACAGGCAGCCAGCGGGTACAAGCAGATCACGTGGCGAGAGGAAGCAAGGGGGGGCGGGGGAGGTGCCAGGGTCTTTAAACATCCAGCTCTCACGGAAACTAATAGAGCGAGAACTCACTCTCTACCCTCCCCCTCAGGGAGAGCATTAATCCATTCATAAGGGATCCACCCCCATGACCCAAACAGCTCCCAACACTGCCACATTGGGGATCAGATTTCCACATGAGTTCTGGGAGGACAATAAATCCAAACTCCATCACAGTGGGTAAAAGTCCTCAAGATACCCAAGAGGAGAACCTGAGCCAACAATTACTAGGTTCTTACACCATTTCAGGCACAGTGCTAAAGGTCACCCCAACCACCACCACCCAAGAACTTCTGAGCTGGTATATTTCCATTTGACCAATGAGGAAGAGGTAGATGAGAAAGGTTACTACTTCCCGCATAGATGGGAGTGGCTGAGCTGGTAATACATTCAGGGTTGCCCAACTCCAAAGTCCATACCCTTCCCACTCCATCTCTCTGCCCCTTGAAGATGTCAAGCCAACGGGTTAGCAGTTAACTGCCTACAGAGCAGGTAATTTTCTTTACTAGGGAACTTTTAAATGCAATCATTTTTATTCCATATAAGATTCTTCTTCATCATAAATCATGTTCTTAAAGCTGTCCTTCAGGTTCTTTATCTTCAGATTAAATGATCCTAATTCCTTCAGCTTTTCTTTAGGTTTCTTGCTTTGTAAACTTCTCCAAGATCTCCATAATTATTATAAGGATGGAACTCTGGAACAGAAGAATATTATCTGGATCTTCTTGATGCTTAATACAATTGGGTTTATAGTTTTACTGCAGCCAAGCAATGCTTTTGTGGAAAGGATCCAGAACTGGCTATAAAACTACCCAGTGCAAACCTAGACTTAGCCAAATATTACCTTTGGGTGCACTACTTTCCTCCTTGTTTCTCAGCCTCCTCATTCAAAAAATGATGAAAATAACAACTAGGACTATATGGCAGGCTTGTCTGAGGACTGAATGAATGTAACATACACAGGAAAATAGCATACGAAAATGTTAAATCTGATCTTAATATCAACTTCATAATTATTATTGATATGTGTAAATTACATAATTAACATGCCTTCTTATTAGTGTAATAGAAAAACTGGACTTAAAAAGAGGGCTACACTTGACAAGGGTGGGGCAGAGGGACAGGGAAAAGAACTCGCCCCACCATATAATATCTGGACATAATTGTAATGGGTAAACATAAAGAGATAAATAATGTAAAAGAAGAATGAGTTTCACAGCTGCCTAGCTGATCTGTTTTTAGAATATTTGTTTTAGCCAATAGGATGAAGTAATAGTACTTAGAATAATACTGAATCGAGGGTTGATATTCAACACATAGTATTTAACCGACTGTTTCTCTGAAGTCTGGATAAGAACTATTTGTCAAATTAAACTGCATTTTCACATATGAAATGGTGAATTAACGAACCAGAGTAAAGTTTCTGTGAATTTTAATTCTAGTTCCACCATTTACTTATGGCCTTGGGCAGGTTGCATAACCTCTCTGGGTCTCAATTTTATCATCTATAAAATGGGAGTGATAATATTACCTAATGAATAGGGTAACCGTGATGAGTCAATGAATAAATACATGTAAACCTCTTAGGATAATGCCTGACACACTGTAATGCCCGATTGTGTTCTTTGTCCTAAACATTAAATATGAGCCTATATAAGCAGTCCAGCTATAAGAGTTCATGACTATAGTAATCCAAACGTTTCAACATATAAATCTGTTACTATTCTTAGCATTTTAGGAGGATAATGGTTCTTTCTTTCAAAACCAGAAACACTAAGAAAAACAATGTAAGTAGTAAGTACATCCGAATGAGGTGTGTGCTCTTTTTTTCTTTTAAGCAGAAAAGCAATTCAACCTTCCTATAATCAGTTCCAGGTGCTTTTAGAGTGAATTAAAAATAAAGTAAAGCCAGAAATTCATGAGGTGATGGAGAAGAGGGAAAAAAAAGTGATGAGTACAAAAAAATCAATCCAAATAATTATCAACGTTACTCTCAAACTGACAATTAATGTATTTATTACCATGACATATATACAGATGATATGGAGATTTTTTTTTAACTTCTCAATATACATTTTAATTGATTTTCATGACCCTTTACCCGTTCCTCTTCCCCCCCCCTACAATATGGAGATTTAAATTAAAGGAGCATTAAGATACAGGATCACATTAAAGCAACCCTGGTTTCAATTTGCCCATGAAAGCATACTATCCCAGACTGGAAAAATTTTCTTTAAGTTTTCTGGGAAAGACATTTGATTGTGTGTGTGTGTGTGTGTACCCTCTCTTCAGATATCAAAGATAGCAGTGTAAAATTAAAAACAAATGATTTACTATTTACTTCTAGAGTACAAGTGTGTTTCTTTAACTATCAAACTGGGGACATTAAAACAAATATTTTTCTGGAAAGAAAATCTCCAGAATCATCAAAACAGTTGTTAGGAGAAGATATGAACTCCATCAAACAAATATTGCTAATGTTTATCCCTATAATTAAGGTGAGTTGGAAAAGTAGTAATAGGGTCTTATTGCTGTCTAAAACCTAGCATGGTGATGGACATATTATTTACTGTATGGGACATGTTAAATTGGTACATATAAGGAAACTATCAAAATTAATAGGACCTTAATTAGTGAACACCATTTGGTCTAAGTTACACAAAAGTAATGCATACAACTGCATGAAAACAGAAACATTTTTCAAATACAAAGATATTCTTGATCAGAATTATTTTAGATTATACTGTATGGAAAAAATTTCTAAAATAATATATGATTGTTTCATTATTTATTTTCTTTAGACCACTCAGATAAGTGATAATTCTATTTCTTGTGTTTTAGTTGAATTTCTGCTCTTAGTTAGAAAATGAAAGCAAAAATAAATTCTAATTCCAGATTAAAACTCTACTTCTATCACTAACATTGTTAGTCCCTCTATTATCTATCCTCTGTAGGAGAAATAGTTCTTTTAAAATGGATGTTAGTCAGGAAATGGGTTAAAAAGAAGTCCTTTAGCTTCTCTAATATTCTATTATACTCTCCAATGTTTTAGACATGTCCTATTCTGAATCTAGGTTGAATTTTCAAGGTAATATTTCCAAATTCCAGAGACTTACTCTCTTATCAATACCTTCCCTGGCCTGGTAGCACTAGAAATACACTAATACCAGGGACATGAATAGATAATTCAGCAAGAAGGAAAAACATTATTTAACACATTTTAAAAACTCAACCTCAGGTAAAGTTAAACTGCATTAATATACTATTTTTTACCTAATGGGTGGGCAAAAGTGAAAAAGTTTGTTAATACACCCTATTATATCCCCACAAGGATATGGGGACTATAAATTTATGAAACTTTGTAATATGGCAAAAATGCATATAAATTAAATGGCATATATGAGTGTCTTTGACGCAACAGTTTCACTGTTAGGAATTTATCTTACAAACATATTTACATATGTTTGAGAGATTGAATATACAAATGGACAACAGCTGGGCAATATATAAAAACAGAACTCTGACCCACAACCTGCAAGCAACCTTCCCAGGAAACCAACTTCCTTGTCTCCCAATAAACAGCCCAGGAAACAAGCCTGCTGTAAGTCAGACTTGCAGGAAGCCACATTGCTATGTGTAACTACAATACAGGAAGCTAAACATATCTTTTGTAACAATCAGCACAAGATGGCCAGTTGTTGATTTATAACTGATAGCTTCCCTAATTTTTTGTGCCCCTTTCAACTTAGGACCAACTAGAGAAAGCTAAATATGCATTCCTAATCAATCATGTATGGTGTCCCACTTCTAGTCAGCCCACCTACAGCATCTGCATGTCAACAGTCTCCAAACAGACCTTATACCTGAAACCTTTCCTTTTTTCCACTTAAACCTTCTCTTACTTCTGCAAGCTTTTAATACTCTGCCAAATGCAAATGACAGTGGCAAATTCCTTTACAATAGCAAGATTTGAGTAAAAAGCCTTAGCTTTTCTCATTGGTTGGTTTTCATTTATTTTCACAGTGTGCAAAGATGTATGTAAAAGGATATTTATTTCAGCATTGCTTAACATAGAAAAAGACTGAAGACCACTCAAATGTCCATTGATTATAGACTGGTAAAACAAATTATGGTCCATCCACAGATGAAAAACTATGCAACTATTAAGAAAGAGGGAGATAGATATTTATAAACATGAACCAATCACCAAGGTACATCACTAAAAAAAAAAAAAAAAAAATTTGAAGGCCCCAGAGGGAAGGGAAGCACCCACAGCCCAGCAGCCACGAAAGTAAGCCAAGATCTGTGTGGCACTGGGGGTTCAGTTTAAGGCCCCAGGGAGAAGGGAAGCGCCCACAGCCCAGCAGATTCCAAGGTGAGCCGAGACCTGCACAGCACCAGGAGCTCAGTCTACAGCCATGGAAAGCTGGAACAGGAGCCAAGGTGGTGTAATATAGCCACCGCCACACCTACTGTCACTGCCAGGACAGTTCACCATCACAGTAGCAGTCAGAGCCACTCTACAGGCAATCTGCATTGACTTGACTACATTGATATAAGAGTCACCAGTACAGCCTGCAAATAGAGGAGGAAGTCTTTATCCTCATAGCCAACCCCAGAGTAATAGAAGCAGCAAGTCCTCTACCAGATGACCAAACATCAACAAAAAAACACTAGAACTACAAACAAACGAGAAGATATGACACCACAGAAGGAATACAGTAATGCTCAAATTCCAGACCCCGTAGAACAGGGAATCCTTGAAATATCTGAAAAGGAATTCTGACCAGTGATCTTAAGAAAACTTGAAGAGATAAAAGAAGACTCAATTAGAGAGTACAAGGAAACAAGAAAAAATATCCAGAATATAAAGGAGGAAATTTACAAAGAGATTAATACCTTAAAAAAGAATGTAGCAGAACTCCTAGAAATGAAAGATTCACTCAATGAAATAAAAAACAGAAGGGAAAGCTTGAGCAGCAGGCTAGAGCAAGCAGAAGAATTTCAGATCTCAAAGATGGTCTTTTTGAAATAACCCAGACAGACCAAAAAAAAAAAAAAAAAAAAAAGGAAAAAAGAATCTAAAATAATGAAGAAAATCTAAGAAAGATCGTAGACAACCTAAAGTGCTCTAACGTCCAAATTATGGGTATTCCAGAAGGGAAGGAAAAAGGAAAAGGTATTGAAAACCTATTCAAGGAAATAACAACAGAAAACTTTCCAGATGCAGGGAGAGATACAGACCTTCAGATCCAGCAACCTCAAAGGTCCTCAAACAGATTCGATCCAAAAAAACCCTCTCCAAGACACATTGTAGTCAAATTTGCAAAGCTCAAAGACAAAGAGAGAATTCTAAAAGCATAAAGAGAAAAGTGTCAAGTCACCTATAAGGGAATCCCCATCAGAGTAACAGCAGACTTCTCAACTGAAACCCTACAGGCCAGAAGAAAGTGGAATGATAAATTAAAAACACTAAAAGAAAAAAATTGCTAGCCAAGAATTCTTTACCTAGCAAGGCTCTCCTTCAGAAATAGGGGAGAAATAGTGTATTTCTCAGACAAACAAAAATTGTGGGAGTTCACCACCACACGACTAGCTCTGCAAGAAATTCTCAAGGGAGTCCTTCATCTGGAATCTGAATAATGGTGATCACTATCACAGATCCACAAGGAAGAGCAAAACCTGCCATTAAAACAAAAATGCCAGTGAGAAAGAGAAAGAAGCTAAATCATGTCATCTCAAATTTCCAACTAACATAGAAGAAGAGAAATGAAAGGGGAAGTAATGATCAAAAGATATTTAAAACATCTAAACAAAAAGCAATTAAATGACAGGAATTAAACAATACCGGTCAATAACTACCCTAAATGTGAAAAGATTAAACTCCCCATTCAAAAGACACAGACTGACTGATTGGATTAAAAAGCTGGACTCAAGTATATGCTGTCTTCAAGAGACCCTTCTTACCTGTAGAGACACACACAGACTAAAAGTGAGAGGATGGAAAAAGATATAGCATGCAAATGGAAACCAAAAACAAGCAGGAGTAGCTATTCTTATATCGGACAAAATAGACTTTAAGCAAAAAACCATGAAAAGAAATGAAGCCACTATATAGTGATAAAAGGATCTATCCAGCTAGAAGACATAACAATCATAAACACATATGCTGGAGCACCCAGATATATAAAGCAAACACACTTAAACCTAAAGAAATAGGCCCTAATACACTAATAGTGGGTGACCCAAATACCCCTCTCTCAGTATAAGAGAGATCTTCTAGGCAAAAAATCAACAAAAAGACACAGGATTTAAACTACACCTTAGACCAACTGGACCTGGCAGATATATACAGAACATTTCACCCAACAACTAAAGAGTATACTTTCTTCTCATCAGCACATGGTCTATCTCCAGGATAGACCACATATTAGGTCACAAATCTAGTCTCAGCAAATTTTAAAAATCTGAAATCATTCCAAGTATCTTTTCAGACAACAATGGACTAAAACTGGGAATTAATAACAAGCAAAACCCTGGAAACTACACAAATACATGGAAACTAAACAATAGGTTCCAGAATGACCTATAAGCCCAAGAAGAAATTAAACAGGAAATCAAAAAATTTGTTGAAACTAATTAAAATAAAGATACATCATACCAAAACCTGTGGGATGCAGCAAAAGCAGTACTAAGAGGCAAATTTATTGCAATGAATACTTCCTTCAAAAGAATGGAATGACTTCAAATAAATGACCTAACACTACACCTCAAAGAACTTGAAAAACAACAATAATCCAATCCTAAAGGTGGTAGATGGAAAGAAATAATTAAGATCAGAGAGGAACTAAAAGAAATAGAGACCCCGAAAAGAAAGAAAAGATTAACACAACAAAAAGTTGTTTTTTTGAGAAGATAAATAAAATAGACAAACCATTAGCCAGGTTAACAAAACAAACAAACAAACAAACAAACAAAAAACGAAGAGAAAAGACCAAAATAATAAAAACCAGAAATGAAAAGGGAGACATTACAACCAATACCACAGAAGTATGAAAAATCATTAGAGACTATTATAAACAACTGTGTGACAATAAATATGAGAACCTGGAAGATATGAGTAAGTTTCCGGACACATACAAACTACCTAGAATGAACCAAGAAGAGACAGAAAACCTGAACAGAACCAATAACAAGCAATGAGATTGAAGCAGTAATCAGCAATCTTCCAACTAAGAAAAGCCCAGGTCTGGATGGCTTTACAGCTGAATTCTATCAAACCTTTAAAGAGGAATTAATACCAATTCTCAAACTATTCCAAAAAATTGAAACAGAAGCCATTCTCCCAAACTCATTCTATAAGGCCAACATAACTCTGATACCAAAACCAGATAAAAACACAATAAAAAAAGAAAATTACAGGCCAATGTCCTTGATGAACATAGATGCAAAAATCCTCAACAAAATATTAGCAATCAGAATACAGCAACATATCAGAAAAATTATACACCTTGATCAAGTGGGATTCATCCCAGGGGTACAAGGATGGTTCATCATTTGAAAGTCAATAAATGTGACACATCATATCAATAAAATCAAGGACAAAAACCATATGATTATCTCAACAGATGCTAAAGAAGCATTTGACAAAATTCAAACATCCCTTCTTGATAAAGAATTTCATCAAATTAAGTATAGTAGGAAAGTATCTCAACACAATAAAAGCCATGTATGACAAGCCTACCACCAGTATCATTCTGAATGGGGAAAAACTGAAGGCTTTTCCCTTAAGAACAAGAACAAGACAAGGATGCCCACTCTCACCACTTCTATTTAACATAGTACTGGAGGTACTAGCCAGAACAATCAGGCAAGAGAAAGAAATAAAAGGCATCCAGATTAGAAAAGAAGAAGTCAAACTGTCCCTATCTGCAGATGACATGATACTAAATGTAGAAAAATCTAAAGAGTCTATAAAAAATTCTTAAAGCTGGTTAATAATTTCAGTAACATTGCAGGATACAAAATAAATGCCCCCAAATCAGTTGCATTTAAATTCTCCAATAATGAGCTAACAGAAAGAGAAATCAAGAAAGCAAACCCATTTACAACAGTCATGAAAAAAGTAAAATACCTAGGAATCAATTTAACCAAAGAGGTGAAAGATCTTTACAATGAGAACTACAAACTGCTACCAAAAGAAATTAAAGAAGACAGAAAAAGATGGAAAGACATTGCATGCTCTTCAACTGGAAGAATTTAAAGTGTGAAAATGTCTATACTACCCAAAGCAATCTACAGATTCAATGCAATCCCCATCAAAATGCCAATGATATTCTTCACAGAAATGGGAAAAACAATCTTAACATTAATAAGGAACAACAAAAGACCCCAAATAGGCAAAACTATCATGAGCGAAAAAATGAAGCCAGAGGCATAACAATACCTGACTTCAAATTATACTACAAAGTTATAGTAACCAAAACAGCATGGTACTGGCATAAAAATAGACACTCAGACCAGTGGAGCAGAACCCAGAAATCAACCCTCAGGCTTACAGCTGCCTGATATTTGACAAAGGCAACAAAAACATACATTGAGGAGAAGACTGCTTCTTCAATAAGTGGTACTGGGAAAATTGGATATCCATATGCAGAAGAATGAAACTAGACATGCACCTCTCACCATATACTAAAATCAACTCAAAATGGATTAAAGACTTAAGTATTAGACCTGAGACTGTAAAAGTACTAAGGGAAAATATAGGTGGAACACTTCAGGAACTAGGTTCTGGGCACAGACTTTATGAACATGAGCCACAAAGCACAGGCAACAAAAGCAAAAATAAACAAATGGGTCTATATCAAACTAAAAAGCTTCTGCACAGAAAGGAAACAATCAACAGAGTGAAATGACAACCTACAGAGTAGGAAAAAAATTTTGCTAACTATGCATCCAACAAGGGATTAATATCCATAGTATACAAGGAATTCAAGCAATTACACAGTAAAAAAACAAATAACCCAATTAAAAAATGGGCAGAGGTGCTGCATAGACATTTTTCAAAGGAAGACATACGAATGACCATGAAAAATGCTCAACATCACTAGTCAACAGGGAAATGCAAATTAAAACCTCATTGAGATATCATCTCACCCCAGTTAGACTGGCTATAATCAAAAAGGTGGAGAATAACAAATGCCGGTGAGGATGTGGAGAGAAGGGAACACTCCTACACTGTTGGTGGGACTGTAAATTAGTACAACCACTATGGAAAACAGTATAGAGGTTTCTCAAACAAATACAGATAGATCTTCCATACAATCCAACAATCCCACTTCTGGGTATATACCCAAAAGAATGGAAATCATCATGTCAAAGGGATACCTGCACTTCCATGTTCATTGCAGCTCTGTTCACAGTAGCCAAGATATTGAACCAACCTAAATATCCATCAATGGACAATTGGATAAGGAAAATGTGGTATATACACATGATGGAATACTACTCTGTTGTAAAAAAGAATGAAATTCTCCCATTTGCAACAACATGGATGAGTTTGGAGAGAATTATGCTGAGTGAAATAAGCAAAGCACAGAGGGGTAAATACCACATGTCCTCACTCATAAGTGGGAGCTAAGAGAGAAAGAAGGAAGGAAAAAAGACCACAGTTGTACGTTGGACTTGCAGAGGGAGAGAGCACACCTAGGGATACAAAGCGGAGTGGAGAAAGGGGGATAGGGAGGGGAGTCAGGGATAATTTGGTGGGGGACACAGGATATAATCACAATTTGTGGTAATGAGCCTGCTGCCAGTATGGATCTGGCCATCACATCTTGGGCATGAGTGGTGACAATCAGCTTTGTACCACATAAATATTAATAACCAATTAAAAAAATTTCTTTTAAAGCATGCAGATCAAGATCAATGTGTATAGTACACAACCATACATGCCTAAGTATCCCTAAATTAATTCACAAGAAATTGGTAAGAATGGCTATTCAGGGGAGATTATTGGAGGACTGAGAAATAAAGATGGAATGCAAAATTACTATGCACCTACATCCTTTTGTTTCTTTTGAATTTTGTATTATATGCATGATTATCTGTTTTAAAAAATAAACGAAATTGATTAGCTTCTTAAAAATCTAATTTTTGCCACATCTGTAGTAATAGGAGAGTGGCCATTTCCCCATTAAAACTCTGGAACCAATATGTAATTTTCACCTTAAAAATATGGCAATGTATTACAAAAATAATTTCAATGCTAATTTTTGAGTAAGGAAACCAGACTAATCAAATAAAGAACATTTTCCCAGTCCTACACTGTCAGGAACGCTGCCCTTTCAACAGAATAGTTGCAGGTGGAGCAGTGGGTGACAAAGGGGTATTGCCCACATTAACTCTGGTAATCACAGAGGTACAATGAGTCACAGACAGAAATCCCTTGTATTCCTAATTATTACATTCAGAACAGAGTTCCACAGCCCTGTGTCTATTTAATAACAACCACATTATTATAAGAAAACTTTGTGGCTCTACCAGCCTTCCCCCCACCCCCTTCTAGAAAGAGTAGCGCTCAAAGTCTTTCTCAGAGGTCAGTTAGAAGCCCTGCATCACAATTACTGAGGCAGGGGAGGACTGGGGAGGGTGTGGTTAAGGGCAGATTCCTGCCCCGAGTCAGCATGTTTAACAAGCATTCCCGGTAGTTCTTACACCTAGTGAAAAGGACACCCACCTCCCCCACCCCCAACACACACAGGCACCCTCCAGGCTGAGTCATCTAGTGGGGCCCCTACTAAACAATGAGCTCAGCTGGACTGGCCAGACCTTAAGCTGAAGATTTCTTCACTCGGACAAAGGCTCAGTCACACTCCCTGGTGACCCTGTGGTAGTCAGTGACATTCAGCATTCTGGCTGGGTGGTGGGTGCGGGCTTGATTCCCTGAATTCTGACAACAGAGCTGGATTATAAAACAGCGAAATGGACTGGAAATCCCACAGCTTCTAGTAAATTTCAACAAGTCAGACACAGAGAGACCAAATAAGACCTTAGTGTTTGCTTCTACCCAATAATTTTGACTTTGTGCTAGTCTCACTACAAGTATAAATGACAGCCCCCACAACTGAATATAGGCTCTGCAGAAAAGGGATTTTGGTCTGTTTTATTGACTGATAATGCCGAAACACTTAAATAGTGTCTGCACACAATGGGTGCTCAATACAAACTATACAGTTCAGGAGCCCTAGTGTCTCACACTCAAGGTTAAGAAGCTGAATTTAGGTTCTATTAACTAATCACTCAAATCTAGTCCTCTTTTTCCACCCCAAATGCTACACAACCTTAGTGTTGTCTGTCTAGGCAAAGTGATATGAACTTTTGGCAAAAATGTTGCCCATAATAATGCTTTTCATACAGATAAACGGATTTAAAGTAAAAGATACTGAAGTTTTCTCTGACTAAAATACTGCTTAGAAAAAGTAATTCACAAAACCTATATCCTTACTGTCAGAAAGAGTTAATAGGGGCTGGCCAGTTAGCTCAGTTGGTTAGAGCGCAGTGTTATAACACCAAGCTAAAGGGTTCAGATCCCAATACTGGCCAGCTGCCCCCCAAAAAAGTGAATATAAGTTGAAATCACATCACTATAAATCTAGAGAATTATTAGAAGAAATTCCAAAATCTTTATTATTTGATAACAATGTTTAGGATGCATGCCATTGTCTAGAGAACCTTAAAAATGTCCTTTTTTAGGGCCAGCCTGTGGCTCACTTGGGAGAGTGTGGTGCTGATAAAACACCAAGTCAAGGGTTAAAATCCCCTTACCAGTCATCTTTTAAAAAAAAAAAAAAAAGTCCTTTTTTATTTTACCTGAGTAGATGATGACTTTAAAAAGGAAATTAAAAGCCAATAAAAAAAAAAACCCCAGTTTTTTAAAGAAGTAAAAATCCACTGTTTTGTTCTTTAATTTTTGCCTGGAAGAATAAATCACTCGCATAATTTATTCATATTTAATTATTTATCTTAACAGAATCTATTTCACAAAAGAAGCAAAACATATCTTATGTTTAGCCATCTCTGGAATCAGAAGTCTTTCTCACATTTCCAGTTATTTATCCAATTGAAATGGAGAGATCTTTATGTCATTTCAGAAAGGTGGAGGGTCTTGCCACTAAGGACATAACACATGTATGAGGAAGAGGGGTATTTTTTATAATTAAAATAACCACCAAGTATTGGGTGCTCCCTTTGGTCTGGGTACTTTAAATTTATTATGTCTAAATCTGCAAAACCATTCCAGGTAGATGCCTTTGTCTTTCTCTTTTAGATAGCAGGGGGAGATTAAGTTAATTCCCAAAGGCCACATGGTTGGTGAATAAGGGAGCTGGCACTGGAAGCACATCTGAGATACTCCATAGTACACACTCATTCCTGATGCTCTTTTGTTATTTTTGTAAATTAAGGAAGCTCCTATAAAGAAAAATGCAATTCACAAATAGAAAAGGTCATGATTCAACCCCCAAGATCACACCATTCCTAGCAGAATAAAACAGAACCAAGAAGATCTGAGCCTTCATTTGATTGATGGTCAGAGGTGAACCACCAGAACACGGTAGCCAAGTGTGTTTGTCAGTTCTGGCTGCTATAACATAATACCATAGACTGGGTGGCTTGTAAACAACAGAAATTTGTCACATTTCTGAAGCCTGAAAGTCTGAAATCAGGGTGCCAACCTAGCCAGGTTCTGTTGAGGGCCCTCTTCTGGGCTGCAGACTGCTAATTTCTTGCTGTGTCCTTACATGGTATAAAGGGCAAGGCAGCTCTCTGGGGCCTCTTTTATAAGGACACTAATCACAATCATGAGGGATCTGCCCTCAGGACCCAATCAGCAGCCAAAGGCCTCACCTCCTAATACCATCACACTGGTGATTAGGTTTCAACTATGAATTTTGGGGACACACACATTCAAACCATAGCACCCAGCAGACCCATCTCCTTATCTGTGCCATAAGGTGATGCTATTTAAGTATCAGCAGAGCAAACCTGTGAAATGCAGAGACGATTAAATATTGTCTGACAGATTCAAATGAGTAAACCATGCTTATAAAAGAGAAGCAAATGCTTTTATCTTTACCTATACCTGAAACCCAGAAACCAACATGTGAATGAATTTTTTGAAAAAAAGAGTGACAAATTTCAAAGCAAGTAGAAAATGAAGCCTTAATGTCAGAGAAAATATCTGCTTATTCAATCAGACTTTAAACATTAACATGTTTCTGCCCAAGAAAAAGTTGTTCCCATTGACATTTTAGTAGAACTATAACATAGCCACTGGATAAATAGTCTGGCCCAGTTCTCAGCCACGATCCTGATATTGAAGGCACACCCAAAATAAAAACGCAGACCAGCTTAGACATTTATAGCAGGTATTTACATTACCTACGTGGAGATAGGTGTTTGTCAGGAGCTTTTAGGCCCAAACAGTTACTTATCATATGGTTAGCTCTCTCTTCTCAAAACTGGCAACCAGAGCTTTTCATGCTCCAGCCTTTGTAACACCGATCTTTATTACTGCTCACCAGTATGAGTTTTAGCAAAAGGAGAAAAGAAACCCTTCTCTGTAGAGAAGTGTCCATACCGCATATCACCACCTCCCACATTCAGATAAGAACCAAAGGTACCATCAAGGCACCTGTTCTCCAGGGGTCATGGGCCATGATTTGAGCTTCAGGGAGCCCTCCTGACCTCAGAGTTCGTCTCAGGGTCTGGTGGGTATGACAACCAACATTTGGATTAATAGAATGCAAAGAAAATATGAACATCACCTAATTCCATCCTTCACTTTACAGATAAGTCCGAAAAGAGTAAGTTACTTGATGAAGATCTTTCTTTTCTCTGTGCCTTTTTTGTCTCTCCTGTTGGTATGTTTCATTTTTCATATGTTGAAGCAGTTTTTACCTTTCATTTTATCTTGCTGTTATACTTCACAAAACAAATCCTACCCTTAGAAATCAACTAGAGCTTATCCATAGAACAACATATACTTAAGCCTAATATCTCTCCTTTTTACCACCTTACTTTCAACTACATCATAAAGACCTTTAGTTTACATCAATATTAAATGTTTCCTGGTGATTTCACAACAATTTACACTTAGGCTATAATTCTAAAATGATAAAATATATAGAAATTTATACAGAATGGATATGAATATAAATACGAATACATATGTAAAAATCATTAGTCACAATGGGATACTACCACACAGGCAGGTGCATCAGAATGCCTAGACAAAAAGACGGATAATACCAAGTGTTGACAGGATGTGGAGCACTGGCACTCTCACACATTTCTGCTGAGAGTATAAATTGACATAATCCCCTTAGAGAAATATTTGGTAATATCTAGTATAGTTGAACATGAACATAGTTTATAACTGAGGAATTTCATTCTTGAGTATACACATAAAAGAAATGTGGACATATTCACCAAAAGACATGTACTAGAATATAGCAGCACTGTTCCTAAAAGCTAAAACCAGAAACAACACAAACACCCATCAATAGTAGAATGAATTATAATATATTTGCATAAAGATCATACTTCTATTAAAGTGGTGATATCAGTTACAAGCTATTGGATCCAAGTAATTGAAATAAATACCACAACACAAATCAGCTTAAACAATGAAGAAATTTACTATGGCTCCTAACTAGAAATCCATAGACTCAGTTCCATGGTTGGTTGGAATGACAGCTTAGAAATGCCATCAAGTAATGCCAGGTTCCTTCCAGTTTTTGTTCTGCTGTCTTCAGTGTCGAATTCATTTTCATATTGGAAACAAGATGGTGGTCATAATGTCAGGCAATATATCCAGCTATAGCTATGTCCAGAGCTGGAAGGTGAATTATCTTTTCCTTATCCCATTATTAAAAGAACTTCTCCTTAGGAGGAGAATAACACACTTTCCGTCACATCTTGTTGGCCAAAAGTCAGTTACATACCAATTCCAAAGCAAACCACTGGCAGGAGAAATGGGATGATAAAATTTGACTAAGACCGATCTTCTGGAATGGAATGGAGTATTGGCCACCATGACAACTGACACTAACAGTTAGTATTAAGAGCACTTATTTGAACCCCAAATAATGGATTTCCTGTTTCTGCTGAGAGATGGAAAGAGTGCTCATTTCAAACTTACAACAAAATTAGTGGACAAACAGCAATTTCAAAAATGTTCTCTTACCAACTAAAATGCTGAGGTTGTGAGGCAACCAACTACCCAGAATCTAGGGAACAGAATCTAGGGAAAAGCAGGTGCCTGCAGTGAGAGACGAGATGCAAGCACTGAGCCAAAGTATCTTCCCCCAAATATCTATCAATTACAAAAAGAAAAACAGAACCTTCACAGTTGGAGGAACTTGACAGATAGCAGTTTACTCAGGTGATCAGAGACATTACTAGTGACAAGTCAGGTTGATATCATATGGTTTCTTATACGATACAAGCAGACAGGCACGTTACCTCTATGATATTCTTCCACCAAGTCCATAACCTCAGTGTAGTCCTGAGAAAACATCAGACTAACCAAAATTGTGGGACATTTGACAAAATACCTGACAGTATTCTTCAAAGGAATTAAGGTTATGGAAGACAAGGAAATAATGAGAAATAATCAGATTTGAGGAGATTGAGGAGACAGGACAACAAAATGCATGATCCCAGATCAGATGCTGGAACAGAAAAAGGACATTAATAGACAAAATGATGGGATCCAAATGAGGTCTGTGGATTTGTTAGTAGTATTAGGCCAATTTAATTTCTTACTTTGGCAATTGTACCATGGTTATGTTAGGTGTTAACACGAGGAGGACTGAGGGAAGGTGTACAGGTGCTCTGTACTTTGATTGCAATTCTTCTGTAAGTTTAAATTTATTTGGAAATTAAACACTTTTGAATACAACTACTTACTTGCTGTTCTTATTTCAGGACTTAATTTCTTCAGTAAATATTATCAAATGTTCATCTATTTTCCCAGTTCTCTATAGCAGTGGTGTTTGTGCCAAGAACATGAAGTGAATAGTGTTAGCTCTCAGCACTAAACATAAAAACAGACAGGGAGACAGTGCCCAAGTTTAGAGAGGCATAGGAAGATAAAAACCAGTTAATAATTTCAATGTCATAAAACCAAATATCTTTGCTTTTATACTATTTCCTTCTTTCCTGTATATCTTGCTGGAGAAGTAATTTTCTGAACTCTTTTAGAGCTCATAAATCTTCCGTAATCCTTATAATCACTGATAAAGAAGTTTTTTTCTTTTTTGTTAACTCCATTATATGCTTTAAATAATAAGGACTGTAGAGGATTTTACTAAATAGCTTCATAGTTGCTAATCTGAGCTACAAGAGAGCAAACAGATTTAATAGGTTCTTAATATGATACAAATACTTTGACTGTTTCTCAAGAGGAATAACAAGAAAAAGGAAAGGAGATGACATTTGTGATTGAAGCTAAAGAATAATGCAAGCTTCTGCAAAGCAAACATAAGAAAAATGCTTTCTAGCTGACTATCAATTACCTGGTTTTTTCTACAGAAAATGACGTCATGGTGTTTATCCTGGTTCTACCATGATTTACTATATGTACAGAGAACAGTGGGGAAGTGATAATTTGCCTTTCCAATTCATAGTCAACAAATCAAATGGAACCACATCTGAAGCTGTTAAGACTGGGCACCTCCCAGGCATTCTAGACTTTGAGCTCATGCAGGGACTCTATGAGATTTTCTTCTCTTTTGTGTGGAAGGAAGAATGAAATAAGTACTTGGTGACCAAAATGGTGGAGAGTGACAGAGATTGCTGTGTGCTCATCAACCTCCATCTCTACCTCCTCCTGGGTGAACAGCCAGACCACAGTCCTTAGTTTCCCTTGCAGTTAGGTGGGCCATAAAAATGAAGTTTCGGCCATGGGATGTGGGAGGGAGTGATGCATGTCACTTGCAGAATCAGCACATGACAAATGTTCTATGTGATCTTCCACACCCTCTTTCTTCTCCCATCCTTTGGAGGTTTACACCCAAGGCTCCCTTGCTGTGAAAGTTAATTCTATATGTCAACTTGGTTAGATGAAGGAATGCTGAGAAACCTGGTAAAGCAATCTTTTCAGGTGTGTCCATGAGGGTGTTTCCAGCAGAGATTAGTATGAGAGTCTGAGTGGCCTGGGTGTGAAAGACCCACCTTCAGTGTGGGTGGGAACCATCCAATCCACTGGGGGTCCAGAGAGAACAAAGACAGAGGAAGGAGGTGAAGCTCTCTCTCGATCTGCTGGAGCTGGGACACACTCTTCTCTCCTGTCCGTGGACATCAGAGAACAAGACTCTTCAGCTTTTGGGTTCCAGGACTTACACCAAGGACACCATCTGCTTCCCTGGTCTTGAGGCCTTTGGACTTGGACTGAGCCATGCTACCTGCACCCAGTTTATAGACGGGCTATCGTGGGACTTTTCTTCATAGCCACGTGAGCCAATTCCCCTAATAAATCTCTCTCATATAATTATAATATATCTTATTGATTCTGTCTCTCTGGAGAACCCTGACTAATACAAGTTCAAGAGAAGGGAGCCCCTGTCTGCCTAAATTTCTGAGCCATCACCCACCAATCACTGTTCCCTCACCAATCTGTGATGGACTGTGATGTGAGTGAGAAATAAACAATTTTTGTCTTATGCCACTGAGATTTTTGAGTTCTTTATTTACAGCAGTTAGCCTACCCTGACTAATACAGTATTCCTTATGATTTAGAAAACAGTAATATAGGAGACTCCCAGCTCTCCACCTGCCGAAGATTGATGTTGTGTCTAGATAGATCAGTCAGGCAGTCATGCTTGACTGTTTTTGTCTTATGTTCTGTAGGCTATGGTTTTGTTGTATTCGAGATTTTTAGTAAGTGGGATGACTGTATGTTCCAGCTTCCCTAAAACAGTGCTGTTTTACCAGTTACCCTAGTATAATAATTAATATTAATTAACCCTTTCACTCTCAAAAGTTTGGGTGATAAATCACATGATCATGATAAGCCACCTTATCTCCTTGGGAGAGGATGAGACATCAATAAAAGAATAAATAAAATAGATTTATCATGAAGAACACTATACTTTATGAGTATTTGAAATTGCATTTTTACCTTTGATTTTTTAAATAGCCCAAATATGGTACTTTCTCTCCAGTGTATTGTAGAATATCATTCCTTTACAAATATATCGATCACATCGATTAGAAAAAGATTAAAAGGGAAACCTGTAAAGTATAACACTGAAATTCTTTCATTGATTTGGAACAGATCGTCTTGGTATAAGGGGTCTCCAAAAAGTTCATGGAAATATGTGTATTATCTTTCAGTTCTATTTTTTCAGTGAATGTTTTGAAGTGTTCTCATATATACAACATACTATTATGATGTAGTGAGTAATTAATCTGGTTATTAAATACCAATAATTACAAAATTATGGCCATGATAGTTTTGGATAGAGAAAATCTACATACAAACTTAGGATTCACATAAAAAATGCAACTAGAAAAGAGATCTTGATCATATATCACACATGGGTAGTTGGGAATTTAAGTTTACATTAAAAGCTGTGCATAAATATTAATTCCGTCTGAATTTTTTCCATTAAAAGGAATTTCAAACCGATAAAAAATATTCTTCATTGGCAAACTGGGGTCAATTCTTGATTTTCTGCATCATTAATTGCAAATAGACATTTCTCCACACTCCTTAAAGACAGTTTTAAGAAATCATTTCAGTTTTGACAATTTTTCCACAACAGATTTTAAAAAGAAACAACAAAAAGGAAGTTGTATTGACTATTATTAAGTTAGGGTTAATTAGAAATTAACCTTAAAATAACTTCTTTAAAAACAATTACAGTAGAAAAATTTCCCTTTCAGGAAAGGAGAGTGTGGAAGTGGAGGAAGGAGCTTTAGTAAATATGGTATTATAAAATCATAAAAACCATCATGTGATGTGGAAAGGACTATGAATGGGTAAGTAGAAGATTCATCTTTGTTACACCTTCCACAATAATCCAAACCCTTGCCATTTTGAAGATGGATCACATCTCTATTTTAATGCTGGCATGCAAAGCTTTTCAATTTTATTCAGGTCACCACCTGAACCTACGTTACCGAAATCACCCTCACCTTAGTTCTAATTTATTGTAAAAAATATCATTAACCTTTCATGAGAATTAATCACAAAAGATGCTGAAATTTTGTTATAGCCTATACCTGCAAACCTATTTGAAACATGCTCTACCACATTGAGTTTCTGTCTGAAACAGCTGATTTAAGCCTTTGATATAGTAGAGCTGGTACCCCATTCATTGTGTTATCATTTTATACAGTCTGTCTATAAAAACCCCAAGAGAAGAATGCACTGTCTGTCCATGAAAAATAACCCTCCATCTGTGGCTTATGGAAACAACGATAGAATTTTAAATACCTTAGAAAAGCCAGGCATAGCCATTTACATGAATTTGCCAGCGCTCCTCTGGTTGAATGGCAACATTCAAATATAATGAACAGAGAAACACAATTAAATATGCACCCTAATGAGAAATGGAGAATTGAGATTTTTGTCATTTTGCAAAAGCAAAAGCTTCCAAAATTTAAAATAATGAAGCAACATGGCTGCTGGAGAGAAGTAAGGGACGCATTATTAGACACAGCAGTAAATGTCAAATGTAATATACTACAGCAATATTCTTCAGTTTGACTATGACTCTTTTATTTCTTGTTCCCATGTATCTCCTGCTGTTAACTGTTCATCTCTCATCAATTTTACTCTCATCAGTAGTTGCCCTGGTCAGGCAGAAAGACTGTCTTGGTTTAATTAAATGCCCCCAGTAATAAGAGGAAGCTAAGCAGACTTAGACATGCTTAAAGCACCAACTCCCACATTTGAGCAGGTGGTGACAAGCCTTGAGCTTACACTGAACTCTGAATTTTATGTCTGCTTGAGTTGAAGATGCAGAAAACTATTCTCCCTAAAAATTTCCCTTAGCCTTGAGGCCCTAAAGAATGAAAATAATTTACACCAAGATTATTATTGATTCTTGCTACATGGAACTCTATCATAATGGCTTCAGATATATTAAGCACCCAATATTTTGCTTTCAATAAAATTGTGATCCAAATATTGCACTGTGGACCCTGCAAAGTGTCCACCAAAATAAAGTTTATTAGTACTAAGGTTTAGGTGTTGAAATATTCCAAGAAGTTATTAGTTGGAAGCTGGTCATGGGATAATAATGCAGGCATCTTTAATTCATCTTTACCAATTTTAATCTGATAAGAGGAAGATGAACAAGGAAGAAGACAAACAGTAGTGAATGATCTGATAAACTAGAAGGTTACAAAATACCTTTCACATGTGAGCAAGAATCCCCAAACCAGGCAACATGATCATCATTATCAGGTGAGCATGACTCTGTGCATACCCTTGTAGCATGAACATGAGCCTAATTCCACATATGTATGGTGGAAATTGGGTGGACTAGTGAATGGTGGCAGAGTCTCAACAGTTCCAGAGCAGCAGGAAATGCAGAAGCCTCAGTCCTGCCCGTGACTGTCCTGAGAGGAATCATGATGCTCTAATTTGATGACCTCACTTGTTTGGACTGATGGGAGTCTAAATTAGGTAAAACTAATTTGTAGGATATTTTAAAAGTGATTTTCTTTTTCCACCAGGTGTTATTTATTGCATATATGTCATATAGTACAAAAAAAAAACCTTAAAAAATAAAACCCACAATGCCCCCAGCCCAAAAGCATCAATTATTTTTTCCTTGTCCATATTCCCTGCCAGTTCTTGCCCCTATGCACATGTAATAGATCAGTGTGTCAGGTGCTGTCCTGGGCACTGTCTATACTTGCTCATTTAATCCTCACAATGGTTCTACGAGTATTGTCCCCATTTTAAAGGGGAGACTGAGGCTTAGGAAAGTTAAGCAACTTGCCCTGGGTTGCATGACACATTGAAAGACCCTATGATTGAGTTCTAGTCAGTCCAAATCGAAAATCTGTGCTTTTGGCCACTCTGTAATGTGCCTTCTGATCAAGTCATAAATGAATTTTTATGTCCTGCCTTTATTTTTCCATCTCGCTGAATGAACTTCTTTTTTATTGGCTACCCAATGGTCACTTGAAAAAGTGTATTATAATTTAATTCACTGTTCTTGGATATTTCTGTACATCTTATTTGCTTATGTAGCTAGTGTTTCAATAAACATTTTCTCTCATGATGCATTTTCTTCTTCCTCCTTCTGAATTAGTTCCTAAGGATAAATTTCCAGTAGTGATATTATTTTGTCAAGAGATATAAACACAAAATATTTAATTATTTTAAATACATTTACATACCTTATGGAAGCTTTAGAGGAATTTTAATAAAAGAATAAGAATTATTATACTACATTAAAAAAAAATCCTATATGTTCTTGCTACATGCTGGGCACTGAGCTAACTATCAGATATACAAAAACATTAGAAGATCAGACTCCTGCTTTCCTGATACTTAATTCTACTAATGTAGAAAACTACTTATTTATTATGAATACACATCTACTTCGTAAGTCCTAAGGTGACAAAATTCAAACCAGATCCTTCTAAATGATTAGAAATAAAGAAAGGAAAGTAGTGAGGTATTTGTGTATTCTTTCATAAAGAAAGATAGCATTTTTCGGTGCCCAGTACTATCCTGCTCCCACACTTAGTGGCACATGCTTGGGCAATTTATTTAATCTCTCATTCCCTCATCTGTAAAATGAATATAAGTGTGTTGCAGGATTAAGGGAGATAATACTTCTTACCACGTAGAATGACACAAGCACATAGTAAGTGCTCAATAATTATTAGCAAATTCAGTGATGTGCTGGGGCCAGCTCAGAAAGTCTTGTGATTGTTAATTTTCAAGAATTTTGCAAGAAGGTTGTTAAACATAGCCAATATTAAATACTCCTCATGGTGGGAGTATTTACAATGCAGAAATTGGCAAACACTACTAATCAAGAATTTTTATTCAGAGAGCAGTTGTTAAACATTCACCAGCATACCACTCACTATTACTATTCATATGTGTATTATCGTCCTTCCTGTGGAAAAGGTTCCTGCAGATGATGAGTAGTACCCACAGTGGTCAGCAGGGCTTCTTTCTGTGTTGCTGACCAGTCAAGTGTGCCTTGGGGTGGGTAAGAAGCTATTGATTGCATAGTCAGTGTTTGATACATTTTAAACAATTCCCTCATAGACAACTCACTAGTGAACCATGTTGAATTGGAATTTAAGTGAATATTTTGTTACTCAATTAAGATATATGGTTGTGTAGGGAAAGAAAAGAGAACCCAGAGTGGGCTCATGGAGGTAGCATTCATGATTTTGCCTTTAGACCAAGCAAGTTTCAATTCTGGCTCTGCCAATTACCAACTTAAACTTTGGTCCACTTAACCTCTGTGAATCTTAATTTTCTTATCTAAAAAAATTGTTATGAGGATTAAATAAGATGTGTTCTCAAGTAGCCAACATACAGTAGGCACTTAATACAACTTTATCTTCCTTTCTCCCTTAAGATGGGAGAAGATGGGAGAATCTTAAGTGTATCTCCATGTTGAAAGAAGAAGCCAGTGGGAATGAGAGAGAATTTATTATTGATGGGACATGGTCTCAGAGGAATCTGGACAGTATGGCACCAGTGGAAGGTGGAAGGATTCACTTTGGACAGTAGGAGAAAAAATACTAATGAGAAAGGAAAGAAGGAAGTAAGGTAAGATTTAAATAAAGACAAAATATAGGTATGAAGAAGGAAGGTCAGAAGTTCACACCTGATAGCCTCTGCTTTCTCCATGATGTTAAACAAAAAGCTGTCAATGAAGAGCAGGTAGGCAGGGAATATGGGGAGCTGCGGAGGGTTCCGGGAGGGAAGGACTGCTGAGCAGCCTTGAGGACACAGCTTGGATGGGGGACACATTTGTAAGGTGTCTCTCTGCTACTCGACCCAGTAGGGCTCTGGGCCAGGTGTGAGAGTGGAGAAGGCACCCGGTGGACTAACCAGGAATCAGAATTAGTAGGACAAGTGCCAGAAGCTGGGGGCAGAGGTAGTAATTTCTGAGGTAAACATCTTCTGGTAGTAACAAGGGTTTGGGTCAAGCCCAGTGTTAGCCACGTCCTCTAAAGCAGGAGGTGATGTGGCTGAATCATATTTGAGGACATAGACAACATACAAGGCTAGGCTTCTCAAGTGGCTCAAGATATATCATATATTTGAAGGAATTACATAGAAGAAAACAGATCCAAAAGTTCAAAGTTATTAGAAATGGCAGTAAAATAACTAAATTCTTCTTCAAAGGAAACACTTTTTGCTCCTTTGAAGGAGACAACACACACTTGGATATGTTAGTGTGAATATGTTTATAGGAAAAACGAAACTTGCTTGATAGCCACGTGGCAGCTAAGAAAAGGCAAGGTATAAAACCCATACGAGAACTAGTTAGACTGTGAGAAAAAAATGTAAGCATGAAGATGTCATTCTGCTTTCATTTATGGAAGGAAAACACTGAAAATATCAACAAGGTATAACAATTAAGGAAATTGTGGAATATACCATGGTAGGTACCCCACACTGATATTAACACTCTGTAATCGTTTAGTCATCCTTCAGGAACATGTAAACTTTTAAAAAACTCTTGTCCAAATTCTGAACCGTAAAACCACAGACACTGTATTAAATGGTTGTTAAAATGATGGTTATAAAGACTATACAATAATGTGGGAAATACGTAAGATAATAAATTAAGTAGAAATCAAGTGCAGGATTTAGACACTCACACAGGGACACCACCACCCCAGAGTGTAAGAAACAAACACAAGATAAAAATCTAAAATTACAGTGGATTTTATGAAGGATTTTTCCTCTTTCTATTTTTCCAAATTTCTTATAATATGGCTATTTTTTAAATTAAAAATGGTTAATGTCCAATTTCAACTTCTTCTTACTGGTTATTTCTTCTTACTACTTAGGAATCCCCTGTGGGACACCTGTGGATTTCCCAAAACAGCTCAAGAAAGAAGTTTTCAAAGCTTCCAGCCCTTCCTCCAGTTCTCAGTCCAACTCCTCTCTCAGTAGACAACCTTGTTTTTGAACCAAGAGGTTAAATCTCTCCTGGGAAAGCTACTTTCTTTCTGCCAGCCTCTCTCCCTCCCTGCCTTTGCATTCAATGGTCTCCAATATCAGAGAAAAGGCTGCTACCTCTTCCCTGAGGCGAAATCCTCCTCTGTCTCTGGAGAGGGAAGGCTCAGCCCATTTTTCACTCCAGGCCACTGTGTATGTGACTTCCCCTTGTTTATGATGTTTTCATCTCTTCCTCCTATCTCTCTTAATCCCTTAGTCCCGCTCACTTTTTAGAGCCAAGATGTCATCACCCAGCTCCTCCATGATGCTTTCCCAATGTTCCTGCCTCTGCTGCTCTCTCCTTTGAAGAACCTTCCTGCACAGTACTTAGGATAGTATGTGCTCTAAAGACAAACTTCCTGGGTTTAGATTCTGGCTCTTCCACTAACCAGGTTATTTACCCTTGCTGTGTTTCAGCTTGCTCATTTTTAAAATGGGGATAATAACTGTACCCACCTCACAAGCACTCAATAAATGCAAGCCTTTATTATTTGTGTGCCTTGATTAGTTGGGTGTTCACCTTGTTTCCCTAGCCACAATGAAAGTTTTTGAGACTATTTCAGTCTTATTTGGTTTTACCCTTGTTTGGTAAAACTGAGACCAACTGTTTCACTTTGCCCAGAACCAAGGGGTTTCACAGGATGTGAGATTTTCAGTACTAAAAGTGGGACAGACCCAGGCAAATTGGAATCATTGGTCACCCTGCCTTCACACCTCAGACAACGTTTTACATGTAGCAGGTGCTTAAGGACTTCTTATTGAATGTTTGAATATAAATTACAGGCAAAATTATTCATACACAAATATTTCCTATCAAAACATGAATCTACAAATCTGCTTTCACAGTGGACAATTTCTGAAATAGTTAAGTCTCTTTTCCTCTGTTGATATGGCACCTGATATATTTAAACAAATCCCATCCCTTTTTGAGCAGATAATGTAACTTGACATTAAAGGTAGCTTTTCCTTTTCTCATTTTACAAGACTCATATTTCGATATTAACCTTTTGTAATTGTTTAATCATCCTTTGGTGAGATGTAAACTTTTTAAAAACTATTGTCCAAATTCTGAATCCTAAAATCACAGATACCATATTAACTTCTATATTTCCTTCCACCCTTCGAAAACTACTAGATTATAATTAATTATCTCCATAGTATGAGTTACTTCTGCTAGCTGAAACCAGGCATCTTTCCAATTGCTTGGGGTTGAGGATTCCTTGCCCCAGAAAAATCCTAGCCAATAGAACATGGAGTTAAAGCCACTTGTCATCTCGACATCACAAGCTTAATTCTCCTCACTACCGCATAGCAACCAATATGCACGCATAGCAACAGCAGCTGGTGCATGGGAACGGCATTGTTTAAAATAAACACTCTTCCCAGTTGGCATTTGCAAGTGATCTTTTTCTTTCCATCGTTTAAAATATAAGTGTGAACATACTTAAGAAAATGCAAAACAAATGAAAATGAAAATTACTTGGAAAGGTACACAGGAGAAGAAAAATTGTGAAAACATTCTAACTTCCAAAAGGGATTTATACTTTGCCCTTTACCATCACTGAAAGTTCTCATATGTTGGATATATCTCAGATATATTAAAACTTCTTTCCTAAGTGTTCTTCCCTAAATTTGGAATTCTATAACCTCCTAAAAAAAGTAATCCCATACAATTTTATTCCTCAAGTGTTTGGAGAGAGCCTACCATGTTCCAGGAGCCACAGAGATGCCAAGACAGAAGGAAAAAAAGCCATAAGACATAAATAACTACGAAAATATAAGGTCTATAGGGAAGCTATGTAGAATGACAGGTGTATGGTCTCTGGAGTCAGACTAGATTTGAACTATGGTTCAGCAACTTAGCAGTGGTGAGACTTGATAAGTCACATAGCCTCTCTGTCTCTTCTGTGAAAGGGGAAGGGGTAGTAAGAGTAGCACCTACTTCCAAAGGCTGATGTGAGTCTTGAGAGTTAATTTATGTACAGTGCTTAGAATAGGGCCTGAAACATAGCAAGTACTATATATGTGTGCACTGTTACTACTATTAAGATAGAATGGAACAGGTGACATAAGGCACGTTAAGAAGACATGCAATGGACATTTAAGAAAGAGAGAGCATATCTCAGGAAATCAGGACAAACTTAAAGGAGGAGGTGAATTGGGATTTCCCTAGAATATGAGAAGGACAGTAAGAGAAGTATAAATGAAGTCCAGAAGCAGCCCAGCAGAGGGAGAGATGAGGAATTATGACTTGAGGAGGAGGAAGGCAGAGTGAGTATTAGGGAGCAGGGAGGGGGCCACTGGGGCATCGGCAGACAGTGGCTTTCACTGGCTCTTTCAGAATAAGTAGGGCTTGGCAAGGCCTGAAGTTGAGAACAGGCCATTGCAGTAAGTGCAAAAGCTCTGAATTTTGATGAAAATCCCACGTGTTTGGAAAATGGTCAGAGTTCAGTTTTGGCCAAAGTTAACTGCAAAAAGTTGAGGGTCAAGTGAAGGGGTGTGGGAGAGCATGAGAGGAATCTGAAGGGGGGGGCAAGGGAGGGCTGGGGAGTCCACACACCACACTGAGGATCTGGGCTTTGTGAGTCTCTGCCTTACAGTCTATTGAGGTGTTGGTTAAAAATGTAGATTTCTAAGCAGGGGGCAAGCTATTGAGATTAAAGTGAGAGGGCTGCAGAAAAAGAAAGCAAAGGTGGGCACCTCAGGGAAAGAGGTAACCCCCCAGAATCAGCTTCTGAAGCCCCTGCTTCTGACCACCCCCCCCAAGGTCTTCCTTCACTTAGGATACAAGGGAATGATGTAGTTAGGCCAAGCAATTTATAGCTCTCCTCCCCTTCCCCATGGGTTTGCAATTCTCACCAGAATGCTTGAGTATGTTTGAACTTTCTTTGAGGTCCAGTGTGTGGGAGCTCACTCCCCCACATGGTAGTCAAGGCTACATCAGGGAAGGAACCAGCCCAGGGCCATTTATGGACATCAGAAGCACACCGTGGGAGATCAAGAGTGGCCTGCGGTCACTGCGGGATCCTTCTGGGGATCCTCAGTCCACATGGTAGTGACCCACCCATACAGCCAGAAAGGGATCCCACTGCATGTGGTATGAAAATAATGCAATGGCAGGTGGAACCCTAACAAAGATGCCAAGGATATAAGCTGCAGAATCAGGGAAATGAGAAACACACATTTCTCTTTTCTTAAGTTCTGACAATTAATCTAAAGAACCTCTCTTGGTATAGTAAATGCCTATGTAGGGCTGTTGCCATGATTTAATGAGTGTCTCTTCAAATTCTACTCTTTTGCCTTAATTTTTTGTTGTATTCAAAGAGCCATCTGTAGCCTTTTTTAATTTGATAGAACAGCGGCTGGATATGTTGTAAATTCCATTACTCAAAGCAGCACCTGTACAGGCTCCCTGTTCATGTGGGTGAAAGGATAAAGTCTCTGTTGAAGCTCAGACTATCAGAGATAAAGAACATTGGAATGATTGAAACTTAGAGGGGTATGCCTGCCTGTGCAGACTAACTAGACAGTTTTGAGAGAGCAAAGCACACACATACACATGCACACATGCATTCAGTCAATAATCATGTTTTGTAAAAATCAATGAAGAATTCAGTAAACCATGTGTTTGAAAATTAAATAATGATTGAATGCTCTCTCTGATAGAAGGCTTGGAAAGTTTCTGACTTGTTATAAATCTTCTAGAATGTGTATTAGGAGAAAGTAGATCCTAGAACTTTTAACAAAAAGTTAGGTGGTAAAGAAACTTAGGCACTGTATCTGTGAAGCAAAGGGGACAGAGAAGAGAGGAAATTTAGGTGTCACCAGTGCCTGCCTCATTCCAGACACTGTGCTGAGGTCTTTTCACATGCATCATCTCATTTAATCTTCCCAACAACCCCATAAAGGCAATATAAATCATCCCATACAGTAGTTTGTATTCCAAACACTCCACAAAACATTTTCATTATCTAGTGCCTAGAAGAAGTGTGAAAGTAATAGTAACCACAGCAGCAAGTGTGTTTGCAGGCCATTTTTATCTCATTTGATTTGTTTTTCCTCCCAGAAATGTTATGACAAGAACAGGAACTATTGTCTTTACTTTTCTAATTAAAAGAATAAATAAAACTCAGAGAAGTTAAGTGACTCAACCAGTGAAACCCAGTTGAATGTGGGTTCCAGATATGGGAATTTCCAGGCCCATGTACTTCTTCTTCCCAAAGTCTCTTCTCAACAGACACTGATGCTGAAGGAACTGGTAGCCACACAAGCTGGATCTGGGGTATCACCTCCCACCCCCTCCTCACCTTCTACCCCCCAAACCCCATGTCACTCACAATGATATGTGTGCCTTCCTGCTTAACCACAGATTAGAAGGCATTCCAAGGATGTGGAATGCTGTTTCTCCCATCTTAATGGACAAATATAAGCACCCATGACATAAAACACCATTTTTTTTTTTTTGGCAGGTGTCCCATGCGGGGATCCGAACCCTTGACCTTGATGTTACCAACACCATGCTCTAACCAACTGAGCCCACCAGCCAGCCTAAAAAAAACCCTTATTTTTAAAAACATACATCTTCATACAGTGGACTACTAAGCATATACATACTTGTTCAAATGGGTAAATACTTAAGATTAAGTAGAAAAAAACCAACTTCAGAAAGATATGATCATTTTAGGAATTTTTAAGGCTGCATGCTTTTTATAGAGACACACATATATACATATACATGTATACATGCATACATGTACATGCAGTGCATTACAGACTAAAGTCAATAGTGGTTACTTCCAGTGATTTGGGAGGGCACATGTTTGGAGTGGTAATCAAAGCAGGCTGGGCCCCAGTGTCTGAACACTCAGGCCTTGGATTCATACTGTATGGTTTTGAATCCCAGCCTTTATCATAGTAGCTATGTGACCACAAGAAGTTCCTCAATTTCTTGTATTTCTGTTTCCTCACCTGTAAAATGATGATGATACTGGGGCTGATGTAAGGACTAAATGAAATTAGCATGTTTAGCACTTAACAGTATATGGCACAGAAAAAGAAGCTTTCTATAAATGCTAGTTACTATAATTAACTGTTCCAATTTTTATAAGGATTATATATTTATATGTATTATATACATATGTTTATATGTATTATATACATATGTTTATGTGTATTATATACATATGTTTATGTGTATTATATACATATGTTTATGTGTATTATATACATATGTTTATGTGTATTATATACATATGTTTATGTGTATTATATACATATGTTTATGTGTATTATATACATATGTTTATATGTATTATATACATATGTTTATATGTATTACTTGTGTAATTTTTAAGATTTAAGAAGCAATTAAGATAGTAACAGGAAAATAGATGAGTGATTTACTTTCCTGAGGATGCCGTAACAAAATACCACAAACTGGGTGGCTTAAGAAACAGAAATTTATTGTCTCACAGTTCTGGAAACTGGAAGTCCAGGATCAAGGTGTCGGTAGGGTTGGTTCTTCTGAGAGCTGTGAAGGGAATCTGCTCACCTCTCTCGTCTAGCTTCTGTGGTTTGCTGGCAACGCTCGGTGTTCCTCGGCTTGTAGAGGCTCACCCTGATCTCTGCCTGTGTCTGCTCTGCATCTAAATCCCCCTCTTTATAAGGATACCAGTTGTATTAAATTAGGGTCCACTCTAATGACCTCATCCTAACTTGCTCATATGCAAAGACCCTATTTCCAAATATGTTCACATTCATAGGAACTGGAGGCTAGGACATCAATATTTGGGAGGAGACACAATTCAACCCATATTGTTATGGGAGAAGGCCAAATTATTATTAGTAGTAGTATTAGTATTATCTACTGTCATTGCAGTAGTTTAGATTCTACCTAGGGTGCTGGCCACATAGATGAAAACAAAAAAGAACACGTAAGATTTGGTGATTGGATGCAATGGAGAGAGGCAGAGACACCAGAGTTCCTGGCTAAAGCATCCAGTAGATGCCAGTGTTGGCACTGACTAGGATGCAATGGGGGCTGGAGTAGGTGAACTAGGGGTCAATACAAAAAAAGTCTCTGAAGTGAACTTTTTAAAAAATGCTCATCTAGCTTAATTCCAGAAAAGATGTGGCATGAGCCAATCAGATTTATTTAAAAGATTCAAGTTTATTTTCTAGGTTTTATTTCCTACACTTTCAGTCTCCTTCACTATTTCTGATGCATGCCTTTCAGTGTTATTGGTCCTTTTCAAACAATTGTATATTGTTTTCCATGGAGGCTTCTGTAGCTCTTGGTTATGGGTGTGAAGCACTTCAGTGGTGTCTGGTGCAGACCTAGTCCACAGGACTAGAACAGAGAGCTCTCTGCAAGCAACTAGAGGACGTCTCTTACTATTCCATTGGCATCTGAATTACAGGGCTCTTGATAAATGTTCCCAGCATAAGCTATCTGAGTAAAGGAATTAGCAACAAAGCACTTTGTCTAATCTCTAAATTGTGAGCTAAACTGTATGTGATAGTACAAAGACACTGGGGACCTGGGAGTGACACGTTTGATTTGCTACAAGAAATTTAACAACAGGTAGTACCACCTCTAGGTCTATGTGGGTGTCTTGTGATAAAAGTTGCCTGTGGCAAAAACAAGGGAAGACTTGTAGGAAGCAGTTTAGGAAGTAGTAGGGTGAGCAGAGGCAGGAAACCTCTGGACTGTAGAAATGTGAATTGGGGTGGGGGGCAAAAGACTCCAAATTTTCCAGTCATTGAGGAACTGTCAGTAGCACTAACTTTAAATCAGCTGGGTAAGCTGTAGAATGGCCTTTTCTGTGTTTGTTCATCCATTCAGTAAATGTGTACTGGGAGTCTCCATGTGTCTGGCACTCCTCTGGATGCTGGCGACGTCATTGAATAGACCACAGGAAAGCCCCTGCCCCATGGACCTTAATTACGTTCTTGTGAGCAGAAGACAGGCAGCACTGTGCAAATAAACAATTGCATCAAGGTGTGTCAGGTGGGCTGAGTGCTCTGAGGGAAACACAGCCTGTGAGAGGGAGAGCTTGGTGGACGGGGTGGGGCTGCTAACTTACAGAGGATGGTCAGGGAAAGTCTTTCTGACAAGGTGACATTTGAGCAAAGCTCCAGAGAGAGGGCGAGGGGAGGGTGCAGCTCTTTGGGGAAAGATAATTTTGGGTACAGGAAAGGTGAAAGGCCTCAGGGTGACTGTAAGTTGATTAGAAATGACAAATACCACCCTTTTAGAATTTACAGTGAATTGGTGGCCTCTGGAATATGGAAGCAAACTTATAAAAGCAAGCTGAGCTTTCTTTGACTGTAGTATGTCTGCACATCTTTCTTTTTTAACATTTTAAAGTCTCTGTTGGCTTAGGAAGGCATTGCAGTGGGATGCAAGAGCCAGGCCTTTAGCATCCCACAGCCTGGAGTTCAGATATGGTTCCAGCACTTACTGACTGTGACGGACCCAGCAAGTGACTTCTCCTCCCTTAAACACAAGAATGGTAATGTCTGTCTTAAAGCACCAAGCACAACCGTTGGTGGGAATGTAAATTGGTATAGCCATCATGGAAAACAGTATGGTGGTTCCTCAAAAAATTGAAAATAGATCTAACATATGATCCAGAAATCCCACTTCTGGGTACATACCCACAGCAAGTGAAATTAGTATGTTGAAGAGACACCTGCACTCCCATGTTCATTACAGCACTATTGACAATAGCCAAGATATGGAAGCAACCTAAGTGTTCATCAACAAATGAATGCATGTGTGTGTGTGTGTGTGTGTGTGTGTGTGTGTATTCAAACTCACAGAAGCAGAGTGTAGAATGGTGGTTGCCATGGGCTGGGGGTGGGGGAAATAGGGTGATGTGTTGGCCAACGGGTACAAACTTTTAGTTATCAGATGAATAAATCCTGGGGATCTAACCAACAGCATGGTGCCTATAGTTAATAAAACTGTACTGTTTACTTAGAATTTGATAAGAGCAGATTTTAAGTGTCCTCACTTCACACAAACACAAAATGGTAACTATGGGTGACGATGGAAGTGTTAATTAGATTGTGGTAATCATTTAATAATGTATACATATACCAAATCATCACATACACCTTGGACATATATAATTTCTATTTGTCAATTAAATATTTTAAAATAAAAGAAAATACTCAGTGTACAGGTGCTGGGGTGCTTTGGAAGTTCAGAGCAAATTTTGCTAAATGAAAGATATTCTCAATTCTATTTTTTTGTGTTGATGTGAAATAATTTTGGCTCAAATATTTTCATGAGTAAATTTTTTTACTTCCAAAAAAAAGCACCAGTTTAGTCCCTGCCTCCCCAAATCTTGGATCTTGGTTGTTTTCTCCTTTCTTCCTCTCTCAAGAAAGACATTATTTGTTATTGGAAATTGAGGTTTGGGGCAATGACATATAACTGTGCAACCCAGTGCAAAAAGAAAATATTGGTAATCTCCCAAGATTATTCTACCCTTCTTGTTTCCTCTTCAATTTAATCTTCCTTTTATTTAGTTTTACTTAGATTTTTTTTAATCATTGAATGTACAGGTACATTATTAATTATATGAGTATATTAATATTAAAAACTAAGTACAAGTATATTCAATTAAAAAAATTTATGGAAAATTTATTGCATAAATGCTGTGAGATAAATACAGGGGTCAACATCAACCACGTCTGTGTTCAAGTTCACGGTCTAGAAGGACAAACAGAAGCAGGTATGGTTCTGACGTGGTGCAGGGGCAACATGAACAGAGATCTATACAGGAAATGCCACAAGGGCTGGTGGGGGTTAAAGTGCTATTTCTCAGAGGCTGAGAGGTGGGAGTTGGAAGTGGGCATGCCTGATTCTCCACGTGGACATATCAGCAGGGATGAGAGAGGATCCCTGCTGGAGGCAGAAACAGAAAAAGGAGGAGCCTTTGGAAGGTCGTGAGAGAGGCAGGAGAGTGGAGGGTGCTGAGGATAATGTTTTGGAATGGGAAACTCTTATTTTAAAATTATTTTGAAATCAGAAACTAAATTGAACGAAAAGAACAATTCCAAGGACAGTTGTAAATTTCCTTATTGAACTCATCTTTTTTGTGGGGTTTGACTTTTGCCTTATTATTTAGGATACTATTCTCTAATAAAGTAAGAATTCAGAAGAAAACTACCTTTCCCACCTGGTTCTGATCCATTCTAAGATGCTTGGAAAGAGTATTCCTAATCCTTATGGACCAGCAAGACGTGAATATGAAATACCCATGGAGTCTGGACAGTTCAATTTGCAAGTAGAGATTCGTTGCCAGCTCAGCTCTTTGATGTAGTTTGAGACCATAAACTTCAGGATTCTCTAGGTAAAGTCAAAGACTTGGTCTCTCTTGTTCACGTTTTTCCTTCTCTGAAAAGTCTAATCTTGACTCTATATAAAGACTTCAAAATGTTTTGAAGGAGGGAATCTGCGTAGCAAAAAAATAACTGTAAACACTTCACAGGATTTGAATAATTTTTTGACTTTCTGCAGCATATGCAGACAATAGCCAAATGAAAGTATAAATCATGGTGTGTCACTTGAGAGTTTTGTTACAACAAAAATGCCATCTCAAATCTCAGCCGAAAGGTAGGGTATAAATAAATACTTATATATTCTCAAGTTACAATTTCTGACGTTGTTTCACCATGAAAAGGGGGATATTTTTAAAGCACCTTGTTAGCAGTTCCAGCTTGTGAGAGCTCATTGAAAACCCCAAATCAACTTGATGATATTAATATTTGTCATTTACTGTTGATGCAGAGCTGGAACTACGTAGCCATTCTGATACCAGTAAGATGAAAGTAATCCACATTTTTCCTGTACTGCTAAAACAAGTATTCGTGGGTTTGGAAGCGTGTCACTCTCTCTAGTACATGAAGCCATCAGAGTAGTACTTCCAAAGATCCTAATGAGCAACTAATCCAGCCTCTTCATCATATAAATGTGAAAACCGAGTCCTAGAGTGGTTAAATATCTTGTCCACTCTGTCAGCCCCAGGTGATCCATTCAAGACAGATGATCACACAGCTCCAGAGACAGGGCATCTGCAGAGTACTGTCTTTGGAGTTAGGATGGACTCATAATTATCCCGCCCTGTAGTTTCTGACCTGGATTTCTAAGCAGTAATCTAATGCTAATCTTTGGGGCCCTTGGTTCTTAAAAGACTCCTGTGTTACCTTAATTTTGCTCTACAGAAAATAATTATTTGAAAGAAGTTGCTCTTTCTTTCTTGCTGTCTCTCTCTTCTTCCTTCCCAGCTATATCCTTCATAGAAGAGAAGCAAGAAAGAGAGAATTATTTTCCATCCTCAACTATTGAGTTAAATTGTCTGAAAGACATCCTAAGAATAATAAGCTTTCAAACTCCAGCAGCTAATTTGATATCAAGACAATAAACAGGAAAGGAAGTATAGAGAAAAGAAAGACTTATGCCTCCTCTTTGTCTGAAATCCCTTTTGCATTAACCACCTGCTCTTTGCTTCATTTGTAATTCTTCCAGACAGACTGCTACATGGCATTGTCAATAATGACCTATCGGAATTGCAGTGTAGTTTCAGACCACAGACTGAAACACATGAAGGCAGAGTAAGAAATAAAATTGTGACTTCCATACCTCCTCCTCACCTCTCTACCACCCTGTCTCTATACAAACATTGATGCTCATCATGATGAATGAATGGAGCAAATGTGGTTGCCCAGATGAGTTCACAAAGGCCTCAAGGACACTCTTCCATGGCATGACCAGCCTTTTTGAGAATAGAATTTTTCCTTCTAATTAGGTACCCATATCCACATAAAAGCGTGGCAGGACAGTGCCTGAGGTAACTGTCTACTAAAGAGGACTTAGCAAATGTTCAAGCAAGGAACTACAAAGGTAATACTAGAATTTGTTATAGCATATCTGGAAAGTGCATCCATTTAATATAGGTGACATCTACAAAATATCAAAATGACCAACCAAATAGGAAAAATTGCTTTAATTACTGATTATCATGTGACTTGCTGTTGCTTTACAGTTATTATTTTCAATCTATACAAAGGGATATCAATAAGAGATATCATTATATGGTGTAGAGATGATCATCAGATGAGATGGCCATTGAGAACCCAACCTTATTGACAATCAACCCCAGAAAGAATACAAAGGGAAAGTTATAAACAGAATGAGAAAATCCACATAGCCCAGGGAAGACTGGTGCTCTTAGAACAGAAACCCTATACATCCCATGATTCCCTAAAACAAAGACAAACCGAAATATGATGCCAATATTCAGAAAGCTCTGTACAGTGTAGAATGATACACCAATAAACAAAGAAATTGAAAATAAAATGAGACTGAAAATATGTATAATATAGTAGAGTAACCGGTAACATATTAAAAAATCATTTTAGTTTAAGTAATGCTTACACATGTCCCAGGCATTGCTTCAAGCACTTGACACTCACTAACCTGTCAATCCTTGTGACATTCCTATCGGGAATGTACTACCTCGAAAGCTGAGTTCTTCTCTCTGGGTTTCCCTTCTCTAATAGATCTCAACAAAGTAATCCCTTCCTTTTCTGATGGTTTTTTGATGCCCTTTTTTAAAGCATTATCATCCTGATGTCTTTATTTTAAATGGCTGGCAAACACAAAGGAGACACATCACTTCTAATAAGTAATAAAATACTTGTCCCAGTTAGCTAGCCAACTAGCCAATACTCTGTTTAGTTTACCAGGTTATAAATTCAGTGTTCTTACTTTTCTGAAAAAAATTTTAAACATACAAAAATAGGAAGAATATTCCAATGAGTCCCCATGTAACTATTACCCAGATTTAACTTTTATCAAGATTTTCCTACACTTCATGTCTCTCTCCTGCCAGCCCTTTACCTGTCTCCCCCCCACCTTTTTCTCTTTCTTTGCTTTCCCCCTCAATTATTTTAAAGTAAATTCCAGACATCAGGTCATTTTACTCCTAGAATTTCAACACGTATCTCTAAAGTAACATGAAATTTTCTTCAGTAATTATGGCCTAAACATAATGTCATTATTACAGTCATGAAAAGTGATAACAATACTCAAATTTTCCTGATTATCTCAGTTGGTTTGTTTGAGTCAGGAGCCAAACACAGCCCACACATTGTATTTGGTTGTTATGTTCTTTATATCTCATTTAATGTAGCATAGATCCCTCTTTTCTTCTTTTTTTTAATATATACATATCTTTATTTCATTGATTTATTGAAGAACCTGAGTCTGTTGTCTTATAGAGTATCACACATTCAGTTTTTCTTTTGGCTTCTTTATGAGGTCACTTAACTTAATCTTTCACCTGCCATATTTCCTTAAATGGAAGTTAGCCATACAGACTTGATCAGCTTTGGATTTTACTGTTTTCACGGGGATATGTCATAGGTGGTGCTGTATTCTTTGGGTTGAATTGCCTCAAGCGGACACAATCTTACTGATGCTGGGATTGACCAATTAGTGGTTCAGGCGATGACAGCCTGATGCCCCCTTAGTATAGCTGCCCATCAACCTTTCAACTTCATCCATTCATGATCATATTAGAGCATGATCTATTACTTCACTGGGGTTGCAATACTGTGATTTCCTAATTATATTATTTCTCCCATATTTACTGCTTGAAGTTTTGTAAAGCAGAAATTTCCCTCATTAGCTAGGTTCATTTGGTTGCCCAAAAATATAGTTCATACTGAAGAAACAGAATTTATGCTTAATTCTTTCATGTTAATTTCTAGCATAATGAGTTATTGCTCTATTTATTGCAGTCGTGTCTAATAACTTTGCTTTTCGTTTTTATAGTTTTGTTGTGAACTCATAGATTTTTATGTATTTAATGCACTTGTTTTATTTCCAATAATTGCATTTATTATCCTTTTCACATACTAGTTTTCTTATCTTTGGCCACTAGGATCCTCTGTGTCCTTTGACACTTTTTTGGTCTTTGGAATCTTTCTTGTGTAGTTTCTTTATTTTCTGCCGCAGACCTGAAATTTGCCATTCTTCTAAGTAATCCTGGTTCTTTTCAGAGTGAGAATGGTATTTGGTGAGCACAACCTGAGTATGCTCATTTCTATCAGGTTATTATTGTTTCTATGCCTTTTCACTGAATAGAAATACAAAATAAACCTTTTTTAAAGAAAAATAAAATGTTAAGTTTATGTTGCCACTTTCATTTTACATTTCATAACGCAGGGTTTTACCTAATGTATTTGGCTTTATCCTGAATTTCTTTTCTTATATCTGAAAATCTTGATTCCTTATAATAGTAAAATAATTACTTGCATTATATAAATAATTATAAACAGAAACACCATAAAATCATTCCAATATAATAATACCAATATCACTAATGAGTCAAGTTTAAGATTTCTTTGTAGCTCTTTACGTCCTTAAATAATGTTCTTTTAAATAGTCAAAATATTATGTCCTAAAGTCACTTGAAGTAACGCCTCTCTCTGTGTGATTATGGTACATACAATTAGACTCATTTGTTTCCAGTAGTTTTCCATTTTTAGAATTGCCTTACCTTCTTTTTTATTTGATTTCATTCTATGAGTATATTTACATTATTACAAATTCAAAACTTTAATACAAGGTATATTCAAAGAGGTTTCATTTTCATCACTGCCCACTATTTTCCCTTTACCCACTTGTTAGTTTTGTTAGTTTGTTAGGTTTTCTTTTCATTGTTTTGTTTTGTGCAAACGAAAACATCCAAATACAGACTTTTATTTATTACCACACCCTTCCTACTGTTCTTAGACAAAAGGTAGCATACTATATATGCCTTTCTGGCCCTTTCTTTTATTCTTTCAACAATCCGTCCCAGAGATCACCTTATATTAGTCAGTGAAAATCTTCCTTGTTCAATTTTACAGCTGTATAGTATTGCATTATGTGTTATCCACCTTTTTAGTTGTCTTCAATGGGAAGGCTGATCCAATTTACTTAGTTCCCCATTGCCAAAGTCAACTGTCTTCTTCTTGGGTCTGTAGGTAAAAAATTAGTTTGACGGGCACAGCTCCATGCCTTGTATCTGGTGTTAGGAAAGAACTATTTAGTGTGGCTTCATTGGATGGCAGCAGGATCTTTCCTTACCCTCACTGCCTGGCCCTCTGTCACTCTACTCCAGTGGAGTATAAAATAGACCACAGTCCCACTCTCTTACTAGTAAGAAATGTTTTCAGGTCGATATATACCCCCACTATTTATTTCCTCTCCTGTTGTTTTCTGAAGGCTGCAACATCTGGTGGATTCTCTGATTCATCATTCAAGAAATGTTGATGGCACATCTATTCGATAGGTCCTGAGCATACACAGGAATGAAGCTAGGCATGGTCCCTGCCTAAGGATTTTAATAAAGAGACAAATTATAAATTATTTTAAGTAAAATAATTTAATTAAATAATGACAAACTGTCATAAGCCAGATGAAGGAAAAAGAGTAACATACAGTTTGAAAGAATAATGGTAGTTGGTAAGGACTTCTATAAGAAGCTGCCATTTGAGATAGTACCTAAATGATGTGGGAGAGCCTGCCAGGTGCAGAACATTACAGAGATAAGGAATAGGATATGTGAAGGTCCTAAGGTAAAAACAAACAAACAAAAAAGAGCTTTGTGTGTTCAGGGAACTGATAGGGGCTAGTGTGGATGAAGTCATATGAAGAGACAGTGATCAGGTCACATAGGACTTTGGAGTAAGGATGTAGGATATGGTAAAGGGTTTGAACTTTACTTAGGGTGCAGCTGGATGCTCCTGAAGTCAGGGGATGGTGTGATGCAATTTAGGTGTTAATAAGTTTACACTGGCTGCTTTGTGGAGATGGGATGAGAGCAGACAAGGAACTCAGTGGAGAAGACTAT
This sequence comes from Cynocephalus volans, assembly GCF_027409185.1. NCBI lineage: Eukaryota > Metazoa > Chordata > Mammalia > Dermoptera > Cynocephalidae > Cynocephalus > Cynocephalus volans. The sequence continues at coordinate 84,982,338 of NC_084460.1, read as the reverse complement.
GGCAGTGATCCGGGTGAGAGAAGGCGGTGGCTTAGGCCAGGGTGTTGGCAATGGTGATGAAGAAAAGTTACGTATTTAAGAGACATTTTTAAGATGAACTCAACAGGCTTAGTGGTAGATTAGATGTGGATGGGAAAGATAGGGTGGTGGTAAAGAAAGGAAGGAATCAAGGATGACTTCCAGCATGGGCTCTTGACATCTCAGTAGTGACTTGCTGACAGAGAAGACTGAGAGGGGAAAGGTTATTGCTAGGATTATAGAAAGATTGTGTGGTATGGGGGGGACACAGGGAGGGTGCAACGATAATCTGACCATCAAATAGAAACGCCCTTAACACAGAGAGCCCACGCCCTTCTTTTCTTGCCTGTTCAGATTTTGAGGCTGCTTTGTCCAGGAGCGGAAGCATGTGTCGGTCCTAATGTTGATCACCTTCATTGATTCTATCGTTAACATATGTTCCTCTAAGATCCTAGCAAAAGGTTGTCAATCAGTCTGTCTTTTCGATATTGACGTGCATTTTCATCTTTTACTGTGACATCACAGGTATTTTAATGGAAATTAGATGAAGTCATATGAGTGGAAACTAGCTAGGCATTGATTTAAACTGGATGATTATTTAGTTTTGCAAAATGATATTGCTAATGGTGGATTTATTCATGTGTATGAATACAGCTGAGAATGTGATTGTAGCTTTGATATTTTTCTTTATAGCCTGGACACAGACTGTCCTTCAGACTCACGGTGGAGAAGGATTAACACTGACTTGAACTTGCATGACATGATTTTACACAGTTTTATTTTATGTGATATATCTCAAAATGGTACTGAGAAAATTAAATCAGACACCATACATCACATATGGCACATCAATACTTTTCTCTTTTCTTCTCGTTTTCTTCTTTTCCCTCATGCTCATGAAGCTCTACTTTTATCAAGTGTAGACGTTCTCACAGTGCCTCAGAAATTGATTCCATACATAAACCTCTGAGAGCTATTTAATATTTTCATTTATGTCCTCATTTTAACTTGTAAAATATTTGTTTATTAATTGGATGGCTGTCAGAGCATGGCAGTTAAGAACCATGATACCTAATGAGGCTGCCTTTTAACTCTACCTCCTACTGTCCATGTAACAAGAGAAAGTTACTTAACCTCTCTGTGACTTGGATTCTTTGCTTGTAAAATTAGTAATTATAGGTCCTACTTCAAAGGATTGCTATGAAAATTAGAATTAGTTAATATATGTGAAACACTTAGAGAAGCACTTAGCATATAGCAATTCTCTATATATTTTAGCTATTATAATTGTTATTATTACTATGTAATTTAAAATAGAAAGCAGTTTACCCCCGAACAAATATAATACAAAAATAAAAACACAGATTTCCTTTATAATTCTCCTCTGCAACACAAAATACCAAAAGATAATGAAGCAATATCTATGGAATATTGTGAAGTCATTAGGACTCAAGAATTTTATACCCAGCCCTGCTGGAATTTGTGCACAAAAGATACAAAAATACATTCTCTGACATTCAAATAAATAATCTTTTTGTCTGTCTCAAAAAAAAACTATAATAAAATAAAAATAGGATAAAAATAAGAATGAGGAAACTATAGAATATAAAATGGTAAAAAATAAGTGAAATGAACAAAATATATACTAAATCTAATTAATTGTTAAAAGGTCAGAAAACTGAATGTCGATGTCAAAAAATAGTTCCTAAAAGATAAGTTTTAAAATGTTAAAAACAAAAAAGACACAGAAAAAATAATCTGGGTTCCACGGCCCAGATTATATTAATAAGAACTGAGAAGTGAGGGAGGGAGAAATGAAATTGGAGAGAAATGTAAGAGAATAGGAACTGCTTCTCTTCTAATTTCTATTGTACAACATTGCTAGGTCAGTGTCCAGCAAGGAATAGGTCCTCAATAAATATTTCTTCAATGAGCAAACATTTATTCAAAATATTGCAGAGGGATAAATCAAAGATACAATTTCAGTTTTCATTTTTAAAATCAGATATATATATATATCAGATATATGTATAGATATATATGTAGTTAACCACCAACAAAATAAAAATTGAATGTTCGTAGTCTAACTTATTATAGAAGATAAGTAAAACAAAAAATAATTCATTATATCATGAGGGAGAAAGCAAAGCAAACAGCAGTGAAGTATGAGAAATACAAAGCAAAAAACAAGGCAAAAGATCAAACTTAATAATAGTTTGTTATTATGAGAACCCTTGCTAAAAAAAAAAAAAAGTGTTTCTATTTAAAACAAAATTCAACTCCAAACTGCTTATAAAATGGTTACTTAAAACCAAAATGATTTAGAAATGTTGAGAATAAATTTTGTAACTGTTATTTATCAAGGAAACACAAAACTAAAGTAGGGATAAAGAATATGAATATTTGATTAATTAACTAATATAAAAACTCTTTGTACCCTAAAAATAACAATCACAACTTTTTTCAAGCATCTATGGAATGTTGACCCAAATAAATCATACTTGTGTATGAAACCAAAATATAATTCCTAAACAAACATCCCAAAGTAAAAACTGTAAAGGCTATTAATACTTCATTGCCTCAATTTAACAAAGTAAGTAATTATTGCTTTAATATTTAATGTTTATAGTATTCTCACTATATAAAAATTTTAGAATGATTCTCTACATATTAGTTAAGTCAAGGGAAAAAATATGTAATTACAAAATCTTTAGAAGGTAAAGAAGATGATCATACTGCTTGTTTGAGTGAGGACAAACCTGAACTAGAAGTGGATGTACAACCTTAAATATATTTTTAAAATATTAATACAGTAAAATAAATAAACTGTATTAAGCTGAATAAATAATAAACAGAACAACAAAATACACCTAACATTAACAAAAAAATAAATATTAAATATAAACATTGAAATGCATTAATTAAAAAATAGAGCAGAATTGGCAAATACAATAGCTGTTGTTATAAAAAGAGAAAATTAAATTACAAAATTATAAATATTGAAAGTAATAAAAGAACATATGCAGAGAAAATTTTTAAATAAAATCATATGCTAATTAATTTCAAGGTATTCACTGATATATCTTAGAAAACAAGCACCAGAATTAACTTATGTAGAAAACCTGAATGTCTAATACCCATGGAAGAAATGAAAATGTTATTTTAAAATATCTATAAAAAAGTCTGTGGATGAACAGTTTTATGAAGAAATTTTTTTCAAACTTTCAAGGAACATGTACGAATAATTACCATGCCATATAAAATTGGAGACCAAAGGAAAATCTGGGAAGATTTTATGAAGCTGGCATAGCTCTAATTCAAAATTTAAGAAGAACATAACAAATTAAAGATGAATTTCATTTTATAAGCAGAGATGTAAAAATTTTAATAACATACCATAAAATAGAAATAAAAAGCAACATATAAAGAAACTACCCATTAACACCAAACAGCAATTATACTATAATGCAAGAATGTTTAGTTCCCAGAATATAACTCATGACTTCAAATAGGAATAATAAGACAACCTACGCTGTGTAGGGTGGATTTTCTAGTCAATATAAAAAGAGGATTGGAAAGGACAAGGCACATTTTTACTGTTTGCAGGTGAGGAAATCACATGATTAGAAACCCCAAGAGAATCAACTAAAAAACTCTTAAGTACTAATAAGAGATTTAATAAGGTGAAAAGATACAAATCAGCATAACAAAAAGCCATTGCTTTCTATATTCTAGTGATAACCAGTTGGGGTGAAAAAAGGGAGAAAAGAATCCATTGGCAAAGTAATAATTATAAGAAAAGTATAAAATTTATGAAATTAAATTTCAGATCTTTCCTGATATCTACATCTATCCATATCCATTTGCATATCTATGTCTGTTATCTATCTATCTCTATCCTGTTCCTAAATTGGAAAAAATATTGCAAAAATATTAATTCTTACCATATCAGTTTCTAGATTTGCAATTCCTATTAAAATCTCCAAGTTATTTCTTTTGGAAATTAACTGCACAATTTTTAAGTTTATCTGGAATGAGTGTGACTAACCAAGAATATGAAAAGAAATGAAGTGGAAACTGTCCCTACTAGATATTAAAATCCATCATAAAAATGTAATATTTAAGACAATGAGATAGTCGCTAGAACTGACACGTGAAACCAGGCAAGTTGTTCAGCAAGACTTTGTAATAGGTAGATTTTTAACATGTGATAAAGATCACTTCACAAACCAATGGAGAACAAAGATTGGCCACTAAATGGTGCTCAGGTAATGGGTTAACTACTTGGAATAAAATAAGTCTATAGTGTCTCTTCATGCCATACACCAAAATTTCAAATAAACTTAAGAAAAATGTTAAAAATTAAACCATTTTTAAGAAACACAAAAATACATAGATCAAAAGGGATACTAACTAAATTTTATTTTATAAAAATAATTCTTCGAAATTCTGTAGTTAACATAGCATAAGAATAAACATATAATCTAGGAAAATGTTTCCCACAAATATGAAGGTAAACATTTAATATACATAATATTTAAAGCGTTTATACAAATTGAAAATAATAAAACCTCACTAAAACAATAGACAAAATGTAATCAGATAATGGCAGAATAAATTTACATGGCCACAAAATATGTGAAAATGTTAAACCTAAATAATTAAAAAAGAAATTCAGGGCTGTCTGGTTAGCCCAGCTGGTTAGAGCAGCGTGTTATAGCTCCTATGTCAAGGGTTCAGATCTCTGTACTGGCCAAGCACCAAAAAAAATTCAGATTTAAGATATAGGCTACTTTAAACCTATCGAACCAATAGCATTGGCAGAACAGTTCCAGAAACATAACAATGTGTATTAATATCTTTACAAAACTTTATAAAACTTTTTATTCTATTTATGGTGATCTCTTATAAAGAAACAGAAATGTAAAAATATGCAAACACTCCCAATCCTGATGTTGCTACAACAGTGACATAGTGTAATGAATTATATCTCATATATCTATACAATTTAATATTATGCAAACATTCACATCATATTATAAAACTTTAAGAAGTTTTAATGACACAGAAATTAAAAACTGAGTTTTAAAAAGCAAAGTTCAACATATTAAAAATATTTCTTAAGGAGTATGTATATTTACAGTCACATTCATTCTTAGTGTATGTGTATAATTCCAAGGAAATTTACCAAAATATTTACAATGATGGCCTCTGCCTATTGGATTAAGGGTGAGATGTGTTTTTTAAACTTTCCATATTTTCTAAAATGAACATATGATAATGTATTATAATTAGAAATGAATAAGCATTGCTATAAAATGAGACAGAATTTTATAATATAATTTAGAAGCATTGTCATTCAAAATGTGTTGACTGAAAAAAAGGGTAACCTGGCCCTATTGATAGATTGCATTTATGTACAAGCTTCATTTCTTAACAATTTTAGATAAATTGGTGGTCCCTGCACTTTGTTGTAAAATGTAAACAGCTCCCTTCCTCCACTGACAAAGCTCAGATTTGTCCATCTTTATGAAGATGCAAAATGTGTTTACATAAGAGTAAGCAGGTTCAAAACTATACTTTTTAGTTCTTGACACTGACAAATCCTTATTAATATCTTTTGCTCTGATATGTAAATGTCATATTATTTTTTAAATGTATGTAAATATGTATTTTAGGCACATATGTGGAAACCTATGTATTTGAAAATGATTCTTGTCCAAATAAAAGGAACTATTTAGAACCTTTCCATATAATTATGATTACATAGCCTAAACTTCAATCACAATGAATAAATGCTTCCCTGGATTCCAACAGTTTTCCTGCCATTCTCTTCCTTTCAAAATCATTAAAATGAAATTCCTAAGGATGTATTTCTCTTCCCTACCTTCTAATCAGCCCACTCTTTGGTTTAGTTGGCAAAGGTGACATTTGCATAATCAATATCTCTCTTTCAAAGAAGACTGTGATGTGAGAGATTTTGGAAAGTTTAAAAATTTTCTATAACTTTCAATAGAGTCCATCTGACTGCTCCGACAAAAGCTGCCCAGCCACAAATGGCCACATGACACACAGGAGACTTACTTATCACATGCATAAGCGGATAACTCCTTTCTCATCTTTTTTCGACTGGCACAAGCCAGAAGTGCTGTTCCAAGTGCGAAATGTGGGTATGAGCAGCAATTTACAGAGTGTGCATTGCTTTTTTGTGTCTGTTGGTGGGACATTGGAAGATAGGCCTGGCACAGTTCACCCCTCACAAATGCTTAATGCCATCCCCGGGGACAAGAATATCACAAGCCTAGAAAAACACAGCTTTTAGCTGCTTGGTGCTGAAATTTTCAGGCAAAATTCCAAAAGCCCTCAAAGCTAATGTCAAATTGACAAAGTGCCAAAAACCTCTCTCACATTAAATTTCTACTCTTTATTTTCCTCCTTCAGATTAACAGCTTGTGAAAATAATAATGTGATAATGCCACCCTGTGTTCCAAATATCTCGAAGCACCATCTTGTTAAGCCTCGGTGCCTCTTTGAGACTAATGGGAATTGAGCCAACTTATTCATTTTACGGATGGGAAAACCCCAGAGGAGATAGGTCAAATGTCTGAGCAATGGCTGTACACACTTATCATCACATAGGTCCCAGGTCTGAATTAAGTTTTGGCAACAAGGCCAAGTGTTGTAGAAAAGAACCTAGCAACAAAAAAGGCCAGAGCAAGTCTCACACAGGATGCTAGATGGGTTAGGGTAATAAACTTGGGAAAGTGATCAAAATATGTCCCAGAAGAGGCAACAAGGCACAGTCTAGGCATAGTAATAAGGCAGAGTCTAGGTTTGTGGCCAGTTGGAATCAGTGAGAACTACCACGGCCATCAGTAGATCTAGCATGACATTTGGGGCATCTTACAATGTTGAGCACATTGGATTGCTTTCTTTTTTTTTTAAGTGCATCTGAGCCCCCTTGCCATAATTACAGAATCCACTATTACAGAGGTTACAGCAAGAAACAGGGCTCTACCCTCCTACTACAAAATTAACTTTCCTTCCCTGAATCCTAGCAGTCTGACTTGAAAACATGTTCTAAACCTGTCAATGGGATGGTCCAGTTCAGGACTTTGAACCCTGAGATGGTGTTTTAGAGAAGCAGGGGCATCTTAGAGCTCTGCAGCTGTTGCATCTTAAAGTCCAGTGAGGCAGCAGCACACCAGCAATGCTGTCCCTTGGGTGTGCATTTACCTGGGGTTCTGGCCAACCAATTTCCCTTACTTCCTCCTTGTTTTCTTAGCCTGATTTTCCAGACTTCCTTTCAATTCACTGAACTATCTAGTATGTCTCTAATAGATTATTTTTCAGCTGATATTAACTATGGTCAGGGTCTATAGTTTGCAACCTGGAAGACTGAATAGGCAGAAGCCAACACTGTAGAGAATTAACACCAAGCAGATCTAGGAGCTTATGTTTTTAGTAGCAAGAACTATAGGTTTAGAGGAAGAGCCCCTCCCATAGTAAAACAGAAGCCCAGGTATGGCAGAAAATACTAAGTGCTCTAAAATCCATTTTATCCTCTTTCTTCTACAAATCCTATAGGACTAGTCTACCTTGCAGTGAGGTATAGCATGTGACTGCGTTCAGTCAAAAGAGTGAGTTGAGTGACGTGTGCCTCTTTCAGACCTGGCCCATTAAAACCTCCCATGTGTGCTGCTCCTCCCCTTTTCTCTTTCTGGTTTGCTGGAATGGAGACAACTCTAGGTGGCCTTGAAAACCGTGTGTTGAAGATGGCAGGGCCCCCACCATCTAGGGTTCTTGGAATGACTATGTGAAGCAGGGTCATTCCACCAACTTGCTCACCTGTCCAGTACTGATACCCAATCAAGAAGTAAATGTCCATTGTATTTCAACTATTATGCTTTGGGGGATCTATTTGTTACAGCATAGCCTAAACATACCATGTACAGTAAAAACTCAATTAATCAAGCAAAGATTCAAATTCAGAGGAGGACCAACAGCAAGGCTTCCTTGATGACAAGCTCTCAGATTCCTAGTCTACAACTTCAGAATTTCTCCCAGTTAGAAAAAGGTCAGATGACAATTGCAACCACATCTCTAAGGGTGTGTTATGCAGGTACAGCTGCACAGGTTGAAAGGATACAGGCAAAAGAGCAAAAAGTCTCATTAGTGATTTGACTATCCTGAAGAGAATTATGGAACTACTTAGGGATCAATACATTCTAATTTTTTTGTATCTTTTTATGTATTGTATTATCTCCATGTGAGAGGCAAAGAAGACATAAATTCTAACTCTAGTTTTGCTTTTTTCCCCTTTAACCTAGTTTTCCCTTCTCAAAATGATCCAGGTGATACATCTTACTCTCCCTCCTGGGTTTTTTTTCCCCCAACTCCTGAGGTTTCAAATAAAGTCCTCCTGAGCTTTATTTTAACTAATTTCCCAATGTCTCCCTTTCTTATCCTCAAATGGGTGGTTTCTCAGGGGGCTGAGGGAGAATTGGGTAATCACACAGTGCCTTGGGTATTCACTAAGTCAAACAATAAATGTTTGTTGAACGAAGAAGTTATTCTTGTTTTCTCTTTCTAATGAGAGCATTGCACTGACATCTCTATTATTATTCCATTCACAGGCCTTTATCTTCTCCACAAAGATATCAGAAAAAAAAGCTTCAAAGTCATATTGAAATTCAGATATAATGCCTGTATTTATATTCTTAGTAATACCAACAAAAATTAAACATGGGTAAATTTGTATGACTTTCTCTAAGGAATTGAAGCTGATATGCTTTTCTAACTGCTCTCAAATCATTAGGCTGAGTCTGTTTTTGACCACTTTAAAAAATATATAGACATTTAACATATCATGGATAGCCAATAGACATGCTTCTTGTACAGTTCCATCAGTTCCAATTCCCTAAAAATGAAACCCCAGGTGGAGAAATGTTTCTTTCCTGCCATTGTGGTGCACAAGACTCAGAGATCAAGCATTGAACAGCATCCTGAAGAAGAATGCAACTGAGGTCACTGCAGAGTGCTGGATTCAAAATGGGTATTGCGTCACGATGGGTTTCATTAATGGAGTCGGGCGTGGTGTGATGCAGTGTGTCAACACCAGAAGTGCAAATGAGATGGTGTCAAAGGCCCAGGTAAGGTGAGAGTTAGGAGCACAGGACAAATTAGGCGAGAGGGAAATGGCCTGAATTTTCCCAGTGACCAGCTGCCTTGGCGTGTGCTTGTTTTTATGCTCTGGCTTGAGTCCACTTATGGGGAAAGCCAGGTTCATTCAGAGGGACTGGGATTTGAAAGGCTAGAGTGAGAAATTCATGGTATCCAGACTTATTTCTACCTGGAGGATATTTCTGGTCCTTCAGCTACGTGGACATCCTCCATAGAAAGTCTCTAAGCTCTTTTCAGTTCTCTGAAATAGTTCAGATTACTCCATCATTTCTAGTAATATTAAATATAAATCTCAAATCTGTCAGGTCATATCTAGTTAGGCCTATCACGCAATATAAAGTAGGAATATCACACAACCAGGCACACCGTGCCAGCACCTCAGGGCCTGCCCAGGGACCCGAGGCATGGAGAAGGGGACCGGACCCCCTTCCCACAACGTGGCACATGCGTCAGCATGTTGGGGCCTGCCCTGGGACCCAAGGCTTGGAGCTGGGAACCAAACCCCTCCTCCCACAACAAGGCACACTGCGCCAGTGCCTTGGGGCCCACCTGGAGACCCAAGGCATGGAGAAGGGGACTGGACCCCCCCCTCCCACAACCTGGCACACCTCCAGTGCCAAGGACCATGCCAAAAACATCACCTCCATATGGGTGGCCCACCACAGCTACCACAATGACCATGGCTGCCATGAAAGCAGCTAGATGCCACAACCACCATGCAGATGATTCGCCAACCACTGGAGTGCATTGACGCAAGGAGGGCCACCAGCAGAGATAAAGAAAAGAAGAGGATGTCTCTCTCCACAAAGCCCATTTCAGAGTGACAGAAGAAGCATCTGCTCTACAATAACAGTGGGGGACCTGAACACACCTCTCAGCATTGGACAGATCATCTAGGCAACAAATCAACAGAGTGACCATTATTCTTTCAGAAGGAGAGAAGAAATCTAGGGTAATTAGAGAGGGGAGGGGGGAGGGAGAGGAGGATGGGGAGAGGTTGGACAAGGGGCATAAAGAATTATGATTTGTAACAATATATATGCTAGTAATATTGATCTGATCAACATATCTCAATGCTGAACCCAAAAAATATGTATAATCAATTTTGATTCAATAAAAATGTTAAAAATAAATAAATAAATAAAATAGGAATATACCTTGTGAGTGCAATTGGGACGGAGAAGGAACAACTAGCAGTAAAACATGGTAACTGAAGACAGATATCACTTGATAAAAAGTTCTGTGCAAAAATATCAATGCAGGGTGATTCTCTGGGAAGCTGGATCAGTGCCCTTGGGCCCCTGATATCCACGGGGCCCCACCCCTAACGTAGGAAACACACAAAAACAAGCCTAGAACCTGTTTGGAATCAATGAGCATTCCGCTAACTGAAATAATCTCAAGGAGCCCCATACCCTCTAAGAAGCTATCCTTTGGAACCTTCTTGCACCACATTCTACCTCAAACTCATCCCTGTTGGAACTGGTCCTCCTGGGACCATAGCTGGAGAATTTGTTTCCATAGAAAGCTGTGGTGGAGACTGATACAACAAAGATGAGTCTGTAAGTACCTTGGATGTAAGAACTATTTCCAAGATCAACTTACCTCTCAGTGCCAACAAGAGTTGAAATCAACAGTAAAACCCACACCTATCAATCAGCTCCCTCTATGGTTAGCTACCCGGCAAAGCATCTAAGTAGGGTAGTTTTTATTAAGTAAATATGCCCCTAAATCCCTTGTAAGCAAAGGTTATAAAGCCCTTGCAAGGGTGGGTGGACTACAAAAAAGAGATCTGGGAGCATATTTTTACATTGGCAAGAAAAGCAAAATGTCACTTAACTATATTTAAGATTGTTCACACACATCTGCTACCACCAGAACGTTATAAAAAAAAAAAAAAAGAAGAAGAAGAAAAGAAAAAGGAAAAGAAAAAAATGAAATGTGAGTAGCTCACAGTCTAAATAACTCTGGACATTTTTCTACTGTTCAGGTGACTTATGCTGTTTCAATAATGATTGAAAGGCTATCAAAACAGAAGCCAACATGTGTTTGTGATTTGTCATACAGCAACAATTTCTGGCTAAATAAACACATAGACAACCATATCTCAACTACAAAGTGTGTATGCTAGATAGCTGAGGTTATAAATATATCACTAAAATGTTTGCAAAAAGCAGCAAATGTAAAATGTTACACTTCTGACAATATCATAACCGAATCACATCCTTGAGAGATAGAGAAAGAGACAGATTGATAGAGAATAAGTCTCTGAATTAGGAACATCCCCCCAACCCCATTTTAGAGCAAAAAAGCAGATTCATGTTATGACACGAGTCTTGAATTCTCTAGATTAGTGTGCTGCAGTTTAATCAACCAGAATTATTTGTCCAAAGTCTACTACCAACAGCAAATGAATACAGCTTATCATAAGGAAACAATTAGAGTTTAAAATCGCAAAGGTGCACTCGATAGAGCATAAAAGGCACTACTTACTCACCTGTAAAATCAAAGCAGAATTATAAAATTTAGGGAAGTGAAACTAAAAGACCTGGAATCATAAAGTCTACCTTTTACTATTTTTGAAAACTGAGTTCTTTTAAATATTGACATCAATTATGAAAATCATCAGTGGATCTATTAGGCAAAGCTGACAAAAATGTATAACAAGATATTTTTAATGTAAAATTAAGTTACATCTTCTAAAATTATGCACTTCGTAAGCTGTCAAAATGTAAGTGCCATTTATCCAGGAATAAAATGCCAAATTACTAAAGAGTTAAGAAGCAACAGTAATTCATTTGGAAATTATTCATAACAGAAAGAATTAGTTATATTTGAATTAGGAGTTTAGCTAAGTAAATTGAATTTACTACTCGTGTTTAAATGTGAAGAGAACCATTGAGAGAAATAAATTTTACATTACAATATTATAAAAAGATAGCTTTATTAGGCTTTAAAATAAATGGTTCAGCATAAATAAATGTTACAAACTACCCTTAACTGGTCAGAGAAAAGATAGTTATTCGTTAAATTATTTTTTTATGACACTATGTTCTCTGAGAAAAAAATTGAATAGTTAATCAAAATTGCTGTTGGGATCATTTGTGATAGTAATTCAAGGTATCATTTCTTCATTGGCTGTGTGATACCATAATATCATGGAAATACACGTTTATGGTTTTAAGGATGGGGTTAAAAGATGTTTTTGAAAAAACCATATTTTTTTATTTCTGGTTTGAACAGTTACATTGGACTATTTTAAAACTAATTAAATACTTTCAATAATGCTGAAAGTACCACTTCAGTGGCCCATACCTAATCATTTAATGAAACAATTTGTCCTTTCCACTTATCATAGGCTTTCACTGTATATATTTAACACCAATAAATTTGAAATTGTATGTCATTAATTATCCCTCTTGTGTCTTGATATTAGGATACCTAGACATTTGCTCTTTTGGTAACTGAAAGTATAGTCTGCAATCAAAAAGTTTAAAACTGTTCTTCCAAATCAGTGCAAATCAGAAACTATTTTCCAAATAGAGCCTTGTGTTTATAAATGGAACAGATTGTTTTGTCCACTGCAATGCAATTAATTTGTGGTGGATTTAAAAAACAACAGCAAAAACTTGGATTCTCAAAAATCAAAGCACAAAACTAATGCAATGAGAAAGTAATTCTTTCAAATTAACATATTAACACTCTCTAATATAATATTTTAAATGGTTAAATCAGAATTGAAAATGGAATGAAGGCCACCCCCTTTTATAGTTCAAATTTAACCTGGCTCAGATTTTGGACCGACTAACCAGTGCCCTCTCTCCATATGTTAAATGTGATACAGCTAAAATCGATGGCAGACGTTTGGAAAACTTACACTGTCAGATTGCTTGCCCTGGTCGCAGTCCCACGTCGTCACATGTTGTCCAGACCTCTCCATGGTGCTGAAGAGTTACTTTTGCCCATTTGAGAGAAAAGAGTTGATTCAAACTGGCTTTGAAAGAAATCCATAAAGGGCAGCTTGTGTTAGCAAGTCAAGTGATCTGAAGAATTTCTATAACACATACTGCAAAGGAGATGTTTTGCCCTTCAGTTATCAACCACCATGCTTAGGCAGCTCAAAGTAGATTTTTGGAGCAAAAATCTTCTAGTATTGACAAAAAAGAGGGAGATCTCTTTGGGAGATGAGGTTTGCTGATACCGCTGTTCTTCAGATTGAAAAAAAAAACACACAGAGAAGACAAGACTACTCAGAGAACAGAGGATTCCAGAAAAGTTCTTGATATTAATGCTTAAAACAAGCTCCCAGTAGTCCAAAGCAGCCAATTCACTTCATCCTATCATTGCATCTACTCTTTGATTTTAAAAAAATACAATGAAATAAAGCTCAGAATTCCACAAGGCATTGCACACACCATGTAAACAGGTCTGCCTCACTCTAGCCCCAGCCTCCGTCTGCTGAAGATTATCACAGCAGAAATCAGGCTCTTGTGGCTTTCACAGATTATCTCTTTCTGAGGCTGAAACATATAAAGAGCCACATGACACCCAATGATGTCATCTCTAAAGCAGGTCACAGTTGCTGCTGTATGTAGATAAAGTTCTTCTAGTAAAATATTTAGCATAGTGATTTTCTTGAAAATCTACTTGCATTGAATAGCTTGGTCTTCTACCAATATACTTAACCCTATCAATACAGTGCCATAAAGAGAAAATCAATTTGCTGCTCACATGGGAAGCACAGTCTATGTTTAAACTAAGATCAGCTTCTGGTGCTGCTTTAGGAAATGAATAATTGTAATTAACTCATGGTGAATATAGTGAAGATGGGCTCTCCCCTCGAGCAGCTGATGTGGGAACTAGAGGATCTCTAGATATAGAAAACCTACTTCTAAAACACCTCTCAGAAATGTTAGCATGTCAAAAAATGTATTCTTTTCTAAATCCATTTATGAAGATTGTAAAATAAAAATTAAGGCAACTGTCTTCAACTCCTAACACCATTTTATTTAATGATATTTTTAAAAGCTTCATAAGTGTAAAAGAAAAAAGAACTAACAATATCTCTGAAAGGATTTGGGTACATTTTCTAATGTTGGTAGGAAACTTTGTTTAACTCACTATTTTTAAATGTTTTTCAGCTCTAGACAAAGTAACAATTAAAATTTTAGCTATATTATAACGAATCTGTGCATCTAACTGGTAATAGATAGTATACATACATATTATTTTAAAGAATGTGTGATTAGAAATGCCCATTTCCATTCTATGTAATATTTTTCTTTCCTCTTTCTATTTACTCACATGCCATAATTTAGGATTTCAGTTGTAACTGACATTCCTGTTGGCTAATATTGAAACATCTAATCCCCTTTTATACCCACAAAATAATCCCCATAGCCAAAGTGAAGAATAACTTGAAAATAATTCAATCAGTGCTATTGAATGTATCCCCTCTTTTAATAAAAATCAAAATAGATCAAACAACAGAAGCCTTCATTGAAGAGCACAGCACTTTGTTATATTTTTGAGAAAGAATCGTACATCTAAGGAAGAGAAACAGAAAATTCTACACAACCAGTGCTACTGGGCAAATTCCATTAAAACAATAATGATTGTTTTGGCATCAGGTCAGAAAAAAATTGCTTCAGCAGCTTCTCAAGGCATATCAGTGCAATGCTAAAATATCCAAATGAAAGTGGAGGGAAAAATTTGATCACCTGACTGTTCCCGTCATGTAAGTTTCCTAAATAAAATATTTGGGGGGGGGGTTGCAGTTTCTATGACTCGGTATTTTCTGTACTTTAACATTGATGAACGTTACCTGAGCATTTTTTAAAATACAAAACCCCAGGGCCCTTCTCAGATATTCTGATAAAATACAAGGGGTCTTCAAATGAAGTTCATGGAAAGATTCATATTATCTTTTAATTCTACTTTTCCACAAACTTTTTGAAGTACCCTCGTAGATCTGCTGTGCTTCTGAAATCTGTATTTTTTAAAGTTCCCCAAATAGTTATTGTTTGGAAAACACTGCAATAATTAACATAGCACAATGTATACAATCATATAAAATCAAGGTAAGTAAAAATATTTATGACAGCTAAAATGATAAAAAGCCAAATTGTTCCTACATGAAGTGTCCAGGGTTGGGGCTCCCTTCTTCCCATATCCTCAGGTTTCCAGGAGAAAGCATCACTCTAAAGACTCCCAGCCTCTGATTTCCATCCTTTACTCCTCTCTGTGAAGGTGGAAGGAATTACTCTGATTGGGGGATTAGACAAAGGAACTAGGTACCTGCAGCCCAGGCTCATCCTTCCTCCATTTTTCTGTGGCATCCACCTCCCTGCACAGGATCCGCTCTGGCCCCTCCCTGCCTGTGAGGCTGGCAGTTCTCAAGGACTTCTTGTGACTAGTAAGCTTCTCCGATTCCAAAGTGCGGTAGTAGGAGGCCTAATGCTGCCACAGTCAGAGTTATAACCTCAAATCCAGGATATAAAGCTGAGATTTTGATCTCTCTTTGCTTAAATCTTTTGCCTCTCAAAATGAGTTCCTAAATCAAGAAGGGAAAAGAAGTTATTTACTGACTTCCTAAAACTCCATCTTCCAATACTGTCGTTTAGGTGAATAGACTTGGTTTTTATATAAACCTTACCATCCAATTAATGTAACAAGTTTTTTTGTGAACGAACTTAATATTTTTATTTGCATAATACAGCTCTATGATAGAGGCCTGTGAAAAGGAGATTTCATGTGTAAAGCTTTCATTGGAAGTTTTACAAAATGAATTGTTCACCTCATATTAATTTTATTATTGAGCCACTTAGAAAGAAATTACAGTTCCTGGAATTTTTCTTTAACAACTACTAACTCTAGAAAAGTGTTTCCCAAAGTATGTTCCATGGATCAATAGTCCAATAAGATGTGATTCATATTGGGTTTCATGGTCAAGGAGCTTAGAGAATATAAAACAGTATCCCCTTCCTGCAGGTTCAAAATGTATATTTATAAGGCTCTAAGAAGTGCTGGAGTAAATAAATTGGTTTATTTTATCTCTCTTCTACTTAACATCTATCAGTATCTACAAAACCAATATTTCAGTTACCACATTCTGGGAAATTCTGCTCTAGAAGATGTCTCAGCAATGAGAGTTTTGTTAATAATAATAGTACCCAAAACTTCTATACAATTAATCAATTAATAATTGAGTATCTCTTATAAGTTATCAGCACTTCTGACAACAACTGCCAACCATGACTGGGGAATTATAAATTCTGCAAGGGCAGAGGTTGTGTTTATTTTGGGTGATCATTTTGTCCCCCAGTGCTTGGCAAAGGCCAGGCACACAGTAGGCACTCAGATATTTGTTGAATGAGTGAATTAATGATGTAGACTAATCCGGGGATGTAAATAATTGCCATCCTCCCCCCAAGATATCTTATTTACGAAAGGAAAGCCCAAAAGAGCCTTAGGCCAATGAACTTTCCAGAAACAAACAAACAAACAAAAGCAGGGTGGGGGGACAATAATAGATCACACTCCAGTTCCACTAAATCGAATTTCTCCTTGGATCTTAAAGCATTTTTCATAATCATCCAATGAGTGAAAGGTTGTTTTCTGATAATTCAACTAGCTTTTTTGGCAGAATTAGAGATCCAATACTTTATCTCATCTAAGCTACAGAATAAGGACAGGATCTATGCAAAGACAAATGCCAGGCCTGGATTTGAGGTAAACTGCAAAGAAAACAAGTTCTTTCTCAACTATCTTTATCAAAGGTGAGATACTTGATGTCTGCTTTCTGCATCTATACTCATAGGTCAATAAGCTTTGAGACAGCTAAGGAAGATTTATTACATTATTATGGATGAATGAGTCAGTGATCAATGAACTGTCAATTTTGCATATAATTTTGAACCCAGGCAATGTTTAATGTTAGCAGTCCTTTAAAGTTTTTTTAAATCCTCAAACCAAAACATGTTCATTTTTAAACCTATCAAGAAAAAATATTCTCAAACCATGAAGTTAAAAGGATAATTTCAGAAAAGGAATCTATTTTATCAGTTAATATTCAAAGACATAAAAAGGAGAGGGTGTTTATGATCTAAAGATACTATTTTTATACAAAAATATATTATGTACACTGTCATATGTGGTTGGTTATATATTATATAATTCCTAAAGCTTTCAAAAAGAAAACACTTATCCTCTAAGACTGCTCTAAAGAAAAAGAGAAATGTATCTGCCTCTATGCAAATACCAAGAAGACTTCTTTTTTAATACATGGTTACTATATTCTCTAAACCAAAATTTGGGACAAATAGACTGACAAAGAATTTGTGCTATTTGAGGGTCTGACAGGCAGGTTGGAAGATAGAGTTTGGGTTCTGAAACATTAGAACTCATAGGACCTAAATTTATCACAGCTGAGCATAATACTGTAACTTGTCCCTGACCTGGAAAATCTAGGTTATTAAATTATTAAGCAGCACAAAGCTTACATTCTCTATAGCTTCACGGCTCTCAAGATTGTTTTGGAAGGGGTCTCAGGAAATTCTCTTTTAGGGCCCAGTCCCCCCAAAACAAGTGGGACTTTGTAACAAGGCTTTCCCCCTTTAGTCACTAGATTTTTCTTGATGTATTGAAGCCCGGAGGTTGTGTATGTAGAAAGGGCAATTAAACGCGGAGGTAATGACGCAGCGTGAGTGTGGGTGCATGGGCCGTGACGGACAGCAGGCTGGTACTGACTTTCGGTAGTGTATTGCAAAGATTTGGTGGGTCACCAGGATGTCCGTCACTGAATATTCATCCAGCCAGTCTTGCTGAACGTCAGAACCACTAAAGCAGCACCATTAATCTCAGGGTTCCAGGCGTTCCATCCAGGACAACTGAAGTAACGGGGTCTTCAACTGGCCTAGACCTCTGCTCTTAAACCTGCTCAGAACTGTAATTGCTCCTGACCAAGAGAGAAGCAAGGCCTGGTTACTGGTGCTGTGCACTTGCTGGAATGGCACTTAACCCTTAATGGGCTGGGGACCTTCCCATTCCTTTTTCTTAGGGCCTGGAAAGGAGAATGATCTAGGCTTGTTTCTATTAGGTGTGTGGTGTGGTCTCTCAGAAGAGGTCTATTCATTTAGAGTCAAAAGGACTTAAACCTGGCTTCCTCTTTGGAAAATGAAAATTCGTCTTTAATAGAAACAACATTAAAATACATGTTTATTACTTTTGTAATATACAGCTCCAATCTCAGAATATAAATGTATATATTCATTCTGGGACACAAGTCAATTCTCACGGATGCATTTAGGGAATCACACACAGGCACTGTGCCCCTCAATCAGTATTGCGTTAACAGTTCCACCCCTGTTCTGCACAAGTTTTCCACAGCATTTTGAGTAAAGCACATTGAGGGTTTCCAAGAGCACATTCAGA
The DNA here is from genome assembly GCF_027409185.1 of Cynocephalus volans. Lineage (NCBI taxonomy): Eukaryota > Metazoa > Chordata > Mammalia > Dermoptera > Cynocephalidae > Cynocephalus > Cynocephalus volans. The sequence goes on along the minus strand of NC_084460.1, from coordinate 84,963,705 downwards.
ATTGACTAAGATTTATCGCAAGCCTTCAGGATCCCAGGCTCTGTGCTGCGTTTCACATATGTAGTGCCATGTAATCTTCACAGCAATACCAACACATCTCTGAGGCCAGTGTTATTTTCAGCTGCAGTTGAAGAATGACCTCCCCACTGATATGTCTTAAGACTCATAGGAATAGTGGTAGAGCTGTCATTTTATGCGACATCCTCTTACCAAGCCAGAGTACCTCATTCCATGAGCCACACTGCCCCCTACAGGCCAGACTGTAATCATAAGAGGACCAATGGGAGAGAGTGGGCGTGGCCACGAAGGAAGATGGAACCAATTCAAGCCAAATGAGATTGAGAACGTCTCCAAACAATCCCAAAGATTTTTCTGGACTTATCTGCAAGGTATGCTAATGATCTCTGAAAAGGTTATCAATCTTGGAGTTTAGAATATACCATTCTATAATTTCTTTCTATGATACCCTATTAGACAAATTACGGATCTCTTAGAGCTGGAAACTAAAAGCATAAGTATTTTATCATATGAAATTGATTAACAAAAATACACCAAAGCATTTTCCACTGTTGTCCTCTGTGCAATAACTAATGTTTTTAAAGTTAAAGAGTTACCCTTTTTTTCTCATTTTTACATCCACAAGTTTCATTCCGCAGTAACAATTGTTATTCAAAATTCTTATTTCTAAAACAAAATTTTTTGTTACCACATGATACATTGTGATATAAGGGCACTTACATGCAAATTACTAACATATCTTAATATTATCTTCCCTCCTGTTGCTCTTTAATTCAGCGCTGAGCAGCTGAGGTTTGAGGTTTTAATCAAAGAGCATTGAATGAGGCAATTTATAAAATCAAATGAAGGCTTTTGTTCTAATTGTTTCATTTGCTTTTTATACCCACCAAATTGCAAAATAGGCAGAGAAATGCATTAACTGACTGCTGCCCCTACAGCCTGACCACATCTAAATGCAGGCTTATTTTCACTATAGTGGAATAGTGTGGAGGAAGAGAGAAGCCTTCGAGCTCCAGCCCAATGTGTAACCCCGGCAAGTCAGTTATCTAAGTCTCATTTTCATCATCTGTAAAATGGAGATAAAAATAGCACTGCCTTTGTATGGTCATTGAAAGGATTAAAGGGGATAATCCATGGAAAGTATTTGCAAAGTGCCTGGCATGTAACAAGTGCTCAGTTCTTATTAAGATGATGAATTTGAGTGCTCACTCTTAAATATTACTATTATGCATTTTAAAGCAGATATATTATAAGCACTATATTAACCATTATGCTTAGCCAAAATAATCAGAGCAGAAGCATGCACAGGCATCGCTCTCAGTTCAGCACAGGGTCTCAACCAGAACAGGGAGCTGGCTTCTCATGTGGTGCTTACTTGGAGCAGACATCCAGGGTAGGCAATCATTGCAGTTATTATGGGCATAGGGGCTGGGGAGCAGTTGGCAAGGCCCAGGACTTAGGCAAGCGCAGGTTGGCCTCCCAGAGAGGCTGTGTTAGAGGTCAGTAGAGGAAAGGCAGGGACTTGGGATATGACAGGCAGTTGATCAGATTCAAGAAGGTAGGCTACAGTGTAGGCACCAGCAGCAATAGATCAACCCCAGAGAAAGAGGGATGAGGTTCAGAAAGCTAGAGGGGCCTAGCAGGAGTCAGGGCCCAGAGAACTCGCCGGGGACCCACCTCACTGACAGCATTTGACTTGGGCTTTTAACACCAAAGTTCCAAATGGACTCATGGTTGTTAGAGGAAGCTCGTCTTTTTATGATAGCCTTAGTCAGTGTGGGCCAGGAGTCATCCTACTCCCTCCATAGACTTGAGGTCCACTCGTTGGAGGGTGGGAAAACCAGGTTGTCCTATCTCAAGCTCCTTGAGTGTGTGTGAACCCAGTGGGTCTGGCAGGCTGGTCAAGGTGGAACAGAATCACTTCCTTTCATTAGGCAGCTTGTCCCCAGGAGGGCTGTGACCCCAGAGGGGTGTAAGGACGAATCTTCCTGAAAAGGGCCCCGGCAAATTGATGATCACGGACAGTAAGACAAGCTTAGCCAGCTCTACCAACTCCAAACAACGAGGCTTAAGTTTTTTTTAAATTATGACTTGAATAGTTTGCCTACCTGACAAACTGGACACTTGGAAACATTCCAACATCTTATATTTTCATGTTTTATTTTATACATTTAGTGTCACGCCACTGCCATCAACACCAAAGTCGTTATTATAATCAACAGCCTCTGTTAGAATTCTGGGCAGGATCTCCTTGCTTTCTGACAGATAATTCCAATAATACCTTTTGAACATCTATTTTGACTCTCCCTTTTTGTAGGCAATCAGGGGTGAGCCAGACTTCCACACCTTGTCCCCAGCGCGCAGAGCTAAAGGATGACGATGGGGTGGGGCAGCAGGGTGCCACTCCCCCATCAGTCCCGCACACCTCATGGGAAACCATACTGCGAGGGATATTTGAGGGAGGAAATCTCCTCTGCTAAGCCACATCAGGGGACCTGAAGGCCAGGCTAAATTAAATAAAGAAGAACCATTAGCGAAGCTGTGCAAGGCTATAAATAAACGTGATGACCCACGAGCGGGAAAGAACATGTGTTTATGCACAAAACAGGTGAAGTGCTGCAATCAAAGTGGCACATCAGTGTTTATAAAGCGAAGATATATTTGCCCAGGATTTCAGTAAGACCAAAGTTAGGCAGCTGTGGCAACACCAACACCATCAGATACCACTGGACTCACCAGCGGTGATAATTGTCCTGAGCAAGGGTTGTGAGAAGGCACAAAGGCAATAAATTCAAACCTCTAACTTACAGCAAAAAACGATTTCTGCTATTGAGTTTCCATCATTCGGATCAAATCTTCACAGTCATTTGATTTGCACTTTCTATTGGCATTCACAGCAAAGGCATCCTAAACACCCAATTTTCACTTTACTACTTACAAATCCTAAATGATGCAAACTTGCTTCCCCGGCCATTTTCCAGTGTGGTGCACTAGCGCCCTCTAGCGAGAGTAAGGTCGGCTAAGCCATTCCCTCCAAAAACTAACAACGTGAAGACTCACTAAATAGTCAATTTCTGCTGTCAGTTAAAAATAGATCTCCTGTCGCTTTCATTTGCACAGCTATAAACCCAACTTGTTCCCTCTCTTTAAAATTTATATCTAGATAAAATTGCTTGTTAAAGAATACACAACACAATCATCTGAAAACATTTCAAGTATGTAACATTTCAAGTACGCTGGTTCCCAATGCGAATACATCGTTTTGAGTGTTGCAAAACCTTTTTACAACTGAATAAATATGATTACCAAGCAGTAAAGAAATATTTTTTGAAAATAATATACTTGTAACATCACTTCATTTCCCTTCCTAACTGTTCAGACTTTCAGTGAGTGGTTTGAATATCACATGGCTAAATCCACACAACTCTAGTTTATAGGTACATGATCATTGATTTGGTATTTTTAAAATAAAGACTTTCAGCAGATTCCTTCATTCCTTAACCCTGTACCCCAGGGTTCTTAAACTGTTGGCCTGTGGGCCAAGTGTGATCTGTAGGCAGGGTCTGTCTACCTATTAAATTTTCTTCCTGGTTTCCAGCATTTAAGAATCTGGATTTCTTCATCTCCTGAAGAAAGAAAGTTGCATTTGGCAACATGCGTCCTGTACCCCGACATGGCAATACATCTCCAGGAGCTGAGAGGGCTGCCCTTCAGGTGAGGCCTGTGTCCTCCACGTAGCCACAGGTACACCTCAGCCCACATGAGCCTTGTGGGTTACTTCCTCGACCCCTGTAGGCATTGCAGTTGCACCCCTCAAGTGTGTGACGGCTTTCAGTTCTAACCCTTTCAACCAAACTAATCTTCTGTCATATTTGCACCACACACACCACCAGAGGCACATACTAAAAGAAACATGCCGCTATAAAGAAACGGAAAAGAGAAAAGAAAAAAAAAACCTCAGTAACAGAGGAATGAGAGTGCACAAATGAGCTTAGGTTGATTTCGAATACAATCCATTTTCGCCCAAGCTAATAAAGTTTACTTGGTGTTTATGAATTGTGTCTTTGTTTTGAGGTGATAAAACCCTCACTATGGGTTCCCAGCAAATAAGCAATGTATATTCTCACTGTCACAAATCACCTGCTCACATGCCAAGATGCCTCTCTTGGAACCAAAGCTCAGGTTATCAGCTGAGTGGCAAGTCAGGCCATGAAAACAGAAACGTGACACTCACGGGAGTGCTGCTGTCAGAGAAGGTGTGCATGCTGACGGAGCTGCTTAGCTTGTCCGAGGAGACGGAGGGCGGGGACGGGCTCCTCTTCTCCAGGGGGTCCTGCCGCTGCAGGTACTCGCGCCACGCTCGCTGGATGCTACACAAAACACAGCACATGCACTGTCACTGCCAGCCCAAAGCCCACCGACTCTGGAGGGCACCAGCAATCTGAAGGGATTGGCTTTGGAGACAGGGAAAGTATAACACATGGAATGTGAAGCAAGGAATCAGAAAACCTGGACCCTAACTCCATTTCAGCCACTGAGAGCGTCTCTCTATTCTACTTGTTTGACTTTCACAGACTTGACTGGGTGATAGCAGCCTAAAAGAGTCAGCCTAGAAAAAGTCATCAGTCAGTCAATCAAGTTTGCACACCTAACTGCACTCTGATTTGTAAGCCACAAAATCTTTCAGTTTCTTATATTTCAAATGAGAATAAAAATAGGCTATTATTTATTCATTCATTCAATATATCATTGTTGAGGGGCTATTCTGTGCCACGGTCAACTGTAGACTCTGGACAGATTGTGCAGTGCACAGCTCCAGGGGTGCTACTGGCATAGACCTCAAGGTGAAGGGTGTCCGTGATGTTGTGCAGGGCAGTCTACGTGGCCAAATGCAATGGCCTTGCTCTGGGGAAAAGACAGGCAAGCACACTGCAGTCACGGATTTGCACACTGTGGATGGAAACAGGCATTATACAATAAATAATCAAAGAAATGAACAGAGGAGACTAAATATCTCAAGGTGTTGTGTGCTATTCAGAAAACTAAAGTAACACGTGGTTAGGTGGCTACCTGAGATTTCACCCAAGGAAGTGTTTTATTTCCTGTGATTAGTTTACTAGTTTTATTTCCTAATCACCAAGGAAGTTTTTCATTTCCTGTAATTAGTGTCAGAAAAAGTCATCTTCTGCTTTTGATGATAGAAATCTCTTCTTAGTATAAGCTAAATGATTTTTTCCCCAACATTGAGGTGTTCACAGGTGGTTAGTGAACACAATGTAACCTCTCCTGGGGGTTAGCCGGACATGCAGACCAATTATCGGGATTTAGTCTTTTAAATTAGTTTACAATAGTTTCATTAATTCCATCACTGTCTCTTCTACACTACTAGCAGCTCCTGATCTTCTATAATTCTTCCACACACTACCTAAGTCATTAAAGTCGGTTCTGTATAAACAAACTGATTTATTTTCATTTGGCTAGAATGGTTCAAAGACCAACAATTCTCAATAGTCAGAGGATATAAAGAACACAAAAATGCTATCATGTTATTGAATCTGTAGGTTTTCCCTAATTTGTTAAGGCCCTGTGAATTATAATATTCAAGAAAAGACCAGAAGCATCAGCAGAAACCTTTAGGACAGAGGCCGATTCCCTGAAGCTATGAAACTTAAACTTCAGGGTCTATTACTCAGAGGCCAGGAGCTTCTTCCAAGTCCCTGTGAGGAGCTCTTCATGGTTTGTATAGATTGTGAATGTAAGATATCTTTTAAGTTTTCTTTTTTTTAAGGACCCTCCAAATTATGTGTACTTCAAACCCCACTAAAGCAGGATCTGACCCTACTCTGAGCTCTGTTTGGTCACCGTTTATTATGCAACGCTTGCTCAAAAGCCATCCTTTCTTTCTTTCTTTCTTTCTTTCTTTCTTTCTTTCTTTCTTTCTTTCTTTCTTTCTTTCTTTCTTTCTTTCTTTCTTTCTTTCTCTCTCTCTTTCTTTCTTTCTTTCTCTTTCTTTCTTTCATTCTTTATTTATTTAGTTAGTTATTTAGTTATTTAGTTAGTTTTCTTTGGTTTAAAGATTTTAAACAGAATCTCAAAGAAAGTCCTGTAAGATTACCTGCCTGAGCTTAGTAGTCTTGTTGCTTCTTCAGGATCTATTTTATTAGACAGTAGCAACAATTTGGAAGCTGTTAATGATTTCCACATTGTGTGAGGCACTTTGCGTCTCCCAGAGCCCAGCTAACAAGTTCTACTACTTGAAGGTTCCTAAAGTCTGCAAACCTGCCCATCAAGGGCTCAAAACATGTAACATTTTAAAAGCACTTAAAATTTTAGAAAATATTGTCAACCCATAGAATACCCACAAGTTTATAAGACTTTGAGGTATTTTAGGCTCCTTTTTTTTTTTTTTTTTTAATAGCCTTAATTATTCAGAAAAATGTAGTGTCCTTTGAGGGATCACATTTTAGCTTGTTGAACGCCAGGGGGCAGTGTGGCCCCTTTAAAGAACCAAACAATGTTGGGCAAAACTGAGGTGAGAGGTTTTCAAGTGAATTTACGCTTAAGCATCCCCTTCTCCCTCCTAGTCTTATGAAATCTGGAAAGTGACATATTAGATTTCCTCAAGTCAGATATTATGACAATATTGTTTTCTTCCAAGTGAATGAATATCCTCCTTTTTAATTGAGAAGAGATGACAGTATTAAGTGCCTTTAAAATGTATGTTAAAAACACCTCTGTGCCCTCTGACTTCCTTAATGCAAGAGCAATTTTACTTTTGAGTATTTACTTTAGAGTCATTGTCCACATATATGGAAACAATTTTACTTAGTTCAAGGCATATTACACCATATATTTTTCTAAACTTAATATATTTTCTATGTACTACTTGTCCTTCATAATCACAGTTTTAAGGTCTGCATTTTAGGCTGGACAATGTCTTTAAACTAGCATCAGCAGTTAAAAATGACAGGCCAGTCACATAATGCTAAGCTGTTACCCTAATTTGTTACACCGTTTTTTTAAATGGTGGAAGCCATGCTAATATTACTTTCTGGATTATAGAAAAGTGTTTATGTTATACACTCTTTACTCCCCTTTGACCACACCTACAATACGACCTTCAAAGATTAAATTGTTCTAATATTAAGCTCTCTTAATACCATCTCCAAATGCTATTTCACAGTAAGAAGGAATAAAAACAAAACGTAGCAGCACCTCGTCCCTGGGTCACAAGAATCATTTTTCAGATTTCTCACCCTCGCTTTACCATAATCCCTACTTACAAGTCTTCTTTATGGCTGCAGAGTGAACTACAGACTACCTTGACATTTTTATTTTTGAAATTAAACAGTGCTATCGATATAATTCTCTAAAGATTGGTTGAACTAAGAGAGCACATTTTGTGTGTTCCTATATTTTGAATTATAAATAAAGTGTAGGGGTTTACTTCTAAACAGATGATAAATGCATTTTTCAATAATTTGTTGACAGGTCAATTCCTATTTATCTTCTCTCATATCAGGATGGTATAATCTGCCTGCCTCTGCCCTTTCTCTACATATCCCCGGGTTTTTTACAGTGCAGGTGTCTCCCTCGTGTGCCCACAGCCACTTGGGGGACTCAGCCTGTGCAGTCCTGGTTCCAAAGGCTGTCCTCACACAGAGGAGTAGAAGAGAGAGCTCTCTGGGAGCTGGGGTGATTAGGGAAGGTTTGAGGGAGTCTTGGTATTTTAATTAGGCCTTGAAGGACGGTTGGGGAGAAAGAAGGAAGCCGTTTGGGCAAAAGCATGGAAGCCAGGGTGCCAGGCAGGAGGCAGGAGACGAGGAGTAGGTAGAGTACGTGGCTGTGAACACAGGAAGAGGATCTCAAGAGCCACTGGGCCAGGCGGGGGCAGACTGGGCAGTCAGGGGGGACCCTGCCATGGCAGTTGGTGGTTACCAGACATGTCAACTTTTCAAAAAGAGCCAGAAATATTCATTTTGTATTGATAAAATTACTATTTCTTATGTGCTACTAAGTAAGATTACATTTTTCAAAATGCATTATAACCCAAGTAGGCTGAATTTGGGGATGGCCAAAAGAGGATGCCATCAAAGTCGGCACATCGAGTCTCAGTATTTTGGAGACAATAGCTAATATACATATAGCTCTTCTGGCGTTTACTCTCCTACTCAGTCCTGACCACAAGTGGGCTGTGGAGAAGGAGTGACTGTTTTCCCAGTGGTAGCTTGAGCCTGCCTAGACATTAATTTCTCCTTCTTTTGGTTTGTTCCAGCACCCATTCTTCTTTGGGAACCCACCAACCCTCCACCATTGAGCTCTAGGTGGGGAAGAGCTTACCCCACCATGACAGAGGGAGGATTGTGCCCTTGGGCTGACCAAGCAGAGGACAGTGATGGTTCAGGGCTGCACCTGTGCCTCAAGCCAGGCCAATGAAAGACTGCCCTGGGAATTTCCTGAGACTACTGAGAAAGGGGCCCTATCCTTCATCTGGAGAGACTCAGTGGGAAGGATGTAAGCCAGAGATGTCCGTGGCCACTTGGTGGCCATGCTAGGAGAGACCACGTGAGAGTGAAGCAGACATGCGGAGAGCAGAGCTTCCCGAGGAAGCCAGATGCCTGACGACCTTGCTTGTCCACCTGGGTCTAGCCGCGCTTGAGGCACACAGTAGCCCATGGGTGTTTCTGTTATGTAATCCAATATTATCCTTTTTACACATACGTTAGTTTGAGTTTCTGTTACTTACAACCAAGAGTCCTGGCCAAGTTTCAGGGAACAAGATGGGAACTAACACTTGGACCAGACCCCTGTCTGCCCATTACACTGACATGGTGCTCCCACCTTATGGCTCAGCAAAAGGCAGAAACAGAGGAACAAGATGGAGGTTTGGACTGCCACGTACTGACTTTGAGTAAGTAGAGCCCCTATCTGTTTAAGCCTCTTTGTCGAATTTTCTACGTGCAGCTAAAAGCTATCCTAGCAGATGTGTCTTGTTTTGATTATTTTGTGTCTACCCCAACCCTGTATCCTGACACAAACTTGCCCAAATGGCAGTAAAGGGCCACTTCATGCAATAAGCAAGTTTTCCACAGAAATTGCCCCATACGAGTATCTCCAGCCTGCTCCCCTCCACTCCAGCATCTGCTGAGCTTGGAACTCTTGGCTTCACTCCCTGCTTTGATTGATGACACCTCCTGTGCATCATGGACCTACGCTTTCCTGGATCTTTCTGCAGGTTTCTTCACCAGCACCTATAACCACCTTGACTGTCACCAACTCTCTCATAGATGAGAATCCAGGCAATGTGGGTCCTGGATCTATAATACTCTTTTCTTTATGAGGACTGAGAAGACACCTTAGGAATAATGCACACAGGGGTTACTGAGTCTAAGAAAGAGAATAGTAGCCCTGAGATGGTATTACACACTGGCCAGTCCAAACACCTCATTTCCAAAGTCTGCTTCCCCCTCTAGACTGTAAAGCCCTGGAGGACAGTGACCACACCATATGCATCATTATCTCTGCATTCCTGGGGATAGGGTAAGTAGGCGGTTAACACATGTATTCTTCTAACTTTGTGTTACAGAAACAGCTCAAAGAAGAAGTTGTTTTATCTCATGAGGAAGTCTGATCAGAGTGACAGAGGTTCTTGCCTGGTTTTCTTTCTCACTAGCTGTGTGGCCCTAGGCAAAATACTAAACACACTGGCCTACATTTTGCTTATCCACAAAATGGGAATAACATTAACTTCTCTGTAACTCTTGCAAGAAGTCAAGGTTAATGTATGTAAGTCACTTAGCCCCAAATCTGACAAACAGAGGTCCTAGATAAATTATTATAATTACTTAAGAAAAGACATATCAAATACTTTCAGATATTTTGAAGTAACATGTACAAATCATATACATTGATACGATATGGTGGATTCCTGAGGATCCTTACTGGCAATATTTTATTAGCCCAAATTGACATAAAAATGTCTGGAAAAGATACAGTTGCATGAAAAATATACACTAGGTTAGATGTTTTTCTTGGAATTTCCCATTAAAAGCTCATTATAATCCTATAAGACAGGGTTAGTGTTCTCATTTCATAGAGGAGTACAACCGAGGCCCAGAGAGATCACCAGTCTTCCCCAGGTCACACAGCAGCTAATAGGCAGAGCTGGGATTTGAACTAGGTTGCTCGAATTCCAAAGTCTGTGCTCTCAGCCACTCTTCCCATTATCTTCTTTTAATTAAACTTCCAACTAAAGTTAGATAGGCATTATTCTCAAAGAATGCAATTTAACAAGGCTTTACTGAGAAATATCTTTAAAATTTTCTGGGGGCTTGTCTTCCTTCTCCAGAGCCTCTCTCTCTCCCCTTCATGCAATCTAAATGTTGTTTCGTCACAAAATCAAATGCTAATAAAATATCAGGAGACGAATTGAACGTATTTAATAAGCACACTTTTAAAAGATGATTTATATTCAATACATCTGTTGTTCCACCTCAAAATAAATATATTGTTAAAATGTAAGGAAAGGATTGCACATGATTAATGAACAACTTTCAAATGATGGTTTTTGCTGGGGAGATCTGTTTTAGATCTCGCTATAAGGTGCAAAGTGTGACCACATGTGAAGGACAGTGCTCGGCGGGATTCGGAGGGTCTGTCCCTCCTCGGTAGCCAGGACTCCCTCCAGCGCCTGTGTCCTGTGCTGTGGAGCTTCATCCTGTGGACCCTGGGCCAGCCTTGGCTCTAAAGGACACATTTATCTTTAGTCTCAGAGTTGCGTGAGGGCCCTCATTTTGGTGCTTTCACTATTACTTTAGCCTTCACTACATTTTCTGACTTGAGAGAGTTGCCTTTGCTTGATCTTCAGAAAACCTGCCTTTTACTCCCCAAAATGCCTTTTCATTAATAGCTGTGCGATCTTGATTGTGTTTGCTCTTTTGACACAGCCGTCTGATCCTCCAAGTCTAAAACTGAAAATTCTCTTTTAACAGTCACATTCACGAACCAGGTAACATACCCTTGCTGACACTTCCTCTAGATTCTATACACTCACACGCACGCACACACATGCACATGCATGCACACCCTCACATGCACACACACGCACACACGCGCACACACATTCTTTCACTGAGCTGCACTTTCCTCTGCTTCCTTCCGCTGATACTTTATGCTGCCATATGCAGGTTCAAGCTGTCTTATAAATTCTTTCCTCTTCACATTGTCCTGCATATGAGGAACCATGTGCCCATCCTACCCCCGTCCTGGGCTTCCCACTTGTGCACACAGTGGAGGCAGCCCACACCTGAGATCAGTTCTCATCTTGCCCTATCATTTATACCCAGAGATTGGCCTGCCAGGTATCCACCATCCCCCCAGGGCTTGCAGGAGCTGGACTATCCAGAAATCTACCACTCTCCCCTCATCAGTGAGGGGAGAGGAGAGTTTTCAAGAGAGCAGATTTCATGGTGTAGTGACCCTCACTTCTCTCTACCCCTAGGGTAGGATAGAAGTTTAGCTGGTCCCCACCAACGGAAGTCGGAAGACTGGAAGAGAAAGCCTGTGATGTCAAAGAGTAGCCCTGGGACACGGACGAGGGCCTGTGTTTCACACTCAGTACTCTGCAGGTCTAAGGAACTTCCCCTAGGACACAGGGATGGGAGTATGCCAAGACCCTCCCTGTCAAGAATGCCAAGGCTGACCAGGAAGGCACCGCTGAGTGGGTCATAGGCAACATCCCTAGCAGAACAGGTGCACAGCCCAATGAGGGGGTACAGACTACACCATTGGTGGGGGATCAGGGGAGACCCAGTGACCCCTCCACTCAGGGTCCCAAGCCTTAGAACTGTTTGAAAGGAAGCAGTTGCCTTGGAGCAAAAGTGTTCCCCATTCATTCATGGGAAACCTGGGACAGCCTTGCTGTTCAGCTCATGGGGGGAGGTGACACCAATAGAGGAAGGAAGGAGGAAGGAGGAGAGAAGGGGAGAGCAGGGCGAGGAGAGGGAAGGGAGGGTGCGGGCTGCACAGCTGTAGGAGAGACCTCGTGTGTGTGGAGGGAGATGTTCAACCTGCCGTGAGAGCTAAGAATTCAATAACCAGATTAGACAAAAGTCACTGAACTGAACTAATTCTCTGATGGGACTCAAATTCTATTACTGGGCAGGATTGACTTTCTCTCCCTCATCCCTCTCCAGTGAGTGGAAATGGGGTTCAGAGTCATTAGAAGAGATAAAAGCCACTCTGTTTGCACCTCACTGAGCTGACTCCTCCATCAAACCAGCAAACACAACATGTCAAATCCCAGGCTCTCTGAGCAGCCTGGAATCTCAGGCACAGAGATTTTTTTTCTGCCTCCTTCTCCTCCAGGCACCTGCCCCTCTGCCTGTACATACCGGAAGTGATAGAAACTAAAAAAGACCAGGGGGGTTTCTAACTCATTTTCTGCATTCAAATTAAACACTCTAATTTTTCATACACCAAGTTTCCTTTCCAGCACTTTTCATTTAATAGGACCTTATCTTAATGAGAAAATTTCTAATGATAAAGCAACCTATGTTTGAAAACTAATACCTTGAGTACTTAGTCTGGCTCACTGCTTACATAAACAATTTGATAGCCTGATCATTGTGCATTTGGTAGTGTCAACAGAGCTTTCTAGCAGGGAACCCAACAGGTTCAAAAGCCATGCTTGGACTTTATCTTAAGAGGTTACTTTATGTGCTCATGCAGAGCAAGCTTTTTAATGACGAACAAAGTTAACACAGATTTATGGGGGTGTGTATTAATATTTGCTTTTATCCAACAGAATATTATACATCTGTTTCATTTCTGTTTCAATTCCTAAATCCAGTAATGACTTACTGCTCTTCAAAGTTGTATACCTCAAGATGCCCTTCTTTGGGGTGACTCCTTTTTAATCTTCCTTGGGTTTTTTTGCAAATGATCAGTGATTCTGGCCAACCTCAGACATATTTAAATTTTTTAATACATGCTTCTTGGAGTGTTGAGCTGAGTGTGTGTGTGTGTGTGTGTGTGTGTAATGTTATAGACACCCTCACAGGCAATTCGTTTATGCACCCTGAAGGAAAATCAGAATGGGAAAGGATCACAGAAAAGTCACAAATAGCTTAAAATTGCTTCCAAGGTGATTCTAATAGGCCCCTTTTCTACTTAAGAATGTTTTTAAAAGGTTGATATTTTGTTCCACCTGAGAGTCTGTCTGACTTTGGATATTATTAGTTTCATTTTTATTAATATTGAGATGCTGTTAGCACTATCTTAATGTAATAGTCATTTATAGATGGAGAAGGGAGCTCACGTTTCGCTTTATTAATTGAGGATAAGAAACAAAAGGATAGGAAGTGAGAAAGTAAGATGAGAAGAGGTATTTTCCTAGAATAATTGGACAAGAGCTGAAATGGAAATGAGAAGGAAGAGGGTTTTTTAAAAAGCGTGTGAGTGGGTGGGGGGGGATGTAATAAAGAGATGGCATGAGGTGGAAATAACCAAGTTGTTCTGAGGTAGAATTAATCAATTTACTAAGATGAAAGAGAGAGGAAAATGTTAGTGGAAGCTGAATAACTACTCAATCTAAAAGGGAAAAACCAAGCAGTGGTGAAGAGATGGCAATCAAATAATTGCCTGTACTATCCAGCAGATGGCGCTGTGTGCCCAGTGAGGCTTTGTTGCTGCTTAGAACAGGTAGAAAATAATGTGCAGCACATAAATGTGAAATAAATGTGTAACTCTTATACCCCGGAATTCCAGGTGTGTTCAGAAGTTCATAAAACAAGAATTGTAGGACTAATTGTCCAGTGTAAACTTTGAAATAACTTACATTTTCACCTTTGATTCCAAGGGCTGTAGATTGAGGGGATATTTTTCAATATTATTCTCCACATCCATGGCCAGCTGGTGACTAGAAACAGAAATAATGTCTCAGTTTAGCTCAATTCAGAAAGTTAACATGTAAAGCAGCAATAATGATAATTTATACTTATTTGAAAAATCCTAATATAGATTCAATTTTGTTCATTTAAATTTATTAATGGAGTTTCTGTTGATGGATAATAGATAAATAAGCATACCATAGAAAGAAATGTTGCTTTGCCTTTTACCTTTGCTGTTCTTTTGATCTCTACCCCTTAACTTAACACTCATAGCTAAGGCATGAAAATCATTTCCTTTAAGAGAAAAGAATATTGGAACATTCAGAGGGAAAAAAACACCTAAGAGAGCCTTATAAATCCCATGATACTGGCCAGCTAGCAAGTTGTAGAAAAGACCTCATTCATCCCTAAAGGATGTCACTGCCATTGAACCTCTTCTTCTTTCTTTTTGTAAGCTGTTTCCAGGCTCCTACTACGAATAAAGCATGGACCTTTGTCCTGGAGAAAGGCAGAGAACTATAAATATATGGTCACCACTTCTAATGAGCTTATAAGACTCTCACTCAGAGCTGCAATGGTCAAGGAGGACTTCATGGAGAAGGTGACACTGGGTTGGGTTTTGAAGAACGGGCAGGAAGAGTGAATGATAATATATGAAGAAGACAGTAAAACAAAGGAGCAAGGTGAAGAAATTCAAAGGCTGTTTTTAGAAAATAAAGAGAGCAATCTGGCAGAAGCAGATGGTAAAAGAAGGAGCATAAAAAGAAAAAAGTTTGGCTAAGCAGAAAACTAATAGTTACTGGTCACATAATGTATACAAATCACTATCACAAACATTCTACATTTATTATCTTATTTAACTCTCACCATTACCTCCATCAATTAGGTATCACTTCTCTCACTGAACAGCTGAGAAAAGCATTGCTACGGGGAAACATAAAGCATTTGGAGCAGGGAAATATGATGTACGGGATGTTTTAGGATGGTTTGCAGAGGGAGTGAGGATGGGAGTGAAGGAAAACTAGTTTAATCTATTCAAATTGTCCAGGTAACGAGCATCAGGATCGTGCTGATATTAAAGAAAAGTATGAAAAAAAAATGTGCTGGAGATATCATAATACATTTTCTCCTTTTCTTTAGCGAGGAATAACCCGGTGGTAGGGAAAACTTGATAGAGCAGATAAATTCCTATATGGCCACTAGATGGTGCCATGAGCCCAAGACAGCTCTGTGGTTGCTTAGCCTGGTTGTTGAGGAGCAAAGAAAACCCTCTAGGATACTCTGTGCCATTTGTACTTAGGGTCCATTATTAATTCATTATTATTCACTCATTCTACAAATATATCTAGTGCCCTCTGTGTGCCAGAAATGATACAAAGCATGTGGGATTAAACGGTGAAAACACTAGACATGGTCCCTGTTTTATGGTCTTGGGAGAAGATGAACTTAAAACAAGTAATTACAAGTGTCATGGATGTTATGAAAGAGAAACACACAGGGGCCTAACCCAAGGTAGATGGGCGTGGAAACTCTCATTTTAATAAGTCTGTAGTCTTGTAGGGACAACAACCTTATAATAAGAATACTTTAAGATTCTGTTAAATAAACATCCCATTACCTACAAACTAGCAAATTGGGCAATAGCAGTATGTATGAGTATGTTGTGGGGCCTGCAGAGATGCAGCAACCAAAGAAACTAGCATTTCCATAAAGAGAAGAGCGCTTTAATAATATTAACAAACGTGCTAATTTGGGGATGTAATTATAAACTACAACAAACTATAAACTACAAATACCTGTTGGTTTAAACTAGATGGCTTTAGTTCATTCCCTCAATAATTGCCTATGGATAATTAAATGATTATATATCAGTAAACTGTGTGACTTGCCAGAGACCTAGCCTGATGCAATATTTACAAAAAAAATGGCAGTCAGCCTAAGGTCTTCCTTAAGTTAATAAATGCTTACCATAAACAATAGAGCCATAAGCAGCCTCCTAATCAATGGCCTTACTGACTGCTCTTCTCTGTTTATGGGCACACGCCAAACTTAACTGAGAGAGAGTGTGTGTGTGTGTGTGTGTGTGTGTGTGTGTGTATGTCTACACAAATGCACTCGATTGGCCCTGCATATGGCCTCAGATAGTCTGGAGTTGCAGCTTCCCCACCCTTCACACCGACTATCTACCACAAAATTCTGTTGAGCATTCAGAATAAATGTAATGTTCCAAGGGGCAATAACCAATCAACTGCTGTGACACCACTATCACTTGACGTATGGTCATTTCAGGTAGCTTAGATGATTTACATCGGCACCTAAGTCAGATACAGCTATAATGAAATTCCTAATCTGCTATTCAATGTACACCAATTTTTCAATCAAATTTGACAGCTTTCAAGGACACAGTCCTTTCCTGAAGCAGACCAGGAAAATCTCCAGAATTCCAGGCAAATGAGTATAGTTGTTAGGGCTGGTGGCCACTGCTCGTTTTCTCTGTGTCCTGAACAAGCATGGGAGGGAAGGTTACCCCCACAGGCCCATGTGCTTTGAGGGGAGACTTTAATTCCCATCCCTGGAATTCCTCAATCGTGACTGGAAGAAATAAGCTTCTGAAACAGACTGGTCGTTTCCAAAAGCTTTTAGCTTCCCCAGACCTCTGGCTAATGAAGAGGAAAGAGGAGGGTGCGGGAGGCAGAAGCCCACGTATGTAGCAGCAATTTTCACATATCTCCCTGAGAGCAGAGAGCTGGGAAAGATGCACGTCAGTGTGAGTGAGAGGTTTAAGATAGAGTTGTGGTCAATTAGCAGGTGAAAAAAAACTGATGGAGTTCATGGTCTACATTAAAATCAATAATGAAAAACCGTCATGGCCAGGTTTAATAAAACAATGGGCTGAACATCACAGAGAAAGTGTGTCCTCAGAGATCTCAGCTGCCTGCGGAGCTTATTGAGTAAGTGAAAGGAATCTAACCTGCACACTGGTTCTCAGCCCCAGCTCCTCGTTAGAATCACATGAAAAAAGCTGTTTCAAAAAAGTTACAAGGGTACTTCAAAGTTCCTAAAAAAATAGGATGGAAAGACAATATGAATCTTTCCCTGAACTTTCTGAAGTGCCCTCATGCTGATGCCAGGGTCTCCTCGCCTGAGATTCAGAATCAGTGTGTCTGGGGTGGGGCTTAAGCCAGGGCCCTTGTGTTGAGCTCCCCGGGTGAGTCTAAGCGCAGCCTGGGTAAAGAAGCACTGACCTAAACCTAAGCTCGTCACAACACTGATCTCCACAGAAGAAAAACCTTCCTTCTTGTGTCAGCTAAAAACCCTTTAGTTATTATTGTTTACATATAGCTAGTGATGTAGGTAGGAGGATTGAACTATTTTATTCTTATTTATTCATGTGAATGAGAACAGGCACAACAAGGATAAATTAAGCCCAGCGGTAACCCAGAAACTTCATGTAATCAAAGCACTAAAGCCGCCCTTCAATGTGGTGACGTGGCAAATTCTCAGTCATGTTGATGGAATAAACCTGAGAGGTTGCCTGGTCCAAACAGCCACCCAGATGGAAAGGGAAGGACGCCGGGACTGAAGGCGCCGTGCTATTGTGGGTTGTCTCGTTTAATGCTCTCTATAGGACTGTTAAGTCAGTACTATTATCTTCAGTTTTAAAGATGAGTAAACAGAGGCTCAGAGTGTTACCTGATTTGTCCACACAAAGCTAGGAAAAAGCAGAAAGAGGAATCAAACTCAAAGTGTTTATTTTCGGGATGTTTCTAGCAACATCTCAGAGGGACTGTCCGTTAGACTCTTCTTGGGCACTTCCAGTATCTATTAGCTCATTTCTTAATAAAGAAATCCATTCAGTTTCTTGGCAGGCAGAAGTTTTACCGAAGTTATCCTTTTTCTGAGTCACGAAGTTGTTTCGTTATAGATCCTACTCATTGATCCTGGTTCTGCTTTCTAGAGCAAGAGCCATTTAGCTCCTCTTTTATAGGAACATTCCTTCAAATGTTTCAGGATAGCTGGTGGACTCCTTCTGAGACTTCTTTTCTCCAGGCTACACATCCTCAGCTCCTTGTAGGAGTTTCTCATGGTTCTAAAACCATCATGATTTAAATTGACTTCTTCTGGTGCTCTTGGTAATGTCAATAGGCTTTTTAAATGTGATGCCCAGAGCCAAGCATGACACTCACTCAGGTTTCACTGATCCAGAGTATATTGGGACTTAGCCAGTGGTTGGGAGCAAGGGCTCTGGAGGCCCTTCAACTGCCTCCCACACCACTCACTAGCTGAGTATATGTGGACGAGTTGCTGAAACCTCTCTGAGCCTCTTTACTCATCTGTAAAATGGAAATGACGCCTACAACAAAATGCTGTAGTCAGAATTCGATGAGAAAATATCTGTAAGCATTCAATAATAGCACAGAGTACAATGTAAATATTCAATAAATGATCATTATTTTTCCCCTTATCTTGATCATGCATGCTTATTAATCAGTCTAATATTATGCCAATTTTAAAAGCCATGTAAAAACGTGGGTTCTGTTAATGCCAAATAAAACCTCAAAGCATTTACCCACAAATCAAAATCAGGACATATCTCATATGCTCTAATTGTTCAATTTTAAAAAAACCTAATTGGAAGAGTTTACTTTTATCTCTTTTCAATGTCATCTTTCTGGTTTTTTGTTTTTTTGGATTTTTGGTTTGTTTTGTTTTAGCTCTGTTTTGTTCCATTCTGTGCTGGTGTTGTGAATGTTCCTTCTATTAATCAGCCTTAGTGTCAGCCTTGCACTTTTTGTAAATTTTAGGCCTGCCTTCTATAAACATCCTGATTAAAAGCCTAAGACGGGGTAAGGTTAAGTTTTGAGCTCTCAGACACACCACCAGAGACATCTTCCAGGCATCATATTACTCTGTTAATCAGTACAGTTGCTCAACTAGCCATAAATCTACCTAACTATATCTCAAGTGAGCCACATTTCTGGGCCCTGACCACAATGATACCATAGAAACTGTCAGATATACTTATTCAATTTTTCCTTAGCAGGCAGTTTTTTGTTTTTGTTTTTTTCATGCAAGCTTTTCAACCTTACAAATGGTTAACTTTTGAAAATAATTTTTACTTACTTTTCAAGTATATATTCTCCATCATTAACGTGTCCTAAAGGATTCTGCAATCTTTTTAGTTCTTCCTGTAAAAAAAAAAAAAAGATGCATCTTTCAAATTGACACCAGGTACTTCTGGGCAATATTTGAGGACAATTGCTAGAAAATTGAGATACACCATTAAGAAAGAGTTCTGGACTTTGCCATGATAAAGTGTTTAAACACACAATATAATTTGATCCTTGATCAAACTAGAATACAATACTGTCACTCAAATTGTGTGATTTTTTGGTCACTAAAGATAATGCTTCCTGTTATTTTTCCAGAGATGGGATATGTTTATATTGATCCACCTACACTCTCCAAATTTACTTTGTCAACGGTATTATCTTTGCTGGTTGCTGTGTAAGAGACTTTGATGAATGTGCACTGGATTTGGCCATTCAATAATCATCCTCTCTTGTCTCTTGGTAACCCCTTCCCTGTAGCCCAAATGCTCACACACACGCATGCACACACACACACACACACATGCACACACAAACACACACGTGTGCACACACATGTGTGCACACACGCGTGTGCACACTTACACGCACACACACATACATACACACTCAGACACACGCATGCACACACACACACATACATATACACACATACACATGTACACACACACTCATACTCCTTCCCTGAATTTCAGGCATCCATATTCTCTGTAATTTCATTTCTCTGGCCACAGGGGTGTGATGGAAGTCGGCTCAGGTTCGTGGTGAGACTGCCTGTCCTCAGTATTATCGATCGCAGCAGGATTTAAGGAAAGCCCACAGAACTGTGTTCCTGGGAAGACCCGCATTCCCTGAGGCCACACCACTTGTCTACCACCACACAAATGACCAGTCCCAAGAGGAAGCCACAATTAGAACTAATGACTCATTTGCCTTTAAAAGACCATCAGGACTAGTCTTCACATGTTTATAACCCACCAGACATCCAAGTCTCCCAAATCTTCCCCCATTACAAAATCTCTTTAAACTCATATGTACTGTACATTCCAGAATTTGACCCAATCACCCACCTCTCCCCAATCCCTCTAATCTTTCCACTGGGCCCCTTGCAACTTACAGTCTGTCATCAGCAAAATCCTCAACTTCTTTGGACATTTTCTTAATTATCTTGTTCTAACTGAAAAGTGGCTTGCTGTTCTGGGACAGTTAAGTTAGAGCAAGAAGATCAGAGAATTGTTTAGAAAAAGTTTTAATATATAGAATATTTTGCTGATGACAAACTTGGCTGCATCCCCAAACACATCTTCTCCCCTGCAGTCTCCTTAGGTGGCCGTTTCTTCCCCACGTGCTACATGCTACATGGTCTGGTGGAGGGATGGGACCCTCCTTGCTTCTCGCTGCTTCCAGATCTTCCTCACTCCTATGAAACCTCAGCTCCTCTGGGAACATGCCAGCTGGTTATCCCAGACCTCTGACCTCTTTTCTTCTCTACTCTCACTCCTCAGGGGACCTCATCTACTCTCGTGGCTCTAAATTTACATTTGCACCTGACCACTTCTCTCAACTTCCTCTTCTGCATCCACCTGCTCACTTGACAGTTCCATGTGCATGTCTCACAAGAACCTCAAGTTGAAAACCAAAATGTTGATTACCCTCCTACCCAAACCTCCTTCACCCTTCCTCCTCATTTTAGCACATGGCATCACTATGCACGAGCTATGCAGAGCTAAAACCTGGGAGCCAGACTTGACTCCTTCCTTCCTCTCACAATCTATAGTCAATCATTCAGCTAATCTTATTGGCTCCACTTTCAAATTATATCTGGAACTTGACCTCTTCTCAGTCTGGTCTAAGCCAACTGTCGTAACCTCCTAACGGTCTCTCTGCTGCCCGTTAGACCACGTCACTCACTTTTCCTCACATCGGCCAGAGTGATATTTTGATATCTGAGCCTTCTTTTTTAATTAGGGTATAATTGACAAAGCATGAAATACATGTACAATACATTGAGTTTTGTGAAATGCATACATTGGTAGAACCAGAGCCCAAAACCATATATAAACACTTTTCTCACTCCAGAAAGTTCCCTGTGCCCCTTTACAACCAATTCCCCTCTCCCAAAGGCAGCCTGCTATCCCTGTAGGTTAATTTTGCCTGTTCTAGAATTTCATATAAGTTTACCCATTCTTCAGTGTCTGGGTTAATTCACTCAACACTATATTTTGACATTCATCCATGCTCCTGCATGTATCATTAGTTTATTTCTTTTCATTGCTGGGTAGTGTTCCACACTATGAATACACCACAATGTGTTAATTCATTCTCCCATTTATGGATATTGAAACTGTCCTCAAATATTACCTAGTATAAATAAAGCTGCTAGGAACATTCTCATACAAGTTCCTTTTTGGATGTGTGTTTTCATCTCTCTTCGGTCAATATTTAGGAGTGAAATTGCTTGCATTATATGGTAAATGTATGTTTAATGTTTTAAGAAACTTTCAGTTTTCTGAAGTGGTTGTACCAGTTTATATTCCAATGAGCAACGTATGAGAGGCTGAGCTGCTCTGCATCCTCACCAACACTTGATGTAGTCAGTCTTTTTAGTTTCAGTCATTCGAGTGGATGTGTGTATCTCATTCATATTTCAATTTGCAGTTCTCTGATAATCAATGTTACATGTCTTTTCATTTGTTTTTTAACTCGGTCACATGAAGGTAGTTCAAAAATCTTGTGGAAAAATAGAATTAAAAGATAACACAAACCTTTCCATGAACTTCTGAAGACCTTTCATATGTCTTTTATTGTGGCAGTTCTTTATATATTTTGGTTATAACTCCTTTATCAGATATATGTACTGCTAATATTTTCTCTCAGTCAATATGTTTTGATGAACAGAAGTTTGTCATTTTCATGTGGTTCAATTTATCATTTTATTTTATTTTATTTTCACTATTTAGTATTTTCTGTGTCCTAAGAAATATTTGTCTATCCCAATGTTGTAAAGATAGTCTTCTTCCAGAAGTTTTGTAGCTTATTTACACTTAAGTCCATGAGAAGTCTTGAGTTAATTTTTGTGTATGATGTGTGGTAGGGATTGAGATCCATTTTTCTCTATACAGTTATGACCATAAGTCTTCTGAATGGGGCTTCTGTATAAATTATTGTTTTTCTGATGTAAAGGGACAGATTCAACTGACATGTGGATTTTGACCTTTACGCTTCCCTCTTCTTCCTGGCTGGATTATAGTAATGAGATCCAGAGTGCAGAAGCCATTGTATCCCTAAAGAGTAAAACCACACATTATAGGTAGCAAAATTGAATGACAGAGGTCTCTGGGACCCTGATGAAATTATGGATCTCCTGCATCAGCTCTTTGTCATGTAAGAAGGACAATCATCTGACTTATTAATCCATCATAGTTACACAAACATAGACAAATGATATACGCTTTCCTGTTCATAATTCTCCAATGGTTTTTCATCAGTTTTGGAATAAAATCCAAGCTCATTACCACGGCCTCAGGGCCTTATGACACCTGGATGAAGTGAGAGAGAGAGCCACATGAGCACATGGGCAAGGAGTACTCTCCGTGGAGTGACAGCAAGACAAACAACCTGAGGAGGGAGCGAGCATGGCTGTTTCTGCAATACCATGAGACCATGTAATGCGAGTCCCCACCTATCTCTAGACCTCATCTCCCACCACTCCCCATGCACCACACCACTCACTCCTCTCTAGCCACATTGGCCTCATGGTATTACAGAAACAGCTGTGCTCACTCCAGATCAGGTCCTTTGTCTTGCTGTCCCTCTGCACAGAGCACTCCTTTCCCGTGTGTTCATGTGGCTCTCTCTCACCTCATCCAGGTGTCTGCTCAAAATTGCTTCTCAGAAAAGCCTTCCCTGACTGAACTCTCTAAAATGTCACCCATCACTTGCTATACACTTACCATGCTTTATGTTTTTATTCATTTATTTATGGTCTTTATCACTTTCTAATATATTCTTTTTGTTGTCGACTTCCTTCTACTGGATTGCAAGCTGCACAGAAACAGGTTTCTGACATATCCACCACTGTAGTCCCAGAGCCTAGAATAGTGCCCAGCACATAGTAGTTGCTCAACCAACATAAACTGCTTAAACTTTACTTCAGGATTTGGAGAAGAATTTTGATTTATTCCCCTGGATTTTAAAGCATGAGGATTTTGAAGTGTGAGAAACCCTGGAACTATGATTGAAGTATTTGCTGCTACTACCTGAAGGAAAAAGATAACACAGCAAAGAGGATGGAAGCAAAGGAAAACAGAGCCAAGGGCCAAGCCCTGAAGATGCTGTGACCTTCCGGATCAAACTGGGGCTTGAAAGCAGCATATTGATGGACATTTCAGTTGTGAGTCAATAGATTCTCTCACTTACTTAATACGCTTTAGGTTAAGGGTTACCACCACCACCATCCCCTACTCCCTGACGATTGAAAGAATCGTGAGAGATGACAGTGTGAGCCATAACCCAGAGCTACTAAATACAACATTCTAAGACAAGCCAGAGAACTACAAAATTTCAGACTGGAGAGTTGTTGTCATTTGCTTGTTTTGCTTTTGCAATGTCTTTTTTAAAAAATCTTATTCAGAAGCCTAGTGGATAAGGCATGCCATGGTCTTTGGTTCCTTTTTATTAAAGGCTGCTACTTTTATATCCAACATAGGCATAACAAACTCATATGAAGAACATTTCTGCATCTTCTGCAAAATTGCTGTCTGCAAAATACTATCCATTTTGCTATTGGATCTCTTTTATATATAATGGAATAGAAGAAATACATTTTAGAATCCAGTATTATGGGATATTTGCCTCTTTTGATATAATAGTACACTTCTTTTCATCGACGATAACAACTCGTAAGTCTTACAAAGGTCATTTATTAGCTGTTAGAACCTTAAGCTAAATTAAATATTCAATTGCTATAAGTATTCTCTCTAGGCTGTTAGTACAATTAATACCCCCCTCTTTCATTACATGATATGTGAATATCTTTGTTGTTATTTTAACTCTCTTGTGTGTGTGCTTTTCATAGCAAGTGAAAGCAAATAGCATATAAGCAGAGTATATATGATAAATAGGTAGGAAGATAGAGATAATAGGTGATAGATAGATAATAGAACATCCTCTTCAATCTTATACATGGCATTCTGTTTTTATGGTAAAACTTACTCTTCAACCTTTTAGACCCTGGTTTATTATTCTAGGAATAAGTCTCCCCATCTATCCTCTATTTTCCCCCGCTCCTCCCACCTAATCCTTCCTCATGTCCTACCCCACCTCCAGTGACATACGCAATAAATCCAGATCATGTAAAGGGTCAGGCTTGAAGCTGCTTTTATACAGAAGGGAAATAGTTTGAATGACAAATCTTGATGATTCTTGGAACCAGAGGTGGATTTTTAGGTTGTAAACTTCTTCTTTGCCCCTTACATTATGATTAGGAAAGAGGTCGAGCTGTTGGTAGTCCTGGAACTTTCTTCTCTATGAGGTGCCTGTGGCATGCTGTCTTCTTTCCTTTTCCCCAGGGGTTTGGAGGGCAGGAATGAAAGGGTTTCCCACTCTGTGCCAACCACCCTCTTCTACTTGGTTATTTTATTGCAGGGAGCTTGCTGGGTGGGGAGGGCTTTGATGCGGTACTTTATTCAATCTGACTATTCATGTTCTAGGAAATCATATTAAACATAAGGTCAATTACTAACAAGAGCTTTCTGAACAGCTGCTCTGCTGACAATTTGGAGGATTGATTTCATCATTTGGTTATTTAAGCTAACTATACAAAAACACTTCAATTCAATTGGCCTGGAAGTTCCGAACTATGTCCTCATTTTCTCAGAGATGGATAAGCAAGTTGGCTTGCTCAACAGATTGTTGCTCGAAGTTTCACTCCTTGAGAAAGTTTTAATTTACCCTTAAACACATATACAAACTGGTGTCTCCCATCACTGGTTTCTCTCATTAGTCCTCTTTGTCTCTGATTTCATATCTGGCAGTGCCATTTTCCTACTGGAGACCATCAATAGCTCCCCATTGCAGTCAGGATGGATTCCAAACTCCTCAGCCAAGCCTTGTTTGATGAGCCCAGCTGGCCTGTCCCTACTCTGCCTCATGTGTCCCTGCACACAGTCCTTCTCTAAGTCTGGTCAAATGAAACTTCACAGGATCCCAGAACTCACATGCTGTCTTATTGGACATTCAGTGACAATGTGTCCACAACTCTTCTACTGGCCCACCCCATTCTTGCAGATCCCATCTTTCCCCTTCTCCATACAGATTTTCCTAACCCCACAGGAGGGTGGGGTACCCCACTCTGCTGCCTCAGCAATCTGCAGTGACCCCTATTCTAGCATTTCCTCTTTACCTGCCTCCCTCGCTCAACTCTTCGAGGTCAGGGACGGTGACTTCTTCACCTTGATGTGCCTATTTCCGAAATGAGGCATGTAAGAGGTGCTTAGTAAGTGTCTGTTGAATAAATCAATTGAATGTGTTGCTCTAAGACGAAAAGAAGCTTTAGTAGCTCAATGGTCCAAAAAATCCCCAGAAGTTTTACATCCTCTGCTGATTATTCTCTGCCCCTCCAGATACACTCTTTACTCTTCTCCACTCTCCTCTGTGCCCTGGGAGACTCATAATTTTGGACTTTATTGATCAGGCCCCTTTGTTCTGTGGCTTTTGGGAGCATTTGAGTAGTGGCAGGCACTGGCACGAGATCAGAGGGTGGGAGAAGAGAGAAGTTGGAGTATTTATTCTCTCTGCTCTGCTCTCTTGCTGGATCATAGGTTGGCAATAATGAAAGTCCAGAGTTCCCACAGGGTGGCCTCTCCTACAGGCAGTTCTTCCCATATTCCTGTAACCACTTCCTTTTCTCACTCCTCCAAGACCTTTCCTTTCCTTTCTTCCCTTCCCTCCCTTCCTTTCCCTTTTTTCTCTTCCCTTGTCCAGTCCAACTATTGAGAGTCCCAGATGCTTTCCCATCCCTTGTGGTTTTCCCTACACCCTGCCCACATCTATGTAAAAGTCACTTCACTAAACTCTTCCAATCACACTTTCAAATGGGTGATCTGTCTTCTTGGATCCTGGCTGATATGCCCCAAGAATCCTAAACTGATTTTGTTTGCCCTATTCTTGCAATTCCTTTTCTATGATCCAACAAATTCAATTAATAATATTAATTCATGTTGATTAACAGAAGGACATGTATGTCTGATGACTGATCCCAATAGGAGAAGCTGTCCCAACCCAAAGGCTTGAACCCAACTTTCTGGCTGAGTTTGACACACCAGATAATGGGACAAGTTCTACCATGCTCTATTCAGCTTCGCCCTTTTTATTTTTATTTTTTAATTTAGACCAAGCCCCTTTGCAAAGTACAAGTTGAATTATTCAAGTACAACACAGACACACAGCATTGCAAATCTCTTAATCCCATTTCTCCAAATGAACTCTGTTATGAGTGGAAATGGAATACGGGCTATACTGTCATGGTGAATAAATAATTGACCACTTGCCATGCTTTCCACTGTCGAAAGAGTTGTTCTGAAGTAACTTGGGTGTGAACTGTCAGAATGAATGGTGGATATTGGATTTTGCTCTTTTGTGTCTGGTTTCCCCTCCCCCCTTAATCCTGCAGGTTCTCCGCCTGTCACAAGCAGTTGGAATGCTGCTGAGAGATTACACAAGCTCATCTCTGAGGCTACTTAGTCCCTTGATCTGCCCAATAATGAAACACTGTCCTCGTTTTTTCTGCCCCACCACTTCTACTGTCTAAACAATCAGGGTACGTTCCTTGGCCAGGTTTAAATCAGAAATCCAGTCAACGTTGCTTTTTCTCTAAAGCACTCTTGTGTCTAAATGTCAACCTTTAAACTTTTCTGACTTACACCCTGGCCATTTTATTCCCAGCATATTTCAGAGCGTTTAAGATAACTTAAAATGTGAAAACAATCTGCAATTTACTTCAGTGTGTGGCTATGGGTGACAAAATCTGTGCCACTTACATCGATCCGTTTTTTATGATGGGAATAATTCCATATTAACCTGAGGGTAACTATTTAATAAAAGTTAAAAACCAAAATTACTTTTGATGCTTTTCACTATTCAGTCATTCAATTAAATTTCAACAGGCTTCCTCACCTCTCCCCACACTCTCTTTTTTTAATGGAAGTGTAATAAGGGCACTAAAAAAAGGGTTCCTAATGTTTGCATAATTTGGAAAAGTAGAAGACGTAAAATCTATACTAATTTTAGCTCTGCATCATTAAACATGAAATATTGATTATTGCTCTTTGCAACAGAATTTATGAAGCTAGCTAGGCTGCTGTGTCCACATAAAGTGATTCTGATGCTTTGCCCTCAGACCTCAGCGGCTGTAAATGATGCTCCTTGGTGACAGCTGGGAGGCTGACATTCAGATCCACAGCCTGAAGAGATGCATTTCCCAGATTAGACCAGGAATGACCCAGCTGTGTAGCCCAACTTTAGAAAATTAAATTGGAGGGAGTCCAAACCGCTGTTGAAATAACTGTGTGAATTACAATGCTTTCACGGGCCTTGTTATAATGTAAATGTGCTTTACAATTTACTGCCATTTCCCTTCTACCCCTGCTGTGAACATGGGCATTAACAGTCATCTCATATATTTAAAGGCAAAAAGCCATCAAAAACAAAATGGCAAGATTCATGTTTTCTCCCTTTGGAAAGCAAAGACTAAATTCCTTTCTTTTTTTTTTTTTTTTTTTTTTTTCCTTTTGCCATTTTTTGTAAAAAGAGCATACATTTTGTTTATGTATTATGCATTATTATTTTTTTTTTTTTTTATGGCTGGCAGACCTGTAAATTTCACAAAGGGAAGTTACTTTGCAGCTGAACATGAATTTCTTTGGGAAGAAAAAAATGGCTAATAGGCCATCAACAATTTATTTAAAGGATTCATTCAGAGTTAAATTATGGGCACCTGAAGCATATAGGCAGTAGATGACTTACAAAGAGATTTGCAGGTTTTAAGCACTTTAAGGACATTTTGAATGTCCAGTGAGCTGTAGAGGGGCTATGATTTTGCAGCAGCAGTCACTGAGTGAGGTAGTCCTGGGCCTCACTGTGCTTGTTCACGGTGGCATTGCTATTCACTGCCTCATACATAGTAAACTTAGAAACTTAGACATAAGATATGACGTGAGAATTGTTGTGATGGCTCATTCTTTATTCTTGTTTGATCAACCAGGCTGTGTTCATAGGCAGCAGAACATAACAGCCTTTGGCTGCCAAATGTGAGGGCCAAATACCTGACTTCGTTTGAACAGATGCCAAGTGGAGACAGATTAAGTAAAAGCCCAATTACGTCTGTTTGAGTCATTGTCCTTGGTCACCTTGGATCTGAGTGAGATTTCAGTCCCTGAGATTCTCATGGAGTAGATGGGAGCTTCTAGAAGGGTACAAATACAACCAGGTCACCTAAGCCAGCTCTTTGCCCTAATCTGAATAAGCAAACAGCCATCCAGCTGCAGTGAATCCAGGACTGTCAGGCAGGATGAGCCAGCCGAGTATTATCTTTGAAAAATACCCTTCAGGCTTAAGTATTCTCTTTCTCCGTTCCCTAAGATGGGGCACGGTCTCAAGAACTTGGGCTAGTTTTATATCACAGACATTCTCAAGCTATCATTATAGAATGAAGGCCCAGCTCATTACAAAAAGTCTAACTGCTTCCATTGTTTTTTATTTTTTATTGAGACTTAATTGATTATACATATTTGTGGGGTACAGAGTTTACTATCAGTACTCATGTGCAATAGGTGATGGTCAAATCAGGACAATTAGCTTGTTCACCATTATGATATGTAATCATTATAACCACTTCCATTAAATCTAGGATACAACAAATGGAGACAATGTTAGTAATAATTTTAAAGTGGTCATTTTACTCAAAGTTAATTCAGCCTAACAGCAGGACAACACTGAAAATTTAGCTGGGATTGAAATACTATGTACAACCAATAGGGTGTAGATATTTTTGCATCTTACATATTTCTGCATTCTGAAAATAAGAAAATCCTACAGATCATGCTTCAAGCTGAGAACTCAAATACAAATAAGCACATAAGCCAGCAAATAAACACCTCTCTGAATGCAGACAGAATAGCAAATGTGGATAAGTAAATCCATACACCAACTCCAGGTTTTCTGTGCCAAAGAACAGAAGAAAAAAAAAATGCAGGCAATCAGAACAACATGTAACTCCCAAATCGTTTATACATGATTCTGAAATGCAATGCATTTCTTTGTAGTGTAGCAAACACCATCCAGATTAGATTTTGTGCTTAGTGCAGTTGGAAACTGAGTTTGCATTTCTTATGTACTCACCAAGTGAGACTGTCAGGAAGCAACCCAAATGCATGCAGGGAAGCACTCCTAGCATGTTCTGCAGCACCTCATGTCTGTCCCTCTCCTCCTTTCCATTCCCTCCACTCCCACCCTTGTCGAGGACCTTGTTAACTCTCACTGGGATGTTCCATTGGGCTGCCTAATTGCTATTCTTTAAGTACATCTCCAGTAATTTAACTATCCTACTCATAAACCCTACTGCTAGCCTAAACAAAAATGATCTTCAGGACTAAAAATACTCTCTACTCCCAGGATTTCTCATTTTATACCTTCTGAAATCATTCAAAATTCACCTCAAATGTGATTTTATATATTTTAGTATCTCTGCAGCTAAGTGTGTGTCATTTCTTGAAACTACTGGTATTACTACAACACTTATATTTTACTAGGAGCCAGGCACATTGCATAAATTACCTTAAAAATTATGATTGCAGCTTCATAAAAATAGCAAAAGATGCAATTACTATTTCCATTTCTTGGATGAGAAAATAGAAGAGATTAAGTAATGTGTCCACGGTCTTACAGCAGAATTGGGATGCCAACCTAAGCAGTCTGATTCCAGAATCTAAACTTTACCCTCTCCACTCTATTCCCATGCAACAGCATGAGCAGTATCAGAATCTCACAACAGTCCTGGTAAAGGAGAAGGCAAGATGCTCTGCAAAGTACTCAGATTTATTGTCTGAACCAGACGTGTCACCTACCTGCTGTCTGATCTTGGACAACTGGCTCATTCCCTCTAGGTCTCAGTGCCATCATTTGTAAGATAATGACAATGCCTACTGCACAGTGTTATGCCATCCCTGTGTTGCCCAGCTCTGCTCCATTCTGGCTGTGTGATCTCAGGCTCTGTGATCCCTCTGAGTCTCAGTTTCATCATCTTTAAAATGAGGGCACTAATTGAACCAAATTCTGAGGGTTGCCCTGAGACTTGATGATTAAAAATCCATGAAAATCATTCTGTCTTGCACCAAGCACATATAGGTGCTCAACAATGTTAGTTATTTACATTTTTATTACTATTATTATATCTCTCCAGCCCCTTCAAAACATGGGCATGCACCTAGACACCTTCTCCTGCCTCACTCTAAACCCCTTTCATGTTAGTCACCAGTTCTGTCAATTCTATTTCTTCATTGTCTCCAGAACATGCCCTCTCTATTTCCACTGTACTTAGTTGAGGATTCACCACCTGCCAGAATGAGCAACTTGGACTGCCAACCTTGTTAGGACAGTCACCTGCTTGCAACGCTTCTTGAACCCCCTCACCTAGCAGGTAGAGTGTAAGCCCTTGAGCCTGGCAGGATCTCATCCGAGGTTCTGTGTGACCTGCCCCATTTGTCCCTCCAGTCCCTTCCCCTGATCGTTCCCCTCCCCCTCCACTTAATCTTCTTGGAACATACACATGTCATTAAAACCTTGGGTTAAGATCATGCACTAAAAAACTTGGAATGAGTCCAGACTGGCATGAGTTTAAATACAATAATAAAGAGAATCTTTTTTAAAAAGAAACAAAAGACTAGTAATATATTATGATGTATGTATTATCATCAAATAGCACAATATCACCTCAGTTACCTGGACAGCAGTCTCAGAAAATTTTATACATTAAAACATATCTCCATACCTGGACATCAAGTCCTCTGAACACCAAAAGACCCACCACACGGCTCCTCGCCTAACCCCACCCATTTTACCTAAAAGTCATTTAGAACTTTCTTTAAAAACAATTTTTAAACAAGCTTAATTTTATTGCTTCCTAACTTGCAGCAAATAAAAGGGCTATCAGAAGACATGAGATGAGGTGATCAAAAACTAGATGTGGGAGAAAGAGAAAGAAAAATTTAAAAGTTGACATTACATTTTTGAACTATATTTTCACTAATGTTTAAAGAAACATTTCTGCTGCCTGGAATGTTACCTCCTCTTGAAACCTTCCTGGAAGTCCTCCCAGTTGTAAATTTACCCTCCCTGAAATCTTACAGCCAGATGTGTCTATGCTGGGTACAGCCCTTGTGTTACCCGTATAAATTTTTTTTATATCTGATCTCCTCTACTATAGCCTAAGTATTAGAAGCAGAGTCCTTTTTTCCCATTAATCCTAAGTATCCTTCCAACTTGCAAACCCTGATGGTTAGTGGTGTTGAACATTTTTTGTATTGTCCATTTGTATGTCTTCTTTTGAAAAATGTCTGTTAAGGTCTTTTGCCCATTTTCTAATCAGATTATAGTATTTGGGTTTTTTGTTTGTTTTTTACTATTGTTTGAGTTTCTTATATATCCTAGATATTAACCCCTTTTCAGATATATAGCTTACAGATATTCTCTCCCATTCTGTAGGTTGTCTCTTCGCTCTGTTGATTGTTTCCATTGCTTTGCGGAAACTTCTTAGTTTGAGGTAGTCCCATTTGTCTGTTTTTGGTATTGTTGCCTTGAGTGTTTGAAGACTTACCCAAAATCCCTTGTCTGGTCTGTTGTCATGAAGCATTTTCCCTATGTTTTCTTCTAGTAGTTTCATAGTTTCAGCTCTTATATTTAAGACTTTAACCCATTTTGAGTTGAGTTTTGTATATAGCGAAAGATATTGCACAATAGAGTGAGAATAGTCAATAATAAGATAATGTATATCTCAAATAGCTAGAAGAGAGGATTTTGTATGCTTCCACCACAAAGAAATAATAAACGTTTGAGGGGAGAGATAAACTAATTACCCTAATTTGAGCATTACACAATGTACACATGCACTGAAACATCACACTGTACTGTATAACTATATACAATTATTATGCATAAATTTTAAAAAAATATTTTTTAAAAACTTGCATACCCTACTTCTGGCCAACTGGGGTGCACCAGCAACAGACCAGGGATTCATGGAGCCCGAGGTCAAGATGCATCTTTCCAGGATATCAAGTTTACTCCATGGATAGCAAAAGAATGATTTTAAAATGGAATACAAAGTTGGCATTAATTTTAGAATTAAAACAGGAAGCGTCAAATGAAGTTTAGGTTTGCATATAGCTATTTTTTCCTACATTCCACAACAACAATATATACACTCACTATTTTCTGTCTTTGAGGTTGCTGGGTGGAGAATTTGATAAGCATTACCCTAGTTAGGATAAAGAGTGAATATCTTTTTGTATTTTTACAATTAAGATGTGTGGGAAGTGTGTAATAGTATAATTTCTATCAACAATGAATAAAGTAAAAGAAAAAATAGTACTTGGAAGGTAACATTTTTATTTTAAATGCCACAGGCCTTTATTTATATTTCTCTAATGGCACTCATTGGTAGTGAGGGAAGAAGGTGGAATCCATGTACATGTAATGCCTTCTTCTGTGAGACCATGAACTCATCACTGTACTTAGGAAAGGGAAAACTCACTTCCACACCTGACTGCTCATCACGCCTGGGGATGCTGAGCTTTCTGAGCTTGGATTATGATCTCATGAGTACATCAAGTATCATAAATTTTAGCATCTAACACCATTCTAGGCCCACGGCAATAACTTGGGTGTTAAGAAGAATATTTAATAAATATTCGTTAAAAGAAGAAAGAGACACTTAGGGGTTGAACAAGGGCCACAACACAGAAAGCATGAAATTGAAAATAGAACTTGAGAAAGAACATGAAAAAGGGTGCTGCAAGCCAGCAGTCTTTCCTTCAGACATTTAATCATTGTTGCATTCATTATTTAACAGAAATGTAATCCAGTATTAGCCACTGTGCTAGGCATGCACATACAATGAGGGAGGGAGAAAAGACAGGTAGACCCAGCCCTTGTCCTCCTGTAGCTTGGAAAGCCCAGTATAACCAGAGGAGGAAAGGAGTTGTCGAGGACTGTTTTTATTTAAAATCTGACTTAAACGTTTTGACATTCAGGACTGAACGCAGATCAGTTAAATCAGCCTAACTCTTCTGGCATAACAACAGAACTTGAGAAGATGGTATTCCAGAGAGTGCCAAGAAAAGGTGAGGGTGCCCATGTGCTCATGGTGGACAGTAGTTGCTCCTTACTGGCTGACTGGAGTGGCGTGCCTGCGTGCAGGGTGCAGAAAAGGTGATGGAAATGCCACCAAAGTTGACATGTAAAATTCCAGGGCATGCCTATTCACTAAGAATGACATTTATTGACAGAGACAGAGACAAGGCAGGTAGACAGACAAAAGAACAAAAGACAGTGTGCAAACCTGCTTTGTCACGTGATGATAACATCATTACAAATAAAAATGCCCACTTACCCTCTGCATATTATAATCTATTAACTATTAAGTGCCACATGTGTATAGGAACACCAAAGATAGATCATGCAGAAGATTGTCTTTTTTCTATAGATTCATCCATTCTAAACCGAATGTTAATTTTCTTGAATAGAGAAACCCACATGGAAGGGAAAATGATATTAGGTTTATACAGACAGACTATCACTTTTCAAAACTAACAAGAAATTCTCAATGACATGACTTTCTTCTTTCTGTTCATATGTGAAATTCCCCATCAGTGCACCATTACATTTCATGATCTTGGCGATTGCCCCAAATTGCTTCATAACAAGTGGGTGAAAACCTTGATAAGGAGAAGTATTTTATTCTAAACTGAGATATGTCAGAATTGTTATTTTTCCTTCAGACAGCTACAGCAGAATGTTCAGAAAGAACACCTATGTCCCAAAGAGGAAATTAAACCTCAGTTGAGCTCTCTGCTATTAAAACTATTACATCTTTTAGACATGTAATATCTATGTGCTCAAGATATTGACACAACTGTTATCTAAAAAGCAGGTAGAAATACACTGAGGGGAAAAATGAGTGGTTTTCTAAAGGTGGAGGATCTGGAAGTAGACAGCAAGTAGAATAAGAAATTGTT
This sequence comes from Cynocephalus volans, assembly GCF_027409185.1. NCBI lineage: Eukaryota > Metazoa > Chordata > Mammalia > Dermoptera > Cynocephalidae > Cynocephalus > Cynocephalus volans. The sequence goes on along the minus strand of NC_084460.1, from coordinate 84,929,397 downwards.
GGAACAAAACACGGAATGGTGTCTCTACTGTTCAGGAGTGCCCCAGTGCACAGCTGCCCAAAGTTCCCGTCCCCAGCCTGCTGACTTCTCTTCTCTCTTCTCCCTATTAAATTGACTTACTGACTATCCCTTACCCCTCTCTATTCAAAATTGTCACACTCAGTATCTGTAAAGTCTTCAAATTGAGGATGGCATCCTGTATTCTTCAATGACTCTGTTCTTAGACTTCTGACTGCCTGCTCTGTGACTTCCATTTTCCAACCTATGCTGAAAAAGTTCTTCTGAAAATGCATTCCTTCTCTGATTAAACATTTATACCATAGTCTTTGGGCAAAGTTTTCTCCTCTGTTATGTGGAAATATGGCAGAATCCTCTTTGAGAAATGTTCCAATGCGAATCAGCAAGAGAAATCTGATGCACACATCAGGCTCCGACCAGCTAGCATTAGTTGAGGGTCCATTCTGGACCTGGCCATTTTCTGCCATCAGCAGTTTGGAAGGGCTAACATGGGGAGATAGTCATCAAATCCCTAATGTCACACTTAAAGTCCATTTCAATAACTTACAGCATTTATCCAGATGCAAACTGAGTGAGACCAAATGCATTCTGGAACAGTTCCTTAAGGGAAAGATTCCTGATATTTTCCCCAACCATTCCACACACAAAGTAATAAAGATGCTCACTCTAGGTACAAGGGTCTCAAAAATATCAATATAAATGGTTACAAGTTTTAATAGACCTTGGAATCCAATTAGCTATAATTTCTTGGTGGCTAAATAATTTATGGTAATTGCAAATTCATTAGATAATAGTACACTACAGCCAAATCTATGTTTTTCCTTATATTTTTAAAAACATGCATTTTCAAGGTAAAGCATGGCATTTTCTATGTTCACTGCTACCAAAATCATCTAATTTAACAATTCAGACTGCATCCCATTACTTAAACCTGGATCATTTGGAGGTCTTCCCTGTTAATGCAAAGACATAAACCTAGGAGCATTGCACATCTCATTAAGCCCTCTGATTTCAGCAGCTGTCTGGTGTTAGCTGAAAGCAATCCATAGCGTGAGCTTAAATGGTACCTTGATCACCTCTGCTCCACAAACAAAAGCAAATCCAGAGAATGTCCACATACATGCACATGCACACAACATACACATAACATACAATACTTACATACAACATGTATAGCTCAGTGAATTATAAGGTAAACAATAACCATCACCCAAATCAAAAAATAGAACTTCACCAAATAAGTTGGAGGCCCTTTAACTTGCCCCATCCAGATTATAACTCCCTCCCTCCAGAACTAACCACAATCACAACTTACATAGTAACCACTTCCTTGCCTTTCTCCATAGTTTTCCAGTTGTGCATTCTGAAATACTATTGTTTAGCCTTGCCCATTTCTAAAATTTTTTATTTTGGAATAATTATAGATTCACAGAAAGTTCCAAAAAAATGTGCAGATGGTCCCACACACCCTTCACTCCTCTTCCCCTAATATTAGCATCTTGTCATAACTATAGCTGTGACATACTAAGAAATACATGAGTATATTTGGTCTCTGCCCCTGGTTCTTAACACAGAGCTCCCCAAACCCTTGTAATGTCCCAAGTTATAGTGGTGATAGGAGCATCTTTTGTTACAATATATGGTGTTAGTCCTGGGCTCCTGACACGAGAGCTTCTAGAACCTTGGAATCTCCTGTGTGATGAGTGGTTTTTTGTATGCTAATGAGACGACTAGTGGCTGGGCCTCTAGATAGCTTCAGGATGGGGGCTGGTGGCCAGAGGAACCAATCCTGTGATTGAAGGGTTGAAACTTTCAGCCCACCCCCCAACCTCTGGAGAGGGGAGAGAGACTGGAGATTGAGTTCAATCGCCAGTGGTCAGTGATGTAATCAATCAAGCCTGTGTAATGGAACCTCCATTAAAAACCCTAAACAATGGGGTTCAAAGAGCTGGTGAACACGTGGAGGAGCCGGCAGGGTGGCACGCCTGGAGAGGGCATGGAAACTCCACACCCCTTCCCACATACCTTGCCCTATGCATCTCTTCCATTGGGCTGTTCCTGAGTTGTATTCAGTTATATTTTTGTATAATTAACCAATAAGTAAGTAATGTGTTTCCTTGAGTTCTGTGAGACATTATAGCTAATTATCAAACATGAGGAGGGGGTCTACGAACCCCCAATTCGTAGCCAGTCAGTGCGTGTAGGTGGCAACCTGGGTCTTATGAATGGCATCTTCAGATGGGGACAGTTTTGTGGGACTAAGCGCTTTAACCTGTGGGAACTAATGCTAACTCCAGGTAGATAGTATCAGAATTAAATTGAATCATACGGCATCTAGTTAGTGTCCACAAAGAACAAGGGAATTGCTCGGTGTGGAAAACACATCTGTGTCAGGAATGTTGTGAATATAGAGAAACGGGTTTGCCTTTAATAGTACACTATGAAAATTATGAAATTCACATTGATACGATTCACAGAGCTTGTTCAAATTTCACCATTTATATATTCACGTGTGTGTGTGTGTGTGTTTATAGTGCTATGCAATTTTCATCACATATGTAGCTTTGGGTAACTATGAGCACAATCAAGATACATAACTATTCCCTTACCCCTTACAGGGGTAGCTCACTGTGCTACCCCTGTATAGCCACAACCACCCCCTCCTCTCCCAAATCCTAACCTCTGGCAACTATGAGGGGACTTCAAAAAATTCATGGAAGATTCGTATTCCCCTTTAACTCTATTTTTCCATGAACTTTTTGAATTACTCTCATATTTATCCTTTTTTCATCTCTATGATTTCATTATTTCAAGAGCATTCAAGAATAAGTTTTTACACCATGTAACTTTTGAGAGTGTTTTTTCACATAATGTAATTCCTTGAGGTCTATTCACATAGTGTCCATCAATAGTACTGTTCCTTTTTATCACTGATTAGTATTCCATGGTATGAATATATCACAGTTTAACCATTCATCCATTGAAGAACATTTCGACTGTTTCCAGTTGAAGGCTATTATAATACAGTTGAATGCTATTATTAAAAAGCTGCTATAAACATTCATGTACATATTTCTGTATGAATATAACTTTTTATTTCTCTGAAATAAATTTCAAAAAGTACTATTTATGGGTTGTATGATTAGTGAATTTTTAATTTTAGGAGAAATTATTAAGCTTTTTCAGAGTGACCTTATCATTTTACATTCCCACCAGCAATACATGAGTGATCCTGTTTCTCTGCATTCTTGCCAGTATTTTGTGTTTCCCATTTAAAAATTTTTTGTTGTTGTGTATGTAAACTTCTTTTAATTTACAGATTCCCCATGTATCTTTTTCTTTTTCTTACAATTTGTTTGTTGGGGAACCCAGGCAGGTTGACCTGTAGATTTCCCAGTCAGGATTTTACTGAGTCTATGCTCATGGTGAAGTTCAACAAGAACTAGGTCCAGAGGCTTGATCAGATTTTGTGTTTGATCCTTTGGAAAGGCTTTCAGTGGTGGTGTGGTCTTTCATAAGGAGGCTCATAGTGGTCTGGTGTTCTTTTTGTCTCTGATGATAGCAGCCATTGTAGGTTAGTATCTAAGTCCATTTATTTATGGGGGGTTGCAACTGGTTATGTGCTAATCATATAATTTTATTATATTTATTATATGGAATAATTTTATAAAGACACTTTCTTTTATTTACTATTTGCTTACACAGTAGTGCATTCATATAGAAGAAGCAGAATAAATCTCGATTATCTTTCTTTGCCAATTTTCAAGATGAAGTGGTTCTCTGTCATCCTGCAAAGATGGCCAATTACTTTTTCAACATCACTAGGAATTCACGAATGTAAACAACTTTGATTCTTTTTTATTATTATTATTACATATTGGGTGCTCCTAATTACTATTGTTTTCTTATTAAAACACAGATTGTTTCATTTTGGAATAGTGGGAGCTCTTCAAGTTGGCTCCCAGGTTCTTTTAACCTGACCCTTGTAGTCTCTGACGACTTCCTGGCTAATTTGCTCTGACAAAATGGCTCAGGCTTACATATCTCCTGCCACAAACTCAGATCAGCCATTTCTTCGAGAAACCCTTGTTTCTTTTAGTGGGAAATGATATTTTAATATCATAATCTGGGCAGTAGGAATGATTATTATTACAGCATTTGTCATTATTTCTAGGACTTTCCAGCAGGCAGATGTTGGGACTCAGAAACATGGCATTTTGGCGTGCTGAGTGCTTTGAATGAAAGGCAATTGAAAGGCCTCTGAAGTAAGGCTCAGAACCAAGGTCTGTCTTTAACCCACCTTCCACCCCGCATCTTTCTGATCCTCTTTCTTTCCTGAAGCACTGAAAGGGGTTTTCTCTGAAGTTCCCTTATCTAATTAAAGAAAGGGCAATTGTCTTAAAACTTCTTCCCTAGAAATCTCATTTAATCACTAGGAAATATTAACCATTGGAGAAGAGAAAAGACTAAAAGCTGTCACCATGCCAGACAGAGTTGTCATCTATTCTTCTGAGGGCAGCTCTAAGAGATTACCTGGGAGACCTTATCTACAAAAATAAGATGACTTTTGTTCACAGTGAAGTTCCACCCGTCACTTTCCCACAATTTGCCACCACCATTCCCACAGCTGAGGAACTTTGTCTCAGGCCAATTGTCTGTTCTTTGAGCTCATTCAATTCCCCTAAAAGTCATTTACAACCCCTCAAACCGCCTACATTTCCCCCATCTCCCTGTTCCCTATGAAAAGGGCAGTAAAGATTGAATCACCTGGCCCTTCTTTGAATCTATTTTATATGGCTCCTTTGCTCATGCACATTAATAAATTTGTATGCCTTTTTTCCTATTAATCTGTCTATTGTCAGACATTTCCAGTAAACCTTTAGAAAAGGTATAAGGGAAGCTTTCCCTCCACCCCTACACAGAGCCAGAATATATACAATAAAATACATGGGTTCATCATGATATTTCCAATTCAATTTCAGGACTGCAGGGTTCTAACTAAGCCTTTTTTATAGTATGTCTGTGTCTCCATCATCTACTCCAAGGTTCTAGTTCTCAAGGACAAAGGGAGTGACAGAATTAGTATATTGCATATTCATCCCACAATTCTATTATGCACACAAGAGCTGACACACGTAACATTACTAATACTACTATCGCTGTGATTACTAAAAACAGTTAAATTTTTTACATATACTATACTAATTTTTTAGCCCCCACTTCTTTCAATAGTTTTATTTTATCTACATTGTTGAATATGGTCATTACATATTACGTTTTCTCCCTTTTGAGCCTGTTTAATCTTAATTTTTCAGTGAGTATATATTGAATGCTTACCAAGCGTCCTTAGGCTCATGTATCTCTAGCAGTTTTAGTGGTCTGAAGATTATTCTCTAGTAAATTTCTCAAGAACTCTTAGAAACAAAATTCCTAAAGTTCTTATATGGTGATAAGAGTTTGTGCTCTCTATACTTGGAAGTTTTGTTTTCAAGTACATAAAACATTTGACGAACATTTTCTTTACTTGAGCACCATTTTCTTCTGGACTAATGAAAAATCTGATGATATCTAACTTTTACCCCTAAATCACATGTTCTTTTTGCCTAAATATTCAATGGCTATTTTTCTTTTTTTAGTAAAAATAATTTTACTAGAATATAGCTTGGTATTTATCATTCTGCATTGATACTTTCAGGTACACAAGGACTTCCAATATGTAATTTCAAATCATTTTCTATTATAAAAATGTACAGTATACAGCATGATGTTTTGATATACGTATCCATAGTGAAATGATTGCTACAGGTAAGCAATTTAACTTACCTATCACCTTCCCTAGTTACTTCCTATTTTTCTTTTTGTGGTAAGGGCACCTAAAAATCTAATCTAGTAGCAAATTTCCAACATAAAATACAGTATTAACTATAGTCCTCCTGGTGTGATTAGATTTCTAGATTATTTATTCTATGTAACTGCAAGTTTGTACCCCTTGAACTCCCCTTTTCCTATTCCTCGTAACCACCATTCTACTCTCTGCTTCTATGTATTTGACTTTCCCTTTGACTTTCTTCCCTTTTTTTTCTTTTTAGATTCCACATATAAGTGAGATCATGCAGTATTTTTCTTTCTCTGATTGGCTTATTTCACTTAGCACAATGTCCTCCAGTTTCATTCATGTTGTTGCAAATGGCAATATCTTCCTTTTTAAGGCTAAAGAACATTCCGTTATGTGTGTGTGTGCCCGTGTATATATTACATGTGTATTTTGTGTATACATTATATCTGCACACACACACACCACAACTTCTTCATCCATTTATTCACCGACAAACACTTAGGTTGTTTCTGTATGTTGGTGATTATGAATAATGCTGAAATGTGGGAATGCAGGTATATCTTTGAAGTACTGATTTCGTGTCCTTTTTTTATATACCCAGAAGAGGGAATGCTGGGTTATGTAGTAGTTATATTCAAATTATTTTTCTATTTCAAGAAAGTTTTCTTTAATTATAATTTTAATATTTGGTTCCCTTGCTTTGATTTTATTCTCTTAGGAATTGAATATGTTGGATTTTTCTTGCACATTTTCAATATTTGGCATACTAGCTCAAATCTCTTTTTTCTTCCACTTTTTTATTTTAAGCATTTTCCTATTTTTTACCCTTGATTTCTCTTAAGGCACTATCTGTGGGATTATTTACTCTTGTGTATCTTCTATTTTAGTGTTAAATTCTAAAATGATTTCTTTCCCTTAATTTTTTCTTGTTTCCATCACTTCCCCGTTGGAGAGCTGACCCTAGGATAAGCCAACCAGATTGAAAGGGAGTAGATGGAGTTGAAATTACTTTTAACCGAGGGTCTGGTTTAACGGGTTGAGACAGCAGCAGCTTGTCTTGTAACTTGGAAGAATTTGGACCAAGGGGAAAGAAGTAGAAAGCTGACAGGTGACCCACATTCAAATCTCCATGAAATCTTTGAGATGTTAATCAGGGCATTATGTGCCTTTTAAAGCACTAGTGTTTGTTTGCCTGTACTTAAAGAAAGTGCTGTAATTTATAATGACTATTCTCTGCAGGAAAAAACTCAAGGACAATCACCTTCATGCCCTTCCCTTCAGAATTCTAGAACTGCAGCAGAGACACTTTTAAAACCAAGTTTGCAAAAAAAGCATTACTTAACCCTGGAGTTCTCTTGTCAAGCATCTATGATGTTAGGGAAAGGGGCCTGAAAATTATGGAGCATCTGCCTCTGTCATGCATCTTACATTGATTATATTACTAAATTCTCCCCCACAAGCCTATGAGACTATTTTAATCACCATTTTAAAGAGGAAGAAATTAAAACTCCAAGAGGTTAAGTGCATGCCTAGCATCACACAGAACAGTGAGCATTTGAATCCAAGCCTGATCTAACTCCATGACCATAAACCACATTACTTCCTGTTAGAAAATTTAAAAACAAAACAAAACAAAACAAAAAAACAGATGTTGTAGTTGTTTCTCTGACTTCCTAAATTACCTGCTCTCTGCTCTCTTATTCTAAGTTATCTTTCAGATGCTGGCAACCTGACTGTTATTCTCTCCATAACACACATATTTCCTTTGTATCCCTAGGTTTCTTCCCTGAACTCAAATTCTGAAATTACAAAACATGTATTTGACAACTGATGTGGAAGCAACATGGTACTGTGACGATTTCAGTCCAGAGAACTGGAGACCTCAGCAAGTCACCTGAACTATCTGCTCTGTTTTCTCATTTGTAAGACAAACAACAGCAAAAAACCACAGCCAGCAGCTAGCCTATGCAGCCCCCAAATCTCAGTGTTCTAAAGTGACAAGGTTATGATTTGCTCATGATCCACGTTCATCACGGACCCCCACTGGGTGCCATACTTTTGTTGTACTAATGTTGGAACGGGACAGCACTCTCTGGAGTGTTTCCAGGCCCCATGACAGAAGAAAGAAAAGATTGTATTAGTTTGCTCCAGCTGCCATAATAAAATCAACAGACTTGGTGGCTTAAACAAACAGAAATTTATTTTCTCACAGTTCAGGAGGCTGGAAGTCCAAAGCCAAGGTGCTGGCAGGTTTGGTTTCTTCTGAGGCCTCTCTCCTTGACTTGCAAATGAATGACTGTCCTGTAGCGGTGTCCTCACATAACCCTTCCTGTGTGCACATACTTCCCTGGTATCTCTTCCTCTTCTTGTTAGGACACCAGTCTTACTGGATTAGGGCCCTACACTTATGACCCCATTTAACCTTAATTACCTCTTTAAAGGTCCTGTCTCCAAATACAGTCACATTCTAAGGTAAGTTAGGCTTCAACATATGAATTTGGGGGGGGACACAACCCAGTTCATTAACAGACAATGGATTGGTGCATGGGCTCTATCCTCATAGCCCTTCTCTCATTTTTAACCTGCTGCAGAGGCTGCCTTTTTAAGTCTGACAAAGTGAGGGTAAAAAAGGATTATCAAAGACTCTTAAGGGAGCACGTGTCACAGAAATCTCAGGTACAGGAAAAATGAAAGCACACCGCTTGTGGCCTTGCCCCTTGTCCATTAGGTGTTCTTCATGCCTCAACAGAGAAAAATTTCAGAAACATAAAGGGCAAAGGGAAACCTGGCAAACTTCTCTAGAGATACCACTGAGTGCAGAGGAAAGCATCCTACATAAGCCTTTCTCCTTCACTCACCCAGGGCCTCCTCCAGTGGGACGGACATCGACAGAGTATTGCAGGCTTGGACGTGAAGTGGAAATTATGAAGAGTCTTTTCAGCCTAGACCAGAGGTCATTTCTCAACTAAAAAAATAAGAATCAGCTAATATGTAACTCTTGATGAGTCTAGCATATTAAGACAGGGCTACAGGTCAATACAGTTAAAAGGAAAACAAAAATCTCTAGCAAAGGAGAGATCTTCAATGTTTTACTATAAAAACATTGTGATCCTGTTTAAAGATCTAAAATTGGCTCTCTTTTCAAGTATCCTTTTGAAGCTTTCTAATTTATGACTACAAAATCTACCTTCACCTCTTCTGCTCAGCGTCAAATGGTCTTGTTTCTCCTGAGCATCTAGAGGTTGTCCTCTCTGTCGACCACAGGCCAACACTCAGAGAGGGCCCTACACGTTCTCATATATAGAAGGCCAGTAATTTTGATGTGTTATGCAATTGAAATGTATTTTCCAGCCTGTGGTTGAGGAAGACTCCCTTCCATTCTTCCTGCAACACAATTCTTATAAAGAGTAGTTTCCTTTTCAATTCTAAGTTTGAAAAAAAATTCTGAGTCTGCGGTTTTATTTTTCACAGTACCCCCAGAGAGAAACAATGTATGGGGTGTCCTTTGGTCAGACATACTTTTCTTAGAGATTTCTGATGGAAGGTTCTAGTGGATATAGTAATGGTTCCCAAAGATGTCTCTGGAGCTGTGCATGTGTTACCTTACATGGCAAAAAGGACTTTGTGAATGTGATTGAGTTAAGGATTCTGAGATGAGGAGATTACCTTGGATTATCCAGATGGGCCCAATGTAATCACAAGGGTCATTATAAGAGGGAAGCAAAGGGGTCAGTGAGAGAGAGAGACATCTGAAGATGTTACAAAAGATTTGAAGACACTGGCCTTGAAGATGTAAGAAGAGGCCGCAAACCAAGAAATGCTGGAAAAGGCAAGGGAATAAACTCTCCTAGAGCCTCCAGGAGGAACACAGCCCTGCTTACCCCTTGATATTAGCCCAGAGAAACCCATTTTAGACTTCTGTCTTTCCAAACTGTAAGATAACACATTTCTGTTGGTTTAATTTGCCAAACTTGGGATCATTTGTTACAGCAGCAATACGAAACTAATGCAAAGGTTCACTCCAGACAGTCCCCAATAGGGTTTGAAATAAAGAATTCTACCTGCTTTTATGCTTACTCCACTGACAATATAAATGACTCTGAGACTTAATAACTCTCAGATCCTTTTCCTCAGGCCATGTCACCTAGGGACTTTCAAATGGTCTGATTAAGCTACAGGTAGATTCTGACACTACTTCTTGCCCTCTCTTCTTATATAATAGACAAAATGGTTTAAAAAACTCAGTGACACAGTACTGCACTTTCACCTTTCTGATGTGACCTCTAAGCCCATCCCAAACATGCCATTGACCAACTTGTCATAATTTTGCATCTATCTGTGTGTTTAAGCTTCTGCCGATGTATTTCTCTCTCTCTCTCTCCCTCTCTGACACTCTTTCTCACACACACACACACACACACACACACACTCACACACACAAAAAATTTCCTTTTTGGGAAGTTGTGTCCATCACTGCCCCTAAATTTCAGTATAATCCCTGGAGCACCCCAAAGTGGGAGCCAGCCACCATGCCCCTAGGCCCCTGTGACCCTATGCTCCCTCACATATAGATATTTATCCAACAATATCTATTTAGAACTCATGGACTCTGGAGCCAGACTGCCTGCATTCAAATCTCAGGAACTCCCCTTGTTAGCTGTATGACCTTGAGTACTCAATTTAATGAATTTCTTTTCTTGCCTAATTTTATCGTATTTAAAAATGGGAATAATAGCAATAACTACCACATAGGGTTGTTTATGAGACTTGTATAAATATATAATATAAAGTACTTAGGACAGTGACTGTCATGCAGTAAGCAATACTAATTAGCTGTAATTAGTATTATTATTGTTGTATTATTACTGTGTGCCAATTACCAAAACTATGATAGTGAAAAGAACACAGCCCCTGTCCTCAAGGGGCTTTTTTTCTAGTGGGAGAGTCAAGTAAGGAGAGTGGCCAGAGTGACTCAGGGTAATTGGGACAGAAAACAGGCTCTGGGAGCACAAAAGCAGATGCAGAACCCAGTGGGTGGGGAGGGGGGCAGTCAGGTAAGGCCACTCAGGGAAGGTAAGCTCACAGCCAGGAGCTGGGAAATGAGAGGTGCTGTTGGCCAGGTAAGTGGGAGAATTGGGGGAGGAGGGGTTGTGATGTGTGGAGTAGACATGAAAGAGAAAAGGACAAGAATGCTTTGGAAGTGGGAATTAAGTAGAAGGATGTTCCCTGAAGGAAGCACAGGATGTGTACACAAAGGAGAGTATCTTGGGTAAGAAGTAACTCCATCTTAATTTACTGAAATCATGTGAGTTGAACCCTGTTTTCAGTGCAATATGCAAATTCAAGATCATTATTCCTAAATAATATAGATTGAGTGAGAATCAATGCTTTTGATTCTTACATGACAGAAATTATACATCTCGCAAACTTGGGCCACCATGATTAAGTCCAGACAACCATATGATAATGCTCAAACATGAAAGATATAATTCTATTTTTCTAAAAAAAAGTCTTGAAATATTTTTTAGGGACCACCCTAAAATCTGGGTGACAACTCAGTCATCCAATAATAAAAAAATAATAATTTATTATTGTTTATAAGAATGCTACAGAGCAAAATTTCTACAGAGGTTTTCAACCCTCATTGGACATTAAAATTACCTAGTGAGCTTTTGAAAATTACCTGTTCCCAGGCCTCATCCCAAACTAGTTAAATCAGAATATCTTTGGTTTTTTTGTTGTTGTTGTTTTTGGATTGGGGTTTTTTAAAAATTTTATATAAGGGGATTTATTTGCAAAAGTCAAATTTTATGTACTCGTTCATACAATCACTCAAATCTCATAAGAACGAGGGTTACTAAATCAGAATACCTTCGGATGGGACCATTTCATAAGCATGTTTTAAAGCCTTCCTAGGTGGTGGTAATGTGCAACCAGGTATGAAAATTACTGATTTAGCATTATCTATGAGATTTTTAGAGTTCTGAAATATTCCAAACTTTTTTATTAGATGATCTATTCCAATTCGGACTACTGTTTCAGCTCAGATTTGTTGGGCAAAAAAGGGAGAAACAATTGAGCTCTTAAATTGGTAAAAAGGGAGCTACTATTTCAATGATTAAATTGATTTTGCAGTTGAACTTGTCTTTTTACCTTCAGTATACTCATAAATCAAGTTATTGACTTATATATTTTTAAGTCACTTTATTTTGTTTCTAAAGATAACTTTAGGAGTTGTTTTGATAATATCCTTCTGACATTTTATTGCATTGCCAACTGAAAACATTGCTAATGGGAAATGGATTGTGTGTACTATGCATTCATTCATTTCAAAAACTAAGAAAGAAATGTATGTATGTCAGTCGAGAAACAAGCCACAGGCTGCAGAAAAATGTCTCACTGAACAGAAAATTAGGCAATGGGCAGGAAACAAAGGGCACCATAATGGAAACCTTCTAAGCTTGAATTAAGTTACTGACTAATGAGGACCCTGCAGGGAACAGTGGTAAGGGGCTGGATGTTTATTAAAGAACTGTTCGGGCAAATTACCTGACTGATAGGGTTGGTGGCAAGTCCCCTAAGATCCCCCTTATAAGGCAGGACCTAAGGGGCCATTAAGCAATTCAGACGCGCAAGCATCTGAAAAGACAGTAATTAAGAAATTTTCTTTACTGTATTCCAGGAGGAAAAATAGCAATATTCATCAAAATAAAGATACTTCAGAAATACACCTTAAGAAATTAGACCTGGTTGACAGTTTGAAAAGAAAGTTCTTTTATTTGCTGTTCACTTCCAACAGTGACGTTCAGATGACACGGTGACAATGGGCACTCAGTAGTAAGCCCAGTGCCTGGAGTTAGCAGAAGGGAGTGGTGGTCCAGAAGCTTCTCAGTTCCTTTTCTGGGTGAGATATATATATAAATGTATACACACACACACTCTGTGTATATGTATACACGCACACACACACACTTCGCACACACACACTCTCTTTTTTCCCCCAAATCTCTCCCTCTTCAAGAATAGGGAGAAAAGCCTCCAGTTTCTATGAAAAACATTCATATATTCATTCATTCCATATGGAATTAATGAGACATTTGCAAGTAACATAAGTCATTCTAGGGCCTGAGTGTACGACAGTGACTTGAACACAGCCCCTATTCCCAAGAGAAACTTGGTCTTGTAGGAAAAACAAACATAAGACAAATGATTACAGTGTAGTGTCGGGAAAATTGTGCTTTGCTGGAAGACAATGCATTGCTACATCCAGCACATTCTTTTTTTTTTTTTTGTCATTTTTTCGTGACCAGCACTCAGCCAGTGAGTGCACTGGTCATTCCTATATAGGATCCGAACCCGCGGCGGGAGCGTCGCTGCGCTCCCAGCGCAGCACTCTACCGAGTGCGCCACGGGCTCGGCCCCCAGCACATTCTTCTTGGTTATCTGGGTCTGTTCATTGCCTTTGAGCTATTTTACAGCTCTGCAAATTGTAGATAACTGATAGAAATGCAAAATAATCCTTACCTACAGACACACAAACACTGTCCTGTCTAGTACAGGTTCAACTGACTTTCCTCTCCCACTGAGAAAGAAGTCAGTTTCACCTCCACTTGTGTGTTTATTTCGATATTCCTGATTTGTCGATGTGTCTGTTTTTCTGGGTCTTTGAGGTGGTCATAACAACTTTGCTGGTTTTCTCATTAATGAGTTTAAAAAATCTTTAATATGTTAAATATTAACATAAATTAAATAAAATCTTTCAGTTTTAGACATGCATGAGAATTGTGATTTTTGCCCTTGGTGGAGGTCAGGACATGTTACCCTGCAATATGGCAACTTGGCATATTGAATATTTGAAGCTGAAGGAATTTGAGAAACAGTATGTTCAGGAAGGGCTTTCTGACCTTCCCCTGAAGCAGGTCATAAAATCTCACGTGAGAGATGCACTTTCTATTCCTGGAGGAAAGGAGCCTCTTTGTCTCTGAAGACAAGGAGATGCAGAGAGAAATCTGAACATGCCTTGCTAAGTTTCCCCCACTTGATTTCTTACCTCATACCTCTTTGTCTTATATTTCTCCATGACTCTCTCCTTTTCATCAAACCTAGGGTAAAAACACTCAGGTATAGCCACTTCTTGGGGTCTTCATTTCCTTATGAAAGCTCCTGTGTCATGTAAAATTTATATTAAGTACATTTGTATGCTTCTCTCTTGTTCATCTGTCTTTTGTTACGGGAGTCCAAGAAAAGAATTTAGAAGGACAGAGTAAAAAGATATTTTCCCCTCCAACACCATCTTTTGAAATGATCTTTTAACAGCAGATTTACCATCAGGGTGGCAGACTGAAAAGAGGTAGCAATATTCCCTCTGTCTCCAAACACATGGACTTGCTGGATAAACTTTTTTTTTTACATTATAGATGCATAGCCAGACTCAAAACTAAGAAAGGATAACCTCTAGCTGCCAGAAATAAAGAAGCAACCGGTAGTTATAACTATGAACCAGAGCTGAAATCCTGCAGCTCACAGGGAAAAGAGGTTGGACACGTTCCTTACTGCAGGCACAGTACCTGGTTGTAAGGTGGAAAGGGTCCCTTTCATAGGGCTGGGAGCCAAAAGGAAGTTATAATAATGAAGAAAAATCATTTCCGGTAGCCTGCCCTTGGCTACGTATAGAAATTGAGTCACTGAAAGATGGGGACCTAAAGCCTATGCTATGTAGGTGAGGCACCAGAATTTGAATTACTCATTTGATTAGAAACCTCAAGCCGAGAAATTAAATTGAAAAATCATGCAGATCCAGTGAATTCTGTAGGACCCTAATAGGAAGACTCTTTGAATAGCTCAAGAAAGGTATGCTGAGGGTAGAACTAAGGCAATGGCAGCAAGGATCTAGAGAAGGTGGGATGGAGTCAAGAGATCTTTAGGAAGCCAAACAGTTAGAGCTAGCCCAGGTTGTACAGGAAGAAAAGGGAGCAATGTTTATAATAATTCCCAAGTTTTTGACTCCATTAACAGAGGGAGTAATGGTGTCATTAATAAGAATGGGAGGGCTGGGAGTAGAGGTGAAATAGGTCTGGTTTTATGTTTTATTAGGTAGTATGAGAACCCTTTCGGCCACGCCCCATCATGGCGCTGGCTACCCTTCTCTTCCGCCTTCTCCTTCCCGCAGGGGCCACAATACCTTCCTGCCTGCGCGAATCGCACGCCAATCAGCGCAGGCTCCCTGCTCCTGGCCCCTTAGCAACGCAATCCATCCAATCCCTGAACGCCCCATGTCCTCAGCAAACCTATCAGCTCTCTTCTAACCCTATAAAAGCAGATGTGCCCGCTGAATAAAAAACCTTCTCCAGCGAGCTGCCTTGTGTTTGTGTCTCATCCTTTAACTGGTGCTGAATTTTATTCCTTTCATGTTTAGCTCACATTGAGTTTAAGATCTAGGTGGACATACCAAGCAGGCAGGTCTGAAACTCAGGCGATGGTCCAGGCTAGAGGTAGAAATTTGGGAATCAGCAGGAGTAACAGGAAGAAATGAGACTTTTCTCAGAAAGTGTGTCAAGTGAGAATTAAAAAGGAACAAAGACAGAACTCTGAGAAACATGAACATTTAAGGGACAGGTTGAAAAAGGGAAACCCACAAAGTAGATTGAAAATCAGCAGCCAGTTAAGTAGGAGGAAAAAATAGGGTCACGAGAGCCAAGTTAGGAGTTTCCAATAAAAGGCTACAAATGATAAAGAAGATAAGAATCGAAAACTGTCTACTGGTCTTCACAAGTAGGATGACGCCAAGGTTCACTCCTCTGGTCTAGTCACATTGAGAGCAAAAGCCAGGTTTCAGTGGCTGCAGGGTAAATTCCTCTTTCAGAGCCCTCTCCCTCAAAAGTTGGCTTAGTATGTTCCCTACGTGTATTACCCCTTTCAAAGATTGAGACCTACAGAGATGAATTGCCAGAATTCATTCATTCACCAATGCAATTAGTAATTATTGAGCACCTACTATTATGAAGAACTCTGCTAGACAGTGGGATGTATGAATCTATAAGACTCAGTCTTTAGTAGCAGGAGTTTAAGCTGGATGGGAGAGGAAAATAAATAATTACAGTGTAGGGCATGCTTTGCATAGGACCTTATGGGAGAATGACCTATGATAGCCTAGAAATGGGGTCAGGAAGCATTCCCAAGAAGTCATTTCTCGACCTAATATAAAATAATGCTAACATTTATTGCTAACATTTATGCAGTACCTATCAGGCACCAGGTTTCATTCTAAATACTTCTAAATACTAAACATTTAACTCATTTCATCTTTACAACCACCCCACAGAGTAAGCAATATCATGGTTCGCACTTTGTGGACGACCAGACTGAGGTACAGTGGTTGACTGGCCTAGGATCACACAGCCAGAAAGTGATAGTGCTGGGATTTGAACCCAGGTATTCTGCTTCCAAAGTTCACGCTTAAAAACCACCAAACTACACTAAAACACAGCTCAGAATCTGTTCAGTGAATGAGTTGGGATGGGTGGTCCTAATCCAAAAAAGGGCATGCATTAAGACAAAGAAACATGGAAGAAATTGGCACAGTTATTGTGGGTTTCATTCACTACTCCCCTGGGGAAAAAATTCTGCCATGGCTTACATCATTCTGGTACTATCCGCTATCTAATTCATATTGTGATTTTTATTTTAAATTCAGGCTATAGATTTATTCTATCAACAGTCAGACACTTCTCTCCTGACCTCCAGCTGCCTTCACCCCACTCTCCACCACATGGACTTCTCTGCCTCCTTTAGCACCTCACATGGTCTCCCCTTCCATTCTCCCCGATTTGACTCCAGCTCTGACAATTTTCAGATTTCACTCCCAAACCTCTCTTCTGTCTAGATTGTGTATCATCACTCTGGCATTCCTTCCAAAACTGTCAAGCAAAGAAATAGAAGCTTGATGATCCACACCACTGCTTTCCTTCTAAACGATTCATCTGCAAGTCCAGCCACTGAAAGGAGTTACAATTTATTGCCATTTGAATAGACTCATAATCTCGCTTCACTGTTCACTGGTTATTCAATATTTATAACTCACAATTGACAGCAGAGTTGTCAATTGCCATTCTTACTAATAGATGATCCTTAATGTTCATTTATTTAGAACTGAAAACAATATTTTCAGTTTCTAAACTTTGTTCTGCATGGGCACAACCTGCCCCTCATCTGAAGTGTGACCAATGGGACACTGTTTAGAGTGAAAGGGAGTTCTATTAACTATGACATTGGGCCACAGGCTTGAACTGGAGCTGTCCTAGGCAAACCAGGATGTATGGTCACCCTAATTATTTACATAACCTCCTTGTTTGCTGTGAAATTTTTTGTTAAAATAATGTTCAAATTGACCAGGATAATTTTAAGCAACAGATTTAAATTTGGAGGAATGAACATGAGACCTGCCATTACTCTCATTCTACTTCCTGTCCTTCCTCACCCTCAGTTCCTTCCTTCCCAAATCTGACACCCAGAGAAGATCATTTCTTAATCTTCCTCCAATGTAATAAAATTATTTTCAGAAATAACTATTTGATATCTATTCATAATCATATTTTCTTGATTTATTCTTTAGTTTTCAAACAATTAACAATTTTAAAAGAATCCATTTCGATTTTAAAGATATTCAAATTTAGTAAAATATTTTATGTGTAAAATATGTATTTACCTAACAAGAATAGTACCCCTTGCAATTTACACTCTTTTTCACTGTTTCAAAATTCAATAACAAATAAAAATTCAAAGTGGTTGCATAGAGTGATAGAATTGATATAACTCAAGTTGTTTCATTGTCTTTTGAATGCATGTGTGATCGTGGATTCTTATGAATCTATTATTTACACGTGGAGACATAAGCACCATAAGAGTCAGAGACATGAACAGCACCCAAAGTGACTTAAAAGTAATTCCCGACCACTATACACTTGCCCTCAAAACAAGCACTAATTGAGTCTGTACATGTCAGGGGCCAACTGTGTAACTCGAATTAACTTCTATGTAGAATACAACATTTATTAGAGTCTAAGTAATAAAAATGTGCTAATTTGATATTTACATAAATAGTATTAAAACTCAGCAGTATTGCAGCAATGGTTTAAAACTTAAATCAATGAAAGATTAGTGCAGAGGAACATTTTATCACTAACATTGTTTCAAATTGTTGGCCCTTGGTGATAAAAAATAAAAAGCAGACTGATATATAGTTGGTTTTATTATATTTTTAAATTCCCTATAGCCGACGCACCCCTTACTGTCTGCTCTGGGCGGACCACTCCACCCGCCCACTCTCGGTGGGGCTCTGCTTCCATAAGCCCGTGGCAACCTCTCCGTTCCACCCAACTACTCCTTCCTCTGGGTTCATGGCCTTACATTTCCTCAGCTTTGTCGGTTTATTTTTGTGTGCCTTGTGTCTGTCCTCACAGTTAACTTATGTAATAACATGACATTAAAAAAAAAATGTATTTGAGCCTTGTGCTATCAACTAGAATATAAACTCCTTAAGGGGAAGGCAGATTCATCCCACAACCTCAGACTGGTGTCAGCAGGGTCACACCGCTCCTAATGCCCTATGGAATAATCCTTCCATGCCTCTTCTGATGGCTCCCAGGTGTTCCTTGGCCTGTGTCTATATAACTCCAGTTTCTTCCTCTGTATCCACATGGCCTCCTCTCTGGTTTCTCCTCCTCATTTCTGTCTCTTCCCTTATAAGCTCACCTGTCATTAGGTTTAGGGCACTCCCTAATCTAGGATGGTCTCATCTCAACCAGATTCTTAATTATATTTGCAAAGATTTTTTTCCAAATAAGGTGACATTCACAGGTTCCTGGGGTTAGGACATGCACATATCTTTTGGGGAGCCACTATTCAGTCCACTGCAGACAATACAAGTGTTGAGTTAATCCAAGAACCTCTCACTAATAAGAATTTGGAGGAAAGGAAGCGCCCCCTTGCAAAATGAGGATTGTTAGGAAGCGAGTAGATCCTAGACCAATGTCTGAGAATTCTGCACAGGGAACGAGTATCCTGGAAAATATCAGGAACACAAGATACAAAGAAAGAGGAGGCTTAAGTTTGTGCCTGGCCTCCCCTCAGGGGTAGACACTGGGAGCCAGGAGTACCACAGAGAACACTGTCAGCAGGAAGAGCGTGGACACGACAATCTGTGGTCCCTGCAGGCACATGAGCTGTGTCAGGTGATTGCTGACCTGGTCCCTCTCACAACAGAGAGAAGAGGGCAGAGCAGCTTGGAAACCACAAGGCACTCAGTAGGATTAGCCGGGCTGGGGTGAGGCTAGGAGCAAAAGCTAATAAGCCTAGTGCAGTTGTTCTGGGGATGGTTTTTCCTTGAGGAATAGTCTGGACCCTTTTCTATCATCTGTCAGGAGCTCCCCAGAACCACTAACAAAGGGCTCTCTCACACTGAAAGGTCTCTGGACTTGATGGTCCATGAAGACACAATGAGCTCATTTTTCCTCCCTTTGAAGTTGCTCCACTTCCACACCAGCAAATACACATTCATTATCTTGTCACAACTGTGCTAAAGGATAAATTTTAAAATAATGGTGCTCTGCACCACAGCCCTAATTGCCTCCAAACTATTGTATATTTGCTTTTTTAGCATGTGTACAAAGGAAGTCAGAAGATCTGGATGCATTTGTTTTCCAGCATGTTCAGCTGGCTACACATACTGAAGAAACCAGTGCAATTTCCAAGTGCTCCAGAGGCTCAGGACTGAGTTAGCCATTACCCCTCCCAACACCAATCAGATGAAGCTAGATTTCTAATAACTACCATAAATTTTTCCAAAAAGGTAGATCTGTTCAAACACAACTCTTGCTATACTCCCCAAACACTACACTTCTCTCCTTATTAGCTTTTGATGAATGATCAGAAATCTTATTTACAACTTCTATGAGTGAGAATACGACACTTTTAGGCCTGCTTACCCCCATGACACCACAGCAGCAATAGTTCCGAAACCCATCAATGCAACAATCAAGCGATTTTCAAAGTCATCTCTATTTTTTTTCAAAATAGTACACTGGACATTTATTTTTCTCTTTGATCATTTTGTGGTGTCTTGAATTTCCCCATAGCTCTTCGTTTTGAAATACCATAGCTTTTAACTTTCATATTTTATTAATAAGAAAAAAAAGTTGATGAAAAATAAAATAATAACGCCTTTGTCTATGGTTTTTCATGACTACATAAAGGTGAATGCTGTAACTACAAGGGTTCTGAAATAAGGTTCTAAAGCCAGAAAAACCATAAAATATTAACTATGAAATTAACCGTTTAGCTCTACGGCATGAAAACAAAAAGGAGTTAGAAATAGGGCGTGTGAATAGACACAGTGCGTAAATATGTCATTTTCTAGGATTGCATGTGGAACACAGGTTGCTGGGCTCAGACATTTTGTACAGTAATTTTAGAGTTTAGTAGAAGTCTATTATGATATTGGCTATCCAGTAATAATGTCCTGGGATCTTAGAAGAGAGAAAGATACAGAAACCAAATTGTTAGGTTTCAAGAACTAAGAGGGGAATAGATAATAAAGTCAGCAAGTACAGTGAAAAAACTATACAGGACCTTAGAAATGATACATAGCCTTTCTGAATTTAAGTTTATATAAACTAGCAAAACTAGAAAATTTGTTCAGTGAATATTTTTCCCCCTCCACCAAAATTTATTTATTTATTTATTTATTTATTTATTTATTTATTTATTTATTTATTTATTTATTTTTATTTTGTCGATATACATTGTGGCTGATTATTGCTCCCCATCACCAAAACCTCCCTCCCTTCTCCCTCCCCCCCTCCCCCCCAACAATGTCCTTTCTGTTTGCTTGTCATATCAACTTCAAATAATTGTGGTTGTTATATCTTCTTCCCCCCCCCCGGTTTGTGTGTGTGTGTGTGTGTGTGTGAATTTATATATTAATTTTTAGCTCCCACCAATAAGTGAGAACATGTGGTATTTCTCTTTCTGTGCCTGACTTGTTTCACTTAACACAATTCTCTCAAGGTCCATCCATGTTGTTGCAAATGGCAGCATTTCATTCGTTTTTATAGCTGAGTAGCATTCCATTGTGTAGATGTACCACATTTTCCGTATCCACCCATCCGATGATGGGCACTTGGGCTGGTTCCAACTCTTGGCCATTGCAAAGAGTGCTGCGATAAACATTGGGAAACAGGTATACCCTCGACTTGATGATTTCCATTCCATTATTAATATTATAATTTATAATATTAATAGAGAATCAAATAAAAAGCACCATTGGGGTTCTTTGGTTGCTAGCAACAGAAGCTGACTGGCTAACTTAGAGAGAAAGGAAGAATGTACCAAAGGGCATGGGGTAACTCATAGAATTAGAAGAAAAGCTGAAGAATTAGGTCTTGCAAAACGACATGAACCAAGGCAAGGTTAGAGGATGTGGGTAGCAGAATCGAATGGGAGATCCATTCCATTAGAATCAAATCGATGAATATACACTGACCACTTTCAGTCTTGTATTCCTCAGCTAAGACTTCTGCTGTGGGGAGAGAGCCCTGACTGACCAGCCAGGGTCATAAAACAACCTCTTGGTGAGAGCAAGGTAGGCATCTTAACTGACAGTCCCAACAAGACTGTTAGCCCCAAATGGGAAAATGTTTTGCAAAATTGGGGTGTTGTTACCTGAAGAAAGAAAATGATGGCTATAAGAAGAGCTGGGTTTGAGCACA
This sequence comes from Cynocephalus volans, assembly GCF_027409185.1. Lineage (NCBI taxonomy): Eukaryota > Metazoa > Chordata > Mammalia > Dermoptera > Cynocephalidae > Cynocephalus > Cynocephalus volans. The sequence continues at coordinate 84,907,779 of NC_084460.1, read as the reverse complement.
TTCCACTGAAGAAAGAGAAACTAAAACTGAATACAGGGAATAGCTGAAGATGAAGGAACCAGAGGGGTAGGTGAAGAAGAAATTTCAAGGTCCTATGTTTTCTGGTTTAGTGTATACTTCTTTGTCACAGCACGGCCCCAGACATCACACTCAACTCACTTCTTTGTCCAGTAGTCTACCCCATCCTCCTTATAAGAGATCTGAAATGTCTGTCATAAGACCCAGAATATCCATCTGTCACTTGAACTTGAGTTCTTATTACTGCTTAGCTCACTGAGCTACGATTTCCTCATCTTTAAAGTGGGTACAATCACCCCGCAGGCCATACCTTCCATGACTGCTTTGACATGCTCCTGAGTCCCCTCAGTAACCAATCCTGTCCAGGTACTAGATGACCTGTGAAAAGGGAGCAGGACCCCATCTTAAACTTTCCCAGTGATGCTGGCAGTTTGCCTCTTAAATAAAGGAGGAAAAAATCCTTATATGCTATCAGAAGTTATTTAATTTCTTGGTAAAAAAAAAAAAAAAAAATAAGCAGCCAGTAGAAAGAAATTTAGTTAATGATACATTTCTGAGAATGCTAGGTCACTGACACTTCTCAGGTATGGGTCGAAAGCAGTTAGAAATGTAAGAGTCAAATAAAAAGCCATCGTACCTTATCAAAAAGAATCTGTTACTTGTCTGTGGGCTGTGATCAGCTGTGATCATTGACTGAGGTGGCCCCCACCTTTCCTCAAAGGCACACCCAGCAATCTGCACAGCTATGCTCTGCTGCCACTCAGCCCCAGAGCAAGCATGGCAACTGGGCATTTAAAATTTGCTTATTTTGCCACCATAGAGCTTCCCTATGCTTTGGCAGGTGAGGTGTGGTAGGGAAAGCCAACAAGACCAAGAGGAACCATGAAGGAACGGCTGTCATTTATCCTTATCTGAATCAAGAGAGAACCAATGCGTGCCCTGCCAGAAATATCTTGCAGGGATTCACAGGAAGTATCTGGGAAACAGAGACAAGTGGATGGAAACAGCCCCAGTGAACAGAAACTGAGGAACCTGCTATTAAATCATCTTCAAGTTTCTATTTGCTTCTGTTTTGGTAAATCATCTGGCCCTTAGTTTTCATGCTTAGAAAATGATGCTGATACACCAAATTATTTCTACCTTCCTTTCAGCTCTCAGACTAGCAACTATTCTGGTTTTGGAACATTCCAAAAGAAACACTGGGGTTTATAGATGAAGATGAGTTTTAGCCACTAGAATCTTAGAGTTGACAAGTCTTTAAAGTTACAAATGGATCTTTGAGAGGCTGATGAAACTACGGAAATTCTTCCCCAAATAATATGTACATGCACATACACACCAACTGTGTATACAATTTCAGGTAACCTACGAGTCAATAGGATCTTAACCAATAGAAACTGAAGTGACTTGCCCAAGATCACACGCTAGTTAGAGGACCAGGATTGCACACATCCACATCCCCTGTCTTCTAATTTAGTATATTTCACGCTCTCACATTATATGCACTGGGAAAAAAGCCTGTCCTCGTGAGTCAACAAAACTGTAAGCTCTATGAGGGCAAGGCCTGTTCCTCAACTGCGCATGTTAAGTGCCCAATAAATCAGTGACTCATTCACTTATTGATGGAGAGGAGTAAAAACAAAACAACAAACAGATTAAGAATCATTATCAACAGTTTTGTTTTTAATAATGCCATTTTATGCTTCTGACTCTTGGCACACTTGAACTTCTACTCAACTTGTTCCAAAACAAATGATTTTTATACACACACACACACACACACACACACATTCATAAACAATCACCCAGGGATGCTTATATAGATACATTGACTTTTTAAATCATAAAATCATATTTTAATGATAATGTTAATGACATTGTTTTTTTCTAAATTCCATCTCCCCACCCACTAACATGCTAAATTGTTTACAAAATACCTTTGTTTAGATTTTCTAAATTACACCACTATATAAAATCCAAATATTCACTGTTCAGAATTGCAGAGTAGCCTCCATTGTATATATGTACAATTACTTAAATCAGGTTACGATTAATTTTAATTTGTTAAGTATAGATATATAATAAGCACAGGTTCTCATACAGTTATTAAATGCAATTGGCCTATCCCTCTTCCATTTCTGCACTAGTGCCTTTTCTTCTTGAAAAACATACGTTCCCCACCTCTAACTTCACACACCACCTGGTCAGTTTCAAAGTCTCCTTGTGATCACTAGTGAAGTTCTTTTAGCTTTTACTTTATTTTCCTCTTCACCTCTTTCTCACACTTGACTCTCTCCACTCAGATTCTGCAAATGTCATTAAACCATGGCAGCTCCTTAACAGAACTCAGAACTCCCTACACTTCATTCTTTAACCACCCACCACCACCAACAATAGCACACTTCTATCTCACTCAACCCAGCCACAGGCAAGGCCCCACTTCCAGCTTTCTCTCAGCTGTCCATGAGGCTTTTTAGAAATCAGTAAGATGTGGTGCAGTGGTGAGTGTCATCTTGATGTGATACGGAGGTAAGAGGCCAGATCCTTTTCCTCTTTGCCCCAGTACAGTTAGGGAAGGTCACATGGCTAGAGCTCAACGAATTAGATGTGTTCCTCCAGGACTTTGAATTTTGAACAAGGGACACAAGGACAAAAGAATCCGATTCATTCATTCGTTCATTAACCTAACCCTTCTTGCTGGAGAACTGGGGCTCCTGATTCCTATGTCCCCCTGTCTTCCCATTAGTCCTGAGAGCCTTCCCCTCACCCCCCGCCCCCACCACCACTTCCACAAATCCTGCCAATCAGTTCTCTTTCTCTTAAGTCAGCTCAAAAAATTTCTGTGGTTGCAACCAAAAAGAACCCTTATTGACTCATGAAGAAATCCAGGGAGCAGGCTAAATCAGACCATTCCACTTCCTCTCTGATGCCACAGCCCCGATCTGCTTCTCCTCTACCAGCTATTTTAGGAGGTCTTTCTGCTTACAGGGGAAAAAGTCCTTGACCCAGGAGATGAGACATCTGGATACTGGCTCTGGGTGTGCCAATAAACAGCTACGAGTCTCAGTGATATTCACTCATTCTCTAAGTAGCTTACACTTCCTAGCACTTACTATGTGCCAGGCATTGTTCTAGGTGCTTTACATAAAGAGTCATTTATTGCCTACAACAATCTTATGAAGAATTTACAGTTATCTCCATTTATTGGATGGAAAACTAAGGCACCGAGAGGTTAAGTATCTTGCTCAAAGTCACACAGCCAGAAAGTAGCCTGAACCCAAAAAAATCTGTACTGTGCTGCCCCTCTGGGTCTTGGTGTCCTTTTCTCTAAGTTGTAATCAGACTATTTTGAGGACACTAAGTCTCTGCCTGGAAGAGATTTATACCGTAATTGTAGAACCATTGTGACCCAATATCATATGTCTAGGACTGCAGCACACATGATTGTGTGAAACTTTAGCTCTTTCCGAAAGGTTCTTGGTCCTTCCCTTGAGCTCCAGATGAATGTTTCTTCTGAGTAATGTTGTCAGAATCCATCTAATCGAGAAAGAGAAAAGTTTTCTTCTTTTCATATCAGCAATTGTCACCTTAACTGTCTGCATTCATTCCCACTGCTGCTATAGGACAAATTGCCACAAACTTTGTGGCTTAAAACAACAGAATTTACAGCTACAGAAGGAGCTGTATTCCTCTTGGAGGCTCTCAGGAAGAATCTGTTTCCTTACCTTTTCCAATTTATAGAGGCTGGCTGCATTCCTTGGTTCGTAGCCCCTTCCTCCAACTTCAAAGCCACCACTGCAGCACCTTCACATCTTTCTCCGATTCTGACATTCTGCTTTGGTTATCACATCTTCTCCCACTCTTTCAAGGAACCTCATTATTACATTTAGGGCCCACCTGGATAATCCAGAATAATCTCCGAATCTCAAGGTCTTTAACTTAATTATATTTGCAAAGTCCATTTTGCCATGTAAGGCAACATATTCACAGGTTCTAGAGATTAAGATGTGGAAACCTTTTGGGGGGCTATTATTCTGTCTACCATGCTATCTGAATACACAATAGTTAAGCCTACTACAACAATGGAAAATACTTTAGATATCTAAGTCCAGAAATAATGAGGGGAATTCCATATTACTTGGAATATTTAAAATGAATACTTTTCAAAGGGTCTAATCCTCCCTCTGTGCCAGAAAAATGGAGGCAGACACCTAGAAGGAGGGAAAATGACAAATTAGAAGTCTGTCTGATTAAACTGCAAAAGTTGTATGAGCCTTTACTGTTCAATGCATTCTTCATTCTATCTTTTATTTAAATCCACAAGTAGTTGGCTTTTCAAGCCCAGTGAAGCCCCAAATTTCTAGATTCTAAATTTCTATACTCCATTTCATTTTACATCTCAAACCAGCCAATTTTTGCTTGAATATCTTGTTTAGAGCAGCAAGAAAAAGCTGAGACACACTAATAGGCTCTCCCCAGCCACTATCTTTAGCAGGACAGTCTCAGCAAGCATGTGGTCTGACTCAACCCCTTACTAGTTATATAATCTCTGGTGCGTTACATTATTTCTTTGAATTCCCTTTTTTTTTTCTTTTATTTTTTCCATTTATCTAACAGTCTAACCACTGATATCTCAATGGCAAAGCTAACAACAGCTTTTTATCATTGTCTTAACATCATCATGTCAACCTATTACTTATATGGAGAATATAATCAGAAAAAGAAAATGCTCCCCCAGTTACATTTCTAAGATTCCAAGGAGAAATAAATACCATATTATTCTACCCAGCAGCATTCTTTGCATGTACTAGAAGCTCGGTAATGTTAGATCCCATTGTATTCACCTTTCCCTTTTCCTTTGCCTTTTAGAATCAGACAAACTTGCCTCTGTGAGCAAATGGTGGTGCAGAAAAAATCCTGGTACACGTGCTTTTCCACTTGATTAAAATTTCACAGTCCATCTAGTTACCCTATAACCATCGAGGAAACTTCTCTATTTCTGCTACACATTCTTTGTTTAATAGGATAAAGCTCATTTCAGATTGCTAAAGAGTACTTTTCATTAGGACCTACTTTTAAAATCCATGGCCTTAGAGTACTTACAATTCAACCAGAGAATCAGAGTACAAGGAAGAGAAAACAACCTTCCCTAGACCATGGGCTGCAAACCAGAGGCCACAGAGCACATCAGCCCAGGGTCATGATTTGTCTGTTTGTGCTATGATAGTAAAAAATGTGATTTGGTTTCTAACACTTAAAAACCAAAAAATATCACATGAAATTTAAATTTCTGGCTTCTAGTGAGGAATGGGAAAAGCTGGCCACACCAGGTCTGCAGTACCACAAAGTAATGATGTACTCAGTGGAGCATAGCTACTCCCTTTGCACAGGGCAGAAACTCCCCAGCTTCTCTCAGTTTCCAGATCTCCCTCCGCTCCCATACTTACCTATATTCCCTACATGGCCCCTGGAGGCAACTGAGTTTGTGAGCTTTTGGCCTGTAAGGTATAACTAGGTTTCTTATTTGCATAGTTCCTGCTTCTTTAGGAGAAAATCTGTTGGATCAATTCACGTTATTTTATAAGTTTTCTAATAGTCTATGCAAATCATTCTCACGTTTGAGAATGCACCTCTCCCCAGCTAATCCACGTGGGCTCAGATGCCGTGACCAGATCTATGTTTCAGCCAGTTTTATCTGGATCAATGGTAGATTGGAGTGGAGAGAGAACAGTTGAAAGACAAGGGCAACAAGGGACTGGTGGTTTGAACTAGGGCAACGGCAGCAGCAATGGAGATATGACTGATGTGGGAGATTTGGAGGAGGCAGAATTAACAGGAGGTAACAATTGATTGGATTTTAATATTTATTTACTCTTTACCCTCCTTCATGAAGATCTTACTGGAGTTTCTACACTCACACCCCCCACTTCAGACAGACTCTACTGCTCATATTTTTCTCTCAGCCTGAGCCTGATATTCTAATAGTTCACTTATAAACAAGTGGCAAAGGAAGTAAAGAAATCAAAGGTGAATCTTACATTTGTGGTGGGAAGACCAACCAGGTGCCTTTAATGAAGACAAAGAGTGCAGAAGAATGTACATTTGTCTTCTTTTGGGGGGACTGGGGCATGGGAGAAGGCTGGAGGTGGAGGAAATTGAAGAGTTTAGTTTGGTACACAAGATTCAAGCAATGGATGGAGCTGTTCAGTAAGCAGTGGTCACAGTGTAATGTCAATCCCACAGACTCTACAATCAGAATGCCTAGGTTTGAATCCCAGCTCTACCACTTCCTGGCAGTGTGATATTCACTGGGTAAGTTACTTAACATCTCAGTGCCTTGATTTCCTCTGAAAAATGGGAATAGTTGTGCCTATTTCATAAGGGTAGTGCAGGAATGAGACTGGGACCTGAGGAAGAGATATGAGCCCTCGCAGTTGTAGACAATGAATGGGACCCTTGGGAAGACCCCGTGGAGAGGGAATAAAGCCAAGCGCAGAGCCCGGCTGCGAGGCAGCTCTACGGTGGGGCCCTAGATCAGCAGTCCTCAAATGTAGCTGCATGATGTGATTGCCTGTAAAGCTTCCAGAAAATACTGACGTCTGGGTCTCACCCCCAGAGATTCTGAATGAATTGTTCTGGCATGTGGCCTGAGTGTTGGGAGTTTTAAAAGGTACCCAGGCAATTCTAATACACAGCCAATTTTGAGAACCACATTCCTAAAGGAAGACACAAGAGACCTAAGATTTCTCATTTTAAAATGGGCTCCATCCATCAAAATGTAGATTTAAATGTAAATTCCAAGAAAGTCCTTTCTTATAACATTACCGTATATCAAAGACTTGTTAGAAGATACAATACAAATAATAACTACCATTTACTAGCAATTAGGGTAAAATACTGTATTGATTATGAGCACGGGCTCTGAAATTAGGTCTGGGTTTCAAATCACAGCTCCACCCCTTACTTAGCTCTGTGAATTTTAGAAACTTACTTATGTCCTTGTTTTACAATTCTCATCTTTAAAATAGGAATTATATCACTAACTATCTCATAGGGCTATTTGCGGTATAAATGCGTCAATATGTGAAAAGAAAGAACTGTTTGGCACAGAGTAAACACTTAATGAAGGTTTGCTATTATTATCCTTATTGTTATTATTGAGTGTTTATCCTCTGCCAGGCACTGTACTGTGTGCTTAATAAGCAACAGGGTAAATTACTATATTAATTGGTGTTTTGTCTTTCTGCTACAGAGGGCCATTAGCAAAAATAAAAGACTATCTTTCCCTTTTCCTCTAAGGAGATAGTCTGGTAGACCTTTGAGTTATGAGGCTTATGCTCATTTGTACTGTGGACGTGATAGCTTTTGTGTCCCAGGCCCACCTGGGAAGATTAAGCTGGTCTATATCAGGTATACTGAACTCTGTACAGTCAGACTGGGGACTTAATCATAAAGATAGTGGTATTCCTGAGAAGGCTGAATTCACTATCCTAGCAAATCTGCTATGAAAGATTAACGCCTTGTTTGGGAAGGAATAGGAACCTGAGACTGGGGATAGGGACATACTTGAAAACCTTGAAACCCCAGGTCCCATTGAACCACTTGGATTACAGAACAGGCCCACTCCTCCCTATGAAAGGATACTACTCCCCAAGCCCCATTGCTTGACAATAATACTAAAGAGAACTTAGACTTGAAAAACAACACGTGCTTCCTCAGAGTCTACGCACATCTTCCCTCTTGGCCACCAGACCAATAACTAGAATAAACCTATAACAAACAGCTGAGGAAATGCTGGGCCTCCTAATGGTGGAAAGGCACTACCCTCTGAAGGAGGACCCAGCAATATGTATTAGCAGGATAAGAAGAGTATGTAGGACTGGATCCTGAGGGTGCTGGATCAAGGAGCAGAAAACAAAGTTGGATAAGGAAACTTTATAGATATAGGTATGTGCTCCAATGATACAGGATTTAAAACCCTGCCAAGGACTCTGGGAGGTGGTGCTGACATGCTGGTAGGATGGCTCTTGGAAGCCTGCATAGCTCACACCAAGTCATGCTATAATTGCCATGGCAAAAGGTAGAAGAAAAGATCCAAGAAGTAGGATACTAAAATGCAATATAGTATGTAAGGCTGGAAAACCCATCAGTCAACTCTGTTCAGTGAACTCAGAGGGCTCAGAGGACACTCTGAGTGTCCAATTGATAAAGATTGTGCTGCTGACAGGGTGCAAGCATTGTTAAGAAGCTCAGTAGTGGCCATCCTCTTGTAGTCCAGGGCTAATGACAGTTGTTACAGAACCAGGCTCCCTTATAGCAATAGATCTGACTGGATCTCAACAAAATAGAGACTAGTGGTGTCACTTAACCATCTTAACACTTATCCACTTAACAAGACGGGTACAACTGCCACAGTAAATGGCAAAGTCAGAGTGACTACCAGGGGCAATGAACATACAGAGAGCTATAGACATAGTTAATAGACACAACATCTTTGGGGTCAAGATAGATGGGCAGCCAACCAGGATACTGCATGATCCAAATAACCAAAAGAAATTCATAATAGATTATCAGAAGGTCCAGGGTAATTCTTCAATAAAAATTAAATAAAATCCCTCACATAATTTTTATTTCTGAGCAAGTTTTCAGACTTAGAGCCCACTGAGTGAAGGACAAGCTGAGTTACTAGAAGATTGTGTAGCCATGGCAGGAGCATATGATAATGGTTTCCTCAGTTCTCTCCCAAAGGGATCTGTGACCATTTACTCAGGTAACCATATGCAGAGGAATGCAGACTATCAAAACATTTTGGGACTTCCGGACATTTATGTCCCTTGAAAACCAAGTAGACAGACACTTGATGTCAGCCAACCTCTGTCATCATCCTACCAGTTTGGGCACAATGGTCACATAACAAAGTAGCCATGGGCCAGAAAACATGGGATCTCTTGCACTAAATTTTATTCAGCTTTCACTGTTGACAAATGCCCCATCTGCCAGTAAAAAGCACCAATGATCCTCCATATGGCACAATCCCTTGAGAAGACCAAATATCCACTTGGTGGCAAGTTGATTACACTGAACCCCTTCTAATTGAAAAGGACAGTGAATCATTTTGATTGGAATTGACACATATCGCAGCTATAAATTTGCTTTCTCTGCTTATAGGGTCTTACCCTGTACTACCATACAAGAGCTTACAGAACGTTTGATTTACCAACATAGAATCACACTTATAACATCACAGTGAACCAAGGAACCCATTTTAGAGAGAAGTTGCAGCAGTGGGCATGAGCATGGCATCTCCTGCTCCTATGACATATGGAACAACCCAGGAGCTGCTGGACTCAGCTGCCTTCTGGAAGGGTCCCTGAGGTATCAGCTTGGAGATGATATCCTTCAAGGACAGAGTGCTACCAATAGTTAGAAAGCATGGATCTGGAACCAACGGGTGGAAGTAGGAGTGATCCCTCTGTCATCACTCCTAGTGGCCCACTGGGGGAAACTGTGTCTCTCACATTCACAACTCCAGATTCTGTAGGTCTGTAGGTCCTGGCTTGCAGAGAAGGAATATTTCCATCTGATCATGTGTCTACTAGAGTGTCTCTCCCACCCAATTTTGAAGGTCAAATGTAGTGGTCACAGAATAAGGATGATGACCAAAGATTCAGACCCTTTAGGGAAGAGGGTCTGGGTTGCCTCATAAGATAAGCCACTTTGACCGGCAAAAGTGCTGGCTGAGGGTGACAGGAAACTAAAGTGGGGGGGTAGAAGAGCATCAGCTGTGGCCCTGAGAACAGCTGCACTGCAGGGGCTGACATTCATCCTCTAGCCTTCCTCTGGAAAGAGGCTGACAGAATTCTTGAAGACCTGTTCCCAAATGGGATGAACTTAATATTTGAAGACAAGGAATGACCTGTAGTGGATGCCATGGTGTGCTGCCCTGGTCGTCCCTCAGGACCAAGACACCCATTTCCCCAGATGCCGGGTGTTGTCCACTCACGAAGAAGTGAACAAAATCCCTCCCAGGAACTTCTCTTGGCTGAAGAGGGCTTGCTTGACAAGGGTATACCCCTCTCCACAGGCAGTCAATATCCAGTGGCCGGCCAACACAGGGCTACCAAATCTAGGCCCTCTTGCCTCAACTCTGGACAACTCTGAAGGCCATGCTAGCTTCAGAGTTCCAAGGAGGACCAGCTGAGGCCTTTGTCACCACTGCTTCACAGTTCAGCTCATACCCCTGCCCAGTCCTGCTTTCTTCACTCCCTTCTGTGTATGGTTCCTGAGACAACTCCCCCACAAGTCCACAGCATGCAAATATCCATCCCAGAGTCTGAGGGAGTAGACTATGGCACCAGAACCAAGGTTTTTCTACTTACAGGATAAAAGAAACTCCCCTCACCCCAACATTGCCCTTGATGGGAGTAACAATGCCTTGATTCTAAAGAAGGTTTGTCTATCTCCAAAGCACGTAATTATTAGCAGTAAAAATAAAAATAAAGATGCCAGAGAGACTATGCCTAAAGGAGCCAAAATTCTGATTTTCCCAAACAAGATCATCTACAAAGATTCCTTGGACAGCAAACTGTCACTAAAGCTTCTGGCATGAATTCAGGCAAGAACTTTGCTAAGAAGGGAGATTTCACCTCTCTGGACTTATAGGACCAAGTAGCTCTCCTCTGGGGAGGAAGGGTCAGCTTCCTAAGAGAAATAATCTTCCACTGAAACATATGAAAGGATTTAAGTGGCCCCACTGGTGTCCTGTATGGAGACATGTACCAGAGATACTGACAAGAAAATCACCATAATGACAAAATATGGATCTCTGTATAGTCCCTAATGGGGAGAGGGGAAACAGAGCTTGCATGCAACTGCCTCTGTTTCCTGAACAGAATTTTTAACCTTGGCCAGGGTGTTTTCAGAATGGCTTTATACTAACTCGTAACAGAGATAAAATCTCCCCGTTAAAAGAGCTATAATATTAGTCACCTCAGGAGATGCCGCCAGGCTTTGTAAAGTACTTTGTAGCTTCTCAGATAAAAGCAGAGATAAAGCTGCAGTGTTATTATTTTCCAACTTGGAGGGCTATTTGGCTAACCCTCTGAATGAACTCACTCTAATAAACCAACTCAACAGCCTTACATAAGCTATAAATCCCATGGCCCACTTCATTTCAGCAATGACAGGGAAGACAAGATGACCGCTCACTCTGTGGGCCTCAGTAGGTGTCACACTCCCACCCTGGGAAACAAGAGAAATTGAGCAATGAATTTCTGATAGTGCCTAATGAGATGCATATTGCTGTCCCCCAAACCCCTGTAAGTTTAGGCAAAATCATCTTAGATCCTCCTTCTGGGAACCAAGATGCTCCATGATCCAACCCCGGCCTACTCCTCCCCGTCTTCTTCATCATCTTCTCAGCTAACAGAGTCGTGGATGGCCAAGTGTACACCAAAACCCATGCTCCCCCCTCCTGAGCATAGAGTTGGTGCTGGGAAGCAGATGTTCAGCCAGGAGCTGTGTCCTCACTCCCCACTGCATCCAGGCTGTGGGACCAGCTCTCACCAAATATGTGTAGCCTTCAGACCTGGGTAAAGGTTAAGAGGAGTTGAGCCTTTCCCACTCCTAAATACTGACTAAATGCCAAGGGCTCTCACATTCCAGGGGATGGTGAAGTCACTGAATTGAAGAATCCCTGAGAACATCCGCATAGGACTGCCATGCGAATGAAAAGTAGGCTTCTATCGTGTTCTGCACTGAAATTCAGAGGTTTATTGGGTACAATGTCTAGTATTACCCTAACTATGCAAGAACAGTTTTTGACCTATTATTTTATGTCAGGAACTTTTCCAAACATCTATTCCAGATATTTCTTTTATTCCTGACATGAAGCCTACAAGGTAGCTACTCTTATTATCCCCATTTTACAGATGAGAAAATGAGGCACAAAAAAGTTCAGCAAAATGCCCAAGGTCACAAGGCTGGTAAGTGTTAAAGCTGGAACTGGAACACGGTATGAGTTTACTGCAGGATCCTTGCTGACCCTAGGATGCTGCTCATATGATCTCCCTTCCTCTTTCTCCTCTGGTCTCCTCAGGCTACAGCCTCACCAGGTCAGGCATGCACCTCATGGCAAGTCTTACTGTCCTTTTTTCCATCTTTTCCTTTTAAATCCAACAAGGCATTGCTGAACGTCCAGCTGCTTCTGAAGCAGTCCTTCCCAGCAGGATTCACTTCTCTCCTCCCTGGCCTCATTCTATCCTTCCCTTGTCTTATCACCACCAGAGAATGCGCTTCCTAATGGGCCTCCCAGCATAACGACTTGTCTGTGTGTAGGCTTTCCAGGCTTCCCAGATAGGGCTGTAAGCCTGGGAAACCAGCACTACTTCACCTAGCCAGGAGCTCTGAACATTCCCTGGCAGAAGTAGGTGCTCAGGAAATGTGTACTGAATTGAATATCTGCATATGAAATATGGAACAGTGAGTCAAGGGGCTGTTTTCCCTGTAAGACCCCAGGACCAAGCAATGGCATAAAGCCCAGGAGAGACTTGTTTGGGAAAGGAGAGGCTTTCTCCACTCATTGCAGCTGGGTGGGGTGCTAATCCTGACTCCCTTTGTCATCTCTGGTCACACACAAGATGAAAACTGGGTGCTTAGGGCCGGCCACATTTCAGGAGCGGTAGGATGGAAGGGGTCCTGCCTAGAACTGGATCTACCCATACATGCCCTAGACATAGTTTTCTGATGTCTGAAATCCTACAACTAAGGATTCACTCCTTGACAAAGTTTGAGCATTTTTAGGTATTCACATCCTTATACAAATGGGTTTGCAGGAGAACCCTTTTCTATGAGTGGGTTTTGAAAGGGACACCAGAGTCAAGAACCCTAGCATAAGGGCCCTGCACTTAAGGAGGGAGGGATTAGAACTCAGCAGTGAGGGGAGAGACGGAAAGAGAACAATTGGGACATGGAACACTAGGTTTGCCTCCCTCACAGTGTGCTCAGGGTTAGTCTGAGCCCAAGATTGGATCCACAGAGGATTAGATGCCTGTTCACAAAAAGGAGAGAGCCAGTGCCAGCCTCTCTATTTTACCTGAACCTGAGTTTTCTTGAAAGAGGACTCAAAATTCCCACCTTGGACAAGATTAAACACTAACATGCTTTGGCAAAGATGCTGTGGAAGGTATGAGTATACCATTCACTAAAACTGCCCAGGGCAGCAAAATTCACACAATTAGTTTCTAGAGCTTCACTTACTATTTCTATCAATTTCAGGAATCACCTGTCACTATTTCCCTCTAATGCTGGAGGATAAAGTCTGTGCAGCATAAAATGATGACAAAGCCAGAATTTGCTATAACAATCCTGGCCTTAAATGTTCCAGGGCTAAAGGTTATAGCTGGCTGTTAGCCAACTGTGAAGTACTAAACATTGATTTGTTAATTATAGATAGCTAAGCCAGGCTTAAAAAAGGTCAATTCTTGTCCCCAGCCTCAGAGGCTATGAAGAATGAAAAAATAAAAATATTAAAAAACCAGCTCTTCTCATATACTTGAGCCCCAGCCTCCCTTTCCAAATTTATCTTTTCTTTGACAGGATGAAGCGAGCTACCTGTAGTAGTTGTAATTTCTTTGACACGTTGATTTGGTAAAATTAAACCTTGCTTTTAAGTCACAAGGAAAATAAGAGAACCGCCCTAGCCAAAAGGACCTAAGAAGACATGACGACTAAATATAATGTAATAGCCTAAATGTGATCCAGGAACAGAAAAAGAACGTTAGAAAGAAAAGGACATGAGAAAATCTGAATAAAGTATGGACCTTACTTAATTACAATGTCTCAATATTGGTTCATTAATTGTAAAGATATCATATAATAAGGGAAATTAGGACTGGGGTACATGGGAACTGTCTGTGGTATCTCAACAGTTTTTCTGTAGATCTAAAACTATTCTTTTTAAAAAAGCCTATTTTTAAAAAGAAGAGAAAGGAAGTCTGAGAACACCAAAGACAGAGGCAGAGGCATCCACAACTCCTTTTCTTAATTCTTGTAGTGCCTGAATTTCCTTTTAGAAATCACCTCTCCCCCAGCCTAGGTTGGTAGCTTGGGTGAGACTGATCCCACGCCCAGCTCTGCTGCAGAGCCCTCACTGGTTTAAGCCAGCATATCCCACCCACCCCAGCCAGAACAATTGGTTCAAAACTGGGCCTGTAACCAATCAGAGCAGTGGGATTCCAGGGCCTGCTTGCTCAGGCCTTAGAAAAGAAAGGCTTTCACTCTCCTCCAGACTAGAGCATGAGGATGAGGCGTCCCATGCTGCAGCTACCTCGTCACAGTAAAGAGAATGAGACCAGGGGCTGCTGGTAGACAGAGCTCAATCCAAAGGCAGCAAAGCTGAGAAATGGGTCCTGGTGCCATTGTTCGAGCTTCCCTGGCAAGTGACTGCTGCTGGAGACAGCACGACGTCTGGTTACGCCACTTACAGCATGAAAAGTTCTAACTAAACTTACGGATGAACAGTGCTGCCTGGGGCCATCTGACTCAGCACAGCAGAGCACAGCGGGTGGGGAGCCCTGCCATGCTGAAGTTGCAGGGCCTGGTGGCAGAGCCAAGTTCACTGAGAGGGACACACGTAGTCACAGCTTTCATAGCACTTGCTTGTGAGTTTGGAAACAGAGCAACAAGAAGAGCATGGTAGTGTTAGGTAATAGGTCCCTCTGTTTTCATCCCCAAGAGGTTATCAAAAGCAAGTCATCTTCCAGTTCTGGTACAGACCAAGTAGAGGTCAAAATATTAGGCCTTATTTCGGTTCCATGTTGGGTTTTCAGTCAGGAATAAAGAGCTGACCTTTAATAGCCATGGAGGCAGAAACCATTTCTCTCTGTTCACTCTATATCCCCAAGGCTTAGCACACTAGCAAGTGTCCAGTAAGACACTAGCAAGTGTCGCAATACATGCTGAATAAAATAAATGCTGCAAAATGCCTTTATTGAGCTGTAGAATAAATTCTCTAGGTTTAAAAAAAAATTGTCATAACAGCATATCTAATCCAGTAACTTCAAAACAGAAACTATGAGGCAAAACGCAAGACTGGGTGCTCAACACAGGTGTTCCTCAGTATTCTCGAGGGTTTAGTTCCAGGTCCCTAGTGGATATGAAGATCTGCAGATGCTCATGTCCCTGATATGAAAATGGAGTGATATTTACATATAATCTACCTGCATCCTCCTGCATACTTTAAATCACTTCTAGATTACTTATAATATCTTATACAATGCAACTGTTAACGTGAATATTTGCAGTACTATATTTTTTAATTTGTATTTTTTTATTGTTGTTATTTTTTATTGCTTTTTTCCCAAATATTTCCAATCCACAGTTGGTTAAATCCACAGATGTAGAACCCACAGATATGGAGGGCTGACTTTCCCAACATTTTTTGTTTTGGCATCAACATTTTAACAGTGAGCTCAAAGGATTTCTCAGAACTCTTTGCCAGAGCAAGGGAATGCTCTCACCCTGAAGTTTGTTTTTTACTCTTCAGAAAACTAGCCATGTGATTCAAGAGAGCCTTTCGAAGATGATTAGTTTGACACTCCGTTTTCTTTCACCAGCAGCACGTTCAAAAGTGCTGTGCTGGTTTAGATCTACTAGTTCAGATTGATGAGTGGGAAATTTGCTGCTCTGTCATTAACTGCATCTTGCTAGACAGGAAGCAACTTTTCAAAAATAGCAAGCAATTCAGGCTGTTGAAAAAGAAAGTTAGATAGAACAGTATCAGTCACCTTTCCTCTCATCTGAATTTACTGAGCTGAGAGGGTGAGCATAATTTCTGCAGCTTGAAAGAAATGGCTGTCTCCTTAATATCTAGAACATGTAGGGCTATTGACCTGCTCTTGACTGTAGCTTCTATTTGCTGATTACAAATCCTGAACAAAAGATACATGAGGGGTTCAAACTGGCCTTCCACAATATTTGGGTTTCATGAACTATTTTGAAATGTGTTGCCTTATTTTTAAAGAAGCAATTCACAGACCCAAATGGAGCCCAACTGGCTATATGAATCACCATATTTGAAAGATTAGTTTAATTTATGGCTTGGAGTCCCCAAAATTGGGATTTATTCATCCAGCCATTGTCTACCTAGTCAATCAGTCTTCCTTCTTTCCTTCCTTCCTTCCTTCCTTCCTTTATTCATTCAATATTCATTGTGTCCACCGTGGATCACAGTGTTTACATCGTGCTAGGAGCTGGGGATATACAATTACTCAGGCTGACCTAGACCCATAAGATCTACCCCATACTCCAGAAGTTCCACCCTCCCTGAGTTAACCTTTACTGAAGCATTATTTTCATACTGACTATCCCCCCTGCCCTGTCAACCCTTGATGGGTAAAGATAACTGCAGTGGCTTTTAACATGTCCACAAATTCTGTGGTACTCTTCCCTTCAAAAGATGGAATCTAATTTCCCTCACATTGAGAATGGACTGGACTAAGTGATGTGCTTCTAACAAATAAAATATATCAGAAGTGACAGTGTATGACTTCCAAGACAAGGTGTTAAGATGCTTGTGGTCTCCTCCTAGTTTTCTCTCAGAATTCTTGCTTTGGGGAGAAGTCAGCTACCATGTCGTGAGGACAATCAAGCCTGCTTGGTGAGGAACTAAAACCTCCTACTAAAAGCCAGAAAGGAACCGAGGCCTCCTGCAAATAGTCATGGGAATGCCATTTTGGAAGTGGATCCTCCAGGCCCATTCAAGCCTTCTAGTGACTGCAGCCCCAACTAACATCTTGACAGCAGCCTCATCAGAGATACTGAGCTAGAACCGTAAGCTAACCATCAGCCTGAATTCCTGGCCCTGAGAAACTATGAGATAATAATGGTTTGTTGTTTTAAGCTTTTAAGTTTTGAAGGAATTTGTTATGCAGCAATAGGTAAATAATATAGTGACATTTAACAACCACATATTTTATGAATATAGTTGATTGACACTCAAGATCCTTTTCAACCATCTTCTAGTGTGCCCTCTTGTACTACAGAGACTGGAAAGTGGAAAACCCTTGCAGTTAGGGTTCTGAATGTGATTTGGACTCCACCAATCAGAATGCACTCCTGTGAGATATGGAAGGGGCAGGCAAGGAAAGTCTTGTTTCTGTTGCTTCCACTAACAAGCACAGTTGTGGAGGGGTTGGGGTTTTTTGTGGCAATTCTGACAGAGGTCCCTGTATCCTAACTAGTTCTCTAGTTATCAATATTCAAGATTCAGAACATCCATTTTTTAAATTGTGGATTGCAATGGGCCTGGTGTGGCTCTGAAGCCAACAGAAGGAGCAGCAGAGAGTTTAAGATCATGAAAGTTTACTGATCTTGGACAATAAACCGATACGTAAATAAACACCTAAATAAGATAATTTCAGACAATGGGAAGAGCTATAATAAGGTAACGGTAAAGAAAATGATATAGGGGCTACTTCAGAAAGAGTAATCAGAGAAGGCTTCCTTGAGGAGTTATATTTAAGCTGAGACCCACATTGAGATATTATATCACCCGAGTTAGACTGACTATTATCAAAAATACAGGGAATGATAAATGCTGGCAAGGATGTAGAGAAAGGAAAACCCTCCTACACTGTTGGTGGGACTGTAAATTAGTGCAGCCATTATGGAAAACAGTATGGAGGTTTCTCAAACATCTGCAGATAGATCTACCATACAACCCAGCAATTCCACTACTGGGTATATACACAAAGTAATGAAAATCATCATGTCAAAGGGATACCTGCACTCCCATGACAGCTCTATTTACATTAGCCAAGATATGGAACCAACCTAAATGTTCATTGACAGATGACTGGGTAAAGAAAATGTAGTATATACCCACAATGGGCTACTACTCAGCCATAAAAAAGAATGAAATTCTGCCATCTGTAGCAACTTGAATGAGCTTGGAGAAAATCATGTTAAGTGAAATAAGCCAGACACAGAATGAGAAATACTGCATGGATGGATGGAAGGAAGGAAGGAAGGAAGGAAGGAAGGAAGGAAGGAAGGAAGGAAGGAAGGAAGGAAGAGAAAAAACAATCCCAATAAGAAGTTGAACTTTCAGAAGGAGAGAACAGAACTGTGGTTAGTACAGGCAGGAAAGGGGGACGGAGATAGAGTGAGAAATTGGTTAGTAGACACAAAGCAGCTAGTTAGGAAAAATAAGTTCCATTGATGTTCAATCAAGCTAACCTATAATTAACAAATAATTTCCTGCATGTTATCAAATGACTAGAAGAGGGAAGATCGAATGTACTCAACACAAAGAAATGATTACGTTCTGTAATGACAAATATGGCAATTATCCTGGTTTGAATCATCATACATTGTGCACAGGTATCAATATTCAGCTCTCTACCCCACAAATATATATAATCAAATATGTTTCAATAAAAAATGTATAATATAAAACACACACATTTATATATAAGTCAGATGCTCTTCAACTTATGATGAGGTTATGTCCTTATAAAATATCGTAAGTCAAAAATCCACTTAATTTGTCTAACCTACTCACCATCATAGCTGAGCCTAGCCTACTTTAAATGTGCCCGGAACACTTACGTTAGCCCACAGTTGGGCAAAATCATCTAATGCAAGGTCTATTTTATAATAAAGTGTTGAATATCTCATGTAAGGTGCTTAACACTGTACTGAGAGTGCAGAACAGAACGGTCGTGTGGGTACTCAGAGTACAGTTTCTCCTGAATGTGCACTGCTTTTGTACCACCATAAAGTCAAACCATTGTAAGTCGGGAGGGACCTTCTGTGCCCTTTTTTTTGCTGAATCATTTTTAATGCCACACATCATGTCACTTTGGCTTCAAGTACTTCTCCTAAGAACAAGGACATTCTGAGGAAGATAATTTTAAAAATCACATGAATCATACTATGTGTGTATGTGTGCATGCAATCGCTAGGGGTATGTGAGTGTTTGTATGAGAGAGAGGGAGAGAGATGCTCTTAATTATGACCTATGAGTCAAGAAACACTTTCAAATGAAACCTCAAGAGCCATAATTTGCATGTGCTGTTCTCTGCTGATAATGCAGAATCAACATTTCTATTTAAGCATGTTTATATTTACAGTCTACAGAGAAACTGCCCTGTCTATTATGATAATCCTCCCTCTTCTTCCAAGCCAGCCTCAGAGGCCACAGCCTACGTGACGTCCCTTCTGCCACCAAGTGAGAGCCTCGCCTCTGCTCCAGTCTCGAAGGACTCCTCT
The DNA here is from genome assembly GCF_027409185.1 of Cynocephalus volans. NCBI lineage: Eukaryota > Metazoa > Chordata > Mammalia > Dermoptera > Cynocephalidae > Cynocephalus > Cynocephalus volans. Next base: position 84,888,489 of record NC_084460.1, on the reverse strand, counting down.
TACAGCTCTCACCGCATCTCCATGATCTACTTTCCTCCAGTGCCTTAGTCTCTTCTTAGGGACCCTTGTACATAGGAATCCACTTGAGGAAAAAAGGCTGTGCCTTGATCACAAAGTCATGGCTACAGCAGATCTGGATTTAAATCGGGCTCTTTAGTTGAACATGCTATTCAACCTCTAAGCCTCAGTCTCTCAGTCAAAACTTCATCAGAAGGTTGCTATAGGAGCAAAGGAAATAATGTATTCAACGTTGATCCTTACTAAATGCTAATAAGTGGTAGTGTTATAGGCATAGGGAGAAAAAAACACCCTTGGAGACTGATATAGAAAAAGAGAAAAAGATTTTTATTTCCAGCAGCCAGACTGCACCAGCCAATTCAAAGGTGTGGCCCCGAACCATCTTTGTTCTGGGGGGGGGGTCTTTTTTGTGACAGGTAAGGGGATCGCAACCCTTGGCTTGGTGTCGTCCGCACCGCGCTCAGCCAGTGAGCACACCGGCCATTCCTGTATAGGATCCAAACCCGTGGCGGAAGCGCCACTGCGCTCCCAAGCGCTGCACTCTCCCGAGTGCGCCATGGGGCCGGCCCTTGTTCTCGGTTGTTAAAGCTGCAAGTGCAGCAACTCGGTCGCCCATTCACCGCGCCAAGAGGTATTAGCCAATGTAAGCAAGCCAACAGTACATGAGCTAATTTTGCAGTCAGCAGAGCTCCTCCCTTCCCACCCCCACTTTCCCCGCCTAACTTTTACACAATAGAGGGGCTATCTTTAGTGGCGTCGGTCCTGCTCTTAGAAAGAAGGCATTACTTCAGTAGCTGTTTCTGTAGCTATTATCAGTCTCTTTTAATAGAAGTGTGCAATAAATACTTGCTTAATTAACCCTAATTCATTAATAACTGATGCTGGACTAATGTCTCACCGTTTCCCCTCTCCTCACACACCTATAGTAGATATGGTAATCCAAGAAGGAAAGATATGAGAATTTTAAGACCAGGCAGATTCCAGTAAGAAAATGGTTCAGGTCTTCAACAGCCTTTCCATTTCCCTCAAATAACCACATCATGGTAACAGTGACTCACAACAATAAGATCAGTATTGCTACAAGTCTGCCAACCAGTTACCAGTTTGACAGGTTCCCTGAAAGTCATTGAAAGTGGGAAGAGTCAGGGTGAATATAAAACTTCCAGGGTCACTGCTGCTGGAAGTAGATGCCCCCATGGGAACCTCTGACCATGTAAAAACAGTTCAAAACCGGTGTTTCCAGACCAGCCTGTTAAACGCAGAAGACCACAAAGCTGCCACTTTGCTGACCCTGCTTCCACGTCTAGAACCTGATCTGCATATTAAAAAATCAAGTGACATGAGAGCAACTGCTATACAGCATTTGAATAAAAGAAGGAACAATTTATTTATTTAACACCGGTTTTATTTAATTCCTATTCATGGACATTGTGCTAGAGACTATGGGGTCTGTTTCCTGTCCTCCAGAGCAGTACTTAAAAAAGACACACACACAACAACAAAAAATAGGTCACCACACAACCTCTTAAACCAAAAGCAATGATGAGGCATCATGGCAGAGGGAAAGAGCCTTGGGCTAGGGATCAGAAGACCCAAACTTGAGAACTGATTGCATCTCCTTCTTGTTGGGCAACTTGGACAACTTACAACCCCTGTGGCCCTCCTGTTTCCTCCTAGAACTGAGATAATCCCACTGCCCTCGGCAACTGTGTAGAGCTGTTTGAGAATTAAATGCTCTATGGCTATTAAGTGCTATGCAAACATAGCTGCTATCATCTACCTTTATGTCTTACAAGCCTGCTTCCTTCTTCAGAATAGAACGCAGTGAGAAAGTGAGAGGACAGACAATGCAGGGTACAACAGGAAGGGCTGGAAAGAAAAACAGTGTTGGTCTAGAGCCCATGCATTTATAACCTCAAGCCACACAGAGGCTGTTGCTCTCTGAGATAAGAATGCTTTTGTGGCTCTCCAAATATTCACCTGCCACAGGACTTCCACTACATGCCCACTAGGAATGACTTTCCTCAGCTGACCGCAGACTGCTATGGCTTCAGTTGTCAGAGTGAGTGGTTTCATTACCCGGTGACAAGTCATTCACCTAGGATTAAGTGGATGTCAGTCAAGTCAAAGTTTGTACAGAACCATCAGCACAGGAGATGTGTGATCTATCTTAGCATGCCCCCACCCTGTGATGGGTCCTTCTGACTGTGGCTGCTGGTAGCAAGCCACTCTTTTACTTCACGTCACCCACCTTCCAGCAAATTCACTGTGAGGGTAATGACATCTCAGATATGAGAGGGGATAGAAATAAGTAAATCTTCAAAAGCTGCCACTACCTGGTGTCCATTCTGAACAACTTTCTTGGGTTTTCTTGAAAGCACCAAACATGCTTAGAACCGTATTTTCTTCACTTTGGAGGACAGCAAGTTATAAAAATGTTCATCATATGCTTGCATATGTCTCATACACAACAACAACAACAACAACTACAACATTGCTCTTCGAAGTCAGCAGCTGTGTCTTACTGTCTATCCCTGGACGAAGCACAGTGCCTGACACATTGTAGGCACCAATATGCATTTATGGGTTGTCTTAAATTGAGGCAATATTCATATCAAGGTCAAATCTTACTCGTATAAAATGGTATTGTATTCATCTTTATACTCTCTTACGCTCCCTTCCTTTTTGGTCCCAGCATTTAATAGTTACCCAGTATATTATTTTAGTCTTTTTTTAAAAATTGAATAACATCTACAGTAAAATTCACCCTTTTTAGTGTACAGATCTATGAGTTTTGGCAAATTCCTACAATCATATAGCCACCAGTGTAATCAAGATAAAGAGTGTTATCACTTCAAAAAACTGCCCTGTACTTCTTCATAGTCAATGCCTTCCATGCCCCCAGTCCCTGTAAATCCCTGATCTGTGAAAATTAAGTTTCCATTTCACCTCAGTAAATACCTAAGCATGATTGCTGGGTCATTTGTAAATACATGCTGAACATGTTAACTTTACTAACTTTGTTAAGTTTATTTCTTTAAAGAAACTGCCAAACTGTTTTCTATTTCCATTTTCTATTCCCACCAGCAATGTGTGAGAGTTCCAGTTGCTCCACAGCCTTGTCAGCACTTGGTATTGTCAGTCGTTGTTTTCCACCAGCCATTCTAACAGGCATGCAGTGACTCAGTAAATTTTCATATGTGGATTTTTAAGCAGGGGAAGACACACCTGACTTCTTATATTGTGTTGTGGTGATAAAACCAATGAAGACAATTCAGAAGGAACCCATTGATATGGGTCATTAAGTAATAACATTTTTAAACTATTAATTTCCTTGCCTAGCAGAAGAAACTTGGGTGTGGACTCCTCACTACTTTCTGTTGGATAGTAAAAGTGTTATTATCACTAGCAGGACTTTTGAGACCAAGCTCCACTTTCCAGCATGTAACAAACAAACAGAGATTTAACAAACTACCCAATAGTGTTTCCAAGAAAGCTTCTAAGCTGAAATTGCTTTTTTATATTCTACTGGCTACGCAGTCAAATCTCATATATTTTATTACACATTGTACAGTATTGTGTATGCTGTAGGAGCTTATTCAGTTGAAATAAAATTGACCCTTCCTCTAGACTGAGATAGAAGGTGCTCAGTTTCCCTGGGTTTGGGTTACAGGACACACCTCTGGGTTTCCAGCCACTCCCCAAGGTCTCAGGGCCCTCCTATAGGCCCTCCCCTAGAGAAGAGTTGCTGTTGCTAGTTGAATCTATTTTCAGACCAATGCAAGATCTCAAGGGGCTGACTTATGCAAATCCAGTGGCTGGGCATGCTCAGTAGAAAGGGGATCTATAACCCTAATAGCCAAGCATGCTCAGTAAGGTGGAATTTATATTTTGTTAGATGGCATGAATATGTATTAGATAGCAAGACTATAAAAGTGGAATCCTGGAAGAAGGCGGGGTTGTTGCTCACTTTCCCGGGCCAACCCATGCTTCTCCAGCTGAAGTGTGTAGCTTTCTTTTATATCAAATTTACCTTTGCCAGGCAGCTGCTCACTATTGAGGCAGGCTGCCCTCTGCGCTAGACTTTAAGGAGGTATTTCTTACTTTTGTGTTGGGCCTGTTTATTTCTCTGTGAAATCTGATTCTCTTATTCATTATGTGAAACCTGTTCTCACTTTCTGCTGTGACTCTGCTCTTGAATTCTTTCCTGTGGCAGAGTCAAGAACCTGGTGAAGTAATGCCCTCTTTTCTAAGAGCAGGACCGACGCCACTTAAGATAGCCCCTCCATTGTGTGAAAGTTAGGCGGGAAAGTGGGGGTGGGACAGGAGGAGCTCCACTAACTGAAAAATTAGCTCATGTACTGTTGGCTTGCTTGCATTGGCTAATACCTCTTGGTGCAGTGATTGGGCGACCAAGTTGCCGCACTTACAGCTTTAAAAACCGAGAACAAAGATGGTTCAGGGCAGCACTTTGAATTGGCTGGTGCAGTCCCAGCCACTGGAAATGAAAATCTTTTTCTCTTTTTCTATATCAGTCTCCAAGGGTGATTTTCTCCCGACGCCTATACTGCTGGTAAGAGGATAAGGTGGGTTAAGGCCAACTACTGGGCCTTCCCAGACCCCTTCTCCTCTGGCATCAGAACTGCACTAACCAATGCTGTACCCTCTAGCCACATGTGGTTATTGAGCATTTGAAATGTGACTGATGCCACATTTTAAAATTTTTAAATGAAAGAATGTAAGATATATTCATTTATTTTTATATTGATTATGTGTTGAAGCAATAGCGTTTTTGATATATTGGGTTAAATAAAATATATTACTAAAATCAATTTCACCTGTTTCCTTTAATTTTTTAATGTAGCTAACAGAAAATTTTAAATTACATATGTAATTACATATGTGGCTTGCATTATATTTCTATTAGAAAATACTGCTCTAGAAAATAGGACTATTACTGAAGAGTCAAATTTTAGTCATACCTCCAAGATCTACGAGCCATTTCAAAATTTAGTGTTGCTTTTAAATAAATATACACCATTATTAAGTTTAAAAAGATAACTTAGATATTTAATAATTAAATATTGAGTTCTTTAAAACCTAATCATTCTATGCCAGTATTTTAAATGGATATATCAATTTTAAAGGAAAAGATATTTTTAAAAATTAAAATAGACAATGAAAATCAAAACAGTAAAAATAAAAATAATAAAAAATTAAAACTAGAAAAGTTAAAAATTAAAAGCATTTTAGCTCTTTAAAGGGCACTGTGAAGAAATAAAAAGGCAAACCAGAGACTGGGAGAAAATATCTGCAAAATATGTATCTTATTGATGACTTTTATTGAGCATATGTAAAGAACTCCTACAATAGAACATTAAGAGGACAAGCAATACAGTTAATAATGGGCAAATGGTTTGAACAGAAACATCACCAAGAGCTTATATGAATGGAAAATAAGCACAAGAAGAGATGTTCAACATCATTAGTCCTTAGGGAAATGCACACACCAAATAAAATTGCTAAAATTAAGAAGACTGACAATTTCAAGTGTTGGCAAAGATGTGGAGCAACTGAAACTTTTATACATTGATAGTGGGAATGGAAAATGGTAGAGTCACTTTAGAAAACAGCTTGACAGTTTCTTGTATGTTCAATATATACTTGCCATACAACTCAGGAATTCTAGTCCCAGGTATTTACTTACTCCACACAAAGACGTGCAGGTGAATAGTAGCTCTATTCTTAATAGCCCCAAACTGGAACAAAACCAAATTTCCATCTATGTTAAGGAACAAGCATATTGCAGAATATCTATAATACTACTTAGCAATAAGAAGAAACAAACTACTGATATACCCAACAACCTGAATGAATCTCAAAAGTATTATACTAAGCAAAATTCTAGAAAAAGGAAAACTCTAATGAAAGAAAGCAGACCAGTGGTTGCTAGGGCCCAAGAACGGGAAAGGGGATTGACCAAAATGGGGCATGAAAGAACTTTTTGAAGTGATGGAAATGTTCTCTAACTTAATTGTGGTGGTGATTACATGACTGTATATGTTTGTTAAAGCTCATAGAATCATACATTAAAATTAGTGAATTTCATTAAATGTAAATTATACCTCAATAAAGCTGGTTTAAAGAAAGTAAAATCAGCAATTCAAGTATCAACAATGTGAAAAATTGAGAATTCTACATTTCTGTTGGAAGAGGGTACAGATTGGAATCATTGCTTAAACAGAAACTTGGTAATATCTAGTAAAGCTGACAATGCTCACAGCTTATGACCCAGTAGTTCTGCTATGAGTTGTTGTCTTGGGAGCTTCTCAGACATGCACATGGTGGCATATGTACAAGAATGTGTGACCTATATGTATCAACATAGATCTCAAAAACATGACTAGGACAAAAATAAATATATATTGAAAAATAGCCCATATAACAGCATATCTGTAAACTTTGAGAAATAGCAAACAAGTTTAAATATTATCATGGATAAATTTCTGTGTAATATATGCACACATATATGAATAAGTATGGATAAGGAATGTAACTCACAACTTTAGAATAGAGGACATCCCTTATGAAGAAGGAGAATGAAGCTGAAGTAAAAAGCTTATTTTAGGCACATCTATAATGATTTATTACTCTAAAATTATTTGAAATATTTATGACAAAATTTTAACATTTATTATTTCTGGTGATGGAAAACAGGTATTTGTATTCATCTCTGTGCTTATATGTACACTGGATATATTTCTTTTTTAGATATATTTCTTATTGTAAATAAAGAATAATTTTGAAATCTATTTTTAACCACAAAATATAGGTAAAAAACTATAACCAAAAGGAGACTTTACATTCAAGGATACAGAAATATTTAAGGAATCAGAAAATTATTTTGTTCCTTAAAACCTTTAAAGAAATCAAGACGATAACAAGAATAGGAGCTTATGAAATAAAAACAAGAAAATATAAAACTAGAACAGGCAGATATAAAAAAGAAGCATTATAAGTTTTAAAAATGAAAATTATTGAAATTTAAAAAATTCTCAGTAGATGGGTTGATTGAAAATAAATGTAATGAGAGAATCAATCAATTAAAAGCTAAAATTGAGGAAATTTCAGTTATATTTCAGAGAAATATAAAAGAATGAAATATATGAAAAAGAATTAAGATACATGTAGGATCTATTGAAAAGTTTCAAGATATGTCTAATATCCAAATACCAGTCAACAGAATAATGGATAAGGTGTAGAATACTTACATAGAAATAAAATGGAATACCACAAGGTCCGATTCTAAATAAGTGGCAAAATCGTTCTGTCCTTTGTCATTGCTATGTGTTTGTAGCGGAAAAGTGTATCAATAAGAAATGCTTGGTTTGTTTTCATTGGAATGTCCTGTTGCAACTGGTGATGCCCTGTTGTAATGATTAACTACTATGACAAGAACATAAAAATTATTCTGACAAAAAAAAAAAAAAAGAGTGAGATCCAATAGACATAGAATAGACATATTCAGAAGGAATAACGGCTAAGAATTTTCCAGAATTCAAGAAAAACAAAAGTCGTTAGATGGAAAATGGCACATGATACAGCAAGCAGAAGAGATAAAATTTAATATATTTCCATACATACTGTAGCAAAATTGTAGAATATCAAAGAAAAAGAGCTACAGAAGAAAAAGAAAGATTATCCACAAGGAATGACAATCATTTGGCAGTAAACTCATCAGCAGCAAGAGATGCAAAAGATAGTGGAAAATATCTTTAACGTATGGATGAAAAATCTAGAATTCTCTTCCCTAATTAATTAGAGAGGGTGGAAATAAAGACATTTCCAGGTGCATAAGAGAAAATTATTATACATAGCTCACCAAAAGGACTACCATGAAGGGATGTATTTCAGCAAGAAGAGAAATTATCCTGGAAAATAAGAGTGGAATAAAAGAAACAACAGTCAGCAAATGCATTAGTCCATTTCTGTTGCTTATAACAAGTATCTGGAACTGGATACTTTGTAAGAAAACAAAATCTATTGCTTACAGTTTTGGAGGCTTGGAAGTGCAAAGTCCAGGTAACACATCTGGTGAGATGACTCTACAGCAATGCAGGATGTCACATGGCAAGAATGGCAGAGCAAAAAGAGAGACTGTCAGATGCTCTCCTTTTAAAGCCCTCAGAACCACGCCCCTGACCACCATTATTAATCTATTCACTACTGCATGGTCCTACAATCTAATCACCTATTCAAGGCCCCACCTCTTCAACTACCATAATAGGATTTCCCACCCTCTTTACACTGTCACAGTGGGGACTGAGGTTGGGGGAGACATCAATCCACAAGGATCAAAGAAATTGGCAAAACTGTTTATAAATCTAAATTTTTTTCTTATAAAAAATAATAATAGAAATATACCCTTCAAAAATACAGAGAGCACTTTTGTTACATTCTGAGTTCCAAAGACAACTCTCTTCTGAACATTGTATGAATGTCAATAGCTTAGAAAATAAACTGTAAAAATGGCTACTACAATTTACAAAAAAAAAAAAGAACTTAGCATTAAGGAATGCTTAAAGACCAAATGTGGAAATATGGACATTTTTGCCCATTAAAGCTCTGTGTGGTATTATTCAAGGGCTGCCCACAGTCTAGTTCTAAGAATGGCATGGTCAAAGCTGGAGAGGATGTTTATGGCAGGTTATCTTGTCTTAACAAGGCCTGTAAAGCAAGATTGTCATCTAAATGGGCCATCTAAATCTCAGATTTATTTTAATTATAGTGAGCAATCTCCTGAAATAACTTTCCCAGTCCTGGGATTTGATCTCTTATATATTGCCTTACATGGTGACTTAGAAAAACAACTCTCAACTCCTCTGGTGAACCAGCACAGAACCAGAGTATAAATGGAGTTTCTTTTAAATCCTTTGGATATCGCAGGCATAGCAAATAGAAATGAGTTTCATTTGCATACCCTATCATTCATCATAAAAAGAAAACGTCAATATGCCCCCACCCTTCCTTTGGTTGCTCTCTGCCTAATAGGAATCTTTAAGCTCTTTCTGTGTCACTTCTGAGGTAATTAGCATCACTCAGAAAATATCTGTGCAGGAACTGTAGTACAGAGAGCATATGCTGTCACTCAGGCAAAGTTGCCATTAAGATCTGCAGGCAAATGTGGAATTCTTAGAAATTTTACTTCATACCAAGACAAAACCACAATATCATGAAGAAAAATGGTAATGAGTAATTTTATGCCAAATACATACATATATATGTAGTATAGTTATATAGTTATAAATATAGTTATCAAATTGATAAAGACAGTCATAGAAAATTTGGAAATAAAAAAAAACAAATAATCCCATCATATTAACATGACATTTATTGTTTTGGTTTATTTCTGTCTGGTATTTTTTTCTGTGTGTACTTGTTCATGGTTGTAACCATACGGCATTTATACATTTTTTACTGGGATTTAAATCACAAATACTCTTCCATGTTTCCAACTTACACAGCTATCATTTTTAATGACTATTCCACTATGAGGATGTACCATGATTTGTTAAACCAATCACCTGCTAATGGACATTTTTAGCTATACAATATTTTGACCATTATAAAAATAAGTTCCGTGAATACCAAATTTGTAGCTGTTTTCCACATCTAGTTTATTTTCGTCAGATAGATTCCCCCAAAGTGGAATTACTAGATCATCAGGCATGAAGGTGTTTATGATTCTTAATATATATATTGCTACAATATTTTCCAAAAATGTGGCAATTTGCAGTGACACAGTGGAAGTGTTAGGGTTCAGCCTGCCGTTACACACCATGAGAGTCTAAACTTTAAAGCAGTGTCTCTCAAAGTGTTGTCCAGAAGTGTAGACTAGAAGTATCAGCATCGCCTGGGAACTTGCTGGAAGTGCGAGTTCTCTGGTCAGCCCCAGATCTACTGAATAAGACGCTCTGGGGATGGGGCCCAGAAATTCATTTTGAGTGAGCCCTCCAGGAGATTCTGGTGCACACCCAAGTCTGAGACCCATTGGTCTAAAAAAGCAACGACTTTCAACGTTAGCTGTACATTGTTTTGGTTTATTTCCTTCTGGCATTTTTTTCTATATATGCTTTTTCATGGTTGTAATCATACAGCATTTATACATTTTTTACTCAAATTTAAATCATAAACACTTTTTCATGTTGCTAACTCTCACTGCTATTATTTTTAATGACTATTTCATTATGGGGACGTACCATGATTTGTTAAACAGTCACCTACCTATGGAAGTTTTTAGTTATTATATAATAACTTAATATTATATATTTTGAGCATTATAAAAATCAATTCTGTGGACATCGCCGAACAAGTTCCAGGACCTTGTGGAACTTCTAAACCCTACTGAAGCCTGAGACACAGTCCCAGAAGTTCTGATTTAATTACCCAGAGTGGGACAAAGGCATCAGTATTTTTAAGAGGTCTCCTCAGGTGATTCCAATGCATAGCTAGGGCCAAGCAGCACTAGTCTCAAGCGGTGCTGATTGCCCTGTGATTCTTGAATCCGCAGCATCAACATCACCTGGGAACTTGTTAGAAGTACTAATCCTCAGGCCCCACCCCAGAATTTTTGGGGTGGGATCCAGAAATCTGCGTTTAACAAGCCAATAGACACTTACATATGAGAAACACTCATCTAATGATTCTCTGATGCAGAAATGCCTATAAAGCTTGATACATACGCCTACATTTATATATATATGTATATGTGTGTGTGTGTGTGTGTGTGTGTGTATACACTCCTGCATTCATGTATGTAAACAAATAGAAACATGTATATGGACAGATAAATCTAGATTTAGATTGTATTAGTCAGGGTTCTCCAGAGAGACAGAATCAATAGGATATGTTATAATTATATGAGAGGGATTTATTAGGGAATTAGCTCACGTGGCTATGAAGAAAAGTCCCATGATAGCCCATCTATAAACTGGATGCCAGTAGCGTGGTTCAGTCCAAGTCCAAAGGCCTCAGAACCAGGGAAGCTGATGGTGTCCTCGGTGTAAGTTCTGAAACCCAAAAGCTGAAGAGTCTCGAGCTCTGATGTCCATGGACAGAAGAGTGAATCCCAGCTTCAGACGATCGAGAGAGAGAGCTTCACCACTTTCCTCTGTCTTTTGTTCTCTCCGGACCCCCAGTGGATTGGATGGTTCCCACCCACACTGAGGGTGGGTCTTTCACACCCAGGCCACTCAGACTTTCATACTAATCTCTGCTGGAAACACCCTCATGAACACACCTGAAAAGATTGCTTTACCAGGTTTCTCAGCATTCCTTCACCTAACCAAGTTGACATCTAGAATTAGCCTTCTCAAGTCCACCCCTTGTCAACTTGGTGTCCATACTATCTCCTTAAATCACACTTAATTTTCAAATGGTACAATAACAATGATAACATTATCCTGTGTACAACCGGAAACGCATTAATCCCTTTCCAAGAAGAAAAGGTAAAGTCCTTAAATGATATTTACCCTTCTCCCAATATCCCATAACTTAAAATTACAAATACTATGAAGTAAGGTTAACAACATTTAAATGCTGGTATAAAGTCAGTAAGTCTCATGGTACATGATAGAGAACAAGAGGAACAAAAACAAAGATAATTGATTAATATGTGTACAGTGTATATACATAGAGGCATGTTCTTAACACAACAGGGAGAACAATTACAATCCTCGTTTCTGTAACTGGTCACGTGGTTGAAGCTGGTATTTATAACTTCCTTCTTCTACTACCCATTCTGTATTCCCTTTGCCTTCAGCGAGCACCTCAGAGGGTCGTGGTTCTTTACCTGGTGGAGTGGCCCAAACCTTCATTCCTGAAGAGTCTGGGCCATTCATAGTCTTGCCTGGAATTGGTTGTTGTAATTTTCCATTGACCTTAATCACAGGGCATGGTAGTACTAAGAGACGTCCTAAGGGCTCTCCTGTATTCCAGGTACAATCTTCCTTACCTCCATTGTGAAGTAGTAGTCCAACTTCCCCTTGGTAGTCTGGGACAGTCACCCCAGCCAACACTGTAATCCTTTCTTAGCCTGTTGATTCAGAGGCATGAGGAGCCCAAAGTGTCCAGGCGGCAGCCTAACTTCCAGTTCAGTGGGATCATTTTTGTGTCTCCTGATGGAAGCATTCTTCCCTCTGGAACTAAGACCTCTAGACCAGCAGAGCATAAAGTTGCGGGGACAGAAAGCAAAAATTTTGCTAATGAGTCCCTAGGGGTAATGGTGAGTGGTGCCACTTCCGTTTCCACCCCTTGATTCCTGGACCTGTGAATCCTGGCTATGGGAGAGACTGTACCATATATTGGGCACTGATTTAGAGCATATACAGCCTGCTGGAGAATTTTGCCCCAGCCCTGCAGGGTATTGGCACCAAGCTGGCACTGTAACTGTGACTTCAAAAGGTCATTCCACCATTCTATCAGACCGGCTGCTTCAGGATGGTGGGGAACATGGTAAGACCAGTGAAGTCCATGAGTTTGAGCCCATTGCTGCACTTCTTTAGCTGTGAAGTGAGTTCCTTGGTCAGAAGCAATGCTGTGTGGAATTCCATGACGGTGAATAAGGCATTCTGTGAGTCCACGGATGGTAGTTTTGGCAGAGGCATTTCATGCTGGGAAGGCAAATCCATATCCAGAGTAAGTATCTATTCCAGTAAGGACAAAACGCTGTGCCTTCCATGATGGAAGTGGTCCAATGTAATCAACCTGCCACCAGGTGGCTGGCTGATCACCTCGGGGAATGGTGCCACATCAGGGGCTCAGTGTTGGTCTCTGATGCTGGCAGATGGGGCACTCAGCAGTCGCTGTAGCCAGATCAGCCTTGGTGAGTGGAAGTCCATGTTGCTGAGCCCATGCATAACCTCCATTCCTGCCACCATGGCCACTTTGCTCATGAGCCCACTGGGCGATGACAGGGGTAGCTGGAGAAAGAGGCTGACTGTATCCACAGAATGGGTCATCCTGTCCACCTGATTATTAAAGTCCTCCTCTGCTGAGGTCACCTTTTGATGGGCATTCACATGGGAAACAAATATCTTCACATCCTTTGCCCACTCTGAGAGGTCCATCCACATACCTCTTCCCAAACTGCTTTCCCACCAATTTTCCAATCATGTTCCTTCCATGTCCCTGACCATCAGCCAAACCATTGGCTATGGCCCATGAATCAGTATATAATCACACATCTGGCCATTTTTCCTTCCAGGCAAAGTGCACAACCAAGTGCACTGCCCGAAGTTCTGCCCATTAAGAAGATTTGCCCTCACCAGTCCTTCAGGGATGTCCCAGAAAATGGGTGCAGTGCTACATCTGTCCACTTTTGGGTGGTGCCTGCATATCGTGCAGAACCATCTGTAAACCATGCTCTAGCCTTGTCTTCCTCTGTCAACTGATCATAGGGAACTCCCCATGAGGCCATAGGTGCGGGCTGGGGAAGAGAAGGCAGTGTAGCAGGAGGAACCAGGGGCATTTGGGCCACTTCTTCATGTAACTTACTTGTGCCTTCAGGACCTGCTCGGGCCCAATCACGTATATACCATTTCCATTTGATGATGGAGTGCTACTGTGCACGCCCAATCTTATGACTTGCTGGGTCAGATTACACCCAGTTCATGATGGGCAGCTCAGGTCGCATGGTAACTTGGTGGCCTATAGTCAAGTGTTCAATTTCTACTAAGGCTCAATAGCAGGACAAGAGCTGTTTCTCAAAAGGAAAGTAGTTATCTGCGGATGATGGCAGGGCCTTGCTCCAAAATCCCAACAGACACTTACATCTGAGAAACACTCATCTAATGATTCCCTGATGCAAGAATGCCTGTACAGCTTGATACATATGTCTACGTGTGTGTGTGTGTGTGTGTGTGTGTGTGTGTGTGTGTGTGTGTGTGTGTGTACATACACTCCTGCATTCATGTATGTAAACAAATGGAAAAGTCCATGGAAACATGTATATGGACAGATAAATCTAGATTTAGATATAGGGAGATGTTGGCTAATTTCATGGGGAAGTGGTGTTTAATGCCACTTCATTGCTGGTTTTATATTTCCTTAATCACTAGTGCAACTAAACGTTGCCCATATTTGTTCACCTACTGATTTCCAAGAATAACGACTTTAAAGATAGATAAAGTTTAGGTGCTTTGATGTATAGATTTTTTTTTTAAAGAATTGGCTGATTATTACATCACTAGGTTATAAAGAAAAAGAGGAGACAAAACTTTCCACAAGCATAAGAAGAGACCAGAAAAGTTATTTAAATAAAATCATGCCTAGGAGAATGACTAAAGAAAACATTGCACCTTAATTAGCTGGGAATGGAAAGCTAATATTAGATGATACTAAAATGACAGATGACTTCACTGCTCTTTTTTTAACTTGAGCTTTAAGAAAGAAATCCACAGCTGAGGCTTTAGGGCCAGGCCGCCGCCATGCACAGGATGTCTGAGGGGCTGAGGTTCACAGCCTTCCTTGTGCACGGCGGCAAGGACTGGCCCTCAGCACATTACCCCAGCTAAGGTGATCTTGGACTCTGACCATCACAAAGCCCAGCAAAAACAAGGAAAGGAAGGAGTGAGGACCTGGAGATGGTGGAAAGAAAGTTAGGCTGAGAATCAAGAGGGATGTGTGGCTTTTCATTTTCTGAAGATCTTGTCACATTAAATTTTAGTTTAATCCATTAAAAAGAACAAAAGAAATGTTCATTAAGGGCTCACTGGCTGCAGTCTCATTTCCAAATAGCATACTGGCCAAAATTGAATGTTAGCATCCTTCCTAGTTTTTTAAACTGTCCCAGTTAGACAAATCCTCAAAAGTTCTTTATATAAGTGACCATTCTAGCTGGACAAAAGAGCAGGGAAGTTTATATTATTTGATTTTTCATGTCTTCTTTTCTTCCCTCCCTCCCTCCCTCCTTTCTTTCTTTTTTTCTAATATACTTTATAATCTCGGGGAAAAAAACTGAGAAACATTTTTCTGTGACATAATATACCTGAAGATTTCTTCTGAACTTGGGTTTCTTGACCCCTCAGTAGAAGCATGAATGAACTTGAGGAGGTCACTGAACCCTTTAGAATTGTAAACAATAAGTTGTATACAGGTGCATTGTGTATCTTTTCCTGAGTGGAATCACAGCTTCTATCAGATGATCAAAGATATCTGTGCACCAAGAAAGGTTACTAACCACTCACTGAGGGAAAATAACCCTCCTTTGGGGACTGAGTCGTCAGAGTACACACAGAAGATCAGTGCTAGAAATGGGTGGAAGATAGTCTGCTTGCAAGTTCTGAACCTGCGATGAGTCGTGGAGATGTGAAGGTCTGAGGTTGGATGGGGACAAGTAAGGTCCCCCTGAACCACCCAGGAAGTGCACTTGAGGACAGGTAAATCCTCAGGGCGCTTCCTTTCCTCTTGCAATGCTGCCTCTGTACACCCCCAGAATCTGACCCCCCAAAAAACCCTCAAGTTCAAGGAGTACAACTGGGCTCACATGATCTAAGCTGGAGTCAGGGAACCAGAACGTGGATGCAGCCAAGCTCTCAAATGCCCCTCGTTACTCTTCATTTTTATTCTGGCAACTTGCTAGAGCTATGGTGTTATTAAGGGGGTCATGCAGCTCATCCTCAGCATTTATTCCCAAATTATGTGTTTTTGGCAAGTTATTTCAAGTTATTTAACCCTCTGAGCCTTGGTTTTCTCAACTATGAGAATACCTTATAAAGGAAAAATGAGGGATAAATGAGATAATGTATGAAGAGAGCACAATAGTGCCACAGTGTCCTTCAGACAGTATCTGCTAAAATAAATGGCAGATAACATGATCTTCCTCATCATTATTGTCATTGTTACAGTGTGGCTGACCTGGCAGAGATAACAATTCCCATGGAAGAGTAATTTTAGCTATTTGGGTCCATTGACTCTATGTTAAACTAAGTTTTTCGTGTTTTTGTTTGTTTTGTTTTGTAACTATGGCTTCAAAGTATTTTGTTTAAAGAGTAGTAACCAATGAGAATAATGTTGTGGAATATTCCATGATGACAAATCAAACTATTCATTACACGAGTACTCATCATCGGGTTAGAAATAAGCTGTTTCATGCAACAGTGGACCTTCCCTGCCTCCTCCAGCCAATCCAGATGGCACAAAACTTCTCTGAAAAGAATAGTAACTTAAGAATAGTTTGGAACTGTAAGGAAATTGAAACTAAATGGTCAGTGTCCCTCAGATGTTCGGAATCTTGCTGAGCATTGATGTAAATATGCACGTGCACCCAGGTGTTCCTTGGTTACTGTCTAATGTAACTGTGCATGTGCACCCATGTGTTCTTTGGTTGACTCCAGCCAGGTGTTCCTGGGTTATTGGACTTGAGTATAAAGGACGAGTGGCTCTGATCCACAGTGCCTCCCCCCAGGGGACGCCCCAGGCGTAGGGGGCCCGGGGAGGCCGCTACTGCTACTGCTGCTGCTGCTGCAGAAGCTGAAGACTGAGCTTGCGTTGGAATGAACTGTCAACTCTGCCAAGAGCTCCTGGGATCTCTTCCAATTACCTAGCTCTCACCTGTATGTGAAGGGTCTGGTGAGGGTTCTGTGACCTCGTCTGTACAATGGGTTTGAAGGGTCTGTGAGCCCTAGCCCGACAGGAACCCTGTGGAATAAAGTTTTATTTCTTGACTTTTCTCCTCTCCTTCCTGTGTCATGGACAAGATAGTGATCTTGCCTTCACATCAGAGGTAGCCTTAGATGTAGACAAAAGATATCCATTTTGTGGATACAAATGAGTTGCCTGGGATGTAAGATCCATGAGGGCAGGGATCATACCTGCTTTGTTTCCTATTATAACACCAGGGACAGTCTTATCGTAGAGATTCAATTAGTATTGACTTACAAATTAATTAATTCAAGAATTCTGCCTGTAAATACCTTCTTCCACCTTCAAAACAATTCATGACACCTGAAATTCCCACCTATTGGCTTTTGAAAAATATGGCATTACATTACAGAATTGAGATTCTACACTTTAAGCTAAGGTGACCCAATGAGAATTTAGCTTAATTTATTTTAATGTATTAATTAATCAATCATTTAGCAGAGCCCACTGAAAAAGACACAAAACAGAGAAATTACAAACTGCAACTTCGTGACAAGAGCTCTAAACTGAAAGTAGGAAGTTCTGGATTCCAATTTCATCTCCATCAAGTACATATCTATTTTCCTTGTCAGAAAATGTACATAAATTATTCTGCCTTGTCTTGTTAATAGGGTTGCTGTAGGAAACAAATGAGATAAGGGATGTGAAAACTCATGTTATAAAGAGCTGTAGAAATATATGGATTTCACAGTAGCTGAATCCAGTGGATTTGTGTGTTCAGATGGCAAGAGTTACTTGTGCTGGGATTTCTGGGTAACCAGGATGTCAGGTGAGGACACTTGAGAAGGGGACACAGCAGAAGAAATAAATAGGGATCAAAGGCAAACCTGTCATTTCTTAGCATGACCAAAGTCAGACTTGTATATGCAAGACCGCCAACCAGACTAGGAAATACCAGGGTCGACTCCTAGAAAATTTAATCGCATGGTCTGGGCAGGGTTAAGCTTCTGGCATCCCTAGAATTTGCACATGCATTAGATACTGGCCACACAGCAACAGGATCTGCCCCAGCCTGCCAGAGCTCACTCCCAGTGGCCTCTGGGGAGCACATCTTGAACACCAAAATACTCTTCAGTCTCTCTTCTAGGAAAAATTCTTAGCTTCTGTGGGTCTTGAAATCAGCTATAAGATAATTAAAGGAGGTCACTCAACTTTTCCTTTGTATAAAGTACCCCTGTAACCCTAGGAAACCATCCTCCAGCCTTCACACAGCAGCAGATGTGATAAATATATTCAAATGCCCGATTACACATTGTTGCTCTTGGTGCTGGGAAGGGTAGTATTTCCAAATTCTTGAACTAATTCTCTCTCAGTCGAATCACTTGACTTATTTGGGGGAGTGAGAGAGCTAGTGTTAGAGTTTAATTAAAATCCAGTGCCTGAAAAGAATCCACTTTTGAAGCACCCAAGACTTGTGCTGACATAATTTTAACTCCAAGGACATAAAAAACAAATTACAATAATCCTCGTGTCAGTGGATGTCAGATTGGCAAAGCCATAATTGAGAGTGGAGTAGGAATTCTAACTGTATTTGCTATGTTCACGGTTAGCTTGACCCAGCTCTAAAACTGCACCTTTGAAGATTGTGCCATTGTTGATGAAAGTTGCAGCAGAGTGGGAAACAGAAAAGGATGATGTAATTTTTGTAAATTATGTAAGTCCCTATAAAGTTGGATGGAGAGTTAACTAATTTTTTATATGCTGCCAATATTTAAGAGGAAGGTTTGTTTGGATTTTTTTAACACTGAAAATGGTTGCTTAGCAACCCCTTCCTGCCTTGCATGATTCTGTTATGATTTCCACCTGCTGGAGAAAAGAATCAATAAAATTATTTCTCTGCAAATCAGAAAAGTAGGAAAATGAGCCAGTGACTTAAATGATACACTTGCAAGATTCCAAAAACTTCCAAAGACACATATGCATTTACTTAAAAAAAAGATGTTAATATTTTACAAAATGTACTTTAACAAAATTTAACAATAGAGCAGGCTTCACAAAATAGGCTTGTTTTAGAGTACAGCTTCTGTTGTAACTGAAAATACAGAAACAGCTTTATGTTCAAACAGAATATGCAGTTGCCTGTGTGATATGACCTGAGGGATAAACCAAAGTCCTGTCATCCCCCAAACCTCTCACTTACACAGTACCTTAAGTTACCACCCTTGCAGGCAGCGTCTGAGTTGACTGTATTCAGAAGACTCTGTTAACATGATGTGCCATCTGGGAGAGCTAACACTTTAACACCCTGTGATGTGTGTTACCATCACAGTATAAATTCGGGCTTGCATATGTAATGTTCAAGACCTTTGCCTCATAAGGCAATTGAGCTTAGGGTATGGGGATATAGTAGAGCTTCACTCATAATTAAAGTGTCCAAGTACTTTGTGTAGCAAAGGCTGCTAATTTCTTGCCTACATTCATTTTATCCTTCTTCCATAGCAGTAGAAGCCCGAATTTTTAGTTTGGTACATTTCTCAGTCTCCCTTGCCTAGATGTGACCATGTGCCTAATTTTGACCAATAAGATGTAAATACAAGTATTGTGTAGTAATAAGACTTCTTTAAAAACACTGCTGGCCTATATATACCATTTACTCGCTTCTTTTTATTTCTCCATCCAGCTCCCTGAAAGAAACGTATGATTGCTGGAGCTCTAGCGACCACATTAAAACATGAGGTCAAGGGCCAAACGTAAGGAGAGTAGAACTAAGATCCAGAAGATGCCTAATCATGCTGTACCTTCCAAAACAGCTCTGGAGTGCCTAGAGAAAAAATAAGCCTCTATGGTATTTAAAGCGCTGTTATTTTGTGTTTTCTATCACTTTCTGCTGACCCTAATCCTAATTATAGTAGGCATATACAATAAGGCAAAGCTTGGCTGAGGGGTTAGTAAGCATATTTTTTCCTTATACTTTTAAAAACAATAATACAAAGCAAAATGCCTGAACTTCAGTGTGAAAGAAGATAGGCCACTCTCTACGTTATGAACATTTGATTTACACATATCCAATAGCAGAAAAGGCAGGTCAGTGGGGAAGCAAGAAGTTTAACCTAAGACCTAGGTTTCCTTCTTATTGTAGCAAAAAGCCAGTAGTGACCATGGCTCTGGCAGAGCACCCAGGGACAGCTTTTAATATGACTCACTTTCGGGTTTCATGGTCCTTTATAAATTTAAAGAGGTTACCTCTTAGGTGAGTTTAACTTGCCAATTAATTTATTATTATATATAGCAAAATTGCACCTTGAATTTATTTCTAGGTTTTTTTGTTTTTTTTTAATTAGCTTGAATATTTGAAGGCTTCTGAACCCAAGGGTTGAAGACTTCTGGATTTGCACTCTGACTGACTTCCAAACTTTTGTAAGTTGAGGCAGTTAAATGCCAGGTAATTATGGTGAAAGAAAATGCCCTCTGCCTGGTACCCATCTTCAGAGAATGGGGCCTAATCTGCTCGTATCTTCAGGAGCGTATGCAGTGTTCAGGGGCAGGCTCTGGAGCCAGATGGCCCAAACTCCAGGCTGGCTCTGCCACCCATGTGTGACCTTGGGCAGGTTGTAAACACCCTGTGCCTCAGTTCCCTCACCTGTAAAGTGGGGGTGATAAGCACATCTACTTCACAGGATTGTTACAAGGGTCAAATGACACAATACATGTAAAGTGTACGGAATTGTGTCGGGGGTGTGGGAAGTGCTCCATACATCCAGAATGAGTATCCCTCCAACTAGCACAGGTCAGAGGGGAAGGGTTAAGAGCAGGTGAAGGTGTGAGTGCTGGTAATGGGAGCAGGGCAGCGTCTCTTGCAGTATCTTGCTCCTGCCCTAAGTTTCGCTGAATGCTGGTCCACGACAAAGAAAAACAGCAAATACAAGAGAGTTAGTCAAGCAAGAAACTGAGTGTCTCCTCAGAGTTTAACATAGTCTGAGCTGTAAGCCATTTGGCAGTCTGAAGAGCATGGTACCCTTCTCAGGACAGTGCTTTTAAATACTGAAAATAAAGGACATAAGGTTACAAAGAAAGCTAATTAGATAGGAATATAGTTATTAAAATATTTTTTAAAGCACAACTGTGATTATGTAGTACCTGTGCTTATTTATTAACACATTAAATACTAAATATCCAGCTGTACTGACTATATTTTCTTATTTTCTGTGTGATTGATGCTCTGGCATTTGAGGCCTTGGTCCTGGAGAAACTGCCCCTCGCAGAGCTGGCTAATTCCTAGAGAGAGCGAATGACTCCCCTAAGAACATGCCTCTGATAGGCAAACTACCAATCCACAGCCCACATCCATACCCATCTCCTTTGTCAAACTCTCAGTCACCACACCAATATTCTCCCTGCCCTGAATCAACCAAAGGGCCAGGTACTGGACAACTGGGGACCACCTCTATAGTTCACCCAAATTATTCAAACAGTCCAATCCTAAGCTAACTTAACATACTCACCTGCCCCTTCCTACAAAAATCTCAACATAGGCTGTGAGCTGTACTCGGCCCTCTTCCTCTCCTGCCTCGTGACCCACCCAGTGCTTCTCCATGGGGGCGTGTAAGTTGAGGCAGCTAAATGCCACATAATCATGGTGGCATTTAAAAAAAAAAGAAATTGCCCATCAGGGCCTGTGTTTCTGTGCCTCCTGTTTCTAGGGTCTATAAGTATAAACTTCTTCCTTTGTGCCAATCATTTTCATGACTGCCTCCCTTACCATGCCTGATTAAAACAAATCCCAGGTACAAATTTTAGAGCACTATTAGGTCTAATAACTTCATCATTTTGACATAATGAGAAATGTAAATGATATTTTAGACTGTTTTCAATAACTGTAATGTGATATGGCTATCTGAATGATTTCTTTTAGAGACAAATCACAGGTACTGCCAATTCTACCATGGTTTTGTCAATATTCGTAATTGAAGAAAATGTTTCATTTCAGACAGAGGTTAGTAAAAACAAAAATGTATTTTTTCCCATCCAAGTTCACCCATCCCTGAATTCAAAGGTCCATGGATCCCAGATCAAGAACTGTAAACAGATGTAACTGATTTTGTACTGATCACAAAGCTGGTGGCTCTTCAAAACTTGGGTCCTGATCTGGGTTCTGAGAATTCTTCAAACTTCCCTTCCAGGAAACTACCAAAGAAGGTAGTCTAGTGTCATCACTAAGACACTTTACCTCCCAAACACACAAGACTTCTTCTGAGTACTTGTTCCAAATCAGAGGGGAGACACTTTCCACTTTTTCAAAGAGAATATTTGTTCTACCTCCTAAAGGGCTTGCAGAATCATCTCTGCAGCTGCACGATGGCTCTGTAAAATGCTTCAGCCCTGTAGCTTCAACAGCTGCTTGCAAGGGAGCTTCTCAAAATTAATCTCAAAAAGACTTGTAGTTTTTGCCACAAAACAGTACCTTTTAAACATTTTGAAACAGCAAACTGGTTTAAAAGAAAATTGCATGCGCAATGTAAGGCAATTTGTATTAAAATTACAAATAAATATGCCCTTTCACAAAGCAATTCTACTTCTGGGAATTTACATACACACCTCCTTTCACAGGTGCATAAAAATATTCATTGTTGCATTGTTTATGATAGAAAAGGACTGGAAATAGCCCAAATGTCTAATCAGTACGGGACTGATTAAATAAACTGTGGCTCATCCATATGGACTTATTTTTTAAATCCAATAATATTTGAATTTTAAAAAAGAATAAAAAGGCTCTCTATGCCATGGAGTAAAAACATTTACAAAATATGTTATGTGAAAAAACAATATGTCCAATAACATATGCATAGTATGCTACCTCCTGTGTAAATAAGAGGAAATGAGAATAGGTATCTATTTGTGCATAGAGAAAGCAGAAAGACATACAAGGACTTAATAACAGTGGTTGTTTGTATGCAGGGCCTTGGGAATCATGTAGATGTTAGACAAGGAAGGGAAATTGTTCACTTTTACCTTTATACATACCTATATCTGTATCTATACCTGCAGACACATATTTAAACTAAGATCATATGAATATAACATCTACTCAAAACATTGTAAAGAGAATGTCTCGTGGTTTTACCTCATACCTACTGATAGGCTAGAATGAGTTCATTCCTCACGTGTATAAAGATAAATGTTTGCTTCCCCAACAACATTGCCTCTGACCAGACACATTATTAAGCGTTTGTTTTTTCTGAAGAAGATAAAGACAATCACCAGAAACAGGCATATGCGGACAGAGGCAAGAAATATAAACCTTATATTTATGAATTTTAAAGGAAGCCACTTAACAGATACATTTGTTTTCAGCAGACTTATCAGAACTTCTAAAATGACTCCGGTCAGTTGACCACAGTTGATTATAATTGCCTGTGAGGGGACTGTCCACAGAGCACGTGATGTGTGACAAATTCCAAATCCTGAGCCAGCTTTCCTGGACACCAACTCTTCTCCCTTCATTTTTTCTCCCCAGTCTTCTCTCCCTCCCTCCAACTGTCCAGCCATTGTGTGCTCAGGGAATGCAAATTAATTGCAACATTATGCTAAGCAAAACCCAATGAGAAAGGTAAATCTGTGGGTGGAAAGATCAGGCAGCACAGCACAAAGCCAAATATAACTGACTTTTGGATTATCTGCTGCTTTGAAATGCTGAGTCCGTTGGTAAAAATAGCCAAGTGTAGGTTGTAAAGACCTAAGAGAATGGAATACAGTCAACTAAGTTCCCAGGATAGCCTCCCCCTGCTATCTGACTTGAGAGGTGAATCTTTATATGTTAGTAATCCCTGGATGGGCTCAAAAATCTTTAATGTATTTTCGTTGACTGTGGAACTGGTTTTCAAACTTTTATTTTAGCACTAGGGCCCTTCTTCTAAAGGAAATTTTATGTGTGGACTTAAGAGTACATAAAGCAAAAGTGGGACACCCAGAGCTCTGTATACCTGCACCCCTTCCCTACCAAATGATGAAAATCACCTCTAGAAAAGCCCTGAAGCTTTTTGGAAAACACTGGTCAAGTTCAAGCTTAGCCTGACATTCAAGGCTCTCCAGAATCGGGTTCTCTCTGCTCACTTCACCATTCTCTGATCCATTCTCTTCTACATGAACCCTCCACTCCAGCAAAACTGGTCTGTTCATTGCTCCTGAAACATACCCTCTGTTTTGCTCATACCCCACCCAGAAGGCCCAGTTGCCCCCCACTCCACTCCTCATGAATCCTACACGGCCTTCTAAGTCCAGTCCAGGGCCCCCATCAATGCCCACCTCCTACAGGAAGTCTTCCTGGTTGTCTTTGCTTCTTCACACCTTATTTTATTCATCTCTTTATTAATAAAGTCTATCTTCCCCATAAAATTAGAAGCTCCTCCAGCACAAGATCCAGTTTTGTCTTAGATTTTTCTCATCTTCAAGATTTAATGTACAGAAGGGCTTCAGAAATATTTGATAAAAACATATAGAAAATTAGATAAAATCCGAAGGCCGTTAAAATACAGACAGAGTGCTAAACATGTGTTTACATTTAGAAATGAGATAGCATGTGTTTATTGTCTTTGATATTCTTTTCAGGTACGTGTGTTATGACTGCAGTTCAATTTTCAAAATAGGTTAATCCTAACACTAGGCAGAAAAGTCAAATTTAACTACTGCAGAGATGATCTCCAATCACTTAATAAATGTTCACTGACTGCCCATCTGGTGTGTGTGCTGTTGTTAGTTTGGGTACAAGAGGAATACGTATTATTTTAAATAGCCACAAGTCCAGAATTGTTTTATTTTATCTGAAATATTAGCTGTTTTATAGAATTCCAAGTTATTTATATGTTTTTGGAAACTTATGACATTCAGTTTCTATAATAGTCATAAAAAGCAAATTGAAATTAGATATTAAAATTATCACGCGTGACTGGAAATTGACCATTGGTATTTGTTTTCTCATGTCAAAAGCAGAGGTAAAAACTATGTTTTTAAAAAATATCCTGTAATCAAATCTTTTCTTGTCTGATACGATAAAAGACAAACTGATGACAGTGTTAATGTTTTAGAAGCAGCATGTGGAGTCTTCTGCAAAGTTCTTAGAATTGTACAAGTGGGATCTCTATTGCCTAAGTGGGAAGAAGAAATGACCGGTTGCTGCCTTCATTGAAAACAGCCAGAGACATCACTTAGCAAAGATCACTGAAGAAACTGAAGCCTTGTGCTCGACGAAGGCAGTTTCTGCTTCATTTCTTACCAGGGTTTCAGT
This sequence comes from Cynocephalus volans, assembly GCF_027409185.1. NCBI lineage: Eukaryota > Metazoa > Chordata > Mammalia > Dermoptera > Cynocephalidae > Cynocephalus > Cynocephalus volans. The sequence goes on along the minus strand of NC_084460.1, from coordinate 84,863,549 downwards.
CTCACCGGTCCTGGAAGAGGAAAGTGCGGAAACGAGAGGGAGGGGGAAGGATGGAGAGGCTGAAAAGGGGGGTGGGAAATACAAATATGAAAGAGAAAAGGTAAAATGGAAGAGAGAGAGTCAAAGGGAAAGGAGAGAAGGGAGAGAGAGGAGGGGAAAGAACGATAGACATACAAACAGTGTGCAAATAAATCAATGTATACATTAGAAGACAGCAAGTGTTGATCATGGCCATTGGCTACAGATATGACACCAGACACTTGTGACTACAATGCTAAATGACACCCTGACTAGAGATGACCTGAATTCACAACAACTTCAGAGAGAGATTTCCAAAGGAGCTTTGCTTGGAGCTTCCAGAGACAGCAAACTTGAAAGGGCATCTCTGAGTGTAAAAAGGCCTTGCCTGCAGAGGTGTGTGGAGCAAGCCTCCAGACCGGCCTGCGGCAGGGAGGCCCAGAGAAGCCAGGGACGGACATGAGGAGGAGGCTTCCAAGCTCAGGTGCCTCAAGCAGAAGAGAAGTCTCCTCACCCAACAAAAGGCAGGGCTGATACAAGGTTGGTCGATCCAAGTGATTAAAGTCGAGAATCAGAAAAAGTGATTCATAAATAATTTAAATATTTTAACTTAAATAAAAACATGTCAGTGTGCACTCATCCTCCCATCTCTTTGAGTAGGAGCTCACTGATTGGGGTCCCATCATTCTGCATGTTCCCCACAATGCCACAGCACTGATTTCCCCTTTAGATTTCTTCAAAGTGGAGTCAAAACTAATAAGGAAAAATTCTGAAGCAATCTAAGTGTGAAGTGTTTCTAGTCATTTTTATTGTCCCCTCAATTTTCAAAATTGGTTTGCCCACAAACACCTTGACAAATTTGGATATTTTTATTTTTATTTATTTATTAGGAACATGCCTTTTTAAAGTCTTTCCAGAGGATTTTCAAGGGTTGGAGCAAACTGCCACCACAGCCAACCCCAGATCCACAACTCCACCTACTTAGCAAAACAGATGCCCCACACCCAGCCCCACGTCTTAGGTCACAAGTTACATGGAAACTTTAGACAATGAGAAGGAATTTAAAAGATATTGGGTAGTCCCAAAGGCTGGATGTTCTCTATAACTCTTAATTTTCATAAAAATCAGCAATTCTCCTTTCACACTTATTTTTCATTAGTTCGTTGAAGGAATATTTAACCAAATTACATAATTGCAAAAGTAAATACAGGTAGAATACGATGAACATTGGTCACCGTCATGTCTCCAGTGCCTAAAGCAATGTCTCATGTAAGGTATAGTCAACATAATTATTGAACACAGAAATGAATTGGATTAAGTAGCTGTGGTAATCAGCACTCTGGACAAGCACATGACTTAGCTGGTTGTAGCAGATATTCATAGGTGTGGTAACCCTGAGCCTTTCCCGTGCTGTAGATATCCATCTGCTTTATATAGGGAGTAGAATTTCAGTTATCTGGGGGAGCTGATTAAGGGAAAGTTGGTTAAGGGATCTTGTACAGACAATTTTCTTAATCTGCCATCAAGAGACACATTGTAAAGATGCATGGTAAGATTCTGATTTTAAATTTTTTCTTAAAGTTCATATCTACTTTTATGTAATTTTCATAACTCCATCAGATATGCCAAACATTCTCTTAAAAAACTAAAAATTAAAAAGATATTTTAATGCTTTGAAATAGAAACCTTTTAAAAATATATTCTATACTTCCTGACTCTTCAATATTATTTAACTAATGACTCAGGTTATTAACATGACCTACTATTAAGGGACTCGGAATAATTCCTTCAGGTACAAGGCAGGAGTGCCATTTGCCTTTGCATAAAATGGCCCTGACAGCTCTCCAGAGGTGGGTCACCTGTGACATCCTGCCTCACCTCATCTTTTTACAGTAGATCCTTTCCTACTTAGGTAGGAGGAGGAAAATAAATTTTATTGAAACTTGCATATGCTGTTTCCAAGAAAATTATTAATTCACTTAATCGATCGTTACATTTATCAGACTACATGTTGTAATGATTTGTTTCTATCTCCCTTACTAGAATGTGAATTGAGGATAGGAGCAAAGATTATATCTAATTTTTCTCTGTCCCCCCACCACCTTCAAGTTTAACACAATAACCTGTGCCATAGTAAGTACTCAATAATTGTTTGTGGAATTAATTGTCATGCAATTCTCAAAAGCAGGTATTACCACCTTGTTCCACATGAGGAAAATGAGGTTTAGAGAGGTGAAAACCACACACAGTGAATGGCTGAGCTACTATTTAACCCCAGGTTTTTAGCCTAACTTCAATAACCCATGGTCTCTCCTAGTCCAAACACATAGTAACCTATGTTAGTGGGTCCTGAAGAGCCATATACAACCTGCCACATGCCATGGCAGGACCCCTGAGAACATGATGGTGGAGGGTGGGATCTCAGAGAAAGGGAACCACAGCCTGAAGCAGCTAGAATTAACAGCTTCCTTCAGCTCAGCCTTCACTTCTGAGTGTAACAGGAACCCCCACCAAGGCAAAAGTGACCTGATTTCACAGGCATCCTTACCCAACAGCCTCCAGGAGTAGTTCTGCACCCTCTTCTAGCAGTGGCACCTGCTTGGTGACCATTTCCCATCCAGATGGTGGGTCCTGGAGGCAGGAATCATCGCTGTGCCTACCTCACCCACGAACTGCTGAGGGCTTAGTACCATGTAGAGTGCCCCAAATTGAACACGGATTGTAAACCTAGAAATGAGATATCTATAGCTGGGAGAGACAGCAGAAGCATCCCTGGGTCACAGAATTTGAATCTGAGATTTGGAAGGAGTCTTGAAAATCATCTATTCTGACTCCCCCGGCTTTTGTTTTGTTTTGTTGTTTTTATTTTGTTTGGGATTAAAAAAAAAAAAACTGAGACCAGTGCTGGTAAGTGACTTGACTGAGTTCTCCCAGGGCCATGGCCACAGGAGGGGTAGCTGCACAGAGGATAGGCTGGGGCGAGAGGGGCAGGTGGGAGACAGGCCAAGGCAGCAGGTGGAAGGTCAGGAGACAGAGACAGACTAGACATCACAGCAAGCAGGAAAACTCAATCAGAGAGAACACGAGTGGTGGCTATGGCCATTTTGAGGACAGAGCCACACCAGTCAGGCCAAACTAGAAGGCACAGGCCAAGTGGCAAGATGCCCTGGCAGGAGACCCTGCCTCCAGAGCACAGGGCGGGCTGGCGTCCAGGGAGGGCACACTCAGGACGGGTCTGGACTGAGAGAGCTCGGTGGCCCCCATGCTGCCAGGCTAGCATAACACAGGAAAGCAGCCCCTGCCTGTTGCCTTGCATCTCAGCAAACTTCCTTGTGGGAGACATTTTCTGCTCCTTTCAAAGAGCAGGGCTCTGAGGCTGTCTGCCTGCCCCTCCGGGTGCAATAGAGGAGGGTGGGGCAGGTGGACACAAGGGCTAAAGCCCTGACACTGGTTCCACCCCCACCACCTTCCTGCCTGAACTCCCCCATTGACTGCCTCAATTTGCAAAGGCCTGATAGAGTAGGTGCTCGGAGAGGAGGTGGAACAGGCTGCAACACTCCTAAAAAAGCAGAAATATAAAAGCACCAGGACAGTCGCTCTGAACCGTGCAGGCTGGGTAGGAAGTGAGGAGGAGGAAGGTGCCTCAGGGATCGGTGTAGTGTGCTTATGAGCAGGTGTCAGAAATCAAAACTTGGGAGGGTCTGCCTCACAGAGTCACTCAATCATCCTACACACGCTGCTACAACGAATGTTCACTGAATAGTTACCATGTGCTAGGTACCACGCCAGGACACAGAGGGTGCACAGATTAACAGAGAGCAGTGTCTTACCCTCAACATACACAAGCACAGCTGGTATGTGCAAGTGCATGTGTGTGTGCGCGCGTGCGCGCGCTCGTGTGTGATATGGGGACAATGCAACAGATGCTACTGGTGCCCCATACGTGTTCCCTTGGCCCTCACTGCTCCAGTACTTGCCTATGCATCCTACTGAACCCATCTGCAACTCTCCACCGGTCTTCTTTGCACAGCACAGCCCGGCCAAACTCACAGGGATTCACTCAGTGCCCGCAGCAGCAGCCCTCAGCCCTAGGCCAGTGACGAATGGGAACTGGAGGACAGAATGCAGCTTATTTCTCCCTGAGTAGCCTAACTCCACACTGTCTCCCAGAGCTGTGCAGCAGCTTCAAGTCTCAGTTGCCCACAGGGGTAAACTGCTTATAATATTATATACCTTGTACTGGTTTCTTTCACTTCCCTCTCTCACCTACCCACTTCCCTGCCAGTCCTTTTTGGAATCATTTCCCAAGAAACTACTTGCATTCAAATCCCTGGCTCAAGGATGGTTTCTGGGGAAACCCTTCAACCCAGGCAATCAATAGCCATTTGGTGGGGTGGGTAGGACTCATCAAAGTTTAAAGGATGAAGAAGCAGGTAAAAGCAAGGAGAATGGGGTATTGGTGGGTGCTGACCTGCTGGGCCTTTGAATATTATGGGCTGAGCTTTAGTTTGAAGTGAGAGTGCAAATGAGACAGTGTAAGGATGAGAGACAAAGAACCTTCCTGAGTGTGGGAGAGCTTACAGGTTTTGGCATGCAGTGCAAAGTGAGCAGAGGGGTTGGGAGACGTGAGTCTGGGGGGACCACGACACGTCTTCCGACCCTTGGAGGTCTCCCTAAAGAGCCTCATTCTCCAGGAGGCCGAAAACACGGACTCAGGGTTTGGTGTCAAATGGGGTATAAGAACAATAGAATCAGCAGAGTAAATCCCTTAAATACAATCTACTTGTGGTAAGATTGCAACGAATGAAAATAAATGTTAACTCCAGTCTCCTAAACAATGCTTACACCAGGAGACTGCTTTGAGATTTTTCAAAAGCTGACTCTAAATGAACACTTTCCCAGGAATATTGTAGTCCCATTACAGTTCTCTATTCCCTTCCCTTTTACCTAGCGAAGTCTTAGCATTAGCCCCTAAATAGCCTCTTAATGCTTAATGTTTTGCTAATACAACCCCACCCAGAACTACCCAAGAGCAATCTGAAACAGGCAGAAAAAAAAAAAGGTCTATTTTTAAAACACCAGCAAAAAAGACACAAAGATGCTGCCTGTGAACTGTACGATAGAAGCTGTTCACATCCAATATCTGAAAGCGCTACCGTTGGTATGAATAATTCAAAAACGGCTCCAGACAAATGATCCTGGGATTATATGGAAATAGAAAAAAAACCTCCAGAGTCTGCTGCTCCTTTATTAAAGCCTGGTTCACATTGAACACTGTTTTCTCTGGGGTTATTTCTACCACAAACGAGCAGTCAATAAAGCAGAATCTGCCCACGATCGCACCCGCATGAGAGCAGAAAAAGAAGTCATTTTGATCTTCTATTCATTTTTACCTTGTAAATTATTAACTAGTTTAGATTGGGTAAAAATTAAAAGTAAGCAAATTAGTCTTCATTTGTTTATTTTAATTATTTAGTGGACTTACAAGCTTCATAACAAAACGTACAGGAGGAAGAATCTTCCCTAAATATTTGTGCGTGCTGCACAGATCTGACACAATTAACAACTGCAAGAGGTGCCATCCGCAAGTTAAATGAAATACAGCTTCCGAAGCCCACCTGATATAGTTGACATTATACTCCATCCTGACTTTGTTAGTTACGGCATTGCTGCCAAAATGTGTCAGAGCTGTCTGAAGGAGTGGATGCTAGGCTTTTGAATTTCCCTGAAAGTTGGAATTTAACATAACCTTTGACCTTATCCATCTTAAATAAGAGTACTTGTAAGAAAATCCTTCTTCTAGAATCACATTTGGCTCGCAACGTGTTAATAAAACTATTAGGTAGAGGTAATTTTGCAGTGTCACAAGGAATGACTTTGATGGCAAAGGGAATCCTTGATAAAGAATTTCACTGCCATTAGGAAAAGACGCTACCTATGAGAGGTAAATAGGACTTCTCAGTTTTAATTTATTTAAGTTAATGGATCACTTTGTACTAAAAGATGCCAGTATGTGGGTGCTACCAGATAAAATGAGCCTGGATATTTAAGCATATGTCTTATAGATTCTCTCAAGAATATCTCAAGTGAAGTTTTCTCTTTGTACATAAAGTGAATGGAGAAGTGATGCCAGGAAATAGTGGCAGGGATATCCATTCATTACTCATGCCAATGAACAACTTTGTTTATTTTATACGACATCTTTCAAAATATCCACATGATAACATAATTATGTGAAGAAACTGGGGCAAAGGGAAAATAAGGATAGGAAAGGAACAGACCCACAAAGGAGGCCATAAGATCTTGTACAAGGCCTCAAAATTGGCTGTGAGGTTCCTAGCAGCCAAAAATGAAGAATAAAACATGATTAGATATAAAATACACAGAAACCATAGGAAACAGAAACAGTAAGTGAAAGTAAATATAACAATATAGCCAGGTAACCCACCTTCCTAAAGCCAGGTGCTATCTAATTATAATTCAGCAAATGAACATACCAGAAGGTATACAACACTATAAATTGTGGTTCTCGAGCTGTAGCTTGCATTTATCTGAATTGACTGGAGTGCTTGGAAAAGCATATCTTGGGTCCTACCCCCTGAGATTCTGATTCAGTAGATCTGGGGTGGGACCCAAGAATTTGCACGTTGAGCAACTGCCCAGGTGTTGTTGATGCTGCTGGTTTGAGGAACACACTTTGAGAACCACTGCTGAAATAGATTTCCTAGCAGGAAGGCTAGTAAACAGCTTTATAATTCTACAGTTCTGTCACTATAGTAAACATCCTTAGAAACTTTATGTGAAGCCCATTTTCGTAAGTTTAAGAGATAAGGATGCAAAAATCATGTAGATGAGACAACCACACAGAATTCATATATATCAGTTATCTCAGAATAAAGCGAGACAATTGATAAAAAATTCAATAACAGTAATTATTTTGTAACATCAATTATTATGCTACTTTTCTCTTTTTAAATCCCTTCCCCCAATCTAAAAAGAAGAAAAGTTGATGAAGTGCCAAGATTTGTCTAAGGTCACAGTCAGTTTGCAGAATGTTTCAGGATCGAGGTTAAGCTCAGTCCCCTATTAAGAGTATAAAGTTCTGAGAAAGAGGACAGATACCCCAGAGAAACTGGTACTTGTTCTTTGGAGATCTTATATTTTCTGCCTTAATGTGAGAACATAACCTATTATTCTCTCCCAAGATAGATACCAGGAGAAAGAGGAGGAGCAAATGCTACTTATTTGTGGGAGCTAAAAATTAATAAATAAATAAACACACAAACAAATAAAGGGTGGGGGGAAGAAGACAGAATAACCACAAAAATTACTTGAACTATTTAAGCCAAGTGCACAGATACGATGTGGGGGGGAGGGAAGAGGGAAGAGGGTGGAGAGGTACGGGCAAAGGGGCATGAAAATCAAGTACAATGTATTTTGAGAAGTAAAATAAAATAAAATAAAATTTAAAAATAAATAAATAAAAAGTGAAGTTTAGCATCAGCTGCTCATATTCCTTACAACCTGCTGAAAATGACAGTCTTCATGCCTGAATGAATATTTTAAACTCAGTACAAATTCCAGGAGCAAATAAATAAACCATTTCCCTTTGCACTAAACAAGTGCATCTGTCTATTCTCCCATCCTTAAATTAAAGGAACTCAAATGCAACCTCATTTTGATATGAATGCTTGACTCTAGTAAAAATTAACATAAATTCTACATTGACATATTAAAGGGAAATGACACAAATGTGAAAAATGAATAGAATGTTCTCAAGGCTAAATCCTGGCATTGAAGGAGGAGTGTGACTTAATTCATAGATGCTGAAAAGCTCTCTGTAAAAAACAATGAACAGCTTTTGTTCATTTATTTTAACAACTGACATTGATTTTAATTATTTATGATAATTCTTCAAAGTGTATTTTTTAATAATAATGAAGTCTTAGGAAGCTGAGTCCACCTGACAGCCCTTGACTATTTAATCTTGGCTGAAAAATGTGATGGGATCACAAGTCCTAAGTGAGAATGATAATAGTTTACAAATTAATTAAGTGAGAATTAATATACTTTCTTTATGTCTGAGGCTTTTATTTATACACTTGAAAATATATTTTAAACCATGATAGTCCTTTTCAATTCTAACATCATGCCCTTAAGGAATATTTTGGCTTAAAGTTGCTTTGTCCTGACAGATGAGAAATCTAAGGTTCCTGGAAGTTAAATGGCTTGGTCTGAAGTTAAACCCAGAATAAGTATCAACGCTGGGCTTGAGACATGTGTGTGCCCTTGGTTCTTGCCTCCCATCATTCATGGTACCAATCTGTGCAAGAGCAGGATTAAAGGAAGGAGTCCAGTACCCCTCTCCTAATTCTTTTATGTGGCTGAAATTTAAAGTAAGTTTCAAGGGCCACAGGAAGGTAGGAAGGCCCACAAAATAGAGCTGTGACTATACCCCTCTTGGTATTCTATGCTGTTGCATTTACACTGCCTCCTCCTTTCTTTCATGCTTTCATTGAGAGTAGCTCCAAATGTTTATTTCCAGAGCCTTCCCAACCTTACCTCCAACCAAACCAATGGTACTAATTTGCCATACCTTAAAGCAACAGCTAATGCCATGTCAAGTTGAGCTCCTGCCTTCCAAAGGCCAAGGATGTGAGTGAATAGTGGAAAAGGTTTCTACAAATGTCATTCATCTCCAAGAGGTAAAGGAGACCAACATAATTGTCCCCTTCCAATCACAACTGTACGCATCCCATAGATTCTCCTCCACTCTCTCCTACCTCAATGTACCCATCAAAATCCTAATTGCTCTTTAGTTTTCTCCCAAATATCTCCTACAAATGGCTCTAATGATTATGGTTTGATGACAGTGGCTCTGCATGATGGTGACTATGGGTCTAACCTCTCCATTCTATTCCAGGTTCTAATCACTTTGAGGACAAAGGCTCTATTCAGCTCTCTGTCCCACATTGACCTATATGTTGTCTTCTATGTAGTTAATGCTCAACAAATATTTGTCAAATTTATTAATATTTATTGAATTTATCAATGTTGATCTGGAGTTTGGTATAAAGGACCAGTAAATATTTGTTGAATGAAAAAGTGGATGGAAAGTTGGAGAAAAAAATGAATAAAAGAACAAATACATAAAAATGGATTGGTTCATCTACTTTTTCTCCAGGTAAGTCTTTCTCCTATGATTTCAAAAAGCATATTTAATAAAGCATAACCAAGAGGAACTATTTCAAAATGTTTCTGGTCACAAAACTTTTTTTACATTCATACTCAATATTCCTGCAAAAAAAAAAAAAAAACTTTGGGAATTTTAAAGCAACTTATGATATATTTTGTTACCCTTGTGATAAAAACACTTCACCGCTTCTTCTTAAAATGCAAATGGATTGCTTGTGATCACTGTGGATGAACTAATAGTACACTGAGAAGGCATTTGACCCTACCCACGGATAGATGGGCCATAAACACCGTCCACAGCCCACTGTGCCCTTTCCTTGGTCTGACCCCTTCTCCACCATTCTCTTCAACACGCTCTTTTCCCTTCATTTTCTGTCTGTATCGGTAGGGAATCACCATAGCAACAATCTGAAATAAATCAATTCAGCTACTATTTTCTGGATGTTACAGCCTTGTTCAGAGGTCAGATTTCAAAGAAAGCAAAAGACTGAAGCTCCTGACAGATGAAGGCAGCAGAATTTTCTGCTAACCTGAATAACACCAATGAAAGGAAGCAGAAGGTGATAGCATTGCTTTAAGCCTAGAGTGAGACAGTGGCCAAAAAAAGGAAAAGAAGAATATGATCGCTCAGATATTTCCTTTAGAGAAGACTTTTAACCATCTGTGAGCAGTAGTGCAAGACAAGGTGGAAACAATGTAAGCAAATTAAAGAGGATGAACTTTTTTAAAATTTGAAATAAGGCCATTTCTTCACATATGATTCTTGAATGACAAAGAAATTTTCTTTAATGATGAAAGCCACTGATTAAAAAGAAAAAATCACTGATTTATTTCCTCCTGTAGGTACTGAGGTTATTCTTTCTACACAAAGAAAGTACCAAGATCTTGCAAAATCCTAACCATTTTACAGTATGATTACAAATGCAACAGGAATTGTGTGTGTGTGTGTGTGAGTGTGTGTGTGTGTGTGAGTGTGTGTGTGTGTGAGTGTGTGTGTGTGAGTGTGTGTGTGTGTGTGAGTGTGTGTGTGTGAGTGTGTGTGAGTGGGTGTGTGTGTGTGTGGGTGTGTGTGTGTGGGTGTGTGTGTGTGGGGGGGTGGGTGGGTGTGTGGGGGGGGGTGTGTGGGTGGGTGTGTGAGTGTGTGTGTGTGAGTGTGTGTGTGTGGGTGGGTGGGTGGGTGTGTGGGGGGGGTGTGGGTGGGTGTGTGTGTGTGTGAGTGTGTGTGTGTGTGGGTGTGTGTGTGTGTGAGTGTGTGTGTGAGTGTGTGTGTGTGTGAGTGTGTGTGTGAGTGTGTGTGGGTGGGTGTGTGTGGGTGGGGGGTGGGTGTGTGTGTGAGTGTGTGTGTGAGTGTGTGTGTGTGTGTGTGTGAGTGTGTGTGTGTGTGTGTGAGTGTGTGGGGGGGGTGTGGGTGTGTGTGTGGGGGTGGGTGGGTGTGTGTGTGAGTGTGTGTGTGTGTGAGTGTGTGTGTGGGTGGGTGTGTGGGTGGGGGGGTGTGTGAGTGTGTGTGAGTGTGTGTGTGTGTGTGAGTGTGTGTGTGTGTGTGTGTGTGTGTGGGTGGGTGTGTGGGGGGTGGGTGTGTGTGAGTGTGTGTGTGTGTGTGTGTGTGAGTGTGTGTGTGAGTGTGTGTGGGTGTGTGTGTGTGTGGGTGTGGGTGTGGGTGTGGGTGTGTGGGGGTGTGTGTGTGAGTGTGTGTGTGTGTGTGTGAGTGTGTGTGTGTGAGTGTGGGGGGGGTGTGTGTGTGGGGTGTGTGTGTGTGTGAGTGTGTGTGTGTGTGTGAGTGTGGGGGGGGTGTGTGTGAGTGGGGGGGGTGTGTGTGTGTGAGTGTGTGTGTGTGTGAGTGTGTGTGTGTGAGTGTGTGTGTGTGTGCGTGTGTGAGTGTGTGTGTGTGTGAGTGTGTGTGTGAGTGTGTGTGTGGGGGTGTGTGGGGGGGTGGGTGTGGGGGGGGGTGTGGGTGTGGGTGTGTGTGGGTGGGTGGGTGTGTGTGTGAGTGTGTGTGTGAGTGTGTGTGTGTGTGTGTGTGAGTGTGTGTGTGTGTGAGTGTGTGTGTGTGTGTGTGTGTGTGTGTGTGCGTGTGTGTGTAGATACAATATAGCAGTAAGACTGGAAAATAGACCCGAAGTCAGGAGATCTGGGAATTAGTTGTAGCTCAATCCTTTACCCAGCGATGTGAGCAGGAACAGGTCAGTTGACATCTCTGATCCTCAATTTTTTTCATCAGTGAAATAATAATATCTGTCAGTTTACCTTTCTGGGTTATTGTGAGGCCCCATGAGAGAGGATTTGTCAGTCATAACATTGCTCCACCTGTGGTCAGTATCAGAGATCCTTACGATTGCTAACTCATGTCAAAGGTTTGCTAGCTATTCTGTGCTTTCACATCCAAAACCTTGAAATCTAGTGTGTTTACATATAATTGAAGACTCTTTAGACAATTATATTGCAGAATTATTTTGGTAGAAAGACCAAAAGATCAAGAGGCTTCAGTTCAGTCCTGGATCTGCAAGCGAATACATGTGCAAGCTTGTATGGGTCACTTCACCTATTATATAAAAACATCAATTTCCTCCCTGATTTCTACTATGTATGGCTGTAGTTTGAATGTTTGTGTCCCCTCTAAAATTCATGTTGAAACTTAATTCCCAGTGCAACAATATTACAAGATGAGGACTTCGGGGAAGTGATTAAGTCATGTGGGCTTCACCCTCACGAAGGGATTAATACCCTTACAAAAGGGCTGAAGGACACAGTGTTCGTCCCTTTTGACTTTCCGTCCCCTCTGCCATGTTAGGACACAGTGTTGGTCCCCTCTGGAGGTCATAATGTTCAAGGCACCATCTTGGAAGCAGAGAAAGGGCCCTAACCAGACACACGATCTGCCAGCACCTTGATCTTGGACTTCCAGCCTCCAAAACTGTGAGAAATAAATTTCTGTTCTTTATGAATTACCCAGTCTCAGGTATCTTGTTTCAGCAGCACAAATGAATGAGGAAATACTTCCTGACTCCAGTGTTTCTGTTGAGCACTGTAAGAATCGACTGCTTAGAATTCTGATGTAAACATTTTTCCTACTTATTTTGGAGACAATTGTTTACACGTGGTGTTTCGAGACTTTCTCTCCTTCCTCCAACCTGTAAAGAGCATCAGGCAATTATCGTTTAGCTTCCCCTCCCCAACCCTCTCCTGCTTCTCTGAGAACAAGGGCAAATGCTCTGGGTTTAAAGCAGCCAGAGGGTAACGACAGTGTCCACGGAGCATTTGTGTAGAGGAGGGAATATAACAGGACATGAAGTATCATGCAGAAAAGAGCAATGAAATGAAGAGGAACTGAGTGATAAGGACAAAATTCAACTTAGATAAGAAAAGAGAGTCTTCTAGAGCAGTGGGGCTAGAAGCTGTTGTTCAGGCTACTCAAGAATAGCAGGAACCTGAAGAATTTTTGTGGACTTAAATGAGAGAAATACAAATAAAGACATTATCTAGGCCCTGAATCTTTCGCATGGCCCAGCTCTGGACCACATGGCACATGACACGATACTGTAGGTGCTGTGAGTAACTTCTCTACACCTCACTGTTACCTATGTGGCACTGGGATGGTGACTGCTGGGTTTTGTTCCAAAACATAAACTTTCTTTCTGAAGAGCTGATGTATGGGTCTGACTGTATTAGTGTGATGGTTAATAAATGCAACAACACAGCCAGAACAGTTTGTCCAAATGTGATTGAATCTTGTATCTTCACAGAAATCGTTTTGGGTATGATAATGACAAACAAATGGCCTTTTAAAATATGAAAGCCTAATATATATCAATTACAGGAATATATATCAAATGCTTATATCTATTATACATCAATTACAGGACCCTCTCAGACTATTTCTCTATAACTTAAAAAACAATTATAACAATCAAATTATTAAGATTATTAAAAGACTCAGTGGGATGCGTGACAATGTTACAGATTTTTGGCCATAATTTGGCAATACATCCCCAAAATGTCATAAAATAAAAGAACTGCCCCCTCAGTGTACAGCTGTGGCTCTAGCACTTCCCATCATCAATATCTAAGCAATGCAGCTCTCCCACTCACAGCCCCTGGGGCTCTGGATATCAGCTATAAAGAACACAAGATCTTGTGTTCTTTGGGGGTACAAATATCAAGCAGTTTGCACCTCTGAACAATCCTTTGGAGCTCTCAGGAAATATATTGAACCATGATCATTTCAGGAGACAGTCACATAGGTTTTTGACTGTGACTACAAAGCTAACTAAATTGAATCAGATATTTACCCTCAATTTCAAGGAACTGTGACAACCAGCTGTTCAATGGAGAACACAGAACAATAAAGTAATTAGTCTACAGAGGCAGGGCTTGTGAGAACCCTGCAAAATGCAAGGTAAGTGATTACTCTATGCCTCAAGTTAATCAAATCAACTGGAGAACAGGTAGACTAAAGAAGAACACTACTCCTTTATTTTTATTTCCTTTAGCAACAACAAGGAGGCACAGCTAGTGCTGAGTAAGCTGCATGTACAGTAATCAACGACAATGAGACATATTTTAATATATCATCAACAATTTGTTCCATAAAAATAGATAAGTTTATGACTTCACATAAATAAAGCCCAAGTGTATGGAATGTCTTCAAGTAATTCTAGCAGGATCTATCAGAGTGCCTTCCCTGTAGTAAGTGTTCAGCTGATTTGAAAGAAAAATATGGCTTTGGTTAGTAATTTATTTATCAAAATGTTATGTCTAACTTGTGAAGAGAATTTATTTAAACACCAATTCTCAAGTTTAATTAACTGAAAAGATTTATAGCATTTTCACAGCATTTGAAGAGAATTTCTACTACTCTCTTGGCTAATTAAAAATTTCTCAGAGCAAACATGGACTTTACTGCAAAGTGGGAGCCACTACATTGCCTTGTCTGTAGTCACAATTACGGGTGGAAATTCTTCTTGATCATCAAAATTCTCAAGAGCATTTTTATTATTTTAATAATCAATCTCACCCTTACTGCTTAAACCTCTCCAGTGGCTTCCCACTAGTCTTAGTATAAAGATCAAAACCCTTAATATGGCCTGCCAGATCCTGTGTGGTCTGTTCCTGCTCACCTCTTCAATCTCATTATCTGCCTCCTGCTTCTCATTTAATGGCCCCCAGCCTCCCTGGAGCTCCAAGTATCCCAACCTGACATTGTTCACGCTGTTATCTCTGCATATGATCTTCTCTCTTACATTTCTCTTTGCCAGGTTAACTCCTGATCATTTTTTTTAATCCAGTCTTCAATACAATTTCCTCAAAGCAGCTTTCCTGGAACCCCTAGGTGAGATCTAGTCCCTGTTGGGAAGCAGTTGTTCCTGGGCCTCTTTTTCTCCTATGTGTCTCGATGAATGAGTAAAGATTGCAGGGTCCTGACCACTCTTTCACCCAGGCCATTTCTCAGGACTGTTTATACAGCTGGCAATCTTGAAAGGTGAGGTAATATCTCCTTCTGAACAAAAAAAGCAGGCTTGCTAACTGCTTGCTATAAAAAGTGAAGTGCTGGGCCATTTACCCTGAGTTTCTCAGCTGTGGCACAAACCCACTGGGCCCACCTCATCAGCCTCTGTGGCTTGGGGGCAGTTCAGCTCCACTGATGGCTCGTGTTGTTTAATGTGCCATGAGTACCAAGTCGTCTTGCTCTGGTCCATTGAGTCTCAGGGTCTACTTCTGGCACCTATGGTGTGATATCAGGTTTATTCCTTGCCATCCTCTGTCAAGTTGGGGTTATTCCTTGAAAGTCCCCCATTATTCTTTCCCATAGCACCAGGTGTCTCTTCTTCACATGTAGTGGAATGGTTATTTGATTGATGTCTACAGTCTTAAGTAGAGTCTAAGATGAGGTCAGGGACTCTGTTTTCTTTATCATTTTATCTTTAACCACTGGTACAGTACCTGGTAATTTGTGGGCACTCAATACATATTTGTCAACTGAATAGACGAATTATATGATGATGATGCTGATGATGGAAAACATTTATTGAGTGTTTACTATGATCATGAGTTTCATGCATATTATTTCATCACATCAAATCTATGAAGTAGTGTTATGGGTTGAATTGTGTCCCCTCAGAATTATTTGGAAATAAGGACTTTGAAAATGTAATCAAGTTAAGATGAGGTTATACTAAATTATGGTGGGCCCTAATCCAATATGACTTGTTTTTATAGGAAGAGAAGAAGAAACAGAGACTTAGACATATAAGTGGAAAAGGCCATGTGACAACAGAGACAGAGATTGAAGTTCTGCAGTGGCAAGCCAAAAAATGCCAAGGATTGCCAGCAAACCACCAGGAGCTAGGAAGATGCAAGGAAAGATTCTCCCCCACAGGTTTCAGGGGGAGCACAGTCCTGCCGACACCTTGGTTTCTGACTTCCAGCCTCCAGAACTGAGAGACAATAAATTCTGTTGTTTCAAGCCACCCAGTTTGTGGTTCTTTGTTATGGCAGCCCTAGGAAACTGATACAGGTAGGTAACATCATTCTCAACTTGCAGATGAAGAAATCGAGGGACAGGGCAGGACAGCCTGCTGAATGTTTCACAGTTAGGGTGGGGCAGAGTCAGGAGACAAACTGAAGCACTTTCATTGCTGAGCCTGTACTCAGAACCCTTATGTAACCCTGCCCTTGTGCCAAGCTCTTTCCATCATATTCCATGTTTGCCCTTAGGTGTCCCTGTGGAAACTGCACAATTATTTAGCACTAGCACACAATAAAAAGTGTGATATCTTACATATGGTATTATCCAAAACACTGGAAGATACTAGAGCTTGCTACAAGCCCCATGTGACCCACAGACCTGTGCACACAGTCTCTCCACTGTGCTCGGTCCATACCTGCTCATCTCTGGGACTTCCTTTCCTTCTGAAGTTCCTGGGGCAGCTGTAGTCACATGTAAGAGTCACTAGATTTGAAGTCAGAAGGCCTTTTTCATTGCAATCTTGAAAATTTAGGAAAGTTACTCTGTATGAAACTATAATGATGGGTACATGTCATTATTCATTTGACAAAACACATGGACTGTACAACACCAAGCATGAACCCTGATGTAAACCATGGACTTTGGTGTTAATGATGTATCAGTGTAGGCTCACTGACTGTAACAAATGTACCACTGTGGTGCAGGACATTGATAGCGGGAGAGACTACCTGTCGGGGCAGGCAGCAGGTATATGGGAACTCCGTACTTTCTGCTCAATTTTGCTGTAAACCTAAAACTGCTATTAAAAAAAATAGTCTATTAAAAAATTTTTAAGACATTTATATCCTACCATTTTCAAAAAAAAAACAACGACTTTAGGGTTCTTAGAAGAATTGAGTTTGAATCCTGAATCCTGGTCCTGTTTGTCACTGGATATGGAACATTGTGCAGCATATCTTTGCTGTGATATCTTCATTAGTAAGATGGGCATAATACCACATCTTATATCTAATCCTTACATGGCCTGTGATGCAGCTACAGGAAAGCACTGAGTGCAGAGCCTAGGAGAGTATTCACTCTCAATCAACATTTGTTCAAGGCCCACCTCACTGCCAGTTGCTTCAACTGAGGGCAAGGAGGACCTTTCCGGTGTGGAGCAGCACCCCAGCAGGTGTCCAGCCCATTGCTCCAGGGCTCCTGGGCTCCCGAGGAAGCCCACAGTGCATTTGTCCTGCTCGCCTTCAGAGCAACAGCCCCAGAAGCTGGCAACCTGTTATCACGCCAGCTGCTGAGCAGGTCAGCCCAGCCAAGCAGGGCTTTGGCAAGTAGACTTCAGCCCCAGGGAAGGTGCTGAGCCAGACCTTAGGAAAGACGACCATTTGGCAGTTTGACGGTACAGATATGTGTAAATAATAACACTAGGGAAACAGATGCTGCCCATGACACAGGAGGGAGAAGTTGGGATGCATTGAAGTCACCCAGTCTCATAGGAAAAGGGCTAACAATATGCTGTCACTCAAAACATATTTTTTCAAGTAAAGCTGTTTTCAAATAGTGTTCTATAGAAAGAAAATAAACACAAAAAGAACTAATTCATTTCTTTTTAAATTTGTTTTTCAGGACCAAAGTGTTGACAGAACTAACTTAGGATTCACTTTTTCATCAATATGTCAGTGCACAGATGTAAATATAAATCTAACATCCTTACTATGCAGAACCCAAGGAGAAAAAATGTACTTTGGTTTCATATCCTTTCCTCTTTCAGGAAAATACATTTTATAAAGATATGAATATGAATGTATAGATTTATTTGTTAGTTTTGCTTCTTAAGGAAATAAAGGCATTTGTTTTAAAGCATCAGAGAAAAGAAAATTGTTTGATTCCAGGCCAAGTGAAAAATAGATCCCAAATTTTGTCTTCACAATCTCATTGTTGGAGGCAAATTACTGTTTTTCATATAAAAATCAATCACATTTTATGACAAAATCTTCAAATTGCCTTTCATTAAAGAGCACTACAAATAAATATATATACAAAATTAAGTATGGAATACCAGGTTAAGAGAATCAATTCCAAATACAAACAGGAATAATCTCAGATGCCAGGGGTGAAGAAATATAACATAAACATAATCAAATAATTCCCAGGTATAACCACAGCACGAGATCCATGCTGATGACCAATTTCTCCCCACTCCCTATTGGCCCCAACAGTACCAGAGTCTACTTATCTGAGATTTGCTGTTTAACTTAATACAGATGTGTCTAAGCACACACACAGCATTTAAAATATAAGTTCTATTTTGGAAGAAATATAGGAAAAGTACAGAATTTGATCTAGAGGCTTGAATTCTGGTTTTATTGGTATTAACCTTGAACTCCTGGGTAAGTCTTTCTAAATTTCATCTATACAAAGAAGGATAGTAACATGGATCCCAAAGGATTATTATGAGGATGAAGTTTTGGGGGGAAGAGGGTCAAAATCCCAGCAGATTTCTGGGAACATGCAGAAGGCCTTTCCCTTGTTGGCCAACTCTGACTGATGGTGTTTCAATGGAAATATTCTTATTAACCTTGGGTCAGCTGGAAGAGACAGGAAAGCCCAGATTCTGAGTCCTTGGGAAATGATCAGGCCTCAAGTTGCCGTGAATGGGCTCCAGGAAATGAACAAGTCACTGAACATCTCGGGGCTTCTGTTCCTTTATGTATAAACCGAGGATAATAATTACATTTACTTCCCAGAACAGTGGTGGATATACAATAATATTTATTAAAAATAATAGATAATATGTAAAAAAGTTTATGAAATTAATCTCTAAATTTCAAAGTACTCTGAAAACATGATTTCATTATATATAAAGATGAAAGGGAGACATACAGAAATATAAAATGTTGTGTTGGGATGATAAAAATCCTATGCCTATTTATTTTGCTTTTAAATTTTTCTTTTAAAAATTTTGTAAATTTCACAAAAATCTTTGTGTTTTTATTTTTTAGAGATTCACTATACTTCTTATATTGAGAGCATTAGAGATGAAAAAATAGATTTCTTAAAGCACAGTCATTTGTTACGGATGCTAGAATCATGTCATTCCATAAAATAGGCACTAATAAGTTCATGACTTAATCCAAAGAGATTAAGTATCTGATGTGGTCACAGAAGTTAAATAAGAAGGTCAATAAGTCAAAAATAAAGAACAGCTAAAGTTACAGAATTATTTGATAAATGTAATTACAATGCTAAAGCAGAGATACTATCCCATTTTTTTGTTGTTGTTTTACATTTTTAAAGGCATCATTGTCCTATGATGAATCTGATAAAAATCTGAAAATTCAAGGAAAAAGTTTAAAAGACAGATCTTTAGGTATTTTTCATAGACTGATCCATGAAGTATAAAGGTCAGATCACTGGCTGTGAAATATTCTTTAACACTCTTTGTAACTTTCACTCATAAAGAAGTATGAAGGTCACATCAATAGCTCTATGTATTATGTTTCAACAATAAGCAAACTGGAACCATGTGAAGGATTTTCTAAAGCTTATTGTATTTCTTAATACCAGTGGTTGCTGACATCGCCTGACACAGAAACATTCTCTGTATGAGGGTACTTCAAAAAGTTCATGGAAAGATTTGTATTTCTTTTAATTCTATTTTTCCAAGAGCTTTTTGAAGTACTCTCATATTTGTGCTGTCAATTCATACCATGCTTATGACCCCATGATGGCTTGAAGGTAACAACATCTGAAGTTAATTCATAGTACTGTTCTGCCCTTCTCAGATTAAATGAGTTGCTATAGTCATAATGTTTGTGTACTCACAAAATTGATATGTTGAAATCCTAACCCCAAGGTGATGGTATTAGGAGGTGAGGCCTTCAGGAGATGGTTAGGCCACAAGGGTGGAGCCCTCATGAATGGGATTAATGTCCTTATTAAAGAGACCCCAGAGAGATCTCTCTCCTCTTCCACATAAGGACATAGCGAGAAGACAAACTTCTAGGAAGGTGGAACTCATCAGACACCAAATCTGCTGACACCTTAATCTTGAACTTCCCAGCACCCAAAACCATGAAAAACAAATTTCTGTTGTTTATAAGCTACCTAGTTTACAGTATATGAGTCTTCTGCTTCACACAAAATATTCACAATTTTGCCTATAAAAGTAGCATCAAAATGGTCTCTGAGTAGAGCATACTCAAAGCTCCATCAACAAAAACCAGACGTGGCCAAGAGGGATGTCAAATTCAATTCAAAGTGGAATTCTTCCCATAGGACAGGGCAATTTACTGTTTCTGGTTGTGTGTGGTTCTGGGTGGTCCACCAAATTCTGCAGACTGCACTGTATCATCTATAAAATGGAAATAATACTGTCTTTCCTCAGGGGGTTGTACTAAGATACCTAATTTTCTTACCAATAAAACGTTTTACTCTGATAAAGAGTCACAGTACTGATGAAGTTGGAGAGTCAGTTTAGCACGGTGGTGAAACACCGACTCTGAAGTCAGGATGCCTGGGTTCAAATCTTCACTCCTGCCACTCAGTGGTGCTATTATCTTGAGCAATCTCCTTAACCACTCTGGGCCTTAGTTTTCCCATCTGTAAATGAGGATAATGACAGTACCTAGTCTATTGGGTTGTATAGGGATTAAACGAGTTAATTTTAAAAGACCTTAGAGCGGTATTTAAAACACATTGAGTTCTGCATAAATGTTCAAAAAATAAATCATTGGTTATCGTCCTTTTCCTCAAAGGTGCTGCTCACTACGTTTGCTCAGCATACATGTGGATAGAACTTCAGGGTTGCCAAAATGTTCCATGTGGCAGAAACGGCTAGCTAAGTTTCCTCTTCTTCCTGGCCACAAAGAATACATTTGCCAGACTCCTTTGCACTTGGGTGTGGCCAATGGAAGTGAGAAGTCATGGGTATTACTCCAAGCTTAGCCCATAAAACCTCCCAAGCGTGTTCTTCCATAATCTTTCCCTCTCTACAGCTTGATACAGATCAACGCAGTGGTGGAGAAAGCCATGTGTTAAAAATGGCAGAGCCACGAGGTGGAAGGAGCCGGGGTCCCAGCATCAGTGCATGCCTGGGAGAGCTGCCTGACCAGGAACACCCGCATGATCCTATCTTGTCAAAAAGGAACAAACTCCTACTGTGTTACACTCCTGAGATTTTGTCACAGCAGCTAGCAATGCTGTCTTAACCACACAGTCCAATATATCCTGCATGGGGCTGCATATTGAGGTAAGGTCACTACAACCTTCAGTGCCTAGAGGGGATGGCTGGTCAAAATGGGGGTTGGGCTGAAGTAGGATGCCAGAAAAGCACGTGCAACACAGAAAAGCCTTATACAGAAAGGAAAGCAGAGTTATGGATAGGTCAGAGGCAGATTCCAAGTAAGCCTTGCAAGAAATGTCAAATCCAAAGGGCAAGCAGAAAAATCTAGGAGAAAATATGAGTTGAAAGAAGTCTGCAGTCACACAGCTGTCAAAAGTAGAACAAGCACTAGTCCCACTGGCTTCAGATAATTTCTAGAAGACGGTCTCCTTCTGTTGGACAGAGTTCCTATTTCTATCAGCACAAACAAACTGTCCTGGTGGGTAATTGTTCATGTTTGACATTTAGTATAATGTGCCCAAACATCTTCCCAAGTGGGCTTGTCTCAGTGACTAAAATCCCTGTAATTCTTACAACCCTGAGCTGACACAGCATCACACCTTATTAACATGGAAATACAATCCATGTTAGATAACAAATAATATCATTACCAACCATGAATTCCTGAGTTTATATCAATTGCTTATAGGGATTGTAGAGAAAAATATAACTTTAACATGAGCAATTTGCTTCTGTACTAATGCTTGCTAAAAACGAGAAAACATAACTAATACCATTTTAAGTAAGGCAGCTTCTAAGGGGTTATGCAGAGGCCAAGCAGAGAAGGCAGGCCCAGGCACGCTAGATTCCAGGAAGGGACGAACCACCATCCAGTTCCAGGGACCAGCTCCTTATCTAGAGGCCACCTGGCCTGACCACAAGAAAGATAAACAATTGGGAAATATACTGTTCCTTATCGTGTGCCAGCCCTCTAAAGACCACCAATAAATCTAAAGGTCACCTCAGATAACCCGTAAGCAGTATACAACTCATCCTGTCGCAAAAGTCTGTCTAAAAAACTGTATAAAAAGCACTGTGTTAAGAGCTCGGGGCCGCTTCTGTCTTGAAGACTGGGCGACCCCAGCATGCTGGAATAAAAAAACCTCTTGCTTGATTGCAACGCTCTCTGTCTCATGGTCTTTGCGAGATGAGCCATCCCGACGTGTGGGATTTGTGCACGGTGCACAGGTCTTACAGGATCTGAGGGGATGGAACACGGTATGGGTAATTTTTGATGATGGGAGTGGGCTGGTCTTCTGTATGGCCAGCTGCTGAGAAAGGCAGGCTTGAGTATGTCATTTCTTGGAGAAATGCTAGCCATCTGGGCGCTAACAAGTCCTCTGCTTAGAGTCCAAGGGCAGAAAAGGCCACTGAAAGGAAGATGCATAAGGTTTTTTGTATAAGTGTGGTTCTGGTCACTCTTGGGTTTTTTTCCATGACTCTCTCCACAAGCACAACTGTTCTTAATGCCTAATCAAAAAAGCTGAATCAATCCATGCAAATAAATAGTCTCTTAGGATTCTCTGAGTGTTAGACAGACTTAGACATGGCTCTCCTGTGATCCCCAACTGCTGGTGTTCAAATCTTTGTGTAATCATCTACCCATGAGTGTGGGAAGGACTTATGACTTGCTTCTAACTCACAGAATGTGGCAAAGATGATACGGTATCATTCCCATAATTATGTTTTGGTAGCTAAGACTCCATCCTGCTATCAAACTTTAGAGGCTCTCCTTGCCGACCTGAGCAGGTCAGCAGCTGCATGGGGAAAGCCAGCTCAGCAAGGAGCTGCCAGCAACCCCTGAGAACCAGGGGCAGCCTCTAGATGTAAGCTAGCAAGACATGGGGCCTTCAGTCCTCTCCTAAAACTACAAGAAAATTAATTCTGCCAACAACCCAAATGAGTTTAGAAGTGAATTTTTCCCCAGACAAGAATGCAGACTGATGGACCCGTTGGCTGCAGCCTGGGAAACCCTAATCAGAGAGCCATTTATGCAGTGTCTTGACTTTTTTTTTTTTTTTTTTTGTTATTATTTTTTTTTACATTCTAAGATGTTATTGAGGTGTAGTGGGTGGGGGAGGAGGAGAAAGAAGCGGAGTGGGGCTGGCCCATGGCTGGCTCTTTCACTGGCCTGGTTGTAGACGGCTAGGGGTGGGGGGGTGGCTGAGGCCCTAAGCTCCCCTCCACCCCAGCTCAGGAACCCTGGGAGCTTCAGCTAGGTCATGGTTGGGCTGGATGTCCACTCACAAACATTATGAGATAATAAACGTAATAAATGTGTTGTTTTAAGCAGCTAAGTATGTGGTAATTTGTTACACAGTGATAGATAACACACACTCTGTTAACAGAAACAGTGGTCTCAGTGCCTTCCTCTGTGATGTTACTCTTGTAATGTTACTCTTGAATGGTTACTCTTGCAACATTAGTGGGGCATTGGTACAGAATCCCGCCCTAGTAAACTACAAACTGTTTCTCCCACTTCACCTGTCATTTTCTAGACAGGTTTTAAGCCCATCCGATGCCCCATGTATTTTGCTCTCAGAAGCCTCATTCTACAGCACAGAAATAATATCATTTGCACCCACATCACATACTAAATATGATTTTCTCTGCAGGGAAATTAAAATGAAAAATTTTTATTTACCATTTTGCCTTGAAAATTAGTTGGCTCAAAAACTCTTTTTAGAATGTCAATGATTTCTTGGCAATTATCATGCATACTTGGGAATTTGTGAAAGGAGAACATCTCACCTTCAAATGTTTTCCAAGATAAAATTTTCACAAATACTAAATTGAACAATTAATGAAGCTGACATAATGACATTTTTAGGAGATGTTTAATTAAATATTTATTAATTTCATTTTTGAAGGGTTATCTAAGAATTTTGGAGCCAATGATTTCTTATTCAGATTTCAATCTGTTCTGCGTTCTCCTGAGAGCCTCATGTGTCCTGGGCTCTGTGCCAATAATGCCTGATGAACAAACAGACCCTGCTTTTCTTGCATACTTCCCCTCTTTTCTTATTAAATTTGTAATTTTTCACAAAGCAAATGTCATGCATAGGTCAAAGACAGAGCTATTAAAGGAAAAAAAGAAAGAATGCATAATATAAATGTAGGGAAAACTGAAACCAAGGACTATAGTTCTCAGAGCTTAGTAGCTAAAAACAAAAATAAAAAAGCACACACACACACACACACACGCATACACACACCAGAACTGTCCTCTTAATTTTAAACTGAGGACCATGTATATCAGCATTCTCAAGCTTCTATTTTTCTCTCCAAAAGAGTCAGTAGAAATGGTAACATTTCTCTACTCAAGGTCCTGAGGTCAATACAACACTTAGATTATGCTTTTGAATTTATTATCCCTAAAAACTAGAAACAGCATCTTTCCAAGTGAGCGAGTCAGTTTCTAACATTGAGCTTCACTGAGTTGCACCATCTGTAAGTAGGAGGAATCGACTGGTGATCACTAAGACGCCTTCCATCTCTAAAATCCCAGGAGTCTAAGCAGTCAACGGCAGGAAACAGGCTTGAATTAGACCCAGAATATTGGCAATCACATTATTTGTCTCTGGTCATGCAACTTCATTATTTGCCAACCTTTCTCCTCCTGGAAATTACATAATAAAAAGTCATTTGTGAGTACCAAAGGAGCTGTTTTAAGATTAATTGTGTTCACTCAATTATTCAGTAGAAGAAGCAAAAGCTAACCAGAAAGGTCTCCAAATGGCAGCATCTTCTCCCATGCCTGAATATCATAGGAGAAGGGGATGAGTTTCTTTTTATTTTTTCTCCAGGTCTTATATCTGGATTGTGTATGGAGAAAAGGCTAAAGGAGATGACCTCAACGTAACTTTCAATTCTGAGCCTAAATCTTAAAAACAACAAACAAAACTTTCTCAATTGTAAAAATCCCAGGAGGAGCTCTGATAACTAGCACATGATCTTTAGTATTTAGTACAAAAAATATATAGTTTACAAACAAGGAGATGAGGGTCTATGGGTTGGCCGGAGGGCTGTCAGAAGAGAGTCCAATTTGAAAGTGTAATTTGTGTGGGGAACCAGGCTCACTCTTTATTTTTGTGCTTACTGTAATAGAGAGGATTTGGTGTAAACCATGAGGAATAAAAGCAATTACTCTCTGCACAAAAATTAAGCAAAACTTTGTAGACATATTAGAGCCTGAGAATCTCTATTTATTATTATGTGCCAGACCCAAAGCTAAATAATGTTCATTTATATTTAAATATAATCCTTTCCCACCTGTACCGGTTGGGATCTGAGCAGGAAAAATTACCAGCACAGCTGGTCCAAAGAACAGACCTTAAGGAGTATAGAGGTGCAGAGACAGTTAAGGGAACTAGTAAGGGATGGTGAGAGACCCAGAGACTAGTAACACAGTAGGGAGCCATTACCAACCCCCAGGAAAATATAATGTCACTGGAGCCCAGTGAAAATTGCACCTGTCCAGGTGGGGCTGTCCAAGAGGCTGAGTTCAAGAAGGGACACAATCTTTGCCAGAGAGTAAACACTGAAGGAGGGAACGAGCAAAATGTCCCAGCTTCTCTTTCCCGTCACCTTCTGATCTGCCAGTGCCTTCCACTGGCCAACCTCAACTGGTAGCCAACTGGCCAGGGAGCCCAGATGACTCGCTCACAGAGATCAGGCTCCCAGAGCACAGAGAAAAGCAGAGCTGGGATTGGGGCAGAGAGGGACAGATGATGGAGAGTAACCAGAACAGGACCTTGACAGACATGTCTACGTGTAATGCCATTCCTGTTGACATGTCAAGAAACTGAGGCCCAGTGTGTTAAATTACTTGTTCCAGGTCACAAAGCCAGCACAATGTGGCCGAGCTGGGACGTGAACCCAGGACTGCCATCTCCAAGCGTGTGCTCATTCCTCTGTGCTACTCTCACGGTACCTCACACTCCCAAGCCCTTTGCTATTCACCAATTTTTTCACACATTTAACCTTAACTGTTCCCTAAAATAACTCTGAGGGGTGAGGAAGTTAGATGTTAGTTCTGTTTTACAGATGAAGGAGCTAAGGATCAAAGAAGCAATTAACACTTTTCTTCTAAAAGGTAGGTGATAATTGATGGCTCTGATCAAATAGTGGAAGGAAACAGACAATAGGGGATGGGCTTGCCTGGTACATAAGTTAGCAAAATAGAAAAGATTAAGCATGGGTTTGATGATATTCAAACTTTAAAATGAGAAAGGCACTCGCAGGTATTTATTATGATAAGTTTAAGTTTGCATTTGTCTTTCATCATTAGTCTAATTTTATTTTTCCCTAAGAATTTATAAACAAAGACAAGCATTAACATCTAGCTAATTGAGTGATGCTATCTGAATAGCATATCTTCAGAAAAAAGATCACCCCATGAAGCTACAGACTTGATCCTAAAGGTGTGATGTAAAACCAGTTTCCTTTCCTCTAGCACCTCAGGAGCATGGGCTTGCCGTCTTTGCTATTTAACAAAATGGAAGTGATTGCTACATTGTAACAAAGGAGAGATAATTTCCATTTATAAAGAAGACCTTAACCAGTAGTATGATTCTACTAAAAAATCTCTGTTTCTGTAGAAAAGTAAATCAAACTAGATTATGCTCTATTCCTGATTCTGTATATTATCTGCGACCACACCCCACTTAACTGAAATTGGATATTTCTTAGAAATCAATCTACCTTTGCTTGCCTTTGGATCTAACCCTGGCACTTCCTTAGCATATAGTAAATGTTTTATAAATATTTTTGAAATAAATCTATACCTGAGGAGCTACAATGTTTCAAACTCTATGAGTTTGAATGTGTGTGCCAGGCAAGGTGCACAATGTGCATTATTTCATTCTCTCCTCAACACGATGAGGCTGACATTATTATCATTCCCATTTTACAGATGAAGAAGCTGAGCTTACACAGCTAGCAAGTGGTATGGCCAGGATGTACTCACATCTTCAGTCACCTGTGCCCTTTTTGCCTCTCAGAGATCTAGGTATTATGAGCTCAAAGTTCCACGAAACCTATAGACTTTGAAAATCAAAGTTCTCCCTAAAACTTCTGCCAGATCCCAGGAATGTGCATTCCATCACATACTGTCTCTGCATGGCATAAGTGGTAAAGGCAACAGCAAGCAGCGCAGACTTATCCAGACGATGACATTAGGAAGACCAATGGGTGCAAATAACTGGAAAATTCCTGTTAAAAGTTACTGTTGACTGTATGATTCCATTTATATCACATTCTTGAAATGACAAAATTATGGAGCTGGAGAACAGATTAGTGGTTCCTGGGGGAGTTGTAGGGGGAGGGTGGTTGGCTATAGAACAGCAACACTAGAAATCCTGTGATGGAACCGCTTGTACCTTGACTCTGGTAGTGGTCATGTCAATCTACACATGGTATAAAGTTGCACACAGCTAAGTACACATGGGCATGGACGTGCGTGCATGCCCGAGTGCATGTAAAACTGGTGAAATCTGAATAAGGCCAGTGGATTGTATCAATGCCAATTTCCTGGTTGTGATATTGAACTACACTTAGCCAAGATATTGAAATTATGTTTTTGCTGTTGACAGGACTGGAGCCATTTTAAGAAAACCCCTCCATTTTGTATAAACTCAGGCAGGAAAAACCCGAGCAGGAAAATGTGGGAGGGGCTGGGAGGAGCCATGCTAACCGTAAAATTAGCTTATGTATGTAAGACCCGTGCACCATGCACAAATCCCACAGACCGGGACGGCTCACTTCACAAAGACCATGAGACTGAGACCGATGCAATCAAGAAAGAGGGGCTTTATTCCAGCATGCTGGGGTCACTTAGTCTCCTGGACAGAAGCGACCATGAGCTTACAACACAAGCACTTTTTATACAGTTTCTCTGGACAGACCCTTGTGACAGGATGAGTTGTTGGTTATCTGTGGTGCCTTTAGATTTATGGGTAGACTTTAGCAGGCTGGTACCCCAATAGATTTGTGGCGCCTTTAGATTTACAGGTGGGCTTTAGCAGGCTGGTACCTCGATAAGGAACAGCGCATTTCTCAATCGTTTATTTTCACTGGGGCCTGGCCAGGTGGCCTTTAGATAAGGAACTAGTCAGTTCCTGGAACCGGGTGGGGGTCATTCCCTTCCTTGGAATGTTTAGTGTGCTCAGGCCTGACCTTTATACAGCCCCTTAGAAGCTGCTTTACTTAAAATGTTTTTAGCAAGCATTTGTTACAAAACTGCGTACATTAAAGTTATATTTTTCAACAATTCCACTACATGTACTGTTGGCTTGCTTGCATTGGCTAATAACTCCTAGCCTGGTGATCAGGCAACCAAGTTGCTGCACTTGCAGCTTTAAAAACCAAAAGTAAAAATGGCTTGGGGCCACACTCTGAATTGGCTAGTGCAGTCCGGCTGCTGGCAATAAAGTTTTTTTTTCCATATCGGTCTCTGAGGGTGATTTTTCCTGACACCTATAACAATATTACTACTAAGGGAAACTGGGTGAAGGTTATATAAGATCTCTCTGCATTATTTCTTACAACTGCATATAAGTCTATTATTATCTCAAAATGAAACAATTTTTTAAATGTTTCTATAAGTTAAATCCCCTCTTTCTTATGAGGCTTTTTTTTTAGACCACACCCCTCCATATATACTTTTCCTTTTGGCTTTCCTGAGATTTTCTTCAGGAACTATAAATCTCTCTCCCCTCTGTTATGCAGAGAGACATGACCTTTTCCAGCCTGTGTCATCATAAGCTCCATGAGCATCTTTGCTGGTAGGTTTAGACCATGCTGAGCAAACAGAGAACGCCTCCTCTAGTCAACCTGTGCCACAATCCTCAGAAGGCAACGGGATTACAAATAACAGAACACTTTCAAGTGCAATTGGATTTGCGGATGATACTTAGTAGGAAATGGCTGGCTCTACAGGGCTAGTCCTGGGCTTCTTAAACTATTAAGTGAAGGCAAGAGACAGACACAAGAGGAACTGTGTCTTATCTCACAGATCAGCACAGTTTTGGACTATGTAAGACTTGAGCATGAGGTAGGTAGAAAAAGGTAAGTCAGGCAGTATCCTGAAGGGGAAGAAGTTTTCTCTTAAAGCACTGTGGGAAGAAAAAGTGTTGTATATGTTTGGGGAGAGGGAAGAGGAGTGATGTGTTCAGAGCAGATCTTTGGGGAGACTGGTCTGGCCACACGGCAAGGGGGACTGGAATGTTTGTGAACTGGTATATGAGAGTGGTGGGCAGTGACAGGTCTGTCCAGGCGAGACATGACAAGGATGGGAGGTGAGTGTAGAAATGAGGGGACATACGTGACAACACTACAAAAAATGTAAAATTTGGGGATGAGACTCGAAGACTTGAGAAAGGGAATTCCAACAGACATTATCAGAAAAATATTGTGAACTCTGCTTGTGTATTCTCAGATAACAAGAGTAAAAACCACATTTCTAACTTCCATTCCATTATCAGATGGATAAGAATATTCTCATCTGCACTAGATAAAATGACATAGCCAGTCTGAAATTAATTCTTGATGCCCAGATTTTTATCCATTCCTCTAGCTCATATATATAAACATATCCACAACCACTTCTAATCTTGGTTATTACTAATTTTCAGTGCTGAAATGTACTTCAAATTCACAGCCTACCAAATTTTTCTTATGAAATGTATTCTCTGGTAATCTCATCTCATTATCCAATGAATTTTAGCATGTATAATAAGACATTTCCTGATAATAAGACAGACCATCTCGCTAGACTATGGTTTATTCAGCCAAAATGAAATAAAAAAAAAAAATTCTGAGTTGCTTTACACATTTATGAAGGTGGTAACCAGGAAGCGATGATTTCAGATATTTCTCTCTACAGCCTTTCAAACACACTGTAATAAAAGTGACCGAGGTCTCTTTTTAAATAGACAGCAGTAATAACTTATGAGAGATCAATGATAATCGCTTATCACATAAATAAGCACTGTGGAGTTACAGAACACCCAGATTAAATGAGAAGCATTTATTACACTTCTGCACTGCAAAAGCTTTGGTAAATGTTGTACAGAAAATCCAAAGGCATCCCCCCACTGGTTTTTAATTAAGTGTCATTCCCACTGAGTTAATACGCTTACTACCAATAATGTGACTTTCCTTTAAAGTTTTGATAATAATAGTTCAAGTTATATCTTGTAATTACTGATAATAGATTTGATAAAATTCTCTAATTGCCATCCTCTTCTCAACTAACATAAGTAAATATACTATGTCTTCTGTACTCTCAAAACAATCAGTCTTTCCATTTCTAGAGCTTTAATAGACACAGGTCATGTGAAATTGATATTCACCTTGAGAAGAACATACAACTGGGAAGTTCAATCTTGAAACACAAGGAGATTGCTTTACAGCTAAAAGAACAAGTACTGCCAAGATTGAAAACAACTTCAGTTTCCTGAGCTCTTATTCTGTAACAAGTGCTGTGTTAGGAGCTTTATAATCATTGTCACGAGTGCTCACTGCAAATAAGAGTCAGTACAACATTCAGAGACATAAATTGGGAGGCAGAGAGATTAGGTACTTGGCCCAAGGTCCCACAGTTGGTCCATGGAGCCAGAATTCCAAAGCCTGCGCCCTTTCCATAACCCGCTATCTCCCTCTGTCTGTGGAAACTTTGTCCACTTACTGGATAAATGAGGAAGGCAGTAACAGGCTCCAGATGAACCATGGTATGAATAACATCACATCTGCCTGGCTATCATGACACTTTACCAACAATGGACATTCAAAACATGCTTATTAACTGCATGGAACTCCTTATTACTAAATTAACAGAAGCATGTCAGCATCATGCCCATCTGTCTCACCTCTGTGCCCTCTAGTCTGTGCCACATGAGAGCTAAAAACACAGCACTAGCGCCCAGGGCTTCCAGGTAGGGGTTATCAACCACTGGCTGACCCACCTGCATCATTCACTGGTAGTAGGCTTGCCCTGATTGTCTGCCCTTCAAGCAGGACCAGCCCAGGCTGACGGCAGGCGTGTTGGAGTAGTGTTGAGCTGATTTCAGTTAACCTGGAAGAATTATATCAACATACAATCATCAAAGTCCTTTATCAACAAATGACACAGATGTCAGTGCATTCCTAGAAAGATCGCCTCTACCTAGGTTGACGAAAAGCCGATTGTGCTCATGGGGGTCATCAAGTGTCCTTGATCCATTTTTTGTCTAATTCCCTAAGAAGAAGCATCATTTGAAAAGCACCCAGCTTTATCAATTCAACTTAATTCAGTTCAGTTAAATTGATCATTTATTCAGAGCCTACTCTGTTCTGTTTCAGGAACCAGAAATACAAAGATGAATTAAACATGGTCCTCCCTTTCAAGGGCTTTGTGGTCTTGTGGCAACAAAGTCATGTTTATAAATAATAGGAGAGATTGAAGCCAGTGCTTAATAATGGCAGGAGAAAGGTGTTATGGCTCCATAGAGAGGAGACTGGGAAGGAGACACTCAGAACTAACTCTTAGCGTTTGTTATGTGCTAACCCCAGTGCGTTCATATTCACCTTTCTCTATCATTCTTCACAACAACCCTAAGAGGTAGGAGTTCCTATTCCTGTTTTTGAGATGAGCAAACTGAGCCTCAAAAAGGTTGAGTACCTGGCCTGGAGCCACATGCCCAGGACTGACAGAGGCAGGATGCCTCCCCAGCCAGCTAAAGCCCACGCACTGGCACAGCTGACTGCGGACTGCCAGACCGAACTTCTTCCGGGAGGATCCGAGCAGGCTTCGTGGATGATGGGGATATTAGAGCTCCTACATAGGATTTCAGAAGGAGTTTGAGAAAAACATGCCAGCAAAGAGCCCATTCCTGCTCTCAACACAAGTTGATGTGGAAGTTGCTGTACATGCAGCTTCAGACCCGCCCAGTTCTGAGAAGAGGGAGCGTCCCCACTTCCCATTAGCCACTGCCTTCAACCCTGCTCCAACCTGGTTAGCAGGCTGTTCCTACAGCACACGATGGCTCCTACTGAAGTAATGCCCTCTTTTCTAAGAGCAGGACCTACGCCACTTAAGATAGCCCCTCCATTGTGTGAAAGTTAGGCGGGAAAGTGGGGGTGGGATGGGAGGAGCTCCACTAACTGCAAAATTAGCTCGTGTACTGTTGGCTTGCTTGCATTGGCTAATACCTCTTGGCGTGGTGATCAGGTGACCTAGTTGCCACGCTTGCCGCTTTAAAAACCGAGAACAAAGATAGTTCGGCGCTGCACCTTGAATTGGCTGGTGCGATCCCGGCTGCTGGAAATAAAAATCTTTTTCTCTTTTTCTATATTGGTCTTCAAGGGTGTTTTTTCTCCTGACGCCTATAACATTACTACAGGTGCCCCAGGTGGTCCCCTGTAAGGGTCAAGACTTCCATGATCCAGGTCCAGATTTGGACTGGCTGGGCCAAATTTGAACCCCAGAATTTGGAATGTTGTCATATTTTCCAAGGACAGCCCTAAGGAAAACCTCACATGGCAGTGCAGAAGTTAAGAACAGGGAATCCAGTCAGATGACAGGGCACTGAATCTTGGCTGTGTCCATTACCAGCTCTGTGACCTTGCTTTTTTTTTTTTTTTAAATAAACTTTATTTTAAGAACAGTTTTCAGTCTACAGGAAAAAATGCAAAGATAGTACAGAGAGTTTCCATATACCCCACACCCAGTTTCCCCTATTATTAGCAACTTACATTAGTATGATTCATTTGTTACAATTAATAAACCAATATTGATACATTCTTATTAATGAAAGTCCATACTTCATTCAGATTCCCTTAGTTTTGGCCTAATGTCCTTCTCTGCTTTAGGATCCTAACCAGGACACATTACTTGGTATTATGTTTCCTCAGGCTTTTCTTGGCTGTGATAGTTTCTCAGACTCCCCTTGTTTTGAGTGACCTCGACAGTTTTGAGGAGTGCTGGTCAGGTACTTTGTAGAATGTCCCTCAATTGGGATTTGTTTAATGTTTTTTTCATTATTAAACTAGTGTTTGTGGGAGGAAGACCACAGAGGTAAAGTACCATTTTCATTGCATTATATTGAGGGTGCAGACTATCAACGTGACTGATCACTGTTGACGCTGACCTTGATCATCTGGCTCAGGTAGTGTTTGTCAGACTTCTCCACTGTAAAGTTACGCTTTTTCCCCCCTCCATGCTATAATGTTTGGAAGGAAGTCACCATGTGCAGCCCACACTAAAGGAGAGTGAACTTTGCCTTTTTGTGCCTTAGTTTCCTCATGTGTAATATTGGGGATAAGAACAGAATGGAACTTCTGTGAGTGCTGCACTGATTGGGAAAATAAATGTAAAGCATTTAGCATAGTGTGTCTAGCACAGAATAAACAGAAAGCATGTACAATTCTTATTCTGTTCCTTTTATACCAAATTCAGTGTGAAAAGCTAACGGAGACAGTCATTCACACATTTATCATCATCCATTCAGTGAACGTGATTCGAACGTCTCCTGTGAGCCCTGGTGTGGCAAAGGTGAGCAGCAATGAATATTGGCCCTGACCTAATCGAGCACAGCACCGTCTAGAAGGAGAGAGAGACAGTAATGACATAACTACACAAGTGAACACACTTCCAAACAGTGAGGACTGCAGGGATGAAAAGTCATACAGGGCCATGAGGGCACACTCCCCAGGAACCTGCTTAGCTCTTCTCTGAAGAGGTAACGGTTGAGCTGATGGCTGAAGGATGGGGGCCCTGGGGGACACTCATAAAGAAGCAGCTGTGAGAAGGGCAAGGGTGGTAGGACAGGGTGCAGAGAGTGAGGACAAGACTGCTGTGAAGGGAGGCCGGACAGGTGGGCAGGGGCAGGAACTGGGGAGCTTGTGGGCCACGTTTTTGCTATGTATCTGAAAGAAGTGTTTTCCAAGCTAGCCGCAGTAACGCCATTCCGCAAGGCCAAGAAATTCATAAAGGGGTGTGCGAGGTAGACTGATTTAGCTTATGCCATTTTTACTGTTTGAAAAGTGTTCTTAGCTTATGCCATTTTTACTGTTTAAAAAGTGTTCTTGTTTA
This sequence comes from Cynocephalus volans, assembly GCF_027409185.1. Taxonomy (NCBI): domain Eukaryota; kingdom Metazoa; phylum Chordata; class Mammalia; order Dermoptera; family Cynocephalidae; genus Cynocephalus; species Cynocephalus volans. Next base: position 84,829,643 of record NC_084460.1, on the reverse strand, counting down.
AAAGCCCCCCCAACACCTGTGGTGAAAATTGAAGGTTAAAAATTGTGCTGTACTTAGAAAAATTTTAAGTTCTGCCTGCCTTTGCTGTTTCCCACCTATGCTGTCTCTGACTGATAACACCAAGAGCTGTATCTGGATGTATCTAGACAACCTAAGAAAGAAACCGCCCTGTGAAAGTTTTTGCTGTCCCTAAGTGATTAACTCGCTTCTTTCAGCTTCTGTTATCAGCTTGCACTAGGCCTCCCAGAGCAGTTTCCAGGGCGCCCTTCGGCTGTTTCAAGAACTCCCACACGACCCGCGCTTTTTCCCTGGCCTTGTTTAAACCGACCAATTACCTTGCTTCTCGCTTCTGTACCCGCGCTTTTTGCTATAAAACAAGCTCAAAAACTCTACTCGGCGCGCCAGTCTACCGAGAGACTGAGCCGCCCGGGTACCCGTGTGTTCAATAAAACCTCTTGCTAATTGCATCCGAAGCCGTGGGCTCGTTGTTCCTTGGGAGGGTCTCTCCTGACTGAGTGATTGCCCAAATCAGTCTCTCATTTGGGGGCTCGTCCGGGATCAGACCCCCACCCAGGGACCACCGACCCACCAACGGGAGGTAAGCTGGCCAGCGATCGCTCCGTGTCTCGTTTCTGTGTCTGACTCCGTAACTCTGACTGTCCCTCTGAGTGCGCGCATTTTGGTTTCAGTTTGTTCCGGGCTGATCGCTCTGGGAGCGACGTGTGAGTAGCGAACAGACGTGTTCGGGGGCTCACCGCCCGGTAATCCTGGGAGACGTCCCAGGATCAGGGGAGGACCAGGGACGCCTGGTGGACCCCTCAGGAGAGGATCATTATGTTCTGATCCCACTGCCGCGTCTAGAGAGGCGCGCTCTGCCATCTGACTCCTTCTTTTGTCTCTACGCTACTCGATCTCGCCGCCGTTTCTGGTTTCTTTTTGTTTTGTTCCTGATAGGCCTCTGTGTCGTGGTCCCTCTCTTCGAAATGGGACAAAATAACTCTACCCCTCTCTCCCTCACTCTAGATCACTGGAGGGACGTGAGAGCAAGGGCTCACAATCTGTCCATGGAAATCAGAAAGGGAAAATGGCGGACCTTTTGTTCCTCCGAGTGGCCCACGTTCGGTGTCGGGTGGCCGCCGGAAGGAACTTTTAATGTCTCTGTCATTTCCGCAGTTAAAAGGATTGTCTTTCAGGAAATCGGGGGACACCCGGACCAAGTTCCATATATCGTGGTGTGGCAAGACCTCGCCCAGAGTCCCCCATCATGGATGCCGCCCTCTGTCAAGGTCGCTGTCGTCTCCAGTCCAGAGAGGCCATCCGCTCCTCCCCGACCCCCCATCTACCCGGCAACAGACGACTCGCTCCTTCTCTCTGAGCCCCCGCCCTATCCGGCAGCCCTGCCACCTCCTCTGGCCCCTCAGGCGGTCGGACCGGCGCCGGTCCAGGTGCCCGATATTTCCGATCCTGAGGGACCAGCCGCGGGGACCAGGAGTCGCCGTGCCCGCAGTCCGGCAGACGACTCGGGTCCTGACTCCACTGTGATTTTACCCCTCCGAGCCATAGGACCCCCAGCCGAGCCCAATGGCCTAGTCCCTCTGCAATATTGGCCCTTCTCTTCAGCAGATCTTTATAATTGGAAATCTAATCATCCTTCTTTTTCTGAAAATCCAGCAGGACTCACGGGGCTCCTTGAGTCTCTTATGTTTTCTCATCAGCCCACCTGGGACGATTGCCAACAGCTCCTACAGATTCTCTTCACCACGGAGGAACGAGAAAGGATTCTCCTTGAGGCCCGCAAGAATGTCCTGGGGGACAACGGGGCCCCTACTCAACTCGACAACCTCATAAATGAGGCCTTCCCCCTCAATCGACCTCAGTGGGACTACAACACAGCCGCAGGTAGGGAGCGTCTCCTGGTCTACCGCCGGACTCTAGTGGCAGGTCTCAAAGGGGCAGCTCGGCGCCCCACCAATTTGGCTAAGGTAAGAGAGGTCTTACAAGGACCGGCAGAACCCCCTTCGGTTTTCTTAGAACGCCTAATGGAGGCTTATAGGAGATACACTCCGTTTGAGCCCTCTTCTGAGGGGCAGCAGGCTGCAGTTACCATGGCCTTCATCGGACAGTCAGCCCCAGATATTAGAAAAAAGTTACAGAGGCTAGAGGGGCTCCAAGATTATTCCTTGCAAGATTTAGTGAGGGAGGCAGAAAAGGTGTACCACAAAAGGGAGACAGAAGAAGAAAGACAAGAAAGAGAAAAAAAAGAGGCAGAAGAGAGAGAAAGGCGGCGCGATAAGCGCCAAGAAAAAAACTTGACTAGGATTTTGGCCGCAGTGATAAGTGAAAAAGGTTCTAGAGATAGGCAGACAGGGAATTTGAGCAACCAGGCAAGAAAGACACCTAGGGATAAAAGATCTCCTCTGGACAAAGACCAGTGCGCATACTGTAAAGAAAAGGGTCACTGGGCAAGAGAATGTCCCCGAAAGAAAAACGTCAGAGAAGCCAAAGTTCTGTCCCTAGATGACTAGGGGAGTCAAGGTTCGGACCCCCTCCCCGAACCCAGGATAACGCTGACTGTGGAGGGGACTCCCATTGAGTTCCTGGTCGATACCGGGGCTGAACATTCAGTTTTGACCCAACCCCTGGGAAGGGTAGGGTCCAGACGGACAGTCGTACAAGGAGCAACAGGGAGCAAAGTCTACCCCTGGACCACAAAGAGACTTTTAAAGGCTGGACATAAACAGGTGACCCACTCCTTTCTGGTCATACCCGAGTGCCCCGCCCCTTTGTTGGGTAGGGACCTCTTAACCAAACTAAAGGCCCAGATCCAGTTTTCTGCTGAGGGCCCACAAGTAACATGGGAAGACCGCCCTACACTGTGCCTGACCCTGAACCTAGAAGAAGAATACCGGCTACATGAAAAGCCAGGTCCCTCCTCTATCGACCCATCCTGGCTCCAACTTTTTCCCACTGTATGGGCAGAGAGGGCAGGCATGGGACTGGCCAATCAAGTCCCACCAGTGGTAGTGGAACTAAGATCAGGTGCCTCACCGGTGGCTGTTCGACAATATCCAATGAGCAAGGAAGCCCGGGAAGGTATCAGACCCCACATCCAGAGGTTCTTAGACCTAGGGGTCTTGGTGCCCTGTCAATCGCCCTGGAATACCCCTCTACTACCTGTAAAAAAGCCAGGGACCAATGACTATCGGCCAGTCCAAGACCTGAGAGAAATTAATAAAAGGGTACAGGATATTCATCCCACCGTCCCAAACCCTTACAGCCTTCTGAGTTCCCTTCCGCCCTGCCACACTTGGTATTCAGTCTTAGATCTCAAGGATGCCTTTTTCTGCCTCAGGCTACACCCCAGCAGCCAGCCGCTATTCGCGTTCGAGTGGAAAGACCCAGAAAAAGGTAACGCAGGTCAGTTGACCTGGACACGGCTGCCCCAAGGGTTCAAGAACTCTCCCACTCTCTTCGACGAGGCCCTCCACCGAGATTTGGCCCCCTTTAGGGCCCTCAACCCTCAGGTAGTGCTACTCCAATATGTAGACGACCTCTTGGCGGCAGCCCCCACATATAGAGACTGCAAAGAAGGGACACAGAAGCTCCTACAGGAATTGAGTAAATTAGGGTACCGGGTATCGGCTAAAAAGGCCCAGCTCTGCCAAAGAGAGGTCACCTATCTGGGGTACCTACTCAGGGGGGGAAAAAGGTGGCTGACCCCGGCCCGAAAGGCTACTGTTATGAAGATCCCCGCTCCCACGACCCCCAGACAGGTCCGTGAATTTCTGGGCACTGCAGGATTCTGCAGGCTCTGGATCCCTGGGTTTGCTTCCCTAGCTGCACCCCTGTATCCCTTAACAAAGGAAAGCCTCCCTTTTACCTGGACTGAGGAACATCAGAAAGCTTTTGACCACATAAAAAAAGCCTTGCTGTCAGCCCCCGCTTTGGCCCTCCCAGACCTCACCAAACCATTTACTCTATACGTAGATGAGAGGGCCGGTGTGGCCCGGGGAGTGCTTACTCAGACTTTAGGACCCTGGCGGCGGCCAGTAGCTTACCTATCAAAAAAATTGGATCCGGTGGCTAGCGGGTGGCCAACCTGCCTGAAAGCGGTTGCAGCCGTGGCACTCCTTCTCAAGGACGCTGATAAGTTAACCTTGGGACAGAATGTGACTGTGATTGCTCCCCATAGCCTCGAAAGCATTGTGCGGCAGCCCCCCGACCGGTGGATGACCAATGCCAGGATGACTCATTACCAGAGCCTGCTGCTAAATAAAAGGATATCGTTTGCACCCCCTGCCATCCTGAACCCAGCTACCCTCCTACCAGTCGAATCGGAAGCCACCCCAGTACACAGGTGCTCAGAGATCCTCGCCGAAGAAACTGGAACTCGACGAGACCTGAAGGACCAGCCATTGCCCGGGGTGCCAGCCTGGTATACGGACGGTAGCAGTTTCATCGCGGAGGGTAAGCGGAGAGCAGGGGCCGCCATCGTAGATGGCAAGCGGACGGTGTGGACAAGCAGCCTGCCAGAAGGTACGTCAGCCCAGAAGGCCGAACTAGTGGCTTTGACGCAGGCATTACGCCTGGCCGAAGGAAAAAACATCAACATCTACACCGACAGCAGGTATGCTTTTGCCACTGCTCACATTCATGGGGCAATATATAAACAGAGGGGGTTGCTCACTTCTGCGGGAAAAGACATTAAAAACAAGGAAGAAATTTTGGCCCTGCTAGAGGCCATTCACCTCCCTAAGCGGGTCGCCATTATCCACTGCCCCGGCCACCAGAGGGGAAATGACCCTGTGGCCACCGGGAACCGGAGGGCCGACGAGGCTGCAAAACAAGCCGCCCTGTCGACCAGAGTGCTGGCAGAAACTACAAAACCTCAAGAGCTAATCGAACCCGCCCAGGTTAAGGCCGAGCCAAGAGAGCTCACCCCTGACCGGGGGAAAGAATTTATTCAGCGGTTGCATCAGTTGACACACTTAGGACCAGAAAAGCTTCTCCAATTAGTAAACCGCACCAGCCTCCTCATCCCGAACCTCCAGTCTGTAGTTCGCGAGGTCACCAGTCGGTGTCAGGCTTGTGTCATGACTAATGCGGTCCCAACCTACCGAGAGATCGGAAAGAGACAACGAGGAGATCGACCCGGCGTGTACTGGGAGGTAGACTTCACAGAGGTAAAGCCTGGCCGGTATGGAAACAGGTATCTGCTGGTATTCATAGACACTTTTTCCGGATGGGTAGAAGCTTTTCCTACCAAAACTGAAACGGCCCTGACCGTCTGCAAAAAGATATTAGAGGAAATTCTACCCCGCTTCGGGATCCCTAAGGTACTCGGGTCAGACAATGGCCCAGCCTTTGTTGCTCAGATAAGTCAGGGACTGGCCACTCAACTGGGGATAAATTGGAAGTTACACTGTGCGTATAGACCCCAGAGCTCAGGTCAGGTAGAAAGAATGAACAGGACAATCAAAAAGACCTTAACCAAATTAGCCTTAGAGACCGGTGGAAAAGACTGGGTGGCCCTCCTTCCCTTAGCGCTGCTCAGAGCCAGGAATACCCCTGGCCAGTTTGGTCTAACTCCTTATGAAATTCTCTATGGGGGACCGCCCCCCATACTCGAGTCTGGAGGGACATTGGGTCCCGATGATAATTTTCTCCCTGTCTTATTTACTCATTTAAAGGCTTTAGAAGTTGTGAGGACCCAGATCTGGGACCAGATCAAGGAGGTGTACAAGCCCGGTACCGTGACAATCCCCCACCCGTTCCAGGCCGGAGACCGAGTGCTTATCAGACGCCACCGACCCAGCAGCCTTGAGCCTCGGTGGAAAGGCCCGTACCTGGTGTTGCTGACCACCCCGACCGCAGTAAAAGTCGACGGTATCGCTGCCTGGGTCCATGCTTCTCACCTCAAGCCTGCACCACCCTCGGCACCAGATGAGTCTTGGGAGCTGGAAAAGACTGATCATCCTCTTAAGCTGCGTTTTCGGCGGCGGCAGAACGAGTTGGAGTGAAAACCCTCACCAGCCTGTGACCCTCACCTGGCAGGTACTGTCCCAAACTGGGAACGTTGTCTGGAAGACAGAGAAAGTCCAGCCCCCTTGGACTTGGTGGCCCATTCTTACACCTGATGTATGTGCTCTGGCGGCCGGTCTTGAGTCCTGGGATATCCCAGAAACCGATGTATCAACCTCTAAGAGAGTCAGACCCCCTGACTCAAACTATGAGAATGCTTATAGACAGATCACCTGGGGAGCCATAGGATGCAGCTACCCTAAGGCTAGGACCAGAATGGCAAGTTCCACCTTCTACGTGTGTCCCCGGGATGGCCGGTCCCTTTCAGAAGCTAGAAGGTGTGGAGGGCTAGAATCCCTGTATTGTAAAGAATGGGGTTGTGAAACCACGGGGACTGTTTATTGGCAACCTACGTCCTCCTGGGACCTCATAACTGTAAAATGGAATAACACAGAGCGATCATGGGGTGCCCTACTGGCAACCTGTGAAAAAACCGGCTGGTGTAACCCCCTTAAAATAAGTTTCACAGAACAAGGACGGCAATCCAAAGAGTGGATAATAGGAAAAACCTGGGGATTGGGATTCTATGTGTCTGGATATCCAGGCGTACAGTTGACCATTCGGTTAGAGATCACCAGCAAGCCAGCTGAGACAGTGGGCCCCAACTCCGTCCTTGCGAAACAAGGACCCCCTAACAAAAACCCCCCTTCCCCAACGAGGGAAGCGCCGCCCATCTCTCAACCCTCGGCGGCTCCTAGCCAAGTCCCCACGGTACTGGAGGGAAGTGTTGTCCTGAACACCCTGTCTCCCACCACGGGCGACAGACTCTTTGGCCTTGTGAGGGGGGCCTTCCTAGCCTTAAATGCTACCGACCCAGACGCCACAAAGTCTTGCTGGCTCTGTTTGGCCTTGGGTCCCCCTTATTATGAAGGAGTTGCCTCCTTAGGAGGGGCCTTCACTTATACCTCCAACTATACCCAGTGCCGCTGGGAGAGCCAAGGAAAGCTTACCCTCACTGAGGTCTCAGGACACGGGTCGTGCATAGGAAAGGTGCCCTCTACCCATCAGCATCTTTGCAATCAGACCCTACCCATCAACTCCTCCACGGAACATCAGTACCTGCTCCCCACCAACCATAGCCGGTGGGCCTGCAGCACCGGCCTCACCCCCTGCCTCTCCACCTCAGTTTTTAATCAGTCTAAAGATTTCTGTATCCTGATCCAGCTGGTCCCTCGCATCTATTACCATTCTGAAGAAACTTTGTTGCAGGCCTATGACGATCCTCACCCCAGGGTTAAAAGAGAGCCTGTCTCACTTACCCTAGCTGTTCTTCTGGGGTTGGGGGTCGCAGCAGGTATAGGTACTGGCGCATCCGCCCTAGTTAAAGGGCCCATAGACCTCCAACAAGGCCTAGCCAGCCTCCAGACCGCCATGGATACTGACCTCCGGGTCCTCCAGGACTCAATCAGCAAGCTGGAGGACTCGCTGACTTCCCTATCGGAGGTAGTACTCCAAAATAGAAGAGGCCTTGACCTACTGTTTCTAAGAGAAGGAGGCCTCTGCGCGGCCCTAAGAGAAGAGTGCTGTTTTTATGTAGACCACTCAGGTGTGGTGCGAGACTCCATGAGAAAACTCAAAGAGAGACTAGATAAAAGACAGTTGGAGCGCCAGAAAAACCAAAACTGGTATGAAGGGTGGTTCAATAACTCCCCTTGGTTCACTACCCTCCTATCAACCATCGCCGGGCCCCTATTGCTCCTCCTTCTGTTGTTCACCCTCGGGCCCTGCATCATCAATAGGTTAGTCCAGTTCATCAATGACAGGGTAAGTGCAGTAAAAATTCTGGTCCTTAGACAAAAATATCAGACCCTAGACAACGAGGACAACCTCTAAATTCGCTCTAAGATTAGAGCTTCCCACAAGAGAAATGGGGGAATGAAAGAAGTGTTTTCCAAGCTAGCCGCAGTAACGCCATTCCGCAAGGCCAAGAAATTCATAAAGGGGTGTGCGAGGTAGACTGATTTAGCTTATGCCATTTTTACTGTTTGAAAAGTGTTCTTAGCTTATGCCATTTTTACTGTTTAAAAAGTGTTCTTGTTTAAAAGCCCCCCCAACACCTGTGGTGAAAATTGAAGGTTAAAAATTGTGCTGTACTTAGAAAAATTTTAAGTTCTGCCTGCCTTTGCTGTTTCCCACCTATGCTGTCTCTGACTGATAACACCAAGAGCTGTATCTGGATGTATCTAGACAACCTAAGAAAGAAACCGCCCTGTGAAAGTTTTTGCTGTCCCTAAGTGATTAACTCGCTTCTTTCAGCTTCTGTTATCAGCTTGCACTAGGCCTCCCAGAGCAGTTTCCAGGGCGCCCTTCGGCTGTTTCAAGAACTCCCACACGACCCGCGCTTTTTCCCTGGCCTTGTTTAAACCGACCAATTACCTTGCTTCTCGCTTCTGTACCCGCGCTTTTTGCTATAAAACAAGCTCAAAAACTCTACTCGGCGCGCCAGTCTACCGAGAGACTGAGCCGCCCGGGTACCCGTGTGTTCAATAAAACCTCTTGCTAATTGCATCCGAAGCCGTGGGCTCGTTGTTCCTTGGGAGGGTCTCTCCTGACTGAGTGATTGCCCAAATCAGTCTCTCATATCCATAGTAGGCGCTGCAGACTTTCAAGCAAGGAGTGACCTGATCTGATATCGGTTTCAAAGAAGTTGCTCTGGCCACAAAGTGAATCAGCATTGGATGGGGTCAGAGAAGATGTTGGGAGGCCAAAATCTACGGCAGTGTTGCAGTAGATGGTAACCTGCACCAGACAGGTGGCCAGAAGAACTGAGAAACAGAAGGACTTCAGAGCACTTAGTGGCAGACTGGAAAGGAGAGGTGAGGGGCTCCAACTATGAAGGGTGACTCTGCTTTTCTGCCTTGGGGAATTAGACAGCAGGTGGTGATATTTAGGGCAAGTGGGACACTGAAACAAGATGGGTAGGAAACACAGGGTGCATGAAAGGGTGGTGCAAGGCAGTGAGAAGAGGTCAGAGCCAGGTGGTGAAGGACCCTGAAGACCACCTGAAGGTGTTTAACTTTACATGGAAGAACCCAGGAAGCAGAGGAACGTTTTGAGCAGGACTGTCCCTGATATTCTTATGGCGCCAGGCAAGAATCTAGATGGAGCTCTTGATTCCAAGAGTCCTGAAGCTTTTCCTCACCCTACCAAGTCCAAGACAGGCACCCTCCACCTTCGGGGGCTGTGGGGGTGGGCAGTTCCTCCCTCCTGTCAGTACTGCCCTTTCAGGTTCTTTAAAAGAACCAGAGGCCAGAAGGTTAAAATGTAGAATTCTAAGAATGCCTGGAGTTTAGTACTTGAATGTGGAGGTGTGGGGACAGCCAGCCCTAGCTCCTGAACTGCAGCCCCTGGCCTGCATGCCCCTTCTCTTCCCTCCCCCAGACCCATCCTGTGCCATGAGGGACACGCCAGCCCACCCAAAGCTCCAAACCAGCCACTACCACTACTCCCAAGAAAAGCAATTGTCCCCACAGATCCTAGAAGCCAACTGGGCAGGAGTGTCCAGGGTCCTGAGCATCTGCAATGAGGTCTAGAAGAGGGATATGTGTCCCAGGTGGGCAGTGTGAACTCTTCTCCCATGGGGAGGGCCATGACCAGAGCAAGGTCAGAGTAGGGCTCTCTAGAACAGGGCACTCAGGAGAGACCCCCCCCCCCACCCAGGTATGAGGGTAGAACTGACTTTAGGTGGCTATTTTGAATAGAGATGTGAGTCACTGGTATTTTGGATATCAAGTCAAATATTTATGCAGCCATTGAAGACAAGAAGAAAAATTTTACCAAAATACACAGGTGTCGCACCTGGTGCTTATTTTATTTCAGGTACATTCCCCATTAACAGCATTGTTGTGTCACCTGGAGCATAAATTATTTACTGCCTGGCACATTTAAAATTTTCTATTTTGAAAGAAGGGGAAAATCTAGTGCCCCTAGCTTCCCAAATTCAACGACTGACCAAGATAAATGCTGCTTCCCTCTGAAAGTTCAAATAAAAGAAAAACCATCATAATAATAAACATCATCACCATTCATCCTGGTAGTAATTACCCATTCATGCCAAGCCTTCTCAAGATTTAAACTCTAGTTAAAATGCAGAAAGATGAACAGATTGGAGAATGTAGTTTATTTATTTACTTCCAAAGTGAAAGTGCCATTCTGCCACCCAAAGACTTTAAGACAAATCTGACAGCCTAAATTACTCCTTACCAAAGGAAATGACTTTGGTAGAATAAGATATTAATAAACAATCTGGATTTTTTTCCTTTATTTTCACTTCATTTGTTTATCATTTGTAGTCCATTTATATTTCAAAAGGCAGCTTACAATAAAAATCTATATGCAATAGAAGATTGTTAAAAATGAAGAAAAATATATCAGAAAATTTTTAGAGTAAAAAGGAAATAATTTTATCAGGAATCTGAAATAAGACATTATTTGTGTGAGCACTAAATCGGCTCTGAGTTTCCCGGCAGCCAAGGCAAAGAAAAAAATGAGAGGAGGGTCATATATCTCTCAAAGACTGCTAAGGAGCATATTCTCAGTCCCTTAAAACAAACATGTGTTCCCTTGAAAGAGTCTTACATTAAACAGTGCCTCCAAATAGCAACATTGAGTGTTACAAATAAATTTCTTCATTTCATTATTAGTCCTGCAAATAATCTGTTAAAAACAGAATATTTTTGCTCCCCACCCCCACCCCCGCATTCATACATTGAAATCCTAACTCCCAATGTGTGTGATAGTATTGGAAGGTGGGGCCTTTGGGAGGCAACTATGTCATGACAGTAGAGTCCTCATGAATGGGATTAGTGCTGTTATAAAAAGGACCCCAGAGAGTTCGCTATCCCTCCACCATGTGAGGACACACGGAGAAGTCGGCAATTTGCAACCCAGAAGAGGGCCCTCACCAGAACCCCACCATGCTGGTGCCGCGATCTCAGACTTCCAGCCTCCAAAACTGAGAGAAATGAATTTCTGTTGCTTATAAGCCACCCAGTGGCTTTGTTATAGCGGCCCAGACTAAGACATAACCTGAATGTATAACAAAAGGACAGATTTGTGGAGAATAAGCTAACGCCAAGTGCATTCTTCCTGAAGAACCAGATTGCTGCATGGTTCAATATTAGGGAATCCAGAACATGGAGAGCCAGTGTGTCCCTTATGCTCTCTGCCAAACATTCTTTGCTCCAGGAGCATTTGGTAACAAATACAAGACTAAGCTTTAAATGCTAGCACTCGTGTTTACTTAGAAAAAGTGTTTCAAAAGTCTTCTATCACAGTTAACTAATAGGAAATACACATGTAAGGAATTTCACCCTCAAAGAAAATATGGCTCCATTTATAACACCAGTTTTGAGATCCCAGCAGCCAACTTGAGTCAGACAAAAAATTTAAAAAGCATGCATACCAAATTCCTTTTGCTGGGCTACACATATGCAGTGACTGAGATTTTTGAATTATTAAATGGGTGCAGTCAGTAATTTCCCCTTCTTTCTCAGTAATAGAACTCCTGACTTGTTCAGGTTGGTAAGTGCTCAACTTAAAGCAATACATACCCTTGCAGCAATGACTGGGTATATTGGCCATGGAGCAGAGTTATGGGCAAGGAGATTGGAGTAGAAGTCTACCAGAAGGGGCTTCTGGGCTGCTTGTTAAATGGGACAGACCCAACTGACATTTGCAGTTTTTTGTTTTTTGTTTTGTTTGTTTTGTTTTGTTTTGTTTTTCTCTTCATCCTTCATCACATTTGAAAGAAAACAAGATATCTGAAGAAAGAGCAGCCATCTGGGGACATTGAGCACAAAAGCCAGAGATAAGAACACTGAAAAGGGAGCTAGAAGGAACTTGGGTGCTCGATGCCTCAGGAGGTTCCACTAACTCTAGACTGCCTGCCCCAGCTCCTCTACGACATGAGAAAAGTGAAACCCTTTTTAGTGAGCTGCTCTAGATGGGATTTGGTTATAATCAACATAATCCTTAACTGAAAAATACATACCTACCTCTCTAAGTGCCACATTCAACAAACTAAAGGTGAAATTCAAGTCCAGGAAAACTGGGGAGAAGAGAATCCTTTCTCAGTATAGCATTCATTCTTGTGGCAGAAATGATGCTATATGTTCACCACACCCTGTTTCCCCTCAACTCCTGGGCTCACAGCTGTTCCCAGATATGGCCACGTGACTGAGCACTAGCCCATGAAATAGGGAAGGAAGTGATGCATGCTAGTTGCATGTTTGGAACATAAAAGCTTCCCCCCAGAATTTACCGTGCTAGCTTTTTTTTTCCATTCTCCAGCTGAATGTGTAGGAGGACAAGCTCCTGGAAAATGACAGAGCCCACAAATGAAGGAGCCTCAGTCGTGGAACCACAGCACTGAGCCCTGCACCAGCTAGAACTGGAAGGAACACACACGAGAAGAAACGCTTATTATGCTGTCACGAAGATTGTGAGGTCGTTGTTACAGTAGCCAACCTACTGTAAATATAATTCCAGGAATGGTCTCCATATTGGAGGGCAAGTACTGTGGGGAGTATGCAAGGTGATCCACTGGGACGCAGGAAGAAAATACCACAACTTCTATTTGACCCCATTTTTAATTAATTTAACTAATTTTTGACCATTTAATGATGCACATAATATATTGGTAAAGTGCTACAGGTATATAAGAAATAAATAAACTCATATTGAGGGTATGCACAAAAACATATTTTTACCAATGGGATGTGCAATTCTTAAAAATCATGGATACCATTGTACTAGAACAGTAATTTTTATACATTTTTAAGCCACAGAATTCATTCTTCGAATGATAACTACCACGTGAGGCAAATGCAGAAAACCGGCGACAGCAGCATCACTTTGGTTAATGAGAGTAGGGAGCCTGAGCCCTATCTATCTCTTCCTTGTCCCCTAAGGAATGGGGCTACATGGGAAAAGTCTCAGTTTTGAGATTTTGCATAAGATTTTGATACAAAGGGGGATCATATTGCTTAATTTTAAAAAAATATGCAAAGCAATGTTGACCTTCTAAAGAACCTTACAGTTGACATATCTTTAGTCTCCTTCTTCTTGACTTTAAATTTTCGAAATCTCTCTCTACATATAATTTTACTATTTCATGGGATGTGTCTTCTTTAGTAAACTCCTTCAAATCATGTGTTTAAAAAAAAACCCTCAGGAACTTTATATAATTTTGAAAATTATCCTAAAAATGGCATGAACATAGTACCATATTTACTATCTGTGGATTATTTGAACCAAACTTATTCTGCATCTTTGATTTTAAGCTTTGGCAGTCTGTCCTATGTTCAAAGACCAGACAAAAGTGACTGATTTTATAGGACTAAAGAGAGCAATGCATGCAGCATAGAAAAGATCCCCAGCACCCAGCTAAAATGTCCTCTACCGTTTACAAAGAATCATGTCCACTTTGAGCAGCTTCCTACTCCAGGCTAATTATTCTAAGTCCCTTTTGAAATGCTGAACTTGGTTTTGAAATGGGAATATTCTGGCAGGGTAGCCAACCATCTGCCACAGCAGCAAACAAGAGCACACCCAGCCATAACAGGACGGGACTCTCATGAAAAGCCCTTGACTACATCTGTAACTGAGATCTCCAAGGCTCGGTTCTTAGCGTTGTAATCTGCTTTTATGGAAGCATGAAGTAAGTACAGCCACCAAGTCTCTGACATCCTGCGAACTTTGTGCAAATCATCTCTCCACCTCAACCTTAAACTCTGTTCTAAGGACATGCTCCAGAGTAGTTAGTGAGAAGAAAAGCTGTTGTCTGGTCCCTTTTCCTGATCATGGTCGTTTTATCAAGAGCTGTGAATACTTACTTGGTGCTATAGATTAGACAGAGACCCTGCTTTCAAGGAATTTACAATATAAGTTGAAGATGCCAGAGATGTTATTGCCACAGTGATATGCCAGGATTACCTAAATTCAGTACAGTAGAAACAGTGCTCACTATGTGTGTATGGTTTATATTCATAGACATGGATGCTGGCACTGGAGAAAGATCAGTATAGGTAGTTATTAAAAACCCAGCTTGGGAGACTCAAACTCTGGATCTGCCACTTACTAGCTGTGTGACCTTCGGCAAGTCACTTCACATCTCTGACACTTGGTTACCAAACTATTAAACAGGGTTGAAGATAATAATTTTTACTTCTATAAGTTTTGGGAAATTACGAGTTAATACACATAAGATGTTGGAACAGCAGCTGGAAGGTAGTAAATGTTCATAAATGTTGATTGAGGTCATTATCATGGTTGCCATTATTTGAGTAGCTCTGTGGAGATGGGAGGCTCTGGAAGAGGTCAGAAAGACTTCAACAGATAGATCCCTGGTCCCCCTAGATCAAGGGCAAGTTCTTTAGGGGCACCTACCTGCTGGTCTGCTCTCCTGCTCTTTTGCGCCCTGAATGTCTTCCTGATCCTCCACAGGGAACCTTCAAAGTCATCTTCCTCCTCCCTCCACCAAGCCTCATCGCTTTCCTGTTTCCCTCTTTCAAGCCCACATTTACATCATTTGATTTTGGTACCTTAAAATTCCATTCCATGATTGCTGCTATTATAAAAATAACTAAAGAAATAGAAGGCTTGCTATTTTGCTTTGGGAAAAAAATCAATACATTTTAGTGATGCTTTCAAATATATTTTGAGTAAATGAATAAAATCACTATCTTTTTTATGAAATTATTATTTTAAACTGCTTTGCACCTCAGTTTGGTCAGCTCGAGGCTGGGCTGGGAGAAAATGGTACACCACAGAGTAATTGTGAAAATTAAGTAAAATAATGTGTGTGGAAGCTCCTAGCACAGTGATGAGTAAATCCGATGCAGGGTAATTTATGGGCACTGTTAAAACTGTTATGTTCTGTTTAACTAGCTGGAGATACTGTCCATGTTCAATGTCTGCCTTCTCTGATAGACTATAAGCTTCTTGAGGGCAAGAACTATGTCTCTTTTGTTCAGTGCTGTGTCTCCAGGCCTAGCACAGTACCTGCCACATAGCAGACACTCAGTAACTATTTGTTGAGTGAATGAAATGTCAAGTGACTTCCTGATGTCACACAATTCATCACTGGAAGATCCAGGACCAGATCCTAAGCCAAGAGCTCTTTCCACTATGCTTCATGACTCCTCACTAATTCAGCTTTCATGAAATTTAATCACTTTGGTATGCTCCAGAGTTCCTAATATGTATTTTGTGTATAAAAAGGACTCAAAATTTTGTTTATTAAATGGATAAATAAGTGAATGAACTAAACAGAAAATAAGGCCAGAAAGGATTAGGCAGAGAATCACAGGATCCAGAGCCTGGAACTGGAAGGAATTTCCTGAGTCAGGAAAGGTCCTGGATCAGGAAGTACAACCCTTCCTGACTAATGAATTTTCTCCATAAGATCACAGCCCATGATTGTCCAGCTCCCTTTTAAAACATATTCAGCAATAGTGATACAAGAGGAGAACCTGGATGGAGCAAGGAAGAAGGAAGCCTCAAAAATCTGTGGGTTTGAAGGGAAAAGACCATAAAATGCAGTGACTAAGGGGACATTAGTGACACTGATGAGGGCTTTAGTTGGGCGGTATGCTAAGGACTAAGGAACTAAGGAAAGGCAAGCTGGCAAAGGTAGAAAGTAGACCTACTCTGTCAAAATGTTTTGCAGAAGAGCAATATGACAGAATTTTAATTAACTAACAAGAAACAATTCCTTAACATTAACTAAAGTATTTCTGGAATACTGAAACTTCTCTTCTTTCCACCATACTTCCAGTCACCCTGGGTCTCCTATTTCTGCTCATTCTTTCTCAGGGGCTGGCTGCAAACAGTGATCCTTCCCAGGAATATCTCAACTTAAACAGAGAGCTCAAAAAGGGACTTTTAAGACAGCTTATTACCAAGTGGTGTGTTTGTGTGATTTGGTTTTATGTATTTTTACCCCTTTCCAATTCCACGAAATATCTGTGAAGGTTTACAGAAATGTTTGTATATTCAAAATGTTCAAGATGTTCAAGACAAAATAAAACTGAACAGATGAGAAAATCTGGGCAAAGAGTGTATGTAAGAGCAGGATGCTGAGATAGAACAAGGAGTAAAGCTCTTTCATAGAAATGCATGTTATCAGACACTACAGGTGGCCTGAGATGGAATGTTGACTCTGAACTTCAAAAGGGCAACAGCATGAAGGGAAACTTACTTATGCGATCCACATTCTTCTTGAGCTGAAAATACAGCCTCTGCTGGGGAAAAGCTTAAATTTCTTCCAATCCTCCCCCAGATCTTTAAAAAGGAGACAGTGTTAGAGAAAGTGGACTAAGTCCTTTATATTTCCCTACACCAGATACCAATGTGAGTTTTGAAATGTTATTTCTTATAAGATCCCTAAATACAGGGTGATTGCATGAGACAAACATGAATTGTAGAAAACTTGATCCTGGAAGAACTAAACAAGATAAAGAACTCACTGTGTTGATCAGCCAAGAGGCAATGCCAAAATTTTTCACCATGGCTTCCAACCACTCTTAATCCTCCTCTTTAGGATGAGTAAAACAGATGCCAAATTTTACTATATGGTAGAGAAAATGTTATGCATTCACTATAACTTGTGTCTTTCCAGGGTGCACAGCTAGGCTCCCAGCCTCCCCTGCAGTTAGTTGGGGGCCCCAAATCAAGTTTTGGTTCATGGAAATTGGGCAGAAACTATGTATGCCAGGATTGCGTTTAAACTCGCCCATGCAATCCTCCATGCTCTCATTTTGTTCACCATCCATGTGCTAATTGGGGAGGATGAGGCCTAGAAGACAACAGAGTCACACAAGAGAGGAAGCCCCTGTCCCTGAACAAACCCAGGATCTCCAGATCTCCATTCTCACAAACCCAAAGTGGAGAGCGGGCAAGAAAGAAACCTTTATGGTATGAAACCACTGAAACTTTGGAGTTGCTTGTCAACAAGCAGCTTTCTTGCAACTAACTAAAACACTGTCCCAGGAAAGTGGTGGACAAGCACTTTCTAGCCAAGGATGAACTATAACCACACAATGTGTTTTCTAGTAAAGGGACTAGGAATGTGGAAAATCTTGAAGGCATTGTATCAAGCTGACTTTCCCAGATTGGGTTTGCTATTCTTAAAGCATGAATTACACACAAGCCCTTCCTCCAGCGTGTGGGACCAGGGAGAATGGACCACTCAGCTTTACTTGATTTTATTGCCAAATTTGTTTAACTTTATCTAAGCTTCAGGAACAGATTAGGAGAAGAGAAAAGAAGGGAAATGGCAAAGCTAAGAAAAAGGAATATTGTTTCTTGGGTAGTTTAGAAACCAGGAGCTTTTCTACTCGCAGACACACAAAGAGCTCCAGAGCAGAGGCTGTGACTTTCTCACCAGCTGCCCAGCTCTCTTTTGTTAGATTGAGGGTGCAAAGGAGCTCAGAATTTAGCCCAAAGAAACTACTTAAAACCATTTAGAAACAAGAAGTCTTGCGTGAAATTAAACCTATGTTACTGATAAGTGTGAAATACAAAAGAATTATTCATATGCCAAAGAACCCCAGAAAACACAGTGTATGTTTCTATGGAAAGACTGCCCAGACATCCCGTGCAGACAGACGACGTGGGTCTGTGTCCATCACTCTCCAACTCAGTAAAAGGAGGTCAGCAATTCAACAAGTGTCAATTTTACACAAGCCTCCAGCCAATTTCTTCTTCTTCAGGGTGGAGAGGAGGAGAAGAAAGTAATAACAAAATTACCCTTGGCAGCCGAGTACAAAGCTGAAAGGAATAATCAACTAGAATTGTTATTTGACTTCCCATTGTTTCTAGCAGGCTTATGCTGTCAAATATTTGCATCTGTTCTTAAACTATCACTGCCTCTTCATTTTTCAATGTACAAAAGCAATGTTTGGGGGCCTTTTTCTCATTATGGTATCATTCATCTTATTCACTACTTTAGGCTCTACTGAATTGAGAGTCAGTACAATTTATATTGTCAGAGATCATTGAGTAAGCAGTAGTTAATTAGAGCTGTGAGTCTTCCATCACTAAATGCTTTCCCCACCCAGCCCAGCCCCTCTGCTCACCCGCTCTGGTTTCTGGCAGGTACTGATGATGTAATTACTATCTCAGCCCATTGTACCCAGGTGCCAAGAATAGCTCTTCCTATTGTGAGTGCTGTGAGGACAGAGCTATCTTTGAACTCAGTGTTGCTTATTAAATGAGCATAAAGCAACTCAAAGGACAATAAAAAGCAATTCTTTAAATGGGAAGTCCCTACAAGAATATTCATTTGCTTCTCTGTGACTGATGCTGTCACAAGGCTTATATGCAACTTCTCTTTCTTTTCTTCCTCTTGAATATGTTTGCTGTCCTGATGATAAATCTGCAGTCTACACTGAGCAGAAGAAAAACGGCTGGGGCTTTTCTGTATGCCAAGGCTGCAGGTCACATCTATCATCCTCTTGCTTCTGTTTTCCTTTTAATTATCTCACTTAAGACAGAAATTTGACTTCAAATCATAAGCCTAAGGAGAAACTGATTTTAATTTACAGAAGCACAGCTAAATATTTTTGTTCTAAGACTACATATCACAATAAAGATGGGAACCCCAGGGCTCTTTAAACCAAATAGCAACCACAAACATTTTTCTTCATGGCATGGTTTTTTGCTTCAAATCAAACCTGAGTTCACATATACCAATCAACCAAAAAGTTATTATAAGATTATATTCCCCTTTTCCAGTCTGCCACCCAGCACACAGTAGCCTGAATGAATCACACATTAGAGAGGAATTTTCTTAAATAGACCATTTCTGTAGGAACTTCTCAGGTTGATTTAGTCCTCTAGTTGGGGCTAGTTGACCATTTCAGAGGCAGGCAGTTTCTACTACAATGGGAAAGTGCTGCTTCTTTCAGTTTCTTATTTTCTCTACAGCTCTGCAGGTCCCACCCAGAGAAACAAAGGAAATTAATATCTGGACTACCTTAAGGTTGCTCAGACAAGCTCACCCATTCCTCAAGCACACAACCTGTGTCTCCCATAGCCGAGGTGTTCCACTACCCCAAAGCCTAATGCAAGGGCGGGCATGCGGGGCTGTGAATGAACTCGCAGGTCTGTCACACTGCTGGGGAGATTTCACACCAATTAAGAGAACCAATGGCCTCAGGATCAGCAACAGGGAGGCGTCTGTCAAGGTTCCTCAGCCTTCTGTCCAGCAGCCTTTGTCAGAGATATTAAAGTCCTTTCCACAGGGATATATTAGTTCTGTCTGTCCAAAGGTCTGGATTAAGTGCTTTCCTTTTATTTCTTTTCTTTCAAGGGGGGTAAAAAGACTTTATAACTTCCAACAGGAAAGGTGAATTCATGTTTCAAGAAAACTGATTGAATGAACTGAAACATGGCATTGTTGTTGCTGATGTCTAAGTTAAAAAAAAAAATCCAATTTTATGGGTCAGGCTGAGTGACACAGTGATGCAGAAAAGTAAACAAATGGCAGAAAGATGTAGAGTTTGTGGACTCAAATTTTGGAAATGAAAGGAGCTAAAGAGATCCTTAAATCCAAGCACTAACTTGGTCAGGTAAGCTATTGACCTGCTCATGTTTACACCACAAACATGTGGCAGAATGTTAGCAAGTACCAAGGCCCTCCTCAGATCACTAAGCCTCCAGTGTGTGCCTGTGCCATGCAGTGTGCCACACAGGGACTCCTAGGTCACTGACACATTCTTCCAGAAAAATCAACATCAACATCCTAAATGAAACCCATTACAGCATTTCTCAAAACGGACTGATTATAAGGTTTGCTTTCAAAGAATTGGGCGGGGGTGTGGGGAAGACACAATGTTGCATTACATTAAAAAAATTATGTTATTTAAATATGTATAAATGTAAAACTAAACCCCTTATTATTCTTTGAAGCAACTATCAGACTAGAGCAAATTTTCAAATTAAATGCAGATAAAACTACAAAACCAATAAAATCCAATTAATAGCATTACATTAATGTGACAAATGTATGTGCCTTTGCTGAGACTGAATCACCTCTGGGAGAGTGAATGTGGTGCTGACTGCTAAGGCACAGGTTCTCTGGGGTTGAGCAGGCCCATTCCCCCTCCATGTGTGACAGATGACGTCATTTGGCCAGCTTCTGATCTTCTTAGACCAGGAAGTTAGGGCCATTTGGCACCAACATGAGCAGAAAACAAACCCTGTGTTCAGTTACAGGATGGTCCAGAAGATGCTTAGATTTTCAGACTATCATCAGAACAAGAGCCCTAATTTTCAAGATGCTCACAGAACACACCTGTAGCCCCAAGAATATAGCCCCAGACCATTCTGAGAGATACTGATCAATTTATTTTTTAAAGTTATTTTTTTCATTGTTTTTCATTTAAAATCATATAATCAAAGAACAGAAAGCTAGCTCAAATATAAATATGTTCAATATAATATGGTTAAAACAAAAGAGTTTTATTGGATAGTTTATATCATTTCAAAGTAGAGCATCATTTTATGCCTGAACTGTAACCCCTACCACAAATGAACTCTATCCATTTGCTGGAGAGAGATTAGAGGACCCCCTCTGTATTATGAAGGATTTGTTCTAGAGCTTTCTGGGAATGTTCAAATCCTAAATGCAAATTGACACTGTGCAGCAGTTACATAAAATTCCCCAGTGAGGGCCCCTACCACGGGGTGCAAACAGCAGCAGCATGGAGGCCTGCAGCAAGAGCAGTGGGCCCAGGGCGGACACTTGGAACTACAACCTGTATCAGTGAGGTCTGCCACACACTTCTTCTGTCCTCCTAAAGGACCTAACCATTTTCTTTTGCAGGTCATTTTCTTTTAAGCTCCATTGTGTACAATGTCTCACTAAAATTCCTTTAACTACAATTTCAGATGGGATGTTTTTGTTTTTGTCTTTAGCATGGCAACAGATCTCAACTTGATGCTGCAGGTGAAGAGAAGGACAGGTTTATTGTCAAACATCCCCAATTCTCTGATTCACAGTCCTTGGGCCCTTTGATGCCAGACACAGCGCAGCCTGTATCTGTTAGAAATTCAACTGAGTTGTCATCCAGGGAGTACCCACTGTCTGCCACGTACTCTGATGGGAGCTGGGGATACCATAATGGACAGGAAAGGACACCACCTCATAATGGTTACAGTCTGCAGGAGGGGACCGTCTCTGTAAACAATCATCACAGCAGAGCACATAATGCCACAGAAGAATCAAGTAAAAGGTGAAGCAGGAGCACCAAAGAGAACAAATAATTGTGTCTGGGTTGGATGTTAGAAAAGTCTTCCTGGAGGAAGCGACATTCTAGCCAGGTTTTTAAAAAAAGTAAAAGGAGTTTGCTAGAAAGATGAAGTGGGAGAAGATGCAGAGGAAACATATGCAAAGGCACGTCAGTACAAAACAATGCCACGTTAGGCTGATGGTAATTACATCAGTGACCCTTCACTGATTGACTGTGTGCCAGCCCTATGCCAAACACTGTGGGTACACTATTTCATTTAACTTAACAGCAGATTTATCCCCATTCTATTGATGAAAAATGCGAGCCTTAGAGAGATTAATCTGCCCAAGACCCTATAGTTTATGAGCTGTAGAGTTCTGGTCAAACAAGAACCAAGGTCTTCGTAGCCTACATTTTCCACCTCTCCACTCCACTGTACAGAAAGCTATAAATAGTCTGATATTGCTAAAGCATGAAGTTGAAGGCAGAGAGAAAAAACACATCTGATTGCTAGAACACTACATTTTGATCAATACTTATATGTATGGCTATGAAATATAGTAAAACCCTCTTAAATCCTGCATAGGTTACGAGTGATGCCTCGTACACAAACCATGTTATTAATGTTTATATGTATAGAGGCTTTGTAATGCCAATCCCTGATTTTTTTTGTCAGGAAAGATTTACTTATTGTTTTAAATACTGAAGCAGATATAATGAACATCTCTTCATAGAATGTTCACCTGCAAATAAATTCACAAATCAGACAAAATGCTTTATCAGTCCACGTGTCCCAATCCCATGTTCGTAAATGATGACACACATACACAGGCACTTGCATGTGCAGGCATGCGCACACACACACACACACACACACCAGCTACTGCAAATGCAGAATTCTAAGGCTGTTTCTAGAATCAGTAAAATAATAGAGAATATGATTTTTTCTTACCAGACAAGTGGAGCAAAACAAAATGATGACAACAACCAGAATTTTTTTTGGTTAATACAATTGAAAATAGTCTACATCCTTATGTGCTTTCTTAACCTGTGAGAAATTTTATTTGCTGGATTTTTTTATTTGGCTATTTGAGAGTTAGATTGTACTTGCCTCCCAACTTGAGGAATGTGAATATTATTAATTTAAGGCTCCTTAGTAAACCAAGAGTTAACCTTTTGGGCTGTGTCATCAATTTCTTGTAAATGTCCAGTCCTCCTCAAGTGAGCTTCACAGAAATGGTGGATTTACATATTCAAATAATCACAGTTGGAGAAAGGCTTTGCAGGGGAGCTAATCCCTTCTACCCTAGAAAAAAGAAAAGTCACAACAAAAACAGCAGACATGGAAACAACTTTCCATCCACCTACTCAGTAAGTGCTGGGTGCAAGATTCATTGGATTGGGCTGCACTCAGCTCAAGACTGCCATGAGACTGGAGATCCCATGCCTAAAGCTTTCTGGTTGAGGAAATTACTAACCCTTTTGAGCTCAGTGCTTGTCACTGGTAAATTAGGAGCAATAACACCTACGTCACAGGTTGTTGGGAGGATTAAATTAGACACTGTGTTTAAAGCAAGCGTCTAGCACAGTCCTGAGACCCAGGAGGCATTCAATGCAGGTTGGCCCTCATCCCCTTTCCTGCACAAACCTCTTCCCCTCCTCTACCATCTGGTCGAGAGTACCATTTTTCATTATAGTAGTTTCTTAGACATCTAAAGACAAAAATAAAAACAATAAAACACAAGGAGTTTATAGCATAATCGTTTGATACTTTGGTGACTTCAGATAGTTGCTTCTGTGATTAAGTGGTAGGTATGTGAAAGTATCAAGATGACGGAGATTTACTGCTGAGTCCCATCTTGGGGAATAAATTATTGCTGCAGAGTTTCACAGCTAATATACCTAGGTAATCACTGTTTAAGAGTCTTTTTTTTTTTCTTTAGAAAGACTTAATGTAAGTAACTGTATTAGTCAGTTTTCTGTGGCTTATAACAGAATACCCGAAACTGACTGAGTAATTTATGAAGAAAAGAGGTTTATTTTTTACAGTTTTGGAGGCTGGGAAGTTCAAAGTTGAGGTGCATATCTGGTGAGGACCTTCTTCTTAATGGGAACTCTCTAGAGAGTCCCATGAAGACCAGGGTATTACATGGCAAGAATGGCAAAGGCACCTTAACGTGCTCACTTACTCTCCTTATGCAGCCATGAGTGCCACTCCCGTGAGAACACACTAAGCCATTACCTCATTAATCCACGAATGGATTAATCCACTCACGAGGGCATAGTCCTCGAGATCCAATCATCTCTTAAAGACCTCAGCTTTTGAATGCCATAGTCATATTTCCCACTCTCTTAACACTGTTACAATGGAAACCAAGCATCAGTGAGTTGCGGGGGACATTCAATACACAGCAGTAACCAAGAGTATAAAGTATTTTTACAAATCAACAACAACAACAAAAAAAACTTTTTTATTTCTTCTTCCTCACCACCTGTTTTATGTAGGGAAGAAGACACTCACCTTCAATCCAAGAAATTAAACAAGAGGCCAAAGCATTGCCTTTATTTTTGATTGAATGAGCAGAAACTACTATAAATTTAAACTTTATCTCTTCTAGTGTTGTTGCCATCTTTAAAATGTCTTATTCTACGAGATGAGAAAATATTCAGGTTTATAAGGAATGAGTGATTAACAAAATACATGCTCATCAAGTAATCAATTTTAACCTGAACTTCAGTGTCCTTATTACTGACAGAAAAGGGGAGCTGAGAAATTTAATCTCAATTTGTCAATATTTACAATCTCTAAATAAAAGAGCAATCACAATGGCACTTCTTGGGCTCCTGACAGGCCACTTACATTATGCAAATTCTCTCTTCACTAACTTAAACTAGAGATTAATATCCTCTCCACCAACCCAATATTAAAGTTCTTTCCAGGACCATCGGTTATTTTCTAGAAATTATTTTGGAAAACCACAGATGTAACATGCACAGTCTCAATTCACACAGATGTGCTGTGGCAGGTCTATAAGCAGGAGCTGGGGGTGGCAGTGAGTTCTTAGGGTGCAGAAGCTGCCTGTCATGCCTGTCTATCACTGGTGCCCAGCACCTCCAAGCACTAGTGAATGAGGAAGGAAGGAAGACAATCTTGGTGGCTGGAAAGCTCAGGCTTTGGGTGCTCAGGCCCTCCACTTACTAGATGTCTGATCTTTGGTAACTTGCTCACCTTCTCTGTACCTCAGTTCCCTCATCCATAAAAGAGTAACAACAGTTGTGAGGATTAAATGAGTTATAGATGTAAAGTACTTAGAACAAAGCCTGGTACATGGTCAATGCTGAATAAATTATTATTAATATTGCTATCAGACTTAGTCACACTGTCCTTAAACAAACTGAATACAAGCTTCATTGCTTGGCAGATGGTCACTTTTCATGAAATAAATTTAAAGGCTTTAAGCACATTAGGCAGTTAGGTAGTACCTTAGTCTGTTTGGGCTGATATAACAAAATACCATAACATAAAGTTTATAAACAAAAAAAATTTATTTCTCACAGTTCTGGAGGCTGGGAAGTTCAAGATCAAAGTGCCAGCATTTTCGGTGTCTGGAGAGGTAAACTTCCTAGTTCATAGGTGTCATCTTCTAGCTGTGTCCACAAATGGCAGAAGGGACGAGGGAGCTCTCTGGGAGCACTCTTATAAGAGCACTAATTTTATTCATGAGGCCTCCACCCTCATGACCTAATCACTGCCTAATACCATAGCCTTGGGGGTTATGATTTCAAAATATAAATTTTGGGGAGACACGAACGTTCAGACCATAGCAGGTAAATCAGGTAAAGGAATGAGAGTTTTTCTTGAGAAAGAAGGAACATCTGATATATAAATCACACTCTTAGAAAAAATAGGGGTGATAATTTGCAGAACAACAGAACATTCAACTCTATGAAAGGAATACCATCTTCAAAGTCATTCTATGTAAAAAGTTCCCCTGATGCTGATAAAGCTGCACTTGGTTTATAAAAATACAAACAACAAACAAAAAAGCATTCACATTAGCTTTTCAGCACACTGTGGGCAGTGGGTCTTGGGAAGGTCACTGATGAACCTAGTTTTGCTAATTCCATTGACCAGCGTCCTCTACTTGTGCAACCTTCCAAGAACACATGGCACAGCCGACCACTCTCCTTGAACACTGTGATATTGTGATACAATGAGAAAGATATATTTGGCCTTCATCCCTGGTTTCTGGAACAAAGCTCCTAACATCCTTGTAATTTCCTGAGTGATGGGGTGAAGGAGTGTCTTTTTTTATCCATAAGCCCCTTTCAGCTATACCTGATTTTATGCTAATGATGTGACTGGTGCCTAGGGTCTCCTAGGTAGCTTCATGATGGGGAATGGTTGCCAGAAAGACCTAGGTATGTTTAGAAGATTGGAACTTTCAACCCAGCCCACATGGGGAGAGGGGCTGGAGACTGAATTAATCACCACAGCCAATGATTTAATCAACCATGCCTATGTAACTGAACCTTCATAAAAACCCTAAAGGATAGTGTTTTGTGAACACATCAGGTGCTAGAGGGTGGTACACCCAGAGAGGACATGGAAGCTCTGAACCCCTCACCTACTAAACCTTGTCCTATTCATCTCTTCCATTTGGCTGTTCCTAAATTGTATTCTTTATAATAAATTGATAACAGTAAGTAAACTATTTTTCTGAGTTCTGTGAGCCATTCCAGCAAATTATCAAACCCAAGGAAGGGGTCATGGGAACCCCAATTTATAGCTGGTCAGTCAGAAGTACGAGTGGCCCAAACTTGCAATTGTCATCTAAAGTCGAGGCAGTCATGTGGGACTGAGTCCTTAAGTTATAAAATCTGATGCTAACTCCAGGTAGTGACAGAATTGAATTGAATTGTAGGACACCTGGTTGGCATCTGGAGAGTTTGAGAATTGGTTGTTGGTGTAAGGAAACACCCTGAACAGTTGGTGTCAGAAGTATTCAATGGGTGAAAAACAGATCCCAGTAGTGGTAAACACTTTCTCTCTCTCTCTCTCTCTCTCTCTGCATGCACCCCTTCTCCTCCTACCTCCCTGGCTCCTCCTTCTCAGTCTCTTGTGCTGGTTGCTCCTTGAATTCCTGACTTCTCAGGTTGAGGTGCTCTGGGGCTAACCCTCCACTCTCTTCCCTTCCTTCTCTAGCTCCCTCACTCCTTGGATGGTCTCCTGCAGGGGACTGCCTTTAGCACCATCTATACATAGAAGACTCTCATGTTTACATCTCAAGCTCTAACCTCTCCTCTGAGCCCTGGGTTGTTATTCCAACTCCCTACTTGACAAGGTCCCTGAATGTCTAGTAGAAATCTCAACACAACCATGGATTGAGCTCCTGACTTTCCACTTGAAACCTGCTCCATCCTCAGTCTTCTCATCTCACTTAATGTCTCTGTCATTCGCCTCTAGTCAACATAACTTGGTTCCTTCCTCTCACCTTCCCAACCCCCTTCTCCCTTCTTCCTCCATACACATGTTCAATGAGTTCGCATATCCTATTTGCTCTACTTTTGAAATATATCCAGATCTGACTCACTCTCACCATTCCCACAGTTGGAACCTTGGGTGTTGCAACAGTCTCCTAACTGGTCACTCTTCTTCTACTTTTTGACCCTACAATCAACGAAACTGATCTGTTTAAAAACATAAATCAGAGATCACATAACTCCCTGACTTGAAACCTTCCGAGTTCCTGCCACACTCACAATGACATCCAAAGTCTTCACCTTGTCCTACAAGGCTCTGTGTGATGTGTCATCCATTCATCTCCTCCACTCCCCCACTTGCTCACCAAGCTGCAACCTCAGGGGCCTCTTTGTAGTTCTCTAAACCAGCAAGCTTGTTTCCCCACCCTCACCCCACCCGAGCCTTTTGCCTGGATCATTCTTGCCTTGGATTTTTCCATAACTGGCTCCTTCTCATTCACATCTTTATTCAAATGTCCTGACCAACCAATCTAAATTATCTGCTACCAACACAGGATCACACTCAAGCCCCTTCACACCTGAAACTATACCTTTATTTATTCATTGTGTGCCCCAAGAGAATGTAATCTCCACTGAAAAGAGATTTTGCCTGGTGCCCTCACCACTGTGTTCTCAGCCCCTAAGAATTAATCTATTATCTTCCCCTTCAGCCTACAGCTCCAGAAGAGGTGGGCTAAGCAACAGTAGGTATCAGGAGTTAGGACAGTGGTGATTGCAGCAAAATCATCAGTGAGAGAAAGTCATACATTAGTCCCCAAAGGCTTCTGAATCTAAAATACCATCTTACAGAGTCAGACAGTCATGTGTTCAAATCCCATGTCCATAACTCATCTGTGTGGGGCTTTAACAATTTATTTCATCTTTTCAAGCTTCAGTTTTACCTCAATAAGATGGGAAAGCTATTACTTACTGGCTGTGTCATTGGGGGCATTAAGAACTTCTCAGATTCAGCAGTCATGTCTTGATTTCATTCACACACTTATTCATTCAATTAACACAGTTTTATTGAATATCTACTATGTTCTAGACATTGGGCTACTTACTAAGAAGTCAACCATCTAACACAGAGAAAAGGAGACGTGAGCCAGGACCTTGGGGGCTTAGTGGCTACTAGAGCGTTACAATAAGTGTGATCTTTGTTTCAACAAGGGAAGTACAGGGCACAACAGGACAGGAGCCAAACATACTATGGAGGGGAAATCCAAGGTTTCTTGGATTAAATAATATGGGACTGCGCCCTTTTTCTAAGCAAAAACAACAGATGGCCTAAATGGATAAAAGGTGGTGCCGAAGGGAAGTTAAGGGGGAGGGCTAAGCATAGAGAGGCAAGGCATGTGCACATTTGAACTTTTCAAGGATTGGCCTAAGCCAATCCCACCTGCTAAGCATATAAATATGATCTTTTGTGTTACAATAAACAGAACTGCCTGACAGAACCCCCACTGTGTGTGTGTGTGTGTTTGTTCCCTATCTGGGAGAGCAGTGGCGTGCTCACCTATTTCTTGGAATCTCTTTTTGCCCCACATCCTGGGGGGCAGAAAAGGGCAATCCCTTTGGCCCCAACCCTCTAGGGAAAGGAAAAACCTATTGGGGTCCCATGTGTCCACCAGAGATACCCAACAAAATAACATTTAAGGAGAAATCTAAAGGATATGTAATAATAGGAGTTATTTCAGTGGGGGCTTGGGGAGGAGACAACAGGTACAAAGACCTTCTGCTACTTTAGAGTAATGTAATCAATATGGCTAGAATGCAGGATGTGGAGGAATGTAGGAGAGGAGGTCACAAGGCAGGCAGGTGCTCTGGCAGAATGGGTAAGTCATGGAGGGTGGGTTTACGGCACAATAACCACTCAGCGGTAGAAGCAGTGAACTAGCTTACACACATGGTTATTTAAAATGTATTAGGGGGAAAGGCAAGAAAGAATTAAAACTACAGCACAATAACACAAACTTACACACACACAACTTACACAAAAACAACTACATATTTTTTGAAGAGTCACACATCCACCTCCTCATACCAGATACATTTAGTGGATGCCTTGGAGAGGAGGGATGGATGTGGTCACTGGATTAAGAGGAAAATAAATTCATAAAACAAAGGAGGGACTTTGCCTGGACTGTCAATGAAAGTGTCCAATGAACTGAGGAGTGGGTTAGCTCAACTCTGAATTCACGTCAGGAGTCCGAGGAAAGAACACAGAAGGCACGTTTGGGGAAGAGCAAATGGTCCTACATGGCTCAACGTCCCCTGAGGTCACAGCCCACATTTGCTTTGCTCATTTCCGAACTGTCAACTCCCCACCCACCAGCCAAGCTGAGCTCTGCAGGCCAAGACCTCAGAGAAGAAACAAAGGTTCTTTCTGTCTCACCAGCTGGGGCCTCGAAAGTGGGCAGAACAAAGAAACCCACACAGGTGTTCACAATTTGAATATTCATTAAATAGATCAATATGGTGTTTCCATCTGGGAACTAAAACTATCCAACATTATTCTTCATCGAAAAAGAAAAAAAAAAAGTATCTACTCCAGATTTCTAGGAGCCTCAACAGCTACTAGAAATTTAAAGTGCCCCTCTCTGATGGAAAGAGAAGTAAGTGCTGCTTCCATCCCAGCAAACCAACAGCTTAGATATAAAACACTACAGACAAGTGGGTGATTAAATGCCAGCACTGGGAAGATTCTTTTTTTTTTTTTTTTTTCCGTGACTGGTACTCAGCCAGTGAGCGCACCGGCCATCCCTATATAGGATCCGACCTATAGGATCCGAACCTGCGGCCGGAGCGTCACCGCGCTCCCAGCGCTGCACTCTCCCGAGTGCGCCACGGGCTCGGCCCTGGGAAGATTCTTAACAAGTTTCTATGAGAAATACCTGCATCATGGAATTTTAGACTTAACACAAAACTTGTTTCATAAATGTTTTATTTCAAAATGATGAGCATTTGTTTGAACTTATTGTCCTAAATTGCTCTATAAAACATGTCTGCTTTTTAGTTAAAGAGACTACAGATCCTAAAACACCCTTACATCAAGCTATAAGCTATTACAACTCCATTTTTTGTTTAATTTAGTCACCAAGTACCTCGAGAGTGGAATATGACACTTTCCAGGAAGCTTTGTAAACGTCTATCAAATCATATCACGGCCGAAAAGGGGAAAGCATAAGTCAAGGCAATTTACCTACAAAAGAAGTAATTCTACAGGTCTTCAAAATATCAAATGGACAGTGTATAGATTTCCTGTGAATATACAATTATTGTGTATACATTTTGAAACTGAAAGGATATTTAATTATACTAAAAATTAAGTTTATACTAATTTGTAAGTAACTTATGGGTGGAATCTTTGTGAACAAAAGTGAATATTTTCCCTATGATATGAACCACAGACACCCCTGAAATATACCATTAACTCACAATAGCCTGACTTCTGGTATAAAAATAAATGAAAAGCTTAATGCTAGAGGCTAGTGTAAGATACAGAGATGCTTGAAGATGCACTTTGATTTGAAATAAAAAAAAAATGTAGAGGAAAGGCTGTGGACATGGCAGATCATTTTATGCAGCTTTTACATAAACAAAGTTAGATCAATATAGGATGATCATATCAGGAATAGAACTAAACGTTACTACTATTGGCTCTACTTAAAAGAGAGAGAAAGATACCCTCACTCAGGCAAAAATGTCAAAAGTCATCAGGAATTTTAATTGCTCATGTACAAAATAAAGACAAGAAAGCACAATATCTATACAAACTAAAAGACTGAGTACCAGCTAATGTTCTCAGCAGAGTCAATTTGTTAATTATGGCTCTGTTCGTGCTCCTCCCATCAAAGCTAGTTATTTGTTTATATTTTTAATTGTGTTACAACTTCAAAGCCATTAGTGCCAATAAAGGGTAATGCATTAGAAATGCCACAGGTGAGTATCAGTCGTTACTTCAGTGCTCAGGAAATCCAGTTTAGCCAACATTTGCGTATGTGGACACGTGATCAGTATAGGAAATTTCAGTCGGGAAATTACTATCTTTCCTAATCAGAGCCTGAAGAGAAGCTTAATTTATGAATGAATGGTTACTCTTTTCTGCTATGGATATTAGTTGCTATTTATTTCTAAGCTTTTGCCATACATGTTCAATCTCTGCAACTATTTTTTCCTGAAGTTTTGAATAGATTTGTCTATCAGTCTTCCTTCTAGGTGCTTTGAAGGATAAATACCATGATCAAGGTTTACTGCAAAAGTGAATACATTTTAATAGGATTACGATAACAGAATCTTCATCCAGTGACTATTGCAAAAAGAAAAGAGAAAGAGACTCTGTTTTCAGATTAGAGTACAGACTTCGAAATGAAAAGCGGATTAACTTATTAGCCTGGCAGCTGATATACAGCACTTAAAGCCATGTTTCTTGTTTGTAAAAGAAACCATTTCAGGTGAACATGCTTTTGACTGGCTACTAGTATGAGATTCATTATAGTGAAGGAGCAAGAGAAAACACAGTCAAAGACAGCTATTCTGTACATCTCACACCAGCTGTGATGACTTTTTTCTGAATCTGAAAGGCAATCAAACACCTCAATAGCTGAAAATGTGCAGCTGCTATGTGTAAATAGTAGATAAATGAAAATGTATACAGAAGCATACTCTCACGAAGACTTGGATAGAAATATTTTCACTTCAAGTGTAAAATAACTTAATGAGCTTAGGAAAAACTCTATTTAACTGAACATGAACTAAGGACAAGAAGTCATTAAGAACAAGGACAAGGGACATTAAGAAAGAGTTGATCTCAGAAAGACTTGGGGCTGCTATCTGGTGAAACCTGAAGCAAAGAAGGTCAGAGTCTGGAAGACAGTAAATGGGCTTGAGTCCATGGTCAAGAGGAAGTGTCATGGGGGACAGCCAAGGCCAGCTCCTGGGAGGCCACTACACGGAGCTCTATTGGCAAAGACAGAGTGAAGAGAAGAAGTTAATGACCAGAAAAGGCTGCCACACCTCAGCATGATAGTGATGCCTGCTGAAGAACTCTCTCCTCCCCATGAAGCCGCCTTGCTCCCAACAGGACAAACTACCAACGTGCACCTCCAGTGTGCTGGGCTATACTGTGAATGATTCCAGCTACATTTTCCTCTTGATGGATGGTCTATATACACCAAAAAGCAGCAGCTTCTCTATCAAGCATTCAAAAATAAGAAAATTATCTCTACACACTTACTTTTACTATTTTAAATAGAAAAACATTAAGATTGCAAGTTTTCACTTGATGGCATGGTTTTGAAATGTAGCTTTGGTAGTCAGTTTGGTAAGTAGCAAGGTATGGGTATTTTAGAAGAAGAATTGTGTAATTGATCAGCAATAAATTAGGAAGTATAATAATAACTGGAGAAAGGGAGATATTGAAAATACGTAAACCAGCTTCCTTGCTGTGCCAAGAATTAATCCTTTGGTTGCTGGATTCTGAGGGTGGGTATGAGGGAGCCAGTCCTCGAGAAGATGCTGGGAGAATGGAGGTGAGCGTTCTCATGGGGCAGGTTATTACCATGGAATATGGAATAATTTCAAAATTGTAACTACTGGTACAGGTGCATACCAGATAAATATCAATTCAGCTACAATACATCAGCCAACAGTGGATAATAAAGAAGATGCATTTAAAATGTCATTCACAATTTGACCTATCCAAGGCCAAATCCTATCTCCCCAAACACAATTCCACGAAATTAAGATCTAATAGAGATCAGATATCTTTTAGCAGCTTTAATCTCATCTTTCTGTTCTACAGATTCACATAGGGCTCCTCTGTCACCCTCTTCTCTTCAGTGAACCCATCCAGGGGTGACACATTCAGTTCTCTCCCTTTTGTAGATGTGCAAAGAAAGACAACAGTAAAGGAGGAGACAGTGTAAGGTGTGATCTGATACCTGTTCTCTTACCACTTCTCCAGGCCTATGCTTGGTTCTAGAATCAAAGAAATCAACAGGGAAGCATGTTTATCTAAAATTTCCAATAGTCAATAGAAACACATCCTTGTTCAAAGAAATAACAGATTCTCTCTAGAAAACTTCAGAGAATTAAAAAAAAAAAAGATTCTGAAGACCACACAGGCGCCTCTCAGCAACCTCTCAGCCCTCCTTTTCTGTAATATCTAATCTCTGATATATAATGACTAATTTCTACAATATCCATAATATCTAATATCTAACTCTTTTTGCCACATAATAAGCACTCGGAGGCCAGTGTTTGTCTTTATCCCCACTGTCTGTCCTGGGCTAGACTTACAACAGTTTCTCAATTAACAATTGTGAACAAAGGAAATGCCACTGCAAGAATGGCTAGGAGCATAGGTTTTGGACACTGCCAAGAGAAAACATGTAAAAATGACAAAGCTCAAGTCAAAGAACCAGGTGGCCCAGACCCTGTTCCTTTGACTCACCCACTAATTACTTGCGTGACAGACCTCCACAGCCTCCATCTCCCCCTCATTAAGAGGAGGTGGCCCCTGTCCTGCCAGCCTGCCAGAATACGGTGAAGGTCAATTTGGCGGGCAGCACACAAGGCAGCTGACTCAGGACAACACTCATAGGTGAGGCATTGTATGGAAATTGAGGAGCCAAGTCTTGATAAAAAGATGTAAAGTCTTCATATATATCATGTATTATCAAAGAATTACTTAGCAAAAGGGGTTGTAAATGGTGATATAAAAGCCCCTGACTTT
This sequence comes from Cynocephalus volans, assembly GCF_027409185.1. NCBI lineage: Eukaryota > Metazoa > Chordata > Mammalia > Dermoptera > Cynocephalidae > Cynocephalus > Cynocephalus volans. The sequence goes on along the minus strand of NC_084460.1, from coordinate 84,796,067 downwards.
TTCTGAATGATTAATCTCTAGGAAACCCATGAGCTAGATTCATTTTCAGACAAAGGCTAGCTAGAAATAAGGAAAAGACCTCAATACCTGTTGCAAAATTGTCATGAGAGTCTAATAAAATGGTAAGGATCATACAGGCTTATATGCTAACCTACACGTGCTGGCCAAGGCTGGGTAGACGATTCTGAAGGACATGAGAGATCAATGCAATTGCAGGCATTTGCTTCTTCCTTGTTGAGGTTTAAAAGTGAAAAGGGACCAAAAAGTAGATAAAAATGGGAGAAAAGTTTGGACTGCTACAGAGGGATTCTAAATAAACAGACATAACTTTGAGAAATTTTAAAAAGTCCAATAAGTCACCAATAAATTAAAGATCTAAACCAACTGTATCTGATTGTAAGTCCGTGGAAAATTTAGCTATTTGAAAGTACATTGTAGTGATCTTAATACGTTACCCCTAAACACTACAGCATGTGTCTCCTAAGATACAAGGGTATTCTCCTACACGACCACAATACAATATCCCAGCTAAGAAAAATCAATCAATTCAATAATACTGTCTTATATACAGTCTATATTTTAACCTCCCTTGTTGTCTCTAAAATGTCATTTTATAGTTTTTGCACAGGATGGGGGTAGGGAGGAGAATCTAGGATCCAGTCAAGGTCCACATAGTGTATTTGGATGTGGTGTTTCTTTTTAGTCTTTCTACAGCTAGTAACAGTCCACTGCCTTTTGTTTGTCTGCTTGTTTTGCATGACATTGACTTTTTATAAAGATACCAGCTACTTATTTTATAAAATATCGCACATTCTGGATTTGTCTGATTGTTTCCTTATGATAATATTCTGATTTTAACATTTTTGTCACAAGTACTATGTAGGTGATGCTGTATTTTTCTCACTGCAAAACATCAGGAAGCAGGTAGCGTCAGGCTGTCCCACCATAGGTGAGGCTAAATTGGGTAAGGTGGTGTCCTCCAGATTGCTCCACTCTAGATGAAGCATGTTTTCCTCTTTGCAATAATTTAGGTCATCTTAGGAGTGACACTTAGAGAGTATGATAATGTTCTGAAGCCCGAGAATGATTTTAGCATCTGTTGTTAATCTTGGCCTATTTTAATAGAAATTTCAAAATAGCGATTATCTAATTCCATCATTCCTTCTACATTAGCTGACATTCTACAAAGAATAGCTTTTTGTACACCTCTTTCCTCCTTTCTCTCTCTTGCCTTCTTTTAAGTATCATTATGAACCCATGGTCTTGTGAAAAATGTATGTAATGAGTTATAATCTTTTAGTGTCATTATTATTTTGATGTTAAAATGTCCCAAATTTTAGCCAAAAGGAGCTCCTTTAAGCTGTCGTGTGTGTGTGTGTGTGTGTGTGTGTGTGTGTGTGTTTAATGAACTTTTAGGTTTTGAGAACTGCCTTGATTTCTGGCACTATAAACTCACTGCTATGATCTGAATGTTTGTGTCCCCCCAAATTCATATGCTGGAATCCTAATCCCCTATGTGATGGTATTAGGAGAAAGGGCCCTTGGGAGGAGGCCTCATGAGTAGGACTAGTGCCCTTACAAAGGGACTCCACAGAGCTCACTCCTAGCTTCTGTCATGTGGGCACACAGCAATAAGTCAGCAGTCTGCAACCCAGAAGAGGGCCCTCACCACAGCCCAACCCTGTTGGCACCCTGATCTTGGACTTTCAGCCTCCAGAACTGTGAGAAATAAATTTCTTTTGTTTATAAGCTACCCAATCTATGGTATTCTGTTAAAGCAGCCCCAACGAACTAACTTACCTTGTATTTTCTCTATCCTACATCCGTAAGCACCCATTTATCTCAGGAGCGTTCTTTCTAAGAAATGTCATTGTAGCAAAAACTGATGAACTGATGAATTATAAACATGACAGTGCTGAAGTACTCAGATAAATACTAAAAACTTTTTGAGAGGGAAACTTGTGGGACTGTCTTTCAGGTAGTTTCAGTGAATGTTCCCTTAGCATATGCCCAGTGCTGCTTTTAACGGTGACTTCACACACCTCAATTGATGCTTTCCACTACAGGGATTTAGTTTTTATCTACATCTGTAGGAATTATGATACAAATCAACTGGGGAAATTAGGGCACTTAAGAAAGAAACACATGAAAGCTGCTGAGGCTTTTATGTTATGTCCAGGTAGACCCAGACAACTGATCAATTTGATCAATTCCTTCCAATTGAAATTTAGTGAAAAGAAAAGGTGGGAAGTTCGGGTCTAGGTTAGACAAATGGGCTATGTGGGTCTCAGCTCTGCCCTTGAAGGGAGAGGCCTGGTTGTCCCAGATCTCATGGAAAGGGAGGTCGCTCAGGCTCTCCACGTCCCAGGACTCAGCTCCAGAATCATCTCATTTCACCTCCTCTCATGGCTTCCTCACAACGGACCCTCACCTCACTACATTCCCCTCCTCTCAGTTCCTTCAACGTGATACACCCATTACCATGACGTGTCTCCCAGTTTTCTCAGCCCTGGACTGGACAAGTCTAACTTCTCTCCCTTGGTCCACTGACTCCACGAACAGACCTGGGACCAGTCCTACCACAAACTATATGGACCACAGGCTTATAAGAACCAACCCACCCATCCAACCAACTCGTGCGCATGGAATCTATGCATTGCCCTTCATAACAAGCTACTAGAATGCATCTGAGACCTGAGGGACAAGATTGGGAAAAAATCCCACTAACGCTCAGGATACAGAACCTGGGTCTAAATGAGGCCACCTCCTCTTGTCACTTTCATGAACTTCTCTTTTTCTGCCAAGACTTGAAGTAATCACATTCCTGTGCTTTTACCCTGGGTTCTTCTTCTGTGCTGGAGAAAAGGTAACCTCTGTAGTTGCATAGACTAGCTCCTCTGATTCCTAGCTGTGTTACTCTGGCAAAGTTACTTGACACTTCTGGGCTTTAGTTTCCTCATCTGTGAAATGGATATGATAACAGCAGCTACATCATAGGATTGTTGTGAAGACTGAATAAGGAACATGTCTAAAGGGATTGCACAATATCTTGTACATAGTGATCAATTATCTGAGCTATTATTATTACTATGGCTTTATTCTCACTAGGGCTATGGGTTGAATGTGTCCGCCACAAGTACATGTATTAGAAACTTCATCCCCATTGTAACAGTGTAAAGAGGTGGGAAATCCAACTACAGCAGTGTTAAAAGGTGAGGCCTTTAAGAGGTGATTGGATCATGATGACTATATCCTTGTGAATGGATTAATACACTCATGGAGTAACAGGTTTAGTGGTTTAGTGGGTGGTCACAGGAATGGCACTTTGGCTTTATAAAGAGAGCAAGTGATTGCCACTCTCACCATGTGATGCCCTGCATTAACGTAGGACTCCGTACAGAGCCCCCCACCAAGAAGAAGGACCTCACCATATGAGTGCCCTGGACCTTGGACTTTCCAGCCTCCAAAACTGTAAGAAATAAGCCTCTTTTCTTTATAAATTACCCAGTTTCAGGTATTCTGTTATAAGCAACAGAAAACAGACTAATGTACTGGACAATCTCACCAGACTTCCCTAACTACTCACATGCAAACAACCCTCAGATTTATTAAACGTCCTCATCCCAACATCTATTCTCCCACCCTAGAACTGTCCTACAAACATCCCACTAGACTTGTCCAGCTTCCCATACACAACATTTCCAAACCTATTTCTCTTCCTCACATTTTTTTTTTTTACTTTTTATATTTAGATAACTGTAGATTCACATGCAGTTGTAAGAAATAATACAGACAGAGCCTGTAAACTCTTTATCTAGTTTCCCCCAATGATGGTGTCTTGTATAACTATAGTATATCACAACCAGGAAATGACAGTTTGTACAATCCACTGACCTGAAACAGATTTTACCAGTTTTACCTACACTGTGAGTGTGTATTTAGTTCTATGTAATTTTATCACACCTATAGATCATGTAATTGCTTCCACAGTCAGAACACAGAACAGTTCCATTACAAGGATCCCTCAGGCTACCCTTTTATAGCCACACCCACTTCTTTCCCTCTCCCCTCCCTAACTTCTGGCAACCACTAATCTGTCTTCCATCTCTATAATTTTGTTATTACAGAATGTTATGTGAATGGAACCATACATTACATAACATTTGATATTGGCTTTTTTTTCCACTCAGCACAATTCCCTAAAGATCACTCATGTTGTGTATATCAATTGCTCTTTTCTTTTTACTGCTGAGTAGTACCAGGTTACTTCAAAAATTTTGGGGAAAGATTTGTACTATCTTTTAATTCTATTTTCCGTGAACTTTTCTCATATTCCCTGATAGGATATACCACAGTTTGGTTAACCAGTCATACACTGAAGTACATTTGGGATTTTTCCAGTTTGGCTTATTCTGAATAAAGCTGCTGTGAACATTTGTGTACAGTTGCTTGTGTGAATGCAGTTTCATTTTCATGGAATAAATGTCCAACAGGATAATCACTATTTTGTACAGTAAGCACATTTGGTTTTGTAAGAAATTACCATATTTTGCTCTAGAGTGGCTGTACCATATTACATTCTCACCAGAAATGTGTGAGTGATCCAGTTTCTCTGCATCCTCACCAACATTTGGCATTATCAATACCTTTTGTTTTAGCCATTTTGATAGCTGTGTAGTAATATCTCATTGTCCTTTTAAGTAGCATTTCACTAACAGTTAATGACATTGAACATCTTTTCATGTGCTTATTTGCTTTCTGTATACCTTCTTCAGTGACCCGTCTGTTTACGTATTTTGCCCATTTTCTAATTGGACTGTTTGGGTTATTTATTGTTGAATTTTAAGAGTTCTTTATATAAATGCTAGATACAAGTCCTTTGTTAGATGTATGATTTGCAAATACTGTCTCTTTCTATAGCTTGTCTTTTCTTTCTCTTGACAAGGTCTTTCACAGAAGAAAAGGTTTAATGTTGATGAAGTCCAATTTGTTAATTTTCTTCTTTTATGGATCATGCTTCTGGTGTCAAGTTTAAGAACTCTTCAGCTAGCCTCAGGTCTCAAAGATTTTCTCCTATGTTTTTCTCTAAAACTTTTATAGTTTTACATTTTACCTTCAAGTCTATGATCCATTATAAGGTAATTTTTGTATAAGGCATGTGGCTCAAGTCGAGGTTCATATTTTTGCTGAAGGATATCTGATTTCCTGCACATTTTGAACAATGGTGTTGCTATTCACTGAGTGGTTACAAGGCCAGGCACAAGAGGATCTCCCTCTTCCTCATCACTTCTTCCCCACCCAGTCTGTTGTTCTCCATTCTGTACCAGAATCATTTTCTTTCTTTTTTCTTTTTTTTTTTTTCTGACTGGTAAGGGGATCACAACTCTCAGCACAGTGTTGTCTGTGCCACGCTCAGTCAGTGAGCGCACTGGCCATCCTTACATAGGATCTGAACCCGCGGCCTTGGTGCTACCAGCACCGCACTCTCCCAAGTGAGCCATGGGGCCGGCCCGCAGAATCATTTTCTTAAAGCTATATTTATCACGTCACTCTCCTGCTCAAACACCTTAGATGGGTGTTGACCGGACGTGTGCCCCTGGCTCCTTAGCTGGGCACACGCAGCCCAGACAACCCAGCCACAGCTTTTCTTGTCTTCCCCAACACCTATTCTTCACCACACAGTGCTTCAGCTACCAAAGACATGTGTATTAATCCGTTTCTGTTGCTTATAACAAAATACTTGGAACTGGGTGATTTATAAAGAAAATGAAATTTATTGCTTGCAGTTTCAAAGGCTGGGAAGTCCCAAGTCCAGAGAACACAGCTGGTGAAGGCCTTGGTGGTGGCAACAGTGACCCAGGGGTCCCACATAGCAGAAAATGGTGGAGCAGAGAGAGAGACTAACCTCCTCATTCACTCTTCTTTTAATCCCTCCAAACCACACCCATGACCACCATTTTTAATCCATTCAGTACAGCACAGTCTTATAATCTAATCACCTCTCCAAGGCCCCATCTTTCAATTGCCATAATAGGATTTGCCACCCTCCCAACACTGTCACAGTAGGGGTCAAGTTTCAAGGGGACACTCAATCCAAGGTAACATGCAAAAGTCTTTCAGAGATGCTTTTCAGGTGCCACTTTTTCCTCGGCCTCTCCCCTCCATCAAAGCTAGAAGGTTATATTAAAATGCCTCTTTCTAGAAAAGCAACAGTATACTTTTACACCATTAAAGAACCTCAGAATATAGACGCAGTTAATTACAAAAAGAAATCTCAAAACCTCTTGAAATGTTGACAGCATTTTTGGTTGCTCCTTCCTGCCACAAAGACTGGCACTGGATTCAAGGGTCACTCTCCCCAATACCAGAGGGTGAATCTTGGCCAAAGCCATTCCCTGTGCCGCTGTATGGTTTAGGAAGGGGCCTATGGCACAGTTCTGGGCAATGAGGCATGAGAGAGTCTACTCGAAAATTCGTCTTGCTCTTAAAAAGAAAAAAAATGTGGGAGAAGCAAGCCATTCCATTTTTCTGTCTCTGGATGTTGTTTTAAGAAGGTGCTGTTCTCAGAGCTCCTGAAGCCACCATGCCACCATAAAAGACACCTACAAACCCGCACTGAGAATTGCAGAGCAGCAAGGTGAGAAAGGCTCGGGTGTCTAATGAATTTACCGAGGGTCTCAAAAACACTAGGAATCCCTCTGTCTTAGGACATCTTGTTACATAACATAATAAAAGCATTCTTGTCTGGCCAGTTTAGTGGTTTTCTGTTTCTGGTCTACAAAAGAATCTTAACGGACATGGCACTTGGATGGAGTCTCTAAGTCTGCCTGACATACTGATTTTTAAGAGGAAACCTACAGTGTAGTTGGCTGAAAGTGTATTCATACTTACAATGAATATTCTAGAAGAGAACCAGTCAGGCTTGCTGCAGAACCAGTGAGAAGCATGTAAAGAGCTGACTCCAGAAGCAGGGAACCCAGGTGCAGACCTCACCTCTGCAGCTCTCTGGCTGTGTGCCTTAGGCAAGATTCTTGATTTGACCGAACTTGAGTTTCTTCATTGTAAAATGCCCATGGTAATAATACCTACCTCCTAGGTTGATAGGGAGTATTAAACACAGAAATGTAATACTAAGGGGCCTGTCAAATAGGAACCCAAAAAAGGTTAGTTTCTCTTCCCCTAATTAATCCTTTGCCAAGATGAAACACTAACTCATTTTATTAGACCATTAAGTCAGGTGCTTTCTTCCCAGTAGGAATTACTCTGACAGCAGGCTGGTGTCATCAAGAGTAATTTCTGCTGAAAAGTTACCAATCTTAACGTTTCTACTGTGAAGCCTAGCGTGGTGCGGAAGGGATCAGCCAGGGTTGCTTCCAGCCTTAGAGAAAATTGATGTGATGATAACCACAGTGGAAGGGTTTATACGCCCTTGACCGTTTTATTTTCACACCTTAAAAAGGGTGTGTGGGTGGAATTAATGGACTCCGGGGAAGTGCGTTTCTAGTAACTTTTCCTCCAAATTATTTCCACTTTTTCTGTTACATTCCACCAAAAGCTAATTATATTATACCAATAATCATTACCAACCTCTTGAATGTAATTAATTAACACACTATCTTAAGGATATATTGTGTTTGGTATATAAGAACAAACATATAAGTTGGCATTAACAAGAAGCACTCTTTATTCTTGGCATAGTGATACAGACTATGGTAAAGACATTCAACTTTTACGATAAATAAATAGAAGTCATGCTTATTTAGTCATTAATCTAATTGCACTCTTGTACTAATAATGGTAAAATTTATAAAATGTAACTGAAAGACAATTTGATATCAAAAGCTTTAAAAATGCATTTACACTTTGATCTTGAAGTTCTGCTTCTAGGAATTTTTTTTTTTTTTAAAGATGACCAGTAAGGGGATCTTAACCCTTGACTTGGTGTTGTCAGCACCACACTCTCCCAAGTGAGCCATGGGCCGGCCCTAGGAATTTATTTTTTAAAAAAAGAATTTAGGATTTGTACAATGATTTTTCAAGAATTTTTCTTGCAGGAAGAAAACTACCTAAGCACCCAAGATCAGAAAATTAATTAAATTATGGAATGTCCACCCAATGGAATATTAGGCAACCATTGAAAATGAAGTTACAGAAACATATTTATTGACACGGAAAGATGTACGTGATACATTGCTAGGTTTTGAGAGATCATAAACTATATGCAAAGTGCTTTATATTTTTATAAAAATAAATATATTTATTTATAAAAGGTTTCATAACTATATACCAATAGTAATATGAATAATGCTTCTTCCTAAGGATTTTTATTTTCTTCTGCTTTGGTTCTGTGTATTTTCTGCACTAAGCATGAATTAATTGTACAGCAAAGAAAAATATTTTTAACAACTCAAAAGAAGAATGAGTAAAGTACTTTGAAGCTAAATAGAAAACAGATACCTTAATTGTTCATTATGTGAATTCTGAGCTCTGGCTTCTCAGACTGCCCCCAAAATCTGACTTAAGAACTTGAAATTTAGGAGACTGAAGATGAACTGCCAGGACAAGAAGATCTTAGGGTTGCTCTTAGGGGAGGTGACTGCTCCCTGGTTAAAAGTCCTGGGTGATTTAGCTCTTTCTATCCAGCTCATCTTACTTCTGACCATAAACTGGAAAACTGATGGGCTCTGTTTCAAGCGGGGGGTGATCTCCTTAGTCAGGGATGCCCAAGCCTCTGCACTGGGGCTTGGGGCTTGGGGAAGTTTCAGGTAACTTTTTGCTCAGGTTTTGCTGGTTCTTTGGGATTCCAGGGAAATTTCCTTAAAAAGGAAGAAGGCTGATTGGCATCCACTCTGGGACACAGCTCCTAGTTGTCACCTCCAAGTGGACAAAAGCCCTGGCCTCTATCAGAGCCCCGCTTGCTGCACTGACCCAGACTCTGACTTATTTATGTTATTAATAATTATTATTGTTGCTGGTGTTTATTGACTCTCTGCTATGCACCATGTACTCTATCAAACACTTTTCAATCATTATTTAATTTAAACTAACAGCAGCTCTAGAAGATTAAAGCTATCATTATGCCCATTTCATAGATGCGGGAACAATTTGCCCAAGATTACATAGCTAGTAGGAGTGGAGTCAAAATGGGAACCTAGATCTACCTGGATCTTATTAGAGGTTTATACCTTAACCATTTTAATGAGGAAGTTTATCATTCACTTTGAGGAGAAAGTTCAAGTGGCCATTCCTGGGTCTTCCTAGACCAGAGTAAAAGTGATTCTAAGAAAATACCGAACCACTTCACAACCACAGGAATGATTGTGCTACCCGGCCATGTCCTTGGCTGCTGGTGGCAAGGACAGTGAAGACAAACCTAGGGTCCTTGTGTGTTCAGCTCCACATTGACTGGCTTCTCACTTAACCTTTCCAAACCTCAGATCCCTTTGTAGAAAATGAGCTTTATAATACATGTCCTAAAAACCTCATTTGTGAGTATCAAATGAGACAGTGTATGCATAAGCACTTTTTAAAATTACAAAGGGCAAGGAATCTTGATTACCCCTGCATGCAAATTACTTCTGCCCTCAAAACCCCAAGGCAATGGAACTTTTATATAGCATTTTGCAAAAGACTGGGCTAGAGGTTTTAGAAATACAGAGAAACCTTAATGTAAAAGAGCCCCATGTGTAATGTTTACCATTAACAGGTCCTGAGGAAAAGTCATTGTCTCAATGTTCTTTTCTCCCATTTAATGCTTTTGATTTAATGCTTCCTAAGTGCATGAAATTTTGAACAGGAATTTTTGCCACAGGATGTAAGACTCTCCTGTGACTTGACATTAGAAAATCTCCTTAGTCACTTTGGTTTCTACTCCCTGGGAGCAAATTAGAGCTTTGGCAGTGAGTTGGTACACATTCTGTTTTAACTTAAGATGATAGTTGGCTCAATTATTCAAAAATATTATACCAAGGCTTAGAATGAAAGGACTAATCATTTTAAACGCTAATATATGGGGGATAGAGGGAAAAAAGAGATTTTTCTTAACCATTTTTTAATGAGCTTTTTTAAGTTGTAAAAGTGGTACAAGCCCAAGTTTAGAAATTTGAACAATACACGTAAAGTGAAGGGTGAAAGTACTCATTCTACACACATTTCCACTTCCCATTAGTAAACACTGCTGAAAATTCTCGTAGATATTTTGAAAATATTTCCATGATTATACAAGCAAACAGATGTAAAAATGTATCTGTTTTTTAACACAAACAGTATCATTCGCACTATAGACTTCTTTGAAAAATGTTTTTTTCTTCTAAAAATATTTGTGTACAGTTTTTCACGTCTACATGTGTATCTCTAACAGTTTTAAACTACCCTCTACAGTATGCCATAGTATAGATATACCATAAAAGTATTTTTCTCTGGATGGATATTTAGTTGTTTACAGATTTTTAATATCACAAACAATGTTGCAGCCAACAATTTCACCAATTGGGTAATGTCTTTGCTCAATTATATGAGTATATCTAAGAAAATTCATAGAAGTAAAACTGATAGGTCAAATGAGATGTGCATTTAAAATGCTGACAGATATTGCAAATTGCCATCTAAAGGTGGTTGTACTAATTTTCTTTTCCCCTACCCTTGGTATTATGAGAGCCTCACCTTTGCTTAGAGCACTGTTCTAAGTGCTTTACATACACTAAGTCATCTATTCCTCCCAAAAACCCTGTAAGGAAGATGCTTTTATCATTCCCATTTTAAAGAGGAGAAAACTAAGGCACAGAGAAGTTAAGTAAATTTCCCAAGATCATCAGCTGACAAGTGATAGAGCTCAGATTTGAACCTAAGGAGTATGGGTCCAGAGTCAGGTACTTTTAACCACATTCTGCCTCTGTGTTCCTAATGATATACTAAACACATTTATGAAACACCTACTCTATGCTAGGAATATATGCACCACCTTATCCTCACAGCAATACAAAGAAGTATTTTTCCTGTTCCATAGAGATATTAAAATGGTTTTCTAAAGTGACAGAGAGAGGATTTATACCCAGGCATGTCTGATTCCCAAACTTGTATTTATCATACTACACCATGCTTCCTTATAGGAGCTAATCGTCATAAATAACCATTTTACAGATAAGGAAATCAAGATTTCACAATAAGATGTATAAAGAGTCTAATGGGGGTCATCCATGTCCGCAAACAGAGCTTACCAAGGGCTGCAGCACATCTAATTTCTCCTTCATCAGTCTTTTGTACGGTTAGAATGCTCATATACACTTAATCACATGCACGTGGTCATATAGTAGCACACAGTGGCAATATTCTGTCTCCCACAAAGTGTGAGCTCCAATTGTCCAATGTGGACCAAGACTGAAGGCAGAATTAGTCTTCAAATATCAATAAAACCCATTTTTAAAAGTGGCATATTTGGGTGAAGATGAGCAGATAGACACCCACTCTGCAGAGACACACATCACTAGAATACGACAGCACCATATTTTTAATCTCAGTGAGCAATTCATTACCAGTCCATCAAAAAACATAGGCTTGGTGCTGGTTCCTGGATTTATGGCTGCATTTCCTTACTGTATATAGGAAAGTCCGAGGACCCAGGGACATAGGAGGAGCAGCCTGAGGAAGGAGAGCCTCAGAAAAGAGGCTTCTGGGTGGGAAAGCCCTATCACTTGCTGCTTCCGCTCACAGCTGTCATGCCCAGCTCAGTGTCTAGGAGCTCGGACCATGGGTTTAAATCGGTTCTGCTACTTACCCACTGTGTGGCCCTTGACAAGTCACTGAACCTCTCTAGCCACAGTTTCCTCATCTGTAAGATGGGGAATAGTCCATAATACCAAGCTCATTAGGCTGTCATGAAGATTAAACATTGACTGGGGCAGATCGCTGCCCTGAAGTTTAAGGTGAAGCACAGAATCACCAAGTCTACGTAGACAGACCCCCTCCTTTTCATGTTTCAGTGTCTTATTCCTTTTTTGTTTTGATTCAAGAAAATATACTGTCCTATATCTACATCTGAAACCGAGAAGAGAATCTCTACTCATTGTTTTAAGATAGTCCAATGCTCTAGAAGTCTGAGTGGGCAAATCCTGTATTTCCATGTCTGGCAGCCCTAGTTATGAATGAGATGTCAGATCCCTGTTACCACTGTCACTAAACAACTAACACGTTATCAGAACTTATCTTTTGATTGTCACAGCTTGTTAGGCACAAGTCAGCATAAACATTTAATAGGCTTTGGAGGTAAATTTGATTATCTCTTAAAAGTTTTCTTTATTGTACACTGCCATGGACTGAATTGTATCCCCCAAAGTTCCATGTATTGGAAACACGGTCCCCACTGCGATAGTGTTAAGAGGGTGGGAAATCTTATTAAGGTAATTGAAAGGTGGGGCTTTGAAGAGGTGATTAGATTGGAGGACCGTGCCCTAGTGAATGAATTAATCCTTTGATGGTTTAATAGTAGTCAGGGGTGTGGTGCTGATGGCTTTAAAAAGAGAGTGGGTGAGGAGTTAGCTCTGTGCACAGCCATGCTCGTCATGTGATACCCTGTGTCTCTGTGGAGAGTCACCACCCAAGAAGGCCCTCACCAGATGTGTTCCCTGCACTTTGGACTTCCCAGCCTCTGAAACCACAAGAAATGAATTTCATTTCTTTATAAATCACCCAGTTTCAGGTATTTTGTTATAAGCAACAAAAACAGAGTAATACATACACCATCTATACTAATGTAATATTACTACAAGTGTTTTTCTGCACTGGACAGTAAAACAGCCTGGGAGAATATGCAAATTTGACCACTATGTCATTCAGTTTTAAGGGCAATTAAAATATTTGCTTTGAGCTCCTCACATTACACTGAAATCCATATAAAACTTACTATTTATTTCTATACCCAAAGCTTATTTAGCATCAAGCCTTTGCCATTATTTCCCTTTCACTGAAAATTGGGTTTTCAATTATATGTCACAATCCTATTTTATATGAATCTTTATTTGCAAAGATATCTAGTCTCTTTTCTGTTTATGTTAAATCAATTAGCTTTGTCTTTTTCTTCGTTGGGCAATGGGAGGCAGCAGGTTCAGGTTTTCTGTATGAGAAGGTATCTGCAACCCATGAGGGTGTTGGCTCTTCTATCCACCCTGAACAAAAACCTTTGATTGGATGATACAGTCTTGCCAGCCTCTGCTGACCAGTCAGGTCTACATGGAGCCAAGACAACTTCTTGACAAATAAACTATAATAATAATAACAATAACAATAATTCATTCAAACCAACTGTTAGAAATTGTGCGGATCCCCCAAAAAAGGTGTCTTTTACAGGTAAATTTATAAAAAGGAACCCAAATTTTGTCAGAATGGTTGTTTTCTGTAAACATGATTTTTGTCTCCCATGACTTAATCTTTTCTTTAGAGATTACAGTCAAAACCTCTAAATGACAGTAAATTTATAATCAGCTAAATTTGAGGAGTCGAAGAAGTAGTGCCCAAGAAGAAAGAACAATAAAAGATTCGCACGACATTCACGTGGGAAAATAAATTAGATGGCTCCTCTGTAGACACCTGTTGGAGTCCTGTCATTTTCCTTCAACAAGAGCCTCCTCCTGACCATTTCTGGTTCCCATACACCAGCCTCCTGTCAACCAATTCAAACTTTTAAGTCCCCTTTCAGTATTGTCTTCCCCTCACCCCTTCTTTATTGTCTTAAAATCCTAATCACCCTTACTTCATATTTTTCATAGCTTTTCCATTCTTTGCATACCTAATTCAAGACCTCATTTCCTCTCACCTGTAATAGCAAAATAGCCTTTTAACTGGGTCCCCCTGACTCTTGACTACACCACATGTGCAGCCTCTACACCAGAGCTACATTGGCCTCCACACAAGACCATTTTCATAATGTCAGTTCTCTGCTCCAAAAAAGTTAAGTTAATCTCTATGGCTACAGTTCTTTCATCCCTCAGATTTCCTTTCTCAGGCATATCTCTCGTTAATCTTCTATATAGTCTCCAAATTCCAGCAAACTACCCTATTCCCACTAATCACTCTGCAGATCACCTGATTCTGCTTCCTCCACATGGAACATATTCTTCTAAACTCTACAAATTCCTACCCATCCTTCAACCCCAGAATTAAATATGACCTGTTCTATACATAAAAATAAATGCTTCTGATATTCCTTAGCTATAACATTGAAATTGCTCCAGCCTTGAGTCCAGATTTCCCTCACAGTTGGATCATATAGGGTTTTTATATACCATAGAAAGAAGTTTGAATCTATTCTCTAGGCTATAGGGAACGAATGATGATTATGAAGCACTGGAATTGTAAATCAGAGTTGCCTTTAACACAGATGATGCTGTGGCAGTGGAAAGACTGAACCAGATTAGAGATGGAAGCACCCATTCAGCAGGTATTGGATCTGCCTGAGAGAGAGAAGACTAGAGGAAAAGTACATTTGAGAGGAAGATGATGATCTAAATTCTAAGTGTGTTGAATTTGAGGTTCTGAGGGGGTCTAGGGTGAGGAAGGCAAGGCAGCTAAGAGTGCAAAATTTAAGGAGACATACACTCTGAGGTGCCCATTCTGCACTTGTATGACCCAGAGAATAAATGCTTTCTTAAATTCTCCACCCCAGGTGCCTAGCTTGCCTTACCCTAAGTTCCTATGGTATATTTTGTAGACATAGCAGCTTGGCAGCCAAAGAGGTACACCACTTAGATCTCCCATCAAGAAAGAACTTGCTATTCAGCTGCAAGAAGTGCAGTTAGAAGACAATCTCCAGCTACAGAACCTTCAAGATCTGCCTCAACTTTTGAGTCACAGCCATGCTCTCCCCAGGAACCCCCAGCCAGTGACTGAGCATGGTAGGGGTACTAGTACCTGGCTATTTCTGCCCAACATGGGACTCTTCTAATATGCAATCCTCCCTCTGGAGATTGCCATTGGGCTGGATGAGACGCTAGCAAATCTGCATGGTCTGAACGCTTTCGCTGCCCAATTTGTTTCCTCCTACTTTTATTTTTATTCCCCAATAAGCCACTTGTTCTACTAATTCTATCTCGGCTTCTGTTTCCAGAAGACCAAAATGATACACCCAGGAAACAACTAGCCATACCAGTCTGCACCTGGAGCTAAAGATGAAGTAAGTGATAAGCTGAAGTGAGTTTGCAGTGGTCAGAAGGCTGAGCTCTTGAGTCTGGGTTCAAATACCAGATCCTCCATTTCTGACCTTGTACAACCTTAGACAAGTTACATAACTTCTCAATGCCTCAGTTTCTTAATCTGTAGAATGAGGATATTAATAGTAAGCGAGGATTACATGAGATAATGCATTTAGAGCATTTAGTGCAGTAGCTGGCCCATAGCTGCCCCATAGTAATGGCTCAAGAAGTATTAATTAAAATTATTGTATAGACTTCAAAATGCTGTTTACAGAGCTTGTTTGCTATAATAAAATAGAATAAATGTTCACTTTCTCAAAGAATTTCCTACAGTATCTAATAAGGCTGATGAAGATTGATTTGAATTATCTGAAACCCAACCTGATAATTTGTTTTTCAATTTCATTTTCTGTTACTTCCAATATGGTTCCTCTTCTCCATACAATGTCATCACCCTCTTTTCTCCTGCCACGATTTGCTTCTTCCCATCTTTCTTTTCCATCCACCCGAAATACCTATTCCTCTCCTTTCCTGCTAATAGTCTCCGTCATAACTTGGTTGAGAACTCACCTGGCCAAAGAGTCTTCTTTGACCAGCCCTCCCTCCCCACCCCAACTGTGATTGTTCCTCTCTCCTGGCAAGCCCTCAGGACTGTGTTATTTTGAAACTAAGTAGAACAAAATATAATGTAATTCTCAAACCGTGTTAAAGGTATCTGTACCTCCACAAACAATTGCTAATAATGAGATAGCAGAAATAGCAACTCCTATTTCTTCAGACAGGACCTCCCCTCCCCACCCACCATTTTATGCCAAGGCTATGAGACAGCTTGGCAATGTGATGTTTAATAAATGCTTACTTAAAGGATAAAGTTTTCAGTTGTGGATGCATGGTCAGTCTGCAAATTATATTTTTATGTCCTCACTCTATATGTGAGCCTTAAAAATGAAATGTTTGGTAAGACAATCTCAGTCATACAATGGGGAAACTATTATATGGGAGGGAATGTTTTCCAACCATTTTAGGTATTTTGGGTAATATAAACCTGTTTCATAAAATAAAAGCCTGGTCTATAACACATCTAAAAGCCAGCAGGAAATCCTAATTAGAGACAGATGGAAAATGTGGCATTCTTTCCTCTCACTAGCTAATACATATAATATTCCCTACAAAATGGCACTGAATGTTTTCCTGTTACCACACAGTACCATATAATCTCAGAAAAATAAAACCTCTTTTTATGCTGATGAAACTGACTTCAAACAAAACAACCAACTTGAAAAGTAAGGTGAAAGTGTTTTGTAACATGGTTGAATGCAAGAAATGTTCTTATATAGCTTAATATTTTTATATGTGCATTAATGCAAACTGCAATACTTACCAAAAAAAAAAGTGCTACTAAATCTTCAGCCATCCTATACACTCCATTTGAAACCTTCATCAAGGCATTTACAGTCAAAGGCAAGATTTCTACATTGAATAGGACACAATCTTACGTGTATTTACCACACTGGAAATGAATAGTACCTAAAATAAAAACCAGTGACATATAGAGCAATAGCAATATGAGTATATCATTAGTAGCCTACAGAGGTTTTTAATGGCTCCTAATATAATACGCCCTTTGAAAGAACCATCCACACATATTGAAATTCACTTTTACTTGTTATTTTGAATAATTATCAATTGAATATGGTGACAAAATCAGTATTAAAAGTTATGTAATTTTTTGAAATGCACAAAATGCTCTATAAGTATACAGTTCTATAAGTGATAAAATATTAGATATTGAGCACTAAAAAGTAAAAGTAGTTTTCACACTGACTTTTAAGAATATTCATTTTTTTTGTTAAAACTGAGTAAACTATCTTACCAAAGTTTACAATCATCCCCAATTCAATGCAAATCAAATCAATTATTTGTTTTTTTAATCAGTATCATAAAGCAAAAATAATTAATAGCCAAAATAAAATAATTAATCTATTTCCTATCTCATTTTAAATATAGCAAAAAACTACAAGAAGGCATTAATACTGTCCTAATCTGTTCCACTTAAGTTAATATTTAAGATGCTTTCATTCTCAAATATCAACACCCACTGCACACTTAGAAAACCCACTTGTGAAAATCTATTTTATGTAATTTCTTAGAAGACTACTAGTTCAACCTACTTTTCTTTGTGAATTCTCTCTGACTTGATACATTATTTTCTCATCTTTGCAACAGTTAGTAATCACTGACCTTAAAAAGCAAGAGCGTAATGCAAAGTAAAAGAATTATTATAATATGATGACAAGAAAGCAAGTTTCCATTACACAAGTGAGCAATAGTCATGACAAGTTGTTTTTCTTAAGGATATAGCACATTACAATCATAATTAACTCACCACCACAGAAATATCTATGTACACTTTTCAAAATAAGTCTCTTAAGTAAAGTACTGCAAGCATTTTTCTAGCTTAAGGATTTGAAATAGCAATTAAGTCTGAATCTTAAATCATTCATCTCTGTTACTAGAAGAGCTAGTCCAGAGGATGTAAATCTCACCCAATGAGACAAGGGATGCTGAATGTATTATTAATCGTTAAGTAATTTCTTAATTTTGGAAACTAGTGCCCAACGCTGGCAAATAAGTGATGTGATTTGTGAGGCCACACTCTTATCTGCTTTACTAGAGTTCGATAAACACATGCATATCCTGAATGTACAGTGTGACTGGGATTCCCACAAGCCAGAAAACAGAGCAAGATTCAGCTACAGCAAATCTACCCCATCTATTTATTATTCAAGCACTAGTATTTAGCATACCTAAAATGCCTGCTGAACACTGCGGCTCAACATCCCCCTGGGGTTACTCCAAGCAGAACCACATCTCTTCCCCTCGGTGATCACTGAGTTTTAAGAAGGCAGGTAACATGCGGTAGAAATTCTCGTGCAGCAGCAAGATAACTCTTCTTTCCAAATTTTCAAAAACCAACACCCCATCCTCATACACACACAATCATTTTTTAAGAAAGCAAGGAGGGTTTTGCAAATAGGTGTCTAAAACATGCTGTTTGCATGGGTTTGAAAAAACACATTTATCCTCTACTTGCTGCTGATGTGTAAGATGTTTACAGATCTGATTAGAAAACCTGGATGTACATAAAAAGTATTGCTTTCAATAAGATTTCTTAAAAATCTTCCTGCACAGACATATGTGTACATAAATAATACATATTTATATATGTATTAACAAGGACACATGCACGCACCTAGACCGATAATTAAGCCCACACTGTTCTATAAGCCCCCTTTGACATTTTTTTGCATGCATGTTATTCAAAAGACAGATTTTTAAAAAATAATAAGCAGCTGCATATAATGCACACCAAAGCGGCATGTTTAGAAGAGCAGATACATTACCAGACGCATTTTGAAGTTTCTGGAACACCTGCAGGTAAAAGGAGACTGTGAATCGGATGCTGGCACACGGTATTCCTCAGAATCGCAGAGCTCGATGTGACCGTGAGGGAATGTGAGGCGAGTGTGCGGCTGGAAACCTTTGAGTTGTGCTCACTCTAGGCATCAGAAAGCCTCAAAGACGGGGAAGAAAAAGGCAGCCCACAGACAGCTAGATGAGAAACTTCTGGCACCTCTCCAGCTCAGGAATGAATTCTCTGTAATTTGGAGACGTGTAGTGATGGAAATGAGGAGAAACTTGGATTTACGGGTGAGTTTGCTCAGCCATGCAGAAATAGGCAGGTAACAGGCTCTCAGCTCATTTTAAAACAGTCATTCAGGAATAAGACCGAGTCAAAAAATTAACAGACATCTTTTCTGAAAAAATAAAAAGGCTACTCCAGCCAGCTTCCCTAGATGCCTTTACAAACTTCAAATGGATCATTCCATCAGCTATTTGTTGCACATTTTATTAATCCCAGTGCAGAGGTAAACTGGAAAATCTAATTCCTTTTATGTAGAAAACTGGATTTATTGCTCCTTTTTATAATGCACTTTAGACATATAAATATATAGATTTACTTACAGAGTTCTCGTTTCTTGTGTAAAACCACTACTGTTTGGTCCAGATAAAATGCTAAAAGGCTTGTTTGCAGCTTTTCAAGGAAGTGGAGAAAAAAAATGTTTTAATACTCAGAAGCTGAGCTGAGTACCAATATTTAAACGCAGAGTTTGAAGCAAAGACAGTATAAAGGAAGAGCCCTGAGCGATTAAGTGGCACGAAAGAGATATGGTTATATACAAGCATTGAGCAGGCAGGTGGCTCAAGTCTATAAATATATACATAATTAAGGATAGGAAGAAAAGAGCTGGGCAAATTAAGTTCTTAGAGACAATAGCTGTAATTTTGTTTAGGCTTACAAATAGGCTAATAATTTCGGGGAGCACACATGGACTTCACCTTGTCTGAAGAACTCCTAAACCTCGTAGAGAGCAAGGTCAAAGGCACTGCTCACTGGCAATCTGTATTCAAATGTAATGAGGAGAAGGATGATATTACCATGAGAAATGTTGTCATATGACACTGTGCCTGTGTGGCTTAACTACTCATCCAACCTTGCAAATGGCCATTTGCCTGGACTCAATAGCAAATCTGCTGTCAATGGAAGGGAGGAGGTGGGAGGCTGATTTTATTTGTTTTACTACAGGCGCACTTTTGGGAGGCTCAGGGATAAAATGCCTGGGCTGAGCGTAGGAGTAATTCTTTTCAAGGCCACATTTATCTATAACAAATTTGAAGTGGACTTAATGATGACCAATTAAGCTATTTATTATTTTAACTCTCGAGGTCAAGGGCAGAACAGTGTTTATGTTTATTGATAGAGAGTCAAAGGCAGGACAGCTAAAGAAGACCAGGCTCACCTTTAAGCACACTCACTTAATAAACATGTATTGACGAGGAGCCTCTAGACCTCACGTTCCAGTGCTCAGTCCTTTCTGTCTAGGTTTTGTTCTTGTCTCTGCTGCCATTTCCTTCAGCCATTCGCTCAACAAATATCTACTGAATTAGCCACCAGATGCTGTGGAGAGCACAATGACACTTCAGGTGAGAACCTCCCTCAAGGAGCTTACCACTGTCAAATAGTATAAAACAGACTCAGGAGGTGATGGGCACATCAGAATTACTTACAAATGCCCTGGCTCACTGCCATCTCTTCTTCCATTTTGGATTCACTCTTGGTGGCAGGAGGCAAGCAGAGTTCGCAGCATGTTTTGAAAAATCTCTGCGGGTGATTCAGGTTAAGTCCCCTCCCTGATCCCACAGGAGCAACTGCAATTCAAGACATTGTTACAAAGCACTGAGTCCCTGAAAGAGGTCGGACTCCAGCAGCACACTACGCAAGCCAAGCCATGCTCTGTGTTTTTGTGGGCCACTGCAGCACTGGGAATGCCCACACTTCATCAGGTTGACCTAGAGCCTGAGGCTACAAGGTTCTGAATGGATTTGGAAGCCAAAGCTGAAGGCAAAACAAAGCCCAAATCTTTTGATTCATTCATATGAGCCTCTGGGCCTCTGTTTTTTCAATCTGTAGAGTAGGAGGGCAGGGCAGGCTTTGCATTTGTGATTCCTCTGCCAAATCATACTTGAGCCCCCTCTGTGAGGAAGCCAGTTCCTGACCATGTTGGCACCTACGCTAGGGCAAGCCCAAGATGAGATCTCAGAATTCCCGACTTCTCTTCTCTTACTGCTTCAAGGCACCTAATCAACCAATCAAATCTGGTAGGGGCAAAGCTGCAGCCTGAGGAGCTAGGGGCCCACCATTGTTCCATACTTGTCCACAGGAGGACCACTGAGGAATCCACGGCATGGGGAAAGCACGTTATCTGCCAACTCCCTACATCCTCTGCTTCAGCATCTGGTTCAGCTCCAGTCCCAGAGGACCTCCTGGTGAGTGACAGATCCCTGAAACTTTAAGCAAGTGGCTGCATGTGGCCAGAAGCCAGGCTGCCACCCAGCTCCGGCACAGCAGAACAGCTCCTTCAGACTCTAGTCCTACATCTCTGGTGACAGAGGGGCATTCCATGCCACTCCTCAGAGACCCAAAAGGAGACTATGGCCACACCATCCTCAGATGGCCAGTCTGCCTGCCCCTCATCCTCACTGTCAGCACAGGCTGATCTGTGTCCTGCAAGCCCACCCACAGTGTAAATAAGAATAGCTCATAGTAGCTCAGAGAGGAGGGCTCACTCCGCTTCCCCCAGCCCTGCCCCACTGCTCTGCACTCAGCACCACCTTCATTCACTCAGGAAGAATCCAACCTTGACAGGTATTGTCTTAGTTCATGTTGTGCTGCTATGAATAAAATAACTGAGACTGGGTAATTTATAGTAAACAGAAATTTATTAGCTCATCGTTCTAGAAGCTTCAAAGCCCAAAATCAAGAGGCCAGCAACTTGCTAGGGCTTTCTTTTCTTGCTGCATCATCCCGTGGTAGAAGAGAAGGAAAGAAAGGGAGAAGAAGAGAGAAAAAGTACTGAACTTCCCCTTTTATAATGAACCCATTCCGGTGCTAGCAGTATTAATCCATTCATATGAGCATAACCCTCATGGCCTAATCACCCTCATTAGGCCCCATATCCCAACACCGTTGCATTGGGGATTAGGTTTCCAACACGTGCTTTTCGGGGGACACATTCAAACCACAGCATTCCACCCCGGCTTCTAAAATTCTTGTCCTTCTCACATGCAAAATACATTCATTCCATCCCAATAGCCCCAAAGTTTTAACTCGATCCAGCACCAACTCAAAAGTCCCAAGTCCAGAGTCTCATCTAGCTCAGACATGGATGAGGCTCAAGGTACAATGAATGAGGCTCATTCATTCTGAGGCAAATTCCCTTCAGCTGTAAGCCTGTAAAATTGAACAAGTTATCTACTTCCAAAATATAATTGTGGGACAGGCATGTTCTCATTCCCATTCTTGGGAGACAAAGCTCATGTGATTAACTAAAATATAAACTGCCTCATATAATAATTCCACTAAAGGATAATTTTTTTTTTATTTCCTCTAGTCCTCTGTTAAGAACATCAGAAAATCTTGACCTTAAAGCACAAAGAGATAAGGAAAAGCAGAAATGTTCAAAGGTGGTAGCACTGCAGAGATATTAGAAACAGACCTGAATTTGAAGACAGGATTCTCTACTGGTAGCCATGTGTCTTTGGGTAAGCCATTCAAATTCCCTCCTACTGATTCCTCCTTTGTAAAAGAAAAAAAAAAATCTACCTTATTTTGAGAGTTAAAATCTGAAAAGTGCCTGACACATCATAGTCACACAAGAAATAACAACACACTATAATAAAATTTCCAGTTGCCTTTGATACCCCCGTTAGCCTGTGAGTTCCTGAGGACGGGGACTATGTTTTAGTCACTTTCATATCCCTCATGACAGTGCACCACAGCTTCCACATCCATTCTACACATTTCTATTGAGAACGTACCACTACCACATTCTGGGCTCAGTGTCACGGACACAGTAGAGGACAAATCAGGTGTGGCTCCTGCCCTCATTTGGCTGACAGACCAGTGAGAAAGATGAAAGTTACATGGTGCCATGAATAACCAAAACACATAAATGAATTAACTAATTAGTTAATAATCTTCTCCGTTTTTCATTCAGAACAACCTAGACAATGTCAAGGGCACAAATGGAAGAAAATGTGTGACTGCTTTGGATAATTATCTTCAAACCTGGGGGCTGATGGGCTGGCCCTCATTAAGTGGCAGCTCTCTCCCCATGAGCGGTCCCCCGAGACCCATCAGGCTAGCCCAGGTGGCCCTTTGATCTGTCCTCACAACCCTTCCATCCCACCAGCTAATACTCTAGTCCCCGGCCTTGCTGTTTTACATCCAAGCTGTCTGAAATGCAATAACGTTTTTTTAAAGAGCAACTGGGATTTTAATTAAAGTTCCAGGGACCCAGCCAAGGATATTTTTCTAAAAGAGGAGCAATATCTGTTTTTGGAGACAGAACATTTCATAACAGAGAGCTCACATACTGTGAATGGTAACTAGTGACATGGCTGTACCCTCACAGGGCGGGGGCCTATTTGATGCTCGCCCTGCCTGATGAGGACAGTGACATGGAGACACATGCACTCCAGTTACTTAAACCACTCAGATGTTTAGGGCAGACAGTTAATGGAACAACATAAGGGCCTTTCTCTTAAGGGTAAGAGATTACCTTTTGTACTCCCTGATGATTCCCTTTGATTTTAAAAAGCTTTGGCTGCAAGACTCCCAGCAAACAGCATCAGATAGAATTCAGCTTCTGCAAGTGCTAGTCAGCAGTTGTCTACCACACACCTAAATCCAGGGAGGGGCCAGGTAGGAGAGTGCAATTCCATACCACTCACACTCAGTGATAAATGGATTTAAAATCACACAAAACCCTGATGTCACAGCTGGAAGTTTGGCAAGATTATGCCACCTATGACTTTTTGGGTTTTTTTGTAAATTCATGCTTGTTGCTTGGCAAATCCCTGGTAATCACCACTCATCAAGCCAGTCAGGGGCTGCAGAAAGTGAACTCCAAAGCCACCCAATTTCTTCCATGAACCTGAAAAGCTTACATCACATCAGTGTGGGCAGAGGAGCACTCATGTCCATTTTGGGCCCATCTGGGAGTCCCTCGATACTCTAAAGTGAAGGTATTAGTGGACAACCTGTTAGGAGCTGGCAGGCCACCTCAGGCAGAAGGGCTGGTAAGCTCAGAGGCTTATGGTGTCTACCCATCCCCAGAGGCTGTGGCACTGCCATGGGGCCAGCAATCACAGATGTTTCCCCAGCACAGACAGCTGTGGGGCAGACCGCCATGGATCTGCACGGAAGCCTCAGCCAAGGTGTTGGCTGGGTGCCGTCACTGGGTCTGTGGACTTGGAACAGGAAGATGGGGCGGTGGTTCTGAATCCCATTTCCCTGACACTATGAATGTTATCTGTCTGCATCCAAAGGGCAAAGGATAAGGAGGTGATTTTATGAGAGGGTGATAGTGCCATGCTAGGCAGACATCTCAACCCTAAACATTTATTCATCTAAGGGAAAATTGATCTGATTTTCCCCACTCTGGCAAACCATCAACAATTAGGCTAAATTATTCCCAGCCTAGCTTTTTACATCAATTCCAGCTGGTGATAGTAAATATAAAATCACAAGGCAATATAATACACACAAACACATATTCTATATTTATTGCTATATATTTTGCTATAAGATAAGAATATTTAACTGACAACAGCAGGTGACAATATTTTCAAGCCATGAGGGGCCAGCTAGTGGACATAAAAGAGAAAATGTGTGAGCACCACCCATAGAAATCCAAGGCAGGGAAAGTGAATGACTAGAAGTCCGTTAGCAACTCTGAATCAAAAAGGAACATCTGTGAGGGTCACTGATTCTCAAACTTTACAGGGCATAGGGGGCTTCCACAGGAGGCACAGTTGATCCTCACTCGAGAAATGGGTCCATGCGCCATCTGGTGTAGGGGACAAGCACTACACAGAAGGGTCTCAGCTGCTACTTCATCACCTAGCACTGCGACCTTAGCCTCGGGTCTCCCGTCAGTGTAGAGGGCATCTGTATTAGTCCGTTTTGTGTTGCTATAACAGAACTACCTGAGACTGGGTAATTTATAAGGAGAAGAGATTTATTTGGCTTACGATTCTGGGACAGCTGCATCTGGCACGGGCCTCAGGGTGCTTCTATTCAGGGCAGAAATTGGCAGGCAGCCGGCAAGTATAAGCAGATCACATGGTGAGATAAAGCAAGAGAGAGGAAGCAAGAGACAGAGAGGGAGAGGGAGGTGCCAGGGTCTTTTTAAGCAATGAGCTCTTGCGGGAACTAACAAAGAGAGAACTCGCTCACTACCCCTTCTCCCCATGAGAGCATTAATCCATTCATGAGGGACCCACCCCCATGACTCAATCAGTTTCAACACTGCCACATTGGAGATCAAATTTCCACATGAGTTTTGGAGAAGACAACACATCCAAACAACATCAGCATCAGTGTAGGGGGAGGTAGTGCTCTCCCTGCTCCATAGTGTTGCTGCCAGAAAAAATGCACTAAGTATACCAATTGTAAACCAATCAACAAACAGTATACAAATGTATCTTGGTCATCCTGCCTGACCTCAGCCCAAGGCATCAGGATCACTACTGTTTTATCAGCATAATGTCTTAGCAAAAGGGGAAAATGCCTACAAGAACCCCGAGGAAGTCAGCGTGTGGAGGATTAAGACCAATGAAAAAGTGAGGCAAGAAAATCAAACTCTCCCGTCCCCCATGCCTGACCATGCAGCCCAGTCAGGGGTAATGCACTTCAATTAAGTACCAGGCTTCCAGAGAGCCTTGTAGACTGGCTATCAAAGTTCTTGCTCAACTGAACTGAAACCTTGCAAAGTGGCCACCACTAAGGCTCACCAAGGAATTCCTCATATAAACAGTGGTCAATGTCAATTAACCTTTGTGAACATGAAAAATAAATGGAAAGGTTGAGGAATTAACAAGGAGACAAACACAAACACCATGCACAAGCACGATGTTACTGTAAATGCTACAATCACATGGTGGTTAGTTTTAATACAGTAGGAATGGTTCTCATGATAAAAGATTTTCTCTAAAAATGGAAATGCATTAAAAATAGGAACTGTGTCTGATCTATATTTTCCCCTATAGCACTCTAATTAGTCCCATATCTGCAGCCGGAGTGAAAGTATTTATTAAAGATACCATATTAGTGCCTACTGAATGTTTGAAGAATTGTTAAATATATTGCATTCAGCTGTGTATCATTCAATTTCATTAACTGCAGATTCAAGCAAAATTAATTAAATTCATAATTTATAAAGACATCCTTTTCCCTAAGGAAAAAAAAAAGATTCATGGAGTATGGAACTGACAACAACACTGGGTCCAACACAGCCCTGGGGCAGTGATGCAATTGGAACCTCCTAGCCCTACCCCTTAGCCTATTCCTCTTCTCTTCACATCCCCAACTCCATCCAGCGATATCTGGGGGCTCACAGGCATGTGTATAAACAACCCAGAAGACAAGTCCTAGCTCTGTTCAGACCCACCTCACACCCACAAACAGTCCCATTACACACACCTTGGCCCTGGATATGTGCACACTAGTTATGTAATATTGCCCTCAAGATTTTGGTAATAGTTGTTCACAGGCCTTGGAAACAACTTTGGGGTCACTTATGTAGAGACTTCTGGAGACCGGGGTACAGGACCATGCTCTAAAAAGAGGGCCAGAAACTCCAAGTGGGCATGTCCCCTTGGTTCCTTGGATCCTTCACCCCATAAGAAAGGGAATGACCAGAGACAGACACAAGCCAGGCCTTCTAAGACACAGGGCTCAGGGCAGAGAAGAGATTCAGGTTGCCCAGATGTAAGGAAGTACTTCTTGAACTCATCAACCTACCAACTAAACTCTCTTCTCACTATGACTCCCTTAATGGTAAAACTTGATGAACACATGATCTGTGTCCACGGTTCCATTCATCTATTAAACTTCTTTGTTAAAGCCTTTATTTTTGCAATTTCTCACATTGTAATCTGTCTTTACTACCTAGTAAAATTATCTTCACTAAGGACGCTCATAACTGTCTTCTAATCAAATTCAATTACCTCTGAGGAGACAGAGGAAACAAGTTTTGTTTTGTTTTGTTTTGTTTTCTGCCTTTGACTGCTAATATCGTTCTCCACCTAGACCTTATCTAGCCTTGTTCTGCCCATATGTGCCTTTAATCCTAATTATGTTTTCTCTGCCACTACTTTTCTTTCCCTTCCCCCTACATCCATTCTTTGGGGGGATGGGCGGAGGACAGTGAGTTCTGCTCTAAACCAGGGATCCTTCCAACTCTACACATAGATATTCATCTATTTCCATAGTTGGCTGATCTCAAATACACTTGTTCAACTTGCTTTGACCCAAAATGCTTCTCTCCCCCTTTTCGGCAAACCAAATTTCTTTTTTTACTTTTAAACACTTGAAGCTCATCTTCTCTATGAAGTATTTCCATATCAACTCCACAAGACATAACCACTCCAGATAATATATAATAATTCCAAGGCTGGGGCTCTCTGTATGAGAGAGAGAAATGGGGGAGAGCACAGAGATGGTGAAGAGGGTTTCTTTTATTTTCCAAGCCCTACTTACTGTATTATGTACTCTTAGAACCATACTTCTTACACTTTGGTGTATGCAGGAATTATCTGGGATTCTGTTAAAATGCATAGTCTGATACAGTACTTCTGATGGAGCCTGAGAATGTTCATTTCTAATAAACTCTCAGGTGATGCTGATGTTACTGGTCTGTGGGTAGCACTTTGAGTACCAAGTGCCTAGAGGGCTGTATTGCAAATTTTTCTGAGTCCAGGTTTGGATTTAGCAAGAAAGAGTGACATGATTGATTAATAATGTCTCCATGAGCACAGGAAGAGAGAATGCCAACATTAATCAAATTATTTGATAATTCATCAATTCATTGATTTATTTATAACAAGTATTTATTGAGCATCACCGATGCATCGGGCACTATGGACAGAGTAGAGGCAGAGAAAGCCATTATCCTCATGGAGCTTAGTAAAATAGTAGCTAGTAGGATAGAGAAGCAATCAAAAAGCCAACCAACAAACAAAAAGATTTTATGTAGTGGTGCATGCTATGACGGTGATGAAGGTTATGAACAGGTAATGCATGAGGAGTGACTGCAGAGGGCTACTTCCAACCTCCAATCAAAGCACCAGGGAAAAGCCGCTTACTGAGGTTATGGCTGGGCTGAGGCCTGAAAACTGGAAACATCTCAGACATGTGAATGCTAAGGGAACAGCCTTTCACCAGAGGAACAGAAAAAGCAACAGCCCAGAGTCAGGATGGAATCACAGTGCCACACACCTGCCAACCTCAGATAGTGACGGAAATCCAGACCTTAGGCTCAAGTGAACGTGTGTTCTAATGCCAACGTGTTATTTAACCCATTCTTTATTTTAAAACAATTGATTTCTTGCTACTCTGTCAGAAGCTTTGCTAGATTCCAGAGAAACAATGGTAAATACAACAGACATGATCCTGCTCTCATGAAGCTCCCATTCCAGACCTGGAACATGTAAAGTAAAACTGTAAAATGGATAAAGTAACACTGACTTTTACAAAGTCATCAAATGAAATAATGTTTGAAAATTTTAGTATACAATACTTCCTAACATATTTGGCAACATAATGTTGACGAAGTTTATATCCCTTTTGCGTAATTAAAATTGATTTTTTTTTTTTTTTTTTTTTTTTGTGACCAGCACTCAGCCAGTGAGTGCACCGGTCATTCCTATATAGGATCCGAACCCGCGGCGGGAGCATTGCTGCACTCCCAGCGCCGCACTCTCCCGAGTGCGCCACGGGCTCGGCCCAAAATTGATTTTTAATAATCTGCTTTATTTTCCCCATTTAGATTGTAACTTCTTGAATTTAAAGAACGTAATCTTTTACGACTATTTGGCACCTTAGAGAGCCCTTCATTCACACAATTCAACAAACATTTTACTGAGTGTAGATAGATCAATTTTTTGGTGATTGTATTACCAAAAAAAAAAAAAAAAAGTAAAAACTAGAGAGAAATAAGAAGAAAAAAGAGTGATGAAGAAGGGGAAAATTATCATACATAGGGTGGCCAAGGGAGGTTTCACTGATAAAGTCACAGTTAGGCTAAGGACTGAGGGTGTGAGCCCTGTGAGTTTCTGACGAAAGAATTTCCAGGCAGAGGAAACAGCAAGTGCTGAAGTCCCAAGTGTTCATTGTGTTTGGAGGAGACTAACATGGCAAATTCCTCATTTTATAAAAAAGGAAATTGAGGCCCACAAAAATAACTTTGGCAGACCCAAGTGTATCAATTTAGTTAATTCTAGCTGCTGTAACAAAATTGACAGTGACCCAAACTCGAGAGGAATATGTCTTGTTTACGTAAATTACAATACCAGTGTCCCAGAGCAACAGGAGACTCTCCCCCAAGCAGTGATTCAGAGACCCAGGGTCCTTCCACATTGTGTCTGCCATCTTCAACACGTGTCCTTCGGGCTCACTTTGGGTGTCAATCTCCTGTGTCCGTGTGACAGGGAGAGATTATGGAGGATCACACATAAGAGGTTTATGATGG
This sequence comes from Cynocephalus volans, assembly GCF_027409185.1. NCBI lineage: Eukaryota > Metazoa > Chordata > Mammalia > Dermoptera > Cynocephalidae > Cynocephalus > Cynocephalus volans. The sequence continues at coordinate 84,766,729 of NC_084460.1, read as the reverse complement.
GCCAGGCCTGGAAATGGCACACACCACTTTGCTCACACTCTTTGGCTTTAATTTCGTCACTTGGCCATCACCTACCACAAAGCAGACTGGGAAATATAGTCCAGGAGGAAGAGGAAAAGGGATTTGGTGAACAGCTAGCCAGTCTCTACCAGACCAAGTCCCTTCATCCCAGCCCTGTGCTTTCTTCCTTTGCAATATATATACACATTGGGCCGGCCCTGTGGCGCACTCAGGAGAGTGCAGCGCTTGGGAGCGCAGCGGCACTCCCGCCCCGGGTTCGGATCCTATATAGGAATGGCCAGTGCGCTCACTGGCTGAGCACGGTGCGGGCGACACCAAGCCAAGGGTTGCGATCCCCTTACCGGTCACGAAAAGACCAAAAAATATATATATATATATATATACACATATATATATGTATATATATGTGTGATATATGTGTATATATATGTATATGTATATACACACACACACACACACACACACACACATTAAAATAATGTTCTTCATAAAGAGGTCTCTATCTTAATGATAGTTGGCACTAATAACAGTGATAAAAATGAGACCAACCAAAGATAGAATTACTAGTTATCTGCTGCCACCAAAACCACATTCTGTTGGTCAAGTAGTTTAATCTTACTGAGGTGGAAATAACGAGGAAAGAGAGATACCCAAAAGTGAGTGAAGGTGAAGGTTTTATGCCCATGAAGACGGTGTGAGGAGGAGGAGAGAGTGCACAGACAGAAAAGCATAGCACAACCACACTCACCTACGTCCACAGTTCACGAGATCTATTCATAAGTCCACAACACTTGCTCTCTGAATTCTTGCACCCCAGCAACTCATATCAGCAAGACTGTTGTGAGAATCATATGGAGATTACATATGCAAAAATAAAATTGAGGTATCATTGTTGTAAAATTCAATTATAAATAATGAAAAGAAAATATCAGTGTTAGGGAGGCAAGAAATTAGGGTCATACAATGGAATTGAATTACTCTATAAAAAGTCTTTTAAATATCAATACGGTCCAATTAAAACACCTAGAAAAAATATGATTACTAGAGAATAGGTCAGGAGGTAAATAAATACTAATGAACAAAGTCTATGGTTTGAAAACCTCACTTTCATCTTGAACTAATAAGCCAAAAAAGCCTTTATAAAAATAGCCTTCTAGTTTTAAATTTCTTAGGAGGGGGCTAAAATTATAAAATTAAGCCAAACAAACCCATCCCATATAGACATCTACAATAATATCAATATTACAGATAAATATAAATCAAGGTTTGGGATGAATGAAAGTGGTCCCTGTACTTCTTAGATGGGAAATATTACTTAAAATGCTATTAGTCTGGGTTTTATTTAATCCTCATTAATGACCAGAAAACATGGTGTAAATTAAATCTTCTATTGATGTTAAATTGAGTAACGCAGATAACTTGAAAATTTCCAAAATAAATAAATAAATGAAAGTCATGAACATACTAAAATAATATACAGCAAAAAATTAGGAAAGTATCAACTTGGAAAAAAATAATGAAAGCTGAGTCAGTGTCATTTCATTTCAATAAATATTTGCTGAGCCCTCACCAGGAGTACTTCATGCTGATTACCTCCTGCAAATGACCCTATTATCCCTGATATCTGGAAATAGCCATAAGTCCACCAAATGTAGGCATGAACTTTATAACCTTATTTACATCTGGTACCAGATTTTCCCTTTTACAAGGACAGGTTTATAATGTGAAGAACTGCCATGATTTGGTGGACATGTTTGGTGGGGTCAATTCAGTGGTAATGGGCAATACATAGACATGGGGTACACACAACACAGAGTTCTCCTTTCTCAGAACTCATTATACTTATTTCCCATTCCATTTATTTGCCAATTAATCATTAATCATGTGCTGCCTGTGACATTTCCTGTCCTGTCAATCTGTATTTATACATTATTCTTATGCTGGTTTAATTTCTTCATCCTGCCTCCCTACCACTGAGAAGACAACCCGTACATATCACATTTTAACTTCTTTGAAAGTGTTTTTGCACACAGTGACAAATTGTAATATCTCTCAGTGCGATAATGAATTTAGAATCTGTGAATCTTTTTAGATTAGGCCAGACCAAGGTAGAATATGGTCTTATCTCTATATTTGAGGATCTGAGGCCTCTATTGGAAGAATTGAGGTTGATTTGTGTCAGTAATTATATGCCAAAAAGCTTTGAGTAGAAGGAAATACAGGGATGGTGTGTAGAGAATGGGCTAGGGGACAGAAGGAAAGACCAGTGGGTTGAAAAACATATCACAACCAAACTTCGTAAACTCCACCTACCAAACAGTTGGTTAGTATCTCTGTAAACTTTACATCCAAATAAACACCAAAAGCATATAAAAGATTAAGATCCAATGGTCAGTCAGAGAAGACTTTTAATACTACCATCCCAATTACGAAAAATTAAAGATTTCATAATGAATCAAACTTTTAAAATGCAAATAGACCATATCCAGGAAATGTTCATCTGCACAATGAGGTATATTTGATTTTAAAATGAATTAATTGGCCCATAATCACCTCAGAATTAGTTCATGTTTTGTGCAAGATATATTTTTATTTATAAAGTTATCAAGAGATAGCTTTGAAGAAAAGACTATAGTAGGCAGAATAACGGCCCCTCAAGGATGTTGATGAAGTTTGGATGTGTTGTCCCCTCCAAAACTCATGTGGGAATTTGATCTCCAATGTGGCAGTGTTGGAAACTGATTGAGTCATGGGGGCGGATCCCTCATGAATGGATTAATGCTTTTCTTAGGGAGGAGGGGGGATTAATGAGTGAGTTCTCACTCCATTAGTTCCTGCAAGAGCTCATTGCTTAAAAAGACCCTAGCACCCTCTCTCTCGCTCTTGCTTCCTCTCACCATGTGATCTGCTTGTACCCACCAGCTGCCTGCCACTTTCTGCCATGAGTAGAAGCAGCCTGAGGTCCGTACCAGATGCAGCTGTCGCAGAATCGTAAGCCAAATAAACCTCTCTTCTTTATAAATTACCCAGTCTCAGGTAATTCTGTTATAGCAACACAAAATGGACTAATACAGATGTCCATGTCCTAATTCCTGGAAACGGTGAATGTGTTACTTTAAATGGCAAAGGAGAATTAAGGTTGCAGATGGAATCAAGTTTGTTAATCAACTGACTAAGGGAGATTTTCCTGGATAATCCAGGTGGGACCAATGGAATCACAAGAGTCCTTAACAAGTGGAAGAGGCAGGAAGAAGAGTTAGTATCACAGTGATGTAATGTGAAAAAGACTTGACCAGCCATTACTGGCTTTGAAGATGGAGGTGTACAGCCAAGGAGTGCGGGCAGTCTCTAGAAGCTGGAAAGAGCAAGGAGGTGGATTCTCCCCTAGAACCTCTAGAAAGGAAAGCAGCCCTGCTGATACCTGGACTTTAGCCAGTGAGACTTGTGTCAGCCTTATGACCTTTGGAAATACAAGACAATAAATTTGTATTTCTTGGGCTGGATCACAGACCCCTCTGCCCCATCCTGTGCAGGCTGCGAGTCAGCTAGTTGAAGAAAGATTCTGGAAGCCAATAGCAAGATAGACATGCTTTATTCTGACGCAAGCTCCAGCAGTTCACAAACATTGTCTTTTATACCAAAAGTACACAATAGTGGCAACGAGCCAAGGAGTACATAGGCGCACAAGCACAGTTACACTACTCTTATATAACTTGTTGAATCATACCCAGCCGGATGTGAGGCAAGGGGGCCTGACTATACCGACTCCGTTTTCCTCATGGTATTGTTTTAAGGTGCTAAGTTTGGTGGCAAGTTTTTATAGCAGCAATAGAAAACAAATATAAAGGCCAAACATTTTAAAACCTTCAGATCACTATTTACTTGACATTAATCTCAAGTTCACTTTTTAAAAAGAAATTAAACTGTACACTTAAAAAAATTGCTACATCAGTAAAACAAGTGAACCAAAAAACAAGAATAATAAAAGCAACAATAACAACGAGAAGATCCAACCCAAACAGGATCATATTTTTTTCCAGGAGGAAGAAAGACCTAAAGCTCAAAAGCATTTATGTGATTTTAAATCTGCCCTTTTGGGGCTGCTGTATGGCTCTTTTTCTTTCACAGTGAAGTAAAGTGTAAAACTCCTTAAGAAAAATGTGATGCAGAATTTTCTCACAGAAAATGGTAATGTGCCTTAGACACCCCTCCCTAGTGTATTGCTGTGGTGTAGTCCTAAACCTTGTTTTAGCTTTAATTTTAGAGCATAATATAATGTTTGCTTCAAGTTCTCTGATGAAAAGAGGTACTGTACTAGGAATAGCAAACAGGTAGACTGTGACAAGGTTGAAATAAATTGTTCCCAGAGTGACAGGAAAACTCCAGCTGTTCATCACTTCATCGAATGCTGTGTAGGGGGTAGTGGGGGAGGGGGTGGATCATACCTATCATTATCATTTATTTGCTGAAATTGAGTTTAATTCAGTCTCTTAATTTCAAGAACCTCCAAAATTCAAATTCCACATATATTATGTTTAACTGCAAATAAGATTTACAAACAAGCAGATATGTAAAGGGAATAATAGTAAACCCACTAAAAGAAGGCAGGAAAGTAATGATTGCTTCATTACCAAACTCATCATCCATAACTGGTTACAAGAGAGTTCAAATGGGCCATGTCCTAAGTTGACAGGTCACCTCTAAACAGCATCCCACTTCTGTATTTTTCTAAATTACTGGGACAGGGTGTAAGGAAGAGACTGGGAATCAGAAGACCCAGGTTCCAGTTTGTCTCACTCAATACAGACCCTTGTAAATCTAGGTTTTCTAGTTTGAAAACTAAGGAGATTAAGTTAACATATCCCAAAGTGCGGGATCTATGTAAGCAGGAGTAGTAGATGAGCTGGAAAAAAGTATGAAATAATATTGAATCTCAAAGTAAGAAAGTTATTTCCTTTTCAATGATCTTTTTAACTTTTCTATGAAGGTCAAGGATGAAGTCTCAGCTTGGTACTAGTATGGATTTTATACCTCTTAATACCAGCAAATCTCCTTTTCTAACAAAAAGGGCAGGCTTGAAGTTCAGGGCCTTTGAAAAACAGAGTCTCTAGCTAGAGTTTAAATATCGTTTTATCTTTTTGTATTTGATTTTCTATTTATAGCATATAAGACTGTTTTCATTTATGGTATAATGTGGCTTATCTAAATAAAAAGAGGAAATTGGTTTCAAGAAAAATATTAACTTAAAAATACATAGGTGCTAATTATATAAATGTTTCTTACAAAAACATTACGAAAATGTTTCTTAAGAAAAAAACCTAAAAAAGGAAATGCCCAACTGACTTCAAGTGTGAGAAATGATAAATTACTTCTAGGGTCCTTTACCATTCCAACTTTCTATAAGCCAATGATCAGAATTGTTGCCTCCATTATTAGGGGAACTTTTTGACATACTGTCTATCCCATTTAGTTGCTAAGGTAACTCCCTGAATTGGTTCTATTTTTGAATTAATGTATATATGTCTTATTCCCCCCAAATAAGTAATATCCCAAAGACAGGAAAAGTAACATGTGTGTCTCATTAATGTATATTGAATGAATAAATTCTTGCTTATTTTATATGTCTATGTTTCTGAACCTAAAAAGAATCTTGAATTTAAAGCCAAAAATGAGTCAGATTAACCACATTGTTTTCCTGTTCTTGGTTTCTCCAGGCACCTACAGTTTTAATCAAGTGCTGAGGCTAGCCCAACCCAAACAGCCCAACTAGAGTGACAACTGAGAATTGTTTATGATCCTGGAAACACCTGCACCCCCTCTTATATTTTCTAGCAGACCCACAAAGATAAGAAAGGAATAAAAAACACACATGATAAGCAGGATCTTGGAGAGGGTGTCCCAGGCCAACAATACTTGTGTTTTTAAAGAGATAATTCTGAATGTGATATTCCTAAATTGGTTGTGATGAGAAAACTCAAAAATTAAAATTTTAACTGACTTGTAAAATGCCTCTGTAACTAAATGTGCTTATTTCCTAGGGCTCCCAGCATTCTGCCTAGTTAATAATCAACTGCTAGCAGGCATTTCTGCCTCTGTAATCTCGTTAAGCCTGCCCCGCTTGCATTTCTAATTTTGCCTGTTCGCCTAAGTCACATGGGTAAGGTAAAACTAAAACCAACAGCTGTTTGTCTAAGATACAAGATTAAACCTAAGTTTACAGCCCATAAATACCCTGTCAAACTCATGTTCAGTGTCTCAGGCTTTCAGGACGTAAGTCTACCTGAGTCCCGCGCATAATAAACTTTCTGACTCTGACTCCCTGAGTGTCTGGAGCTTTCTTGCCGAGATCGTTCCACAACATTTCGGAACGTGATTTCTATCTTCATAAGACTCTCACTATATGGAGGTATATGTTCAATAACGAAAGTAGTATATATGGTATAGATAGCACACAAATTACAAAATTACTAATTCCAATTTTTTAAAAAATGCAATACAGATTTTAAAAAAATAATAATGGCTATCACTATTTGCACTTTAGATCTTGTATTAAAGATTTATGTACATATGACTCGCAAAAATTTAAAAAAAAACTTTCTCAGGGTAGGTGCCATCCCCATTATAAGGATAAGAAAATGAAGCTCTGAGAGGTTAATAAATTGCCAAAGAGGATGCAGGTAGAAAGTACTGGTAGCAAATTTAAGACTTTGATTCCAGTCCACTTGACTCCAAAGCCCATACTTTTTCCATTATACCATTTGTGCCTCGTAACAATAATAATAATAAATCAGTTATTAAGTTCAAAATGGCACAAAACCACTGTATAGGTCAGAGGTGTGCAAAATGATAATTCACCACCTCTGACCTATACAGTGCTGTTGTTTGAAGCCATTTTGAATCTAATATTTTCATCTTAATTGTCAAAAACCAACAGAACTTCATCAGTCTTTGCTGATTAAAATAAATTATTAATATTCATTAATATTAAAACGTGGTGAAAGTTAAGATATAGTGGTAAAGGAGGAAGTATGCTCAAATACTCATCCATACTTCCCTGGGAGGGGAAAAAATGAGGTAAGGTGGGGTGGGGAGTACAGTAGGAGGATTGCGACTGTATTTTACAGTGTTTTGTTTTATGAAACCATTTGAGAATAATTAAACAAATTATTAAGAGCAATACAACATTAAAGTCGGACTATACATATTTTAGAATTTGATGTACATCCATAGTTTTTCTATTGAACCACTATTTGAAAGGACTGAAGCAAAGAAATTGAAGCCCAATCCTGAGTACTTGTCCTAGAGCTTAGTGTATTTTTCTAGTGGTATCTCAGGTCATTTCTTCAGGGAATGACAAGAAATTCCCTTGATATTCCACATAACCCATGGTTCTAAGCTGTGTGTATAAACTAAGATTCCGCCTTGGAAGCCTCTTTTATCCCAAAGCACCAGATCTCTTTGTGTCGTGAGGATGGTCAGCCCTGAAAAAGCACAGATATAAGTACAGACACAAAGATTTAGGTCTCAGAAAATATGCAGCATTAGTCAGTAGAAAAAACTAAACGACTGGAAACACTTTTTCCATAATGCAGGATAATGTCAAATCTAGCACACTGCTTAGGCCTACATGTTTTCTAATTTACATTAGAAATAGTTCATATACTCTTGTGAATTTTAAAAAGATAAATGTCTTCAGTCATTGTTTTAGATTTCAGATTCCTCCAAAACTATGCACTCTAATACAATTTGAAAGCTCAAACCTGTAACTCAGAATGATGTTTTATTACTAGCGTGCGTTATCTTCCTTGCCCCAACAGGGAAGGTATAAGAAGATCTCATACTTATTTTGCTAACATTTTGTAAAATTTTAATCTATCAGAGTAGTTCTCGCAGTACAAAATCAGGAGAAAGAAAAAAGGCATGGGCTGGACAAAAGCCAGTACAGGCAAGAAAAGCCATGATGTACAGGAACAACACCCTGTGGGCCTTGCAGGGCAATGACTTTGTGCATATATTGGACTGAGGAGTACGGGGAGATTTGAGAAACAGTAAATCATGGGGTTCAAAATGGAGGCATTGTCTTACTGAGCAGAAACTAGGTAATTCATGAGCCAGGCTACTTGCTGGTTGTGTGATATTAGACAGGTTTCTTAACCATTATAGCTTCAGTTTCTCCAGTTGTAAAACGGGCTTAGTAAAAGTACATACCTTATTGTGTTTTGCTGGGGACTATATTAACATTAACACATGTAAATGCCTGTGGTAGACCCTTCAGCACAGTCAGTGCCCTGTACTGTCTATCATTGTAGCTACTACACTGCATGGTCTTTATCTGTTTGCAGGTCTTGCACTGCCTCATTGTACCCTTAAAAGTCAGGAACTGTACTTTATTCACTCTTTTTCCCAAAATCTTGAACCCATAGCACATAGTAGGACATTAATAAATTCGTACTGAACGAAAAACGACCAATATTACTGTAATGATTCTCATCAGTACCCATCCCAACTCCTTTTAAGTGCACTAAAGCACGTATTCGTTAAAATTAGCAGGAAAAAAAAAAAGGTTTAATTCACCCCAATAGGGCTTGAGGTTATTTTTATGGAATGGAAGAAAATTTAAATTGAAAACACATACTGTGCTTCAGGGGGAAAAAATGATAAAGAAGAAAGAGTGGAGACTGCACACAGCATTATCGATTTGTGCCAAGAATTTTAAAGCCAAATCTGGTCTTTCATACGCACACAGCCAAAGATAAATAATTTCTTCAATAGCCCTTTATTTTTCCCAACATTACTAATTAACCTGATGAGAAGGACTTAGCCACACCAGCTAGCACCGTACAGAATCTGCCTAAGGACTTGATGAGGGACATTGTCCTGGAACAGCTAAGAGGCCCTCCATCAACGTGCTGAGCAGTCTCTCCGGCCTTTATAATGCCACCACCTCCGGCTCGCAGAGCTTATTTCCCAAAACACACTAAACTTTGACTTACTCTTAATTTAAAGTATTTTGAAAGTTCATCTTCTATATGACAGTTTCTCTTCTGGGGCGGGGGAGGGCACGGATTTTAATCTGAATGCCAATGAGTGGCTAAGCCTGCTAGTTCACTTTGTTTCAAGCTGAACCTAGAACAACAACTTTCATTCACCTCCTGGGAGCTAATTAGCAGGGAACTTGAATGCTAAAAAAGTCATCTCCAAGCACCACATGTATTTCATTCAAAATCATTAATTTACCTCTCATGTTTGAATTTACCAGACAATTCTAAGAATGTGCCAATTTGTGGTTTTTGGAAGTTAGTATGGTTTAATATTTTCTAAACTTGGTTTTCAAATTCAGCTGGCAAAAATTCCAGCGATTTGGTAGCGTTGATAGCAATAGAAAACAGCTGCTTTCTCTTTGCTTGCTACCATTTCCTTCTAGAAGACACAATGCAAAAAACAAAGAGTCCAAACCACAGCATAGAACAGGTCCACTGTAATTTGGAACACATAATCTCTCTTTATATTTTTTCTGCACTATGAATTAATCAATATCCATATTAAATAATGCCGGACAATGAAGGAGTAATAAGGGCCCTGAACCTCAACTTTGATCCATTAAAATAGCATTGGCATAGATTCAATGGCAGTTTGTTGATATTCTTATGATTAAATGTTACTTGATCTTTAAAATGTAGTAGTACTGAAGGTAGCAGTCTGGTAAATTGCAAGTAGCCTTGAGTCTATTAATATAAAGTCCATGTGACTTTTTAAAATAAATTTATTTTTAATTGGCACATATTAATTGCACATATATATGGGGTACAGAGTTATATTTCAATATATTTATACACGTGTGATGATCGAATCAGGGTAATCAGCATATACATCATTGAAAAAATCATTTCTTTGTGATGAGAGCATTTGAGCTCATTTGAAAAAATGAACTATCGTTAATCATAGATGCCTACCACTATGGTAGACCACTAGAACTTATTTTTTCCCATGTAGCTGTAATTTTGTATCTGTTAACCAACTTCTCCCTAGTCTTCCCTTCCCCCTTTGCTTCCCAGTCTCTAGTAACCACAATTCTACTCTCTACTTCTATGAGCTCAACTTTTTTTTAGTTTCCACATGAGTGAGAACATGCAGTATTTATCTTTCTGTGCCTGACTCAGGTGACTATTAAATTGTGTAATTCACTAATAAGATTAGCAATTCAGTTGGTTGGTTCCCCAGAAATTCCTAAAAGTTTCAGACATATAAATAGCCTTTATGAGAAAAACATTTGATGACTGCAATTAACTCAATTCTGGGCACCTGGTGTCAAGAAATAAAAGTCGATACTCAAAATTCAGTGAATCATTGTATTAGTTTGCACAAATGGAAAAGCATCTCAAAACATTTTTTCAGTAAAATCTAGCTATTTCTAAAAGTACTTCCATAAAATAAATATCACCTAAGTAATAACAAGCATAACTGGAAGGGAAAAGCACTTTTATTTTTCTAATTAACTTCATAGCCAAGACTGATGTCTTTCCCAGGGATATTTGAGTCCCTTTGTTTTGATTTTAATATCCATCGCTTCAAACATGTAACTCCTTTACCTAGGAGGGGACGATTTCAATAACATTTCAAAATATGAATTTCCCTCTCCCGGGTTCTAAACCCTAGAGCACTTCCTATTTCTGCATTTTTCAAGGGAATGTCTGGGCAACGCCAAAAGTCCCCTTCCACACTGGATCTCACAGTCTCATATATTTGCTGGGAAGATGGCTGGAAATAATTAAGATCCTCAACACCATTTTTCTGGGTACTCAGATTTCTGCCACTCAAACTTTTAATTATAAACTGACATCTAATAAAGTAGAATGTCAGAGAGCTACTACAGCTACACTCCCCTTGCAGTTTTACTGGGGACCTTGCCATATCAAAAGCCTGCCTTGCCAGTCATTTTTAATTAAATAAAAGGCAAACCCTCCCAGAGCAAGAATTACAATGAAAGTCGGCTTTTCAGTGAAGCAGCTGTGTAAACAGATTCTAAAATTAGTCTAGTCATTTCCAAGCTGTGTTTTACATCTTCAATGTGTCTTCTGCAGCCCATGTCAGGATGAGAAAATGAATTTTCTCAAGAACATACCAGTCATCTTGGGTTCAGTCCAGTTTAGTGGTGTCATAGCTAACACAAACCTCTCAGTCCTAAGCAGCCTGGGCACAGGGAGACATGATCAAAAGGTGCCATTCATGAAGAGTGTTTGCTTTAATTTAGATGGTGTTGACAGAGTGATGGGTACTGTAATAAAACCACCCAGCCTCTTGCCCAGGGGATGTGTAATCTAAACAAGACAAACAAGAATATAATGAACAACTCGGGCTGACAGGCAGTATTTGGATTTCAGACTTCCCGGGAATTTTTTATTAGGACAGTCAGGAAGGACTTCTTCCCTTCCTATTCCCAATACTCTTTTCTTCAAGAATTTCAGTGCCATTTACCTCCCTTCACAACCAAACCAAACCAAAACAAAACAACACAGCACCATCAAAAAACACTGAAATGGGTTTTAACTCTTTCCTAACCCCAACTCCTGCATTGCTGTCTTAGAAGATTAAAGGGGAAGGACGAGGCAGGGGATAAGTGAGGCAGGGGGACTGGAGCAGAGAAAGAAGGAAGGAGAACATAAACCAGAATTTAATTTGTACCTCTAAGAGCATTCAAATCCACACATAACCACAAATAAATAATCACTTTGCAGTGAGCACTTGCCTTTCTTATCTTTATTAGTGACAATCTGATGTTTCTAATGCATATGGCATCATGAGATTCCTAGACATGAGGGTTCCAGGCTTTGCAGAATAAAGAATCACATTTTATTTACAGAAACAGGTATTCTAAGGCTGGAAATCCAAGATTATGAAGTCATCTGTGACCTGAGAGAGAGGGTCAAAGATCACTAGGGTGGAGAGGGAAGTCCATGTCAAAATAACACACTTGCCAGTGCTGAATCCATACCAGAAACAGAACCAGTAACTCAACCCATTCACAGCAAATTGCTGGACAGACTGCCTGACCAGGAATTGTTCTTGTAGGTTCTGAAGGATCTAAATGGTACCTCACTAGGATCAGAGAACTGTAAAGTGGCCATTTTAACATGTCTGAGATGATCCTTTGACATGTACTTTAAAATGCTCTTTTATCAAGTGACGAGCACCACAATCACTCTGGTGTTCAACTTACTCTCTACGTGACCTGAAAATGATGAGAAGAGGAAGATCTGCCATGTAGCCAATGAAGCGTAAGCTTCAAGGTCCCTGATTTGCACTGCCCCTGTGAGTTCTAGAATGTTCCAAGTAGGGAGGGGAGCCAAGTTGCAGTGAAGAGTTTCTGGTAAATTTCCCAAATAGATCTCAGAAGAAAGGGACTTGAATCCCCACATCTCTACTAATTTGTTGTGGTTTCTTACTTATTCTAAAAAAAAAACAACACTTTGATAACTACCACATTTATAACTTCATGTTTTTTTCTGAAAGAGGACCTTTAAAATTGCATAATGTTTAAGCCCTGGAAAACTTGAATCTATCCCTTATAGTGATATTGAGCCCTTTCGATATGTTTTTATCAACCTGTCATTTGAGAAGCATGTAGCTGGGGTGTCATTCTGGAGTAGGAATTTCTAGCGCCCCTTCCACTCTCAAAAGTGTCTTGGTTTGAATAAATTCTGTGGTCACTGTAAGTACCGTAGAGCATAAAATATAAGAGCACAAACTCTTGAGCCAAGTGTTGTTTTTATAACCAATCACTTACTAGCTATGTGGGAATAATTTGGGGAAACTATTTAGCTTCTGTGATAGCTAATTTTATGTATCAACTTGATTGGGTCACAGGATAATAGATAGAACAGATAACTGGTTAAACGTTATTTCTGGGTGTGTCTGTGAGGGTGTTTCCAGAAAAGATTATCACTGGCATTAGCATACTGAGGAAAGCAGGTGGCCCTCCCTAACGCAAGTAGATCTCATCCAATCCTTTGAATAGAACAAAAATGTAGAGGAATGCTGAGTTAACTCTGCTGGACTACCTGAGCTGAAACATTGATTTTCTCTTGCCCTTGGTGCTCCCGATTCTCAGGCCTTCAGACCAGGACTGAGATCTACATCATCAGCTCTCTGGCTCTCAGGCCTTCCAACTATACCACCTACCAGCTTTCCTGGGTCTCCAACTGGCAGACAGCAGATTGTGGGACTTCTCAGCCTTCATAATCACATGAGCCAATATTTTATAATAAATCTCATATATACTATTTATATGTATAATATATATTATATATACAATTATATATATTGGTTCTGTTTCTCTGGAGAACCCTAATAGAACTTTGTGCCTCAGTTCCCTTATCTGTAAAATGAGGATAATAGTGCATACCTCACAGATAGTCATGAGAATTAAATGAGTTCATATATGTAAAACACTTAAGAGCAGTGCCTGGCACAGAAGTCACACTATGTACTAGATCCTTTGTTGTTGTTGTTGCTGTTATCATCGTTACTATTGATAATTCCTAACTTGTTTTTGATTTCAATTCCTTCCATGCATACTTGGAAAATCATTCCTTTTTGTGAAACTTATTTTTAATCACTATTAAGAACAATAAACATGCCTGTGGAAGATTATTTTATACAAAATCACTTTGGGAATTACCTAATCCCATGTAATTGCTTCAGGAGAATAAACTAAGATTAGCTCATGATTGAACTCAAAACAAAAACTTTTCCAAAACAAATACTGTCCCACTACAGTCTAGGAAGGGCTGCCTTGTGAGGTGCTAAGCTCCCAAACACTGAAAGTATTCAAGAAGTGATTGGCTGACCTGGAGATTTGGTACCTGGACTCTGTGTTAGATGAGAGATTTGACTTATGACTTCCAAGGTCACGACCAGTACTAAAAATTTATGTTTCTATTGCTCTTAGCAAGGACATCATGTATAAGACAATTTCCTTCTGGGTGCCACATAGCTCAGCTCTCCTCACTGCTGCATTTAGCACTATGGGTTTAACACTCTCTACCCTGAGGGATTCTTGACCTATCAATTCACTCCTGTTTCTTGTGGAGGAAAAGCTTCACATGTAGAGATTCAAAATTCACAATGCCCAGGAAAATACCAAGATTCTCCAAACTTACAAATAACAGAGAAAAGAGGAAATGTTTGAGGATTCAAGAACTTTGTAATGAGGAAAAGCTTTAAATATTTAATGTGCCCTGCAAGGTCTTTTTAGGAGAGATTAATATTATTCAAATGCAGTTTGTTTGTATTAAAGTATTTAAATGCTATGCATTTACTATAAAATACATATTCTCACTTCTTCCCTGATGCAAAGTCACACTGGGAATTATGTGATCATGTGTAATTTGTTAAATGCAAATTGCATTTTAAATATTCATATACCATATTTGCATTTTTTAAAAATCAGAATTTTCAAAAGGGAACGGGAGATCATAGGAGGAACATAATCTAAAATACATTCTACTGAGAACACCAAAGGAAAAAAAAGTACTATACATGATAGACAAATTCCTGCAGCCATTGACAAGGCAACCAGAGAAACCAGGACAGATTTGAACTGTGTGGTTAACACCAAGGGATGTATCAGAAACTTGAAGACAAATGGGACCTTGGGTGAAGCTGGTCCCACTCATTATTTCATGAATGAAGAAACAGAGGTTGAAAGAAGCTAAGTAACCTGCACTTTGGTAGACCAAAAGTAAAGAGATGTCAGTTAGATCCTGTGATGGATGTTCACACCACTAAGAGGCCCTCTGCCCTACATCTCTTCACTCTTCACTCAGCCCAGCCCTTTCTGATGACTCGTTAAGTAGACTCAATGTAATCCAGCAGCTGAAAATGAAAAATCAATAGGCACACTAATTGTCTATCAAATAAATGATAATGCCCAATGCTGGCCGGGGTGTATTTTTATATTCTTAGATTTGCTGGCAGCAGTTTGAATTGGTGTAACTTTCTGGAAAGCAATTTGGCAGCCCTCATCAAAAGTATTAAGTGTGTTCATGCCTTTCTTTCCAGTAATTCCAAATCTAAGTAGTTGCAAAGAAATAATACTAAAACTGAAGAAGTCTATGCACACAGAAGTTTATGATAGTTCTATATATTATAGCCAAAAGTTGGAAATGAGTTAAACGTACAATAAAGAAGGAATGGCTAAGGAAGAGATGATTTATTCCCCTCATTAGAATATCATATTGTAATTAAAAATGACAGTTATATGAAGATTCTGTGAGAACTTATAAAACTTAATAATGTATCAGACAATGTTTTTAAGGATGACTGAACCCACAATCTGGAATGAGAACTACATAACATCTACCCCATATTAACTTGAACATAGATAATGAGAACCACCAAAAGCACATGATGGGAGTCTGATGTCAACGTTTAGTTTCTCCCACTAAGAGACTGGTGGGAGCCCTTTTCCAGTGGCTGTAAAACTTTATTGTGAGTAACTTGTTACTCAGAGAGTTTGCCAAAAACTCAGATCTTGATTGGTGGATCTGGTACCAGGTTCAGGAATAGACATTCTTAAACAGACATTCTTGGTCCCCAAGGGTCAAAGAAAAGTTTTTTTCTTGCTTCCTTCTGGATTTTTCTTCTTCTGGGCTTCATGAATTTTCTCACACTCTTGCCCCAGAAGACTGACCTGCGGGAGGGAGAATTCTTGCATTAGGGCTTGTACCTCATCTCTACCTGTGCTCTATGAGTGTCTCAGTTCAAAGTTAAAGAGGCAGAGTTACAGGTAGTTTTTCCCTAATATTCTGTCATGTTCTATGCTTTAATGAATTTTAAAATGAATTTTCAAAAAAATTTTTTTAAAGTAGATAGATGCTTTTCTAGAACCATGCCTAGATCTAATAGCAAAAAAAAAAAAAAAAAAAAAAAAAAAAATCTTAATAAATAAACTACACTGAACCTGTAATTTAAATTAACTACTTAAAGGAATGGTAAAAGAGAAGAATACATAAAAATGTTGAGCCAATTTTTTTTTCTTTGAAGACGTAACATTAAGTTCTTTGTTTATTAATGGAAAAGAGCATATCTTCGCTCTCTGAATTTTACATATTTCCAGTACTACATACAGTAGAAATGATTTTCTTTGGTGAAAAGTGAGTGATCCCGACATCCTCTTCCAGCAGTATGATGGACTAGACCTAGATATTCTGAAAAACCCTCCCATTAAATATAACTAAATTATAGATAAACATAAACATGTTTTATAAAACACTTTAAGGCTCAGGAGATATCCTCAAGAACCAAAAGCAAAAAAAACCCAAAAATGATCAACTGAATCTTGCACGGTACCAATAAGTAAACACAGATGTTAAAGCAAAATCAGAGTAATGTTATGGAACAAAAGCTGATAGATGTCTGTAATCTTTCCCATGGCAAGGTGCAGAAGCTGAACATGACAATCCCATGTTAAGCAAGGACCCTTAAAAGGGGCTAAAGAATTCCAAGACTGGAAATACCTCCTGGTTTTCAGCAGATGCAAACTCAAAGATTCTTTGCAAAAAAACAACAAAACTTAGCTCTCAGAATTTCCACTGAATAAGTCCATATATGAGCTCACAATCAAAACCCACCAAAATCACAAGTAAGTAAGCCTATAAGCCTTCATGAGTAAGAGTCAACAGATTTTAATAAATATTTTTAAAAGGCCTCTAAAAACTTTCAAAGTTGGAAATATCAGAAACCAAACATAAAATACCTCAGCATAAAATGCTTTAAAAATTAGTATAAAAGGGCCGACCCCATGGCTCACTCGGGAGAGTGCAGCACTGCGAGCGCAGCAGCACTCCCGCTGCAGGTTCGGATCCTATATAGGGATGGCCAGTGCGCTCACTGGCTGAGTGCGGTGCAGGCGACACCAAGCCAAGGGTTGAGATCCCCTTACCGGTCACAAAAAAGGACAAAAAAAAAAAAAATTAGTGTAAAAAATGAGCAGGGAACAAGAGACTATCAAAAGTGACCGAGGAAATTTAAAAACAAAGATATAGAACATTGAGTAATAAATACGATACTTTTGAAATTAAAAAATCAGTGGATGAGCTATATAAGTAGATAAGATATAGCTATGAAAGAGATTTATAATTGATCAATAGACATTACAGAATATAGTCTGAAGATACAATGATCAAAAATATCAAACATGTAATGGACAGATTAAGATTATATATGTTTAGTTGGAGTCTCTAAGAAACATGATAGAGAGAATGTAGAAGCAATTTTTAAACAAAAAATGATTGAGAGTTTTCCATAATTTGATGGCTCAAGAGATATTCTCAAGAACCAAGAGAAGGAAAAAAGACATTGTATAAGTTACCTAATGCTACATAACAAAAATGACCTGAGAAGAAGAGTCCAAGATGCAAGAATGAATTGTGAGCAAAGAGAGTGGAGGCAGAAGTGTAAATACAAACTTATGTGGTAGTAACAAAAACATGTGAAGGTAAAGTCCAGCTTTAATAGCAAAAATAAAGGAATAATATAATGGACCACATTAGGATGTGAATCAGTCAAGAGAAGAATTACCAGATTGAGGGTGTTCTTAGGTACTTGTGTGATGTATATGTGTGTGTGTGTGTGGTTTTTGTTGGGGGCTTGACATAGTAATAAACTTTAGACTTCGTTGGATTGTTAAACATGCATGGTAAAATTTCAAGAAAAAAAAACACTAAGCTCAAACCATGGATGGAGAAAAATTCTATAAGAAAACAAACATTTAAAAAGAGGTAGGAGAGTCGAAGGTATACCTGTTCCCCAATGTTCATCGCAGCACTCTTTACAATAGCCAAGAGTTGGAACCAGCCCAAATGCCCATCATCAGATGAGTGGATACGGAAAATGTGGTACATCTACACAATGGAATACTACTCAGCTATAAAAACGAATGAAATACTGCCATTTGCAACAACATGGATGGACCTTGAGAGAATTATATTAAGTGAAACAAGTCAGGCACAGAAAGAGAAATACCACATGTTCTCACTTATTGGAGGGAGCTAAAAATTAATATATAAATTCACACACACACATACACACACACACACACACAAACCAGGGGGGGGGGGGAGAAGATATAACAACCACAATTATTTGAAGTTGATACAACAAGCAAACAGAAAGGACATTGTTGGGGGGGAGGGGGGGAGGGAGAAGGGAGGGAGGTTTTGGTGATGGGGAGCAATAATCAGCTACAATGTATATCGACAAAATAAAATTTAAAAAAATAAAATAAAATAAAAAATAAAAAAATAAAAAATAACAAAAAAAAATGAAATGTAAATTAAATGTCATATGACTAAGAATAAAAACTACTAATTTTGAAAAAAATAAAATAAAATAAAAAATAAAAAATAAAAAAAATAAAAAGAGGTAGGAGGAAGAAAACAGCATAGACAAAGAAGAAACTGTACACATATAAGTTCTAAGTATGATGGCTAAAACTGTTCCAGATATTATCAGTAATGAAATAATATAAATAAAATTAAGTTGCTGGTTACAAAACAGAAGTTGTCTAACTGCAAAAGAAAAATGAAACTATATCCTGTTTACAATATATACCTAAAAGAGAAGGCTATAGAAAGGTCGAAATGAAAGTATAGAATAAGATAAGTCATGCAAGTACTAACCAAGAGAGAGCTGAGTTACCTTTATTAATATCAGTTTAAAGAGAAAGAGAGAGAAACACTTTAAGACAAAGTGTTTACGGCAAGTTCTCTTCTAGAAAAACAAAGCCTCACCAACTGGAAGTAAAAAGAAAAACAAATTGGCCAGGCAGTACACTAGGTGTTACGTAAGGTAGAAAGAAGTTTTAAATACCACAGTGAGGGAGAATCCAGAGGAAACAGAACCCAAGTACTTGCAACAGCAAAAATACCACAACTAAAGGAAAGAATACTTCTTTCTGAAGACAAGGTCTCTCGAGCTGTAGGAAAACAGGGCTGAGGCATAGAACCTTTCTGTACTAGGTTTTGCTCTGAGACAGAAATAGCAACACAGAAAAGCCATCATGAAGTATCTCGTGGTAACAACAGAAGAGGAAGCCTTTAAGCTATGAAAGGGTGAAAAGCTAATTTGGGCAATTCCCACCCCTTCCTCAAAAACCTTCTGCTCCCAGCACAGGAAAATCCACCTCACTTAAACATGAGAGGAGAAAAAGGAATACATTCTCTAATTCCATGCAAAAGCATTGCTAGATGAATAGATAAAAATGAACTGCAAATATCCCAACAGACAATGAAAGCAAACAAATGTAGACACAAAACACAAGAAAATATAGTATTTCAAAGTCAGCTAGAAGAAAATTTTAAAAACATAGTTTTGAAAAAATGGCACAAAACAAATAAATAAGCTCATAAAAAGGCAAGACAAGAGGTAAATAAGATGTAAAATTTGTCAGAATTCAGAAAAAAATAGTAAGTAAGCAAGTAAATAAATAAATAAATGGAACACAAGAGAAAATAGACCCTATAGAATCCCAGAGAGCAAAATATGTAATAAAAAGGAATCAAACAGAACCAGAGAAATTAATATAAAAGGGAACTGAGAGAAAGAAAAATAAAGGCAAAAATGTTCCAACATGCAATAACTTGAGACCCAAAAAGAAAACTAATGCAATAGAACAGACAAAATATATATTTTAAAAATAATTCAGACAGACAGCAGGAGCACATGCAGGAACCTCAGCAGCCACAGGCAGCCCCCACCTGACAGATGGCATGAGTGTACAAGGACCTCAGGAGCTGACAGCAGACCCTGCTGACAGATAGCAGGGACATGTGGGACCTCAGAAGCCAAGGGCAGCTCCCACTGCTGCCACATACACCACTGCTGTGGGGGTAGCTCACCACAACCACTGCTGTCACAGGGCACTTGTTGACACAGGAGCAGCCACTGCCACCATAGCAGCCACCACTGCCATGCAGGCAACCCTCCAACCAAGTGCACTGACAGAAACAGTCGCCAGCAAAGCCTGGAGAAAGACGTGAGCAAGTGAAGACCTGTGACCTAGTGGTCCAACCCATAGGGGTAGTTAAGCTGCCACATGTGGTGGCACACCTGGGAGTTGGAGGTACATGTGCAGCTGACACAACTTCCTTGACCTGGGAAGAGAAACATGTGGAACCCCCAAGAGTGCAGAAACCCAGGATACCCAAATAGAGTATGGAGGAAAATTCCCAATCAACACCAACCCATCCTCCAACTGGGGGAAGCAAGGAAAGAGAAACCCTGCTCACAGTCACTCATTCAAACTGAGGAGCTCCAGTATACCAGTGGACCCATCAGGGTCATGAGACACTAGCCAGAGTGCCAACAAGCCCACCCAGGGTCACCTACCAGAGCCAAAGAGCAAGAGGACACCTAGGCACTTCTTCCAAGAACTTAAGAGCTTGCTCATATTCTCAACAAAAAAAAACAGTGTCACTAACCTCAGCAAGGAATCACTAAGAGCCTCAGTGCCTAGGCCACAGAGGCACTCACACAAAACTACAACACTGAATACAGCCAAAGTACCCCACACAAGACTACACTACTGCATCAACTTGGAACCAATACTAAAACACCTTACTCAATGATTGATATAAAACACATTACGGGAGGAAATCTCTCTCCTCATAGCCCACTCCAGGGTAATAGAAGAAGTAACTGTTGTAACAGATGACTAAACATCAATGAAGAGATACTAAAAATATGAAAAAAAAAATCAAGAAAATATGACATCACCAAAGGAATGCAATAATTCTGAAGTTCCAGACCCCATAGAAGAGGAAACCCTTGAAATTACTGAAAAGGAATTCCAAGCAACAAGCTTAAGGAAACTCAAAGAGATATGAAAAGACTCAGACAACACAATAAAATGAGAAAAACTATCCAGGATATAAAGGAGGAAATTTGCAAAGAGATTAATAGCTTAAAAAAGAATGTAGTAGAATTCCTGGAACTGAAGGATTCATTCAATGAATCAAAAACACAACTAAGAGCTTAAGCAGCAGGTTAGAGCAACCAGGAGAAAGGATTTCTGATTTTGAAGGCAGTCTTTTCAAAATAATCCAGGTGGACCAAAAAAAAAAAAAAGAAAAGAAAAGAAAAAAGAATTTTTAAAATGAAGAAAATCTAAGAGAGCTAGCAGACAACCTTAAGCACACAAACATCTCAACCATGGGTGTTCCAGAAGGAAGAAGAAAAGAAAAATCGTTTGATGGAGTTTGGATGTGTTGTCCCCGCCAAAACCCATGTGGAAATTTGATCTCCAATGTGGCAGTGTTGGAAACTGATTGAGTCATGGGGGCAGATCCCTCATGAATGGATTAATGTTCTCCCTGGGGGAGGGAGGAGTAATGAGTGAGTTCTCGCTCTATTAGTTCCTGTGAGAGCTCATTGCTTAAAAAGACCAGGGCCTCTTCTCTCCTCTCTCTTGCTTCCTGTCGCCATGTGATCTGCTTGTACCCACTGGCTGCCTGCCACTTTCCACCATGAGTAGAAGCAGCCTGAGGCCCGTGCCAGACGCAGCTGTCCCAGATTCATAAGCCAAATAAACCTCTTTCCTTTATAAATTACTTAGTCTCAGGTATTTCTGTTATAGCAACACAAAATGGACTAAAACATCATTGAAAACATATTCAACAACATAATAAAGAAAACTACCGAGGTATAGTGAGAGACACAGACCTTCAGACCTAGGAAGCTCAAAGATCCCCAGACAGATTCACTCCAAAAAGGTCCTAAAGATACATTATAGTCAAACTGCCAAAGCTCAAAGAGAAAGGGAGAACCTTAAAAACAGCAAGAGAAAAGTATCAAATCACCTATAAGGGAGTCCCCATCAGACTAACAGCAGACTTCTCAACAGAATCTCTACAGGACAGAAGAGAATGGAATGATATATTTAAAATATTAAAAGAAAAAACTGCCAGCCAAGAATAGTATACCCAGCAAGACTATCCTTCAGGGAGAAAAAGTGTATTTCTTAGACAAACAAAAACTGCTGGAGTTCACCATCACATGACCAGCCTTACAAGAAATACTCAAGGGAGTCCTGCATCTAGAATCCAAAAAAATGATAATCACTACCAGGAATATACAAGAAAGAACAAAACATACTGGGAGAACAAAAATGCGAATAAGAAAGAGAAAGAAACTATACATTTCCACCACAAAAAAACAACAAACACCAAAAAAAACAATAAAAGGGGAAGAAAGGAATAAAAGATATTTAACATCCAAATGAAAATCAATAAAATGACAGGAGTAAGATAGTACCTTTCTACAACAAACCTAAAAATAAATGTATTAACTTCTCTTAAGACATAGACTGACTGATTGGATTAAAAAGATGGACCCAAAAATAGACTCACCCCACCTGTGAAGACACACATAGACTGAAAGGATAGAAAAAGATATACCATGCAAATAGAAATGAAAAATGAGCTCCAGTAGCTATTCCCATATCAGATAAAATAGACTTTAAACCAAAAACCATCAAAAAAGATAAAGAAGGCCACTACATGATGATAAAAGTATCTATCCCACAAGAAGACTTAACAATCACAAGCATATATGCACCCAACACTGGAGCAGCCAGACATATAAAGCAAACACTATTAGACCTAAAGAAAGAGATAGACACTAATACTATAATAGTAGGGGACCTAAACACCCCACTCTCAACACTGGACAGATCATGTAGGCAAAAAATCAACAGAGAAACACGAGATCTAAACAACACTTTAGACCAACTGGACTTAGCAGACATCTACAGAACATTTCACCCAACAACCTCAGAATATTAATTCTTCTCATCAGCACATGGAACATTCTCCATATGAGTCCAAGAAGAAATTAAACAGGAAATCAAAAAATTTCTTGAAACTAATGAAAATTATGACACATCATACCAAAACCCTGGGGATGCTGCAAAATCTATACTGTAGGGACCTGTGCAGGCCTGACTAGCTTGTGGGGTGCTAAAGAGGGCCTTGAAAGGGGTCTCTCTTGTATGTCCTGCAAGCAAGTAGGAGATCTGAAACAATGGTGTCCTTACTAAGGGTCATGCACAGGTCAGTGTATGCGTGTGTTCTTGCTTGAGAAAACATCTTGAGATTAGATCTGGTACTTGCTATAAACGTCATGTTTCTCAGATGTTTGCCATAAACATTGTATTCCTTATATGTTTACAACCCATTGACGTGGGAGCAGAGAACAAAGAAATACCAAGGCCATCTGTATTGTTTCTGAAAAAACTTGTTTGTTGCATTCCTTCACGTAGACTGTAACCAGTAGGATATAAATAAGATTGTAACCTGAATAAACTTGCTAGTGAGCAGCATCCCTGCTCTTAGCCCCCTCGATCCCCGCTTTTCTCTGTCTTTATTTCCCAGCGGTCTTCTACTTTCAGGTTACCTTTGTTCTCGTCGAAGCCGGCCTCCGACACTATACTAAGGTGGAAATTTATCTCATTAAATGCTTACTCCAGAAGAGTGGAAAGATGACAAGTAAACAACCTAACACTTCACCTTAAAGAACTAGAAAAACAAGACCAATCCAAACCCAAAGTTAGTAGACAGAAAGAAATAATTAAGATCAGAACAGAACTAAATGAAATAGAAACCCAAAAAACAATAAAAAAGATTAATGAAACAAAAAGTTGATTTTTTGAAAAGATAAATAAAATTGACAAGCCATTAGTGAGGCTAACTAAAAAAAGAAGAGAGAAGATGCAAGTAAAAATCAGAAATGAAAAAGGTAATATTACAACTGATACCTCAGAAATACAAGGAATCATTAGAGACTACTATAAACAACTATATGCCTACAAATTTGAAAATCTGGAGGAAATGGGTAATTTTCTGGACACATACAAACTACCAAGACTGAGCTAAGAAGACATAGAAGATATGAACAGACCAATAACAATCAAAGAGATTGAAGCTGTAATTAGTAGTCTCCCAACAAAGACACCAGATGGCTTCACTGCAGAATTCTACCAAACTTTTAAAGAATTAATACAAATTCTCTACAAACTATCCCCCAAAATTGAAACAGATTACATTCTCCCAAACTCATTCTATGAAGCAAACATCACCCTGATAACAAAATCAGACAAAGATACAATAAAAAAATAAAACTACAGGTCAATATCTTTGATGAATATAAATGCAAAATACTTAATAAAATATTAGCTAAAAGAATATAGTAACATACGTAAAATTATACACCATGATCAAGTGAGATTCATCCCAGGGATGCAAACTTGGTTCAACATAAGCAAATTAATAAATGTGACACACCACATCAACAAAATCAAACACAAAAACCATATGATTATCTCTATAGACACTAAAAAAGCATTTGACAAAATTCAACATTCATTCATTCATGATAAAGACTCTATAAACTGGGTATAGAATGAAATTATCTCAACACAATTAAAGCCATATATGACAAACCCACTGCTAGTATCATCCTGAATGGGTGATATTAAGAACAGGAACAAGACAAGGATGCCCAGTCTCACCACTCCTATTCAACATAGTGTTGGAAGTACCAGCCAGAAAAATCAGGGAAGAGAAGGAAATAAAGGGCATCCAGATTAGAAAATATGAAGGCAAACTGTCCCTTTTTACAGATGATATGATCCTATATATAAAACAGCCTAGAGATTCTACAAAATAACCTCTTACAGTTGATAAGTGATTTCAGCAAAGTTTCAGGAGACAAAATCAACACACAAAAATCATTAGCATTTCTATATTCCAACAATGAACTAGCAGAAAAAGAAATCAAGAAAGCTAGCCCACCTGCAATAGTCACTAAAAAAATAAAATACCTAGAAATAAGGTTAACCAAGGATGTGAAAATCTCTGTGACGAACTACTAACCACTGTTGAGAGAAATTAAAGAGGGCACAAGAAGATGGAAAGATATCCCATGATCTTGGATTGGAAGAATTAACATTGTGAAAATGTCCATACTACCCAAAGTGATCTACAGATTCAACGCAATCTCCATCAAAATTCCAATGACATTCTTCTCAGTAACAGAAAAAACAATTCTAACTTTCATGTGGAATAACAAAAGACCACAAATAGCCAAAGCAATCCTGAGCAAAAAAATAAAGCCAGAGGCATAACATTACCTGACTTTAAACTATACTACAAAGCTATAGTAACCAAAACAGCATGGTACTGGCATAAAACCAGACACATGGACCAATAGAACAGAACAGAGAATTCAGAAATCAATCCATATACCTACAGCCATCTGATCTTTGACAAAGGCACCAAGACAACACGCTGGGGAAGATACTGCCTCTTCAGTAAATGGTGCTGAGAAAATTGGACAGTTATATGTAGGAGAATGAAACCAGACCCATATCGCTCTCCATATACCAAAACCAACCAAATGGATTAAAGAATTAAATATACAACCCAAAACAATAAAACTCCTTAAAGAAAACATAGGGGAAACACTTCAGGAAGTAGGATTGGGTACAGACTTTAAGAATACAACCCCAAAAGCACAGGCAGCCAAAGGAAAAATAAACAAATGGGATTATATCAAACTAAAAAGCTTCTTCACAGCAAAAGAAACAATTAACAGAGCAAAAAGACAACCAACAGAGTGGGAGAAAATATTTGCAAAATATACATCCGACAAAGGATTAATATCCAGAATATACAAGGAACTCAAACAACTTTACAGTAAAAATACAAGTAACCCAATTAAAAAAAGGACAAAGAAGCTGAATAGGCAGTTCTCAAAGGAAGATATATGAATAGCCAACAGACACATGAAAAAATGCTCAACATCACTCAGCATTTGGGAAATGCAAATCAAAACCACTTTGAGATATCATCTCATTCCAGTAAGGATAGCTAATATTCAAAAGTATGAAAATGATAAATGCTGATGAGGATGTGGAGAAAAAGGAACCCTACTACACTTTTGGTGGGACTGCAAAATGGTGCAGTCTTTATAGAAAATGGTATGGAGTTTCCTCAAACAATTACAGATAGATCTACGATATGACCCAGCTATGCCACTGCTGGGAATATACCCAGTGGAATGGAAATCATGATGTTGAAGGGAGACCTGCACTCTCGTGTTTATTGCAGCACTATTTACAAAGGCCAAGAGTTGGAACCAGCCTAAATGCTCATCATCGGATGCGTGGTTAAGGAAACTGTAGTATATCTACACAATGGAATACTACTCTGCTATAAAAAATAAAATACTACCATTTGCAGCAACATGGTGGACTTAGAGAAAATTATATTAAGTGAAATAAACCAGGCACAGAAAGAGAAATACCACATGTTCTCACTTATTTGTGGGAGCTAATACAAATAAATAAATAAATATACAAACAAATGGGAGGGGGTGGAAAAAAGACGACACAACAATCACAACAATTCCTTGAACTTGTTAAGACAAGTGAACAGATATGATATTGCGGGGGGTGGCAAAGAGCAGGGGGAAGGAGGAATTGGTAAAGGGACATGAAAATCAACTACACTGTATATTGATAAATTAAATATAAAAATAAAATCAGTTCCATTTGTACATACTACCAACAAAGAAAAAAAAAACCTTTTTATACAATTTCCACAAAAATATAGGCACCAAGGAATAAATATAACTAGAGATGTGCAAGACTGTTATAAAGCGAAGTTTAAAACTTTGTAGTAAAAGATCTTTAAAAACAGAAGTATACTAAACTGACAGAAAGAAAGGCTCTCTATCATAATGTCAATTTTTTGACAAACCAGCAAATTGGTCTATAGTGCCAATGAAATATTAATCAAAGTCCTAACAAAACTGTTGAAGGAGCTTGAACAATTCTACGTTTTTCATTGAACAAATTTTACATTTTACATTAAAAAAAAAAAAAGGAAAGACCTGAAGATAGTCAAGCCACTCCAAAAGAAGTATAGGTGGCAGGACTTGTCTTACCAGATATCAGGGCATTTTATTTTTTAAAAATATTGTACTTAAGGTGCACTAGAGTACTACCATAGGGATGGATAAATTAACCAATAGAACAGAAAAAGAAGATGAAAAAGAGTATCTCACATGTAAGGAATTTTGATCTATGACAGAAGCAGCATGACCGATCACTATAATCAATTTCCATATGGAAAGAAAAAATATATGAGCCATATTTCACATACTTCACACCACAAGGAAAAAAATCGATTCTGAATGGTTTTAAGACTTAAATGTGAAAGGCAACACCATAAATTTTTTAGAATAAAGATAAAATATCTTTCTGATCTCAGTATACAGAAGAATTTCTTCAAAAGATATAGAATAGCTCTAACCATAAAAGAAAAGTTAAATAAATTCAACCACATTAAAATTAAGAACTTACGTTCACCGAAGGACATAATGAAGAAGGAAAAAAGATAAGCCACAGATGGAAGAACACATTTGCAGCACTCATAAAGGACAAATAATTAGTATCTTAAAACAACTACAAATTAAACACAAAAAAATCCAACTGTTTAAAAAACACACAGAAATAAACAGGCATTTCCAAGAAAAGTAAGCACAAATGGTCCATAAATACATTTATTAACATGCCCAAATGAAAGTGACAGAATAAAAATTAAGAACCACAATGAGTTATCAGTTCACATTTTATTTTAAAAAATTAAGAAATCTGATAGTTTCCAGTGTTTGTTAGGATGAAGAGTCATGGGAACTCTTACACCTTCCTGCTCAGAGTGTATATTGTGCAACTACTTTTGAAAAACAAATTGGCATTATCTTATGAAGATGGACATGAATTTATATCCTATGACACAGCAATCCTAGGAACATTGCCAAGAACAATTCTGCATATATTCAACAAGGACCTTATACAGAATTCTTCACAACAGTCTTGTCCACAAAAGCAAAAAGCTGGAAACATAAATACCTACAGCTAGGAAAAAGTATAACAATGTGATAGAAACATTATATTTAGTAGAAAAGACACTTTGTAAAGATTATATTCAATATGATGCTTTTTCATATAATACTCAAAAAAAGCAACACTGAACAACATATTGTTTAGGAATCCATGTGTTTTTCACTTTAAAAAGAAAAAGCAAAGAAATAAAAAATACAACATTCAAGGAAGTGGCTACTACCCAAGGGATGGCAGAGAATGGGATGAAAAAGTGTACACAGGAAACTTCAATGGCATTGGTAAGTAGAGAGTGGATTCGTGAATGTTCACTTTATTATTATGCTTTATAATGTACATTTTTCATACATGTTTTTAAAGTTTTTAAAAAGTTTTTGAGGTGCTAAAATACCATCTTCTCACACCAGCTACCTGTAAATAAATACAACCAAATCCAGAAAATTTATAGAACAAAATAACCCTCATGAATGATCAGCCTTCACAAATGGGTCACTAATGTAAATTTGAGAGCTTCTTTCACCAGTGTAAATACTAGAGAAATATAAAAGAAATTCTGCACTTATTATAGACAATACATCAGTAAGTAGCCACTGTTTGAGGATATAAATATGTATATGTATATATATATATATATACACACACACACACACACACACACACACATATATATACATATATATATAGGCAAGTAAATCAAGGTTAAGAGGATTGAGTTCTTACAGAAAGTAAAGAAATTCCTTAATCTCTTGTGGAATAAGAAGGATTCCTTTTTTAGAATTAAAGTTGGCCTGATATTTGTAAGGCCAAGCCAGTTGCTGAAGCATTTGGTTTTAAACCATGCTTCAAACATTGTAGAAATGTAAGGAAGCCTGAAGCAATGGAAGTTCTTGCTTTGGGTTAAGACAAGTACCAATGCTCTCCAAATATTCTTAGTAATTAGTGGCTGGCATGGCTCCCTTCAAGTGTGTTGCTTGCCATCTGTGATGTCTTTTGTTAGCCAATCTCTAACTCCTTATTAAGAAAGATGACTATTCAACTAGATGATATTTTGAGATATGGATTGCTCAATCAAGCACCAGAGCTACAAATGGGGGCCAAATTTCTTGATCTTTGGCTTCTGTGGAGAGAGGGGCTGGGGAGGTGTGTGAGAGAGAAGATAGTCCTCCTGGTGGTGAACAAACACAACTGGGTCTTGTCTTTCATATATTTGACTTCTGGGGAAAAAATACATTTGTAGATGATATATGAGCCTCCTCAAAACTGCCTTCATATGCATATTTGCATACCTCACTTGAGTAATAAACAGTTAATCCTATCATGCTAGGGCACTGTCTGCTTAGAACCAGTCCCATTTTGGTAGTGACCATCTTTGTACAGCAATTTGTGCAATTAAGTGAATACTTCAGTGTATACTGTCCTTATTAGTTTATCATTTGAGTGGAAAATGTAAAAATGAAAGTGCACATACTAGTAATAGGATGCACAGTTCTCATAAAGTTAATATAATCAGTACAAACTTGGAAATCACTAGGTGTGCCGAAAATAGTGAATTTTTAGGCTCAGTTGGAAGCTCACTGGACTGAAGCCAGTTGCCTGTGTCTTCAACTGTAAAAGCAAATAAGAAAATGAAAGAATATGCATGAAATTCTGGCACTGTATAATGAAAAATAATGTCTACAAGGCAAAGTGAAATTAAAAATTTTACATATTTTAGCTCTTTTATAAAACAGTGGTTGTAATAGTACCTACCGTTACTACATGCCAGGTTTTAGGCTAAGTATTTGATTTACTTTCCAGGCTGAATCCTCAGTTTTCTGCTCTTCTTGACCTCTCTAATGCTGGAGCTCAGACAACAGCTATCTTTGCTTCTCTCTCTCCACCTGCTCCCTAAATGATTGTATTCATTCCTGAGGCTTTAAATGCCACCTACATTCCAATGATTTCCAAATGTCTATTATCAGTCCTGGTATCTTCACTGAGCTCCAAATCTTATATCCAACTGCATACTTGATATTTCCACACAGATGTTTAATGTCTAATAGACATCTCACACTTATGGCTAAAACAGAACTCATGATTTCTACACACTGTACTGTAGAGGTAGAGATAACCCCCAACCTTTTTGGGTAAACAATACCAGGTACTTAGGACCTTACGCCACCAGGTGCTTGAGACTTTCCGTTACCAGAAGATAAGGACTTTCCATTGCCAGGGGAAAGGGCCTTTCCAAAGAGCCCAAAGCTCACCCAGTTCCAGGAAGGGCCTAACTGCAAAAGGGGTGGGCTATTGGTCAATTCCCCAGTTCCTCGTCTGTGTACCACCCCACTGAAGGCCACCAACGAAATTAAAAGTCACCTCAGATGACCAATAAGCTGTGTACAACTCATCCTGTTGCCAAAGTCTGCCTACCAAACTGAATAAAAAGTGCTTGTGTTAAGAGCTCAGGGCCGCTTCTGTCCTGAAGACGGAGTGACCCCAGCATGCTGGAATTAAAAAAAACCTCTTGCTTGATTGCAACGGTCTCTGTCTCCTGGTCTTGCGAGATGAGCCTTCCCAACAAGTAAGATTCGCACTTTCGGGCCAGTCTCACAGTACCTGCAGTCCTCTCCCCCGCACCAAAAAAAAGTCTGTCTTCTCCATCTTCATAACTACCACCCACCCAGTTGTTGCTCAAGCCAAAATGTTGATTTATCACTGATATTCCTTCCCATCTTCTCAAGCCATTCAATCCATGAACAACCCTGTAGATCCCACATCCAAAATAGATACAAACTTACCCACTTCACTCCATCTCTACCATAACCACCTTGATCCAAGACACCATCCACTCTTGTCTTAGACTATTAGGGTAGGGTTTTAACCAATCTCCCTGCTTCTGCCCTTACTCTCCTCCAATCCAGAATAAAACTAGTATGACTACTAATCAAATTGTCATATGCAACTTTCATGCATGTTCAGGAACAAGGCAAAAAAATAGCAAGACTTGACCATAAAAGAGTAAAACCTGAGGTGCTGACGTTCACACAATCAAGGCAAGAAAGGTACAGGCTTCCCTGAGTATCCCCTTCTCTTTCCTCTCACAGTGTTACAGGTGCTTGACACCTTTTTGAGGTGTATTTTCATTTCTTCAGTTTACCTTTAGTTTTAATTTTAACAAAATTTCATCAAAATAAAAATGTGAGAGAAAATGGGGGACATTAAACAGGGATATATTCTAAATTTTCCTGAGCCCTCCATGCAGCCAGACAGCCATAACCACAGATGAACTGTCCTCAGAATGCCCAGTGATGCAAGTCAGAAAGGAGTTACCTACTCCCCAAGCTCCAAAAGGTAGAGCTTAGGTCAGAAATAGTACTAAGGCTTCTTCTCCAAACAGGATAGATTTCCTTAGCTGAAGAGCAAGAAAGTCATCTCAAATCACATCACACTGCCAGCAGAAACACCCAACCATCTCCCCACCCCATTGGTTCTGACAGATGTTGTGAATAAAAAAAGATCACAAATGACCAGCCATAGTTCTCCTGGTTAGTGATCATGAGCCATTACCAGCCCTGCTCAGTGGATGACAAGGGCCTCTGGTATCAGAGAGCTCACAAGGGTCTGTGGATCCCTTTCAAAATCAGAGTGGAAGGTGCTTGATGCCTGAGGAGATGGGGAGCCAAGATCATGAAGAGGTGACCTGTGACAGCATCATCAGAAATGAGAGGCAAGGAGGCTTGCCTGGGAAGAAGAGTGGCCCATGGTTAGCTATTGTCCAGCTCAACACTCTCTTTCCGAAGTAATTTACTTCCAGCCCTCCCCTGCCAAGCATCCAGCTTTCCCTCGCCTCCTATCTATCCAGGCCTGTTGCCTGGCTATTCTATAAGAGAGAATCTGAACAAGCTGCTTTACACTGATAACTAGATGCTACTGCCATCCAGAGACAACCCATTCAACTGAAGGAAAGGATCCCTGAGGCCTGAAATCACATTTCCTAACCCCACCCAAACCCACATTACCCACCCCCAAGTTCACATTGTAAAATAGGAAACATCAAAATTCACATCCACAGACCAAGTCACAATACACTATAATAATTACATTAACTGAACACCCAGGATAGAAATTGATCCTAATTACCAGATGCCTTAATGGAGTTTCCTGCATAGATGAAGGCTTTTTACCTTCAGGTAAAACTTACTAGGGCTGGCGGAGCCAAATCCTGATAACAAAGGTGCAAACATCAAATACTCTTTCATGCCTGTAGCCTAATTACAAAGGTTTATTCTCCAAATTAAATGCCATCTGAAGTCATAAAAGGAGCAGTTAACCTAAAATGTAAAATACCCAGGTCTCCTCTGAGACTTACTGATCTGGCATTCTGTTAAATGGTAACCTAATCACCGATTCTCTCCAGCTAAGGCCTGACATAGGATCCTAAACTCTTAAAGACGCCCAGCTACAATGCCCAGCACATTCTCATTTAACAAGGAAAGGACTTTCCCAGTTTTGCTTACACTCACTAATGTTTAGGAAAACTGTCCTTTCCTGACAGATGGCTGCTTTGAAAAGCAGTAACTACATGTTAACAAGACTTTTCTGGAAAATTCTACAAGGACAGGAATTCTAGATGAGTCAACAGCCTGAATATGATGCTTAAGGACATGGAGCAGGAACTGTTGAGGGAACATATATGTGAAAAGACAGACATAAAAAAGGGGACCAAGGCCTGAGTTTTATGAGACACCCACTATGTGGAAGCCCAAAGAGGTGCTTTATTTTTTGCCGATGACATCCACCTGAACTTTTCTGTGTCATTTCATGTGACTTGACAAACAAGGGAAACTGACATGAGTATGAAACTCGTGCTCCTTGCAGTGCCATGAGTAGTGAAGTCCTTTGTCTCTAATCCAGGCATCTTGTGTCTTATGCCATTATCCATGGAACAGGCTAACTTATTGGCTTGCAAGTGATATAAAAATCTCAGACTCTTTCCAGTTCTTGACAAATGGCCAGTAAATGGGTAAGAATTATATGGTCTATAACACCTACCCTTCCTTC
Organism: Cynocephalus volans; assembly: GCF_027409185.1. Lineage (NCBI taxonomy): Eukaryota > Metazoa > Chordata > Mammalia > Dermoptera > Cynocephalidae > Cynocephalus > Cynocephalus volans. The sequence goes on along the minus strand of NC_084460.1, from coordinate 84,733,707 downwards.
AACCAAAATGTTTTGTGTGTGATTCTTCATGTAAATGTCCCAGTTTTACTGTGTGACTCCTAAACACGCATAATCAGGATTTTTTTGTTTTGTTTTAACTAAAGGCTTCACTGAGGCGGCTTCTGCATATTACTCTCACTTCTGAAGGCTCTCTTCCATGTGCTCTTCCAGTTCATCTCAGACCAGGCACTTGGAGAACTCATGACCTGGGATGGTGGCCTCACTCTTCTTCTCTTTGTAAACACCATCTGTATTATGTGGTACAAGAAAAGGTTGTTTATTAAGCAGTTGATAAAGGATATATTGTTTTAATTATTTTTTTAAAAGACAAACATAAACATAAAAGTATAAAAGATTATCATCAAAATTTTAATAGTAGTTATCTCTGGATGGTAGGATTATGGATGATCTTTTTGTTATTGTTGTTAATCTATATGATCCGTTTTTCTAATATGAATATGAGTTACACTGTGTAATGTTTTAAAATAAAATATTACTTGAAACTACAGTTTCTCACCTGGCAAGATAATATCGACTCCTGGCCTCCCACAGCCTTTATGCTCCAAAACCAACATATAAATAATCCTACCAGCAGCCTCACCCCATCCCCGCCTCTATTCTGTCCCCTCTCCCCCTTACTGTGGGTGGAGAGAAAGCAACCTGCAAATAACTAAGTAGTATTTGATGATTCAAATTAGCTTAGCCAATTTAACCTTCACAGGACTCTTGTTAAAATGTGCACAAAGAGTTTTATCAATCCTGAACACAAATACAAGATCCAGTTTAAAACATCTTGTGTTCCAGCTGAAGCCAAAGCAATGACAACCCCTGTAAATTCCCTAAGGTAAGACCAGAAATGCACTGAGTGATATATAATAGCTATCTCCCAAGAAAAGAATAAGAAGCCATTTACGAAATCTTACCATGTAGGAAGACTAATGTGTCTATTAAAAGCAAAAAATGTGAACTCCAAGTCCTCTCTTCAGGGACTGATTTAAATGCAGTTTTGCTAAATTAGTTGTAGAAGAAATCAGAAGGAGAAGGCTAACAGTAAAGTTATATAAAACAGCACATCCTTGGTAGAGATCATTTACATGGCACAATTCCAATACAAAGCAGATAAGTAAATAGGTTGAACAATAATTTTAAGGTGTTACTGTATACAGAAAGAATGTCTTTTTCATTAAATCCACATCATATTGGAGAGAAATCATTTTCAATATTCATTTTATTGTTAATCAGAATAACCCATTTTAAGAAAGTCAAATATTCATAAAAATTAACTGTACCTTATAAGTAGAATGTTTTTCTAAATTAAATTTGAACTTAACCCTGGAAAGCCAGTACTAAAGGCCAATATGACATGAAGGGCTGTCAGTAAGTGACTTCTAATTCCATCAAACTCTAGAAAACACAACATTAGCATGTTCTGTTCCCTAGTCTATTCTCTCTTATTTTCCCAATGTTTAGGGCTCTATCATGCTTTTAGTATGTGTCAATCACTTAGCCACTTTGGATTAAACTCAAACTCATTTGTGTGTGCTACACAAACATGAGAGTCTATTAGAAGCATGAAGAAACGTGCTTATAATATCCTTTAGAAGCCAGGAAGTCTTTCCCTTAGAAATGCCTTCATGTGTTCGGCTGCACCTGTTCCCATCCCCACCCTCTGCTCACCAAACGTCTCCCCTCCACCCCCACCCCACACACTTTTGATTTTAAAACATAACTAAGCAAGGAAGATGTTTAACTGTATGAAAATATTCTTTATTGACCAGGGATGATATAATTCTCCTCTATATGGCAAAACAAAGACATCTGCTAATCCATCTCCTCTCTTTGGCTTTTACAATAAGAAAACTCAGATTTTTTTTTTTTTTTTTCCTGTAGATAACAGCAAAAAACACACACTCAAAGGCATAAAAGGATAAGAAAAACAGCCACAAAATAAGCAGATGCAGCAGCAGGGTGGTAAGGTACCCTGGGTACTGTGCTCAAGGCAGCTTTGCAAGACATCAGGCTTCATTAGAGCAGATGTTTCTCAGCCACCAGAGAGGTTTGGGTACCACGCATGCCTGCCTGCTCAGTGAAGAAAACATTATTGTATGGAAGAGTTAGTATACACTGTTCAACTCTCTTGTTCTCTCTCTTCGCAGAGCTCTGGAAAATTAAAAACAAAGGCAAAGAGAGTGAAGCAAGTAAGGGAGAAAACGGTCCATTCTGAACTGACTGTCATTCAAAAACACGTTGTCCGCTCTGGCTTTGTGGGGGAAATCACAAAAACATGGCCAGCCAATATGCTTTTGGGAGCAGGGAGAAGAATATTACCTGGTAACAGCCTGGACACTACAAGGAAGAGAAAGCCCATCACGTCACTTGAATAGGCTACAAACAATAAGTCATTTTTCATTCGTTCAGCTAACAAACATTTATTAAAAGCCTACTATGTGCTGTTACTGATCTAGGTCCTGAGGATACAGCCTTGAATAAGGTGAAGAAGGTCCCTGTCCTCGTGAAGCTTACATTCTAATAGAAGAGACATATAACAAAGCTTGGAATAAATGCATTTAGGTAGTGTAAATACTGGGAAATCTAATTAGGCAAGATGAAAGAATGGAGAGAGTTCAAGGGTGGATGTGCAGGGGTGGGAGGAAGGACACTGGTGGCTATTTTCAATAGGGCAGTCAGGATAGAACTGAAAGGGACTTTAGTCAGAAAACAACCATATTTGGGGTAACTAAGACCAAGCAGAAAGTTTCAGTTAGCCATTAACTCGGGAACTGATAATCATCAATTCCTTGAGGTTAGCAGAGGAATTGAGAAACTGATCATATGGCTGGAACTCCCCAGAGATGAAATCACCCCCTTATGTTGATTTACTTTAGAGGTTGTGCATCTACAATTAAGGACTGATACTAAGTTTTCTAGGTTTTTTTTGTACCTCCCTCACCAGCTGCAAACAGAGGGAATATGAGCGGCAAGACAACCTAGCTGATTATAAACTCTCCCTCCTACTTAAGGGAAAACTGCCTCCACTTTAATTAGAGGTCCAAGTCAGATATTGCTATGCTTCGATGAGGTTTGACTGAGGTTAATTTCTTTGAGGTCTCCCTAGGAGATAAGGACTCCAACCCTGACCAGCTGCAGACTTCATGATGCCAAAGCACCCAATCCATCATGGGACCCTGTCATCTGACTCAGACCCTCTGCTGATCCCAGTCTCACCCTTTTTTTGTAGAACAAAGACCCTTGCCTCATCTTCTCGCCTCTTTCCCTTTATAAATCCCAGACAAGGCATCAGAAGTTGGGATAATTTTAGCCTGGTCATCCCCCAGATGCTGGTTATCTGAGGAAACCTTCCAATCCTTGCACCAACTTTTGGACTTTGAAGTCACTTGTTTAGTGTGAGAGGGCAAGCTGAGCCTGGACTGCCATTAGCAGAACTACATAAATCAACCAGGATTCCAGCAAGGTCAGCCTTAAGCTGCCTGCTAAATGTGACTTTAGGTATGCTGCTTGTAAAGGGTGTATTCATTTATTCGCTTAAACAAGTATGAACCGGACACAAATACTGTGTACTGAACACTGTGCTGGGCTTTAGGGATGTAGGGTAAGCAAAAGTAGCATGTCTGCCCACGGAGGCTTACATCTGTGAGGGGAGCAGGCAATGATCAAATAAATAGCCAAAGAAATAGAAGACTACAACTGATGACCTTTGCAAAAAGCATAATGAAGGAAACTGCACTTATTTGAATTGAAATAGGTAAGCACTAAAGATGTCAGGAGTCATCCATGCTCAAATGCTTTCTGGCTTCCTTAATCAACTGAGATCAGGTGGGAAGGGGGAGAATAGGGAACAGAAAAAAATGTGGAAGTGGGAAGGGCAAGGATCTAGATGGGCTCCAAGCCTCAGGTTACCGAATGTCTGGAAAGGTAAGAAGGCATCATGAGGACTGAGAGGGTCACAGAAAGGGGAGGTAGGCGTGTAAATGAATCCAAAGGCTCTTGACACTGGGAGGTGCCTTAGAGTAAATTCAGAAAAGCCCAAGCCTGTTTCTTCGGTTAGGCAAATGAAGCCTCACCAAGGCAAAACCTCAGCATACCTTAAGACAGGTTAAGTGGCTTGCTCAAGGTCTCAGAAATAGATAATGCGAAATCCACAAATAGAAAGAATCTCAGTCTACTTGTTGATGAAGTGTTTATATTAAAACTTATATTTAATTCCAGGAGGGAGGGGAGGTATGTGCTTTTCCAGAATTTCATTAAAAATAAGAAAATAAAGAAGGAATTAGGACCTAACATCTGCTACCAGGCTCAAAATATCACAAATATAAAAAATATCCATAAGCCCTCTTTAAAATACATCAGGATTTCATTTAAGAACAAAATCAACTTCCAGACATGGTAGACATGAAATCCTCCTGTTAGGAGAGGGATTTGCTAGGGCTATTAATTCTAAGCACGGTTGTTTTCTGCCTAACTTTCATTGGTGTGTATTTTCATTTTTCTTGCTTGTCCTTTTTTGGGCACTGAGCCCAGCTCTCAGAGACTCCTGGGTACAGGCATTTGGAGAGAAGCTGTTGTCAGACCTGCGTGCTGGTGCCATCCTAGAGCAGAAAAAAATGAAGATAAACTACCATTTATTTCTAAGTGTAAACCTTTTAGTTACTTAGAATGGTGATGCTCTAAATGGCTGGAAAGTTCTAAGTGGTGACTTATCTTCATTCCCCTGACACAGAGTGATGTCAGTGCAGACTGTTTGGGGTGGGGAGGAGTCCCGGCTAAAGGCAGTATTCCTCAGCACAAACTGAGGCAGAGCAGAAGGATAAACAGGATAGATGTTTTGGAATCACTGCTGCACTCACCCACCCCCAAATGATAAAGGGAGGTACTTTATCCATATCTCTTTGATAATCCTTTTAATTGGAAGATAAAGAAACTTGACAGTCAATGAGGATTGGGTGGTTTGTTGTTTCTTTCTGAAATTTCACTGGTCAGTTGCCCAAGCTCAGCTTCACTGGCCTGATGCTTTTAGATAAGAATAGCATTGAACTCTGACTTCACCAGAGTTTCTTAAAAGAAAAAAAGAGACAGAGAAAGAAATCCTCCAGTGTGTTTTGCCCTGCTTGCTGGAACCATGTGCTATCACAGTGCCCTGGTGTTAGGAAAATAGAATAGTTTGGTCAGGGCCCTCGCCTCGGGTCCAGAGGGGGGGTGGTGTGTGTGTGTGTGTGTGTGTGTGTGTGTGTGTGTGTGTGTGTGTGTGTGTGTGTGTGTGTGTGTGTGTGTGTGTGTGTGTGTGTGTGTGTAGTTAGTGCGCATGTACACCAATCTATCTTTTGTGTGTGTGTGTGTGTGTGTGTGTGTAGTTAGTGCGCATGTACACCAATCTATCTTTTGTGTGTGTGTGTGTGTGTGTGTGTGTGTGTGTGTGTGTAGTTAGTGCGCATGTACACCAATCTATCTTTTTAGTTTTGTTACTATTCTTGTGTTCTTGAGAGAGAAAAGAGAAGACAAGAGTTGAGATTTAGTGAAGCAGCAGGTGGGTGGATGTCTGCCTCGGGTGTCCGCCCTGCGCAGCCATGCTTTCCAACCTATGGCTCCAAGGACCTTTTGGCCAGTTACCTAGCTCATAGACCTGCATGAAGGGGTCTGGTGACCCAGCCTGGCATGTGAAGGGTTTGTGACCCAGTCTGTGAATGGGCTTGAGGGGTCTGGGAGCTCTAGACCCAGCCCTAGCTCGACAATCGGCCCAGTCGGTGCAGGACTACCAGCAGGTAAAGGAGCCCGACAACTGGCATGGTCGTGTAGCATGGCAATTGGCATCACGAACAGGATAAGAGTGCTACAATTGGTGATGTGAGCAGGATTCCAGGCCTTAGCTCCTGTGCCACATGTGGTCTCAGCCAGGTGCACGGGGTCACAGTCCCACAGGAGATCTCTCTAGATACCCACATGACGAGGGCAAGCAAAGCCCCCCACAGCTCTCAGCATTAGCCTCCCTGACCTAACACTCCACTCCCTGCCTACAAAAATCAGGAAAGAGGAAAACTGAGACACATAATGTGTTCCACTGACTTCATTTCCCTCTTCTTTCCCAAATCTCCCAGAGTAGAAAAGAGTCACGCTTTTCTCTTACTCCCCTTTCTCTATAGAGATGTTCCTTTTACCTGAAAGATATGGAAGGAAGCCCTGTGGCTTTGCTGTCATAGACAGTAGTATCATGCCAGGTCCTTCCTACATTGAAGGAGGGAAATGATACTATTTGCAAAATCCTCCCTCTAGGCAATAGCCTGGGTTTGGAGGCTATCGCCTTGCTACATGATCCTACTTTGCACGACTGAAACTGATTAAGCTTTTCTCCCACGCAAATGGGCTTCTCAGACAAACTGGAGACACTCATGGACCAGGAGAAAAAGAAAAGCACAGCAATAATTTTCTAAATGTTACCCCTTTGACTTGCAAATGCTACCAGGGTGATGGACATTTACATTGTTTCTCTCTTGCTACTACAGATAATGCTGCAATGATGGACAGGCCTGTTTGCCTGCATGTGTTTGTCAATAAGATAAAATCCTAGGAAAGAAATTGCTCAAATTTTTATATTTATGGATAACGTTTGCAAAACTTAAAACCCAAAATGGAAGGTTGGAGAAAGGCAAGTAAGAAGTGAGACTGTTTGAAACTGTGCCGGAGAACAGAACTTAGAAACGTTACCAAAACAATTCACCCAGACTCCACTCACGTTTCACATGCCAAAGGTAAAAGCACATGAGGTAGCTGCTTTTTCATTTCAACAGGTTAGGTTTCTCATTCGATGTCCCATTCAGTTCATTGTTCCAGGCTACTCTGGATCATGTGCACTGGCCCTTCAGATTTTCCTTCTTTAAGATGACTGAAAAAATGACTAATGGGATGCAATGGTTTTAGACTCTAGGTCACTGGTCTTCATGTCAACCAGGCCCATGGCAGTGTTTCCCACAGAAAATAAACAAACTAGACAATTACCGTGGTGACTTACTCTCTCTAGTTCATTTCCTTCCCAAGCTCTTTCTGTTTTGTTTCTGCATTCGCCCACAACAAATTGCAAATGCTGAATGAAAATTTCCACTGTGTTGTAATTGTTGTAGGGTGTTTCCCCTGGTATGGTAGTTTTAGGTTTCTCACATTAGCCTCTCCTCTTCACTCGCACTCCCTGATGTCTTTTCTTCATTCACCCCTGCCCCCCCACTTTCCTTCCTCTCCCATGTCTAGATCTGTCCACTGTAATCCATCCTGTCATACGTACATTTGTCTCTCTCCTCTCATAAGCACAATTTCTTAAATACCTGAATTGCAACCCCCCTTACATTCTTCTAACCTTTATCCATCACTTCTCCCATCTACTAATTTAAAAAGAAATGGTCGTTTTACCTACCATCACTATTTACCGATTGCATTTCTGCTGTGTATATTCTTAATAAAATTTTCTGCAAGATTACAGTTGGGGAAGGAGAGGAACAAAAAAGCAAGAGAGACCCACCTTAGCCTTATTTTAAAAATTAAACCAGAAAAATACTGCATTCAACCTTTTTGTTGCACATCCTTTAATACATCTGCATTGCTCTACTCCTTTAATTAAAAATAAGGGTCGAATCAAAATATTTTTAGAAATTGTGAGATGACCGTTAGCTACAGAGGATATCGCTGCTGATGTACAAATAATACAATTATCTCATGGCAAGGACATTAACCCCCTGAACCAGATGGCCTTGCAATTGAATTTCTCAAGAAACTCAGAAACTTATTACAGGAACCACCCTGCACTCCCAGATAGACACTATACTTTTTTTTAACCAGAGCATAATATCTCAGAAATGTCTTAAGTGATTGAGTTTTATGCAAATCAAATCACCATAGACTAAGGCCTCTGCATCCCCATTTCCTAAGATAACAAGGTAAAACCTCCTAGAATAGAAAGAGAGATCAGTTTGATCTCTGCAAGGCATGGTCTACCATGTCCTGAGCATTGCCTGAATCCAAGAACATAGAATGTGAGGGAGTGGGTCCCTGGTACAGAGGGTCGCTGGTGTGGGAGTACTCAGGAAGAAAAAAGTAGAGAAGAAAAAAAGAAGACACAGTGAAGGGGAAAAAAATCTTTCCAAGACCAGGGGACTAGAACTAGATCGACTTCAGGTAAAGCAGCTCTAGCTTCTCTCTTTACAACCTCTTCGTAGCATCTCCCCCATCTCAAAGGGAGCCCCATTCCAATGCAGTCTCCCAGTCTTACGAGGTTGTGTGTATGTATGTACATGTTGTGTTTTTACATGAAATTTCCCTCTCTGGCTTGCTGGCCACCCTTGTGCTGAAGGTTAGCCTTAAAAGAGACAGAAGGGCCATAGGTTGATCCCATGGTATTGGCAGCCAGAAATGAAGACCCCACAATTAACTATCGCAGCATTCAACCCCACACTCACATTTAGCCTTGGAGTGTCATTCATAGCAGCAGAAGGAGAATATTCAACCCAGAAAGTGCTTGGCTTTCAAGTTTGGGGCTTAGTATTTATATAGCTTGAGTGCAGTGAAGAATTTTTATCTACACTATGCCTTTTCAGATTTCTTGCTGATTCTTGCAATGTTTAGCTTTCACTTAAGCCATGACTAAGTCATTCCAGGACTAGCTGGCTTCCTTACCTGGCAGTAGCAGTGGCTCTGACAGGAACTTTCTGCAGAGTAGGGGTTTGCAAATCTACAGCGATGACATATCATCTCAACCTAAGCTAGGTAACGCTGTCCTAATGCCTCTTTAGCCTCCTGAAATGGGATTTGAGAGAGGCCATGCAGCTTTTCTCACAGATGGTCAACAGGACACCCAACCACATGGAAACCCTCGAGACTAGAAGCTGCTTGAAAGCTGAGATTGTGTTTGTTTTTCTGCCACCATCTGGCTAACATGTATGAAGTCCTCAATATCTGTTTAGAATGAAAAAATTATTTAGCAAAAACAGAACATTTCAGATGTTTCCATGAAAACTGGAACAATCTGCTTCCCATTGCTTCTCATGCCTATCTCCTATCAGCACCTACCTACTATGAAGACAAATCATATAAAGATGAGGGATAATATTTTAATAATAATTTTAGCATATTATTATGTGTTATTACATTGAATAGTATTAGTTCATTAAAATTAAATTCATACACACAAAGCGATATGCATTTTCAAGAGGACATACAAAAGAGAATTTACACATTAAACAAGCTGAAATGCATTGTCTATAAGTAAGGAAGAGAGAGTGGGAGGAGAGCAGGGGGATAAAAAGAAATTGTAATCAAGTTATTAGTAAATAAATAATTAGTACTTAAATAGCAATTAAATTAAACACTGAATGGAAGTTTGAATGAAAAAAATCCTTGGACCAGACAATGGAACAGAGTCTTGTGGGAAGCAAGACAGATGGCCAATGATGAGTGTTCCAAGGAGGAGCCCCGCACTGTGCCCACCCCCAGGCAGAGCCCACATGCCTGTGGACAGGGGAAGAAATAATGGGCAAAGCAACAGCCTTCCCAGGTACAGCTCAGGGTGCAGACAGGCCTTGGAGAGAAGCTCCCCTGCCTTGCAGGGCTAGTGAGCAGTTTCATAGCAAAGTCTACAGAGAGCCTGCCACAGGTTCACAGCCTCTGAGCAAGACCTGTGAACCTATGATTTTCGCCCCTTATGAACAAGAGCCAGAAAGACATGGCACCAAAGCCCAGCAGACCTGAGTGGCCTTGTGGTGAGAACATGAAGGATACTGCAGCAAATGCCAAAGGAAGCTAATTACCAGGGGAAAGCTGGGAGCTCAGACGTCTTCACAGACACTAGTAGAGAGAGATGATGACATATGGGGAACAGATGTTTTGCTCAGCAGACGCCAGGCTGGACAAATGAAACCCGTAGACCTGGTGCTTCTCCACAACCCATCTCCTATTCCCCCTAGATACCTGATTCTGCAAAGCGTCTGGGAATTTAGAAGCAGCCTTCCTGAGAAAGATTGTGGTGGAAGAAAACAATGAATCAGCTGAGAAAACAAAGGAATAAGTGTATCCCAGATTGACTGAGCTTTTCCAATCAGGCAATATGGGACAATGAACTAGAAATGAAGTAATTCAACTGATGCCTTGAGAATTCATGCCTTCTACAATAATAACCAAAATTCTCTCATGAATTTCATGGGTCAACTTCTTCATGCAAGATGCCTTTGGAGGCTATCACAAGTGATTTTTTTCAGATCAGTAGTGGCTGCTGAAAACTTTAAAGAAAAGCAAACTTGTGTACTGAGAGAGATGAGAGAGAGGAGAGGAGCTGATTGATGGAAAGGGCACACAATTTGTAGTTAGCAGGCTTGGGTTGGATCCTGGCACTTGCCCAGTGACCTTGGGCAAGTCACTTAAACTCTTCTTGCCTCCGTGTCCTCATTTATAAAGTGGAAATAATGATGATAACAATGCCTATTTCACAGGGCTTCTCTGAGGATAAAATGGGATAATGTATGCGAAAGTGCTTTGTAAACTATAAAAAACACATAACTGTTAGTCATCATCATTTTTATCATCATCTATGAATAATAAGCAGCCTTATAGAATGCATGTGTATAGATTCTGAACATCTAATATATTCATAGGAAAGCACTTGTGCGCTGGAAGAATCTGACTTATCTGCTCTGTTTTGGTCTCCTTGGAAGAATGATACCATCTAAAATCAATTGTTAAGTGGATGAGCAAAATCAATGTTCAATGACTAAAATAAATTAAAGATAAGATTGAAAACTTAAGTGTAACTTTAGAATCCTGGAGTTACATGTATTGTCTTCTTTATGATCAACAGCTCTTGCCCCTCTTAAAAAAAATGAAATATTTACTCTACCAAAATCTTTCTACAATATTAAAAGTCATTTTATACTAACCTCTTGCTGAAATTCTAAATATCACATGTGAATAATATTTCACATTTGATCAAACTTTAAAAAATATAGCAATGACAAAGTAAGTTGAAAATTATTTTATTTTATTCTATATTATCAAAACATTATACAAGTATAAAAATGGACTTTGAAAGTGAAAGTGCAGTGATTTTTTTGAAGGAAGGAAATTCAATCAGAATTTGATAGAGAGGTAAACCAGTTGACTTTTTGAGGGAATAAAATTCATATATTTTATTTTTAAATATATGATCTGGCCAGAACAATACTACATCATGCCTACAAGACATGCAGAAAGAGATGTTCAATCCCACCCTCAGAACAGGGACTTGAGTCATCAGCACACCAGAATTTGTCCATACCCTGGGAAGGATGAGAAATCCATCCAGGGGAGGCCTTCAGGGAAACTTCTTTATTGGATAGAGGTGAATGTTTTACACTTAATGCAGCAAAGTTCTTTTCTCTGCGTCCTCCCAACTTTTTGATGTCCCCTATTACACTGTTTTCTTATTATCTGTTTATCTGTCTCCTCTTCCCCATCTTGATTATGAGAACCCATAGGGCAAAGCCCCCTTTCTCCTACCTCTGTGCTTGAATGAATGTCGGGAATTTCCGTGTAAATGCATGCTTTTAAGCTGTGAAAGATGCTCAAAGATGCTTGAAAATGTTCCTGAGTAGCTTCAAACATTCCCTCACAATCTTGTGCATGGGTTAATTTTTTCTCAACTTAAGCCTTTCTTCACAGTTTAAGCAAAGATGGAAGTTCACATAGACCCCTTAAGGGAATTCTATGGTCCGCCTGTAGAGCCTGAACTGTTTCAGAGCTTGGAAGGAAACTCCTGCACCAGGAAAGCCTCCCTGCTGGCAAAAAGACTTGCTTTATAGTCCCTGTACTCCCAAATATTTCACCTTTAAAAATGTAACTACAAGTTAGCGGGCTATACACATGGCAAATACATAATAAATACTTAGAATCAACCAACTGTTGGATTGTTAATCTTCTTCTAGTCCCCTCTACTAATTTAGTGCTTGGCACATAGTTGGCTCTCAATGAATAACTTTAGAATTAATTAATTGTATTAGTTAACCAATTCAGTGCTTAATAACTATTTGCTAAATGAATGGCCTTTAAAACTGACACCACCCACATTATCATCACCACCGTGACCACTCACTTGGCATCTGGAACATGTTTCCATCTGTCCTCTGGACATGTCAGCTCATGATCTGCAGGCAGACAGAAAGGAGCAAATTAGAGAGGAGTGAAAACAGGTGATAGAATGAGGAGGACTGAGTTGGCTCCCCAGGCTCACAAATTTCAAGTTGCTATGAATAAGTCCGTACCTTTTCATTCCTCAGAAAACCACATAGACAGCATTTAAGATTTTCCTCTTAAAAAAACAAAAAGTATGTAAATGAAGAGACAAAAATGCAGAGTGATTATTCAGTAGAACAGTAGAATTAAGTGTGTTTTTATTTATCTTTTTACGGTATTTAGTACACTTAAGTTTTGTTTGTTTTTTAATTGGTCCTCAGGAGCTTGCACATCACCATCACCTGTTCTTACAAGGCTTCTGTCTTGTCTGCTTGTTTTTTCCATTTCTCTCCATTTCTTCCCCATGGTACAGTGTTATAAACTGTGTATTGTTGCTCTGATATATGTATTTTTAATTACAGAAATTCTATAGCAATATTTCTTTCATCTCACTTTTACTTTTTTCATCCAGGACTGTATGAAGACCTATCTACAAATATAATGTTACGTGTAAATCTTGTGCATTGCTTTCTAACAGCTTCATAGTGCTCCACATTTGCCCCTTTTATAATTTTTTTAAGAAATACTTTGAAAAGACTTTTAAAAGTTTTCTTTTTAAAGTGAATTTGTGGCAAAACAAGCAAGAATAGATAACAATTGAAAACCATTATAGTAGACAGTTCTTTAAGTTTTGCTCTGTATTATGAATCACTATTCCATAGAAGGAATTAGAGACCTGTTGATAGTTGTTTTATTTTGACAAATTGGAGGGGGGTGGGCGGGGGTTGTGCTCTACTTTTATACAGATCTTACAGAAACCTGGTCATTGGTATCAAGATATCAGATGTTCCTCCTAGGCCAATTCACAAATTTTAAACATAAAACCTTGGTGGTAAAAGATAAGAGCAAACATCACGTGGGCCAATTTGGTTAAGCACAGTCCAACTAATGTTTTGACTGAACTAACCATCTGAAGGATTGTCCTATTATTTGTAATGCTATGTTTATAACAGGTGAATTGTTAAAGTACAATATTTTCACTGGTCTGCTGGTCACACAACATTATGTCCTTATGGAAATACCAGGCCTACCATTCTCTTAGATTGAAAGCTCGATTTAGTTAAGCTAGAGAAGGGATTTCTTCCTCCCCACTGAATTGACTATATACTCTCCTTGTCTCAGCAGAGCCTGATCCTAGGCTGAAATGCCCTCTTTGGGATACAGGCCCAAGATGTTATGTCAGAGTAAATCAGACTCACGAGTAGTTCAGGATCATGAAGCAAAAGAAGAGAAGCACTAAGGATCAAAGCAGATCACAAAACTGTGATCAGAGACACCAGAGAGTGAAATCCATCTTGAAGAAAGCACAGCAGTGTAGCTCTAACCAGGCTTCACGCTGGCATCCCAGTCTCTCTCTGCCCTTTCTTCCTCCCATCTCTCCCCCATGACCATGTGTAATTGTTTATATGAGAGGTTTACAATATGTGAGCTTTTGAACGTTTTGTATCTAAAAATTTTATTAATCAGTTTTTCCAATTACTTATGTGTTTATATGCTTAGGCTTTTACTTTTGCTTTCTTCTTTTACTTTTCTTTTCTTTTTTTTTTTTTTTTGGCAATAAAGAATTAATTTTGCTTTTTTCACAATTTTTATACCTACTTTTTCTTTCTTTTTTTGAATGATTTTTAACTATGACCATTTAGAAGTTAGAATTTGACAAAATTACAGCTGGATAGGAAAAGTAAGTTTTAGTAGTCTACAGAAGTGCCAGCATTTATAATTAACAATAATTTATTGTATGTTCTCAAATGGCTAGAAGAGAAGAGCTTAAATGTTCTTATCACAAATGACAAATTTTTGTGATGATGAATTTGCTAACTACCCTGATTTGATTACTACACATTACATACATGTATTGAAATATAACTCTGTAACACATAAATGTGTACAATCAATATGTTTCAATTAAAAAATAAATTTCGAAAAGAGAAAAAAAAGAAACCATTATAAACATAAAAAAAAATCCCAATGTGAAGGTTTATTTTATTAACAATGAAGTTAAAAATATTTAGGCAGAAAATCCCAAACCACAGTTTCTACCTTCAACCAGCACATAAAATTATCAACGAAGAATTTGCCTTAAAAGAACTAACAGTTCAGGTCACCTACATCTAATACGTAAGAAGGATTAACATTTGTTGGACATTGACAATACGCCAGACACTTTTCTAAGGTCTCCATGTGCATTCACTTAATCCTCATAAACCACTATGAGATAGGTTCTCTTATTATCTTATTTTATAGATGAAGCACCAAGATCACCCACCTCATTCAATGGTGGAACTGGGATTTGACCAGAGCCCAACTTCTTAACCAGTACACTTAAGCTGCTCAGAATGTAAAGGATTCTGCCACAGAAACCGTGGAGTTTCTATTCCCAGTGAAATCTCCTCAAAGTCAAGGTGAGCTTTGCTTCCCATCTGCAAGAACTAGTGACTTTCATTACAGAAAACAATAAAGAGTCTTGCACCAAATATAAAATAATAAAATACATAATGAACTGTGCATGTGACAATGTACCTCGCATGGACAAAAATGACAGGTATGGATATTATAGCAAAATGAAAGTTTATAATGGAAAACCTTTTTTTTTTTTTTTTTGACTGTTAAGGGGATCGCAACCCTCGGCACAGTGTGGTCCACACCACGCTCAGCCAGTGAGTGCACCAGCCATCCCTATATAGGATCCGAATCTGTGGCCTCAGCACTCCCAGCGTCACACTCTCCCAAGTGAGCCACGGGGCCGGCCCCATAATACAAATCCTGAAGGGGTTCAGACTATTTGGCACTAAGAAGAAGCAACATTAATTCTATTTATGCAAGTTCTTTCATGGTTCTTAAAACAGGTCAAATAAAGGATGTTACTCCTGAGAACTAGATTTTTTTGTTTCATATACTGACTGGTTGATGAAGTAAATGACAGGTTAACCCAATTCTATTCCTCTCGACTATTTATTAGAACCTATAAACTTCAAATTTCACTGTTAACCAGTAGACATCAATATACCTTCACCCGTGAACACTTCTGGGGTTTGGCTTCCAGCAGCTACTTCTCCCCTTTCTTGTAAGAATATTCTGATTTTCTTTGGGGGCACCACTCACTTTCTCTTCTCCTTTCGTATGGTTCAGGCAGGGTTTACACTACCTGCAATATCCAAGGATAGCTACACGGCCAAGACGTGGCCAATTAACATAGTCCACTTCAACATTTCCAGTAACTGGTTCAAGGATAGCATGTGACCCAAGACAAGCCAGTCAGAGCCAACAAACATCAGCTCCAGAAATTCTGCTGGAACTCCAGAAAAATAGGTGCTCCCCATTGATTAATTTTGCTAATCTAGAGAAAGAATGCAACTGAAGAGAACATTCGCCATTTCTTAAGGAGAATCTGCTTGAGAATAAAACCAACACAGAGGGAGGCAGGACTACATAGAGTAAAGCATAGACAGATTTCTGGCAACATCATTTGAGAACCTAGGTCTAGCCATAACTAAACTCATGTACCCCTGGACTTGTCAGGTATATGACACCGGCACACACATACACACATAACACATGTATTTGCACTCACATTCATTGTTTTTCTGCATGAGCTAGTTCAATTTGGCTTTCTCTCTCTTGTAATAAAAATTTTCTTTCTAAATTACCTGAGTCAAAAATCCTTAAAATCATGGCATGAAAAATAGGACATGGGGTTGTAGGGAAGGAAAAAAAAATCTTTCCTTGTCTTGGCCCCTGTAAATTAGACTGCAAAAAGACAGATGAACAAGAGAAAAACAACTGAAGTTTATTAACCCATGTGTTGCACACAGGACCACTCAGTGGTAAGTAAATCAAAGGGGTGGTTAGAACTTGGGCTTATACAGCATCTTGGCAAAGAACAATAACCTCGTAGAGAAGTGAGAAAACAGAGAAAAAGAACACTGAGCTTCTAGGGGCAGCAAACTGGAGGAAGACATGCATATGGGAAACTAATGAAAGATCAGGGCTACTTGGCAAGGTTTGTTTGTGTAGACTTTCTCAGTGCCATCTCGTCTCCAGTGATAAGTATGTTATCTCTCTCCTGGTAGAGGAAGTGTGGGGGGACACTTTCACAAGGAGAATTTGAGTTCTGTTATTAAGTAGACAGGCGGAAGGCGTAGAGACCATCCTATGTCTGTTTTTCCTTAGTTGCCTTCAGCTCCAAATAATCCTTATGCCAAAGTTGCATACTTTGGGGTAACATACTCTGAACCCCTTCAGGGTAAGGGGTTCAGGTGGGGGTTCAGGGTGAAGAACCCAGGCCGGTACTCAGTATGCAACCCAAGAAATCATGCTGCCCCCTGCTTCTACTCCTCTCTTCAGTATGTTTGAACAAATAAAATTAATTTATAAGCAATAAGAAAGGTTTTCTCCTTGCAGGAGAAAAGAAATCAGTCAAGCACAGACTTAGCAACATATAAGTAATGATTGGGACAGGTAAAGCCCCATGTGAATTGCCTTGAAGATCGCAGGGGATAGGGAGATGAGCTGATGAAGTGTGTAAAGATCAGAACTTCAAGATACCTCAGATCCCTGCTGGAGAATCTCCTCTGCCCTTGCCAGGCTGTTTCTTTGACTTAATGCCCCATAGTGACTTTACCCTCTGCTTCCCTCTACCCTAACCCTGATGAGCCCCTCTTTGTTTCTAAGGGATGGCCCTGCTGTGGGCAGTTCATTCTTCTCTAGACACACACTTCTGAAGCAAGTAGACCTCACACGTTCGAATGGACTATACTCCCTGGAGACAATGCACTGCCAGCTCTGTCTGCACAGCTGCTTTTAGCAGTCGTAAGTTGTCGGTCATCCAGCACCACTGATACACTGCAAGAGAAAGGATTCCTAAATAATTCTATCCCACCAGAAGCAGAATTTATGAAATTGGTACTCGACTAAATTCACAAGTCTACAACTCTCTAGTAGCTATGAGAAATAATAGACAGCTAGGTGTAGACAGAGGAACTAAAGTCATTAACTTTACAGAAAAAATCTTTTATTTCGAAACTTAGAGGGGGAAATTCCTTCTATGAATTCAGAAGAATCCGCCTCCAGAGAGCCAAAACAACACCTCCTTTGAATCCACAGAAGACCATAATCTTTTTAAATGGCAGTGATAGATCAAGATGTGCAGGCAGCCCCGGAGTTCTAGGTACATGTTCCAAAGCCCCCAAGTGGAATTAAACAGTCTCCTTCACAGAGTCTGGTAAGGTCCTCCTCTCCTAGCTCCCTCCCAAATCAACTGTGAGGAAATTATCTCACATTTTCTACTTTTATTTCTTTAAGTCCATTTTTATTTGATATTTCTGAATTTTGACTTGTTTTCCAGGTCATCACTTCAATTTCCAAATGATTTGCAATCTTTAGAATTCTCATTTAGAAAGTGTTCGGTGTATTAATCACCTATTCTGTGTCTTCATTTTATCACTGCTTTATGCATCCTTGAAACAGAACTGGTGAACTTTCTATTACACTTATTCCTGCCCTAAATGCCTTTAACCTTTTACTAATATCTGAACATGTCTGACTAGGAGAACTTGAGAAATAACAGCTAGAGTCTTCATAGCATGATACAAATTTACAACATTTCTTGAAGTGCAGTCCTCCCTCCTGAATTAGAATCCCATAAAAACCCTGTTTAAAAAAAATTTTTTTTAAAGGAAAAGAAAAAAGTCAGATTCCTGGAACTCACACTAAACCTACTGAGATCCAGTTCTCTGGGAACCAGACCCAGGAATCTGCAAATCAAATCAATAGGATGTGACACTGATGCACTCTAAAGTCTCAGAACCAGTGTTGGAAAGGGGTTCAAAACAAATGGAGTAATCCTCTGGTTGAAGGATCAAGCAGTAGGCACGTGTCAGAATAAACCAGGCTATGCCATGGAGACAACTGGCCTTCATATCCCAGCGACGTGAAACCAAACCCTACTCATTGCTCACATTGTTACATCTAGCATGCACAGGTGGTGGGGTCGGTGAAAGTGGGGAGAGAGCTCTGCTCCATATCTTCTCACTGAAACCCAGGCCGATGGAGGCTCCACCATCTGGTACATTCCTGGATGCAGCAGCACGGGCAAGAGAGTGCTGGAGGTCACCTACTAGCAATGAAATGCTCTGGTTGGAAAGCAACACGGTACTTCTGCCCACAGTTCATCAGCCAATACTGGTATCATATTCCGGCCAACCTGCAAAATGGGGTGGAAAGTGCAAACCTCCCACAAGCCCAAAAGGTGGAAAGAACTAGATACAAATGAGCTGAATATTAGAGATTTCTACCCCTACGGAAGCATATTCATTTTTCAAAGATTAAGAGTGAGGGACAAAGAAATTAAGCTCTCTTCTCAAATCCATACTGAAGTCAATATTGGGAACCCTCCTCTCTTCATTCCCCCTACCAGTGTCAGGGAGGTGGATACTCTTAAAATCTTTCATATTTCAGCAGAGTTTTGGTAAAGTGCCATTTATCACAAAGGACAGACAGAATTTAAATGTCATCATTTTCTTTCTGAAGCTGATTGCCTAATGTATAAACAGAAGAAAAAACCAGTTTGCAGCTGAATTAATCATCAGAAGAATATATTACATGATGTGCCCTGATCAGTTGTGCTGTTTGAGGGCGTAAATCTGGGTGTTACTTGAGCACCTACTATGTGCCCAGAGTGATGCCAGGTACCTTCTATTGGCATAAATGGAAATCTGTCTGCCATCCCATCAGGTCATCCAGTTCTTCAAAGAGAACAGTTGTTCCTGCTTCTCTCACTATTTATCCCCCCTTGCCATTCTGATGGGCCCCTGGCTGGACACCTGATCCCAGACCTCCACAGCCATCAGAGCACATACCTGCCATAGCACCGTGGAACCTGGGATCACTTCCCTGTTCTCTGAAAGCATCAGCCAGAGAGATAGAGTCTCCAACTCAGAAGAGCTGTTTGACGCCATAATCAGGAATGTATTAGCTCAACACAAAAAGAATCCATGGAGTGTATTTGTGACCCTACGCCATGTCAGGACTTTTCCCATGTGCTTTCTGGGCTAGATAACAGATAAATGCTTTGATGATGAAACAAATTACAAGTGGATGAATTCTACTTTCATATGGCATAAGGTCAAAAAATAATCATGGCAGGTTGCAAATGACAATAAACCAGACCCTGCTTCTTCAGATCTATACATTTTTGAAAAAAAAGATGAAAAGTATTTACTTTACCAGTGATGACCATAAGTAACAGAATTCTTAATATATCTGATCATAGCTATTATCCTTTTCTTTGAGCACAAACACATCCCTCTTTGTCAGAAGCAGCTTGCTGGTTCACTCTGAGCTTGTTTCTCAGCCTGAAATAATGCATTCCATTATTTTACCTAACAGCCTTTGATGGAAAAGTCAACATTAAGCATCACTCTAGTAGTGTCAATAATATCCAAATTACCAACAAAACTTTATATCAGGTAAACAATTCTACTTATGAGCTCTATTACTACTACCCCGACAGTCAACTCTAAGTGTAACATTTGACCTTGATTTCATTATGTTTGCCATTTTATTGTCTTATTATTTCTTGATATCAACATAAGTCTCTGTGATTTGGATTCTAGCACATTTTACACCAAGGTCCAGCCTTGGTATTGTACTGTCCTTGAGAGCCATGGCAAAGAACAGTGCAATTTCCTCTAAGAACACCCTTCCAATAAAGTCCTTAAATGCAAATCCTCATGCCTTCCCACATGGCTCTGTAGCAAGACTGGTAAATTTCAGCTAAGCAGCATGCAACGTGTGCTGCACCTCCTATTACTTCTGAGATCATTTGTCTTATCTCCTATCTAATATGCTTTGTGCCTGCTTTTCATTGTATTAGAGACCAGTACTTAAGTGAAAACAGAGGAAAAAATAAACCAAACCATTTGTATTGATTTCTTTTGATCTAGGTCCTCAATCAAACTGCAGGTCCAACACTCGCTTTCATTCCATATGCTTTTTAGCTCCTGTCTGTCCCCCTCTACCCCCCTATTCCATGAATCTGGGCTCCTTCCTTTCCTCTCCCATTAAAAGGCTATTACCTACTCTGTGTATTTCTTTAAACTGAGGAGTCAGCAAAAATCTCTCAACATAGTTTCATTTACCCCTCAATTAAATTTAGACATGAAATAAACCCTGTTATGACTTTGACCTGAAACCACCATGAGACCTGGAAACAAATTTTTAAGTTTCTGTTGCTCTGATATCTATATTGCTTCCAATTGAAAGGACTAAAAACAACACTTTTTTCCACCAAGTTTTATTCTTAGAGTCCATCAAAGTTTTAAATAGATCTCTAAGGATGTGTGTGTGAGGGAGAGGGATGGTGAAATTACCAAAGGCAACAAAAAATAAGTGCTTTTCTCAGCACTAGAATTGTATACACCTCCCGACACTTCCCAACCATAATACGAAAAAGGAAGGCTTTGGAGCAGAATCACAGAACGTTAGAGCTGGGAGAGAGCATCACAACCTTCAGAACAGCCTCATTTGGCAGATGAGGAAACAGGTTTATAATGGATTGTAGGCTTAATAGTAATAATAACCAAGGATACAAAATCTAAGATTGAGCACTTACTATTAGCTAACGCTCTGCCTATAATTATCTTACTAAGCCAAACAACAGCCATCAGATGGTGGGTACTATTATAAACCGCATTTTGAATATGAAAAAACTGAGGTACAAAGAGGTTAAATAACTGGCCAACGTCACACGGTTAGTAAGTAAGAGGCAGGACCAGGGCTCTGATTCTAGATCAGATCTAGATTCCAATAGGTGACACTGTCTGCCAGCTTTTTGATGGTCCCCAAACTATCAGGTGATAGCCCCCCATCTTTCTTTCTTAGAAATTATCTAAAGGACTGCAATTCCAGTCTTCATCACAGGAGTCTGTGAGGTCAAAACTACTTTTATAACACTAAGATGTTATTTGCTTTTTGCATTCACATATTCTCATAAGTATACGGTGGAGCTTTCTAGAGCCTAATTGCTGTGTGAGATTGAAACAGACTGAATGCAGAAGCCAATCTGTGAATCCGGCCATTTCTAATAGGCCAGACATTAAAGAAATTAGCAAAAAAAAAAAAAAAAAAAAAAAAGTAAAACAATGCCACTCATCCAATTTTACTGTTTTGAAAAATGTAATTTATCAAAAATATGGTATTATAGATTGGCAAGATGGTGGACTAGAGGTGCCCGGAGTGCAACCCTCCCACAGAAGTAGTCCAGAGCAAGGAATAGACAGCACAGGTCAGTGCAGGAGGAATTCTCCCTTCTGGTAAGAAGAATCTACTTGTCTGTGGGCAGTTCCCAGCAGTCACCCTCCTCTTGCTCATGCCCCAGCCCACCCTCACCAATGCCACAGTTGCCTGTACCATTTTCCAGTGCCAGAGCTGTGGCCAGTCTCCCCCCACAGGAGTTCATCCTGCTCCATGCAGCAACCAGCAGCACACCCTGATGCATAGCCCATACCACCCATAGCCACGACCCCAGCTACCAGAGCCCCATGCCACATGGACCCAGACCCAGCCACTGCACAGCCCCTGGGCCCAGCTGCCAAAGACCTGTGCTATGTGCCCCTGGTCCCAGTCATTGCATGGCCCCCAACACCAACCCCTGGAGCCCCGCACCATGCAGCCTCGGCCCCAGATGCCACATAGTCCCAGCACTAGCCACTGCACAACCCCAGCCCCAGCTGCCAGGGCCCTGTACCACATAGCCACAGCTACAGGAGCCCTGTACTATGTGGCTCTGGCCCCAGCTGCTACACAGCCCCAACCACAGCCACTGAATAACCTGGTCCCAGCCATTGCACGGCCCTGAGCCCCAGACACCAGAACCTTGTGCTGCATGGCCACAGCCACCAGAGCTCCATGCCACATCCCCAGCTGCCAGCAGCCACACCTACCACCACTCCCTACTGTGTGGCCCCAGCTGCCCTCAGCTGCAGTCACACCCACCAGTACCCCCAGAACTACTGAGTCTACCCAAAATAACTGAGTCTTTCCAGAACTACTGAGGCTACAGAGTCTACCCAGAACCTAAACTAAAACACCCCACCAAACAGATAACATAAAACAAATCTACATAAGGGAGTTTCTCTCCTCAAAAGCCACCCCAGAGTAACAGAAGAAGCAATTACTCCACCAGATGATCAGACATCAACATAAAGATACCAGAAATATGAAAAACAAGAAAATATATCACAACCAAAGGAGTACAATAATTCTCAAATACCAGACCCAAAACAATGGGAAATGATTGAAGTGTCTGAAAAAAAATTCAGAGCAACAACCTTGAAGAAACTCAGTAAGATACAAAAGGACTCAGACAACACAGTGACATGAGAAAAACAATCTAGGACATGAAGGAGGAAATTTACAAAGAGACAAGTGCCACAAAAAAAGAACATAGCAGAATTCCTGGAACAGAAGAACTCATTCAACAAAATAAAAACTACACTTGAGAGCTTAAACAGCAGGCTAGAGCAAGCATAAGAAAGAATTTCTTATCTCAAAGACAGTCTTTTCAAAATAACCCAAGCAGATTAAAAAAAAAGAAAAAGAAAAAAGAATTTTCAAAAATGAAGACAATCTTAAAGAGCTATCAGTAAATCTTAAGCACACAAACATCTGAATCATTGGTGTTCTGGAAGGGGAGGAGAAAGGAAAAGGCATTGAAAACCTATTCAACAAAATAATAGCAGAAAACTTCCCAGATGTTGGTAGAGATACAAAGGTCAAGATCTGAGAGGCTCAAGGATTCCCAAATAGATTTGATCCACAAAGGTCCTCTCCAAGATACACTGTAGTCAAACTGTCAAAAGTGGATTAAAATTAGAAATCAAAGACAAAGAAAGAATCCTAAAAACAGCAAGAGGAAGTGTCAAGTTACCTAAAAGGGAGTCCTCATCCGACTAAAAACAAACTTCTCAACAGAAACTCTACAGGCCAGAAGAGAATGGGACAATACATTCAAATTACTAAAAGAAAAAATCTGCCAGCCAAGAATACTATACCCAGAAAGGCTATCCTTCAGAAATGAAGGAGAAATAGTATATTTTCCAGACAAACAAAACCTGCAGGAGTTCACCACCACATGATCAGTCCTACAAGAAATCCTCAACAGAGTCTTGCATGTGAAATCCAAAAAAATGAAAATCACCAAGAATACACAAGAAATAACAAATCCCACTGGTACAGCAGATACGCAAACAAGAAAGAGAAACTATATCACACTACCTCATAAAACCAACAAACACCAAAGAAACAATAAAAGGGAAATAGAGGAAAAAAAGATATTTAAAAGAACCATACAAAAGTAACTAAATGGCAGGAGTTAGACAACACCTTTCAATAACAACCCTAAATGTAAATAGGTGAACTCCCCACTCAAAAGACATAGACTGGTCAAATGGATTAAAAAACTAGACTCAACTATATGCTGCCTACAAGAAATCCACTTGCCCTGTAAATATTCACACAGACTAATAGTGAAAAGGTGGAAAAAGATATACCACACAAATGGAAACCAAAACTGAGGAGAAGCTATTCTTACATCAGATAAAATAGACTTTACACCAAAAATTATAAAAACAGACAAAGAAGGCCATTATATAATGATAGAGAAATCTATCCACCAAGAAGACATAACAATCATAAATATATATGCACTCAACATCAGAGTGCCCAGATATATAAAGGAAACACTATTATACCTAAAGAGATAGACCCCAATACAATAATAGTTGGAGACCTCAACACCTCTCTCTCAACATTAGACAGATCATCTAGGCAACAAACCAACACAGAAACACAGGATTTAAACTACACTTTATCAGATGGACTTGGCAGACATCTACACAACATTTCATCCAACAACTAAAGAATATACATTCCTCTCATCAGCACATGGAACATTCTTCAGGACAGACCACATGTTAGATCACAAATCAATGAATTTTTTAAAACTGTAATCATGTCAGGTATCTTCTCAGACAACAATGGATTAAAACCAGAAATCAATAACAAGTGAAACTCTGGAAACTGTACAAATACATGGAAATTAAACAACATGCTTCTGAACAACCTGTGGGTCAAAGAAGAAAAAAAACCAGCAAACAAAAAATTTCTTGAAATTAATGAAAATTAAGACACATCATACCAAAACCTATAGGATACTGCAAAAGCAGTACTAAGAGGGAAGTTTATTATAATAAATGCTTACATCAAAAGAACAGAAAAACTTCAAATAAACAACATAACATTTACACCTCAAAGAACTACAAAAAGAAGGACAATCCAATCCCAAAGTTAGTAGAAGAAAAGAAATAATTAAAATCAGAGCAGAACTAAATGAATTAGAGACCAAAAATATGATTCAAAAGTTCAATGAAACAAAAAGTTGTTTTTTTGAGAAGATAAAATAGACAAACCATTAGCCAGACTAACTAAAGAGAAAGAAGACCCAAATAAAAAAAAATCAGGAATGAAAAAGGAGATATCACAACTGCTAACACAGAAATACAAACAATCATTACAGACTGTTATGAACAACTATACACCAACAAATTTGAAAACCTGAAGGAAACAAATAAATTTCTGGACACATTTAAACTACTAAGACTGAGCCAAGAAGAAATAGAAAACCTAAACAGACCAATAACAAGCAAAGAGATTGAAGCACTAACCAGAAGTCTTCCAACAAAGAAAAGCACAAGACCAGACAACTTCACTGCTGAATTCTACCAAAACTTTAAAGAAGAATTAATACCAATTCTTTTCAAACTATTCAGAAAACTGAAACAGAGACCATTCTTCCAAACTCATTCTATGAGGCCAGCATCATCCTGATACCAAAGTCAGACAAATATTTAACAAAAAAAAGGAAAACTACAAGCCAATATCTTGATGAACATAGATGCAAAAATCCTCAACAAAATATTAGCAAACAGAATACAGCAGCACATCAAAAAGAGTATATATCATAACCAAGTGGAATTCATCCCAGGGATGCAAGAATGGTTCAACAGATGCAAATCAATAAATGTAATACACCACATCATCAAAAACAAAAAACATATGATCATCTCAAGGACACCAAAAAAGCACTTAACAAAATTCCACATCCCTTCATGATAAAGACTCTCAACAAATTAGGTATAGAAGGAAAGTATCTCACCACAGTAAAAGCCATATATGACAAACCTACCACCAATATCATCCTGGATGGGGAAAAACTCAAAGGCTTTTCCTTTTAGAACAGCAACAAGACAAGGATGCCCACTCTAACCACTCCTATTTAACATAGTATCGAAGTACTTGCCAGAGCAATCAGGCAAGAGAAAGAAAGAAAGAGCATCCAAATTGTAAAAGATGAAGTCAAATTGTCCCTGTTTGCAGATGACATGATTCTATATAGAGAAAACCCTAAAGACACTACCAAGAAATTCTCTGGCTGATAAATGAATTCAGTATTGTTGCAGGATACAAAATCAATATACAAAAATGAGTAGTGATTGATTTATACATCAACAATGAATGAGCAGAAAAAGAAATCAAGAAATCAAGCCCATTTACAATAACTACCAACAAATAAAATACCTAGGAGTAAATGTAACCAAGAAGGTGAAAGATCTCTACAATGAGAACTACAAATCACTGCTGAAAGAAATTAAAGAGGATGCCAAAAGATGGAAAGACATTCCATACTCACGGATCAGAAGAATTAAAGTAGTGAAAGTGTCCATCTACAGATTCAATGCAATCCACATCAAAACACCAATGACTTTCTTCACAGAAACAGAAAACAGAATCCTAACATTCACATGGAACAATGAAAGACCCCGAATAGCTAACGCAATCCTGAGCTAAATAAATAAATAAATAAAGCCAGAAGCATTACACTTCTTGACTTCAGATTATACTACAAAGCTATGGTAACCAAAAAAGCATAATACTGGCATAAAAACAAACACAAGACCAATGAAATAGAATAGAAAACCCAGAAATCAACTCACGTACTAACAGCCAACTGATCTTTGACAAAGGTACCAAGAACATACATTGGGGAAAAGACTACCTCTTCAATAAATGGTGCTGGGAAAACTGGATATCCACATGTAGAAGAATGGATCTAGAGCCATACCTCTAGCCATATACCAAAATCAACTCAAAATGGATTAAAATCTTAAATATAAGACTTGAAACTATGAAACTCCTAGAAGAAAACACAGGGGAAACACTCTAGGTTTTAGGGCTGGGCAAAGACTTTATGAATAAGACTCCAAAAGCACAGGCAACAAAAGAAAAAAGTAAATGGGATTATATCAAACTAAAAAGCTTCTGCACAGTAATGAAACAACTGACAGAGTGAAAAGAACCTACAGAATGAGAGAAAATACTTGCAAACCATATATTCAACAAGGGATTAATATCCAGAATATACAAGGAATTCAAGCAACAGTGGAAAAAAAAAAAACCAACAAATAATCCAATTTAAAAATGGGCAAAGGACCTGAATAGACATCTCTCAAACAAAGATGTACAGGGCCAACAGGTATATGAAAAAATGCTCAACATCAGTAATCACCAGGGAAAGGCAAATTAAAACCACTTTGAGATATAATCTCACCCCAGTTAGACTGGCTGTTATAAAAAAGACAGAGAACAACAAATGCTGGCAAGGATGAGGAGAAAGGGGAACTCTTCTGCACTGTTGGTGGGACTGTAAATTAGTACAACCATTATAGAGAACAGTATGGTGGTTCCTCAAACTACAGATAGAACTGCCATATGATCCAGCAATCCCACTACTGGGTATATATCCAAAGGAACAGAAATCATCATGTTGAAGGGATACCTGCATTCCCATGTTTAATCACAGCTCTATTTACAATAGCCAGGTTATGGAACCAACTTAAATGCCCATCAATGGACAACTGGATAAGGAGAACATAGTAAATACACACAATTTAATACTATGCAGCCATAAAAAAGAATGAAATTCTGCCATTCGCTGCAACATAGATGAGTTTGGAAAAAATTATGTTAAGTAAAACAGGCCAGGCACAGAAAGAGAAATACTGCATGTCCTCACTCGTAAGTGGGAGCTAAATAAATAAAAACAAACAAACAAACAAACAAGAAAGAGAAAGAGAGAAAGAAAGAAACAGCAATCACAATAATATGTTGAACTTTCAGAAGGAGAGAACAGAACTATGGTTACCAGAAGTGGAAAGGGGGGGGCCAAGCCCGTGGCGCACTCGGGAGAGTGCAGCGCTGGGAGCACAGCGACACTCCTGCCGCGGGTTCGGATCCTATATAGGAATGGCCGGTGCACTCACTGGCTGAGTACTGGTCACGAAAAAGACAAAAAAAAAAAAAAGAAGTGGAAAGGGGGAAGGGGAAAGGGGGTTAAAGGGAAATTGGTTAATGGACACAACGAATGATTACATATTATAAGGATGAATAAGCTAACTATCCTGATTTGGCCATCACATATTGTACACAAATACTCATAGTCAGCTTTGTATCCTACAAATATGTATAATCTATTATGTTTCAATCAAATAAAATAAAAAATAAAATGTTACTTACATTAATAAGTAATAGGTTTATTAGTGTTAATCTTAAATGAATTAATAAATATTTTAATTTCTAACATGCTAAATATCAATAGAGACAACACTCATAAACAAAAGCTCTTTGAAGTCCTCAATGACAGTGTAAATGGGTGTAGAGAATAAAAAGAACCACTGTTTTAGAGTATCTGCTACTAAGCTTAACTCCACTGGGGTGTGGGGTCTTTCTTCCTCCAGCACCAGCCTAAACTAGTAAGATACCAGGGCTTAAACTCTCCTGGTGCCAAAGGATAAGGAAGGGACAATTAGCACAAAGAAATCCAGATGGATGTAAGTAAGGAATGTCACCACACATACACTGGTAGGTCAGAGAGAGAGAGAGAGAGAGAGAGAGAGAGAGAGAGAGTGTGAGTGTGTGTGTGTGTGTGTGTGTGTGTGTGTGTGTGTGTGTGTGTGTGTGTATCTTTGGCTTTTCTCTAATATTAGTGATTAATAGAGAAAATATTTCTCATAGTGTTGGCTCTTGAAGATACTTAACAAATTCACCGTCCTAATTTTGACATAAGGCATCTAGCCTAGTTTGTCCCCTCCCATCTTTGCCTCTACACCCCCAGCTTCATATAACACCTTCCTCAACTAAAATGTCCTGCCTGTCTCCCTGACTTCTGATTTGATTTCCAGAAAGGAGATGTGATCATAGGTCAGGAGCACCACCCCCTTTCCCTGTGTATGGAGCTCTATATCGTCAAGGGCATGCACTGAGTCCTGTGATATAGGCCAGACTACTAAAATGGTGCATCTGGAGCTTCTTTCTACAACTCAAAGATAAAAAAAGAACTCAACCAGTGCCTAAATGCATTAGATTGGGCCTTTTAGATCCCAATGCTTGCTTGAAGAGTTCCATTTGCATACATTAACATTTTGGAAATAAAGTCACCAATTCTTATTATTTCCCCAGTCCCTTTTACAGTGCACCTTTTCACTCTGTGAAAATAACTGTGGACAGTTATGTGCACAAGGTGAACAATCACAGCAGCAGTACTGAGTGATTAGAGTGCCCTGTGCTAAGTGCTTCACGTGCATCAGCTCATTGATTCATACCAATCCCACAAGGTAGCTATGACTAGTATTCCCATTTTACACATGGGAACTAATCAATTTGCCCAAGTCCACCCAGCTGGCTAGTGAGAGATCCAGGAGGACTCGAACCCACTAATAAATAAGCACCCACAAAGCGTAATGATTCTAATGCATGTCATCAGAGGGGGGCCAATGAAAAAATGAGAATTGAAATGCCATCAACCTTGAAAAGCAGCTCTGCTGAATGATGGCCATGATTCCTGGAAACTTTGCAAAAAGCATCACTGATAAATCCTGATTGCTTTTTCTCCTTAGTGGATTTTTGTGTATTTCTGTCCACTTTTCACTAGCACTACACTACATATTTCTTGATTAGAACAGCACCAGATACTGTAATATCACTTTAAGTTCCACTCCATGCTCCCTCCTTGGCCCTAACTCAATGGAAGAATGATTTACTTTCACACGAAGCATGTGCTCCTGTATATCAATGCCACCTTCACCCGTTCCCAGAAAGATTTAGTAGACACTATATATTAGAATAGCAATTATCACATAATGTCAGAACATTAGGCATTTTACATTTTCCAAATGATACATGAATAATTTGGGCCCTCTACATATACAGCCCTAATAAATCAAACATTTAATTTTCAAACACTTTTGAAAGCAACAAAGGCATCTCTTTTAACTTTAAAATAGCCTATGGATTTTGCCTCAGTGCCTTGATTTATCCTTCCATGGATACAGTACTAATTCTTGATCCACAAACACGTGGGCGAGTGCCCTGAATTTTTAATAAACTAGATTTACTTTAAATCATACCCTAAAATAAGAAAGCACCAAACATTATTAAAGGACTCTATTTATGATTGAAAAAAAAAAAAAAGAAAAAGAAAAAGAATTGGCTTTCCAGGCAAAAAGAAGAGATACTGGGATGATGTGCAGTCAACTGCATAAAATTGGATAATGTCAATTGATAATGAGTTTAATTTCATGGATATAGTTCCTCAAGTTAAAATGTAATTAAAACAAAATGAAAACAAACAAAACACAATCCTTAATATTGACAACTTTAAGAAATAGATGATTGAATTTGTACTTTTTAATACCAAGAAAAGCCATGTAGGCTAGAGTTTTTAATTTTATCCAATTATTATGATATTCAGCAGAGAAGTACCCCATTAGTATTGATGCTACTGTGGTATTTAACCCTTCTCTGAATGCCACATATGTCTAGGCAGGACCTATTACCAAGGAAGAAATAAGAAAGGTTCATTCTGATGGCTTCTGTCTTGTGACCAAATGTCACTAGATGAATCAACACATTTGTTTGACCAAAAAGAAAGTAAAAGATATCGTAGAAATTTTTATTATCCAAACACTGACACCTGATTAGATATATTATTCTACCCAAACTCACATCCAGGTGGGCAATGTAAGGTCAAGAATCAGGCAGGACTTACCTGTTCAATCAACTCTTTTAAATATGTGAGAGCCTAGGAGAAACTGAAAAGGCTAGGCTCTGGAAGTTCTTCAACACAGGAGAGCAATATTATGAGAAAATTAAAGTCTGACAAAATGGAAGGTTTAGGTTGCTTGAGGTAAAAGATGGAAACCAGTGATACAGCTTAACAGAGTAATTCCCACTTTACCATAAAATGCTAAAACATAAACAATCACAGGCACCTTGAAAAAAAGATTGAGTAACCAATCTGTAACTGTATCCACCATCAGCTCACCAATTAATGACAGCTCAGAAGAAAAACATCTCATCCCTTTGCCCGAACCATTCAGTAAGGCCTTGGACCCCAAATCTGCTATCCCTGGTTGCCAAATTCACTCAAAAATGTGATAAACATTTATTACACACTTACTATGAGCCAGGAATACTCACTAGGTACAAGACACCTTGCAAAATGTTATGAAAAACAGAAGATATGGTCTCTTGTCTCAAGGAATTTAAAATATAAACTGGAGAAGCAAGAAAATATGGGACAACAGTAATAAAAATTTAAATAACAGCTCAGGGAAGCTAGAGCACATATCACAAAGCAGTACACAATTATCATATCAGTGCTATAGATGGTGTACCAGCCAGGATCTAGTTGGGAACACACAGACCACAAAAGGTACTTCAACAGAGAGAATAAAGGAGTTGGTGATGGAGGGTGGTGAAAACAAAAAGGGAATGCTGGTGTAACACAGAGATAGTAATAGCAGAAAGCAGCTACCATCCCTAGTTAATCTGAGAGCACATCATGGAGAAAGAGAATTAGATAAGTCTTGAAGGATGATTTAGAAAGGTGGAAATGAATAATAAGGGCAGGTATACTACTGGAAAAGCAAAATATGTTTGAGCAACGTTAAGTACGTCATTTGGCTAAAGCCAGTTTTCATGTAGATTATAAATAGGTATTTATATTTTTTCCTAAAATTGCAGTTATAAATTTATCTTTGAATACTGTATCAGCAAACCAATATGTATTTAGTGCTTATTATGGGGTTGTTGGCCTCTATAGAATACAACAGAAAAGCAGGTTTAAGAAGATGCTTACAATCTCAAAGGCAGAAAATATACTATTATGAGACAGACATCACCAGAGATGGCATATAACTGCCTAGTTGGATTTTCCAAAGATGGTTACAGCACTATTTCCTACCCTATATGCTCCTATGAATGTAACCTTGACACTTCTTCATCAAGAGGTAAAATCTATTTCTCCACCCCCTTGAACCTAACTGGGCCCAGTGACTGCTTTGACCAATCATAGTCGTTAACTGGTCTGGCAGCTTCTACTTCCTACCTTTTGGAAGCCAGTCACCATGTAAGAGTGGTGACCACCATGAAACCACCCTACTATAAAGCCCAAGCTACAATGGAGAGACCCTGGAGGGTGAGATACCATGTGGAAAGCAAAAGAAGCTGAGAAGCACTGAGGCACCAGACACGTTGGTGAAGAAGCCGTCCTGGAAGTAGATCTTTCCCCAGCCACCCTGGCTATGCCACCTTGTTCAGAGGTGAATCGCCCAGTTGAGCCCTTTCAAAATTCCTGACCCATAAGATAATGAAAAAAATAAAATAGATGTTTTAAGCCCCTAAATTTTGGGATTGTTTGTTTCACAGCAATAAAAAACTGAACAATGACCAAGTGCTAAATGTTAGAATTAGTAATCACTTCTTTCATCTGTAAGACAAAAGCACTAATTTGTCATAGGAAGAAAAAAAGATTCACCATCTTAAAAATCAGTCTTTGTTCAAAATAAAGTATCATATCCAGGTGTTTTAGTCCATTTTTGTTGCTTATAACAAAATACCTTAGACTTGGTGACGTTAAAGAAAAACGACATTTATTGCTTAGAGTTTTTGAGGCTGGGAAGTCCAAAGTCCATCTGGTGGTGGTGACAGTGACTCAGGAATCTCCCATTGCAAGATGGTGGAAGCAGACAGAGACACAGACTGTCCTGCCTCTTCCTTTAAAGCCCTCAGAACCACACTCCTGACCACCATTTTTAATCCATTCACCACTGCATGGCCCTATAATCTAAGCACCTCTTCAAGGTCCCACCTTATAATTACCATAATAGGATTTCCCACCCTCTTTATAGTCACAGTGGAGGCTAAGTTTCTAATACATAAAATTGGGGGAACACAATTCAAGCTTCAATGTGTTATGGCCAACGTCCGACGGGTAAAATAAATTTGCGCACGAGAACCGGGTGATAGGAAAAGGAAAAGAGTTTATTTCTGGCAGCCAGGGCTACGCAGGCCAATCGAGAAGCGCAGCCCCGAGTTGAAACCCCTCGCAGCTTTTATTTTTAGCTAGGCGGGAATTTTTCACGCCTGACACAATCTAGCCAATGCAAGCAAGCCAGTGGTACATAAGCTAATTTTGCAGTTAGCCCTGTAGCCCCTCCCCACCCTGGATTCCCCATAGGGACTTTCCAGCCTAAAATGGCAGAGCCACCTAAAATGGCGTTGGTTATGCCACTTTGTTTATTCCCCCATTTATTTTAGCAAGCAATTTGTACAGAAGCAGAATGCATATGTTAAGGTCAATAGGGGTTGGGGCGTCCCTCAACAAATGAGTTTTGGGGGGACATAATTCAATCCACTACACCAGGGTTGTAATGGTTGACAAAGAATTAATCAGTTTAAATGCTGAAATGATACAACTCCAAGTTCAAAGTGATAGGAAAGGCTTCTCTCTGATGGAAAAGCCTTCACAGGGGAACTGTGTGGTTTTCTTCCCTGTTCAGTGTGATCATGACATATCAGAAACAGCAAGGGAGCCAAGGAGAACACAGCAGGGATCTCGTGGTCAGGAACAGGCAGGATGAAGGCCATGCTTTCCCTTTCTTCAAACAGTCTAAGAAAAGTGAATGGACTGTGTACCATTTGTAGCCACCATAGAGAGAGATACAGCTTGAGGCATCCCCGTGGAAGGGCTTTGACAGCAAGCTGGCCTGAAGTCTGGGAGCAGGCAACAAGCCCCAGAGGAGGCCAACTCCAAGAAAAGCTCAGCAGGAACTGGAGAAATACCTTCTATACAAACCTCAGAGAATCACAGGGTTAGAGTGACTGGAACTTGGTAGCATTAAAGATTAAGCTGCCAAATTTTATCTAGATGTTTCTTAAATCTGCTCTAAATTGTAGCTCACCAGGAGGCAGTATGCATGGTGATTAAAAGACCACAGTTCTAGAGCCAAGTGGCCTAGATTTGAATCCCAGGTCTGCCACTTGCTAATCTGGGACTTTGGGCAATTTAACTATCCTAAGCTCTTGAGCTTTGTTGGTCAATACAGCAGTAGCTACATGTGCTACTGAGCACCAGAAATGTGGCTACTCTGAATTGAGATGTGCTGTAATTGTGAAACACACACTGGGTTTCAAAGACTTACTACAAAAAAAAAAAAAAAAAAGAATGTAAAATATATTATTAATATTCTTATACTGATTACATGTTACAGTGATAATTTTTAGAAATATTATGTTAAATAAAATGTACTATAAAATCAATTTTACCTGTTCCTTTTTACTTTTTTTAATGTGGATAACATAAAATTTGAAATTCCATACTTATCTCACATTATATTTCTGTAGAACAATGCTGCTTTAAAGGAATATTAATATTCTTTTAATATTTTTAAAAAGGAATTTTAAGCAGCTCTTAGGGTTGCTAAAAGGATTAAGGGAAATTATCCAAGTTAAGCACCTACAACAATGCCTGACATGTAGGATGTGCTCAGTTCTCTCACTCGCTCATTCATCCATCCATTCATTCACCCAGTCATCCAACAAACATTAATAGAGCAACTGTTATGTGCCAGGCACTCTTCTAGGTGCTTGGCCTACAGAATTGACAACAGACAAAAAAATAAAACAAAACAAAAAAGCGCCTCTGTCAATGGTAGTAGTAATTATCTTTTTACATTTAATGAATATTCACGTTTAAGCTAACGTATCTGTTCAGTAATTCTAATAAAGGTAACTCTAATATCTAATGTCCTTGCGCATCATTTAGTGGAAATGGTGCTGTTATCCCTTGCTGTCTACCTTCCCATGGATAGCTCAGCTGTTATAAACATGAGGTCATAAGAAGGGATGTTCACCTGGGACAGCAGGAGGTCCAACTTCAGTAAAGATTCTAAGCACTGACCTTGCCAAGCCCAAACTACAAAGAGATTTCAAACTCCAATGAGAGTTCGGAAAGGAGAGAGCAAAGGAGACAGAGTGGTAGGAAAAGAAATCAAGGAAGAGATGGGACTTAAAGTCAGATCCTGTGAGACACCTAGGGATAAAATGGCAACAAGAGGCAGGGCTGCATCTCAGGCATTCTGTAATTTATAACAGAATGGCATTCAGAATGGGCTCAGTCTTTCCATGCTAATATCTCTGGGTCACATGTCTGTGTGTCTGGGAAACTGATTTTTCTTGTCAGATGCTGTCTGGCACCTGGAAGACAGCCCACAGCATCACTGGAAGACAAACACCCAAGCCTTAAAAGGCAAATCATGCCAGCAGAGTCATCCACCTTATTATTAACTTGGACCTCTCCAACTTGCTCCCCTGAGTCTCTGTCCATATCAGTCTCCCCAGTCTCCTCAGGCCCCTTCCCCTTTATTTGCCACACTATAGCCGGAGTAACAGAGATCTAATTGTGTTACCCCCTAATTACAATATTTTAATCACTTCCTCTTGCTCCCAGAAAACAAACCAAGATCTTTCCTTCGTGAGGCTCACAGGGCTCTTGCCCACCTCCCTGCACACTCTCCCTCTCACCTGCTATACTCTAGCCACCCTGACCTTTCAGTTTCTCAGCCTCATCTTACTTCCTCCAGCCAGAGGACATTGGCTTCTGCACTTCCTCTGGCACCTCACCCCTCCACCCCTACCAAGGCACCCTGTCCATCTCTCAGCTCAGTTACTACTACCCCAGAAAAACAATCCCCTCCAGCATACATATGCACGGCACTGTGTTTACTCCCCATGGCTTCTATCTTAGTATTAATTTACATTCCTCAGTGGGATTATTTGAGCAATGTCATTTCCTCCTCTACACTGCAGGCTCTGAAGGTAGAAACTTTGTCCTTTTGGCTCACCATTAAATCACCAGCATCTAGCACAGGGGCTAGTACATGGCAGGAACTCAGTAACCACTTGTCATTTCATTTATTCCACAAACACTTAATAAAGATTAAATGAGGACATATAATACATATATAAAATATATGTTATATATAAGCAACATTGCTTAGAACAGTATGTGGTACATAGTATGTGCTATGTGACTTTTTTTTTATTACATGAATTAACTATGGATTTTGTTCAATTTAATGAACACCATCCTTGTACTCTATGAATCCTGAGCTTTGCACACTGCGCCTCCAAACGAACTCCCAGGATGTCCTCCATTTCACTCTGTTAATGTTCACAAAGGGGAGGGTCAATGTCAGATACCAAGATCACTGTTGTCAGAAATCAAGTAATTTCATTCATTAATATTTATCACAAAACATTATTTAATGTTAAATTCCAATGATTCCTTTTATGTCATGATTGTGAAACAGTAGAAGAAAAATTGCTGAATCTTAGAATAGTGATGAGAAAACAGAGGCTCAGAGACATTGTGTATGATGGCAATAATTAGTTGGGAGCTAGACACAAACTAAATATTTGTATGTGCTCTTTCACTTAATCCTATTGACAAATAGGCATTACATCATCGTTTTAAAGGTGAGGTTTAAGAATTGAATACTAAAAACAAAAGAACCATAGACACTTCCACAAGAAAGATAAATGGCCAAGAAGCACATGAAAAGATGCCCAACCTCATTAATCATTAGGGAAATGCAAATAAAAACCACAAATGAGAGACCACTTCACATCTACCTGGATGGCTATAATAATATTTTTTCTTCAAAAGTGGAATATGTTGGAAAGGAGGTGGAGAAATCAGAATCCTCTCACACTGCTAGTGGAAACATAAAATGGTGCAGACTTTTTGGAAAACAGTCTGGCAGTTCCTTAAATGATTAAACATAGAGTTACCATATGACCCAGAAATCCTACTCCTAGGTATATACTTAAGAGAAGTGAAAACATATGTTCATGCAAAACTTGTACATGAGTATTTGTAGCAACATTATTCATAACATCCAAAAGGTAGAAACAACCCAAATGTCCATCGACTGATGCATGGATAAGCAAAATGTGGATTATCCATATAATGGAATATTATACGGCCATTAAAAGGATTGAAGTTTTAATTCATGCTATAACATAGCTAAACCTCAAAAACATTAGCTTTGTGAAAGAAATCAGATACAAAAGACCACATACTATATGATCACATTTATATAAAATATCAAGAACAAAGAAATCCATAGTGACAGAAAGTAGACTAGGGGTTGCTTAGGGCTGGGGGAGAGATGGGAAAACAGGGAGATGATAACTAAGGTACAGGGATTCTCTTTGAAGTGATGAAAATGTTCTAAAACCAAATGCAGTGATGGCTGCACATATCTGTAAATATACCAAAAAACAGAGAACCCTACACTCTAAACGTGTGGGTTGTATAGTGGGTGAGCTGTATCTCAAGAAAGTTGTTAAAAAAAAAAATTGTAGTAAGACCAAGAAGTCTACAACGCCCCATCACTTGATTGGTGTTTGTTTTGTCTTGTTTTAACACTAAATAAATAAAGTTTCATCATTCTCTCAATCTTTACACCAGCCCCTCCACTGACTGTTATTCCAGCAGTACTTCAGCACCTTGAGAGTGAAGTATAACTATTGTTTCCCAACATTTTGTGCCTTGATTGGTTCCATGTTTTAATTTTGCCCATTTGGTGTTCTCTACATAGTCCTGGATTGTTACAGTAACTATGAAAATGAACTTTTTAAAATTAGTTTTCCAAATGGATTCTAACCTGGAGACATCAGGTGTTTACAAAGTGACCATTACTTTGGAAGGCTCCCAGGCAGTGCCTGCTGTTTGCCAAGCTCTGGTCTGCATGTTAGGATGCAGATAAGATGAGATTTCTGCTGTAAGAATCTGTCATCAAAACCTCCTCCTCTAGCCAAAGACTAGACCAATGTTCCCATCTGGATACTGGAATGCTACTACCCCAGCAGGCAGTACAGCATCTGCTCAGTGTCCTACAGTCAATGCATGTTTTTGTGTTTATCTCTGATGACGTGACAAAGAACGCCACCTACAGGCTCTCCTGAGACTTTCTGTAATGGGAGAGGTCGCTGTCTGCCTGAGATGGTTACGTGAAGTTCTAGTGGGCAAAAAGAAGAGTTAAGTGACCTTGAAATCTTTTAAAATTCCAGTCCTAAAATCTCCATCACAGCTTTCCCAAAGGTTCAGGAATGAAACTAAGATTCATTAATTTTATAATCCCTCAACTCAAACCTACTCATTTTTGTAATGTAGCTGCTTTTCATCACTTTTGATAAGATCAAGCATAGCACTGGTTTTCTTTGGTTTAATAACTCATGGGCCCTCTGAGAAAAACAAATTTATTAAATGGAATTTGGAATGTTCACCTGATGTTTATCACATACCACGTGCCCAATGTGCTGGTAGAACTGAGACATTAAGTAAGAAAAACCTCTTCTCTCACAGGGCTCATCTTTTCCCCACATGTTGGGCTGTATCTAGAATAGGCCTAAAGATGGTATCTCACCCCCTGAGGAAGGATGATCTTGCTCTCTGAGGTACCCCAAGTGGAGCCAGGAGGGTATGTGGCAAAGAATTTAAACTTGCCCCAAAAGAGATCTAGCCTTTGCCCTTGGCTTCTGGGATGTAATCTCTAAGCTCTTAGAATGTCCTGTCTGATAGAAGTGTCTTTGTTCTCCTTGGCCTTAGGTCACACTGGATAGCCTAACAATGTGAGCTGGGGAAGGGGCTGGCCATACTAGGTAATCATAGAGTAAGGAATGGCCGCATTAGGTAGTAACAATATGATTTAGGATGAGGGTGTTGGTATCAGTCAACCTCCAGGAAGGCTGGAGATTTGAGACAGGGATCAATCATGCCCCAATAAAAACCCTGAACAATGAGGCTCAGGTGGGCTTCCCTATCCCATGTGTATTGTCACACATTGATGCCAGAAGAGGACATTGTCCTTACTCCATGGGGAGGGGATGACTGGAAGCTTCATGTTTGGTGCTGTTCCTGGACTCTGTCTATGTTTCTCTCCCCTTGGCTGATTCTAATCTGAAGCCTTTCCTTTTAATAAGCCATACCCATAGGTATGGTTTCAGTGAGTTCTGTGAGTATCTCCAGAAAATGGTTAAACATGAGGGTGGTTTTGGAACACCCTACAGGTCCAGAAGTGACGGTGGTCTAATGTGGACTGTATTCCCTCTAACTTGGCATTTGGCTAACTTATGCAGCAGGTCACGGAACGGTCAGAGCTATCAGTTAATTTAAATTATGTAGAGCCAACCATAAGTCCTACCTTCCTCAGCACTGAGTGTCCCCCTTTCTCTCCTCCTCTCCTATCCTCTTTCTTAATTGCTCCTTCCTTATTCCTGACTTCTAACTTCACTGCCAACTTTCTCTTCCCCACTTATCAAAACCTACCCTGGAAAAGACAGGGAGAGTCTGTTTATATGAAGGTATACAAACTGATAGGAGCTTGAGGAATACAGATGGATTAAGTAGTCAGGCCACATGATATAAACAATGGTTACCCTTTTGCATTTTAATTGAAATGCAGTAAATAGTACCAAACTGCCTAGGTTTAAATCCTGCTTTGCCAGTTTGGGCAAGTTAGTATCTCCAAGACTCAGTTTCCCATTTTTAAATGGGGAACTAATAGTAATAACTACTTCCTAGGGTTGTTAGAATTAAGTAATTTAGTATCTTTACTTTAATGAACATACCTATTACCATCATTTTTTACCATAATATTATTCTTAAGCCAAAGTTTCTAAGACTATCATTGATAAAACTACCAAATTCGACTCATCTAGAATCTAAATCCACTGATCAATCTTAGCATCACTAAAAATGGGGTAATAGGATATCATATGTCTCATTATATGATGCAGTAAGTAGAAAACTCATCCCATAAAACAATTCTTGCCAAATCTTTAAAAGTTGAAACTGAATCTACTCAAGCTTCTGTACCTAACTCTCATTTATAGGCAGTATGTGGTTTAGAAGAACATATTCTACAAGGGATATAATCTACCAAACCCAGCATATGGGACATTCTTACAGACCTGCCACTCAAAGCTCGCTCTCCCATCAGCTACAGCATCACCTGAAAGCTTGTTAGAAATGTAGACTCTCAGGCCCTACCCCAAATCTACTGAGTCAGCATCTACATTTAAACAAGATCCCAAGCAATCGTATACACATTATGGTTTGAAAAGGTCTGGTCTCTTTACATATGAATGTCAGAAAAGCAAATGGTGACTCTGATAGAATAAAAAGCCTCAATAGGCACAGCATCTAAATGCAAAATGTGGCCTTTGTGTGGATGGATTTAAGCAAATCAGCCGCAGAAAGACATTTTTTAAATAATGAAGGAAATTTGAATATGGATTATTGATACTACAGAATTATTAATTTTGCTGGGTGTGACATGCCACAGTGGTTATGTAAAAAAAAAAAGTTATTAAAGATGTATATTTAAATATTTACTCATGAAATACCCTGATGTCTAGATTCACTTTAAAATACACAAGGAAAAAAATTTTTAATAAGAACATAGAGGAAACAAAAAATATTGATAATTGTTGGAACTGAGTGATGGATGCATAAAAGTTCATTGCTCAATTTTATTTATTTTTGTGGTAAGTTAAAAATGTCTGTATAAAAATAAGATAAATAACAAGTAATAAATAATAAACATTTCATTAAGAAATAATCACCTTGGAATATCTGTTTAAAAATCAGATTTCTAGACTCCCTCACTGAAAAGAACTGAGTCCAAATCTCAAGTGTGGGCCCTGGCATATAAGATTCTGAGATAATAGGATTCTAAACGAGAACAGCACCTGTCATGACACCCCTTGGGAAACTTCGTACCCTGCTCAGGAAGAAAACTGAATGCGGTCTATGAACCTCGACTTCCCAG
Source organism: Cynocephalus volans (assembly GCF_027409185.1). NCBI lineage: Eukaryota > Metazoa > Chordata > Mammalia > Dermoptera > Cynocephalidae > Cynocephalus > Cynocephalus volans. The sequence goes on along the minus strand of NC_084460.1, from coordinate 84,693,160 downwards.
GTCCATAAGACCATTATTAAATTTACATGAATTATGAGACAGGTCTCTGTTACTCAGTTTGATGAATGTTGTTCCTGAAGTGGAGGAGGATAAAAGAGAAAGAAGAGAAAAAAGAAAAAGGAAGTGGCAACACCTCTCTCTTTATTCCTAGGCTTCTCATCTCACCACCGTCAACTATAGAAATTACCCTGACCACCCTTATATTTTCACCCTAACACTGACAGCATCCACTGGGTCCCCCAGCCACCAAGAGAAGGAGAGGGAAGGTGGGGAGGGGGGAAATTCTGCTAGGGAAAGCGTAGGAGTTACTAAAATGAGAGTAGATTGATTTTTTCCTTAAAAATACAAGGTCCAGAGGCACCTCTCACCTCACCCAGATTCAAACATCCAGGTAAACTTTCTAAATGAAATTCCAAGTGCATAGTTTGCCACTTTAATGTGTTGCCCATTGCCTTTAATTAGCTGTGATATCGTTATTGAAATCACAGTTACAGACACTTGCCATTTTCAAAACGCCCTCAGGTAACTCCCAACATCTATGCCCTTCGAGTGAGTAGTTCATTTTCATTGTCACATACATAATAATCCACCCAGGCCATTGCTGGCTGTACCTATCAGTGGAAGAGATTTACAGAAGCTTCAGCACAGTAAATACACCAGGTCAGCCCTGTGAGGCTCCAGGCAGGTTTAAAGATGAAAATTGTGTACGTAAAGTGAGACCTGAAAAAATAAATATCCCCCACAGTAATATCTGAAAAGGGTAAAACTTGAATGTTTACATGTCTCTCCCGGTAAATCTTAACCTTTTTTGGTTTACTTCTAAATGTGTTACTTAAATCTTAAAAACTATTTACGGATTTAAACTTACTTTTTTCACCAACATGACGTGACATGAGATAACTCTTAATCCTTCTTTAAAATGAGATTTTTATTATTTGAAAGCAGGAGAAAAACAAAGGAAAAAGTGAGGCCAATTCCTCATTTTCTAGGAAAGTGAGCGGATGGGCGTCGCTGCCAGTTCCTCACTCTGGGAGTGGCAGCTGTCACCTGTGCCCATCAATCCATTTTCATTCATCACCTGAGTCCAAGCCAAGAGGATGGGAAACGCCGATTAGACCTTGCTTTTCCCTCTAAGGCTCCATGAATCTGAAGGCTCCATCTCAGTCAACAACCATAATTAATCTTTTCTTTTTTTTTTTTTTTTAGCTCTCTGTTGATGTACAAGTATTGATTAACTAGACAGGCCAGGAGGAATAAGAGGAGGCGGAGCCTTTCCTGACAAACTTGTGGGTCACTTACTTACTAAATGACGGCTGCTGTCTAGCTTCTCAGGGCTGGCCCAAATTGGCAGGATGACCCCATATTTATTGTGAGACTGAGGAATGCTATTAACATCTAAAGTGATTTAGAGGCAGCACAGGAAGCAGTGCTTCTGTGAGTTTTAGGTCATAGTTTCCCACTGCCTGAAAGGTCAAGTCCCAGCTCATTAGCATATCTTACACAGCTGACCACAATCTAGCACTTCCTGGCTGCCCCATCTCATTGCCCACCATTCCCCACTGAATCCGCCCCAGCCTGCCCAAAGCTCTTCCATCTATGGCTTCCTGGACTCCTTTCTTCTGCCTGAGATTTTCTCTCAGATATCACACACATCTCTCAAGGCCCAGCTCCAGCGCTGTTTCCTCTGGGAAGGCTCTGCTCTCACACACTTTTCCATATGCCTCCACTAAAGCTCACGTGAGAGCTGACATTATTTCTGTGTATGTATATATGGATATCAATGTGTTAACTTGGATTTCTATAATAACTATTAGCATATTCATTATTACAAATCGTAATTATTCTTTATGCCCCTTACCTGATCAATCCCTCCTCAACACCCTTTTTCCCCCCACCATCTCTAGTATCCTTAGGTTTTTTTCCTCTCCTTCTGAAAGTTCAAAATATTATTGTGGTCTTTTTCTCTTTCTTTCTATCTTTCTTTCTTTCTTTCTTAGCACCTAGTTATGAGTGAGGATATGTGTCTGGCTTATTTCACTTACCATAATTTTCTCCAGGCTCATTCATGCTGCTACAAATGGCAGAATTTCATTCTTTTTATAGCAGAATAGTATTCCATTATGTATATATATACCATATTTTTCTTATCCAGGCATCCATTGATGGACATTTCAGTTGGTTCCATATCTTGGCTATTGTAAATAGAGCTGCAATAAACATGGGAGTGCAGGTATCCCTTCAACATGCTGATTTCCATTCCTTTGGGTACATACCCAGAAGTGGGATTGCTGGATCGTACGGCAGTTCTATCTGTAGTTGTTTCAGAAACCTCCATACTATTTTCCATAATGGCTGTACTACCTTAGAGTCCCACCAACAGCATAGAAGAATTACCCTTTCCCCATATCCTTAGCTGCGTTTGTTATTCTAGGTCTTTTTAATAATGGCCAGTCAGAAATGGAAATGTTCTATTTTCTCCCCCTCTTTTGCTACAGTTGAAACATGAAAGGAAATTATATTTCTTCACTCTCTGGGAGTGTTTGAATTTCTGTTGTTTTAAGCACAGTTTGTGGTACTTTGTTACAGTAGCCTGAGAAAATGAATACATCCAGGTAACAATAATAAATAAAGTGAATATTGTCTATCAGTTCCAAATACAATCACCTGTGCTTATTCCCAATAAAGGACTGGTTAATTGCAAAACTAAGTTTTACCTTGGCCTATGCCCTGTAACTACACTGTCTTCCCCTCTGTCCTAACCTCACTATTTCTTAAGTTGCCTTTTAGAGATCTAAAATTTCTAGATTCCGTGGAGGAGGGTTTCAAAGATAACTAATTGATCAAGGAGGATTCAGTATTCTTCATAAGAGAGTTTATTAAATGTATGCACCACAGTTTGACATGGAAAATGAAGTTTAATTGCTACTGCTAAGGAACTAGAAAAAGTTTTACATAAACAGTAACAGATGGATTTTCATATGTTAAGTAATTCAAGATATTTCAAATGTGCATGACATTCTCAACATATCTACTGGATATTAAGTTAATGAAATATTTTTAACAATGATTTAAATTTTTCATCTCATAAATAATAAGTGAAGAACAGATTGTAATCTTGATTCTTTTGACCTTCATGTTTTGTACAATCCATAAACAGGCAACTTGGAATTATACTTCCTAAAAGATCCAAAATTTGTTGATACTGGAATTGCTGATGATCAGTATCCAATTTTGATATTTCCGTGAATAACTAGCAATGTGTTTCAATATTATTTGATACAGATTATTAATGAAAGATAATAAATTAAGTTAAATGAGCCTCTTTAAGAAATCTTCTTTGAATTCCATCACTTTGCCCTCAAATATAAGTAGAGTTAAATGAGTTTTGTTCAAGTGAAATCTTTTCAAATTTTCTGTAAAACACAGAGTATGTATTTTATCCCTAACAAGTAAATAAGCACTGGATTACAGACCCAGGAATTAAAATAAATCATTCTGCATCAAAGTAAACACTATAGTGGCTCACAGCCCCTTTCAAGGCTAAAGAGTAAGTACCATACTCTGGATATGAATAGGAGCCATTGGCATTTGCCTAATGCTGCCAAATATGGAAAGAAGCTGGTGAAATTTCAGCAGAGACCTGAAAAAACACTGGGAGGTTTGGATACTTAATCTGCCTTCAACCTTTCCTCCAGCTGTGAGAAAATTTCTAATATGAATGACTCTTAATTATCTTCCTTATACTCTGGAGGAATGAAGAGATTTTCTCACTGTAATTGCTCTTTATATCCCACATTCTGAGAAATCTAACCAACATCTCTGTCATACAATGCCAAGTGGACTTGCTTTCATTATGAAGTGCATCTGATCTCCCCACACTTCTCTTGACATAGCTCTACAGAATGACCGTGTAGTAGTTAACATATCCCTCTCTCTCTCAAGATCTGAATCACAGCTACTAAGGAACATAACACAACCAATAGCAAGTTTGTTTTTAAAAATCAAAACATGAGGATTACAAATGTAAATTTCATTTCCCTTCTCAATAAATATATTCCATAGCTGCCTAGAATATGGAAAGTTAAATCAGAAACAATCCAGATACATTTTTAAATATTAAAGAGAAGATATCTTCAGTTCATATTTCTAAATCTTCCAGTCAAATGTCTCTCCAGCGGTTCCTGTTTCAGTAAATAGCTCCTCCATCCAGCCAAGTGCTCAAGCTCGAAATCTGGAGTCCGCCATGGTCCATCCATCTCCTCCAATCCCCAAATGTCCAATTCCTCAACCAGTCCTGGAAATACTTCCTCCAACACATATTTTAAGGTCCTCCATTATCCTCCACCTTCACGTCTCTCATTCAGAATACCATCGTCCCTTGTCTAGTTTACACACACACCCTCTTAATTGGTCACTCCTACTTGACTCCAATTCATTCTCCACACATCAGGCAACACAATTTCTGAAAAATGTAAACCTTACTCCCTGTTGTAAACTGTTCAATAGCTTCCCATTGCACTTAGGATAAAACCTCAAATCTTTCAAAGCTCTGCATCACCCAGTCCTGCTGACCTCTCCAGACTTGCCTCTACCACCTGTCACCTGCTCTCTGTGCTGCAGGCCACTGGACAACCTCAGGGCTTCTGCAGCTCCCCTGCCTGCAATGTTCTTATCCCGCCTTTTCACCTGGCTCCAGCTACACACTTTAGGTCTCACTTTAGGTATCAGCTGATCCCACTCTCTCAAAGAAGACCTCTCTGTCCCCTAATCTAAATCTCTCCCTCCTTTATAACTTCTCATTGTGTTGTCTAAATTTGCTTCCTAGATTTTATCATAATTGTGTATAGATTTCTTTGTGTCAATATTTATTTGATATTTATTTCCCCCACTAGTCTTTACAGAGGCATAAGTGTCTACATTGTTCCCCATTCTCTCCCCAGCACCTAGCATAGGGCCTGGCATAGTAAGGGCTCCATAAATGTTACTTAATATATAAACAGCAAGAATGTTCACCTAATGTCAAAAAGAAATATTTCCATTCCTTTCTTCCCATGATCATCCAAAAACATTAAGTTGTGTATCCTCAAAGTTACTCTGTTATCCTACCTTCTGAACCTCAGGGAAGCTTCTATACACACTGCAACTTTCACATGCTTGATAGTAAAGGCAAAGCACCAGAGTGTGGTATGACAGGAAAGAAAGCATGCATGGGTCTGGGTCTACACTATGACAAACATCTGAATGAAACATGGGGGGATCTGGAATCTTTTAACATCTGTTTTAACTATCTACATTTTAGATCATTTGTTTTACAGTATCATTATTATTAATATTGTCGAACTAAAAGAAGAAACTGAAGCAAAAACATATAAAACAAAGAGTTTTGGGGGGCCAAGGTTGAGGACTACAACCTGGGAGCCACAAATTCAAGTTGCTCTGAATATGTGCTCCATTTGACAGCACTTACAAACAGATTTTTAAAGGGAGAAGTTAAGAGGCAGTTCAAAGTTGTTTGAAGTAACATGAGCTACTGATTGGCCACACATTGCTCTTTGCGTCATATATTCCAGGAACTTAGAACAAAGAAAGAGTGAGGATCAGAATGTACAACTTGCAATAACATTCGTGTAGTTTATACCTGTTGGTGGCCAGTCTGAATTATTGCTAAAAACATGCCTTTTAGCAACTATACCAGACATGGGCGGGGGGGACGTGACTGAACCCCCATTCTCGTATCTCTCTGGGCCTGATAAGTTTAGCAGACCTCACGTTCCTTAGATTGCTCTGAGCCACTTTTCTTTGTCACTATTATTATTACCGTACACCATTTTATAGTTAAGGCGGTGTCAGATAAAAATATTAAGCAAGTAACTTCACAAACCAGGAAGCTAAATATATAGTTACAAACTTCTACATATGTTAGAATTGCATTTAAAAGTGCAGTGAGAAAGAGTAACCCCTTGCTCATTTATTCATTCTTTCATTCAACGTTAATTTATTAAATTTTTCTTTTACAGAACAAGCTTGATGCTGAAAATACAAGAATAAACAAGACAAGGAGCTCAACCTTCTCACTATAGAATCCTCACTATAATTTTATGGAATCATTTGGGCAGAAATTGTCATTCCCACTTTCCAGATGAGGACATAAAGGTTTAGAAAGGTTGAGTCACTTCCTAAAAATTACACATAACAGGCTCAGCATCAGTGCCCTGGTTGGTCTAATTCCAAATCTAGAGTCACCATCTCTTACTCAGTGTAGTCTCATTGTGCTAGGGGTATGAACATCATTTTGCAGTTATTCAAATGTTTGGCTCTATAGGGACGTTCCTCAAACAATTACAGATAGATCTACCATATGACTCAGCTATCCCACGGCTGGGCAGTGTGTACCCAGAGGAATGGAAATCATTATGTTAAAGGGAGACCTGTACTCCCATGTTTATTGCAGCTCTACTTACAACAGCCAAGAGTTGGAACCAACCTAAAATGCCCATTATCAGATGAGTGGATAAGGAAAATTTGGTATATTTACACAATGGAGTACTACTCTGCTGTAAAAAAGAATGAAATACTACCATTCGCAACAACATGGATGGACTTAGAGAAAATTACATTAAGTGAAATAAGCCAGGCACAGAAAGAGAAATACCACGTTCTCACTTATATGTGGGAGCTAATATAAATAAATAAATATAACAAATAAACGGGGAGGACACAACAATCACAACAATTCCTTGAACTTGTTAAGATAAGTGAACAGATACAATGTTGATGGGGGAGGAGGAGACAGGAAGGGGGGAAAGGAGGAATTGGTAAAGGGACATGAAAATCAACTACATTGTGTATTGATAAATTAAAATAAAATAAAAAATAAAAATAAATGTTTGACTCCATGAAGGTACTCCCCTCAAAGAACTAAGTAAATCATAAGATGCAAATTCTAGTGTTGGAAAGCTTAAGGGGTGAAACAAGGTAAGTTATCCTCTCTGTGATAAGAGGATAAAAAGAACTCTCCACAGGGAGCATAAAATAGCTTTATAACAGAATGCGATACAAATATAAAGCAGTGAAAACTGGCTTTTGCTTTCCACCTTACCAACCCAGGAATAACAAAACATAAGACAGAAAATTGTTTTTTTCAAGCCCAAGCAACTAAGTCCCCCTGGAAACCGCAAGTGGTTTTAACCAGAGCTGCTTCTTTGTAGTTGTTTTAGCTGATGCTAATGAAACTCCTTTCTGGCTAATAGGCCATCTGCTCCATTCCATCTCCCAGAGAAGGAGCATATACATTCTCTTCGAATTTAGTTTCTGCTAGCTCCAGGGGTATGATGGCTCTTCTGGAGCGGACAGTTTAAGCACAGCCTCTGGGTCCAGCATTTTTCTGCTTTTCTCAGAGAGCAGCACAGAGAGGTGGCAGAGGAGCTGGTGAGAGGTCACTGCTTCATCCAGAGAGACCAGTCAAGGGCAGGAGTAGCCCCTTGGTGTAGTCAGCCATCTTCCCAAAGTTAGGGACCAAGGCGTGCAGCCCTGCTCCTCCTGGCACAATGGGGTGGGAAGCAGTGAAGTGCCTGTTCTTGGAAGAGAGATGTGATAGAGGTGGTAATCCACAAAGATGGGGTGGGCATCAGCAGAAAGTCAGAAGCTCTTGGCATATCTGATACCATACCTTTAACATTTTCTAAAATGTGTTCCATCAAGACATGTTATACCAAAAAAACAAAACAAACAAACAAAAAAAACGCACACACACAAAAAACAAAACAACAAGAACAAAAACAGTGGTTACATCAACAGATGTCATATAAGAGAGAGAGTGAGAGACACAGAAAGAAGTCTTCATGGTTAAAAATATTTGGGAAACTCTAGGGTTAACAGAACTTCCTAAAGCCTTTGATTTTCTTTTACGCACCATAATGCTGTAAGGGAAAATATGATATTCAATATTTCCCTAGTCTATTTAACCACTTTTTGCAGAACATCTATGTTGGCAATACCTAGCCAGCAATGTCATTTAAATACCTCTCATACCATACCGTGCAGAGAAAGGCTTTCCTTATTTGGTCCCAGGACTCAGAGAGGTCACAGTGCTGGGCGTGAGGCTCTGTGATTCTGCTGGCCTTTCTCTCATGGTGGCAGAAAAACTGGAGCAGCATCAAGCATCACCATCTCACACAGCAACATTCCAACAGCAGAATAAAATCTCTCCCCACTGGCCTCTCTCTTTTTACCTGGGAAGAACATCTTTCCCAGAGACCACCAGCTGATTTCTCCTTACATCTCGTTAGCCAGAAGTAGGTCACAGGGCCACACCTAACTGCAAGGGAGGCTCAGATACTGGGGAAGATCTGGTTTTCCCAGCCTCTGTAGTGGGAGGTGGGCAGGGGAGAGGGGCTTGCAAATAACTGTGGGGCAGGCGAACAAAAGCCATAGCATAGCTCCTCCTGCAGTTATCGTGTTTTAAAGATTACATTTCTCCACTGTTGATGACAAGTTGGTTTCTTTCAGCTCTGTATGGGTTAAATTGTGTTGCCCAAAAATTCATATGTTAAAGTCCTAACACCCAGGACTTCAGAATGTGACCTTATTTGGAAATAAGTTCATTATAGATATAATTGGTTAAGATGAGGTCATACTGGAGTAGGGAGGGTCCCTAATCCAATACGACTAGTACCCTTATAAAAAGGGGAAATTTGGACACAGCTGCACACTATGGGGAGAGAAAGACAGAAATCAAGGTGATGCAGCAGAAGCCGAGGAACAGCCAAGATTGCCAGCAAAACACAGAAGCTAGGAGCAAGGCCTGGAGCAGACTCTCCCTCACAGCCCACAGAAGGAACCAGCACCTTGATCTTGACTTCCAGGCTCCAGAACTTTAAGACAATAAATTTCTGTTGTTTAGGCTGCCCTGGCTGTGGTGCCTTATTAGGGAAGCCCTAGCAGACTAATACAAGCTTCCCAACACAGGCACAACTCCTCCCAGTGACCAGGGCACTGTCTGCATCTCAGGATGCATGAGCATCCTGCAACGGTGAAAGGGCTGTTGCCAACAAGCGGTGAGTAAGGTAAAGACCAAGCTAAGCCTCCAGCACACTTAGGCACTCTCCTGCTAGATGGCCAGCAGTGACACGCTGGCTGCCGCAAAAGGGAAGTCCTGAGACTGACCGGAAAAGCAACTAGCACAGCGCAGCCATACAGGCAAAGCAAGGTGTTCACCCAAGAGGAAACTAGATGTCAGAGCACTGGCCTAGGCTCCACTCGGAGAATGGCCTAAGGGGAGCCTGGGAGGGATCCAGAGGCTTGAATCAACTCTGCTCCACACATCACTCCATGCCCAGACCTGTCCTCCTCTCCTCTCTCATCTCATGTCTTCTTTCACTCCCTCCTCCCAGGTGGCAAAGAGCTTCTGTCTAACTTAATCACATTGTCTCCAAACAGGGATGGCTTTATGGGTGTGCAACCCGTGCAATCACAGAGTGCCCCGAGCTCAGAAGGGCCCTGTACTTGATTTAATGCCTCACTGTTGCAATCTTAAAATTCTTAATTTTTTAGTAGGGGACCTCGATATTTTATTTTGCACTGGGTCCTGAAAAACATACCTTGTCTGGTTTTGGCTCCAAAGTCTACGTCAATTTAGTAGTGTATGTCAAAAGCCAAGAATTGACTCAGTAGACCATTCCTTCCCTAAGGAAATGAACTCAGGATACCTAGCTGAATGAGTAGGGGAGGGGCCCTGGAGGAGACAGAAATAGAATGTGCTAACAGTCATGTGCCCACTCCTGGGCCCATACACTGGGGTCAGTCCCAATAGGGCACTGTCTTGCAAATCGTGGGTTGCAACCTTTAGTGGGTCATGAAATCAAATCAGTAAGTCAGGACCAACATGTTTTTACAATGAGAAAGAACAGAGTAGAATGGAATAGAATATAAAGATAGAACAGATCAGAGTATATACCAAAAGCAGAAAGATAAGTAGAGTTTCATAAAACTTTTGTTTCAATTGTATATGTATATATACCATATTGTGAGATAAAATACGTATTTTCTGTGACACATTCAAAAAAGTTTGAAAGTCATTGCATTAAGACTACAGATTCTAAGGCAGAGATCAGCAAACTGTAGCCCAAGGAACAAATCTGGCCTGTTTTTTATAAATGCAGTTTCACTGCAACACAGCCATGCCCATACATTTGTGTACTGTCCATGGCTGCTTCCACCCTACAGTGGCAGAGCTGAGCAGTTACAACAGCAATCACACATCCCACAAAGCTGGAGCTACTGTCTGGCTCTTTACAGAAACAGTTTGCTGAGCCCTGCTCCAGCAATGTGGACTGAGAGTTGGAGAAGACAGCTGGTCATTTACAGGAAAATGCAATTACAAGAATAAAAATATATGAATGTATGGAAGAAAAAAACAAATATTTTAGTTACTCCCTCAAGCAGAAAGCCAAAAGCAGCTACACAGAGCCAGAGCATGAAGTCAAAGACACCATAGGTAAACAACGCAAGCATTGAGGCAGCCCAGTGCTTGGCAGGGCAGCCTGGAGGGTCAGGAGATGCAGGCTGAAAGGCCACCCATTCCTGCCCAGCCCTTCCCAGTTTTCTCCAGCAGACCCTGAGCTCGGTCTCCTTGCAGCTGTGTTCACTTGAACTCTTGCTCCTTCTACCATACCACCTTCCACCTGGACCTCTGGTTTCTGCCATGCTTTCGGGGTGCTGTCCTGGTGGGGACCCAGGTCTGGACCAGGGCTTGCATGGTACTAGTCAGCGGAAGTGCTGCCTGCAACGTGGCAGGGCCCACAGTACCATCCTCTGCATTTGAACCAGGACCACATGAGTCCTAGTGCCAATTTCTCCCCTTCAGAGTCTCCCAGACCACTTATTCCCAGCCCCTGCACAGGGAGTCCCCCAGATGCTTCAAAGAGCTCTTACATTTGGGTTGTCTTGGGGAAGCTCTGGACTTAGTGGTCTATCCAGCGTAGTACTGGCCCACTGACGGTGCTAACATGCAGATTTGGGATGGCTTTCACCTGTGTTAGATACATCACTTATCATGGGCCCCACCAGTCCCATGATCTGGACCAGCATGCACTTCAGCTCTTGCCCATCTGTGTTCTGACCAGGGGGCCACCTCCAGTCTAAACACCCAAGCACAGTAGTGGTGGCAGCAGGGGCCTTCTACCCTATGTGACCCCCACTGTTAGCAAGCAAGGTGACCACCCAACTGTCCACTATTCCCCCACCCCCATCCCCACAGACTCTGCAACACATGGCAGGCAGTCCTTCGGGTTTGGCTGTGTCCACCACCTCCAAGGGCTTTCAAGATAATTGCTCTTCAAGGCCAACAGGCTCTTCCAATCCATGTCTTCACTTGACCCCACCGATAGAGACATAACAACATTATGCTACACTGAGCCAGCCAGGTGAGCAACAGCCATGCGCTGCCCACATGGGGCCACTCCTTCACTGCCCTCAAGCTCCTCTCCAGTGGTGGTTTCCACATAGACAGGTTGCAAAGACCCACAACAGTGTGTGCAGTACCAGTACCGCTACCTTTTTCTGGTTGTGAGAGAGAGAAAGATAGCCAGGAAGAGCACATTTCGCAATAAGGAACACAAAGAGACGGTTTAAGGTTCAAGAAGAAACGGTGCCTGGACACAGGGTCTTCACTGGCACCAACTGGACAATAAACCAATACAGGAGTCAGCACCTCCTCTCTACCTAGTATCCTAAATCTTCATTGACAGATCACTTCATCTCACACAGGCCGATGAATTTTGTGATGTATTATAAATCTGATTGTTTATATAGTCAGGGGCCCTGAAAAATATATTTGCCTGGGGCTTCACACACCCTAGGGTGGCCCTGCCCTCTGCAGAACAGTTGTCAAAGTGTTGGCTTTGGGATCCCAGGTGGCCCAACAATTCTAAAACATAGTCCTCCCACTAAGAACCTTACTGAGGAGCCCTGAGATGTTCACCCAAAGCTCCAACTTTCGTGTCCTACTGCCCTTGGAAGCTCCGAACTGACCTAAGTTTCCGTTGTCATCTCATTACCAATATCCTGAGCTGTGCTGTTAGAGGGTCCCTCAAAAAAGCCTGCGCTAGCGCTAAAACCAAATTTATGGTTCATCCTAGGCCATGTCACAAAAGATACAAAAATGCTGAACCTCTTCTAAGGAGGAGCCTGCTTTATAGATGCTATATGCTAAAGCAGACAAGTTATTTCATTTAAACTGTATTTTTATATCAACTCATAAATGTTTTTTCATTATACAAAAATAACCTCTCCCATTTTATTCTAACAAAATGTCTCTTTATTAGGTTACGGTTAATGGTTTAAGAAGTAATTTGCAGTGAAACATATCAGTGCATTTTATAGCTATCAAAGAGAAGCACAAAGACACCATTTTCAGGGTATGGATGTCATTCTGCTGCAGCTTGCCTTCCTTGTGGAACTGATAGGTGCAAGAAAGTAATTAAGTATCCCTTTTCCTGTTTGGTATTGTCACCAAGTTCTCAGCTTCCCAAGGGTCAGATCTGAGCTTCTGACCTTTAAATAAGAGGAAGAACCAGGTACAAAGAACCAGATGCACAGGACCAAGTGTGAAGGAAGTTAACTCCACTTAGCTCTCAATAATGAAGCTCTCCTTGTTTTTTTGCAACTTTCCAAGTAAAACTCTGACTGCCTGGCTCCAGGTAGACAAAATTGAGTGGCCAAATTGAGCCCATGTTTACTAATTAATTCATTATATTTGTTAAGCAAGAAATAAACTTGTTAAGGAAAAGATTTCATTCTTTTATAATCCAGAATTAAGCTTTTTTGAAGTCAACTTTTATGCAGATCCGGCAAACAGTATTTCCATCAGACCATCAGAATTATAAGGTGTTTTGTAAACCCAATTGTGAAAAAGGGAACTCCTAGATCAGCAACACAAACCATGTACACAGTATTCATATCTATTTCTGAGCTGCTCGTGGCATTTGCATTGAATCTGAGATGATTCAAGACCAAGCTCAGAGATCATTTGCATAGCTGCACAAAATCACAGCAGAATTAGAACACTACCTCTTATAAACACCATGTTGTTGTTTTCGTGTTTTGTTACAAGGATCCACTGGAGAAGTTCATATCACACAGATTCTCACACACTTGCTTCAGAGTACAAGTTTCCCAGGAGTTCTGCCTCCTGCACACAGACACATCTGATAAATCTGCAAATGAAAGAACTCTAGATATTGAACTCCCCTGACCAGGTTCTCTGTGGTGTAATCCCTCGTATATTTAAATTGCATATTCTTTGAGAGCAGGCCCAAGCCTGGGGCCAGCAGCAGGAACAAGGCCAAGTGGAGTCAGATAGTCCCAAGTTCAAATCTCTCACTACTTAAGAGGTGAGGTGGCTTGGGCAGGTTACATGAGCTCCCAGGAAAATAGGGATAAAAATATCCACCTTGCAGGGCAGTCATGAGGACTGAATAACATATTTGTATGTGAAATGCCTAGAACTTGTGAGGCATTTAGTAAGTGCCCTTAAGACGCAAGCTCTTTTGTCTTTGTGACTGTTTATCACCAGAAAATGAGAGGAATGCAGGTGTCTCTTGAAGGCTTGAATTTGGCTGTCCTGAGACTTACAGCATCTGTGGAAACAGGAAAACACCAGCTCCAAGGTGGGCTGGGTTATGAGAGGGTCTGTCCCCCCTCCCTCCCATCTCCCTTCAGCCAATGCCTCTTTACTTGATTCCTCTATATTAAGCACTTTTGTGGGCCAAGTACTGGGAGATATATGATTTAGTAAGAAAGGTATCATATTATCATTACAATAATAGTACTTGTGTTTAGTGCTTACTATGTGCCAGACAAAGCTTTATTTTTATTACCTCATTTATTATGATGATGAGATAATAATAGGATAATAATAACTGAGGAATTAACTATTTTTATGCAGAGTTTAGAGATAGAATTTATGCTCAAAGATGCCACGTAATTGGTCAAAATTTTTATAAAAGGCAAGACGGTAGGCTCCAAGCTTTTCAACTGCATGTGATTTTGCCCTCCCAAGAAGTTATCATACCATAATGAAAAGGTGGCCAACTCTTTAATAATCACGGAAACGTAAATTAAGACAACAATGAATCTTATTTTATACATATTAGATGGCAAAAATTAAAAAGTTGGGGAATGCAAGCACAGGCAGGAGTGTGGGGTGTGAAGGCCTGTGAACCATTCTGGGAATGTGGACCAGTGTGACCACACTGGACAGCAGCCTGCTACTGCTTACTTAATTCAAGAGTGCACATGAACCATGACCCAGCAAGCCTGCTGGGGATCTGTCCCAAGAAATCTTCACACAAGTCCATAAGGCAGACTTTCTCAACCGTGGCACTATTGACATTTGGAACCAAATAATTCCTTATTGGGGGAAAGCTACCCTGTGCATTTCAGGATGGTTAGCATCCCAGGACTCTACCCCCTATATGCCAGGAGCCTCCTCCTCCAGTTGTAACAACCAAACATGTCTCCAGACATTGCCAACTGTCCCTGGGGGTGCAAAGTCATCCCCAGCTGAGAATCACTGCCCTAAGGGAATGTGCTTAAGGATGTTCATTGCAGCATCATTTCTGACAGGGGGAGCTGGAGCCACCCAGGTATCTGCCATTAGAAAAATAAATACATAAAAGGTGAAGGATGCAATGCCCAGCATAGAATAGTAAGCAGCTGTCAGACGCAATGGATTATATGCACACATAGCAACATGAACCAAGCTTTAAAATATGAGTATAGTCCTAAAGAAAAGGAAAGAAACAGAATGAAATACAGAACATGGTTTCATTTATGCACATGAACAATACATGTTCCCAGAACAACAATAGACATTTTGCAAGAATACACATGAACAAAAGGATATAGCACTAAACACACTGGAATGGCTGCCTAGGCGGGTGAGGACAAGGACATGGGGAGGTAGAGGAAAAAAAAGGAATACGACAAGAGAATGGTTGTCCTTGGACCAATAATACTGGATGTGAGGAGTACGATAAACCCTGCATACTCTTGAAGATGAAACAAAACAAAACAAAATATAAAAGGCACCAAATTCAAGGTACAGATAATGAAGCTACAGGCACTGAGGTGGGAACCACTTCAGGTTGGAGTGGTCAGGAAAAAGGTGACAATTTCAGCTGACCCATGAACGATGAATAGACTTTTAACAGATACAAACAAGTGTGTGTATGTGTGTGTTTATGTATGTGTAAAGCAGAGTGGGGGAGATATTTTGGAATTTTTATTGTGGTTACCTCATACTTACATATCTATCTCATTTGATTTTAAGGGAAGTTTCAATTTCCTTATTGTGCATTCAGAAATTTAGAGAGACTAAATAAATTGTCCAGGGACACACAGCTTACTCTCTAACTCAAAAAGCCATTCTGCTTACATCACTCATGAGAGTTGTTCTTTGGTCACAGACTCTGTACTGGGCTTCTTGACTTATTTTTTTCACAGAACTCAAAATGCCTCAGGCAGCCAGGGGCCCATAGCCCTATTCAAAGAGTCGCCAAGCTTTAGCGAGTTGTTTCATCGTCTCTGAAATCTATCATCTCCTTTCCTTTCCCCCAATCACTACCTTGGTCTGAGCTGCCAGAACTTCTTAGCAGGCCGACAGCTTCTCAGATACCCCTCATTTACCCATGCTCATCCATTTAGCTCTGTCTAGAACATTCATCCGATCATGCCAATCTCCTCTTAAAACCATAGTGACTCCCCATTGCCTTCAGATTAGACTCTAAACTTGTGAATATGACCTTCAGGGACTTTCATGATTTGGCCTAAGGCCACGGTTCTTGACAATAAAATAAAGGGATTTGGTTCATTGAACTTTTATGCTACACCTAGCACTAAACATTCTACTATTCTTTGTCTAAAAGATGGCACAAGTTACTTGAAAATTGCTAGTTGGCCCCATTAGCTCTTAAGAATTATCCA
This sequence comes from Cynocephalus volans, assembly GCF_027409185.1. NCBI lineage: Eukaryota > Metazoa > Chordata > Mammalia > Dermoptera > Cynocephalidae > Cynocephalus > Cynocephalus volans. Next base: position 84,677,176 of record NC_084460.1, on the reverse strand, counting down.
GGTTTTACATGATAACTAGGGGGAATAAAGTCAGATAACGCAAGGTGAATAAAACAACGGGATAACAGCATTAGAGCAGGTGTCACTCACATAAACAGTAGCATTATGGCTTATGAGGCCACAAACAGAAAGCATGTAAACAGCCCATCAGTAAACAAACACTTAGTATGTGTCTGCTATGACCTGGATGTTGGGCGGCATGGTGGGGACAGGGAGGCATAGCCTCCAGAGAGCTCAGGTCCAGGGGAGACAAGCAGCTATGGTGCAGTGGGTTAGCTGCTGCAATAGAGAGGGCACAATGACAGAGGGTGAGAAGAGCAAAAGTCACGGGAGGCTTCTCGAAGGAGTGACAGTCTAAGCAGAGTCTGAAAGTTGAATGCTAGGTAGGGGTTGTCAGGTATGGGGCACTGAGGGTGGGAAGGGCCAGGGAAACCCATTACAGAGGCGGTGGACCACGCAAAGGCCCCAATGTGGGAGCAGGCATTCAGAGAAATGAAGCAGCTCAGAACAACTCAAAAGACCTCAATTGTGTTTAAAACACTTAAAATAGAGTGTGGTTATGCAGTAGTAACATAAGCCAACTATGTCTGGAAAATCCTAGTGCTGCAGGAAGGGCACTGGACAGTGGAAAGACCTTTGCTGCAGTCCCAGCTCTGCCAGAAGCCTGATACTAAGACGATTATCCAACCTCTCTGAGCTCTTCCTTCCTCATCTAGAAATGCACACACAAAAAATTGTTCTTCTGCCTTCCTTGCAAGACTTCAGGGAGACTATAGTGAAGGCACTTACATGAGGAGACTTACATGAGGGAACTTGGGTTTTTTTCTAAGTAAAAGACTTGATTTTTGTAGCAGTTTTAGGTTTACAGAGACCTGGAGCAGAAAGTACAGATGGTTCCCATACCACCCCCTCCCCCGCAACACAGTTTCTCCTATTATCAACATCTTACATTAGTGTGGTGCATTTGTTACAATTATGAGCCAATGTTGACATATTATTATTAACTCAGTTTTACATTAGCTTCCCTCTGTGTCGTGCAGTTCTATGGGCTTTGCCTAATGTCATGTATTCACCATCACAGTGTCACACAGAACAGTCTCACTGCCCTAAAAGCCCTCCATGTTCTACCTATTCATCCCTCCCTTCCTCCCTCCCTCATCCCCTGAAATCTTGGAAACCACTGGGTTTTTTCCTTTTTCATTATTTCAAACATTTATCATTTCCTTGTGTTGGAAACATTCAAAAACCTCTCTTCTAGCTAATTGAAATATACAATAAATTGTTAATTACAGTCACCCTACAGTGCTATAGAAGACTGTATGTTATTCCTCCTGTCTATCTGTAATTTTGTATCCATTAACCAACCTCTCACTATCCCCCCCAACCCTTCCCAGCCTCTGGTTACATAATTCTACTCTACTTCTACAAGATCAACTTTTTTTAACTTCCACATGTGACTGAGAACATGCAGTATTTCCATGAGGGTGCTTTAAACAAAATTAAGCGGTTACACAGACTTCGATAGTTTTAATTATTGGTCAGAAAATATTCATTTCCCATTGACACTGGGCTTAGCCGTGTGACTAGCTTTGGCCAATTAAATGTTGTTAGTGGATGTGACGCAAGCACTAGCCTTAGACGTACCTGCACATTTTGGCTTTGATCTTAAGCAATAGCGAGTCACCATGAGAACATGCTGCCTTTCAGCCTGGGCCCTAGGATCAACATATGTGGAACAGACCTGAACAGACCTACAGCTGGGAGCCAAATTCATGTAGGCCCAACCTAAATTATTTAAGCCACAGTACACCTGCAGACTCATGAATATGAGAAGAAAAAATGCTTATCACTGTATGTCACTGAATTTGGGAGCAGTTATGCAGCACTGTTGCATCAGTTGCTGACTATGTTAGTTTTCCAGGCTGCATAACAAATTCCCACAAACTTAGTGCTTAAAACAACACACACTGATTGTTTTATAATTTCTGTGGGTCAGCTTAGATGCGTTCTCTGCTTAGGGTCTCACAAGGCTATAATCAAGGTGTCAGACAGGGCAAGGTTCTCACTAAAGGCTGTACTGAGGAAGGGTCCATTTCCAATCTTCTTCAGTCTGTTCACAGCATTAATTTTCTTGTGGCTACAGGATTTGTTGTAGCTTTCTTCTTCAAAGCCAGCCACGGGAAGAGAAAGACTGGAGAGCAAGTCTGCTAGCAAGATGTAATCTTACTTATGTTATAAAGAAAAATGTAACTTTAACCTGCACTGTTGCCTGTATAACTTTAGCCTGCACAGTATAACTTTAACTTAACCTGCACAAATTGTTCCTAAGCATTTACTAAAAATGAAGAAAACATATCTAAAGGTATTTTAAGTGAGGCAGCTTTTTAGAGGTCGAAGCAGAACTAGACACACATTCCAGGGGCCAGCCGGTCTCAAGGACTAACCAGCCCTCTTATCTTCAGGACACCTGGCAGAGCCCAAGTGAGTAAAAAAAAAAAAAAAAAAAAAAATCAAACAGTCCCTTATCGGGGTGCTAGCCTATTAAGCCTGACCATGAATAAAGTCTTTGTCCAAAGAAAGTATATAAAAACTCCAATGTAAAGGGCGGGGGGGGGCGCTTTTCCGAAGGGCAAAGGGCCCCAGCTAGCTGGAAAATAAAACACCTCTTGCTTGATTGCAGCGATTTCTTGTCTCGTGGTCTTGGTGAAGCGAGCCACCCTTGACGTGTGGGATTTGTGCTTAGTGCACGGGTCTTATACTTAATGTAACATAATCACGGGAGTGACATCCCATCATCTTTGCATACTCTATTCTATTGGCTTGAAGCAAATGACAGATCCCACCTACACTCCAGAAGAGGGGATTATACAAGGGCATGAACACCAAGAAGGAGAGATCATAGGAACCAACTGAGAATTTGTCTGTAATAGACCAATGTAAGGCACTATCATTCTCCTTCCTCTTGGGCCAGTGATTCTACCACAACTTAGTGAATAACGTAAGCTACCAGACACTTCCTATCTGCCTGCTTTTCTGTAAGTCACACCTCACACTCATTCATCAGTTGCTTGGGCCTGCAGGAAAGGAAGGTGGGGAAGGGAGAAGATATATATGTTTATGGAGGGTCCATCAGAGGTTTTAGAAACAGAGGTTGTCCATGCTGGCAAGAACCTCATAGATTTTTCAATCCACATCTCTGGGTTTCCAGATGAGATGAAGGCTAGGAAAGTTGAAGTTCCAAGGCCCAGAGCACACAGTTAGCTAATGGCAGATATTCCACCCAGGCCAATGCTCCTTCCCCTCTCTCTGCTCCTCTTCAAGGGTCTCCCAGCACAGTCTCCCAAGTTAGCTTGAGCATCAGAATTACAAGTGGCTCTTGTGGCTCTTGTTAAAAACACACATTTCTAGACCCAACCCCAAACTTGCTAAATCAGAATCTCTAGGATAGAGAAGGCCAAAACGCATATTTCAATCAAGTTTCTCCAAATGATTCTGACTAAGCAAGTTTGGAAACTCTTTTCTCATTTTACCCCATTATTTGACAACTTATTGATTGAGAATCTCCTCTGTACCAAGTTCTGGGCAAGATGCTGAAGATATGGCAGTAGTAGTGACAGACACAGTCCCAGCTCTCATGAAGGTTGCCACCTAGCAGGGGAAAGAGACATTGACCAAGAGATTGTAAGTGTCAAGAGTGGTGGATGAAAATAAAATGGGGGGGGGAGCAGAAAAAGCAACCAAACATGATGTGGGGGACCCAAGGAAGTTACACTAAGCCAGGACCTAAAGGATGGGAAGGCGTTATATGGGCACAAGAAAAAAAAAGGAAAGGAGGGACAGGGAGAGCAGGATAAGAGCATCCAAGAGAACACAGCAGGTTCAAAGCACCTAAGGCAAGAACTTAGAGTAAGACCCCACCAGGATGCTGCAGTGTGTCGAAACAAGACAAGATTCCAGCCAAACCAAATGTGTGCTTCCAGAAAGCCTACAGGGACAGTGCTAGCAATGTATAAAGTGCCGCTTGGTAAGGAAGTCTGCACCCCAGTATGTGGGCAGCCCCTTTCGAGCATCAGCCATGGTTTGTAAACCTCACCAATGCCCTGATTTACAGCCAACAGCAACACTGTGACAGATGCTGTTTTTATTTCAGATGTTCCTGGTGCCCTATTTGACACAGCCTTGGGAGCTGAGCAAAGAAAAGCATTGCTAAGACGTTTCAATTGAGAGGACACTGTCAAACAAAAAAAGAAGAAAGAAAAAACAGCCATAAAAGCAGCCATAGCTTAACCAAATGAATGACAGCAGGAAAGGCAATTTCTGTGTGGTCAGGAGAGGGTGACAAAGACTTAAGGGATTTCCTTATGTGCTGCTCCGAGTGCACATCTCTGAACTTTGGATCTACTCACAAAGATGGTTTCTTTCCTTCAAGGGAGATTCGAGTGGGCTCAAGAGTGTGGCAGAAGCAGCAATTACTTTTTCTTGTCAAACTGGGTGAAGAAATTCTACGGCTGTCACTAATCAGACTTCATGTTCCTCCTTCAGAGAGTTCCCTTCTCTGAACTCTGGTGCTTTGCCCATAGAAAGACAAACACTGCACAAAGAGGTCTGATGAGCAAATTCAAATTATTAGCAGGGGTTTCCTGGGATAGGAAAAAAAGAAGGGGAGATGAAGCGAAGGGGAAGTGTTATTTTTTACTTTACTACTTGGTCAGTTTTTAAACTTTATGAAAATATGATGTTTTATAATTTAAAATTTGAAATTTGAAAAAAATGCAAACATGTTTACTTAAACCCACCTAATCAGTTGGCTCAGTGCTCTTATTGTTTAATATTTCCTCAACTCTTAAAAGATGTGTAATTAATTAACTTAAATTGGCATGGCCCCCACGAGGATGAGCCTGGCTACACATTTACATGTAATAGGAAGCCTAATCCCAAAAGCCTTGGAGACCAGTGGTAATTCTGAAAGCTGGATAGGAGCAAGGGGGTGGGAGCGGGGAGGGTGCACGAGACATAGGACAGTTTTCCACGACCTTTCTTGCCATCTCTCTCCCCAAAGCCCCCATGCGAGAGCGGCTCCCATCTCCCCACAATCCTTTCAGAACTCCAGCCTGCACTGACTCGGTGCCTTATTTCCTTTCCCCTACCCCCTTTCTTCCAGCCCCCTTGGCTGTTTCCTTTTTCCCACAGGTAGTTGCAGCTGACCTACTACCCACTGTTTTCATACCACACCTCCCACCCTAATCCCCACCACAACAGCCCAGGAGCCAACAGCAGGAGGCAAAGAATCTTCCTCGGGAGGCAGGACCTCCAGAGAAAGGCTTCCAGGAATCTGATCTTAAGGGATTTTGTCCTTGTCACACATGATCCTGGGCATTCTGAGGGACCCTAGGGTAAACAGAAAACACTTACAATTCGAACGGAGAGATGAGGCATGGACATAGTGTTTTTAAGGCAACAAGGTGTGGGAGAAATGTCACAAGGGAGAAACAAATAAAGAGCAACAGGAGAGGAGATAGCCATGAGTCTGAGTAGTCCAGTACACTGGAACAGATGCGTAGCACTATGTTGGTGACAGGTCTTGGGCCCCTTAGAAACTCGGGGAGCAAAAGTGTTGCAAAGGTCATCATGATTTTTTTCCTGCAGCCAACAGATTTTACCCCACTCTCCAACTTGTCAAGAGGAATTGCTGGGCAGAGGTAAACGCTGTTTCCAGAGCTGCTGTGTGCTGTGAAATGCTTTTCCACAGAGGTCGACGCTGCCTGGGTGATACGTGGTTACGGGTAAGGAGGGTTCTGTGGGTCATTTGGGAGGGACTTGGGTATAGCTCTGAGGTGATTAACACCAGAAGGCATGGACTGAGGGTCAACAAGCCTTTTGGTTTTGGATATCTGATGAAAGCACGGGCCTTCTGCCCAAAAAATGGATGGATGTGCAGGCCAACAAAATTTTGCCTATAATTTTGGAGGTAGTGAGCCCGCACATCTCATTTATTGACTTCCTAGGAGTCCATGGGCTCCCAGACAAAACACGAGCTTTGGAGTCAGAATTTTTATCTGAATCTTGTCTCTGCCACCTTCTGGACAGGCCCTTGAACTTAACCTCTCTAATTCTTGGAAGTCTCTTTTACAAATTTGGGGTGATAATAGCCCCTAAGTTGCTGTAGGGACCAAATTAAAATGGAACTAATATACAGTATAAAACACTAATCAATATATAGTAAGTAATCAATAAATGTGAGTTCCTATGTAATGAACATTGAGAACTATATTCTTAAATTTCAAGCAACTAACTTAAAATATCATTTATAAATTATAAAATGAAAAAGAAATTCAATTCCACTAGGACTGAGAAGTTTCAAACTACTATCTAAAATACACACAGTTGAATCATGGGCAAACTATAGGGTTAATCCAGCATAGAGGGATACATGTCATGTAAGGGATAAATTACTGAAGACCTTCCATCAATAAAAACTTGCATAATTCATAACTTTCCCATTGGAATAAATACAAAGTTTGAAAGTGGTAGTACATAAATCTACAATCACTGTAGCATATTTTGCTCTAATGCAGTCTTTTATTTCCTGGGCATTATCTATAATATTTCATAAACTGCTCTCTCTAAAATTAACAGCACAGTGTATTGTAGCTCATATCTGTCTCAAAAGTGTTTTGTCACATCTACCTTCCTTTTCAGATATTGGTTTTTAGGCATATTTTCAGAACTCCCCAGCACCAGTAACATCAGTTAGTGCACACATGTATGACATTATTTTCTGATTACAAAAAGAAAGACACAATCATGCTGGCAGTGAATGTTCAAGTAAAGACACAACCGTAACCAACATCATTTGTGAAGTCCCTGTTCTGACAAAGCATGGTGGGTCTGTCCATCTACAGGGATTAAGTGGGGGCTCCCATGAAGCAAAATGTAAACACAGCTACCATTTCACTCAAGCTGCCACTTTAGCTTTGATATTACACAATTCTTGATACTTTTATTTGAAACATTTGCATTATTTCATTTGTGCATAAAGTGAAATGTTATCACTATTCCACAGACATTCTTCCTATATACGTAAAATGTGAATCTTACAGCTTTAACTAGTGAATCTGTGAATCCCTTCCTCCTCTCAGGAAAACAGCTTCAAATACCCTTTGTTTCCCTGAAGCGGCCCACATGAAGATTTCTTTTTACCTCTTAGGATTCAAGAGGTCCTTGCCATAGTCGACTTCCGAGCCTATCCGGGAAGAATTGTGTTTGTCTGTACCTGATCTTTTGACCTCCTTATACTCACTACCAGTTTCGATAAATAAAAATCCTCAGCAAAGCCACCCTATATGAAAATTAAAAAGCTAGTTAACAAGCTGTATTGAACCCACAAAAATCAATTTAGTGGATAAAAATAAAATGCAGAGCAGTATGTAGAATGTAATTCTATAAAGGGTTTTCAAAATATTCATGGAAATATTCGTATTATCTATTAATTCTACTTTTCCATGAACTTTCTGAAGTACCCTCACATTCACAGTTCAAAACAAAAGAAAAAATTGTGTATGCATATTTTTAATATGTAAAAACTGATGGGGAAAAAACTTACGAAAATTTTCAAACGTCACAAAAATAATAAATACACTAAACCCTTCATACCTATCACCTATCGTCCACCTTTGAGTGATGCTGAGATTGATTGATCAGTGGGCTCAGGTGCTGTCAGCCTGATGCATCCATCATAAAGTTCCACATCTACTTTTCACTCAATGGTGTTAGCATCTGTTGATGAACATGGCCTACACTCATTTATTTATAATTTTATAATCCCTTCTGCATTTTAGCTGAAATTCTTCTATAAGGAAGTTGCCCTCATTAATATTTCATAATTTCAAATGCAGTGCATACAGGGAAGAAAGAATAAATACTGGATTCTTTTTCTTTATTACCATTTTATTGTTTTCAGAATAAATGAGTTGGTGCCCTAACAACCCTCAATGGTGACCAGTGAGATTTATTTTTTATTTTATTTTTTAGTGTCATTATGACCCCTTAATTTTTTTTATACTTTATGTATTTATTCAATTGCACTCTTGCAGTTATTCTTCAAGATATATATCATAAATATATATGTATCACATATATGTGAATAAAGTTTAAAAAATCCCACCCCAATCCCTCTCCCCAAAGGTGATCCTATAGAATTCATTTAATGAAGCTCTTATCACTAAGAGTAACATGAGTGAGTCTGCTTTTTGCAATCTTCAAAGCCAGGCAAAACCACTTTCTTTAAAAAGTAATGCCTTAAGAGAGAAATTATTCCAGTTCCTTGGAAACAGGGACTTTGAAAAGGAAGACGAATTGTTTAATTAGACACAAAGAAAAGAGCTAAATTAGGGGTTAAGAAATTAATCATACAAAGTTTAAAGAAAACATTACAAAACTGTTTTCTTTTTTAGGAATAGACTAAATCGGGAAAGAAAATTTTGGAGAATCAATTTTTTCCCACAAGAAGATGACCAACAAAAGCTATCATCTGACCTGAGCTAGTGACGTGGCAAGAAGCATTAAGACCTTAGAATCAGCAACTCTGCTGATTTCTGTAATTTCAGTGCTGCAGCCAACCAAACCACCACTAGCTTCTATAAACTGATCTAAGCCAAATTCCTGAACTTCTGGGCACTGCCCCTCCCCCCACAATCTTCCCCGTCTCAGTGAACTGCCTCTCTACCGCTCCAGTTGCTCAGGCCAGAAACCTGCCTCCTCCTTGACTCTTTCTCTCAGACACCCTGTATTCAGCAAATCCTGCTGGCTCTACCTGTAAACTTTACCGAGAATCTGATCCCTATTCTCACCACCTCCATCTCTGCCACCCTGGTCCAAGCCACTTCTTGAATATTGCAACACCTTCTTAAAGGGTCTTCCTGCCTCGCCCTTGTCCCTGGAGAAGTGTGCTTCCATCCACCAACAGGCTGATACTTTTAAAATTATGTCAACTATACCCCAGATTAAAAGCCAGCAATGACTTCTCAGTTAGAGTAAAAGCCAAACTCCTTGCTGTAGCCTGCCAGACACTCCAGGGCCTCTTGTTACCTCCCTGACCTCGTCTCCTACAATGTTCTTCCTTTTCTTTCCATTCTAGCCACACTGGTTGACGATTCCTTAGAAACTCCAAACATCCTCTTGCCTCAGGGCCTTGGCACTTAGTGTTCCATCTGGAAGACTTACTCCCAGATACCTGCAGGGCTCATCCCCTTTTCTCTTTCAGGCCTGTGCTCAAATGTCACCACTGCCAACAACCCCCTCCATAGCCCCCTCCCCTTGCCAAGCCCATCTCCACCCCTATGTAGGATAGCGCTTATTCTTTTTCCAGGCTTTTTCTTCATAGTAATTATCACATCTATAGTATTATATAGTTAACTTATTCATTTATTTTGTTTATTTTTTCTCTTCCACTAAAATGTAAGCTCCATGAGGGCAAGGGTTTGGGTCTTTTCTTCCACTGCGAGAAACAGGATTTGGTACATTGCAGACCCACAATAAGTACCTGTTGAATGGATATAAGATACTGTGATGGCCAACACTTGCATCTTTCCCAATCCAATCCCCCAAATGCACGAGAACTACTTTTTAACTCAGCTCTGAAACCCCATGGCCAGTGGAAAATGGAATATCAGGTTTTACTACATTAACTTGTCCTTATCAACAGGCAATTGAATGTGGTTTGAGAACAATTTTTAATGAACTATTCCATCTCTTAAGATACAGTGAACAATAAATGCGAAGTGTCACATCTGACTTTTATTTGCATTGTAACATCAAGCTGGCAGCTGTGCAATAATAAAAAGTTAAGATTATGAGCTACACAAGGAACAAATAAAGCCTGATGGCTGGGTTCGAGATTCTCTTGCCTTTCCTACTGGCTGCCCATTCCCCGCTTGGCTTATAGTTCTTACAGACTGTGCTCCTGGAGTAGGAAATGTCATTGCCACTCATTACCCTATGCTGCCTTTCTAAAGAAGCCACACATCATAACCTGCAATGCCTTTGTTTTTAGACTATTTTGCTTTTCTCTAGCTCAATGCTTCTTAACCAGAGATGAAATATCAGAGTTGGCTGAGAAGGCCATTCACAGTACCTATTCCTGGGCCCCATTCTGATTCATGGTCTTGAAGGCGGAGTAGATGAGAATGGATATGGAACAGTAGTACTTTAGGAGAACTCCCCTGTAATTCTGACACACTCCTCTGGTTCAGAGACACTGTTCTAGTTGATATGTATGCTAAATATGATCACAATGAGAGTTATTTTAATTGACGAGGGGGGAGGACCTGGGAAGAAACCTAGACACTTAAGGACAGAGGAGGCACAAGTTTTTCAAGAACCAACATCTCCCAGCTGAGGAAAGGATATAGTGGCCAGCTGACCCCGGCTGGAATAATTCCCTGGTCTGCACTGTGATAGGAAGAAGGGATTGTCAAAGGTTGCCACAAAGAATGAGATTTCTGCAATTTAGTTAAGCCTTATCATAACATGTATTTTAAAACTAGGTAGGAAAAGTCCACATCTTTTCTCCCAAGACTTCTGGGCATCCTCTATGACAGCAATAAAACCACCCAGGACTCTATGATCCAAATCAGACTTCACCTTCCCTGAGTTACCCCAGGTCCCAAAGGATAGGGAGCACAGCTTCTAAAAAGGGACCTTAGGTGTGGGAGCTGAGAGTAAGGCATATTCAACTAACGTAGTGGTGCATAGCAGCTCAGAGAGCTAAACAGTCTGGGGGATCAGGGAGGACTTCCTAAAAGAAGTGGCATTTTAACCCATACTCAATAGATATGTAGAGATAGCCAAGGAATGAGGAGGGAAAATGGGGAAGGAACATTGCAGATACAGGAAGCAGCATGTGCAAAAACACAAAGGTGAAGACTGCCTGCCACGTGGAAGAACAGGAACAAGTCCAGTGCAGTGGGGACAGAGAGTTCAAGGAGGGCCGGCAAGGGTACACTGGAGAAAAAGGCCTGGATTAGTCCATTTTGTGTTGCTATAACAGAATACTTGAGACTGGGTAATTTATAAGGAAAAGAGGTTTATTTGGCTTACGATTCTGGGACAGCTGCATCTGGCACGGGCTTCAGGCTGCTGCTTCTCATGGCGGAAAGCAGCAGGCAGCTGGCGGATACAAGCAGATCACACAGTGAGAGGAAGCAAGAGAGAGAGGAGGTGCCAGGGTCTTTTAAACAACCAGCTCTCGTGGGAACTAATAGAGGGAGAACTCACTCAGGTCCCCCTCCCCTAGGGAGAGCATTAATCCATTCATGAGGTATCCGCCCCCATGACTCAAAGAGCTTCCAGCACTGCCACACTGGGGATCAGAATTTCACATGAGTTTTGCAGGGGACAACACATCCAAATTCCTTCAGGGCCAGATCATCAGGGGCCTTGTTATCTATGCTAAGGAATTTGGACTTTATTTTAATGTTGAAGAGAAGCCACTGGAGGGTTTTCAAACAAGGAAGTGACTTGCTAAGCTTTGCATTTTAGGAAAAAGCACTCTGGCTGTCCTGGGGAGCATGATTACAGAGGAACAAGGCTGGATGCAGGAAGACCTGGTGGGAGGATGTCACATCCATTCAGGTGAGAGGCTGAGTCCCTGCTCCTCTTGCTTCCTCCCCACTGTAATATGACAGAGAGCACCAGAATATCTGAAGCCAGCATCTTAGAGGGCTTGAGGGTCTGAAAGTTCCTTTTGTCATCCACATAGAAATATTCTTTAAAAAAAAAAATTATTGAGCACCTATTATCATCTGTATCTGCACTATCCAATACAGTAGCTACTAGTCACATGTGATTATTGAGCACCTGAAATGTGGCTAATCTTAAATGAGATGTGCTTTAAGTATAAAATACACACCAAATTTTGAAGATTTGGCACAAAAAAATCAAATCAATAATTTTTCTATTGATTACATGTTGCTATAATATTTTGAATATATTGGTCAAATAAAATACATTATTAAAGTGAATTCCATCTGTTTCTTTTTACTTTTTTTTTTTTTTTTTGTCGTTTTTTCGTGACCGGCACTCAGCCAGTGAGTGCACTGGTCAGTCCTATATAGGATCCGAACCCGCGGTGGGAGCGTCGCCGCGCTGCTAGCGCAGCACTCTACCAAGTGCGCCACAGGCTCGGCCCTCTTTTTACTTTTTTTAAATGTGGCTACTAGAAAATTTTAAATTACTTACGTGGCCCATATGGATGGCTGCATTATATGTTTATTGGACAGAGCGGTTCTAGGCACTATTCTCAGCACCTAGAATATAGGAGAGAGCAACACAAAGCCCCCACTTTCATGAGAGTTGACATATCCCAACTTAATCTGAATAAATGCAGAATAAGCATATTCTTTATCAATCCCCTTATAACGAAGAACTGTCATACAACACTGGTACTTGGATTTGTATTGTGATCACACTAGCACCAAAGAGTTGCTCAGAGGCCAGCCTAATTCACCAATCACGTCTCTGCACCTACTGTAAAAGGACTTGGCAGACAAAAGTCTTATGGTGGTTCCAAGGACAATTATGGCAGTTTAACCAAGTTATCCCGTAGCACACAAAGTGAAGGCAGCCACATCCAAAGAACCTACAGCATCAATGCCATAGACGTGCTGTAACTTGTGGCTGTCTCAGGAAAACAACAGCATCCATCACATTAAGTCAGTGCCACTACATGAATTTCATTGACATAGGAATTTTGTTTCTACTTGTTTTTGTTACATCATTTTAGTTTTATAGTAGATAAAGATATGAGGAATTTATAATTAGTTTTCTGTTTGAACATTACTTAAATAATACTATAATAAGAATAATTTTACTTAACACTGGAGATATGCTGTAATATTTTCCCTTCAAAAGGGACCTTTATGTTACTCAAGTTTTAGAAATCCTGCCCTGGATCACGGTTCCCATCCCATTCACCCCATCTCCCCCATGCCCCTTGCCCATTCCCGCTCCACAGCTCAGGGGCTTCCCAGCAGCCTATAGTTTGCTATGTGTCAGCAGTACCTGACAGCTTGGGGAATAACTGGCCCTCTCTTTCTTCTGGCCTAGAAAAAGGTCCATGATAATTAAGGGGCCTATCAACAAGCCCGCTATCGCTCCCAGGAGAGGAACATACACTGAAGAGTGACGTTCAAGACGTTCAGTGCCTGGTTACAGGTGCTGCCCAACCAGGGTGAGTGCTGCCTGCAGGGCACAGCTTCGCCACTGTGCTCCTCCTGAACTCCTCCCCCTGCATGCCCCAACCACCACCCCCAGCCTCCAGCTCCTTGTTCCTCAGACGAGGGAGGGCTCTCAGGAGCTTCCAGTTGCCTTGCCTGCCCACCAGACCCCTCAATTATCTGCAGGCTGCCCTTGCGGTGTCCATCTCTCTGTATTGCTCCCATTCTGATTCCTAGACCACCATAATGGAAGGGGGTGGGAGACAGCAGAACATACTGGTTAACACGATAAACACTGGAGCCAGGCAGCCTCGATTTGAATCTTAGCTCCCAGGACAAGCTGAGGTGGCCTTGGAAAAGTTCTCTGTACCTCCATTTCCTTTTCCTGTGTGGATTTAGGAGGGTTAATTAAGATAATGCACATAAAGCTCATGGAACAGTGCTTATCACTCATTAATGGTTACTATTACTGGGAAGGTCAAGAGTGTCTGTCCCACAGTGGCAATAGATGGGGACCAAAAAGGCCCAAACCCTGCAGACACCCTGATCATAGATTCACATCCTCAGTTCTCTATGATTAGGGAAGACTCCAAACCTAATGTTAGAGTTGGTCCACATAGCTCACTTTTACACGCTTACAGCCACCATATAGGTCCTTGGCAGAAAAAGAGACTTGGGAGCTCCAATAGCAGGAGATGCATTTGGTGGCAAAATGAGAGAATTGCTCTGGCACAACCCAATTCAACACCTGCAAATCCATACATTTGCAGTCTTCTCAGTGGAACTCCAGAATACCACTTCAGCTCCATTTCAAAGGAAAGAGTGCATGAGGTGTTCCTAGGCATGAAGTGTCTGGGGCCCCTGCTGATTTCAGCCACTTTGTAAACAACATACTCACACACTTGAGATGTGGGAGTTGGATATCACACCTAAAGCATCCCAGTGGCCTTGGGCACAACAGATTTAGCCTCCTAATGAACCAAGTCCAGAACCCAGAATCATTGGCCTAAATCACTGAAACTCAAGCTTGATGCTCTAAATTATGGGAACTCAATAAAAACACAAAGTCCCAGGCCCTCCCTATCCCAGTTCAGTGAACCTAGGCCTTTGTGCTTTTTCTTATCTCTTCAGGTGTTTCCCAATTGCCACCAAAATGTGACAACCACTGGCTTAAAGGAACGAAGGATCAACAGCCCACTCCCACGCTGCAATCCAACATCTCAGGAGTGTCTTAACTGAATACGCCTTAATCACAAGCTCATCTTTTCAATACTTCAATTAATAAAATTAATAAAGACATAAGAGTACTAACCATATTTAAACAATGCTGTCTACACACACTGTGGCATTTTGATAGGTTTTTGCATAAGTTTATTTTAGACTCAGGGATTCTTACATTGTCTCATTATTACTGAAAGAATGTTTTAAAATTATGATGTGAAGGCATTTAATTAACTTTTAATTGAAACAGCTCCAAGAAGAAAAGTATAAGTAGCAGATTTGTCTTCACTGTGTTTTCATTATAAGACAGAGAAAGTGATCAATGGATGAGAAACACAGTGTAAGTCATCTCACAGAGTGTGGTCACCAAAAACAGAAACACAACACTTTCTAGAATAATGTCTAGTGCAGTCATTCCCAACAAGTGAATCCAGAATTCTGTGAGTGAATCACCTGAGCTCTAGTAGGCATCTTTTAAATATCAGAAGTGATCAATGTAACACTCTTTTGGGCACTATAACAGATTTAAGCTAGAAAGTCTCCAACTTATTGGACTATAAATTAGTGCAGCCATTATGGAAAACAGTATGGAGTTTCCTCAAACAACTATAGATAGAACTGCCATATTGTATTAGTCCGTTTGTGTTGCTATAACAGAATTACCTGAGACTGGGTAATTTATAAAGAAAAACGGAGGTTTATTTGCCTTACAATTCTGGGACAGCTGCATCTGGCATGGGCCTCAGGCTGCTTCTACTCATGGCAGAAAGCGGCAGGCAGCCAGCAGCAGGTACAAGCAGATCACATGGCAAGAGGAAGCAAAAGAGAAGCAAAGGAGGAGGTGCCAGGGTCTTTTTAAACAACGAGCTCTCACAGGAACTAAGAGCGAAAACTCACTTATTAATCCCCCCTCCCCCAGGGAGAGCATTAGTCCATTCATGAGGGATCCACCTCCATGACTCAATCAGTTTCCAACACTGCCACATTGGGGATCAAATTTCCACATGAGTTTTGGAGGGGACAACACATCCAAACTCCATCACATACAATCCAGCAATCCCACTGCTGGGTGTATACCCAAAGGAATGGATATCATCATGTTGAAGGGACACCTGCACTCCCATGTTAATTGCAGCTCTATTTACAATAGCTAAGAGTTAGAACCAACCTAAATGCCCTTAGCATATAACTGGATAAGGAAAATGTGGTATCTATACATAGTGGAATACTACTCTTCCATAAAAGGCAAAGAAATTCTGCCACTTGCAGCAACATGGATGAACTTAGAGGAAATTATGTTAAGTTAAATAAGCCAGGTACAGAAAGAGAAATACCACATGTCCTCACTCATAAGTGGGAGCTGAAAAAAATAAACAGAAAAAGAAAGACAGAAAGATATAACAATCACAATAATTCACTGAACTTTCAAAAGAAGAGAATGGAACTGAGGCCATCAGAGGTGGGAAAGGGGAGGCGGAATTAGGGAGAAATTGGTAAAGGGCAGCAAAAAATGTTTACATTGTTTAATGATAAAATTTAAAAAAAATTTTTTAAAAAGTCTCCAACTGGATGGAAGGCTATATTCTGACCTTTTGTTGTTTGCCTTGGAGTGCAGAATTTTACCATAGCACAGTATTGTGGATGGCTGTGAGGTGCCCGGGGGCAAGACGGTGTGGAGGAGGCAGTAAGCCCCCAAGCCCAGCAGCCTTGGTTTTGAACGCTGGCCCCACCACATATTCGCAACTACACCCTTCCAGCTGTTCAGCCACCAAATCTGGAAGTTGCCCTCCATTCCTCTCTCTCTCTCACACTCCACAATCAATACAATGACAAATCACAGTAGTCAGATATTTCTTTAGCATATATCCAGCATCCAATGTCTTTCCCACTCCACCATCATCAAGGCTTATGCCACATCATCTCTCACCTGGATTATTACACAAGAGGCCCCAAATGACTCTCCCTGCTACTGATTATGATGGCATGCTTCTGCTCACGGGTGCTCATTTTACTCAGAATAAAAGCCCCTACCATGACCGTCAAAACCCTATGCGTTCTCCACCCCGCCCTCCCACTCCACTCCAGCCCATGGCCTCTTTGCTGCTCCTGGAGCCCCCCGTAGGCTCCCACACCAGACACTGCACCTTCTGTGCCCTCTGCCTGAATCCTGCCCCCACCCCCGCCCCAGCTACACGGCACACTTCCTGTCCTCCTTCAGTGACACTTAAACATCACCTTCTCAGTGATGCCTGTGGACTTTATACCTACTACACGTACATAAAAATAGAGAATATCTGGAAGATACATAAGATACTGTTAACCAGCAGAAAACTCAGCATAAGTGGGATTGGTTTGGGGGCAGGGAAAGGACTTCTTACTTTATATTCTACAGTCTACTTTTTGATATTTTTATAATAAAATCATTAATGGTAGCTAATATTATGATAATGCAGAGTGAATAGGTACCCAGTCTAGTTCACAGAAACCCAGGTAACCCTAACATCTCTGAAGTCTTTTAGCTCATACACCTTACATGTTTAATGGGATTTTTATGGGCCAACCTGGAAAGGAATCTAGACGTGGGTTATAATGTTGTTTCCTTGAGGAACAAACAGCTGCTTGCTCCACCCTGTGACAAGTGCTTTTTTTCCTTCTCTTCCCTTCTGCTGCCTCCACTTCTCTCCTCCCTGTCACGTTGTACTCACCTGAGTCACCTCAGGTGGCCTCCACCAAACCCCAGACGGCCCACCTCCAGCCATGTATGTGGTAAGAAGGCCGTGTGACCGCTGGAGCATGTTTCACCTTCCTCAAGGCCTGAGGCAAGACAACTTGCCTGCTCATGTGGCCGGGGCATTTGTAAGGCTAGTGTTCCCAGGTTGTAGCCTGGCAAATGTGAAGTGACAGCAAGAGAGATGCCTCTTTCTGGAAGGCAAAGTTCTCAGCTTCATGATTAAAAAGTCAACACTGAGCAGCCCACGAACACTAGATGCCAGGTACCTATCCCCTGGATCTCAGTGCTAAGTCAGGATGTACAGGGAATATCCAAGGATAGAACCATGATTTTTCCCTTCAGCAATTTATGAAAAGAGAAATGTGCTACACAGAGCACTAAACTAGGACTAGGGAAACCTGCACTCTCCCACTAACTGTGAGGTATTGACCAAGTCACCTCATCTATACAATGAGGGGGCTGAATGGGGTGATGGCTCATGGTGCTTCTCACCATTAATAATCTCTTAATCATCACTGAAATCCACTGAGTTCTTACCATGTTCCAGATCCTCTAGAGTTGTCACATAAATTCCCTTACAAACCCTTCGTCATCAAAAGAACCCAGCGAGGTAGGTATTAGCGAGGAGGAAACTAACACTCAGGAGTAGTTAAAAAACTTGATTAAGGAGATGACTTGGCTGGATGGCAGGTCTGGGACTCAAACCCATGCCCTGCCTCCTTTTTATGTAGTATTTCTCGCCCACAGAATAGTCTAGAACCCCTGTACTGCATAAGTCCCTGAACACCAGGAAGCAATCTCTGAGGCTGAACAGCATTTATTTACCCACTCATTCATTCGGCCACTGTCTATGCCACAGCTGTTGGACACCTGCTAATAATGTCCCCTCGAGGGTTGAAGTCTACAGTGATGTAAGTACAGCCACCCCTGCTCTCCTTTGATTACTATTTGCATGGAATATCTTCTTCCATCCCTTCACTTTCAGCCTATGTGTGTCCTTAAAGCTAAAATGGGTCTCCTGTAGCCAACATACAGTTGAATCTTGTTTTCTTATCTATTCAAGCCACTCTATGTCTTTTGATTGGAGAGTTTAATTTATTTACATTCAAAGTTATTAGTGATAGGTAAGGACTTACTCCTGCCCTTTTATTAATTGTTTTCCATCTTCTTCAATATAGTAACCATTTTACTATCTATTTGTATCCTATAATATCATGTTGTAAACCTGAAATATATACAATACAGTTTATTTAACAAAAAAAAGACCCTAAGCAGAGTATCAAGCTGAGCTGTGTCTGGACTCCTGACCTATGGCAACTGTGAGGTAATCAATGCAAGTAAAATAAAATAAAATAAAACAGGTGAAAGTGGCTCCACATGGCTTTTGCTGCTCATTATCACCATGATGTTCTTACTTGTGCACAAGATGGTCTTCCGCCACTGGGTTGTAAGCACCCTGAGGAGAGTCAGTGTCTTATTCATCTTTCCATCACCAGCACTTAGCACAAAAGTTCAATAAAAGTTGGTTTAAGTTCAATAAATTGTTAAGTAGTTAATGACCTTCTTTTGTAAAAATATTTTCTACTCCTTCACTTCCAATGAGGTGTTGGTCAGATCATCACTCCTTGACTAAAACTCTCCAGCAGCCCACATTGTACTTGGAATAAAATCCACACTCCTCGTCCTGGTCCACAAGGCCCTTCTTGATCTGGCCCTACCAGCCTATCTGATCTTGTCTATTTCACTCTTTGCCACACCAGCCACACTGGCCCTTCCTTCTATTCACCGGATGCTCTAAGTTTATTCTTGCTCTAGAGCATAGATCCTCACATGCCTCTTGTGTTTCCCTGTACCTCCCTCAATAACTCTCATTTATTACTACCCATATCTTCTCATTTATTTATATGTTTGAAGAGTCCTTTGCTGTCTTGTTCATCATCACTATTCCTAGCCTCTCGGTCACTGTCTGGCACATAGCAGATACTCAATAAATGTTTGTTGAATACATGAATTAATTCCTCCAGGACTCCTCAACCTTCTTTTCACTATACTCATTCAATACAACAAATCTGCTGAATAAGGAAATTTGTTGTTTGTTGAATAAGTAAGTTAAGACTGAATTCGTTTTCCTTTTGCCTTCAGGGTGGTATCTTGTCCTGGATGAGATATTGTGATCAGCTAGAAACATTAGGGCAAAGGTGTGGTGAGAAAATCAGAAAGAACCAAAGACAAAACTGGTGGTGCTATTGTGCATACATAAAGTTGGCTGGCTTTTCAATTTGTTCTCATCTTAGTTTATGTTGCTTTAAACCAATGCCCCCAAAATTACAGCCTCTGACTGGCACATAAATTTCTGACTTTAAAACCACTTTATTTCCAGCTTGATTAATAGCTTTTGTCACTAGATAGAGTAATTAAGGGAGCTGTATTGGCTGTCACCAGGCTGGGCTGACATTACTTTCTTTTCAGTGTTTTGTTACCTGCCTCTTGGAATTGGCAGAGCTCATAGAAAGGCTCAGAGCTGAGTTATGTACATTCTCTCCTGGCAGGAGCTTTGTCAGGAAGATATATCGCCCTCTTTACCGAGCAGCCTCTGTTTTCCAAGAACCATGGCAGGCATGCCTGGCCGAAGCAGCTAGGCCCCTCCCTTCATCTCTAGTGGCCGCTCCATCACTGGCAAAGTTTGGCTCCCAGATGAAAAGAATTGATATTCCTTAGTTGAGATCTTCACACTTCTTGATCTCCCCGGTACATTCTAGTCTTACTAACCACAGATGGTATTTTATCAATAATTAAACTTAAAACTTTTTTTAAAAATGCTTCAGAGCACTAGAATTGCCATCTTGCAGGAGTGAGGACAGGCACTCAATGTACTTTGTAATGCACAATCTCCATGGCAAATTCTAAAAAATGAAACAAAGGGAATCAGGCTATTAAAACTAAACTTTAAGAATTCAACTGGATCATTTTATGGATGATGAAGCTGAGTCTCAGCGAGATGAAGTGACTTCCTTCTGGTCACACAGTTAACCAATGGTAAGACCATGAATATGACTATGCATACACTCACTTGCTCGTCTCAGGCCAATATGGCTAGAATAGAAGGAGAGGAGATACGTCGGAGGAGATAGGGTCAGAGAGGGCCAGATCAGGTAGGATCTCATGGGCCCTTGAAGGACTTTGACTTTTATTCTGAGTGAGACAGGAAGTCACTGAAAGCTTTACACATGTACAAGGGAGACACAAGGGAGTAGCTTGAATTATGTTTTAAAAGGATTACTCTGGCTGGCTGGTTGAAAATAGACTATGGTAGTGGTAGAAGGGGACAAGATAGAAGCAAGAAAAGAGTTAGCAGGTGTTTGCAGTTATCCAGGTTAGTACATATTTTTAAAATCACTCTGGAAATGATGGGGAGACAAGAGTGAAAGAAACTAGGACTGAAAATATCAGGACTAGTTAGAAGTCTACTGCAATAGTCCGGCCATGAAATGACTAACATGTTTAATTCCAAGTTGATCTATAGTCATTTATACTAAAACACAATCATTTCTGCAGAAAGAATAAGCAAATTAAATGTACCAAAAATTGAGGCCTAAGGAAAGGAAACTAAAGTTAACCCATCAGAAGGTATGTCTCAACCTTGCATGCATTCAAAAATAATTATGCAAATAATTATTATAACCCATGAATCTAACCCAGTGTCCTCTATATAAAATATGCTCAAAAATCTACTTTTGGACTTTAACTTATGCATGAAGGGTTAATTGCTGTAGGTATTGCCCTCCTATAATCAATTAGAAAACAGAGCAAAATATGCAAAACAGCTTTTCAGATATTAGGCAACAGGCAGCTCAGGACTATGATTTCTGAGAGAAGAGAAGTATGAGATAAGTGCTATCACTGCTCCAGCTTACTGCCTGGAGACATTTTCAAGCCTATAGCTCAGAGAGTGAGAACTCAAACAGAACCTGGCAGTCTCACTGAGTTGAAGAAACAAAGATCAGAGTTTAAATAATCCACAGGGAAGGAATTTGTGAGTTAGAACTTTGTAGAGGAGGGAGCTAAACAGAAAGAGAGCTCCAGAGATCTTCAAAAAAAATCCCCTTAAATCTGTGGGTAAGTACTGATCTGCACATTCCTGGAGTAAAACTTCATGAGGCTGGGGATATAACTACTAGAAAGGAACAGGTTCTAAATTTCCTATAAACCACACAGTAATAGGAATAATTCACATTTCTATCACTCAGAGTGGAGAAACTTCATAGTATATAAAACATTGGGTAGCATCTTCAAAAGGGTCTTGCCTTAGTAATGGGGGATAAGTTACCTCTGAAATAAACACTCCTCTGGGCCTTAAAATCAACTTAAAATCAAACTTCAAAGAGATCAAGCCTATCTAAATGTGCGAGAACAAAGTCCAACACTCTTAAGAGAAATACAACAAAATCCAGTGCTAAGTAAAATGCACAGTGTCTGGCACCAATAAAAAATTACCAGGCATACAGCAAAGAAGAAAAATATGACCTATAAACAGAAGACTCTATCAATCAACAGAAACGGAAATGACAGAGATAATAAATTTGCAGAAAAAGACATTAAAACAGCTGTTATAAATCTTATGAATATTCTCAATGATGTGAAGTAAAACATGAACATGATAAGCAGAAAATGGAAGATATAAATGAGACTCAAAGGGAAATTCTGGAGATAAAAAATACAATATCTGATATTAAAAATGAACTGGATAGGATTAGCAGCCAATGAGACACTGCAGAAGAAAATATCAGTGACATATCAGAGACATAGCAACAGAAACTATCCAACATAAAGCACACAGAGAGAAAAGAGACTGAAAAACAAAAATGAACAGACTTCTAGTTTGGAAAAAACTATACACTTACAGATTCAAGAGATTCAGAGAACTTCAAACATAATAAATCAAGAAATCATGCCCAGACACTTCAAAATTAAACTGTACCAGAGAAAGATTATATATTATATAGAAAGAAACAACTACACTCAACCCTTTAACAACATAGGGGTTGGGCTATCCAACCCCCATGTAGTCAAAACTTCATGTATAATTTTTGATTCCCTCAAAACTTAACTACTTATCTACTAATAGCCTACTAATAACCTACTGTTAGGTAGGCTACTTAACTGCTTGGTTAGGTATACCTAACCAAAAATTTTCCAATGTATTTATTGAAAAAAAATCCTTGTATAAGTTTCAACCTGTTTTGTTCAAGGGATGGCCATATTTGAATGACCACAGTTTTCTCATCAGAAACCATGAAAGCCAGGCAAAAATGGAACAACATCTTTAAGGAGCTGAAAGAATATAATTGTTAACCCAAAATTTTATCAGAAATATCCTTCGGGAATAAAGGAAAAATAAAATCATTCTAAGATGAAGGAAAACTAAAAGAATTTGTTGCCAGGACACCTTCTAAAAGAGAAATGCTTAATTAAGAAAATTCTTCAGAATGAGGAAAAATAATACCAAAGGAAAACATGGAACTTCATGAATGAAAGAAAAGCAAAAGAAATGCTAATTATCTGGGCAAAAAATAAAAGACCTCTTAAATTCTTTTTATTCTCTTAAATTCTTAAAAATGTGTGACTGCTGAAAGCAAAAACTATGTAGAAAATCCTAAGGAATTAACAAAAAAGCTACTATAAACAATAAGTAAGATTAACAAAGTCACAAGACTCAAGGTCAGTATACAAAAGTGTTTTTCTACATACTATAAATAAAGAACTGAAAATTGTGATTTTAAAAGAATACCATTTATAATAGCATCAACAAACATGAAATAGGGGTATATTTAACAAAGTATGTGTATAACCTACATACTAAAAACTATAAGACATTACTGAGAGAATTATGACTTGAATAAATGCAGAGATATGTCATGTTCATGATCCAGAAGATTCAATGTTGTTAAACTATTGATTTTCCCCAAATTGATCTATAGTTTCAGTACAATTCATATAAAAATACCAGCAGGATTTTTTTTAAGTTGACAAGTTAATTCTAAAATTTAAATGAAACATAGGGCATAGAATAGCCAAACAATTTTGGGAAAGAAATAAATAAAGTTAAAGATTTATATAACATGGTTGCAAATTTTACTATAAGGCTACAGTTATAGTCTTATGTCACATAACAATGTTTCAGTCAAAGAAGGACCATGTATATGAAGGTGGTCTCATAAGATTATAAAGGTGCTGAAAAATTCCTATCACCTAATGATTTGTAGCCATTTTATTGTTATAGTGCAATGAATTGTGTGTTTGTGGTGACATCAGTGGAAGCAAACCTACTGTGCTACCAGTCATATAACAGTACAGCACATATAATTAGGCACAGTATATATTAATGATAAAAAACGACTATGTTACTGGTTTATGTACTTACCATACTATACTTCTTATCATTATTTTAGAGTGTACATCTTCTACTTATTAAAAAAAAAATTTACTGGGACACAGTCTGCTGTGTTAGGCTGGCAGCAGTCTCAGACATCTCGTGTGTTTACTGTGGCTCGCAACTGCATCATATACTCTTGTGCTTGATTTAATGTCATGTTGTTTGTTCGTCATGACCTCTAAGCATTCAAAATCCACTGCCACTCCTAATGTTGTCATTAAGAAGCCATGTCGAGTGATTGACCTGGAAATGAAATTAAAAGTGATGAAGGACTATGAAGGTGGCAAATCAGTGATGGTTATTGCTCTCCAGTCAGGCATGCACGATTCCACCACAGCTACGATCCTGAAGAACAAGAACAAAGTGACAGGAGCTGTTGAAGGATCTGCTCCACTGAAGGCAACGAGACTAATGGAAATTCAAAAAGGGCCTATATCAATCAGATAAGGAGAAACTTCAATAATCCATACTAAAGACAAGACAGAAGCATATCCCTATCAGTACCATGATGATCACGGCCAAAGCAAAAGTTTGTTTGTAATGTTGAAAGAAAAGGCTGGACCCAGCTATGCTGTTGAATTTACTATTAGCTCTGAGGAACTTAAATGATTCAAGAATCATTATTTATTACATAATGTGAAAGTGAGTGGTGAGTCTGTGAGTTGTGAGGGCAACTGAAGAATTTTTAGAAACTCTGGATAAGCTGATCGTGGAGTAAAATTACTTGCCCACAAATCTTCAGTATGGATGAAGCCTCCCTGTTCTGGAAACGATGCCTGAAAGGACTTTGATCCATAAGAAGGCCAATCAATGCCAGGTTTCAAGGCTTTTAAGGACAGCTTGAGGACAATGTTCCAAGCTATAAAATAAAACCCTTTGTGATCTGGCACAATGAAAACCTTAGGCCTTCAAGCACATCAATAAGCACACACTGCCAATGAACTACAGGAGCAATAAGAAGTCATGGATGACCCAGCTCCTCTTCTAAGATGCCCTCCTGAATTGCTGTGACAGCAAAATGAGGAAGTATTGCTTGAAAAATAACATACCTTTCAAGATTTAGTTAATTGTTGATGATGCTCCCACACATCAACTTTTTATTGGTGATCTTCATCCCAAAATCAAAGTTCTGTTTCTCCCTTCAAATACCACCTTTTTGATCCAACCAATTAATTATGGAGTTACAGAAGTTTTTAAGGCCTACCATGTGAGAAGGACCTTTGCCTATTCTATTTTCACAACTGAAGAAGACACTGAGAAGATGCTAATGCAATTCTGGAAGGATTACAACATCTATGACTGCATCAAGAACCTGCCTGAGCTTGGGGTAATGTCACGAAAGGGTGCAAGAATGGGATCAAAGAAGACACTCGAGAGATTCATCCATGACTTACTTCAAAGGATTTTCCAAGGATGAAGAGGTTGGAAAACTCAACAAGGCTGTGTCTGAGATGGCAAACAACTTTTACCTGGTTGTTAATGAAGATGACATTGAAGAGCTCCTAGAGATAGTTCCTGAAGAACTGACTAATGAGGAGTTGTTGGAACTGGAGCAGGAACACATAGCTGAAGAAGAGGCAAGAGAAAAGGAAACTGCAGGAGAAAAAGAAGAAGAACCCCCAAGAAAATTCACAGTGAAGAGCTAAGCAGAAACTTTTGCAAACTTCAACAAGCTCCTTAAAAAGTTTGAAACATGGACCCCAACACTGAAAGGTTTTAACTAACAGAGAGGAGTTTGTGGCATATTCGCTGTTTACAAGCAAATCCATGATGAAAAAAGAAACAAACCAAGCAAGCCACCATGGACATATTTCTGAAAAGAGTGACACCTCCTAAAGGAGAGCCTCAGACAGGTCCTTCAAGAGGTATTTCAGAAGAAGGCATTGTTGTCATAGAAGATAACATGTGTGTTATTGCCCCTAAAGACTTTCCAGTGGGCTAAGATGTGGAGGTGGAAAATAGTGATATTGATGATCCTGACTCATTAGGCTTAGGCTAATGTCTTAGATTTTAACAAAAAACATTTTTAAAGTAAAAAAAAAAATTTTTTTTACTTTAACAATAGAAAAATGCTTATAGAATAAGGATATAATGAAAGGAAATATTTTTGTACAGCTGTACAATGCGTTTGTGTTTTAAGCTAAGTGGTATCAAAACAGTCAAAAAGTAAAAAAAAAAAAGTTTATCAAGTAAAATAGTACAGCAAGCTAAGGTTAATTTATTATTTAAAAAAAGGAAAAATTAAAATCAATTTAGTGTAGCCTAATTGTACAGTGTTTATAAAGTCTATACTAGTGTACAGTAACATCCTAGGCCTTCACACTCACTCACCAATCACTCACTGACTCACTCAGAGCAGCTTCCAGTCAAGCTCCATTCATGCTAAGTGCCCTATACAAGTGCACAATGTTTTACCTTTTATACCATATTTACCACTGTACTTTTTCTATGCTTTGATATGTTTATACACCCAAATGACTTACCCGTGTGTTACAATTGCCTACAGTATTGAATTCAGTACCATGCTGTAAAGGTTTCTAGTGTAGGAGCAATAGGCAATACCATGTAGCCTAGGGTTGTAAGAGGCTATTACTACCTAAGCTTGTCTAAGTACACTCTAAGATGTTCACACAAGGAAAAAATCCCTAACAATGCATTTCTCAGAACATACCCTCATTGTTAAGTGACACATGACTGTATTTGGGAAATGTGGTATTGGTGCAAGGGTTGACATACAGATCAATGGAACAGAGTAGAAAGTCCAGAAATATATGTACACATATATGGTCAGTTTACTTTCAAGAAAACTACCAAGGTAATTCAAAGAGGAAAGTATCGTTTCCAACAAATGGTACTAGAACAATTAGATATCCATATTCCAACAAATGGTACTAGAACAATTAGATATCCATATGGAAAGATATAAACCACAAACTTTATCTCACACCATAAACAAAAATCAACTCAAAATGAGTCATAATGTTAAGAATTATACTATAAAATATATAGAATAAAATATTTGTAATCTTGGATTATGCAAAGATGTCTTAGATAAGGCACAAAAAGGATAAACCATAAAAGGAAAAAATTTATAAATTAGACTTCATCAAATTAAAAATTTTTGTTCTTTGTAATACAAAGAAATTTTTAAATTATGAGAAAATTCACAGACTCTGAGAAAATATTTGAAAAACTACATATCTGATAAAGGACTTGTACCCAAAACATATAAAGAACTCTCTAAACTCAATAATAATTTTTATAAAAATCAAATTTAAAAACTGAGCTGAAGATTTGAACAGATACTTCATCAAGGAAGATATATGAAATGGGAGAATGTACACGAAAAGATTCTCAAAATAATTATTCTATTTTGAAAATGCAAATTAAAACAATGAGATACTAATACATACCCAGTACCTTAAAACTTAGTACATTAAAACAATAACCATTTAATTCTATTTCATGATTTTGTGGGTTCTGAAAAGCTCAGATAGGCAATTCTGCTGTATGCAACATTAACTGGGTCCATTCAGTGGTATTCAGCTGGCAACTGGGTTGGTCTTGAGGGACCAAGATGGATTCACTCACTACACAGATTGTTTCAGAGAATACAAAAAGAGAATATAAGAGAGGTTAGTATAACCTCTATAGCAAAACTTGACAAGGACATTTCAAAATGTAAAACTACAGGCCAGTATCTCCCTTGAAAATACACACAAGAAAACAGCAATACTCTTACAGATATAGATATTAAAGGACACTACACAATTATCAAATGAGGTTCATTCTAGGAATGCAAGGTTGGTTAATTATTTGAAAATTATAATTTATCACATTAACTAGCAAAGGAGAAAAACCATGTTTATTTTAATAGATTCAGAAAAAGCATTTGATAAACATCAACACTTACTAGTGATTTTAAACAACTCTTAGCAAACTAGGAACAGAAGACCAATTGTTTAATCTGGCAAAAGGTATCTATAAAAATCGTACAGCTAGCATCATACTTAACTGTAACATTCTTCTTGTACCTTCTTCTTGAGAAGACAAAAATGTTCACAGTCATTATTTATATTCAACCTTGTACTGGAAGTCCTAGCCAGTATAGTAAGATAAGAAAATGAATAAATAAAGTTTGGAAAGCAAGATAAAGAATTCTATAGTTAGCTCATGACATTACATTATCTATAAGTAGAAACTCCAAAAGATTCTCCACTAACCTATCACGATTTACAAATAAATTTAGTAAAATCACTGGACAAAAAGTAAATGTTCAAAAAACATTTATTTCTATACACAAGCAACAAATAATTGGAAAAATAAATTTTAAAAATTATACTCCTTATAACAGTATCAAAAATTACCAAATAGTTAACACTAAATATAATGAAATATAATCAAGGACTTTACACAAAAAACTACAAAGCACTATTAAGATATGTTAAAGAAAAGCTAAATAAATAGAGCAGGGATTGGCAAATTGCAGCCTGCAACCTGCTTGTGTACAGCAAATGAGCTAAGAAAGGTTCTTACGTGTTTAAAGGGCTGTAAAACAAAAAGAAGAAGAGCAAGAATATATGACAGAGACTGTATATAGTCCTCAAAGCCTAAAATATTTAGTTATCTGACTCTACAGAAAAGGTTTGCCATAAATGAAACAGAAGAATATATCATTCTTTTCCAATTAATCTGCATACTCAATAACTCCAAATCAAGTTCCTAATATTATTTTCTTTGGAAATGAACAAGCTGACCCAAAAATCTGTCCTGAAATGCAAAAAGTCAAGAATAGTAAGACAATCTTTAAAAAGAAAAGCAAACTCGTTAGTCTTATAATACTAGATACCGAGATTTATTCATAAAGCTATAGGCACAAAAACAAATTGGTTTTGGTAAAAAATTAAACAGACAGAACAGAGTAGGAAGTCCAGGAACTGATCCACACATATAAATGATGTTCAATAAAAATGGAAAAGCACATTTTTTCAATAAATGATGCTGGATCAATTAGATAACCATATGGGAAAAAACAACTTTGATTTCTATTCCACACAGACATATAAATAAATTCTAAACAGATTATAGACCTAAATGCAAAAGGTAAAAGTAAATCTTCTACAACGTAACATATGAGGTTATCTTTTTTGATTATTGAAACATAATTGATTATACATATTTGTGGGGCACAGAGCATATGAGGATATCTTTATGACATCAGGGCAAGCAAAGATTTCTTAAACAATACGTAAAAAGCTCTCATCATAAAGAAAAAATAAATACATTGACTTGATTAAAATTAAGAACTTATATTCATCAAAAGACACCATTAAGAGAGA
This sequence comes from Cynocephalus volans, assembly GCF_027409185.1. NCBI lineage: Eukaryota > Metazoa > Chordata > Mammalia > Dermoptera > Cynocephalidae > Cynocephalus > Cynocephalus volans. Next base: position 84,648,238 of record NC_084460.1, on the reverse strand, counting down.
AAAAACAAACCACAGCCTGGTAGAAAATTTTTGAGCTACATATATCTGACAAGAATTAATACCCAGAATATAGAAAATGCTGTTATTAATTTTAAAAAGATAGAAAAATCTAATTAAATGAAGGCCAAAAGGACTTCAAAAGACACTACACAAAGAGAACATCTGAATGGCAAATTAACATAGTAAAAGGTGCTCAATATCCTCAGTCATCAGGGAAATGTGAATGAAAACCAATGAGATCTCATTATATATTCATCAAGAAGGTTAAAATTAAAAAAACAAAAATTAGAGTGCTGACAAGGATGTGGAGCAACTGAAACTCTTATAAATTGCTGGAATGAGTGTAAACTGGTACAACCAGTTTAGAAAACTGAGAGTATCTTCTAATGCTAAATAAAAACTTACTCTACGACCTAACAATTCTATTTCTAAGCACGAAGCTAACACAAACACATTTAGAGGTGCAACCAAAGATAAGCACAAAAATACTCACAAATTATCATTCATAATTACAAAAAAACCCGGAAGTAATTAAACTGTCCATCAGCAATATCCTGAAAAAATACTTGCAGCGTATTCCTAGGATATAATACTAGGCAGTAATGAGAATAAACAAACTACAACTATGCCCCACAACATGGAAAACGTCACAGTCATAACATTTGGCAAAAAAAGCCAGATATAAAGGACTACAAACATATCACATTCAAAAATAAGCAAAACTAATCTATGGTGACAGAAGTCACAGTGGAGGTTATTCTAGGGTGATAGTGGCTGGAAGGGGGGACATGATGGAAGCTCTAGGTTCTAGTAATGTTCTATTTCTTAATCTATGTGATGGTTACATGGCTGTGCTCACTCTGTAAAAATTCATTCACTTATAATTTTTGGATGTTTCTGTATATATCTGAAATTTCAATTAAATTTACAAAAAATAAAATAAAATATACCATGTATTTTAAATAGTTCCCAAAAGAAAAGCCTTAGACTAGAATTGCTAATATTGGGCCACTTATAAGCTCTGGGCAAGAATATCTCTGGGCAGGTGTATTGGGTTGAACAGTGTCCCCAAGAAGGCATGCCCACCTGAAAAACCTCAGAATGGGACCTTAGTTGGAAATAAGATCTTTGCAGATAAAATCAAGTTAAGATGAAGTCATACTGGATTAGCGTAGATCCTAATCCAATGACTGTTGTCCTTGTAAGAAGAAGGAAATTTGGACAGAGATACAGAGAAAAGACCTGTTCTCCTGTTCTCATACAGGAGAATGCCATGTAATGATAAAGGCAAAGACGGAAGTGGCGGGTCTACAACCCAAGGAAGCCAAGGATTGCCGGCAAATGCCAGAAGGTAGAAAAGGCGAGGAAGGATTCTTTCTCAGAGCCTTTGGAGAGAGCATGACCCTGCTGACATCCTGATTTCAGATTTCTAGCCTCCAGAACTACAAGAGAATCAATTTCTGCTGTTTTAAGCTACCCAGTTTGTGATAATTTGTTATAGCAGCTGTAGGAAACTCTTACGGCAGATATGGAAGTCAGGAGAGCAAGAAGAAAACTCATTTCAAAAAACAAGCATCCAGATGCCTGAAAAGGGATAGCTAGCTAGCTAACTAACTAGCTAGCTAGCTCGTCTGGAACCAGAAGGAAATCTAGCCCCTCAATCTCGACCACTCAGACTGTGTTTGGTGCTCTAAAGAGGAGCCATTGATTTTACAATACTGGCAAGCCCTATTTCAAGGCCCAGATCTGAATAAATAGACTCTTTAGGGGAAAACACACAGAGAAAATAGAAAACGGATTTCTTAGAAAAGAGAAATAAACCAAGTTGGGACATTTTTTAAGACAAAGATCTGGGTCTGATAGACCTATAAATTAAAGATGAAAGTGTTTTGCTTATAAAATACCATTCCGCCATGAAGAAACAAATGTTTTTACATATTAAAAGTAACAGCTGTGTTATTTAACTCAACAGAGAAAATACATGCAAAACACCATCTCAGGTAACCCTAAAAAAGATGACTGCAAACAGCGAGCATGCTAGAGCAAAATGCAGTAACCTGGACGATTCAGTTCGTGCTCCTCTGTGGTGGGGGAGGGAGGGAGATGGCTGTCACACAAGCACTCCCCAGAAATGTCCAAACCTGACACTGGCCACAGTGTGAGAAAGATGGATGTGATTCCACCTCTTCAGCACCTGACATTTACTGTACCTACTGATGGGGTAAGGGGCGGGTTGCAGGGGTACGAGCAACGGTGTTTCATACATCGATTGCTCACCCTCACCCCAGTGAAGCTGTCCTACAATTCAACGATCTTAATGTTCTAAAACAACAATGGCAATCAAAGCTCACATTCCGTGAGGTGTGAACCACCACCACCAGATCATGATGTTTTTCTTATAAAGTCAAAACATATTCATAAAGGTTACTTTCAAATGGAGTAATGACAAGTTTGGTAACTCACTGTTTTCTGTTAACACTTTTTTTCAGAATGATCAGTGAAACCAGGAGGAGTGAACTTAAAGAGGAACAGAGCACAATCTTGTAGATTTAAACACCCTGTACTTGGAAATTGTGATAACCTGCCTGAGGCCTGAGTTATGTCTGTACTAGTTTTGAAAAACGTGTCTCTCCAGCACATCCTCAGGGTAAATAAAAGTACAAAGAGAATGCTAACCCAACTACAGGAATCATTTTTTAAAGACTCTCAGACATTTTGAAAGCATTTATTTATGTGATTTTAAAATGCTAATTATAAGGCATCCTGATTATTAATTCAGATGTAATGTAAGAGCCTCAACTAAGCAACACTATTGATTTACTTATAATTATACAGTTTAAAATAATAAATCTTTTTAAAAAAATATTTATACCCATGACTTTTCACTAACTCAAAACTGTTCTTGTCTATCATTCTTTTGTAACATCTCACCCTAAACATATCTAACCTTCTTAAAGTGCGTTCAATATGTGGAAGCTCGCACTTACAATGCAGATTACTTTTAAAGCATAATTGTTCATTTTACCAATGGTATCTTCATGTTAGAGAGAGATTTATTCCAAAAAATATATATAAAATAAGCTCCCACAATATGCTTAAAATAAAATTCAATTTACATACAACTCTTCAGGACAATTTCTGAGTAAAATGACACATAAATCCAACTCTCCACTCTTCCAACAGATTTTTATTTATATGGCTATCCCCTCATTTCACTCAGGACTTACATAAATGCCCTCCATCAGTGAGAATTGCCCCCCAGATCATCCTATATAAAATGGTATCCCTGCCCATAATTCCCTACTTGCTTTAGCATTTTCAGAGTATTTATTACCATCTGACATATTATGTATTTACTCATTTTTCTTGGTGGTACTGAATTCCTGGCCTCCCCCCCATTAGTATGCAACCACCTTGACAGCTGAGTCTTTGTAAGCTTCAATGCCAAGAACAGTCCCTGGAAAACAGTAGACAATCAATAAATAACTGCTAAATAAATGAATAAATACCATAAAGTAATATGAAATCAAGTCTTACAAACTGAGATGAAAAGTAGAACATTTTCTTAGATGTACTAGATTAGGAATTAGCAACGTAGTTTTTTATTTTATCAATATGCAATGTAGTTTATTTTCATGTCCCTTTACCAATTCCTCCTTTACCCCCCTCCCTCTCCCTGCTCCACCCCCATCAACATCATATCTGTTCACTAGTCCTAACAAGTGCAAGAAATTATGATTGTTGTGTCTTCTTCCCCACCCCCCACCATTTATTTGTTTGTTTATTTATTAGCAAAGTAGTTTTCTATAATCATTTCCACTGAGTAAAAAGCTTCATGGCAGATCTTTTATGAGCTGGCCATCAACCTTCCCCATTTTAAGTCAATAGGGATAATTAGTGTATATTTTTTTAAAAACAATAAAATTATATAAAACTAAAACTGCTTAATGGTGGCAATAGTTAAGAATCTGGGATTATGGAATAAATCAAATCTCTCCGAAGACAGAATTATTCTTTGATTCAAGTGCAGCCCACCCTGCCTAAAGTAGGCGATTTTGCAGTGCTGACCTCTAGCCGTCAACTGAGGTGATGAATCACTTGTCCTTATTATTATGCACTTTGTGTAGGTAATGGATGGCTTCTTTATTTTCCTGAAGGTAACACTTTGTTTATGAGTCACCTCTGAAATCTTTTTTCTTTCTTGGGTGGCCTTTTGTTGTGCTCTCCTGTGGTAACACCTATTCTTCATCCTTGTCATGCCTAGAGTAAGGGAGCATTTTAGAAAATAAATCTGTAGTATACTTTGCACCACAAATATGCACCCCATAATTTTTCAATATGTTCCTACCTACTGTGTTAGGTGGTTGGTGTTATGCTTCAAAGAGCTGTTCCTGACCCCAGACACCTCCTTGTATCAGTAATTCTTTCCTACACACACTAGCTGCAGGGCCAAAATAAGAGACAGGTGCAGAATGGCTCCCTCTGCTAGAAAAAAAGATTCTGAACCTGACAAAATGGCCTCCCTGACTCAACAGATGAACCCCACAGGACTAACGTCTTATTTCTGTTTCTGTGGGAAAACCTTTAGGGACTACACAGAATCTATAGGATAAATGTGCCACTTCTAAATGAGCCAAACCACAGGAAGCTCATTACACTAGGGCTCTCCAGTGGTGCCCTGCTGGATTCTGAATGCAATTCAGGCTGCCACCTATTGGATCAGTCATCTCAAGCCAATTTACAGTGCCGGCAGCAAAGAATCCCCAAATCTCAGTGACTTACTACAATATGGTCTATTTCTTACTCATGTGACAGGTTTGAGCCTACTTCTGTTCTGGCTTCTTCATCACCAGTCAAGGCAGTAGGTACAGTCCTTCTCTGGGACATGTCAGTCTCATGGCAGAGGAAAAAAGTAATGGCGGAACTAGGCAGTGGCTTCTAAAACTTTAGCTCAGGAGTGGTAGATGCCACTTCTACTCATACTTCATTGGCCAAAGCAAGTCACATAGCCAAGCCCAACACCAGTGGGGTGAGACTCTAATCCTCCTGCAGGATGGGACCAATAGGAAGGTGCAGTGAATAGTTGTGAACTCTAATCCAATCTACCACCCCCATGATCTAAAACCCTAAATGCTTTAGGGCATGGCTGCTTGACTAGCATGGGAGCATTCACGTACTCCTTTGAGAACCTGATAAAAATTACAGAACTTACCTCTAGAAGAATGTATGCACATACAAAGCTATGCCCAGAAAAACACATACATACAAATACTACAAAAGTTTGCATATAATTTCAAGGGTCAGAGACTTTTGACTTCCATATATAAACTCCAAACCCAGAATAATAACTCTTACTTTAAAGAGAAAAGTTCCCCATTGATCATAAAACAAACTACTGTTTGTCAACCTGAGGTCAGCTTCCTCATTCCACCTGAAATTGGAGAGGAAAGACATCATCCAGGAAGAATATCTAGGTACTCTGCACACTGCCTGTTATGCTTGCCCTGAGGGGCTAGGTCACTGCCCTCCACATCACCTGGCAAAGTCCACTGAAAGGGCATTACACTGCCTTTAAAATGTACTTTCTTCCTGTTTAAATTGTGCACTATTTTGTCATAGTGCTTTTTTCTTTCACTACTTTATAAATTATATCTATATATACCTATGTATACACGAAAGTACTTCAAAAAGTTGATGGAAAGATTCATGTTATCTTGTGATTCTGTTTTTCCACAAACTTTATGAGTATCCTCGTGTGTATGTGTGTGTGTAATTCTAATACTGAAGCTTAGTAATATAGAGTAATATTACTAAGTAATACTTAGCAATATTAAACAAATCATGTTGTTTTATCTTAAAGTAACCAAACTTTGTGGGTTTACGTACGCACGCACGCACGCACGCACGCACGCACACACGCACCTGTGCATCTGTGGCTCTCTCATCTCCATGAGGATGAGGATCACAATAATCATTTTTTCCCTAAACTCTAGCAGAGTCTTCAGGTGAGGCCACAAGGAGACAGATCAGGGAGCTCAGTGAGATGGGGCAAGGCCATTCATAGCCCCACCCAAAAAGCAGCTCCAGCAATGGAGCTTCATATGATGGCAATGTAGCCTGTCACAGACGCAGTGACATTTTACCAAATGTCAAATGAGGTGGGATCAGCCACCTTCTAACACAATAAAAACCTAACAGAATTGTCAGCTGGCTCCTTGTGAGAGCCGTTTTTGTTCACACTGTGGTTGGAGCTCCCATTTTTTAATTTTTTAAAGTAGATCTGTTTATTTTTAGTTGTGATTTGGAACCAGAAATCCAAATGAAGTTAAAGTGTTTTAAGGAAGTGTGTGAGACCAAGAACAGTGCCAGACAGAGGTGTGTGGCAGCCGCATCTTAAGTGAAGTTGGGCGTGGTTTTAACATTTTGACCTGCACATCTATCTCTGCAGAGCCAGGTAAAATATTGAGCAAACATCATTTTCAGGTGAAAATACAAAACACCCTGAACATTTTATGACTTCAAATTTCAATTTGGAGAAGCCAAAATTGGAAGTTGTGCTTTTAGATGTAGAGGGAGAAGTCTGATGCGTCCCAGGCCCGTGTTCAGTCACACTGGGCTCCACTCAACACATGGCCCAGGCTGCCTCAGCCTCTGTGGGCCCAGGGACCCGCTGCTCATGCCCGTGGGACTAAATGGACAAAGTGCTCACAGCAGAGAAATCTCTTCCCATGTTTTCATCCAAACAGACTCTCAACTTCACATTTATTTTCTGTTTAAAAAGAAAAAAAACAAAAACAAAAACAGCAACAAAGAAAACCTCCATCTATGATCTGCAAAATAAATAGTTGTTTTTTTAAAAGGAGTAATATTTTTACAAACTATACAAAATACAAATACTATTATTTTCTGGGAATATGAATTAACTACTATTAATTTCATTTTAATGGATTTCAGTATCAAACCAAACAGTATATTGCAATTTTTTTTTAGTTTTTAATAGTAATGGTTGTGAAATAACAGTGAAAACACATATAATATTTTCTCCATAAGGTTTCACTCTAAATCCCATTTCAGCCATTCCCCATCCCTCATATTTCTCTATGCTCTAGAAATACACCATATCAGTTATAAATGCCATGTCAGCCCCAACCATGATTCTGTACCAACTAGCTCCAACCCTGCTCCCCTTTGGCAGGAGTGCAGGAATGGATGGCTATGGAATAGGAATCATAAGGCATCTTTCAAGCTTATATAGCCCAATAAGAAGATGAGATTCCAGATAATGGGCCATTTTAACACTTCAATGCCTCAGATTCAAACATTCCCCATTATAGAGATGGCATGATTAGAAAATCCAAACAAAGGAAAGTTGTTTTATATGATTTATGACTATTCTCTAATATTTTCAAATATTACATAATCTTCCCTAATATTTCATTACTTATAGCAAGACATGCTGATATCAGCTGAAAATTGGGATAAAATGCCAGGAGTGGGACGGATGGGAAGACTTATCAGGGAAGGAATAGAGCCCAGAAATCTTGACTAGCAATCACTTCCACCTTGTAATGAGTTTCTGGACCAGCAGGGGTGAAACTGCATGCCAAAAATAACAATAAGTTATTTTCCATTTGAACACAGACTAGCCATATCTTCACCTAGTTCAAGGTTTAGAAGATTGAACTTACCAAATGCTTTACTGAACAAAAGCTCGCCCTCATTCCCAATGCAGTTGACTGTGCTTCAGTGATTGACTGAGTGTGGATGAAGGCTCAGTAATATGGAACAATGACCAAAGACCAAATATCAACCATCAGGCATGCAGTGCTGTTATTGTGGTGTCAGTCAGTAAACACAGTCTTTTAAAAGACCACCAGTTAACACACTAATTCAAGAGCCAGGCATGTCTACAGAATCACTGCTCCACAGAGAAATTCATGACAAGGTACCACAATTGCAATGACACTATCTTCAATTTATATCACCTGGTACCGGAGTACGCTATCTATACCTTCTGGGTGTTTTTTTAAAAACTGGCTAACTTTCCTATCAAAATGGTGTAAAAGAGCCTTGAAAGCAGATTTTAAAGAAACAATATCAATGTTTGCACCTACATTTATCAATATCTCCATTCCCCTCTTAATCTATATCTTTCAGTAGCATCATAATATGAGGAAATAAGTATGCATAACAGTTCTCAACAGACACAAATTCAAAGAAAATAAGACCAACGGAAAATGGAAAGACACAGAAATGTAGCTTTCTCTCAGGATCTCTGCTTCAGATTCTTGAGAAATATGAGCAAAGATGTGAATTTGTACTTATACCTGGTTTAGTAGAAAATGTTACCTGAGATATTTTCTGAGTCAATAATGCCATGCTTATCTGTATGCAAATAGTCATTTAATTTCAGTCATTCATTAATTCAAGATTAATTCAACAAGCATTGACTAAGTTAGAACTTGTGCTAAGCTCTGAGTTCAACACAGGAGATACAAAATGGAAGTATTTATCCTTGCCCTTAAGCCCAGCATAGGGGAAGAAATGCTTAAATATTAATTATTTAGAAGAAGAAAAAAAAAGAGCAGGGTAAATGCAACGATAAAGATAGGTACTACGTATCTCCAATCTCCTGCGAAAGCTACCCGAACAGAACCGGGAGCCCTGGTGGAGACTTTCCCAGGGGATGATGCCTGAGCTGTCTTAGGGGGGAATAAGCATCACTTCATGCAAAGATAAAGGGCAGATGGACTAAAGGCACAGCCTCAACAAAGGGACAGAAACCAGAGGAGAACCACAGCTGTTCTGTATTGTGGAATGGAAAGACACAGCACGCAAGGAGTAGCAAGACATGGGTAGAGCGGTAGGCAGGGCAGACCAGAAGGTCTTACAAGACATCCCAGAAGGGATTGGCTTATTCCACAAGCAACAGGGAGCAATGGGAAGAAGTGGCACAGTAAGATGTGTGGTGGTGTTGTTTTTTTACCAGTAGGAGATTTATACACTCATTCATTCATTCATTTCAAGGAACTGATTTACATGATTGAAGGGGCACTGTGGAAAGACTGAAATACACATGACAAGCTATCAGGGAGGACAGGCTGGAAACTCCAGGGCAGGAGCTGGCTCTGCAGTCCCCAGGCATTTTTAAGACATCCCTTTGGTAACTATGAAAAATAAATCTGACCAGAATTAAATTGCCCAATTAAAAGTAGTCCATATGAGAATGGCTGAAGACCTGAAGTGGGTCAGATGAAAGAACAAATTAAAGACACGGGAGGCAAAATTTCCAGAAGCTGGAGCTTCACTGGATGTAAGGGCAAGGGAAAGAGAAGAGGCAATAAGACCTTCTTATTCCTAGTCCTTGGGCAATGAGTGAAGGGTGATGCTATTAAATGAGATGAAGAATGGGGGAGAAGAGAAGGAGCTGATATAGAATGTAGATGATGAGTCCAATCGTCATCTGTGTTTGAGGCCTGTGGGACCACCAGCAGTTGGCTGGGCTTTGGAATCTAGGGCTCAGGCTAGAAGCCTGCTGGGACATAAAAACAGAAGAATTGTTTCCAATTATACAACAGTTGGAATCCTAAGATCGTGCAACATCATCCACAAAGAGTATGTGAAGCAGTCAAAATAATGGCTGAGGCCAAAAACTTGGGGACTGTTTGATATTCAAGAAGTGGGAAGAGGAGGAGGAGCCTACATTTAAGAGAGAGAAAGACTAGTCAGAGACAGAGGGGAGCACATCATAATCAGAAGGATGGAGGTGACGAGCAGTGCTGAAGCACAAATCCAGCAGAGTGTTCTACCGTAAGAATAGACACTGGAAAATATCCACTGCTCTGGCAACCAGAGGATGTCACTGGTGACCCAAACAAGAGTCACACTGAATGTACGATAGAGGTGAACTCAGACAACAGTAGGCGGAAGCACAAGCAAGCGAAACTGACAAGCATAGACTATTCTTTCAAGAACTTGAACAGGAAGAGGAATGAGAGAGCAGGCACTGATTCAAAGGAGGACTGGAAAGGCTGGGAGGGGTTTTTTTTTTCTTGTAAATATGCGGGGCTTGAATGTGTTTATAAGCTGCCGGGGCAGAGGGAGAAGCTATGAAGGCAGGGAAGGGGGCTGAAGGTCCCAGGTTCAGGGGGTGAGAGACTGAGGAGGAATCAGGAAGGGAATAGGAGGGAGTCTGCCAAGAGAAGAGAAGAGAAGACTAAGCCCAGTGCCAGCTTCAGCTTTCTAGACACCATGCTTTCTGCCAAGCTTTCTTCCAAATAATTCAAAAAATCACTTGTGCCTTCCTATAAACATCGCTTCCACAAGAGAAATGAGGTGTCTACACAGTCTCTATTGACTAAAGACTATGCACGGAATAAGAAACCCACAAAATAAGTTATTTTTATTGATAAACAATATGCTTACACATAAAGATATAAGCATATTCATTAAGTATATAATTATACTAACTTCTAAACAATGTCTTACAAGAAATAGCCAATTAGGTCAACAGCGAAATGATTTGAAAAATACGTGGAGTCCTCAATCTCAAGGAGCATCTTCCCAGCAAGTCAGCCAGTACCCAAAGGCCCAAGAAGCCTGCCTGCCAAATAATTTGCACCATCCAGCCTCGTATGCACCTCAGAGTTTAGTGCAGCCTTGTCGAAGCCTCACCACAGAAACACGTGTGTGTTCTGTGCTTGCTCGTTCCTTTCTTTCAACAAGAAGTGGGAAGGCTAATCATTTCACTCTTGGGATAGGACACCATTTCAGGAACACCCGGGAATTAGATAAAGCAACAAAAATCAAGAGCAACCCGGGTGGGAGCAGGCAGAAAGAGAGAGAAAAATTACATAGGCAAAAGAATGTGTTGAAATCCATCACTCAGATCCTCCAGAGTGCCTTTCTACCTGCTCTTGGTGCTGTTAAATCTCATACTCCTCTAAAAACATCTTTAAAAGTACTGCATGGTAAGACCACTGACTAGCCAGCCAGGGGGTACGGGGTAGGGCTGGTAATAACATAGGGTCATCGCCTCACACCTTCTAATGAAGTTAATTCCAAATGGATCAAAGATATAAATCTAAAACATCAAACCATTAAAGTATAAGAATGCCCAGGAGAATTTTGTTTAATCTGAATCAGAATGGACTAAGTAAGAAAATCCAAGAGCAATAAAAAGAAAAGAACAATACACTTGAACAATATTTAAAATTCCTGAGTAGTTAAAAAATAAACAGATTGGAGAAAAATATTTGCAACTCATATTCCAAAGAATTGATTTCTTTAATAAATAAAGAGGTCCTGCAAACAATAACAAAAAAGCCAACAAACCAACAGAAAAAGGAGCAAAGACTATAAACAGATTCCTCACTAAAAAAAAAAAAAAACACAGATTGCTCTTGTACATATGAAAAGATATTCAATCTCACTTATAATAAGAGAAATAAAAACTAAAACTATAACGAGATGTGCCATGTAACCTATTAGATAGGCGAAGATTAAAATATGTGAAAACATGAAGCACTGAAAACTGTAGGGAAGAAGGGAATTTCATACATTATCAGTTAGATTGTAAACTGACACAACATATATAGAAGACAATATCTAACAAAATGCAATGTGCCCACACCCTTTGACCCTGTAGTTCCATGTCTAGGTATTTATACAGGGAACTTTACTACAACATTTTTTGTAGCAGCAAAAAATTACACACAGCCTAAATGTCCACAAATAGGTAACTAGTAAATAAATTCTAGTTTATTCACACAATGAAATACTATGAAGCCATTTTAAAAATGAGATAGCATTACACATACAGATAAGGAATGGGCTCCAAGATATATTTTAAAAACTGAAGAGTAGAGTGAAAAACAATATACAGTGTGCTATCATTTATGTAGGGATTAATATACATACCCACACACGCACCCCTATGTTTGCAAATTGCATAAATTATCTCAGGAAGAATAAACAAACAAACAAAAAAGTGACTGCCTTTGAGCAAGCAGAGCCAGGTAATTAGGGGACAGTGAAAGTCACTTTTTATTGTATCCCATTTTACATTTTACAATTATATGGCGTGGGCTTACGTTATCTACTTGAAGGTAAATTTTTAAAAATATCTCTCACAATAATATAGACTCTTCATGCTATAGTCATGATATTGTCTGTTACTGGGATGTTCTGTTTGTACTGTCAGAACACAAACTTTGTTTTTCCTTTGGTGAATTTTAAAGATTTTCATTATTTAGCACCACTAGATGATGAGCATACATGCCTGGACATATAGAACAGCAGTCTGCATTGCTTCTGATGAATGGAGCTTAAATAATTGAAATACAATCCACAACTTAAGTTAATTCAAGTTATTTTTGAGCCTCCTTAAATCCCTTTTGGAACACTGTTGGGTCTGAACAAATGAAGTAAACTTTTTATTAACAAACTATAATTTTATAGCTGTTGTATTCAAATTAGACAAAAAGACCTAAGAAGACAGAACTGTTGTAATCCTAGGATCTATGTATTGTCTGGCATAAAGCATGTGCTTAATAAAAACATGTTGAATGAATGAATGAAAAATGTAATAAAACTATAAAATGTTTTAGTTGAAATACTCATAAAAAGAGTGTAAGATCTAGGTGGAATCTTCCAACTTCAATGAATTCTGTCCCTTTTTTTTTTTTTTTTTAACAAAACTCAAAATATCAAGCCAAATTGCAATTTTACTGTGCCCCCTTCATTCATAGTCAACCACCTCTTAACCCCCTTTCCCAGGTTGTGGACTTCTACTCTGGTATTTAAAACAGCAGCTGTTAATATTGGCCCCAAGACACTATTTGGCAATTATAGATCTTAATGTAAGTACATTTTCAGTTTTATTACAGTGGGGATTGTTTCCAATACACAAACCTTTGGGGGATGCATTTAACCCATGGCATCCTTGGGAAGGATGAGAACTAGAAACTAGAGAGCAATCAGGAACAAAGCAGCAGTCTCTCTCTCTCTATCTCTCTCTCTCAACCCGCTCCCTGCCCCCTGCTGCCCTCCACACACATATGCTTCATTCTGCTTTCTCTGTAATTGCTATCATCTGCTTCTCTCTGCATACAAGGGCCCACTGCATTACTCTCAGTGCCTACTCCAAATCTCTGTGAAAGAGAATTCGACCATCCAGCTTTGGGTGAGGTTATCAATCACCTATAGCCAAAGGTCATAATGAGCTTGAAAGAAACAAAATTTATACCTACTGCTTTGATAGTGCTTCCCAACACCAATAAGAGACCTAAATCTAAAAAGATAAGCAAGGCTATGACGTAAAAAAAAAAATCTCTAAATCGCAAAAGTCCTCAGACAACAAAGGTTTAGTTCTCCACAATCCATGTCCACTGCAGAGCAGCAGGGGGCTCTTCTTTGTGTCATCCTCACACTGGGAACCAGACTGACTGTCTCTGGCATCGAAAACTTCTCTGGTCAAATGGAGGAGGTCTATTGTGCGCACTCTCACATGCTTAGCTCAGAAGCCAACATAACTCTTCCATTCGTCTTTCACTGGCCAAAGCAAGACACGTGGCAACACCTAATTCTCAGAATCGGGGAGGGTTGATCCTAGATGTGACCAGCAGGGGGAGAACTGGGCTGTCTGCAAGCAGCCGCAGTAATTACCACAAGGTCTCATGACAAGGATGCAGGGTAAGAAAACACCTCTGTTCAGAAAAACCACTGAACATTATGCCACGAAAAGCTAGAATCCAGCTACACCCCTTTATGTTCACTTTGAGACCTGTTTCTTTTCATCTCGTTTATTCCTGAGCTACTGAGCATTAAAATAAGTAACCAAAAATAATTTAATTACACTTTTATTTATATTAGCTATCTTCAAATTTTTTTTAAAAAAGGAAAAAATTAAGATTAAGTTATAGTAAAATGATCCTATATGCACCTACTTAATTCAAGAATTCGCTCTCTAAGGAGTGATTCTAACCCAGTCACATGGGTGATATATAAATCTGTGGGACAGCAGTCCACTAAATCAACACTAGAGAGGTATAAATAATAATCTCAAATCAATTCACATTCTTAAATAAGAAGATTAAGAATATTTCATTAAATAAGAGTTCTACCATTTAAAAACCTGTATTAGTATATAAAATCTCATAACTTTTGGTTATATTTATGTCTAGTAAGATTGCCAATACAACTTCATTTACTTGAAACACCATCATGAAATAGTATTAAATCAAAAGCAAATTGATTGTATACAATATATCTGCTGAACTTGTATAAGGCTAAATTAAAGATATACATAAGCAATAAATATACACTAAGTCCCTTCCTTAAGGTGTTCAGATGATGAATTTTGTGTTTTACAATTCACAGTGTCAATAAAAATTTATGATTAAAATGCTACATGGACTACTGTGCCCCAAAATACTCAGTAGTAAAAAATATTTTTTCTGGACCAGCTACAACTCAGAAAGTACAGGAATAAAAATTAGTAAATAAGCTTCATTAATGAACAACATGCATTATATGAATTTCAAAGACAATTAGTAAAAGAAGTTGCTGGTGTCATATTAGGAGGGTGTGCCTATGTGTACACATGCACATTGTTAAAAAAGCATATCTCATATACTATTAAATTGCATTAGTCAACTGGGCTGATAAAGTATGTACTTTGAGGCTGGTGTTTTAATTATCTCCTCCAATCTGCATGAGCACCTGAAGCAGAATAAAGGCAGTATTTAAATTTAAATAGGAAAGGTAATTTGTTTATAAATGATGCTCAAACAACTGCTTATGCATCCAGAAGAAAAAAAGGTAGACTTTTACCTCACACCACTGAAAAAAAAATTTCCAAATAAGTTAAATGTTTATATGTGAAATTAATGGATTAATCTAAAATTTTTAAAATACATATGAAAATATTTTTGTAAACTGGGAATGGAGATCTTTCTAAGCTAGACAGGAAATCTAAAAGCCATAAAAGAAAAAAATCAATATATTTGATGATGACATAAAAATTAAACAGCTTGGCTCAGCAAAAGATATCATAAAAAAATTCAAATGAAAAAGACTGCAATCCAGATGGCCAACAGAAGATTATTATTCATAAAATACATAAGGCTCCTACATATAAAAAGAAAAACAACCCAATCAACAAATGGGCAAAAGCTATGTATGACTGGGCAAGTAGGAGAATACATTTAAATGACCAGTAGACACAGAAGAGATGTTCACCCTCACTACTAGTCAAGAAAATGCAGCTTAAGTGAGATGACCTTGATTAGATTGGTACAAATTTATAAGAGCAATAACATTCACATAGTAACCTTTGGAGAAACAGACACTTTCAGACTCTGCTAGTAAGAAGAGGAACAGTCACAACAGTAATGCAGAAAATCTATATTTAGACCCTGTAATCCTACTTCTATTTATGCTAAAAAATAGTAACTAAAAGCTCTGGTATATGAATAAGAATATGCAAACTGCAGCTTTGTTTGAAGAAGCAAAACAACTGCATTTCCTTTGATAGAAAGTGGATATAAGCTGCATCAAATCCTTTTCTAAAATAAAGCAAGATATGAATAAATTACAAATAAAATATTTTAAAGATATTTTCATATATATGCATGTGTGCGTGTATGAAATTTGAGAGAATCTTGCCTAAGCAAGAATAAGACTTTGATCTGTATTTTTAAAAATTCAGACACTGCACAAACATTCATATTAACAGTGAGCTAAACACAATCTTTTAAACCAGAACTTTAAAAACTAAGGTAATTCTAACTTGTTTCAAAAGTCATATTTTTTAACATAATAGACACCCTAATCCCTCTTCAAATTTTCTTGTTAGTTTTAAAGTCCTGAATCAAAGTATCGGTGGGGTGGCCTTTCACAAATGAGCCAGGCTTCTAATTCAAATTTAGAATTAGAATTAGAAAATTCATGTTTGTTTAATACAGTCCTACATAGTAAATTATTTCCTTCAGTAAATTATATATTTGATAATTTAACAGTTTCAGCCTTTCAGGGAAGCAATTAGAGTAGTGAAAAGGTATTTGACATATTCAGGAAGAATGTAGCTGTCTTCTAACTAGTCCAGTTTGTGCAAAGGAAGCAGCTTCCTCAGCTGGCAGAGTTAGGATCGATGTGTCCATCTTGTCCAGAGATCAAATACCCTATTACTGTTACAGCCTTTTATTTCTCGTACTGCAAAAGTGGTAATGTTCATAACAGAAAATTTAGAAAAGAGAGGGGGGAAAAAAAGAAGACAATAAAAATCACCCATAATACCTCTATCCAGACATAACTACTGCAAACCTTCTGGTGCATTTCCCTCTGGTGTCTATTCTAGGCAAGCAATCAACAATAAGAAGAGTTTGGGGAGAAGGAAGGCATGGTCAGCCCCAAATCACAGCATAAACAGAATCAGTCAACAGAAGGCACAACATTTATTTAATAACAGAAACACTTTAATATTTGCTAGTCTATGGTTGCTCTTACATACACTTGCATCCTTATTCAGTTACGTAGCTGACCTTTCCTTATTTCAAATGAAGTCTGTGCATCATCAGGTTATTGGTGAGCAAATTATCCTCCCACCTTTCTAAAGGATCCGGCAAGATAGTCCAAGCATTAAAAGCCAGCATTAGGAATGACTTCGTCTCCACTCACTGACCTCCCAGCATTACCACCCTCATTCCCAATCCCATCAAGGGTCCACCGTGATGTCATTCTCCTCCATCCACCCCAGGCTAGGACCTATTCCAACAGGTAACAGGGACAACAGCACAGTCGTCCCCCAATGCCTCAACTCTCAGTTCACAGGCATCTCTGCCAAACCACAAATTAGTGTTATTTTCATCAACTATTCTCTACCAGAAAATTGATTTACTACCATAGAATGACTGAACTACTATGTAGTTCCAAAAGACATAGTTTTCTAATACGTATATACTTTGTTATTTTAGAAATGTTACTTTTTAACTAATACATTATTTATTATTATTTCCATCACTGCTAATCCAAAGCCCAACTGATCTCTCCCAAATAATTAAGAGCTTTTATTTTTGTTTTATTTTCAAAAAGAAAACAAAATGGAATCAATCTGTTTTAATTTGTGGTACGATACTTGTAACCTGCTTTTTTTTTTTTTTTTTTTTTTTTTTGGGCAAAAATGGGTTCATTCTGGTTTTGTGTTTACTATTTGTAACCTACTATATTGGTTAACCAGGAGTAGAAGTAAATGAAAAAGATAAGCAAGAAAGCCAGGGTTTCTGAAAAAGATCTTTTTCACCCATCAAGATTGGCCATTAGCAAAAATTTTGAAGGAATTTGAATTTACCTTCAGCAAAACTCTATAAAAGTAGAAAGAGTTTTGCTGAAGGTAAATTAAGACACTCTCACACGTTTTCTCCATCTAGAACTATCCTCCCACCAAAAAAAATACGTATTTCTATAACACAGAATAAATACAATTAGGAGAAACTACTTCATACTAAGGTTTATAGTTTTAAAATAAGATTAACCAAAGAAGGCCATGCTTAACGCTAAGTAGTAAATATCATCAAGTGGAATTTCAGACACCCTAGAAATGGGAGAGATTCCTGGGCAGGGCTTTCCTACCACCCTCATACAATACCTGCAAGGGAGCATCCCTAATATGTATATATAAATCAAACTCTGTCAACTAGGACCCTAATTAAGTAAAATTTTAAGAAGTATACATTGTCATCTCTCAGGCCACAATACAGTAACAATTGATTAGTATGTTCTGGAAAGCAAGACTTCCTTCTAAAAGATGCACGGGTACCCAAATAATGCCAAATCTATCAGGTTGACATCAGAAAGGCAAAAATGAATACAAGTTATTAAGCAAGAGGAATGCTAAAGAATATCAACTAAATTTTTATTGTTCATTGTTTAGCACAATTTAGTAAATTACTGAAATGTCAAATGGTAATGCATTAATTACAGCCAGTATGAGAAAGGTAGGTCTCTGAATGATTCAAAAATTCAACTATGGTTTAAAGGAGTGTTTTGTATTTACTAAAATTCTCCATGATGCATCTCATGTTTAGAATTACAATAAAAACCAGAGGTTCTGGTCAAGATGGTGGAGTAGTCAGTTCCTGGTGTTGCTCTCTCCCACAGAATGACCAATTTGCAACTGTAAAGAGCAACAACAAAAGAATCGAGATCTGTGCTGGAACAGGCAGGAACCACGTACCACGGAACCCTAGTTCAGGTTGCTCCCCTCTGCAGAGAGAGACTTTAGAGCTTCGGGGCCCACACGCCCCAATCCTGCCAGGCTGGAGAAGGTAGTCGGGGTAGGATGTCTGGCCCAGGCAGGTCCCCACTGCCAGGAGAGACTTAAGAGGCTCAGGGTCCCCCACACCCTGAGCTAGCCAGGCCAGAGAAGACAAGTGGGGCTGGACCTCGAGCCCAGGCTGACTCCTGCTGCCAGGAGAGATTTAAGAGTCTCGGGGCCCCCACACCCAGAGCCAGCTGAGCCAGAGAAGGCAGGTGGGGCTGGACTTCTGGCCCAGAATGATCCCTGTCCCGAGAGACTTAAGAGCCTTGGGGCCCCCACACCCTGAGCCTGCTGTTCCAGAACAGGCAGGTGCAGTGGGAACCCCCAGCTCATGCTACTTCCTGCTGACCAGAAGCAGCAGGCCCCTCAGGATCCAAGCCAGATATCAGGGTGAAATGAGTGGACTGTGATACCCCTGGACACAATGACAAAACACCAAAAGAGAGATACCAGAAATATGAAAAATCAAGAAAGTACATTGCCACCAAAGGAAAATAATAACTCTCAAGCACTAGATCCTACAGAATAGGAAGTCTTAGAAATGACAGAAGAATTTAGAGTACCAATTCTAAGGAATTGTGACAACACAGTGAAATGAGAAAAAAATAATGGATCTGAAAGAAGAAATGTACAAAGAAATCAATGCCTTGAAAAGGTGAGAGCTGAGCTTGTGGAGCTCAAGGATCCATTCAATGAAATAAAAAACACAACAGAGAGTTTAATCAGCAGAGTAGGACAAGCACAAGAGAGAATTTCTGACCTTGAAGACAGGCTGTTTGAATTAACACAGGCAGACCAGAAAAAAGAAAAAAAATCAAAAAAATTGAAGAAAATCTAAGAGAGACTACGGACAACCTTAAGCGCTCAAATATCCAAATCATGGGTATTCCAGAAGGGGAGGAAAAGGAAATGGCATTGAAAACATATTCAGTGAAATAATAGCAGAAAACTTCCCAAGTATAGGGAAACTCACAGATCTCCAGATTCAGGAGGCTCAAATATCCCCAAACACATTCAACTCAAAAACATCCTCTCCAAGACATGTGATAATCAAACTGGCAAAACTCAAAGACAAAGAGAGAATCTTAAAAGCTGCAAGAGAGAAGCGGCAAGTTACCCTTAAGAGAGCCTCAATCATGGGCCGGCCCTGTGGCGCACTTGGGAGAGTGCGGCGCTTGGATGCGCAGCGGCGCTCCCACCACGGGTTTGGATCCTATATAGGGATGGCCAGTGCGCTCACTGGCTGAGAGCGGTGCGGCCGACACCAAGCCAAGGGTTGCGAACCCCTTACTGGTCACAAAAAAGACAAAAAAAAAAAAAGAGAGAGAGAGCCTCAATCAGAATAACATCAGACTTTTCTTCAGAAACCCTAAAAGCCAGAAAAGAATGAGATGATATATTCAAAACACTAAAGGACAAAAATTGCAAGCCAAGAATACTTTACTCAGCAAGGCTATCCTTCCATAATGAAGGACAAATAGTATATTTCTCAGAGAAACAAAAACCGCAGGAGTTCACAACCAGCCCTACAAGAAATTCTCAAGGAACTACTGGGCTTGATACCACAAAAACAACCATCACCACCATTAATATGCAAGAAAGAACAATATCTACCAGCAAAACAAAAATGCTGACAATGAAGAAAAAAAAGTTTATCTACCACCCCAAGAAACCAACAAATACTGAGGACAAACAGAAAATTAGAAAGAACAAAAGGTACTTAAGAAATCTAAACAAAAATCAGTAAAATACTAGGTATAAGTCAACACCTTTCAATAATAACTCTAAATGTAAAGGGATTAAATTCCCCATTCAAAAGACACAAACTGACTGAATGAATTAAAAAGGTGGACCCAACAATATGCCGTCTTCAAGAGACTCACTTGATCTGTAAAGACACACATAGACTAAGAGTGAAAGGATGGAAAAAGATATATCATGCAAACAGAAATGAAAAACAAGCTGGAGTAGCTATTTTTATATCAGATAAAATAGACTTTAAAGCAAAAACCATAAAAAGGGATAAAGAAGGCCACTATATAATGATAAGAGGATCTATCCATCAAGAAGACATAACAATCATAAGTATGTATGCACCCAATGTCAGAGCAGCCAGACTTACACAGCAAACACTATTAAATCTAAAGAAAGAGAGAGACACTAACACCATAATAGTGGGGGATCTGAACACCCCACTCTCATCATTGGACAGATCATCTAGGCAAAAAATCAACAGAGAAACACAAGATCTAAACAAAACTTTAGGCCAGTTGGATCTGGCAGATATCTACAGAACATTCCATCCAACAACCTAAGAATATTCATTCTTCTCATCAGCACATGGAACACTCTCCAGGATAGACCACATATTAATTCACAAAGCAAGTCTCAACAAATTCAAAAAAACTGGAATTATTCCGTGTATTTTTTTCAAATCACAATGGATTAAAATTAGAAATCAATAATAAACAAAACTCTGCAAATTATACAAACACATGGAAATTAAACAACATTTTACTTAATGACATATGGGTCCAAGAAGAAATTAAACAAGAAATCAAAAAGTTTCTAGAAACTAATGAAAATAATGACACATCGTACCAAAACCTGTGGGATATTGCAAAAGCAGTATTAAGGGGGAAATTTACCATATTAAATGCTTACTTTAGAAGAATGGAAAGATGGCAAATAAACAACCTAACACTTCACCTTAAAGATCTAGAAAAACAAGAACAATCCAAACTTAAAGTTAGTCGATGTAAAGAAATGGTTTTTTGAAAAGATAAATAAAATCAACCTTTAGGAAGATTAACTAAGAAGAGAGAAGACCCAAATAACAAAACTTAGACAGGAAAAAGGTGATATTACAACTGATACCTAAGAAATACAAGGAATCATTAGAGACTACTATAAACAACTATATGCCAACAAATCTGAAAATCTGGAGAAAAAGGATAAATTTCTGGATGCAGACAAACTACCAAAACTGAGCCAAGAAGATACAGAAAATCTGAACAGACCAATGATAATAAAAGAGATTGAAGTTGTTATCAGAAGGCTCCCAACAAAGAAAAGCCCAGGACTGGATAGGTTCACTGCAGAGTTCTACCAAACCTTCAAAGAGGAACTGATACCAATCCTCTACAAACTCTTCCAAAAGACTGAAACAGAGGTCATCCTCCCAAACTCATTCTAATAGGCAAACATCCTAATACCAAAACCAAAGATGCATCAAAAATAGAAAACTACAGGCCCATATCCTTGATGAATATAGATGCAAAAATCCTCAATAAAATACTAGCTAACAGAATACAGCAACACATACACAAAATTATACACCATGATCAAGTGTGATTCAACCCAGGGATGCAAGGTTGGTTCAACACACACAAATCAATAAATGTGATACACCACATCAATAAAAGCAAAGACAAAAACCATATGATCATCTCCATAGATGCTGAAAAAGTATTTGATAAAATTCAACATTCTTTCATGACAAAGACTCTCTACAAGTTAGGCATAGATGGAAAGTATTTCAACATAATTAAAGCCATATACAATAAGCCCACTGCCAATATCATCCTGAACGAGGAAAAGCTGAAAGCTTTTGCCTTAAGAACAGGAACCATACAAGGATGCCCACTCTCACCACTCCTATTCAATATAGTGTTGGAAGTACTAGCCAGAGCAATCAGAGAAGAGAAGGAAATAAAGGGCATCCAGATTGGAAAGCATGAAGTCAAGCTGTCCCTGTTTGCAGATGATATGATCCTATATACTGAACAGCCTAAAACCTCTATAAAAAAAACTCCTAAAGTTGATAAATGATTTCAGCAAAGTTGCAGGATACAAAATCAACACATAAAAATCAGTAGCATTTCCATGCTCCAACAGTGAACATGCAGAAAAAGAAATCAAGAAAGCTAGCCCATTTACAATAGCCATCTATAAAATAAAATACTTAGGAGTAAAGCTGATCAAGGATGTGAAAAATCTCTACAAAGAGAACTACAAACCACTGTTGAGAGAAATTAAAGAGGACACAAGAAGATGGAAAGATATCCCTTGCTCTTGGATTGGAAGAATTAACATTATGAAAATGTCCATATTACCCAAGGTGATCTACAGATTCAATGCAATCTCCATCAATATTCCAGTGACATTTTTCTCTGACATGGGAAAAGCTATCCAGACATTTATATGGAACAACAAAAGACCACACATAGCCAAAGCAATCCTGAGCAAAAAACATAAAGCTGGAAATATAACACTACCTGACTTTAAACTATATTACAAAGCTATAATAACCCAAACAGCATGGTACCAGCATAAAAACAGACACAAGGATCAATGGAATAGAATAGAGAACCCAGAAATCAATCCATACACCTACAGCCATCTGATCTTTGACAAAGGCAGCAAATCTACATACTGGCGAAGAGACTGCCTTTTCAACAAGTGGGGCTGGGAAAATTGGATACTCATATGTAAGAGAATGAAACTAGACCCATACCTTTCACCATATACCAAAATCAACTCAAAATGGATTACAGAATTAAATATACATCCTGAAACAATAAAACTCCTTAATGAAAACATAGGGGAAACACTCCAGGCAGTAGGAGTGCGTACAGACTTCATGAATAGGACCCAAAAGCACAGGCAACTATAGGAAAAAATAAACAAATGGGATTATATCAAACTAAAAAGCTTCTGCACAGCAAAAGACACAATCAACAGAGTAAAAAGACAACCAACAGAGTGGGAGAAAATATTTGCAAAATATACATCTGACAAAGGATTAATATCCAGAATATATAAGGAACTCAAAAAACTTTACAGCAAAAAAAAAACAAATAACCCAATTAAAAAATGGGCAAAGGAGCTGAACAGACATTTCTCAAAGGAAGATATACGAATAGCCAACAGACATATGAAAAAATGCTCAACCTCACTCAGCATCCGGGAAATGCAAATCAAGACCACTTTGAGATACCATCTCACTCCAGTTGGATGGCTAACATCCAAAAGACTGAGAATGATAAGTGCTAGAGAGGTTGCAGTGAAAAAGAACTCTCATACACTGTTGGTGGGGCTGAAAAATGGTGCAGCCTTATGGAAAATGGTATGGAGGTTCCTCAAACAATTACAGATAGATCTACCATATGACCCAGTTATTCCACTGTTGGGAATATACCCAGAGGAATGGAAATCAACATGCAAAGGGATACCTGTACTCCAATGTTTATTGCAGCTCTATTTGCAATAGCCAAGAGTTGGAACCAGCCCAAATGTCCATCATCTGATGACTGGATAAGGCAACTGTGGTATATCTACACAATGGAATAATACTCTGCTATAAAAAAGAACGAAACACTACCATTCGAAACAACATGGATGGACTTAGAGAAAATTATATTAAGTGGAACAAGCCAGGCACAGAAAGAGAAATACCACATGATCTCCACTTATTTGTGGGAGCTAAAAATAAATAAATAAACAAACGCACAAACTATTCAAGGGGGAGAAGAAGACAAAATAACCACAAAAATTCCTTGAACTGTTTAAAGTCAAGTGAACAGATATGACGTGACTGGGAGAGGAGGGGGGAGAAGAACGGGTAAAGGGGCATGAAAATCAACTGCAATGTATATTGATAAGTAAAATAAAAAGAATTACAATAAAAACCCTTAGAGAGAGACCAGTTTTTTAAAAAAAGTTCAAGCTTATAAAATGTTCCATTTGCTTCTTTCCACTTATCACACTTATAGCTTAAATTCCAAGCTAGAGAAAGTATCTGAATACCCTAGTGGTTTCTTGTAGGAACTCTGAAGGTACTAAAATACGACTTCCTCATGTAGAAAGTGCCATTTGATAGCACTTACAAAATGCTACAAGCAAGAAAGTGGAGGTTTGAACAAGCAATCCCTTTAGCCCATCTTCTAGATAGATATCTCTCCTCCTTAAGGTAAGATTATTTGTCAAATCAATAGCATGTCACTAGTCATGTCTGTGACTATGATTAACCTGTTCATTTCATTTAGCAGTAGTGGCTCTAATGTCCTTTAGATAATTAGGCATTCTGAATAGAAAATTGTAAGATATCTAGACCTATTAAGTAGATTTTTCCATCTATCTGCAAAATATAGTATTTGCAAGGAGTTAATTACATACATGTCTCCATCACAAATGTCATCTTCCATAACAGGTAAGAAGAAGAGTAACATCTGTGGCCATTATGTAAATACAGAATATAAATAAAACGGCGTGCACAAAATCTCCCAACATGTTCTGGTTACGCTGCAGTATATTATCATCATTTTTATTCCCTCCAACAGGTATCCGATCTCAGTGCTGAGAAGCTGACAGAGAAAGACAAGATTTAACAAAAGATAAATATGTACGCAAGTAAAATGATGTTTAATGTCTTATTCATTCTGAATGCTAGAGTTATATTTATCAATGTAATCTCTATTGATTCTTAGACACTTTAATACCAGGTCTGCCTACAAAATAATGACAGGCCTGTTTTCATTTGAGATGTCAGTCTCATGGG
This sequence comes from Cynocephalus volans, assembly GCF_027409185.1. Lineage (NCBI taxonomy): Eukaryota > Metazoa > Chordata > Mammalia > Dermoptera > Cynocephalidae > Cynocephalus > Cynocephalus volans. Next base: position 84,623,363 of record NC_084460.1, on the reverse strand, counting down.
TTTTTTTTAAATCACTATAGGTCTTAACACAGTCTCTCTCAGGAGACAATGCTATAATGATGATGTAGGGAAAACATGGTTTAAAAAACTAGTGATCAGGTAGGATAAATATGCTGCAGATACATTTAATTTTGGAAGGAAAAGGAGATCCACACAGATTGCAGTTCTGTTATATAATACAAGCCCATTTGAAACATAAAAGGGAAGGATTCTCTGAGGAAAAAGATTTCCTTTTGCTGTTAGAAAAACAGTCAGTCCTCTGCGCTTTGTATCAGGATATTTCTCATCATATCCTTGCCAGCCCAAATCACTGAAACATTTCAGCATTTGAGAAAAGTCAGCCCTCATGGACTTAAAAAGAACAGCCTATGTATAAAGTTCCCTTTATTTGCCTGAATTCATTTTCAGTACCATTTTCTAGCATTCGCGCAGCGCAGCCCTGCAGCTGATGAACTGGGCAGCATCACGCTTGGAGTCCGGTTCTGATTACAGAGGAGGTAAAAATTGGGTGGAAGAATATAAAATATTAATCAGCCCTCGACCCAGGGATAGAAGTCAGATTTTTTTCCCACCACTAATACCCACAGTGGAAATATAAGCTTTTCCATGAAAATTATGTCTGTTGAAAGAAATATTCATTCAATTTTGTTTTTAATTTCATAAAAAAAAGTTGAAAGGATAACTTTCTATGGCGACTAGGATAAATTCAGAATTCCTATTTACCACTATTATTTATGCACATGAAAATTATCTGGAAGCAATATATCAAATTTTGAATTCATTCAAATATTTTGTTGCACAGCTAGATAGGAAAAATAAGTTCTATTGGTGCACAGTCAAGCTAAGATCTATAACTAACAATAATTTACTGCATGTTATCAAATGGCTAGATCAGAGGAGAACAAAGGTCCTCATCACAAAGAAATGATTAAGTTTTGTAATGGTGATATGCTAATTACCGACTTGATCATCACACACTGTATACACATATTGATATTCAACTCCGTATCCCACAAATATGTATAATCAATACATTGCAATTAAAAAATAAGTAAAAATAAAAACAAATCTTTTGTTGCAGTTTTCAAAGGAGGTGCTCAGTTACTTTGGCATCTCTGCATATTAAGAGCCATTCTGATTAGAGGGAAAAAAACAAACACTTGTTGACTAAAAACTATGCACTTAGTACTGTGCCAGTCTCTATGGGGGATACAAAAGAAAGGTGAGAGGGCATTTCCTAAAGGAGCCTACAGAAAGGATGGAGTGATAAAACTGAACAAGGTAGTACTGACTCCCAGGGCCAGCCAGACCAGCCTGATCAATCAGCATGTTCCACCCTCCCCATCACCAGTGACTGCTTTAAAGTCAAGCACTTGACAAGCTGGGCCAAACTGGAGTCCATCTGGGACGATGGCTATGGGGCTTCAGCTGGGGTTGCCAAGCCAAAATAAAAATAAAAATTTCTCTCCCCGAAATGTTCATTGCTTTATGCTATTTCTGCTAAATAGAGCAACAAAGAGCAAGCTTCCTTCCTTGCCAGCACTACTAATATTTGAAGACAATTAGCTTGTCTCCTTTTAGTGTACATTTTTCTACAGTTCCTTCAGCTATTTCATAAAATACACAAGTTCCAGATCTGTTGACATCCTGATTCCCCTCATCTAGATATACTCTGGTTTGTCAACAGCCCTTGTATCATATGTTATCGCTCCCACTGATCCCATCCTTGAACTCACCCTTGGGGTGGTTTGAAAAGCCTAGAAAAGTGTGGGCGTTAACACTTCCAAAGGGCTGAACATTGACTTTATGATGACAAATCCTAAGATTCCTTTGGATCTTTTTATTTTAGCAAACACACTACATGCTTGATTGACCATTTTAGTACAATCTTGGACACACAGTAGGCTTCCAGAATGTTTGTGGCATTGAAACTCTGTATGATCAAAAACCTCCAGAAGTTTTTCAAAGAACCTACTGCACTGAGGGTCTCTCCTTTCCTTTCCTACTTTCAGTATTGAGTAATTTGTTTTTTGGGATTTTTTTTTTTTTTTTTTTTAATCCAGGCTCCAAGGTAGGACCCTAGCTGGTTTGTTCATCACTGTACGGCCAGTACTCGGAACAGTGTTTAGCACATGGTAGGGGCTCAACAAGGCTGATGAACTAAATGAATCTAAATGCAGGAAACTCCATCACTGCTGTTTACTTAATTTTTGAATTTCAGCCTTGAGATTTAGTTAGTTGAGGTCATTTGCTGTCTAAATTCAGAATTAGTTATACTTCTTAATTCATGTTCCCTCTAAATTTAATAAGTCTGCTTTGTTCAGCTTTACCTAAGACATTGATGAAAACACTGAACAGGCTGGAGCCGAGGTTAGAGCCCTTTTGTTTAGTACTGAGTGAGAGACACCCGGTCTAGGTAACACTGAGCCATTATCTGTACTCTGGGGCTGTAGCAGGAAACCCAGCTTAGATTTTATCATCTCACTCTTGGGAGGCTTTTAAAATGCTTTGTCGAAATCAAAACACACAGTATTTAGTACTTCGAGTCTATGAAATTATCTTTTTTCTAGGTCAAAAATGGCCCAATGTCAGCAATGTCATGTGGTTCAACCTAATTAAAGGCACCCCCTAATAGCTAGCCAATGCTTTGTTTGTTAATTTATCAAGACTTCTCAGAGAATCAATACTAGTTCTGCTCTGCCATGTCCAGAATCTACCATCTTCCACCTCTGAAAATCAAGGTATGTGTCCAAGTGTTCTCCAACCAACAGAGCTCACCTGTGCAGATTCTTTCTTCACTTAGGATGCCACTTGCTTGAACCTAGAGACCTAAACCCATTCAATGTAACTGAGGGGTGGTCTCCTACCAAGGCCTATGTGTATCTTGGATTCTCCTTACACCAAACTGTGTTTTACCATTTATGACCTGAGGATTATTCTTACAGAGCCTCTTATACATACATAAGAGTTCTCAAAATAAAGCCCTATTCCTCTTGGAGCCAGGCAAATGGCATTTAAAGTGCCTCAATAAATGTGAAGATTAAGGCATTTCTAAAAGTAAACTAGGTGATCATTTATACTGTTATACAATGCCTTCCCCTACATCCACACAACTAATAATATGGATACACTAAAAAGAAGAAATTGCATGAAGTAGGTTTGTATGTGACCTTCAAACAATAAATGTGAATTTTAAAGTATCAGTAAAAAAATATTACTGAAGTAGGTTCAGAGTTGTTGAATATATGAATTTGAAATGAGTGCACCAACACATGGAATAATTTGAAAGTTATACTGTACATTATAGGCAGAGATTATTTAGACATTTACCTGGAAGAGATTAGGAGAAAAAGTATAGAAAATTGTTTCTAGATAGTTATCATTTCCGAAAACAATACAGATGATAACTGAAGCTATACGTCATAATATTCTAATGTGATCCTTCTTAATATAAATGGGCTGCAAAAGTGTAACATCCTGTGAATGGTATGTCATAGAATTCATTTTCCTAGTTCGTTGTTGTTTACTTGTTATTTTGCAATTAGTAATAGTGGACAAAAGTGGAGAATGGAAGAAAAGAAATTACAGTAATGAAGTATCACCAATGTTTTATTATTTTTAAATACATGGAAGCAGTTTTAAAAAGCAAACCAGATCTAAGCTTTAATCAGATAACGTAGCAACTAAGTATTAATATCTATTATTAAATTGGACAAGAAGGGGGACTTATGGCTTTTAAATGATCAAAAATAGAAACAAGATAATTCTTACAAGAAGCCTTGGACAAATGAACCTTGGTAACAAAAACTCCAAATGAGCTGTTTTAAATCAGCTATTCTTTCTGATAGGCTGCTCAACCTGAATTATGAAAGCTTCTAGCACATAATTCAAGGGTCACATTTCCTCCCAGGAAAGTAATTCTGTGCCCTCTGTACTTGCCAAATCAGGCTTCTGGATTTTTTGTGCGTGGACCATTAAACTGTCAATTATTTGTGAGGTTTTCTAGTTTGTGGTTTCCCCAAAGCTCTTTGCTTCTCCCCCACTTTGAACAATGCTCCTGCTCGTTAGCAATAACAGAGTACATTCAGAAAGGGAAAGACGACCCCAAGCCAAGGTATCAAGGCATTATTTGTAGAACCAGTAAGATACGCAGTGGAGAAAACAACCGAACCTATAGATTTCAACTGGGCTTGAGGACCAAGCATGTATTTGAGTTTTCCTAAACCTGGCAACATTTTGGAGCATCTTGCTCACCTTAAATTGATTAACTTTCATGTTTAAAATTTCCAGGCTCACTACTGCTTCATATTTTCAGATAGTCAGGAAGCACATGCTGGGTCTATTGCCCAAGACACTTTTCAAAGGCAACTCATTGAAAAGGATTTGCAGCTAGAGCAAAGGTGACAAGCTGACCTTTACTGGCTGCAAAGACCTTTGTCATAATAATCAGCTGCTTTCTGGTCTGCAAGAGAACGATTCTCTTGGCTTTCATTTATTGTTTCTAATATCAGCTCTGGGTCATTATAAATATTATTCCGCAAGTCTGCAGAAAGCCAGGGTTTGAGTGATGATGTCCTTGGTATGTCCCAGACCTCAATTTCAGCTGGAAAATCAAGCAAAAACAAGATGTTTTCTCCTGTGCCATATCTTTTGGAGGAAATGTTCACCATGCTATTGGATAAATTAACCAATAAAACTTATCTGCAGATAAAGATATGTTAATCCTTATGTATTTCCTAGCTATTTAAATTTGTGATGGTATTTGGCTCAAAAAAGACCACAAATTCACATTGTAAATATTCCTCCAAGTCTTCCCCAAATGACCTGCAGCCATTTACTAGAGTGTCTGCACACTGGAAAAAAGAAATACCCAAACCTTTCAGAGATTACTAAACACTGGCTCTGAATTGACACTAATTTCTAGAAACCTAAAATGCCACTGCGAGCTATGTGGGGCTCACAGGGGTCAAGTGATAGCTGGAGTCTTACATCAATCTGAAATTACAAGGACCCAGCCAGTCCACGGACTTACCTTGAAGATATTCTCGTTTCTTTATGTATTGTTGAAACAGACACACGTGGCAACTGGAAAAACTTCCACGGGGCGAGTGCCACTGCAACTTCCCTTCCCTAGCAAGACAGTTGTAGAGCTAGGGCTAGGGCTCACAGACCCCTCGAGCCCATTGTCCGGATGGGTCACAAACCCTCCACACGCAGGTCTACGAGCTAGGTGACAGGAAAAGGTCCCGGGAGCTAGGGGTGAAAAAATAATGCCTCATTCAGAGCTAGGAGCAGCTGCCCTAGTGGCTTCCCGGAGCGTCCTCAAGAAGCGCCATTTTTCAGAGCCGTTATTCCTTTATACTCAAGGCCACAATCCAAAACACCTTCCGGGACGCAGAATCCAACCCCAGGATGTGAAGACCAGCGTTGGAATCGCCCCACTGTCTGCTATTTCCATACAGAAGATGGCGGACTGGGCGCAACTGCACATGCGCAATCACATTGGACACTAACAAGGAGGGTCTGGGCGCACGCGCATATTTACCTCAGATGCTTGGCAAGATTCTGAACGTCTGAGGGGCCCTGACCATTTTTTCTATATTTTCCCAACAATAGTAAATCTGGGGAATTTCAGAGATTAATGCAATTACGGAAGTCGTGAAAGAAGCAAGGATGGTGATATCTATCACACACCCATTTAACTCACCAATGTGGCCTGTGCAGACATCAGGTGGATTTTGGAGAGAGACTGAATTATCACAGTCTTGATCGGGTGATGACTATAACTGCAGCTGCTGACGCATATGGAGTGCCTTTGCTAGAGCAAATAAACATGGCCTTTGGCACATGGCTTGTAACGAATGCTTTTCACTTCATACTAATTTGCAGAGATCACCAGAAATAGTTTGTTTTTACTTCATAGGGAAAACTGTACACCTGTGTAGTCTTGCTTCAGGGCTATCTCAATTCTCTCGCTCTCTGCCATAGCATAACCTTCAGAAATTTTGATTTGTCTTGATGCTCCACTAACTTCACACCGGTCCTTGACAACATTATGCTGATAGGCTAGGATGAGCGGGAACAAGCAAGTACTTAATTCTTAGTAAGATATACAGAATATAAACCCCACAAAATTTCAGGGAAGCCACCCCCCTCCCTACCTCAGTAAAGTTTCTAGGAGTTTTATGGTCTGAAGCAAGGCAAAACATTCCCTCCAAGGTTAAAGATAAGTTGCTGCACTTTGTACCATCTATGTTCAAATAAAAGGCACAATGCTTGTGAGGCCTTTTGGAATTGTGGAAGCAACACATACCATATTGTAGTGTGCTACTTTAACTCTTCTAGAGTCACCCATAAATCCACCAATTTGAGGTGGGGACCAGAGCAAAAGAAGGCTTTGCAGTAAGTTGAGGAAGATTCATTGACACCTGAAATCTCTGTGGCAAACAGGGATATTGTTTGGAATCTCTAGCAAGTACCAAAGGAGACTCACCATGCAGACCTCTGGGACTGTGAAGACAATTTATGCTCTCTTCTGCAGATAACTATTTTCCTTTTGAGAAACAGCTTCTGGTTTGCTACGGGCTTTGACAGAGATGGCATCACCTACACTTCCCATCATGACCAGGGTGCTGTCCAGCCATAGGCTAGGTGTGCACAGCGGCTTTCTATCACAAACTGGAAATGAAAGACTAAGATCAAGCAAGTTGGCAAGGTGTGAGAAAGTTACATGAGCAGGTCACTCAGATGTCTTCAGCCTGAGTCCTGTTTCATTGTCTCCGCTCTCTCAATCCACGCCTATGGCTTCCTTATGACCAACTGACTGAGGAAGATTTTTGTGTTCCACATGAATCCCCATACTTATCCACTGCAGAGTAAGCTTTTAATAATCAGATTAACAAAATGATGCACTCTGTGGATGTTGTCAGTCTTTTTCCTCAGTTACCCCAATGCTTGGGTTGAAGCCCTAATCCCCAATGTGATGGCATTTGAAGGTGGGGCCTTTGGGAGGTGATTAGGGTTAGATGAGGTCATGTGGGTAGAGCCCCCATGACAGGATTAGTATCCTTATAGGTAGATGAAGGGACCAGAGCTTGAGCTCTTCCCCTAACACAGCAAGAAGATGTCAGTCTGCAAACCAGAAAGAAGGCCCTCACCAGCAACCAAATCAGCAGGCACCTTGATCTTGGTGCCTGCTGATTCGAGTGATCTTGGACTTTCTAGACTCCAGAATTGTGAGAAATAAATTTCTGTTGTTTAAACCATCCCATCAATGGTATTTTGATTATAGCGCCCAAACTAAGACATAATCCATACATATTTCTAAGCTATTTGATTCTGCACATAGGAATTCAGTATTTATAACATTTAACTTAAATTATTTTTTAAAAATACTCTACTGTGAAGTGATTAGTAAAGCCACAGAGTGAGAACGAAGAGCTATAGTTGGTACTTTTTTTTTTCCCTCCTCCCTACTCATTCCTCTTTCTTAAGGGTAAAAATATACATCTTCTTTAACTTCTAACTACCAAGCCCTTTTTTTCTTTAAAAGGCTTTGCCCTTTACATATACAGTGAGTTTATAAAGCTTAATTAGGGAAAGAAAACATAAAGTGTCCCATTGCCTAGGCCAGAGTTTATTAAAGGAATTACCAGGAAAGAATACTTGCAATATTGTGCATTTTACTTATTTATGCATTTTCAGTAGATTTGTAAGACTTTCTCAATTTATCCTCAAGTTAGTTAATAAGCTTGCGACTTCTAACCTCCAAAACATTGGAGTGCCTATTAAGAAAGTATGAGATTATTCAGAAGTCAGAGTTACCACTTACTTTTTCTGTTAATGTATTAAAACCATTTTTATAATTTTATATTACAGTTCAATTAAAGTAAGCCCTGTCATAAAAATGGCCTCATGGCCCAAAGGACAGCTCCTCATACAATTTTTGTGTCTCACGGCTTCCAGACACTCGATTGCCCTCTGAAAGAAACCAGCAAGTGTGTGGTAAGCTGGTCTGTGTGCCAGTAGGTAGTTTTTTAATTCTTTAATTCTTGGTGGGGGGGGGGCAGGAGAGGGGGTAAATAACTGAATAATATATAGGATTTTGATCCCAGTCTATTGTGAATTTTCATATTAGAAAAGATTTTAAATGGAGTGAAGCAGATGTCTCCAAATGTGACATTGTATGAGTTTTTGTGCCCTCATCATCCAATTGATCTCCACATCGCCAACAGTTTGCATGTTCCTTGAAAAAGCAACAAGTATTCCAGGAGCCCCTAGCAAGAGTCAGGCTCTTAATCCTCACAGAATACCTATTGTTGCCCCCATCTTATAGACGAGAACACTAGGTAGGGGAGTTAAGTGTTCTGGCCAATATTAAGTAGCTAATAAACAGCAGAGCTAGAATCTGGATCCAGGTCTTCATGGCTCTAAAATCCGAGGAACTCTGGCACCATAAAAACCAAATCAGAGCCAAGGAAAGAAATCAGTCCAGAAATAATGACCTGATGCAAAAAATTAACTCTTCTTCAGTTCAACTCCTCAACATTTGTCTGTTCGTCCCAGAGTAACCTTTCAAGATGGCATCATATCTTTTGTCCCAGTAATTCAACTTTAGGAATAAATCAAGGTTGCAGTCAAATGTTTGTGCACCAAAGATGTGTGCAACAATCCCAAATATCTATATGTAGGTTGAATGATATGGCCCAGACACAAAATCAAATGCTATGTAGTCATTAAAAACAAACTTTTCTAGAAGTTTCTATGAAGTGAAAAGTGATAAAAATCATGATACAACACATTATAGAGCATAAAACTAATTAAGTAAACATACAGACACACAGGTACACATCAATAAGAAAAAAAAACACCAGAAGATTTATAGAGATTAGCTCAGCCTAGTGGGGATGCAAAAAATTTCTTCTTTACAGTTTTATCTGTTCTATACAATACAAGTGATGAGCATTAGTATATTTAAAATAACAATAAATATAAGTTATTTGTCATAAAGTATTTTTCAGACTTCCCAAATGGGCAAACATTTGATTTCCCAAAGATTTAGTCTGTGGAAAATAATCTGAAATAGAGCTGCATAGTTATATTTATAAGGAATATTTACAAGACCAACTATAATTCCAATGTTATTTTATTTCAGTAAGAGGTAAAACTTACATTGTCATAGGCAACCCATGTATAAATTCAATTACAGCCCTCCTGATCAATTTTATGCATTGATAATGCCCTAGAAAATTTGATCATAATCAATAACACGGAATTCTTATTTTCAGTTCTGAGAAAGAACTATCAGCTAAAGCCTCAAGCTGCTCTTTCTTTGGTCCATTTCCCTGAGTTACATTTTTGTTATAAAAGAAAATCCAAGAAACCTTTTGTCCTCCATGCCCAAATGCAGTCCTTCTCCATGTTCTCCCTGATAATGGCATTCATTTCAGACCAATAGATTATAATAATTGAAACCACGCACTTATTTTAATTACTTTCCACATTTTCCATTTGCCATCTTGTCAGAACGATGTATGAGTCATAGTGAGCAATTACTGCACTGGAAAAAACTACATTTGAGGCTGAATGAAAGCGTAGTTTAGCATGTTTCTTGGGCCAATGCTGTGATGATCCGACAGTCCCATTCCATGAAGACCAAAGCCACCAAATGACTTGCACTTCAAGCAGAGAGTAGGTCTACTGCTCTGACTACCAAGACCTCCCTCTCACTACTGCCAGGATCTGGAGGAACAACACTGCTTCAGGACCAACTGGGTTGGCCCCTCCCATCCTCACATTGCCCAGTGCGGCCCCTGCACACAGCTGGTACTCAAATGCTAGGCAGATTGACCGCCACGACATTCTCATATGGTGATGGAGAAAAGCTCATTTCAGCTGTCTGGGGTCTCTTCCTCGTTCTCAACAATGAAAAGTTAAATGTGTTTATTTGTAGATAGTATATGCTATTGCCAGGTCTGCTTATGGTTAATGTCTAAGAAAAGAAAGGCTTTGTTCCTTAGGTCTCCTCAATTCATACAACTTCTATTTTCCCAGAGACACGGGACCATTGGGATTCTTCTGGTGGCTTTCTCTTCGTTGATTCAAGAATGTGGACAATGGGATTTTTACTTTGTTAACATTTGAGATTGTAAATAAGACCTGGACACAGGTAAACAAACCAAAGCGGCATTTGAAGAGCAACAAAAGTGAAACCTTCTCCTTTATAACCCTTCCAGATTCCAGAAAATCACCCATTTCTTACTGCTTTGGCCTCAATCCCTGAGGGTTCCTTATAAAAAGGCAAGAGTGTAATCTGGTAGAAATGACATATTGGGGCGAAACCTCTTTATAGTTTTTGTAACCTTTTAAATTCCATTTGAAAGAATTTTGGAAATGTACATGCTGGCTAAGTTGGGTTTGCCACTAACAAGAGCTATGGCCTCTGTAATAGATAGATGTTTGTGTTCTGAACCAAGGTTATGAGTTTGAGCTTCAGTGAAGTGGTTAATGAGTACATTTAACAATTGCACTTAAATTATCTGCAAATTTCAAGTAGCACCTGGCTAGATGGAAGGGGGAAGGAGATGCTTTCTCAGTTGCTTGAGGGAGGTCAGAAAATTACCCCACTGATTGGAAAATATGGTACTTGGGAAAGACAGAGAGCAGGGAGCCACAATTGCTGTGTCACTTTTCCCTTTGGTTTCTGCTGGAAGCAGAAAGAAAACTCTAAAGGGCATTCATTTATAATAAGAGATAATGGCCTCAGTAGCAGGCTGTAAAAAAATACAGTTAATTAAATGATTTACTAAGTAGAAATAGCCATAGGTGCTGCAACATGGAAGTTCACAAGATTTTGGAGTCACGCTGGCCTGAAAACTGTAGCTCAGAAGAACATCTAACTCTGCACCAAGTTGATTTGAGGAGTGGCTGTAACCTCAAAGCTGGGTTTTAAATCCAGAGTCGTATTAAACAGAGACTGATAAGCATTAAGCAAAAGCGAAGAAAAGAAACATTCCTAAATTGGTCTATGTTTTTGACTCTTTAAGCTCTGCGCTCCTTGTATAATCTTGTCAAGTCTCCTGCTCATTAACAGGGTCAAGTCAGAGGGGCTGACAAGCCCTTGTATATCTCTTGTATGTATCTTCCATCTTCACCTGGTCAAGTGCCATCGTGTGACTGTTCAGCCCAGACTGAGACCTTTCTGAGGCCCATCTCTAGATGCCCTGTTGCCAGAAAAATCTATCCCCCACATTAATTGGTCCAAATTCCTCTGAAACAAATACAAGCCCAAAACCATTTCCATGAGACAAGTATGTGAAATATTTCAAAACAACTGTTGTGTGCCCTGAGCTTTCTGCTCTCTAGTCTAAATAAAGAGCCTCCCATCATTTCACATATAAAATGGCTTCTGGTCTTTTCTTCCTCTTGGTGATCCACTCCTGAATGAGTTCAACTCTAATTCTTCAGGACGCAGCACCACAATGTTTGTTCCAGGTGTCCTGTCTTCAGCCAAGAATACAGAAAAATGATCACTTTCCTTCTTCTGAGTACTGTTCTCCTACAAATACAACCAGAGTTTAGGGCAGGCACTCTCGCACTGCATCCTGACTCAAGCTGTGGTGAGGCCACCCCTCCCTCATTCTGTGCCATGCACTTGCTTTTCCAAATCCAGAATGGGGACTTCCATTCATCCCTGTTAACTTTTTCTGTTAAATTCAGACCCTCCTTCTAGCATCCCAAGATCTTCTGTATTCCCATTCTGTCATCCAGCCGATCCACTAGGCCTCCACTAGGCCTCCAGGATTTTATTGCTGGCAGGAGGGAAAATGACACCTAGTTGTTCACATCCCTCAACAAGTCGAGAGACAGACCTGAGATGTGGGTCTCCTCAGCATAGCCAGGTTAAGCAACTGTCCCCTCTTCTACCCTTCCCCTTTCTCTTTTCTGTTCCAGGAACAGAGCAGCAAAATTCCTCTCCTGGGAAGGGGTAAACATGACCGTTATCATCAAAGGAACATCTTGTGGGCCACTGTAGCCAGCTTCAGGCTGGAGTGCTTAGCACTGATACAGTAATGACACTAATCAGAAGCCTATGCCCTAACCAACCAGGTGTTAGCAGACCACAAGGGCTGTGTCACTTTGCATATCCCTGATTTCAAAACTGCCCATTACTCTGCCAGAACGCTCAATGGCTTATAAACCCCTGCTTTCCTTTGTTCAGGGGAACTGATCTGACTCAGTATCCCCTCCATGCTGTGTGGAATAAACTTCTTGGCTGAAATAGCACCTGGCTTGGGTCTCTCTGTCCCTTTTCTCCATCTCACCGAACCTGACATCCTCCACCAGCCTGTTGATCACATTGGGCTGGATGCCTTGCCCAGTTCCTTGCCTCATGTGAGAAGAGATGCGCTTCACTCTAAAACTTTTTAAAGTAAGACCACCACACCCTCTCCACCCCCCTCTCCACCCTTAAGTCATTATTCAAGATGCCACTCTGGCCCCCTCTCTGGACACCTGCCTACTAAAATGGAGAATTGCTGGACACCCACTTCACCACTGAAATTCCACTTGCTGACCTTACACTTCACAGATTGGTCCTTTTGCTGGCCTCTGTATCCAAGTTGACTTAGAACATGGAGCATGTAGAGTCAAACCTTTAGGCATCTCTAACAAAATAAAAGTGGGGAGGGAACAATAAGGAGGCTGAAGCATGAAGAGAGCAAAAAGAGAGGGAGAGGGTTATTCCCTTCTTCTGGAAATTTCTATCATATCATTAAGGTCCAACTTAACTGCTCCTACCTTTTGAAGCCTTCCCAAATGCACCCTCATCAACACAATTAACTGATTTCTCCTCTATGTTTCCATAGCATTTTGAGTATAATTCCTAATAGCAATTTTTGCTTTATATATCAGGGGTTGGCAGACTTTCAGGAAAGGGCCAGATAGTAAATATTTTAGGCTTTGCAGACCACGTAGTCTCTGTTAAACTCTACTATGTTAAAGTATTACACTCTTTCATTTTAGCATGAAAGCAGCCATAGACAATGAATAAACCAATAGACGTGGCTATGTTCCAATCAAAAATAGGTGGCAGGCTGGATCTGATTCATGGGTGAGTTTGCCAAATTGTTTTACGTCATGTTTACTTACTTACATGTTATCTCCCACCAAGCCTGTGAATCCTGCAACAGCATATCCCAGGTATCTTTGAATCCTCTGCAACTCACATATACTAAGCGATTGATACATATTTGCAGAATATGAGTAAATTGACAGCAACTATCAGAAGGAACACTGTCTCATGCCTCGCTGAAATCCAGGTTGACTATAATTATCATGATTCTCTCATCTATAGTCTAGGGTCCTAACAGAAAGAAAACAAGATTTACCTAACATGAGCTCCTGCTGGATCCTAGTGATCCCTGCCTCAACTTCTGGATTCGCTCCATAGTCCTACTTGAAATTAATAACAGGATCACCGGCATGTATTTTGTGGGCTCCCCCTGCTATTTGAATATTGGAAAATGTGTATGTTGGCCCACCTCTAGTCTTCTGGGACTTCTGCCTTTTTCATAATTCCTCAGCATTTATGAGCATCAGCTCAGGGAAGTCATAGGGAAGTTCTCCGATGGCCCTGAGTGTAACACAGCCACTTAAAAAAACCAGAAATCCTCTCGTAATACCACCTGCCATCTCCAGTCTCCAGTGTACTTTACCACTATTTATTCTACCTTTTGACATTCAAAGAGCATTCTTCATGATGCAAAAAAGAAAAAACAAAACATGGATTGAGAAGATCAGATAGTTTTGCTAAACAGTCAACATCATTCTAACTTTCATTTGGTCTGAACGTGACTTTAAAAAAGTCTATTGTTGTCCTTGTCATTTTTCCAAGCTTCAAATCATTTAGGATTTTTAGCTTTTACAACACCAATCTTACAGATACATACTGAGGTCGGAGGTAGGGTCTGGGGGGCCCAATAGTCAGCCCCAGCCCACCCCATCCTCTTACCTTGACTCCACCACAGGAAAAACTCAAGAGGAGATTCACAGTAGAAAGTGAGAAGAAGTTTAATATAACAGATAAGAAATACAGGTTCCACAGACAGAGTGCAGTATAGCTTCGGAGACTGAGCAGGCCCTCACCAAGTGCGGGGAAAATAGGATAATTTAGTCAGGCTCCCTCGGTTCAGGTCTGGTTGGGGGTCAAGCAGCACATTTCTTGTAAACAAGTTGTGTGTGGGTGGAGTTAGTGTGCATGTGCACCCATTTATCTTTTTAGGTAATTGCTATTGTGTGTTCTTCAATTTATGAAGCAGGAGCTGGCCAGCAGAGCTCACATCTAAAAATAGAGCATGTTTACTCTACTGGCAGCTGCTCAGGTTTTCTTTGGACTTTGCCAGTAGTAGCTGAGTTTCTGAGTTTCTCTGTGGACTGCTTAGCTCATAGTGTTGTGTGTGCTGAATAAAGACTATTCCTTCTTCAACCAAGGCTCCAAGGACCTTTTTGCCAGTTACCTAACTCATAGACCTACATGTGAAGGGTTTGTGAATGGGCTCAAGGTGTCTGTGAGCTCCAGACCCTAGCCCTAGCTCTACACCAAGTTTAACACAAAAGTAAGAAATGCATACTTAAAGCTCAGTACAGAATTCAGGCTGGCTCAAGAGAATGAGCAGCCACCTGCTGAAAGTAAGTTTGATACAAAAAAAGATGTTCTGGTCAAGATGGCAGAATAGGCAGTTACCAGTGTCACTCCCTCGCCGAAATCAACCAATTTACCACTATTAAAAAGCAACAACAGCCAAGCTGGGGCCACTAGAGCTCACGGGAAGAGGAGGAGAGACCTACAGAGTTCATGAAGGCAGAAGAAGCCACAGTGAGAGAAAGAAAGGACCACTCTGACTGTTTCAAGTCCTGACTGCTTCAAGGCTGGAGCTGCTGAGTACATGGAGCAAGAGCTGGCAAAGATGTAGCTGCACCCTTTGGATGGAGTTGCTTGGAGATGGCAGGGGAGAAGAGGGCTTTGGTGGCCCCCAGGCCAGCAAGACAACTAACAGGGTTCCCATAGACCCACACAGGAGCAAGAAGCCACAACAACTGAGAAAATGAGCCACTCAGAGGCTGGTGAGTCACTGCAAGTGACCAGTGCATGGCCAGTCCCATGGCAAGTGTTTGGAGTGCAGGTGGTGGGGGAGACGGGTCCACCAGGAGAATATTGGGGCACAGCAAGGACAGCTGATATGCCCTCCAATCAACGTAGGACCACTCAGAGGAGACTGGTCTGGAATATAGAACTGCAAGGGGTGCAGTTTGCTGAAAAGACTCAGGCCCAGACTAGAGATTCTACACAACCCAGGTGTACTGGATCTCATGAGAGCTGGAAGTACCTATAAAGTCAACCATTAAAACCTGACTGCACAAAAAGCCTTGCGCAGGGAATCAGCAGCAAAGCAACAATTTAGCTCAACCACAGAGCTCAAGTGTGGCCCCCACAGGAAAATCCCCCATTTTAGAAGTAAGAAAAGGACAACAAATTAGTTCCAGTGCAGTGGGAACAGTAAATAATCCAACATAGAACTGGAAAAAAAACCCAAAATGCCCACAGAACAGAAACAAAGTTTGATATTAACTAGTAAAGGTTAATCACCACCTATAAACACCTATAAACATCACCAAAGAACACCTATAAAATCCAGAAGGACAGGAAATCTCCTGGGCTACCAAGCCAGGGACAGGGGAGGGCTGCGGGCCTCAGCCATGCCCCCTATCACTGACAACCAGCCCAGCGATGACCACTGAGCCACTGCAGGAAGCACCCTGGGCTCTTCTGAGCCAGAGTGGTGGGAGGCCAGGGGCCTCAGTCATGCCTCCCCCGGACACCTGCAACCAGCCCAGCAATGACCAAGACACCACTGGCAGTCCCCTGGTCTCCCCTGCAGGAATGAGGGTGATGCCACAGGCCTCAACGCTGACCTTCCTTCTCCTCCACCCTACTCCTTCCCCCTTCCCTTCTCCCCCTCCGCACAACTGCTCCACAGCATCATCATAGAATGTAAAAAAATAGGTAAAAAAAAATTAAAAAAATTTTAAATATAAGAAAAAGTTTGATACAAAAATAAATACATACTCCACAGGCAGAGTGCAGGCTGGCTCCAGGAGAGTGAGCAACAGCCCTGCCTTCTGCTGGGATTCTGCTTTTATAGTTTTGTCATCTAATGAATATTCAATTAAGGGGGTGTTTTCCATTATGTAACATTACTCTTGCACATGCTCAGTTGGTCTCTTTTTGGATCATGTTCATTGGTCAAATCCTGTCACATGCAGCAGGCATAGTCAAGAATATTCTGTGCTCTTTAGTAACTCTAGTGGAAGGTTATTCAGCTACCAGGGTTATATAACCCCTCTCTAATGAGCATGCCCAGCCACTGGATTTGCATAAGCCAGCCCCCCCCCCCCCATTCTCCTGTGTCAGTGTTGAAAATAGGTCTAACTGGCAACAGTAACTTTCCTCTAGGGGAGAGCCTAGAGGAGGGGGCCTGAGACCTCCAGGAGTGGCTGGAAATCCAGAGGCCTGTCCTGAAACCCGAACCCAGGGAAACCGAGCACCTCCTATATCAATACTACTGTGTTAATGTTACCCTGTATATACCTTTCCTTTCATCTTTTTTATTACATAAATACCTTTTTAAGAATATGAACTCGATTTCTTTAAGGTTCTCCATTCAGATGATCCGCAGTTGGACAGTCACGGTGTTGGCTTTAGAATTATAGCAGCAGCTTAGGAATGGTAGGAATCTGATTGAAACAAGGCTAGGTTTTGCTTTGAGGTGCCAATAATATTAAGCAGATATTTTTTACCTACATTATATGTATGTTACAGAACAATAAAAATAGCGAGATTAATAAGTATGCTTTCACACTTTAAATGAGATTAATATACCTATTATCCATATCAATGAATAATATTTTATTATTATTCCCATTACTAGGGCTCAGTAGGGAACTAATGGAGACTAGTAAGGGGAGAAAAGTAAAGCCTTTCGAGCCACCCCTTGGCACCACTTTTTCAGAGTTAGAATTGCATGTTTGTGAGCTTCCCCTACCACACAGGCCATCTTCCCTCCCTGGTCATCACGCCATTGAAATGACCATGTCTTTCATTTCTCTGAAGTTTTTATTTTTTAAGTTTTATTTTTTTGGTTATGAATATCCATAGCGTACATAGCTGATTGTCACCACTCGTGCCCAAGATGTGATGGCCAGATCCATACTGGCAGCATACCCATTACCACAAATTGTGATTGTACCCCATGTCTCCCATCCAATTATCCCCGACCTCCCTCCCCATCCCTCTTTCCCCCACTCCACTTTGTATCCCTAGCTGTGCTCTCTCCCTCTGAGGTTTTTGACATCTTTGGCACAGTCTGACTGCGCTTGCCCTCCATGGACTCTTTCCCAATGGAGGCCTGTTCCTCCTGATCCTCTCTATTCCTCCTATGGCATTAACCAATACTCCCTTAATGGTCAGAATTAGTACCAGCATGGTAGTTTCCTTTTAACTTCTTCTCCTCTTCAGTAGAGAAAAAATATCAGGTTAAAAATGTCAGGGATCTGTGCTTATGGCCAAAAGTGGCTTTAGCAGACACGCAGAGAAACAAAGTAAACAAAGGAGTCCTTACAACCACATCTTAGGCTATGACAATGGCCAACTTTTGCATAACCTTAAAGGAATATCCACTTCTGAAATTGTCACTTGTACCAACAAAAAGTCATGAGAAGTGGGTGAGCATGTTTCAGAAAACAATCTGTTGCATACTCCAGAATAACATATTTCTTAACTAAACCCATCAGGCATTTTGCTAGGCCTCAGGCAGTATAAAAGTTCTTGATATTATTTAGACTGTCCTCTGAACAGCATGACTATGTTTCACTCTCCATCACTATGTCCTAAAATTGAGTCCTATTCCAGTAAATCTTGGGGATACCTCTGAGAAAAACAGATTTCTCTTCATTTAGTGCTGACCTTGATACTTTTTCAAGAGCATATCATTAAGAAATCTTAAATCCTATTGTAGAAATCCAAGGCCCATGGCTCACCCAAAGATCTCCTCTCTTTTCCAACGTCACAATAGATGCCAGGTAGAAGAAAACACTGTGCTTGTGGTAGAAGTCTCCAATGTGTGTGTATGCATGCACACACACACAGACACACACACGGAGTGAATCATCCCTCTAGATGTACACATTCTTGTATAGTCCATTCCCAAAGTGCATTTGGTCTGGACTTGTATAACCAACAGAATACAATAGAAGTGATTCCATGTGACCTCTGAGGCTGGCTCATAAGAAGGCTCACAACTTCTGCCCTGTTCCACTGAACACTTTCTCAGGGAAAAACCAGCCATACTGAAACCTTTATTCTGTGAGGAAGCCCAAGCTAACCCTGCAGACAGACTGCATGGAAAAAAGACAGTACCTAGCCAGCCTCAAGCTATTCCAGACATCCCAGCCTGTGAGCCAGACGTGTGAGGATGAAGCCATCTGAGAAGTACATCTTCTAGCCCAGTTGAGTCTTCACGTGGCTACAGACGCAACCACAATCTAACTGCAAGCTAGAACCACCAAATTAAGTCCAGAACTGTATTATATAATAATAATTTGTTTTAAAATCACTAAGTTTTGGAGTGACTTGTGCAACAATAGATAACCAAAACAATGCTTCACATACTTAAGTTGAATGCATAAGTTTCCATAAACCTAAAAGGCCCTTCCAGGTTCTCTTCTAAAAGTGCCATTTGTTCCCATAGAAAACCATCAGGAGTATGCTTCACAAAACAATTTGGTGCATGTGTTTCCCAACTACCCCTGTCAATATTTGTTCAGCCTGCTCTGTTCCTTCCTCCCCGTAAAAAAAAAAAAAAATTACCAAACACCACAACTGTTCTCTTCATTTCAGGCCAGTGGCAGGTGGCTGACAAATGCCTGGGACTCTTCTTTCTTGGCATGTGCTCTTTTTCCATATGCCCACCCCTCTCTGTGGGGGGCCAACACACTGATCAGGGGTCTCTAGGAGTGGTAGAAAGTTTCCTGTTTCACCTTTACCCTCTGTCACATTCTATGCTTTCCAGATTCATGGTGCCAGTTTTGATCCCTCCCATCTTGACATAACCACTGTGAGAACTGCTCACCAAACCTCTTCATTCTGTCTGACCACAAGTACAGGCATCAGTTTAGGGTGTGCCCTCAATACTATATTTCATTCCAGGCTGGAAGACCAATACTCCTTTTGATCCCCTCAACCCCTATTCCTCTCAATGGAGTCTGATCCTCTTTCTAGGTTTTCATCCCTTGGTCCCCTTGGTTAGAGGTGGCAAGCTCTGTTTCCCAAGTGTGGAGAACAGTGCCTAATATACAGTAGATGCTCAATAAACACATGGTGTGTAAATGAATAAATATTCACAGTCCCAATCAGAAATCCTGGTTCCTGTGGGTGTACAAATCACCAATTTATACATTAAAGTCCTTTGTTTCAAGCAAGAGAAACTACTTCAGGCTTGGTTAGCAAAGGGGGATTTACTGGGATGCCATCATGGGGCTCCCAGAATTGTCAAAGGTAGAGAAACAGACTTGGAAAACAATTGTTACTCAGAAGGCAAGAAAACAGGAGACAAGGAACAGTCTGACCAGACTGGAAATAAGAGACTCCAGAGTTTTCCAGTGTTTATCCTTTTCTACTCAAGAGTCAAATTCCAGAGAGAAACATCCATTTAGCCATATTGTATCAGGGGCTAGCCCCTTGAAAAGGGAAGGATGGCACCAGACTACAGACAATAGGGAAGGAGTTCCTCCCTCAAGGAATTTTTTAGGGAGGAGAAATGAATTCTGAGCAACCAAATACAAAAATCCTCCAATAAAATGGTCAGGCAATTAACTTGGGTTTAGCAACTCCCCTGCCCTCACCAACTATTAAACTGCTTTCTCTCTAAGAAAAGAATGTGCATGTATTTTCTTCTACTACTGCATGCTTACATAAGCAAAACCAAATTGTATTAGAAACTTATTAAAAACACTAGAATGATGTTTTAAATACAGTTTCAATAAACTTTAGTTGATACTATAAAGACTTGAAATATATTGACCCATTAAAAAAAACACTCTCACTTAGAACATTCTCTAGTGGCCAATCACAACTTTGGTCTGCTTTGATTTACAACAGTGGCCACTGCAGCCCAGCCATTTAATCTTATAATCAGCATCAACCACCAATTTTTATTACAACATTTTGCAAGCTGAGCAAAAAATATTTCTCTTGAGAACAAATTAGGCACCCCAAAGTGACTCTTGCAAATAAATACTGTTGGCCATAACCCTCTGTGCTACAGTCCACTCACAGCAATTCATTCCATAAGTGCCACAGCAGCTAAAAGCAATTGTATAATTTTAGAAAAATAAAAGAAATATCTAAAGAGATTCCTATAACATAATGGCTATATGGTGACTGAGGAAAGATTTTTAGTGGTTCGATGACAACATGTACTTTCATTTATGCCTCCAGTGGTTGTCATCCAAAAGAAATTAAGTGTGTCCAAATATCCTTCAAGACAGATCATAACTCACCATTAAGATGATGAGAGGCCCTGTTTGACAGGTAGACTTTCCCATTGGTTCAAGGTGCTAATCCCTGAGCTTGCACCAATAGTGAAAAAGTAATGGCCACACAGAAGACACTATACAGAATGGCTAATTGCCAGATATACCACCAATAAATCAGCTGGACCCATTAATATGTAATGGAGCTCAATTTACTGTTAATTCAGATACTCCCAGCAAACCCAGGGAGCTCTTTAAAAGTAACTGCAGTAATAATTTCCCTTTATGGAAGTCAAATAAAATTAGCATTTAATCCTAGAGTCGTATCCTGTAGAAATAATCATTATGATAAATTATTTAAATATTTCTCAGCACAAATTCCAGGATTCTGGAGTCCTGGGTTCACTATTCAGCTTTGTTATCAACATACTTTGTAGCTTGTTGTTGGTAAAATAGGAAACCCCAAAATATTCCATAAATAATATGGATTTAGTAACTTTTAACAATAAAAACACAATAGTCTGCTTTCTCTGATGGTCTCTACATGCTCATTTAATTCACCAGATTTTACCAAAAATGGCACATTCCTAAACAAGAGGGATATAGAATACTGTCGATAAGGAATCCAGGAGTTTACTATTAATTTCCGTGAAGCAGGAGATAGTTTTCTCCCTTAATCTTGCATTTTTTCCTCTGAGAAAGTACTCATAATATAATTTGCTCTTTCTTCCTCCTACCAGGTAGAAGAAATAACGAGATATGATCTCTCCCCAAGGACTGACATGTCCAAACCCAATCTAAACATTTGCTATTACATTGGTCAAAAGTACTATACAAATAACGCTTGTGTTTTTATAGCATCTTTTTCTTTCCGCACATTACTGGGACTTTGTATCAAGCAAAAAACTTCAATATCAACACTTAACATCCCAACTCCGCCTCTGCCCAGGGTTGTTGTGAGAAAAAAAAGAGATGCTGTATGCAATAGCACTCTGCAGAATGGTAAATGTCACACTTGTGCTGGACACTTGTAGGATATTATTAATAAAATAATTTAGGAATAACAATAATATGCACTTAAACTCTCCAAATAGCCCTCTGTAGTCTATTAATCTAAGTCTTGTCTTCAGCCTGGTATTAATACGTGCAGCATATCCTCTGAGAGCTATTCTAGATCAAATGCATGCATTTAAAATATATAATCACTTCCAAATTATGAGTTATTTTCAGAATACCACTATGGCTATTAGAATGGGAAAGCATATCTAAATAACAATATAATCTTTTAAAAAATGTATTAAGAAATGTTTCACAGTGATTGTTTTGATGGTCTTCAAAGAGCCAAGCTGATATATACAACAGGATGAACTATCAGTGGCCATTTCCCAAGCTCTTACTTCCCCAGATCTGAATCTTGTAAGATGGTTCCACTTTCCCCTACCAATATAAACTACATGACTAACTCAATTAATAAACTCAGTGCCTAGGAAGAAACTGGGATCCAGGCAACCTGAGTTTCTAGCACATAAACCACAAGAATTCTTGTTGATCTTAGTGTTGCTTTCAGTGTACAGGATTTTTAAAAAATAAATACATAAAAATTTTTTTCTTCAGTACATGAAATCCATTTTTTTTAAAAAAAAGAATCAGGACCTTTTGTTCAAATTAATAACTAGCTTATGATGTGCATAAATTTGCTTAATTGAGTTCAGAAGTCTCAAGTCTAAGTACATAAAATTTAAAAAATGAATTCATGCTATAACTCTAAAGTGCATTTAAGCTCAATACTCAAGACATGAGGAATATATTCCTACCATCTCTGAAACTAGTCAAGGTAGCATCCCAGATTAGAGAAAATACATATTCATATGACAGTTCCTACTGGGAGCTCTTGGAGATAGAGGTTTCAACCAGGGATAAATTTCGGTTTCCCACAAAGCCTGGTGAAGATTGCTGCTTCCCAGCTAGGGGAAGGATTGCCATAAGGGACTGACCCTTGAAGGACATGGGTCATCATATGTGCTCAGCACACCCTTTACCCGGCAACACAGCAGCTCTGCCCATCACCACACAAAACCCTAGGAAGGCCCAGCGGGTGTGACACCTGCACAGATGTTGGCAAGTCCCCCCAATGATTCTGCTCCATGCTGTCATATTACAAATCATACATTTACAACACTGAGCTGGGTGAGCTCACCAGTGACACAAAAATAAAGGGCTACAATGTGCATGGTTTCTCCATTACCAATGTTGGCAAGTGTGCCATAATTTTAGATAATATACAAACTTTAAAATGAAAGTAGTTATATATTTATTTTCACAGACATTAAAAAATATAACTAGCATATCAAACCCATGTTCATTATCATTTAAAATGTGACTAAGTTTTTTTAACATGTGTTCATTTAAACCTGAATTTTAAAAATTTAAGAATATAATAGTATGTATTTATGGAATAAAGGGTAATGGTTGCAAATTTCTGAATATTTAGAAATGCCAAAACCTTTTCTTGTTACTAAAAATGTATTTATTTTTAATATTTATAGTTCAGAACACAGAAAGTCTAAATTGAGAAATTTGCTGGCATAAGTAGCACTGGGGATTTTTTTCTCTTTGGGTTCTGTTAATGGCCTATTCAGTGATAGGGTGAATGTAACTAGTAAACCTGATGCTTCTGTGTGCTGAATTGTGTCTATAGGCATTTACGGATATAGAGAAACATTCAAGCTTAAAATTATGACCATGCAGTGTGCAGTACAATGTGATAATTTTTTTTAATTTTAAAATAAAACCATGGGTGCCTGAGGCCCTGATAGGCTGAGTGAGCATAGATTTTGAGCAGGTGCTCTTGAGCGGGTGCTCCTGTAGGGCTCATCTGCAAACCAGGGACGATGATAATAACCATTTCATCAGGTAGTGTGTAAAGAAATGATTTATATGAAGACAGTTTAAAAAAAAAAATCTATAAAGCAACTATGTTGTTATAATTATACTTTTTATTATAGGGAAAGTCCACAGTTCTCCAAGAGGATAAAAATAATTCCCCATTGTAGAGAAAATGAAAAGTAAATGGTCAGGATTCCTCAGGGGTTTGGATTCTTGAACTGTGCACCTGTACCCAGGTGTTCCTTGGCTACTGTCTGATGTAGATGCGCACGGGCACCCAGGTGTTCCTGGGTTGTCTGACTTGCACCCAGATGTCCTGGGTTATTGGACTTAAGTATAAAGGAGTGGCTTGAGCAACAGTGCCCCCTCCCTGTCCCAGGGGGCCACAGGGAGGCTGCTACTGCTGCTGAGGCTGTTGCTGCAAGATAGTGCTGCTGGGCCCGCTGGGTTGTTCAAGAGGCCGCCACCACTGCTGCTGCTGGATCTGCTAGAGGCTGCCGTAAGCTGCTGCTGCTACTGAGGAAGCTGAGGACTGAGCTTGTGTCATCTGCCAACAGCTCCTGGGATCTTTCCCAATTACCTAGCTCACCACCTGTATGTGAGGGGTCTGGTGACCCGGCCTGGCTTGTAGCCTGGCATGTGAGGGGTCTGTGACCTGTGTATGAGGGGTTTGGTGACCCAGCCTGGCTTGTAGCCTAGCACATGAGGGGTCTGGTGACCTAGTCTGGCATATGAGGGGTCTGTCACCCAGTCTGTACAATGGGTTTGAAGCGTCTGTGAGCCTTAGCCTAACACCCATATTGCTCTGCCCCTAATTTTAGGCTGCAATCAAGCTTACCTTCAGGGAATTCGAGAACAAGGCAAAAGACAGCAAGGTCAGACCATGTGTCTGGGCACTCAGAACCAGCACCTCCAGCCAGCGGGCTGGGATCTGCCAATAGATCTCCATTATTTACTTGGGGCCAGCACTTAGCTTCCCAATTCCTTTACCTGACACTGAGTTGGGAAATAAAGCATAAAGCTCTTCCCCAGGAAGAGAGCAGAGGCCTGCTGTTCAGGATCTGTTACAGCTGGGACTGGTGAGGAAAAGGCTCACTGGAGAGAGTTCCTGAGACAGCAGGGGGTAGCAAAGGGAACACTAAAAAGTGCGGGAGCTGGAGAAAGAGCTGTGTCATGGGTATCAAACTCAAATACTTTCTGGAGCTAACCAGATAATGAACAAAACTGGACAAATGTGGGCCATGTTGAACTGGTGAGCAAATGCCTTGGCAAAGAGAGACAACCACTGCCCAGTACTAGTGACCGTCATCAAGTGGAAATGACTTTGCAGCAGAGGTTGGGAATCTGAGTGTTTATGTGAGCTCTTATTAACCTGTAACTAATCTAAAAAAAAAGGTTAAGTCCTCTGCAAGCCAAATGAAACAAGTCTATGGGCAACATGCCATTCTACAGTTGCCATTTTGTAAGCTATGCTGTACTTACCTAGCAAGTGGGTGGAGAAAAAGCAAATCACAGTGAGAAGGCAATAAACATTTTTTTAGCCACTTTCTAATGTCATTTTAAAAAGAAGAAGATGATAGCCAATATTTGGCTGGGGAACTTTGATCTTTGGGAATCATGGATAGACAGGCTTAGATGAAGGACCATAGGGTATTGCAATGACCTATCAGTAGGAGAAAGTTGTGAATAAGAAAGCAAGAATTTGTCCTATGGGTGAAGTAGGTATGATTAAAAGGGCCTCAATAAAATGGGCAATTACAATGAAATATGGTCTCTGTGTATGCTGACCTGAGACCTAAAAAATGCCACTGTGGGAACGTGGTACAAAAATCCAGCCAGTGCAATATGTCAGCACCAATGGGAGGAAGCTTCATGGACATCTTCAGTCAGTTCTCCAAAGACAGGCCAAGAAATGGGGCAGGGGCTGTGGAAATGATTATCAAAATCAGTCCTTATTTCTCAATTACTAAAAACTTCAAATTTGACAATACCAGTTTCCTTTTCCAAAGACCATTAATCTGGAGTGAAATTTGCCTCTTCCCTTCAGTGTCAAGGCCCCCATTATTCCTGACAGGGGATTATTTTAGTTTGTCTGAATTCCCAAAGACCATGCAAGAACTCTCTGTACAAGCCCAGCTGAGACACCAGAACAATGCCTGCTTGCACTGCCCTTGGCCAGCTGCTCGGACACATGCCTGACAGTGCCACCAGCCCACACGACTGCAACGGGATGGGCTGGTGAAAGGAATACACATAGAGGACACCTGAGCTGAGAGTGGGAACATGTGAGATGCAGCCACACACATCAGCCGTGTTGGAATAGCAATCCCACCCAGCAGAAGCACGTCGAGACCAAAAAGCAGCACATTACTGTCAGAGAATGCCAGTCCTGTAGCCATCAAGACAGTACGCGAGGTAACCTTGCAAACACAGATGTGACTGTCCCCAGCCCCACACTCTGATCTGTTTGTCTGCCTCCACTCCTCTAACCCCCAAAAGCAGAGGTTAGAATTCATATTGGCAGAGCAGAGGATTCAGGGGACAGGCTAAGGCAAGGCTGAAGCTGTGTTGCTATGGCCTTCCTTCTCAGAAGTAGCCATAGGAATAGCAACCTGAGCACAGAGAGGTGACATGAGAGTGAAGAAACAGCCAGAAGGCAAAGAAGAAGGAAGTAGAGGGCCACATGCCTCCTGTCCCTCCATTCCTCTCAAGTAGTAGCTACACAAACAACTAGCCAGATTCACTCCCCAAAACAGTCTGCAGGCCCCTTGGTTTAATGCCACTCAGTTCAGCAAACATTTCCTGGGCACTGCTATGCACCAGATGCTGGTGTCAATGAGACATATTTAAAGTGTCAGGTGTTAGTGTGTACTGAGCTGCAGAACTACTGCAGTACCAAGGGGGAGTGTTCAAGCGAAGCTTTAGAGAAGAGGAAAGTTTGACTTGGCTAGTAATCATGGGGAGGATAACAGCTAAATGTACTATGTGTTTACACAGTTTAATTGTGTTACATGCTTATGTGGATTGTCTAATTTAAAATAATTATAAAATGTATCAGACAGGCAGGAAAATAACCAGAAAAAACATTGCAGAAGGAACAGCATGTGCAAAGGTAAGGAAGAGAGGTGTCGTGTACAGGAAAGGTGAGATAGCAGAAATAATGAGGAGATAAGAGAAGAGCCGGGGTGGTATGGCAGTTTCTTCCAGGAAGGCTTCCTTCATTGAGGTTCCCCATTTTGGTCATTGCTCTGCATATTGTTCCCTCCATACTTTGTAGGATGTGCCTGTCAGGATTATATTTGGCTGGAACTATCAGACACCCAACCCAACAGACAGATTACAGTTTATCGCTCTCTCATGCAAAAGTTCCGTGGGTAGGCTGCTCAGAGCATCATGTCCATGCCACAAATGCAGAGCCCCAGCTCCTGCCAGACTCCACTCCTCCATTCCTAAGTGAGGCCCTCCTATGCACAGTCCAGCATGGTCACAGGGGCTCCAGCAGTTACATCCACATCCAGTGAGCAAGAAGATGACATGAGAAAGGAGCACCAAAGAAGGGAGTTTCTCCCAAGCTGCCCCAGAACACCTCCTCTTCCACAACATAGTCCAGACTTGAGTATGGGCCACATCTAGCTGCAAGGGAGGCTGACAAATGTGTCTTTGGGAAGCTATGTGCTCAGCTAAAACTGGGAATTCTGTTACTAAGGAAGAAGGAGATAACAAATGTTGAGGAACAACTACCAGCCCCTCTCCATAATAATTTATCTCTTGTTTCTAGAACATTTGCTTTGACTCAACTAGATTACAACTTCCTTAATTGTCAGAGCCCTCTTATATTCTTTGATATGTTTCATGGCATCTAGTACACACTAAGCATCCAATAAATGAGGTAGGAAAAGGATGGATAAATAATAAATAAAATAGGCAAATTCTTAAAATCTTGGTAATGTATATATGTGTACTATGTGAAACAGGTTTGTTTGTTGTAACAAACTAGACCTTATGTACCCAAAAGAGAATCTTAACATCAATGCAGTAGCCCACTGCAAGTTCATTTTTACAATAACTAATGGTGTTGAATCTTCCATCTCTTGAGGAGTGTTTAGAATTTGGAAACACAAAAAAGTGGTCTAGAATAAAGCCTGACAAACAACAAGGTAGATGATCAAGCTGTATTATGCCAGTTCAGGGTTTTTTTAAGTATAAAGATAAAGTAACTAGTTTAGATTCCTTAAATGCTTCTAAAATTCCTGTTGAAAGCAATTTCGGGAAGTAATTCCTAAAATCTTTCCAAGAATAGTGTATTGGCTAAATGTCATAATTAGTAGTTACTTTTGTTACATTATTTCAGTAGAATAATTATACATACGTAGGTTAGCATATGATATGATATATATGTATTTGTATGTGTGTTTGTATATGTGCATATATATATATCCTTGTTATTTAATGAAGAGAATTATGCATATGGATAATGCACATTAGCATTATATATATATATACACATATGTTTATATGTATACACACACTATACACACCATATACATATACCATACACATATTCACATATGTACACATACACACACATGTGTGCGTGTATATATCTCCTATTATTTAGTGAACAGGATTACCCAAACCTGGCAAGCAAAATTTTTACCAATCCAGACCTTCTTTAACATAAAGGATTTGCTGGGCTTAACATCATTTCAGATATTTATTGAAAAACAAACCTAAACAAACAAAAAGAAAATACTCTGATAAACAAATAAAAATACACTAACAATATATCATTTTAAATCAGGTAATAATGTTTTTTCAAAGAAACTGAAACAATTTTACAGACATCAATTTTCCTCGGGGAAAACACAGATCATCTCTCTCCTGCCAGTGACTCTTGGCTGTCTATGCAATCATGAGCCATTATCTGGCATGTGGGGAATTTTATATTAACCACAAAGAAAAAATTGAGTAGATAATGTTGCTGAGAATGGGTTCACCACTTCTCATCTTCTCATACTTTACCTGCACTGATGAATTAAGCCTCCCACAGTCCCAGTGAGACTGAAACAGAGTCATACTCCTTGACCAGGGAAGGCAACAGAGACAGGCAGGTCAACCCAACTGCCCTCAGCTTGATGAAGACTGAGGTCAGGGTGAGTACTGAGGTGAGAACTCAGCACTGGAGTCATAAGTACCTCACTGAGAACATGCAAGGCTTCCACCCCACCCCATCACTCTGTCTTCAGAGAACAGTGGTCTTGAGGCTTGGGCGCCCCACTGTCTGAGGCAGTATAAAGAATGTGTTTTCAAGTCAAATATCTATCAATCAACACACATTGATTTTCTTTAATTATCTCCACAGAGCAGACTTGATTCTGAAGAGCTTATGTGATTTGAAAAATGTGTCACCGATTCATCAGACATGTATAATTTACAAAGCCCTTTCTTCAAGGTCTGTAGTCCAAAGCCAGCAATTTATGAGTTATTAACATGTTATTAGATAAACCCTACGAAGATATGCAGACTTTCAGCCTCTTACACAAAAGCAAGAATGACACTACGTAAATTTTCACTTGTGCTGTTAAGCTCAAAGGATTCTGACTCTAACAGCACCTCATGAATCCATTCCAAGGAACTGCCTGATACAACAAAACTATCAAAAAATTATCTTTAATTTTAAACTCTGATTTAAAACAAACCCGCTTTAGACAGGCTTTTACTTTATCAGAATGTGTTACGGTGATTTCCTTCCCCTGCATAGTGCTTGCCAATACTGATATTAAACTCAACAGAAATTCTTGGGAATTTTTATTACCAACATATGCTCCTGAACTGGAGGACAGATAATCTATTTTACATGTAATTGACTTAGAAATAATTAACAGTGCTTAATTCACAAGGAAGTATACCCTTTATGTTAGATGTCACTTACTAATACAAAGTAGTAGAAAATTTAGATATGTACAAAGATACATAGTAGGAATTTCTACAAAGCCAGTAAGGCAATTACCTTTATACCTATCCTTACCTTATGCATAGCAAAAATGGAGCAAGAATAAATAGACATATTGCCATTGATAGAGAGGAATAAGTGGATGTCAGAATATGACCTGGTTCCATTTAATCTCAACAATTCTAATTTCAGGTTAGTTAGTGAGAGTTAATAAATATGTATTGATCATGTGTCCTAGGAACCCAGCCCGATACTGGGGACTCAGCAGAAAATGAGACCTATACAGACCCTAGAGAGGGAGTCAAAAAAGACATCCTTGAAGAAGCACCTGGAGCTGAGAGTTGAAGGGGTCTAGGGGTGACAGCAAGCCAGGCAGAGGTCACTGACCTGTGAAGAGAACAGGGAATACGGCAGGAGAAGGAAGGGCAGGCCTCAGTGGATGCTAGGGGCTACCAGCCACAGGGGGCCTGGGGTTTTTATTCTGAGGACAACAGGAGGCCATCAAAGGGTTTTAAGCATGAAGTTGGCCAGAAAAGGGGAGGGGCCTCAGTAACAGGTGAAACAAATCATTGTAAATGAAAAGACCTTGAGAGTCCAGCTCTTTTTTGAAACCTATTTCAACTCTGAGTTTGAGGTGATATTTTTAAATTAAAAAGAAAGAAGTCACCTTCTCAAAATTACATGAAGAAACCCCGTCTTCTTTAGGTTGTTTTTCACATGCAGTGCTACTACACTTCTCTGAGGTCATGAGAAAAAGTGATATAATGGGGAAATGAATGGACTTTTATTATTAGACATTTACCACATGCCAAAAAAGCATGAAGAAATGATAACAAGTGTCATTGTTTCATGTCAACCCCCAAGATTCAAATTAACGTTAAGATTTAGGTGTAACGTAAGATTAACACTTTGCAATATTTGTTTCTTTTTTCTTTCTCTTTTTCTGAGAAATGAAACATGACAGATAAACTGATTCCTCTATGTATTTTTCCCCTGCTTTCCTAGAAGTAACCATTATCTTGAAATTCTTATGTATCCTTGTATGATTTTTACTTTTATTATAAAAGTGTATATCTATATATAATACATAGTCTTGTATTGTACCATTCATACTTTAAGTAAATGGTTTCATACTATATGTATAATTCTGCAACTTGCTTTTTTACACCGCACATGTTTTTGAGATTTATCCATATTGATATGTATAGTTTTAGTTTCATTCATTTTAACTGCTGTAGGAATACTGTATGATTGTAGCACAATACAGTTACCAATTCCTCTATTAGTGGATATTTAGGCATTCCCCCCTCTTTATTTTCTGATTACAAACAATACTGCAGTGGAGGAAAGTAGCCTATTAAAGTGAATTAATATTCTAATTGTTGAGAGTGATAACAATGACAATCATATGCTCAGGTCACAGAGCATAGTTAAAACCCGCCATTTTCAGGACACATACTTGAGAATTTATGAAAGCATTTAAATTGAGATGAAGAGTGGGCATGTAGAATTCCACTAGAACTTGATCAAGTGTTTGATTCAGTGGCTGAAGCTCTGCAGGGTCTGATCTAAGCTAAAAGTCTGGATGAAAGAGCTGAGTGTTTCTAATTTAAGATATATGCCAAGTAGACCTAAATAGCAAGGGAAAACAAGAAGAGATGTACTGAAAAAAAAATCTTGACAGGTTCAGGTTAGCATCTCACTGAACAGCTTTCCCAAACCCCTGACACTCATCTAACATCAAGTTATACAGAATTAGGTCCAGATGGATGAGATTTGCAAAGTCTGATTTAAAAAAATTTTTTTTTCCTAAAAACTAACGATTTAGGTCCAGGCTGGAGTCAGGTTTTTATTCACATCTTTCTGCTGCTTTTTTCATCACTCATCGACAATACTCAAACAGCCACCTTGTCAGAACTTGCGTTTTGGCTAAGTGAACTGAGAATGAAAACCCTCCTAAACTAAACAGCAGTCCCATATGGGCAAGTGGCAATGCTTTGGGGGAAGAAATTAAGAACAGGATCCATCCCGTCCAATGTCAACTAAGGGTAAATGTCTCAGATCATACCGCCTGCCTACAAAACAGAGCAATGCTTTCTAACAGACCTAAGAGGCCCTGCAAATCAGGCCCTCAATACTGTCACCGCTGTCACTCAGACACTCCACTCAGCATGTCCTTGGAATCAGAGGAACATAGATAGATATCTTTGATTTATAAGGAATTTGGAAATCCTTAAACCGCTTGTTTTGCAGAAAGGGGAGCCCAGTGATCATAAAAGCCTTATGCAAGCTCACACAGTAATTGATTGGCATCCAAAGATTCCAAATTCATTTCATGCTCTTTGCCTGTGTTATATGGCTTGTATATAATGTCAATACATCTTGGCACTTCAACATGTCCATTCTTTTTTTCTTTTAATTTTCATGCATTAGAAGTTGCCAAAACTTTTCAGCAGCAGTGCTTAGGTAGGTTTGCATTAGAAAGTTTCTGTGGAAGATTATATTAACATTCTCAGTCATGTTCTCTGCTTTCCTGTGAGAGAATTACACTGCCGCATTGATGTCAGGCTTGACCATGTGACTTGCTTTGGCCAATGATCTGTGAGTGGAAGTAAGGCATGCCACTTCCAAGCAAAAGCTTTACAAGCCACTGCATGTTTCCTCTACTCCCCTCTTCTCCCTCTGCTGTAAGACAAACATGCCCCAAATAGGAACTGTTCATTCAGCCAGATCTCAAGGTGAAGAAGAAACATGGGGCTAAGCTAAAACCAACTCACAATTGACACACTGGGAACAAAAAATAAACCTTGGCTGTTGTGAGCCATTAAAATTTAGGGTTCTTTGTTATTGCAGCATAACCTAATAGAAGCTGACTGATACAATTCCCAACAGACAGTAATAACAACAAAAATGATTGATCAGTCATCACAAAACAACATGTATAAGGTTATAAGTAGACAGACTAACCTAACATCATTTTTGAAGATGAGGACAAGCCATAATTGGCTCATTTTTTTCTTTGATATATTTATTTCCACATTGCACAGAATTTCCTTTCCAAGAGCAGTGTGAAAAGTTGGTTGTAGGATCACTAACAGGTGCTCTTCACTTATACTCCTCAAGAACATACATCTCATGCCAAAGGAATAAAGATCTGTGAGCATGAAATTGAGATGCTCTCACTCAACACCAACTACTCATAGATCTACCTGGCTCCTGGAAAGGAGGCTGACAAGCAGGAGCCACAGAGAAGCCCAACACACTAAAAGCCAAGTCCTTGGGGGCTGAAAGCTCAAGCTACTTTGCTTTGTGCCCATCATGACGGCAGTCGCCAAAACCCCTGCCTCAGAGGCCAGCCAGTCATTTTTTTACATGAATCCAGCAATAAAGCCCATCCTGCTGGGGTGTGAGAGGTAGTATGACCATCAGCAGAGCAAGCCACCTGTCTACCTCCCTTCCTAGACAGTAAACATGACAGTCCCTCGTTCAGCTAGTATCTGGTGAGTGCCTACATGTTCAAGGTACTATTAGACCCAAAGAACAAGACAGACAAGGTCTTAATCTCAATTAACTTACGTTTTAGACAGGGAGACAGACAAAAATCAAACAAAATAATGTACACAGATTTTATGAAAAATATGGAAAGTACATAAGTTGCTATAGTAAGAAATTACAACACAAATTGCTTTTTAGATAGTAAACAGCCCTCTTAGAAAATGATATTTTAGCTAAGATCTGAAGGATAAGACAAATTCAGCCATGAAAAGAAAGACCTAGGAAGAGCATGTTCCAAGCAGTGGGGGCAGGAATTACAAAGACTCTGGGACATGAAAGAGCCTGACATATTCAGGGAACAGATAGATATTCAGAGAAACTTGTGATTTGGGTCCTAGGGCCAAATTTCAGCATCAGAAAAACCCAGACTGAACAGAGCCAAGGAGTAGAGAAACAGGTTTTTTAGAATGCCAGAAAGTTAGAAGCAGATATATTTTTCAGGCATAATTGAATAGTGACTCTCCTCCATTGCTGATGCTGAGTTTGGTTCAAACTAGGCAAGTCTAAGTGCACAGTACACAGATTGTTAGTGTAAGTGTTGATGTGAGTCCCACGTATAAAAGCCTTGTGGTGTAGGAAGCAAGATGGCTGACTGGAGGTACCCAGAACACATCCCTCCTACTGAAAAGGACCACAACAACAAAGAGACGGCTAAATGTTGATGGGAGCATCTGTGGGAGAGCACAGGAGTGCAGCAGAAGACTGGCGATCCTTGTGGAACACGAAAGCCCAGGATAGCAGTATATAAAGGGGAGAGAGGCACAGGGCCTCAGCTACCACATCTCTGCCACTAGGATCAGTGCAGGAGGGACTTTCTCTTGCAGGAAAAACGTAGGCAGAGGGCCCATACCAACCCCCATCCTCAACACAGAGGCCTGCAGTTCTTACTGCAGGGGGATTCCACAACCCTTGCAAACCTGAAGCCAAGTGTGGGGAGCTACATAGAATACATGCACTGCATCGCTGCAGAACAGGAACACACACTGTGCACTCCCCACCCCACCCTCATGACCAAGATGATGCATTAAAAACGCCATCTTTAAACCAGAGCCACTTTGGGAGTGAACTCTGCCCAAGGGGCCAGTAGTCACTGCACTTCCCAGCCTTATGGCTCCCCCATTGACCCAATGCACTCACAGGAGTGGCTACAATGCCCTTATCCCAGCAGATCTGATCCTTCACCCAGAATTGGCTGTGACTCCAGTCCTACACATCTGGAAGCAAACCCCAGGCCAGCTGAACTGCCACAACCCCATACCACCAGCCAGAGATCAAACAGAAATCACACAGACCCACCTCCAGCAGACCACCCCCACCCCGCCAGCTGACTGAGTTCTGTGTGCCCAATCCCCTGACCCAGAAAAACAGCTCAGGGGTTCCTACCCTAAGGATCATGCTCCTGAACAGGCAGAACTAAAGCACGTCCAGGCCCTCCCAGAGAAGCAGCCCAGCAATTTCACCCTGGACAGGCCTGTCTCACAACCTCGCCCACAGCCTAAGCAGCAGCTAGCCAGACCCATCTTGGCAGGCCTGCTAACAACTTTGCCCACCACAAATTGGCTGGCTGACCCTTCTCCTGACAGATGCTCCTTGTGACCTCACCCACCACCCCAGAAGCAGTTGGGCAAACCCCCTCTTGGCAGGCCCACTCTGCAACCTTCCCCAGAACTCAAGAAGCAGCTCAGTGGCTCTGCCCTTGGCAGACCTGCTCCTGTACCTCCAAGGAAAGCATGACCTCAAACCCAGCCCCAAGAAGTGGCTCAGCAGACCAGCCCCCCACGGACCAACAACCAGCTACCTGGGCCAAATTATGTACAGTCTTCCAGCTCAGAGAAACATGACAGATGTCACACCACCTGGTGGACCTGACCCTGAATCTTTAAGCCATTGCATGCCCATGTCTCCAAGTGAGAAACAACCTGCCAGGCCTGCCTCCAGTCAGAGAATTAGCACAGTGACTGTCATTGGTGTACCTGTCTCTGAGACCCTGACATGCCACATGCCCACAACCACAGTCTGAGAATCAGCCCAGTAACCCCATCCCCAGTAAGCCAGCTCCTGAGACAGCTGACCGAGTGTGCATGCACATACCCCCAGCCTGACAACCAAACCAGTGAGTTCACCCCTGGCCAAGCTATGCCACCACTGCCACAAACCTCCCATGTCTAGCCCACTGCAGCTCTCACAGACATGGTGAACAGGGATTACAGCTGAAGAAACTGTACAGTGCCTACACTACTGTACTGGTGTTAGTTTTTCTTTAAAAGTTTGATAAAATTCAGCAGTAAAGTGATCTGGTTCTGGGCTTTTCTTTGTTGGGAGACTTTTTATTGCTGATTCAGACTTGTTACTTGTCATTGGTCTATACAGGCTTTCTATTTCTTCTCGGTTCAATCTTGGTAGGTTATGTGTGTCCAGAAATTATCCATTTCCTCTAGGTTTTCAAATTTATTGGCATATAGTTTTCATAGTAGTCTTTAGTGATCCTTTGTATGTTGGTGTTATCAGTTATAATGTATCCTTTTACACTTATGACACCAGCAAAAGAATACAGTAATTCTCAAATACTAGACCCTACAGAGCAGGAAAGCCTTAAAAATGACTGAAAAGAAATTTTGAGCAACAATCTTAAGGAAACTGAGACACAGGAAGACATAGACAACACAATAAAATGAAAACAACAACAATAACAACAACAAAAACCAGTATATAAAGGATGAAATTTACAAAGATATTAATACCTGAAAAAAGAATGTAGCAGAGCTCATGGAACTGAAAGATTCACTCAGTGAAACAAAAAACACAACTGATAGCTTAAGCAGCAGGCTAGAATAAGCAGAAGAAAGAATTTCTGATCTTGAAGATAATTTTTTTGAAATAATACAGGCAGACAGAAAAAAGAATTTTTTTTTCAAAATTCAAAATTCTTTTTGAATTTTAAAAAATGAAGAAAATCTAAGAGAGCTAGCAGACAATCTCAAACACACAAACATTCAAGTTATGGGTGTTCCAGAAGGGGAGGAGAAAGGAAAAAGCATGGCAAACCTATTCACGGAAGAATAGCAGAAAACTTCCTAAGTATAGGGAGAAATGGGGACCTTCAGGTCCAAGAGGCTCAAAGATCCTCACACAGATTCAACCCCAAAATATCCTCTCCAAGACACATTATAGTCAAACTGGCAAAGCTCAAAGACAGAAAATCTAAAAAGAAGCAAGAGAAAAGTGTCAAGTCACTGATAAGGGAACCCCTATCCGACTAACAGCAGACTTCTCAACAGAAACTCTACACGCCAGAAGAAAATGGGATGATATATTCAAAATACTAAAGCAAAGAAACTGTCAGCCAAGAACATTAGACCCAGCAAGGCTATCCTTCAGAAACAAGGGAAAAATAGTGTATTTTCCAGAAAAACAAAAACTGCAGTAGTTCACCATGACACAAACAGCCCTACAAGAAATCCTCAAGGAAGTCCTGCATCTGGAATCTAAAAAGTGGTAATCACTACCACAAATACACGAGAAAGAACAAAACCAACTGGTAGAACAAAAATGCAAATGAGCAAGAGAAAGAAGCTAAGTCTTACCACCACAAAAAACCCATAATGACAATGTAATAATGCCCCTGCTTTATTTCTGATTTTAGTAATTTCAGTCTTCTCTCTTTTTTTCTTGGTTAGTCTAGATAAAGTTTTGCAAATTTGGTTGATCTTTTCAAAGAATCAACTTTTGGTTTTGTTGATTTTCTCTATTGTTTTTTAATTCCATGTATTTCTATTGTATTTCTGTTGTAATCTCTGTTATTTTCTACTTATATTTGCTTTTGGTTTAGTTTGCTCTACTTTTTCTATTTTGTTAAGGTAGAAGTTTACATTACTGATTTGAGATTTTTCTTATTTCTAATACAGGTGTTTTACAGGCATAAATTTTCCTCCAAGCATTGTATGAGCCCTTGCATCTTATAAATCTTGATATGTTGCACTTTGATTTTTATCTCAAAATACTCTTCAATTTCCCCGTGATTTTTCTTTTTACCCATTGTTTATTTAGGAGACTGTTGTTTAATTTCTACACATTTGTGAATTTTCTAAATTTCTTTGTTATTGTGGTCAAAGAACATATTTTCTATTATTTTCTATGATCTTATTCTTTTTAAATGTATTAAGACTTGTTTTGTGACCAAAAATAAAATAAAATTTTAAAAAGACTAAAGTGTTGGACTGGAAACTATAAAACTCCTGTAAGAAAACACAAGGGAAATGCTTCAGGACACTGGGCTGGGCAAAGATTTTATGAGAAGGACCTCAAAAACACAAGCAACAAAAGACAAAAAAGACAAATGGGATTTTATCAAACTAAAAAGTTTCTGACAGCAAAGGAAACAATCAACAGAGTGAAGAGACAACCTGCAGAATGGAAGAAAATACCTGCAAAATTTTCATCCAACAAAGGATTAATAACCCAAATATACAAGGAACTCAAACAACTCGATAGTAAAAAACCAAATAATCCAATTAAAAAATGGGCAAATGAGCTGAATAGACATTTATCAAGAGAAGACATACAAACGACCAACAGGTATATGAAAACTGCTCAACATCACTAACCATCAGAGAAATACACTGCAAAATACAAATCGAAGGCACAATGCGATATTTCACTCCAGTTAGAATGGCTATTATCAAAACGACAGAAAATAAAAAATGATGATGAGGATGTGGAGAAAGAGGAGCTCTTATACATTGTTGGAGGGAATGTAAATTAGCACAAGCCATTATGTAAAACAGGATGGAAGTTGCTCAAAGAACTACAAATAAAAGTACTATACAATCCAGCAATTGCACTGCTGGGTATATATCCAAAGGAAAGGAAATCAAGTCAAAGGGATACCTGCACTCCCGTGTTTATTGCAGCTCTATTCACAACAGCCAAAATATGGAACCAACTTAAATGTCCATCAATGGATGATTGGATAAAGATAATGTGGTACATATACACAATGGAATACTACTCAGCCACAAAAAAGAATGAAATTCTGCCATTTGCAGCAACATGGATGAGCTTGGAGAACATTACATTAAGTGAAATAAACCAGGCACAGAAAGAGAAATACAACATGTTCTCATTCATATGTGGAAGCTAAAAATGTTGATCTGATAGAAGTAGAGAATAGAATAGCAGTTACTAGAGACTGGTAAGGGGAGGAGGGAAGAAGGGGTAGAAATAGGGTGGTCAATTAATACAAAATTGTAGCCAGATAGGAAGAGTAAGATCTGATGTTCTATTTCACTGTAGGGAGACTACAGTGAACAACAAATTGTTGTGGAACTTCAGGTAACCAGTAGAGAGGATGTTGAATGGTCCCAACACAAACAGGTGGTGGATATGCTTAATTACCCTGATACAATCATTGCACACTGTGTAAATGTACCCAAATATCACATTATACTCCATAAATATATACAATAATCGTGGGTCAATTAAGAGAAAAGAAAAAAAAATCAGAGACAGTAGATTAGAGGTTACCAGAAACTGGGGGGAAGGAATTATGGGAAGTTATTGCTTAATGGGTACAGAGTTTATGTTTATGGGATGGCGAAAAAGTTTTAGAACTAGAGAGAGGTAATGGTCACACAGCATTGTGAATGTAATCAATTCCATGCAACTGTATGTTTAAAAATGATTAAAATGGTGGACAGGCCAGTTAGCTCAAGTTGGTCAGAGCATGGTGCTGATAATACCAAAGTCCAGAGTTCGATCTCTGTACCAGCCAGCTGCCAAAAAAAAAAAAGGTTAAATGGCAAATTTTAAATCATGTATATTTACCATAATAAAAAAAAAGACTTGCGGCATAGCAAACATCTGGCTGTTTTTTTAGAACCAGCAGGACCTTGTCCTGATGTGTGTGGACATCCCAGTGGGAAACTAACTGAACAATAAGGAAAAAGCTCTGTTAAAGTATACTGCATCTACTCCTGTCCTCTGTGGCCACCCTCTTTCTCAGAAGTTTCTGGGCTTTGACTATAGCAATCTATAGCAATCAGGTGTGTGTGTGTGTGTGTGTGTGTGTGTGTGTGTGTGTGTGTGTGTGTGTGTGTGTGTGTGTGTGTGTGTGTGTGTGTGTGTGTGTGTGTGTGTGTGTGTCTGGGCTTTGACTATAGCAATCAGGGTGTGTGTGTGTGTGTGTGTGTGTGTGTGTGTGTGTGTGTGTGTGTGTCTGGGCTTTGACTATAGCAATCAGGGTGTGTGTGTGTGTGTGTGTGTGTGTGTGTGTGTGTGTGTGTGTGTGTGTGTGTGTGTGTCTGTCTGGGCTTTGACTATAGCAATCAGGGTGTGTGTGTGTGTGTGTGTGTGTGTGTGTCCGTTCTCCTGTTGCCAACCCATAACCCGCCTGACGTGCGCAGGCAGCTGGCGTGGCTCTGGCCTTGCAACTGAAGAGTGGAGTGGATGGGAGGAGGCTGGAGGGTGGGGCGAGGACAAGCCCACAGAAGACACGTGGGTCTTCTTCTGAAGAACAACAGGAGGGCAGTGGGGACTCTTTAGAAGGGAGCATGGTCTGATTTATGCTTCATCCAGCTCCACCGTGCTGCTGTGCACGGAGTGGTTAGAAGGCAGCTTGGAGACCAGTGAGGGGACAGTTGAAGTGGGCAGGCAAGAGATTACAGTGGAAAGACCAGGTCGGTGGCAGTGAGCGAACAGAAGTGAATGGTTTGACAGATATCTGATAGGACACGGTGATGACTGATATGAAAGAAGGAAAAGGAGAAGAATGGAGACTGAGTCTGGGGTTTTGGCTGGGATGACTGGATACGTTCACTGAAATGATGAAGAATGTTGAGTAGAGAGAAAATTTGGTGGGAGAAGGAAAAGGACATTAGGAGCTCACTTTTGGCCACATTAGGTTGGTGGAATCTAAAAAATATTCAGGTGGTGCCAAGCATGCAGTTCAATATCAGAGTCTGGAGCTCAAAGGACAGAACAGAGTTGTGGGTATGAAATAGGTGTTCCTGAGACGTAGACAGTATGAAGAAAAGGAGCTTCTTCAACAGTACTGTTTATAAACTATTCTTCGAGAATCACAAATTTATTTTTCTCAACTAAACCTATCACAAGAAAGCCAAGACAAAGGGTCTTAATAGTTTCTGGCTAGAAATTGGGTTTATGAATTTATACAGAAAAGGAGTTGTGGAATAAGCTTAGTGGGGTCATTAACGGTGCTGGTGGCATGTGACAGCTTAGGTGCACAATTCCGATCTCCTACCCCAGACGTATTCTAATGTATACAACTTCTCCTAACAGACATGAAGAGAATAAATATGATTCCCCATAACAGATATGTGAAACAACCCTTACAGCAGCTGTAGCCTCAGGGTTAAAGATTATATCCCATAGATTATTACAATAAACCTCTGCGGTAAAGACAGGAAATATCCCAGAAGATTTCTTTACCTTCCCAGCTAACAAACTAACCAGAAATTCAATTTCACAATGAGAAGAGCAAGTACATAGGGATCTAACCTTAACAAGACTTTTAACCCATCTAGCTAATACACTTTATTCTTTGTGACTTTATGGTAACTATTTGTAAATGATCCTCAACCTTGTCCCTTATCTTTGGAGCAAAGGAGCTTTGCAAAGTAGCTCAGAGCGCTGCCTTCTCAAATACACTTGGGTCAACAGTCTTCCTTCCTCTCAAGATTTACCATTAAATACTATTTCTCATTAAATTCTATGATCTGCAATTCTAACCACAATGTTAGCCAAGGTTAACTCAAAGTGCTTTGGGCTACGATCATCCTCTCCTTTCACAATGCGCTAGATGAAGTCATCCTGAGAGCAAGTGTAGACAAGGAAGGGAAGAAAGCCTGGAGCTGAACCTTGAGGAAGTCCAATATCAGAGGCCAAGCTGGGGAGGGTGACACCATGAACAAGACTGAGAGGAGTGAGGTAGGAGGCATATTAAGAAAGTTGAGGTTAGAGAAGTTTTGATGTGCATTTGCT
Organism: Cynocephalus volans; assembly: GCF_027409185.1. Taxonomy (NCBI): domain Eukaryota; kingdom Metazoa; phylum Chordata; class Mammalia; order Dermoptera; family Cynocephalidae; genus Cynocephalus; species Cynocephalus volans. The sequence continues at coordinate 84,582,382 of NC_084460.1, read as the reverse complement.
GATTTTTGCTGCCCAGTATTCAGTCCCTTCCTTGTGGTAACAGAACACCAAATATGCTTTAAGAGAACTGTCCTTCCTCACTCTATGTGCATGGAATTTGGGTGAAGCCAGTTCTCCCTTAGGTCCTAGGGGTGGAGCATCCAACCAAGGCCTTGGCCAATCAATGCACGGCATTCCCCTGGCCACAACAATTGCTTCAAGGATGGGTACAGAGTTTAGGACAAGAAAATAGGACCAATCGGTAATAATCCCAGGACTTCCTGGCTGAGGCACAATTTTTCATGCTGGGTTTGCACGTCACTCCATGAAAGAGTAAAGTCCATGGAGCCATCTTGTCACTGTGAGGGGATAGTACAGTACATATGAGAATGGGGCCATCTTGGAGAAAGTGAAGCCAAGAAATAGAAAGCAGCCCTGGGAGCACCCTCTGAGCACCTGCACCAGACCATACCTAACACCAGCCTCACCAGGACAGTTTGATTGTATGAGCCAATGAATTAGCATTTTGCTAGGTCACCTATGGCATGGGTTTTTCTCACTGGCAAGGAAGCCCTACCTATGGAGAAAGCGAGAGAAGAGACTGCTCCAGTGAGGGCTCAACTGTGGCATATGCCGATTGGAGGTATAAACTGAGACAGCAAAGTATCCATAGGGTTTAGCAATTTAGAGGCCATTGGGAACCTTGACAAGATCAGCTGCAGTACAGTGGTGGACTAGAGACCAGATTCAAGTGGTCCTGTGGAACACCCTCATACACGTGTGCTATCAGTCATTGCTTCTAATTGGTAATGTGGAGTAGAAAGAGTCCTGGGACAGGGAACCAGAGATTTGGACTCTGGGTACAGTTCAGCCACTAACAAGCTATGTGACCTTGGACAAATCACTCACTTAACCTCATGGGGCTTAACAGTTTCTTCCTCTATCAAGTGATTACACCTACCAGGCACCCAGGGGCCTCTCTCACACTAAAATTCTCAGTATTTTGCTATTTTCAGCAAACTTGTACTGTTCTGAAACTGAGCAGAAGGAGAAGTCATTCAAATCTCCCCAGGTCTCATTAGCATTCTCTCCTATGCTGCTAAGTTAATTCTCTTAAGCTCAGTTTGCATTTCGTAGTATCATTTCACTGAAGGCCACATCACAGTTGTGGTTGGCTTATGCAGAAGACAGGGCGAGCAGCCCTCGGCCTCGAGCATTCTGGACTGGGCCTCTTCGCTGCAATCACCTGGGGGGACACTTCCCCCACACCTCTCTGTTGCAGGGCCTCTATGCCACTTCTATTCTCATCACTGCTCTCACTGTTTACCAAAGATACAAGTTCTAGGCACCACAGTACCTGTCCAGGAGCATTTCACAGGCCTTTTGATCCTCTAAAAGGCAAAGGTTTTTGCTGATCAGCTGTCATTCTTGGCAGAGTCTGTTCTGAAGCGTGTTGGATATGTGCTGCTCTTTACATCACACCAAGGGCCGGTCCCATTGCAAATCAAACACTGGCCATTAAGTAAAGCATGCACAAAAGGCCGGAAACCATTAAAATGCACCCCTCTTATTTAGCTCAATCTGGTGCAGGACAAGAGAGGTTAATTTTTCAACAGGATAACATACCGTATATATCAGCACTAACAATGAGGTTTTATTTCCCTGAGTCAGCTTTAAAAATAATGTTGACTTTTATAGTCGATACATTATAGATCACCATATTTATGTCAGAACATATTGGCATGAGAATAAATCAATGAAAATATTAATACGTGTGCTTTGTGTTTAAATGAAACCCCGTGCAACTCCACGCCTTCCCGTCATATTTCACTACAGGGCTTTCAGAGACCTCATCTCTGACATGTGCTACTGAACCTGAAATCAAGGCCTATTTTCATTCTCTATGACTACTGTTTTTAATCTGTCTTATATATAATCAGGTTAAAAAATATCCACTTTGTTCTTTTACCATAAACACACATAACTGCATTCTATCATTAATAGGACTGTCAATTCAAATTTACGGTTTAGGCATGAACAAAACATCTCAGAGCCAAAGCTCTGTTATACTATTAATAAATGAAACCGTGTTGAAGACCAGCTTCAAATTTGCTACCCACATTCATTTTAGAATCATGAGAAATTTCTATTATAAATATGTGTTTTAGAGAGCAAGTTCACAATTTCGACATTATTAAAGAAAAATGGGATGAAAAAGAAAATCCATTCTCTTAAGTGCATCTTCTCTTTCTGCTGCTCTTCTGCACTAACAGGACACACCACACAGCAGCTGCTTACAGCCCCCTTCTGAGCGGAACTGTGTTTCTCATAGCCCCAGCAGATAGAGCAACCGCAAGTGTTCGTCCATCAAGGGTAGACCTGCTTGTAACGCAGTGAATCCCATCACGCCAGCCCCTGGTCATAATGAGTGAGCCAGCGCCAATCTGTGTGCCGCCCCGCAGCACATGGGAGGCCTGGCTGTTGCCGTCCTACCCCGAAGGGAATAATGGTGAATACCTGGGCCAATCAGAGTGTCTCGGGAAAATTTCTTTGGCTCTGTGTGCAGAGTTAGCAACCTACAATAGGAGCGGAAGCCAGAGGATACCCAAAGGGAAGACAGAGTCAGGAGAGGCAAGGAGAAAGCAGAGACTGAATAGGGACAAGCAGTGAAGTAGAGAAATAACAGACACAAGAGTGAACGCATCGGCTCGTAAAAAAGAAGAGTCATCAGGCGCAGTCCTTGAGCCCTCTCTCAGCCCAATATTTAATCCACCACTAAGTCATGTTCACTGACCTGCATATCCACGGAATCCACCCATCTCTCATCTCTCTCCTAGACTAGAGCAACAGCTTCCAAACTCCCAATGCTCCCTGTTCTCTCCAAACAGAAGCAGGGTCATTTTATCTTAAATGCAAATCTGATCATGATTCTCTCTCTCTCTCTCTCTCTCTCTCTCACACACACACACACACACACACACACACGTACAAAATCCTTTAGTGGGACAAAATCAATTAGATCTAAAGGGGAAAGGTTTTCATAAATAAAGATATCACAAATATCTTTATGACCTCAAGGTAGAGAGAGATTCTTAAACCAGATACAAAAAGCATGAATCATAAAAGAAAAATTGGTAATTTGGACTATACTAAAATTAAGAGCTTCTAGTTCTCAAAAATATTATATATAGATATGTGTCATTAAGCCAGAGAAAAGGCAAGGCACAGAATAGGGAAAAATATCTGTAACATGAATACCTAAGAAGACTTTTACCCAAAACCTGTAAAGAATTCCTAGAAATCAATAACCAAAAGACAGACAACTCAATAGAAAAAATAAGTGAAGAGAAACTGGAAGAATCACTCCATACAAAAGAATCAGGGTCCAGATGAACCATGAGCCCTTTGCCTCCTGTGCAGCAGAACCCAGAAATATGTGAGGAGGTTGGGGTAACACCTCATAATGCAAAAGTAAAATGGGGTTCAGTAAAAAAGAATATTCATTCTCTTGTGTGTCTTCTCTTTCTGATGCTCACAGGACAGGCCATGCACCAGCTGTTACAGCCCCCTTCTGAGGAGAACCATCTCTCTCAAAGCCTCTGCAGAAACAGCAACCCTAAATGCTCCTCCATGAAGTGCGGGCCTGGCCAGTGGGAGATGGGAGCTGGTAGGTAAAGGCCTTCCTCTTCCTGTCCCTCAGAGGGCTTTTCTGAGAAACGTTGATTCAGATTCAGATTCTCAGAGGGGAGTGTCTTGGGATTAAGCACTCAGTTGCCTTTTGTGGGGGCCAACTCAATAATGTATCTTCAGATCCTCATATTGATTCTCCCTCATCTGGCAACTCACTCCCCCCAGGTCCCTCACTCCTGCTGCCTGGGATTGCACTCCCAAATAAAGTGGCAGCATGGTTAGCCCCGGCTCCACTTACTGGGTGACTCAGACTAAGAAACACCATGCTGACTCCTTTCCGATGTTGTGTCCAGAGCAGCTGTGCATTCTTCCCACCACACCGCCCCCCACCTAGTAACCCCCTAGCAACAGGAAAGCTCTGACTATGGACAGCACACCAGGGAGAGGTGTGGCAGGAAGCAGCATTTTTGAGGCAGGCTGTGGTGACACTTGCTGCCTGAGGGTAAGATTGGCTGAAGGGAGGGGTCCTGGGATATGAACCCTCTACTCTGCAGATGCCTTGGGCAACTTTGTCACTCCTCCTGGAGCCCCAGGCTCTGCCACTGATCTCCTCTCTTGCCCCAAACCAAACCAGCATCTCCGTTTCTTCATGCACAGCACATGGGGAAAGGACTCAGTTGTGATGCATTTGAAGATCTTTGTCTGATGCGAAATGAAAGAAAAAGGAAAAAACTTTCTTCAAGATCCCTTTTCAGGGTCATGAGCCTGAGGCAGTGATGGGCTTTCACAAGCACAGGATAATAAAGCTATGGTTATTTTTACTGCGTCACTAATTGAAGCTAAAAATTCTGATTTCAAAGTCAGTTTGGGAGTATCAGACATTTGTACAGATGGAATGAAAAGAGTACCGGAGCAATTATTTTTCCAAACATTAGTTTCAGAGCAGCCACCTTCTCTGTTGTGACAATACAATGTTTCCTGTTTACACAAAATTGAAGCTGCCAATTATGTCAGATTCTTGTCAAAAGAAAACAAAAATGTGCAAGTTGCTATATAAATTAATTACTGAAATTAAGTACTCACTGTCTCTGGACAGTCTTCTTAAGTATTTAAAGGGACAATGTGCTTTTACTGTGAAAAAATAAAAGCCTTTGGACTCCCATTGAAACAAAGTAAGGCTAGGCCTGTGAACCAAACTGCCTCCATTTTCCCTGCAGAGGACACTTTGTTACTTTTCCAATCCTCAGTCATGAGACCCCTCAAATGATTACCTCATGGGCTGCCCCAACAAAACAGACAGAGATAAGAGAGGAAACAGATATTTACTGAGTTGCAACCCCCCTCCCCAAGGCTTGTTACCATAATTGTAAAAGCTACAGATTAGCCTTAAGACCCCTTTAGGAATTCCCACATGTGCACAAAGCATCAAGGTGACTGCTACGATGACCCTCCTGGGGTGATAATGATGAATACCACTGCAATTTTGGACCTACTGAGCATGCACCCATGATGCAACCAGAAAGAACAGAACGGAGCACCTCCAGTGACACTGACCTATATCCCTTAACTCCTTTCCCTATAAAAGACCCTGGACAGCTCCCCTCGGGTGGGCTAGCTTTACTGTTCCTACCCCCCTTATGCATGAGTCTATCTCCTCTTTTAATAAAATGTTGCTTGCTTTACTGTTGGGTACTTTGTTTATTTCTATGACTTTGGAATCTGAGAGCCTAATTTAATCACTGGCAAAAATTGGAAAGCTTTGGGCACCGGAGAGGACTCTAGCTGCAAGAGGCAAATGGCCACTGGGACTATTTTGCTCCCATGTCTCTGCTGCTGGTAGATCTCTCCTGGAGTCCCTGGCCTAAATTCTGACAAGGCAATGCTTTATTCTCTTTAGCTTTCTCTGATTTTCCGACCCCTCTTCTGTTTGGTTGGAGTCTATCCACTTCTGTACAGGTGCACCCTGGAGGGCTCCTGGCTATGCTTTGTTTTTCTGATTTAAATCTAGTTGGTACTTTTCTTCTTTATGCTGAAAACAGTGGGGAGAACTGCTTTTATCAATTACTGTTAATGGAATAGGTTGGCCCCGGCGATTAAGACTAGGCTAAACTGGACCCCACTGCTCCTCTTTTCTCTTTGTTTGCTTGGTTAGACATTTAGTTGAGTACCGGTAATCTGAATAAACCTTGCAATCCATGCATCAACTTTTGGACTTTCAGGTCATTTGTTTAAGACGAGAGAGCAAGCCAAGCCTGACCTGTCGGTAACACCATGTTTCAAGACAATTCAAACATGGAAGAGGGGTCCAGGTACAGAACAGGTATAAGCCAACACTGTAAAAATATAATACAAAATCATTAAAAAGTTAATATCAGTACCTTTTATCTGAAGATTCAAGGTATACTTTTAAACTGAGTAGATGGTTGTTATGTAGTTCTCATTCTTGACAGTTTTTTAAAAAATTCTATATATCCTGTTATCTCTCTTTTTACCATTATCTCCAGATCATGCTTTTTGAGCTAGGATTCCATCATCTATAACAAAGGCACTACGTCTAGTGACTTAAGGGATGATTTTCTATTTTATTTCCACATCTTTCATTTTTTGGGTGGTGATGGCAGGGGTTAGGGGGTGGGTGTGACAGGTAGGTAAGAAAACATTCCCCAGAAATCTGAAAATTTGCTGAGTCTCTCTTTGTAAAACATATCCAGGTTTTCCCCAAATCATCGCAGAAGTGACTTCCACTTAACCTCTCTGAATCTCGGTTTCCTCGGCTGTAAAATGGGGGCATAATGCCTGCCATGCCTCTCTCACAGGATCTTTTGTAAAATTGTCACAACAGGCAGCCTTCAGCTGACCCTAACTCCATTTCATTGTGTGAACTTAATATAGTAACCGTAAAAGACCAATAGGAAATAGTTTGGTTAGCAGGATTTTTTGTATGGCCTCAGTGAATTATATCTCACCCATAGCTGCTGTTGGGAAAAATAGGAAAATGTCAGAGCCCCTTGGATGTTCAGAATCTTGCCGAGCATTTGCTGTAAATATCCTCAGGTGTTCCTTGTTACTACTTAATGTAAGTGTATGGGCACCCAGGTGTCCAGGGTTGTGGACTTAAGTATAAAAGACTAACAGCTCTGATCCACAGTGCTTCTCAGAACTCTCTCAGAGAAGCCAGTAGGACACTTGCTCCTAGATCTGAATAAAACCCATTCATTTTTCTATACCCACGGCTCCCAGAACCTTTTTTTTCCCTATTACCTAGCTCACAGACCTGCGTGTGGAGGGCTTTGTAACCCAATCTGTGCAACAGACTCGAGGGGTCTGTAAGCTCTAGCTTTACAGCTGCTATCCCTGGAGAGGAGCAAACCCCAATTCTGGCTTGTACTATTATGTGAAGGGTGGGGGTGGGGGGGATGGGAATTGTAACCTGTCTGTTGATCTTCATCGCCACCCAGTGGCCAGTCGGCCAAATAACATCAAATTGCCCAGTGGATTTGAAACAGGTAGGAAAATTAATTCAAAGTAAACCACCTCCTACTCTAATCCACCACCTAATTAAATGTACCTGGGGCCTGATGTAAAGAAACACATTAAAAATCAAATGATTATGTTGTAATGTGAAAAATTCCCTAATTCATCTTTGTAAATTAAGAAATGTATATATTAATCAATAGTGTCTGTAAAACAAAAACTTGTAAAAACAATCTTTTATTGTCTGAAGGCACTTATGAGACTCCATTAAATAGCTTCATTTGTTTAAGAAAGTTCTCCAGAAACAAGTGAAATATTAAGTATTAAAATCAATTTATAGATTTAAGTCTATGCCCTCACGCAGCAGAGAGTGAGCTCTCTGTGTCCCTTTTTAAAAGAATACTAATTCTATTGAATTGGGGGACTGTCCCTTATGACCTCATTTAACCCTAATTACTTTCTTACTGCAAATACAGTCACATTAGGGTTTGGGCCTCAACATATGAATTTGAATTTGGAAGGTGGGAGACAAAATTCAGTCCATAGAATGTAATAGCCAGGAAGGAAAGTGACCCTGTTCATTTATGGGGTGAATAAGCCACACCTGCCCTGCCATCCACCCACATAAACCAAAGACCTCAGGTTTCCAGGGAACCAGTCTCTAGAAGAGGGTGAAGGAAGGGGCGGGAGAGAACTAAAGTGTATTGTGTTTCTCCCTTGCAGCAGGCCTATGGGCACTCACCTCTATTCTAGATAATTCTCACGGCAACTTCACCAGATAGGGATTATCCCATCCTATAGCTGAGGAAACCTGGAATCAGGGAGATGAGGTGACTGCTTCAGGCTGTACATGGGTCCCTGGCAGAGGTGGGGAGTGAGACTTTTCACTACACCAAAGCAGGAGCCCCCATATTAAAGGTCCCAACGAGCCCTAGAGGGTTACCTTCTCTGACTCGACCTCATCAGTAAAACAGAGGTAATAATGCTTCACTCACAAGGTTGTTCTGAGGATAAGATCTCGTGTGTGAACTGCTGGGCCCAAGGCTGGTTTCCTTCCTGAGATTCACTCCGAGAGCCCACACCAAGCTGGGAAGGCAGTTTCCCTGAAAATAACTAAGCCCTTACCAGCACCCCAGCTTGAAAGATTATAGGGAATGAAGTGAATGAAAACTACATTTTTTTTACTCATCCAGCCAGAAAGCTTTGCTCTGCCGGGCGGGTAGATTTTAAAGTCAGTCATCAAGGTGGTGAGCCCTGTCAAAGGCTGGGGCACAGACAGACACCGTTTCCCACCACCTCAGGATGCCAGACCTCAGCCATGTGCCCATCTCAAGCCCTGGTCTCACCACCCACCCAGTCCCCGATGCTGAAGAACACAGTGTACCCTCAACCCTCCTCTGGCTCATGCTCCATGTCCCATCAGGCCTGTCCCTCCTACTTCAGCAGTGCCTCTGGGGTCCCATCCCTGCCCTGCATCCAATCTGCATGGCCTTGCTTGAGGTACTGATGTCTCTCACCTGCATGTACTGCAACAGTCCCCTCACAGGTCTCTCTCTGCTCCAGGCCTGGGCCTGTGCTGCTACTGGGTATCTTCCCCAAAGTCAGCTGAATTAGTCAGGGTTCTCCAGAGAGACAGAACCAATAGAATCTCTCATATACCTAAGAGGGGATTTATTACAGGAGTTGGCTCATGCAATTATAAAAGCTGAGAAGTCCAACAACATGCTGTTTGCAAGGTGGAGAGCCAGAGAAGCCAGTGGCGTAGCTCAGTCCAAGGCCGAAGGCCTGAGGACCTGGGGGGGCCTCTGGTGCAAGTCCCAGAGTCTGAGGGCCTGAGAACCTGGAGTTCCCGTGTCCAAGGGCAGGACAGTATGGATATCCCATCTCCGACAGAGAGACAAAAGTTGCCTTCCCTCTGCCTTCTTGTTCTGTCCGGGCCCTCGGCCCTCTTGGGTGGTGTCTACCTGCACTGGGTGAGGGAGGATCTCCTGCCGTCCACTGATTCAAATGCAAATCTCTTCCAGACACTCCCTCACAGATATACCCAGAAATAAGGCTCTACCGGCTGTCTGGGTACTCTTTAACCCAGTCAGGCTGACATCTGAAATGAACCATCATGGCAGCCTTATTCCATCCTCCTTACAGTAGCATTGTCCCTGATGGTGGCATCATCCCCGACGCTGACACCTGCCATCCATAGGACACACTGTGCCCTGTCAGCGCCCACCCCGCGTGTGTGCTGCTCCCTCTACCCCAACACCCCTTACCCTTCTCTGCTTAGCAAGCTCCTGTCCAAGCTCAAATGTCGCCTCTTCCAACAAGCCTTTACTGGGTCCCCTCAGGAGAGAACTAGCTCCCTCCTGATTCGCACAGCATTTTGTTGACCATTTTTTCCATCATACTACAATTAGCTTCATCCATTTCTTTCTTCCCCACCAGACCATGAGATCCTGGAGAACAAGGGCTGTGTCTTATCCATTTATGAATTCCCAAGGGCCAGACTCAGTAAATGCTCAATAAGTGTTTGCTGACTGATGGAGTAAATGAAGTCTCTGTTCCTTTTGTTGTGAATAAAGCCTTACGTATTACAGCGTGCAGTCAAAACTCAACTCATCCCTAAAACTCAATTTCTCTCTCTTAAACTTTCCTCTATTCCCTTGTATTAACTCGTCTTTCTAAATGTTAAGTCCCTAATGTTAAGCCCTAGAACTACTTTCTCCAACCCCCACGGGCTCCGTGCTGATTGTGTCGGTCAGACGCACTGACCCCTAGCGCAACAGAGACCTGCAGGCTCCACACCCAGCTTCCTTGGCTACTTGGGCCCACCTGTTGGATCTGCCTTGGCAGCAGGGGTGGGAATAAGGAACCAGCTGCACCTGGCTTCATGGCTCAGATTTGTTTTCTTGATGTTCGGGATGCTGAGGTAGTTAGTAAGTAAATCAGCCTCAGTATTCAAATATGCAGTTAATAAATCCTGAAAGAAAAACAAATCAAAATCCTTCAGCAGAGCCCACAGGCAAAACCTGTGCTTTCCCTAATCCTCCCCAACCCCCAAGGATCACTTTCCATTCCACATGGTCTGTGTGGTTAGGGCCAGGTTGTGGGCAGTATCACCTCCTGGGAATACACCAGCTTCTCAGGCTGAAGTGTCTCCCTCAGAGATTTCCTGAGTCTGTGCAAAGGAATCTAGCAAGAAGAAGAGACACAGAGTTGGAGGTTCTGTGTGCCCTGTTTAAATGACAGCAGCATCTTCCTGCCACCATGTGTACTTAGTTGACCTTCCTATCACAACACAGACAGAGCATATAAGTCAATACAAGGCCAGCCCTTTGGACCTGGTAAGTCTAGAAGCCCTGCTTTTGAAGACTGTTTTGCCCTTGGGCTTAACTCTTTTCTTCCTGGAGCTGTTCTTTCTCAGACAAGGACTCTGACTACACTTTGGGAGCACAGAGCTGTTGCCAGGTCAAGACAGAGGCTAACACCGGCTGAGGGCATGTACTCACCTGTGCATTTTGTTTCCTCCCAGGGGAGGCAGAAGCAGGAACCACGGTGGCACTCTATTCTCAGAGGGGGCCTCACAGGAGATGGAGAATCTGGACACGAATGCCACGAAGGAACACGGTCGCTGCCAGTTCTCAGAGAAGTACAAGCACATCTACCTCTCCGTGACCTACAGTATCATCTTCGCTCTAGGGCTGCCCCTGAACGGCACTGTCTTGTGGCTGTCCTGGCGCCAAGCCAAGCGCTGGAGCTGTACCACCATCTATCTGGTGAACCTGATGGTGGCCGACCTGCTGTACGTGCTGACGCTGCCCTTCCTCATCGTCACCTACATCCTGAGTGACAGGTGGCTCTTCGGGACGCTGCTCTGCAGGCTGGTGCGCTTCCTATTCTATGCCAACCTGTACAGCGGCATCCTGCTGCTGACCTGCATCTCTGTGCACCGCTTCCTCGGCGTGTGCCACCCTCTGCGCTCGCTGCCCTACCGGACCCGCCGGCACGCCCTGCTGGCTGCTGCCACCACCTGGGCCCTGGTGGTCCTCCAGCTGCTGCCCACACTGGCCTTCTCCAAAACGGAACACATCAATGGCCTGGTGATCTGCTACGACACGAGCAGCCCGGAGAATTTCCATCATTTTTTTGCCTACAGCATAGTTCTGATGTTGTCTGGCTTCGTCTTTCCCTCCTTGGTCATTCTGGTGTGCTACTCGCGGATGTTCAGGAGCCTGACGAAGCCAGAGCACACCCTCACCAGGATGGCCAGCACGGCACGGGCCAAGTCCATCCGGAGCATCGTGCTGGTATGCGGCCTCTTCACCGTCTGCTTTGTGCCCTTCCATGTCACCCGCTCCTTCTACCTCACCATCCGCATCCTGCCTTCCCAGAACTGCCAGCTCCTGACAGTGGCCAGCCTGGCCTACAAGGTATGGAGACCTGTGGTGAGCATGAGCGCCTGCCTCAACCCAGTTCTGTACTTCCTGTTGGGGGGCAACAACAGGGTCAGGCTTCTCCAGCAACTGAGGCAGAACAGGGTGCAGGAGCACCCAGCTGCAGCCAATGAAGAGATGCCCAGGGGTGGGCAGATCTGGGTGCTGCCAAGGTGAAGTTGACAATGGTTTATCTGAACATAGAGGGGCTCAAGATCTCCTGAAAGTGTCCTGCTGAAAAGGATTTTACGTTGACATTAAGAGATTTTACAATAAGAATATGGAGGGAGCTACCAACAAAAAGGAAAACTTTCTTGTTTCAATGAGAGCTGACATTTATCTCATCATTCAGGTCTCAGCTCAACTGTCACCTTCTCAGGAGCCACTCCTGCCCACCCCAGCTATGCTGACCTATCTCCCCATAACCCAGTCACTCTCTTTTATTTCCCCATCTATTGTCTTTGTAACATTTATTAACACCTGGACTTGTTAACTCACTTGCTTGTTTATAATCTGTCTCTTCCCACTGGAATATAGGCTCCAATAGGACAGAAACCCTGTCTTTCTGCTGAACCCCTAACACCAGCCTCTACAGCAGGGCCCAGCACAGAGTAAGTGCACAAAAGATAGCAGCTGAATGAATAAGTGAGTGAACGAATGAGTAAACGAATGAGTAAATGAAGCATTTACTATGTAAGAGCTCCACACACGGCCTAACTCATTTAATCCTCACATTGCCCTTGGAGGTGGGAGCTATTGTCGTCCCCATTTACTGAGAAGGAAACTGAAGCACAGAGCTTTAAGTAGCGTGTCCACGCCCACGCAGCTGGAAAATGCCCAGATCACACAGCATTGAATGGAAGCGTCGAATCCCAGCAACGGCCTCTGAAGCACACGCTCCTAAGCTTGATGCACACGGCCCCATCCAAGCAGTCAGGAGCCAGCCCAAGTTCTCCTGGCCTTTTTAGGGCAGCTCCCGTTTATATAGCTGCTGTTAACTGCAGATCACTGGGTATATCTCGTGTGCTCTTTTACTACATTTCTTAACCAGTGTTCTTGTTAGGAAAAACTCTTCAGGATAAAGTAGGAGATAGGGAGTAAAGAGGCTGCGTGGAAAATGATTCACCTTATTTTTATCTAAACATGATGTCTCAGTTTATGACAAAAAAAAAAACCCAACAAAGCTTAACCACTGTCTTAAGTCATAATGATATTCATTTCCTAAAAGAAAAAATTTTTTAATTATTTAAGTTCCAAAGTAATCCAAAAAGATAACCTTAAAAAATCCTCTTATATTTAAATAATAATGATCTCCAAGGACTTCTTGGATATATATACACATTATCTAATAATTCGTTATGATCTCCTCTTGAAGAGAAGGTAGATAAATCCTTTTTATAAGAACCAAAGTGTAACCCCTCATTACCATCCCACTGTAATTATGGGAAATGTCTTAGTAAACCATATACATATCTAAATTATAAAATTTTATTCTAAAACTACAGTTTATTGCTTTCAAGGCCACACAATAATTAGAACTAGACTAAGTGTTGTTTAGCAGAATTCCTCGGGATAATTGGTTTAATGAACAGGCAAGGATGTTTTCTAATTAGCAAGTCAGCTGTTTTCACATAAATATGTGTTTCTACAGGAGCTGAGATAGCTTAAAATTGTTTGCTCCCTTGAACATTCTCTCAGCTCTCTTGCTTAAATTATCAGTCTCTGTCCCTTTCTTTGCGTAACATAGAGGGAAGTTTCAGCCAACTTACAGTACTAATTATCACTCCTTACGAATTAACAAAGTTGCACATTACTGGAGAACTAGTGCACCAGACTCCTCCAATAAAAGTCTGGAGCCATCCCAGGTCACATTAAGCCACTACCTCTAATGCCCACTAGCCTGTCAACCCTGGAGATGAGAAGAAAACAAATCTAGAATTCCCAGGATGCATTACTTTACACTCCCAGCCAAAATTTTCCTGCTTTTAAGTCTTTATAGTTAACCTATGTGCTTGCAATTATTTCTCTGATCCATATAAGGCTAATTTTGCTTCTGCACAGTTTTTTGACCTACTTAACAGCAACGTATAAGCATCCATTCTTAACTTATTTCTGGAAAGTTGTAATCAAAAAAGTCTTAGTCGACATCATATTGTGGGTTTTCAGGTACAGTAATCTCAAGATACTAGAATCAAACTAGACTATTCCCTTTGGGGAAAGGGCCTCACTGTAAGTGGAGCTGGGAATCCACTGTCCAACATAAGCCAAGAGGATATTCCCCACTTCCTTGTGATTAGTGAAAACCAAGTATAGAAGGAGACAAGAAACCAGAAAAAAACAAAAATTCTTCCTGAGTCTACCCATTCACTGCCCACCACTCTGGGGAGAGCTGAGATCCTCAAATTTGTTATACTTTTGGGCCCCAAGCACTTTCCAAAATCTTTCTGTCCTGGACAGGTTAAAACAAAACTGAAGGTCAGCAAATATTAACATGCTCAAAGTACCATATTGGGGCTATACTGGATGAAAATATAACGGCTATAATCACTTACGTAAGTGTCAGACACGGTCCCAGCCCTTAAGGAGGTAACATACTGTTAGAGAAACAAAATATAAAAACATAAAAACAACAATATGAGCTTTAATTAAGTTTAACCAACTACAGAAGAACTCACATCATTGATTATCAAAATGTACAGGCAGAAAGTACTAGAAGAGTGGGGGTCAGGGAGCACGTAGGCAGAGAGGGCCTCGAAAGGCATCCGGAGCGTGCTGAAGGCTGGGAGAGACTTCCATCAAAAGAGCCTCCCAAGCAGTGCACAAGATGGAAAGAGGGATCATTGCAGGCAATTTAATTTGTGTGAGCCACTGGTTGGCTCCTGAAGGGAAGCAGTTGGAGACAGTGCTGGAAGGGCTGGCTGGTGTGATTGATTATGAAGCCCCCCTGAAGCCAGAACCACTCCTCAAGGCAGGAGGAACTAGCAAGAGCATCTGAGCCGAGAGCAATACAATCAAAGTTGTGATTTTGAAACTTAATTTGGCAGCCCCCATGTTTTGAATGAAGTACAGAAAAATAAAATGTCACAACTAGACTTCTGCTAGGTCTCCTATTTGGCCTCCCCTCCCTTCAAAGCCATCCTACACCATACCTCCAGATTTTCTTTAAAACGGTATTTTACATAAGTCACACCCTCCCCGATGGTCACTTCCTCCCTCTACCTGCACTTCCACAGGGTAAAGCCCCAACTCCTCACGCTGGCATAGTCCAGCCCCATCACAGTCTAGTCCCAGCTGAACTCTCCAATCCCAGCTCTCCCACCACACCCGTGGATTTCCACCCTCCCTCCCGTGTTTGCCATGGGTCCACCACTCTACATCCCCGAACAAAACCTTCCCCAAGTGCCAAGTACTCCCCTTCCCCAGGCCTTGGGACCAACCTCCTTCAGCTGCCTCTGATCTCACTCTGCTCTGCTGACTCACCCATGGGAGTTATCACCTTGGAGTTGACGAGGGGCTCCTTTAGCACTGCAGGTCTGTTTTATTTCCCTCACTGCTGCGTTTTCAATCCATAGAACATGGCATCTGAGCAACATTCTGAACATGGTAGACAGTAAGCAATGGTGATACTGAGAATGAAGAAGAGGAAGGTGATCAATACTCAGAAGACCACTGCGGTGACCCCAGCACACAGACAATGGGCAGAACTAAGGTGGCGTGAGTAGAACTAAAGAGTTTAAAACATATTGGAAGAAAGAAGAGAAATAAAATGATTATTTAGACATGATTGGTAGGAAGACATAACAAAATGATCGAGACTCCGAGCCTGAGGAATCTAAAGAATGATAAACTAGCCCCTAGCACAAAATAGACATTCAATAGTGGGTGGAAGAATAAAGGAAGGGAGGCAGGGAGTGGGCCTGTGCATTGTGACCAGGTAAGCGTGAGCAGCTACAGTGAGAGCTCCAGCTGGAAATGTGCCATGGAGATTCAGGGACAGCTTAGCTCGCTCCGGGTTTGGAGTTACCTGTGCAGGCAAATATTCAAAGCCACCTTAGTAAGTGATATCTCTGAGGGAGAAGTGACGAAAAAGAACAGAGGACCCAGGAAATACAGGAGTCATAAAAAGTCCTGACAGTACAGGGATAGGAGTTGCTGTTGGATAACAGAGTATCGGGAAATCAAATGAGTGAACAGTTTCAATAGAGAGAGTAGTCAAGGGTGTCACATGACAAACTTATGTGAGAATGAAACTCATGAGAGAGAATGAATAGTTATCTCTCAGCGAACAGCTCGAATGCCACTTCTTCCGAGACGCCTCACCTGATCACCCATCAGAAGGCCCTCTCCTTCTCTGAACTATCGTCCACACCTCTCTTAAGGCCCATTTCTCCTTCTACCAAGTATAGGAGGCATTATTTAAGTCTTTTCGGTTCCCCTCCTAAAGAATCTAGAAGATCGGTTGGTAGAGTGTGGTGCTGACAACAAGATCAAGGGTTCAGATCCCCATACACGCCAACTGCAAAAAAAAAAAAAAAAAAAAAAACCTAGCAGAGGCTTGAACATATGGGTACTCACTAAATCTTTGTGGAATAAATGAATATACAGCAAACAATTCTCCTGTGTATGTTTTTCTGGAATTACTGCTAAATCCAATTTATGAATGTGTGCCTGTAAAACTAAATCACAAGTTGTACGGGATTTATTTGTTCTAACACCCACGAACTCCAACTCAGAGTGATGCCAGGACACACAATACCTGCAAGCAATCTCACTTTTTTTTTTTGGCCCATATTTCAAAGACCATAAAGAGAAAGTTTTTCATAAAATCGCTTGCAATTAAACATAACCTGAGCTTATAAAATTATGTACTCTCATTATCTTTTACTTTCTTGTACACAAGCTAAATCTCTTTAGTATTTCGATTTCCCAACTTTTTGTTTTGTTGAGGGTTTTCTTTTAATGTATCAAACAACTTCAAAGGTAATGGCTTCAAGAAGAATTCCATGATAAGAAGTAGAATATATGTTCTTGCAGCAAGCGATAGCTGGGCATTTTTATAGTGGTTAAATTATGAACAAAAAGCAAAAATTGCCACTTCAAGAAAATTGAAGAATCGCAGAGCCTGAGAATGTTCCACTCTGCGAGTAGAAAAACACATTAACAAAGAGACCTTTATAAAGCATTAACCTGGCAATCAAGGAAGCAGCCACTGAAGAATCCTTATGCTCTCTTCTTTTATAGCCTGGTTTCTTGCAAGGGTAGTCTCCACTTTTCACTGCAATTTCTACCTGAATTCATACTCCTAATCATTACAAGCTGGCTGCTGCCATCCCTCCATCTCATTCTGCTGAAATAGCTCTCAACAACCCACCAATGACCTGCCAGTCACAAGCTGAATGGCCACTATCAGCCCCCATCCTGCTTGACCTTTCCACGGCATTTGTCACTACCGCCCACTCCCTCCTTAAACTCTCCTTTGCTTCCACAGATTGCTTCCTGCTGCCATCCTGTGTGAGGGGCGTGTCCCAAGATCTATCCTTGGCCCTCTGTCTTCTCATCCCACTCTCTTCCTGGGAAACGCCTGATGGCTCCAATGATGGCTCCCAATCCTCTCTCCAGGGAAATCCTCTCTCGCGTTTCAAACCCGTGTCTCTGTCCATACAGGTCTCTTGAGCACAAAGCTCCACAAAGCCAGAACTGAACTCATTTTCCTCTCAAACCTGCAGCTCCTCACCTGTGGACTTAATAGCCTAATAGCACCACCATCCATCCAAACCAGAAATCTGGGAGTTGTCCGTAATTCTGGCTTCTCCCCCACCTCACATCCAGTAAATGATCACATTCTTTCAGTTCAACCTCCCAAGCATCATGAGAACACGTTCCTCCTTTCCGTCTTCACCACCACTGCCTTAGTTCAAGTCCCGTCATCTCCAGCTTCACGGCTCCAACCCATTAACCATTCTCCTGTCCCCAGACTTGTTCCCTTCAGCCCCCAATTCATTCCCTTCCTACTGCTTCCGGGGTCGCCTTACTAAAATGCAAATCCTGTCTTGACAACCCCCAGAATAAAAATATTCCAAAAGCTCAAAAGATTAAGATCACGATCCTGAAGATGGCATAATGTGGTCTGTCTTGTAAAAAGCTTTCAACGTAAACTCCCTCGTGCCGCTTTCACTCAACCAGCAGACTCAGGAATTGCTCTGAGACCGCTCCTCCTAACTCGCACCCCGCTCCTTCGCTGCTTAGATGAATCCTCCTACCGATCCTTTATGATGCAGCTCCAAGACCATCTCCTCTGGGAATCCTGGAAGCATCCTAGGTTCTCTGAACCTCGTTAAGTCCCTAGTCATTGCTCAGTGATAGTCCTCTCATCACACTGTGGCACAATCACTGAAACACTGACCCTGTGCCCATTTCCCTCACTCACAGATGCGACCCTTGAGTAAGGCGGTCCATGTTTTCCACATCTTCAAGTCGCCAGCTCCAGTAAACAGATGTAGGTTCAATGATGCCAGAAATGAATAACACAGAATTCCACACCTATCTTACATCAGCAAGCAACATTGCATCATTACAAGCATCATGCTTGTAATTTCTGAGAATCGTAAGATGCTATCAAAGATAATTGATCCCAATTTCAGAGATGTTAAAAGGTAAAAAATTGGAGTCTGTGAAATGACATATTAAAGTGGCATGATCGTAAAAATCTTAAGTATTTAGTCATTAGTCTAGGAAAGCATTTAAAAAATCTAAGTGCTGTAAAATCAACCAAAACTTTCTAAGGTAACTCAAATCCAAGGGTACTTCAAAAGCTTATGGAAAGATTTGTATTATCTTTTAATTCTATTTTTCCACAAACCTTCTGAAGTATGCTCATACTTCCACATGAAGGGAACACATATATGTTATCTTAAAAGGCAATTAGGATATTTTGCCTGTGAAATGTTCATTTTGGAACTATTTGTTCTGCATCCTGATTATGATACATCACACAAACATCTATTAAAAATATTCACAGAATTGTGAAAAAAACTGAAGTCATGGAAAACATTTTTAACTGTGCACTAAGGATGATTGTTCTTTTAGACCCAACCCTGCACCCCCGCATCCACCAAGCCTGGACTCCAGCTCCACAGACCTCACCAGAACCCAGAGGACTCTTATCTTTCCTCTAACACTTACTCCATCTCATGGCCGACAACTACAATTCCAAGAGGCCCACCTTCCCACTCCTTCCATGTCCCTGGCCCAGGCTTCTTGCTGCTCACAGGGTTTCCCATTCTTCCGCTAGCCCAGTGTTTTGTCCCAGCTCCTGAGCCCTGTTTCTCCCAGCTCAAGCCCAGCCTCTCTCTCACCATCCTCCTGCCTCACTCCATCGACTATTCACCTTCTTGTCCACTTTACCCTGTGAAATCTGGGCTCTGCTGAGGTGGGAGGAGTAGAGGATTTGCCTTTTGTCCTGAGACTTTTATTTACCTCTTCCGCAGGGCAGATAGGATCTGCTCCAAAAGGTTAAGAATTCCCTGAACATGTTAAGACACAGAGCCCCCAAATAATCAGATTTTCCTTAGAAAACTGTAACAAGCCCAAATATTGGAGAGAGGGAGATATGCCTTACAAGAAGCTTCAAAGTGTCATCAACGCACACCTTCAGCTGAAGGAACAACCCACTGGATCCTAGAAATTCCAGAAGGTGAGTTCCGTTCCCTCTCTGGGGTGCTTCATTTACTTGCCAGAGTGTCTAAAGGAATGTGAATGCAATCCTGGAGGGCCCAGCTTGCCCAACCCATCAGCTAAACACAAGAGGTGAAGATACTTCAGTAGACAATGTTTTAGGTCATCCATCAATGAGTATACGTCAAACATACGATAATTAACCATATCCTTATGCTTCATAAATTAAGAATGCGAGTGCTAGACTCTCCTGATTTTCTAGTTTGCTAATCAGAAAGCTACCACTTAGTACAACTTGGGAGACATGCAAAGGTGATCCTCTTCAAAACAATGAAATGAGAAAATCCTACAAGTACATGGTGATCCTAAATGAAATGCCCTGTAGGTCCACTGGTTTTTATTACACAATAGACTTGTAGTCAAATCTACAAGAGAAAAAAATCAGTTTAGGGAATAGAGGTTAGGCAGGGCAGCTGCCAGGATGTGGAACTGATAAGATCCACCAAGGAGAAGACGTGTGCTCATGAAGACATGACTACACACACAAGAACTCCTGAGGGAAATGAGGGCTAATAAATTTGTGGTAAGTTTGGCTGTTTGGCCGAATGTCAAGACTTTTCAGTATTTCTTATAAAACCTCAAAGCTTAACCCATCAACCTCTCAGCAGCAAATCACTGCTCAGGCTCAACACCTGAATCCCCATTGGGGCACTCAAAAACATTCAAATGGAAGAGGCGAAGGGGTGAGGCTGAGCTTGAGGCATTCCAGACATCATGAACCACTTGCAGACAAGTTGGAGCTATTCTTTGCTACCACTGAATACCAAAACCAAAAAAAAGATGCATTATTTCACTTACCCTTTATCCCATCTCTCTTCTGCCTCCAGTCATTCCCTTCACATGCAATTTTCCTGTCAATGCAAATTCTATTTCTAATCTTGCGCTTGTTTAATTTCCATTTACATCCTCAAAGTTCTTTGGAAAGCACTACCTCTTACCTTCCTCCTTTCTAAACACTACCACTTTCTTCAAACAGTAGCACTCAAACTTGCATTGAATTATGTTCTTTTTTTAAATCTTCTATGTGGGTTTTTTAAAAATTAAAACAAAATTATAAATTTTTAATTGATGAATAATAACTGTGTTTATTACAGGGTACGATGTGATGTTTTGATCTATGTATAAATTACAGAAAGATTCAATCAAGCTAATCAATGCATCCATCACCTCACCAGTCTTTTTGTGAGAACATTAAAAATCTGTATTAGCAATTTTTAAATATACAGTATGTTATTAACTGTGGCCACCGTGCAGGGCAACAGATCACTAAAACTTATTCCTCCTGTTTAAACTTTGAACCCTTTGCTCAACTTCTCTCTCTCCCACCTCTCCCTCCCCCACCTCCCCAGCCTCTGGTAACCGCCTTTCTACTCTCCATTTCTAATATCTTTTATTACACAATAAATATTTATTGTGGAGAAATTAGAAAATATAAATAAAACAAAAAGAAAGTTGTCGCCCAGACACATTGGTGTATATATCCTTCAGACAAGTTCTGTTTGTTTTTACAAAAATGTCAGCACTAAGAATCTTCCAAATAAAAATGCCATCAATATTATTCCACATCAATATGATTTCTAACAACACCATTTAATGACTGCTTAATATTTCACTTCAGGCATGTGATACAATGGACTTAATATCCTATTCTTATAAATTTGAGTGGCTTCCAATTTTAGACTATTATAAAATCTTGCAATGAAGATACTTTCTTAAGATATATTTGCATGTATATCTGATGATTTCCTTAGGACAAATGATTAAAAATGGAATCACAAGACAAAAAGCATGCAGCCCACCACCATCCTCTTAAGTGTTTTTATTCATACTGCCAATTTATCCTCCAAAAAGTTTATTCCAACTTGCTTTCCTTTTTATTTACGCATCATTCAAAAATATTTATTTTGTGCCTACTTTGTGCTGGTCACTGTGGATACAGCCTTATCAGCAAAACAGACAGTCCTTGCCCTCATGGAGCTTACAATCTGAGGAGGAGACAGACACCCACACCATCACAAATTCTTCATTAGACAATGAGGTAAGCTAAGAAGGAAAAATACAGGGCTTTTCAAAGATGATGGGAATTTTAGAAGAACATGACATAGGCTGAAGGGTCTGGGAGGGTTTCCATGAGGAAGAATGGTTCTGGGATGGGGGCTATGGTTTTCTACCATAAATCAGGTGAAACCAGGTTATAGAGAGCCCTGGAGAAAATGTCCTAAGTGAATGGAACAGAGTGGACAAAGCCCCTGAGAGCAGAGGAACACAGCACATTGGAAAACACATAAGCAGCTCACTGTGGCTGGAGCACAGAGGCGGTGGAGAGTAAGGCAGGGGCCTGGCCACCCAAGCCCTGCGGTGGCAGCAGCAACTTCCTGCACTCTGCCTCACCGGTGAGACCAATATTATAGTCACATGGCAGTCAAAGTCTAAAGAACTAACAACTGAATAATGACATGATTAACTGAAAATCAGAAAAAAGTGGTAAATAAAGTTACCCTGCATAAGGAATGCACTTTCAATCTGTTCCAGAACTTTTAGGCATACAATGTTATGTAATGTACTTTAAACAATATAATCGGCTAAATACATTGGTTTAATATTTGCTGTCTAAAATATCTGCATGCCCATAGAGAGCAAAACATATAAAAAAAAATTCCTTGACATTAATATTCTAAGGCTAAGTCCATTAAAAAAGGTTTAAGGTTTATCAGAGAAGCTTCATATTCATATTTTATTTAATACAAAAAAACCAGAAATGTACCTAAAGCCCTACTCTGGAGACAAAGCTACTCCCATAATATTTCAGTGACTGTAATCAAGCAAGTTTTCTTTATTCCAACTTGGGTACCCTTATAATATTTCACATGAATAAAAGTTAAAATCAGTGTTTTAGTATTTTTTTAAAAATCAAAAGTTAGGAAACATCAAGTATTCCTTGTCATGTTTTTATTTATCCAGGGAGATAGGAAATTATCATAAATTGAAGGACACTTTTTATTTAGTAGCCTGTAAGAAAAAAACGACAGAAAGTGTGTACTACAAAATTATGTGCCTAAGTGATTAGGGTCCTCAGTGACAGAGATGAGAAACCCAAAAGGGTCACTGCTCAGCCACCCTCATAACTAGAGCAAGAACAGCACATCTGCTAGTCGTGAATATAAAGAGACTTCAAAAATTTATCTTTTGAATTCCCTATCACTTTTCCCTTTCACAAAAGGGAATGCCTATCACAATGCCAATGTTTATTCTGCATAAACCAGTTTACTACCCCCCTCAAGTTTTTTTTTTTTTTTTCTGCTCTAAGATAAAGAAAAGGCCATAAAGATACACTTAGTGAAAATTATCTCAATATAAGATCCTATGTTTTCCATTATTTCCTGTCCTTCCTGAAGTTCACCTGGATGTTCCAGAGCAATTTTCTAAACTGTTCACTGTGGATTAGCCTTTTCAAAGTAGAATTCTTCAGCAACACACAATGTAAAAGCCAGGCTGAAACAGTCCTCACAAATACCCTTTGAAATAGGTAAATTTGAAATAAAATTTTCGAGTCCATTATTTTTCCTAATGACTAAACTCTGAATAAAAAACTTTTTTAAACAGAGGTTTTCAAACCAATGACGTGTGCAGCCCATTCTCATGATGCAGTCATTTAAACTTCTCATCTGTAAAACATAATGCAATAAATTATCAAAAAGGTAGAGAAAAACCCATGAAGCCCCATCTGGTTTACAAAATAAAAACCATAAGCATTACAAGACATGTAGTGTCAAATATTAAAAGTTACATATTTTTCTGGATAATTTTTTAACCCTTCTTGATCGCAAAAGTAACAGAGGATTAATATAGAAATTTTGGAAAACATGGAAAAGCAAGAAAAAAAATCGTTGTAACCCTGCCATTCAAATAGAATTGTTAATATTTGGGGGTTATTTCTTTCAGCATACTTTCTTTTGTACACAAGTAATTGGGTTTAAGGCATACACACACCTGCATACTTTTTCTTATTCAAAATTGTTTGCATTTTTATCTTTTGTTTACTTAACATACGGCATGTTAAGTATCCCTGACATTAAAAATCCTTCTCAAACATGATTTTAACAACATAGTGTATGGATGTGCCACGATATATTTAACCATTTCCCTACTTTGGCACATTTATGTTGTTTCTAATTTTTTTACATAATAAACAAGACTGTCATAAAGGTTAAAATTCATAATACTTTTGATTAGTTTCTTAAGACATATTTCTAAAACCAGAATTACTATGTTAAAAATGAATTTGATAGGGATAAAATCACCAACCCCCCCACCCCCACCAAAAATAACCACAGCCTGTTCTACCAGACTTTAACTTATTCAAAGGTCACGAAACTTATAATTACATGACACATATATTTACAAAAAAAAATTTTTTATCATAAAAAATTCAATGTCTAATAAAATTAGAAAGAAGAGGAAACAAAATCACCATTAAGTGTTAGCATATACTTATAGAAAAAAATTAATTTAACTTAAACCCCACACAGTATACTTTAATCTGTTCCAAATGAGTCAGAGAACACAGAATAGCATGTTGGTACCAGAAGATGAAAAATTATCTCACCTACTTAAGAAAAGGAAAATATCTGAGAGAATGGAAGAGGAAGCCCAGAACAGGAACGTAGGACAAATAAACAACTGCCTACAATAAACCAGCACTACAGACTCTCTCTCTCACTTTCTCTCAGAAGGCACCTTAGCCCAACTCTTTTTTCTCATCTTAAAACTTGAAATTCATCTTTTTAAATTTTCTGAAACAAACAATTTCATTATAACAGTAACTGACATAATGGTTAGCACTTGAAATTCAAGGAAAAAAAAGGAATTTCTTAAAAGTCTAAACTCAATACCCTGAAATAAAATGCTGATATTTAAGATCTTCAAAATAAAACTTTTCTTTTAATACTTACTGGGTATGGGAAAGTTTTATTTCTTCCCTTTGTCTCGCAGAATAATTTAGGTTCCCACCTAAAACACAAATACATGTGGAATCCTTTCAGTGTAAGTACTGTAAGTAAAATTTGACACCCACTCCCTCCCTCCCTCCCCCCCCCCCCCCCCGATCTGCATAGATACACCTTATTTTAAGCAATAGAAGAAGCTTTGGGAGAGGAAAAAGAAATAGTTTATCTACTGGAAACTTCCCAAGGGAAAAAAATAAAATCCTTATGTGATATGCATAATCACTCCTTAATTTTAGCTTTTTTTGTTTTAATTTGGACTTACATATTGCTCCAAATTTTGTTAACTGGGAGACTGTATCAATATTCAATAATAGTGAAAACAAAGAAATATTAAAGGAAATGACCTAAAATTATTTAAACAACATGTGTATTACATTCTGCTAAGTATATAACACTCTTTAGGAGAAAGCAGTTAGAAAAAATTAGTAAGGACAACATCAAAATATTATAAAGACCAAAAATAAAAGCACTAATGCATATAATTTGTATCTGCCAAAAAAAAAAAAAAAATGTAAACGAAATACTTTCAACCTCAAAATGCAAATTACAGTGATAAAAATGCTTTTTAAAAAATATATAAAATGATAACAGGAGGGACTCTAGGTTATTTTTAAATGCCATATTTCTTTACGCTAACCTAAAAATATCTAACGTTTTGTATGACAAAACAAACTGATCTAGTTAGAAGATAAAAAAAAATGATAGCAATTTTAATAAATGTGAAGACTCAGAATACATAACTATATATTACATTATCAAATGTGTTTCCGTCACTGTGAACAGAAAGTCATTATTACATGAACTAAAGCACTTGGCCCCCAAAGAGGTATGCAGACAATCCAGGGACCCCACAAGAGATCCGTGGGAGTTTGAGAAGAAAACACCAGAACTTCTACTTACCTCGGGCACGATTCACCAAATAGAGTAAGACCACAGACAAAAGTGACACTAGGAGTGAAAAAACACAGGGGCTTTAAAAACTATGTATTTCTTCTCAATGATTACTTAATCATAATTACAAAGTAAAGCTTAAACACAATCAAACCTTTATTAAATAGCATTTAAAACTAAAAACATTGTTCACTATTCATTACTTTATTTTTGAAAAAATACTATTGAATACTATTCAATAATGACTACTATTCATTATTTTATTTTCCAAAAGCACTAAAAGTAAGTTATACACCATTTTCTCCATGGACTACCCAGCCCAGGGCTGGCAAAGCCAGAAACTGAGAAACTGAGAACCCCAGAGGAGAAAGGAGGCCTCTCTGTCTCCTCCCTTTGTAATTGTTGGTCCCTTCCAGCACTTTCCCCCAAATCCTGCCAGCCTCTAGACTGTTTATCACAAGCCTTTTGGGGGTTTTAAGTCTGAAAACCCTATGTCCATTTTACAAATTAAATAACCAAACATTAAAATATGTTCATTAGACTCCCAGAAGCCCACAGACAGTAGGCTTTTTGAGGTGTTTAGCTTTTTCCCTTAACAAGTGAGGCCCACTGCTTAATTTACTTTATATTGAAATAGCAACAAAAACATTTTTAAATAGCATGGTGTTTGGTGTGAGACCCGACTGAAATTAAACTACATGTTGCAGCATCAAAAATACACAAACAAAAAAACAAAAAAACACTTAATAATCTAACGTTTCGAATTCCTACATAACCCGCTTTCTAAAAACACACTTTTTTAAAATTTGATGTGTTTGTTTCTAAAATTGAGATAAGAAAATGCATTCAAGTCTACTCCTAAGCAATGATCTGCAAATACCACACTTCAAGTATCGATAGTCTTTATTCCCTAAAAATGAAAATAAAGTTTGATAAAATCATCACTGTGGTTTGCCATTTTAAACATACGATTGAGGTATAAAAGACATCTTGATATGTTATAGGAGAATTTTTTTTTTCAGATAAGCACAATTATCTATGGAAAAAATTTTTAAAAAGATTATCTATGGAAAAATGCTGATTTATTTTTATAGTTTTTCAACAGTTTTCTCATGCTTCCTATTTATAACCAATGAACCATATAGGTAACAATTAAATAAAATACTAAAAATAAAAACAACTTAAAACTGCCTAATAAATAAACCATGACAATCACACCTGAATAACACCAATGTCCACACATTCACGCTAAGGACATACTCAGGACTCTTTAAATTGTTCCACTTTAAAGGTAAAAAAAATTTTTTTTTAATTTTTTTTTTTTTTTAGTATTCCTAATTTATTTATTTTTATTTTTATTTTTCAATATACAATGTAGCTGATTTTCGTGTCCCTTTACCAATTCATCTTTCCCCCCTCCCTCAACATCATATCTGTTCACTTGTCTTAACAAGTTCAAGGAATTGTTGTGATTGTTGTGTTGTCTTCCCTGCCTCCCTGACTACTGTTTGTTTGTATATTTATTGACTGATTTCTAGCTCCCACAAATAAGTGAGAACATGTGGTATTTCTCCTTCTGTGCCTGACTTGTTTCACTTAATACAGTTTTTTCTAAGTCCATCCATGGTGCTGCGAATGGTAGTATTTCATTCTTTTTTATAGCAGAGTAGTATTCCACTGTGTAGATATACCACAGTTTCCTTATCTACTCATCTGATGATGGACATTTGGGCTGGTTCCAACTCTTGGCTATTGCAAATAGTGCTGCAATAAACACTGGAGTACAGGTGTCCCTTCAACATGATGATTTCCATTCCTCTGGGTATATTCCCAGCAGTGGAATAGCTGGGTCATATGGTAGATCTATCTGTAATTGTTTGAGGAACCTCCATATCATTTTCCATAAAGACTGTACCATTTTGCAGTCCCACCAACAGTGTAGGAGGGTTCCTTTTTCTCCGCAACCTCGCCAGCATTTATCATTCTCAGTCTTATGGATATTAGCCATCCTAACTGGAATGAGATGGTATCTCAAAGTGGTTTTGATTTGCATTTCCCGACTGCTGAGTAATGCTGAACATTTTTTCATGTGTCTGATGGTCATTCGTATATCTTCCTTTAAGAAATGCCTATTTAGCTTCTTTGCCCATTTTTTAAACCGGTTACTTTTTTTTGCTGTAAAATTGTTTGAGTTCCTTGTATATTCTGGATATTAATCCTCTGTCAGATGTATATTTTGCAAATATTTTCTCCCACTCTGTTTGCTGTCTTTTCACTTTGTTTCTTTCTTTTGCTGCACAGAATCTTTTTAGTTTAATATAATCCCATTTGTTTATTATTCCTTTGGTTGCCTCTGTTTTGGGGGTCATATTCATGAAGTCTGTACCCAATCTTACTTCTTCGAGTGTTTCCCTTATGTTTTCTTTAAGGAGTTTTATTGTTTCAGGGTGTATATTTAATTCTTTAATCCATTTTGAGTTGATTTTGGTATATGGTGATATGGGTCTAGTTTCATTCTGCTGCACATGAATATCCAGTTTTCCCAGCACCATTTGCTGAAGAGGCAGTCTCCTCTCCAGTGTGTGGACTTGGTGCCTTTGTCAAAGATCAGATGGTTGTAGGTATATGGGTTGATTTCTGGATTCTCTATTCTAGTACATTGATCAGTGTGTCTGTTTTTATGCCAGTACCATGCTGTTTTAATTATTATAGCTTTGTAGTACAGTTTAAAGTCAGTAGTGTTATGCCTCTAGCTTTATTTATTTATTTTTTTGCTCAGAATTGCTTTGGATATTGGGGTCTTTTGTTATTCCATATAAATGTTAGGACAGTTTTTTCCATTTTAGAGAAAAATGTCATTGGAATTTTGATGAGGATTGCATTGAATCTGTAGATCACTTTGGGTAGTATGGACATTTTCACAATGATAATTCTTCCAACCCAAGAGGAAGGGGTATCTTTCCATATTCTTGTGTCCTCTTTAATTTCTCTCAACAGTGGCTTATGGTTCTCATCGTAGAGATTTTTCACATCCTTGGTTAACTTTATTCCTAAGTATTTTATTTTTTCGGTGGCTATTGCAAATTGGCTAGCTTTCTTGATTTCTTTTTCTGCACGTTCATTGTTGGAGTACAGAAATGCTAATGATTTTTCTGTGTTGATTTTGTATACTGCAACTTTGCTGAAATCATTTATTAACTTTCAGAGTTTTTTTGTAGAGGCTCTACGTTGTTTGACATATGGGATAATATCATTGGCAAACTGGGAGTTTGACTTCATCTTTTCCTATCTGGACGCCATTTATTTCCTTCTCTTCTCTGATTGCTCTGGCTAGTACTTCCAACACTATGCTGAACAGGAATGGTGAGAGTGGGCATCCTCGCCTAGTTCCTGTTCTTAAGGTCAAAGCTTTCAGCTTTTCCCTGTTCAGGATGATATTGGCAGTGGGCTTATCATATATGGCTTTAATTATGTTGAGATACTTCCCATCTATACCTAACTTGTAGAGTCCTCATCATAAACGAATGTTGAATTTTGTCAAATGCCTGAAAAAGCATCTATAGAAATGATCATATGCTCTTTGTCTTCGATTTTACTGATGTGGTGTATCACCTTGATTTGTGTGTGTTGAACCAACCCACTTGATCATGGTGTATAATTTTCTGTATGTGTTGCTGTATTCTGTTAGCTAGTATTTTATTGAGGATTTTTGCATCTATATTCATCAAGCATATTGGACTGCAGTTTTCTTTTTTTGTTGTATCTTTGTCTGGTTTTGGTATAAGGGTGATGTTTGCCTCATAGAATCTGTTTGGGAGAATGGACTCTGTTTCAATCTTTTGGAATAGTTTTTATAGAATTGGTATCAATTCCTCTCTGAAGGTTTGGTAGAATTCTGCAGTGAACCCATCTGGTCCTGGGCTTTTCTTTGTTCGGAGCCTTCTGATAATAGCTTCAATCTCTTTGATTGTTATTGGTCTGTTCAGATTTTCTATATCTTCTTGACTCCGTTTTGGTGCTGGTATGTGTCCATAAATTTATCCAGTTCCTCCAGATTTTCAAATTTGTTGGCATATAGTTGTTTATAGTAGTCTCTAATGATTCTTTGTATTTCTGAGGCATCAGCTGTAGTATCATCTTTTTCATTTCTAATTTTTTGTTATTTGGGTATTTTCTCATTTTTTTTTTAGTTAGCCTTGCAAATGGTTTGTCAATTTTATTTATCTTTTCAAAAAACCAACTTTTTGTTTCATTGATCTTTTGTATCGTTTTTGGGGTTTTTATTTCATTAATGCTCTGATCTTAATGATTTCTTTCCGTCTGCTAACTTTGGGTTTGGAGTGTTCTTGTTTTTCTAGTTCTTTAAGGGGAAATGTTAGGTTGTTTACTTGCCATCTTTCCATTCCTCTGAAGTAAGCATTTAATGCGATAAATTTCCCCCTTAATACTGCTTTTGCAGTATACTTCTCACAGGTTTTGATGTATCATTATTTTCATTACTTTCAGGAAATTTTTTGATTTCCTGTTTAATTTCTTCTTGGACTCATATGTCATTAAGTAGAATGCTGTTTAATTTCCATGTGTTTGTAGTTTCCAGAGTTTCACTTGTTATTGATTTCTAATTTTAATCCATTGTGATCTCAAAAAATACATGAAATAATTCCAATTTTTTTGAAAAACAAAAAATATTTAAAACAGAATATGAAGCAGATTCCACTGTTGCTTTTAAGGACAGGAATCTCCTGAAAAATGCTTGTGAATCTTCAGAGAGCTAGAAAATCAACAGCTGTGAAACTCTGATACATAGGCTAAGAATTAGGCAAATCTGTAAGACACGCCTTAGGGATTTGGTTTCAAAGGTGCGGAAAAATCTAAAAGTAGAAATGAGAACATTCTGCTACATATTAAAAGAAACTAAATGTTGCCAAATGGCATACTCACAGGAAACACAGGCAATGAAGAAAACTTCTAAAAACAAATATCCCCGAGTATCCAATATCATGCCAGCAATGATGGAAATGACTGCCAGCCCAAGATTCTGAATGGACTGCATGCTACAATTTAAGGAATATTAAAATACATTTAATTGTCAAAAGTCTTCACACATAGTCTAACACTTCACTACAAATATTAGTATTTGTAAGCCACATACTGTGAGTGTTAAGAAATGTTTTCAACCAAGGATGACTTGATTAGATTTTGTCTTTAACCCATGACTATTTCCACTACTAGACTGTCTGCTCAAAGGTAAGGGAGCTTACCTCGTTAAGTGCAGTATGTACTCAACATCTTCCTGCTGAATGGAAGGAAGGGTACGTGAGTACCAACCACATGTGTGGTTCTCCCTTTTTTCCTTTTTGGGCTAGAGACAGGACTCAACTTCTCAGAGAAGTCCTCATATAAATAGGCAGGAGGATGGTAACATCAGCAATTACCTCTTATGGGCTTACTCCAGCTGTCTTGCTGGAGGCATGAAGCTATTTTGTTGCCACAACAGTATCTTAAATAGATTAAATGACTTCCTGTTACCTCCAGATTTAAACCTATCCTAGAAGCCGGAAGTTGACTAGATTCAGAGACCTGTAGTTTTATATGATAATTAAGTTGACACAGCAGAGATAGAAATATACGATTCATTAGTGTAACTACTTACAAGCCATATGCAGTTCCCAGTTGATGTTCAGGAACTACAAATGCCACCATTGGCCACAATGCACAGGCAAGCAGTGAATAGGAGATTCCCAGAAGACACTACAGAAAGCAATACGGAAAGGGGTAAAAATCTTACATGTTAACCAAAAGGTGATTTTCCTTTGATGCAGATTAGCAAAAGTGACATAGCACCTAATACATGAATATTCCAGCAAATTTTGTTGAAATCAGGCTAAAACTCATATTCAAAATATACAAAAATGTCTCCGCCCTCTCTAAGAACACACTGTCTTAATCACTCTCACTTGTCATCATCACATTATATGCACACGTTACTGGTTGGGGGCCAGGATGCAGTAAAGGGCCAAGCAGGAAAATAAAGCTAATTTGCAAAAAGTTCTTACCAATGTTTCAGGCAGGCAATTTTCCATATTTATTAGGAATTACGAATTAAGCAATATTATGCCAATAGCCTATTATCCTGCCTCTGGCTCATCAACACTCAACTGCAAAGCAGAGGACAGAATCAACCACCACAGTGGCTGTTAAACATCACCTAATGCTGACTACTTTTTCTGCAATGAGAAAAAAACCTTAAGATTCAAATTTAAATAAGTATCATTTATACCTATAGATTGGCAAAGATTAAAGTAATGCCAATGTCAGTACTGACAAGGATACAACAAAACACATTTGTGTATTACTGGTGAAGTTATACGTGGCTAGAAAGCTATTGGAGAAGTTTCACAATATCTATCAAGATGTTGAATAAGCAAAGCTTCTGCTCAGGGAGCTTCCAGGAACTGGTGCTGTATCTGTTTGAAATATTTTTACAGAAATATTTCACCAAGTGCACAAATATTTATGTTCAAGATATTCCTTCATTAACCAGTAAGAAATGCAGAGTTCAGCCTCTGCTTTTAAAAATGACATTCTGAAGAACAACAACAAAAACCTGATGAATTAATTACCACTTTTTAAGAGTGGTAATTTCTTTGACTCTACCAAGAGTCAAAGAAAAAGAATGGATGCTAGGTGATAGATTTTTGGGGGCCACCTATGACAGAATGATTTCCTTTAATGAAGTTCAGAAAATTAAGTGGAACTAACAGCATCCTGGCTTTTATAAGTCTATTTTATTTCAAATTCCATTTCAGCATTGAGGTTACCCTGTTATACAAAACCAAATGAAATAAAAGATACCTCATACAGTAATCACTTATAATTTATACTTTAAAACATAATTATTTTGTAGGAACTGAAATCAAGTCCTTGTTCCTCACTGTCATAGGCACTGCCACCTGAGTTCGCTCATGCACCTCCTGACATGGACTTGACAAAGTCTTTGTGGAAGTCCTGACACCGTCTGCCCGCTCCCCAGGTGTTAACAGAGACATTACCATAGCGATCCAAGGGTTCCACATCGTAAAGGCCAGCATCATGTGGGACACAAGAGTGGTCGCTACTGCACACAGAACCCAGATGATGTTCTTCCCTGTTTTATCCACCAGGAGCCCGAATACTGGGGACATGGGAGCTGATATGACATATACAACACTGCCCAGAGAACAAATAAGCTATTTAATGAAATACAACAGAGCTAAAAATAAATATCAAAAAATCCCTAAAAATATTACACAAGGCAAATCCTAACTCATTTAACAGTCTTCTAAGAACACTCCAAGCTTTCTTCAGTTTTCTATTAATGCAAAGATGGCCATTCAGGATTCAAGTCCCAATACTGTTTTGGCTTCACACTATGGATGTTAGGTCACATGCATCATTTTTGCCTCTTATAACATTTTGTTATAATTAAAGACCCACAGTTCCCATGCAATAAGCATTTACAGAATTAATAAAATACCTGTTAATTGCATTTGCTGCCTGGGTAGAAAATCCGAATTTCTCTTTAAAGAAAACCCTAAAATTAAAAAGATAGAGAAATGAGCATATTAGAGAAAACTACTCTGTTTTCAAAAAATAAAGGCAAAATGAAGATGAATAAAAATAATCCTTAAATTTAATAAACTTTTCTTTCTTGATACTGATTTCCCCACCTTATTTGATATTCATCTTCAAGCAATCTGCTAAAGCTTAAGTGTTTATAGAAATACTTCACTGACTAAATAAAATATGATGCCTTTTTTTCCCTTTTATATATTCGGCAAACAGTACACACAAATTCTCAAAAACCAAATATTCCAGTAAAGGAAATTAAGGCTGCTTCTTTTTCTTAAAATCAGTACTGATAGGTTCTTTGCTAAATGATAAGTAGGGTTCTTGCCTTAAGTGATTTAAAATGACAGTCTGAATTTAAAGGTTGTAAAGACATAAAGATACACCCCACAAACACACTCACACTCACACATTGCTCTGTTTAAGCAGCTGCCAAAGAAAAAGGAGAGAGAAGTAGAAGCAAAGAAGAATTTGCTTTGAACCCTGAAATTAAGTCTGGCAAGATTACAGTCCTAGCAAACGGAGAAGTGCCCAGTCGCAGTGCACCAATACATGGTCTCCATTCTCAATAAGAGGCTTCCTAATCAAGGAATAAAGAGGAAATAAAAAAGAATACTAGTCCAAAATCAAGTATTGAAACAAATCAATATTTTGCATCTAAAACTGTTATTAGGTTTCTCCTCAAAAGAATAATAAGTGTTTTAAATCAATACTAAACCTTAAGAAAATCAGTTGTATCCCAGGATATAAAATAATTCCTATATAAACTACAACCAGAGAAGCAAGATTTACTGCTAAAAAAACTACATGTGATTGAGCTGTCATAATTTAGCCATAAAAAATAGAACATTGGAGAATACTCACACCCCAAGTCCAATAAAAGGGAACACCGCAACATAATAGCAGACACAGATGATAAATATGAGCCACAGGGGTAAGGAGAAGTCCTTTACATCAGTTAATTTAATAACTTCGCCTTAGGGAAGAAAAGGAAGACTCTATCAGCATAATTTTCATACTTAAGGACTTTTCATCTATAGTCAAGATTATTTTTTTTAATCATGTGAATAACCTTTGCAATTCAGTTTAAAAAATACTTTTCTAGTAAATTACACAAACGTCATTTCAGGGATACCTTATAAAGACTTACAGAGAAAGCAGAACCTAAGAGTAATATCTACCTTCTGCTCCCTTCCGGGAACAATAACCATTTTGCAAATATACTAAGTACAATCGAGAATGCAAATTCTGCCAAAACGTTTAAGGGGAAAAAAAC
The DNA here is from genome assembly GCF_027409185.1 of Cynocephalus volans. Classification (NCBI taxonomy): domain Eukaryota; kingdom Metazoa; phylum Chordata; class Mammalia; order Dermoptera; family Cynocephalidae; genus Cynocephalus; species Cynocephalus volans. The sequence continues at coordinate 84,548,357 of NC_084460.1, read as the reverse complement.
ATATCCAGGGCCGAGCCCGTGGCGCACTCGGGAGAGTGCAGCGCTGGGAGCGCGGCGACGCTCCCGCCGCGGGTTCGGATCCCATATAGGAATGGCCGGTTCACTCACTGGCTGAGTGCCGGTCACGAAAAAGACAAAAAAAAAAAAAAAAAAACATATCCAAAAATTTAGGCAACTGGAAGTAGACTTGGAAAGTTTTATTCCCAAAAAACCACTTTATTTCCATAAAACTTTTATTTCCATTAAAAAAACACATATTAAGCCCACTGGGTTTACAACACTGCCTTAGGAACTTACGTAATTCCCCAAAGTCTCACTCTTCTTCTGTTTAGACTTACCTGTTTTTCCTTGTTCTTTATGAAGGATTCTCTCTGCTCTCTGATCCAAGTAAGCAAGGGCCAAGGCACAGATTAGTGAAAGAATACACGTTATAGCCCCTAAATGAAAAAAAAATTTTTTTTAAAGAAAACCAGACTGAAGTTTCCTCAAAGGCAGCACATTACTTAAACAGTAGAAAACATATCATCTAAAAACAGGAATGAGAAAAGCCTACAGTTACTAAATCAGGACAGAAGAGGATGAGCACATGGTAAATACTCAACAAATAGTCACTTTTACTATATCATTTCCCAGTAGAAGGTTGGAGATCAGAAGGAAAAGACTAGAAAAAACTAGTCTAGTCTTATAATGCAGAATACAGACTGAGAAAAGCTGACAACCAGCTAGCAAGTTAATCCTCATTTAATTCAGTCAAAACACCAATTGTTGATGGATGGGGGTTGGGAATTACAAAAGAAGTCTGATTCTCTAACCACCTCTTCTTCCTTCTGATTCCTGCCCAAAGTCTGTAACCTTTGCACCCACCCTCTGGCAGTCGAAAAGGCCCCACCCTCCCAAACACAGCTCTCTCGGGTTCTCTTTCCTGTGAGTTCAGCATTTCTCACTTATTCTGATCTCATTTCACTAAAGTAAATCAGGATAAAGAGTGAATAAAGTTTACACTTCTCAAGAAGAATTTTCAAAAGCTTAGTAAAATAGGTGAATCTTAGTTGGCTGACATTTTATGGTCCAGTCGGAAAAACTGGTGAAATGAATGTCAAGAGACACGGGTCTGCTGTGGTACTAATAAGCTGAATGATCTTGGACACAGAACTTAACCTCTCTGGGATTCTACTTCCCATTTACAAAATAAGAAGCTTTGATTTAATGATGGCACAGGTTTTCTTCTGGCTCTAAAATTCTAAAATTCTCCATTGTGGAGGGAAGTAGAAACTACGAGCATTTGAGGGTAACAAAGAGGTTTTAAGTAAGGTAAAAGAATTGCGAGGGAGGGTTTGGAAGGAAAAGTCTTTAGATATGACTGTCTTTTTAGTACTACCTCTCCACTGCCCTCCTTTTACCAGGCTATACAAAGGAACTATAAGGAATGAAAGATGTGCAAATCTTGAGCACAGAGCTCCTACCCCACCATGCCACAGGTCTCTCTAGAGCCCTGCAAGCAGCCATATGTACACCATGGTGCTCAGTTAGACAAATTCACTGCTCAGAGAGATAGCTGAAGTGCTGAGTCCAGAAGGCCTTGTACACTTCTCAGTGACCCACCCAGTAACTAGCACAATGGAACCTTAGCTAACAGAACTTAGGGACAGGAGAGACCTATAACAGTTTTGGTCAAACACCCACAATTCCACAGAAAAGAAAACTGAGATACAGGTTAACTTTCTTGTCCCAGATGATAGAACCAGTTAGAGACAACACTGGAACCCAGGCTCCTGACTCCCAGCTTAGTGGGTTTTCAAGCATACCACATCAAATCTGCCTTGTATAAAATCTAAGCTCTCTAGGCAGGCTGAGTAAATATGAACAAAAGGAAACAAATCTCCCTTTTGCTACAGACTATTAACACCTTACATGAATAAATTCTGATTGGTCTCAAAGAGTTTTCACATACACCATCTCTTTGTAGATACAAGATACGAACGACAACACTGAGGTAAATAAGGAGGAATGAGATCCTACATTTTAAGAAAGTGGAAATTAAAATACAAACAGGGCAAATGATGACTATTTTTAGTTAAGTCAAAGAACAATGAACTGCGGAAGCAAGCTACAACCAAAGTAGTCTGACACTGATTCCAGTGTTTTCCTCTCTACCACAACACTTCCTAGGACATGCTTTCAGAAGAGACAAGAGCTGGGACATCAGGATTCACTCACCAATCATAAGTGTGACCCCCAGTGTTGTGGGACCAGCAGAACCCAACGCAGCTTCAACCTTAGAATACAGGTACCCCATGAGGTTCATGTTCACCGTACTACCCTAAACAGAAGGGAAAAAAATTAACAGAATTTTCAATTATTTATACCTCTGCATTATTCAAAAAAAAAGGATTTGAGGTGGCTTAGAAAAACTGTTATACTAGAATTCAGATTAAATGGGATAATTTTTTTTAAAAACACTATAAAGAAAAAACTAACAAACAGATAAAGTCACAGATATGGTCACTACACAAAAAAACGTGAATTTATTAGAAAATATTAGTATCCAAAGTAACATAATATATTTAGAACTTCCTAGCAGACAAAGCAAAAATGAAACATGAGTGATAAAATTCACAGGGTACCTATAACAAAAGTACACCAGTAGCTCAAAAAAAGTACAGCTTTTGCTAGTACTGAACTCTAGGAGAAAAAAAATTCTTCCTCTGCCCATAAGTAAAGACAGTCAAAGTAATAGAGAAGATACCCTCAATCACTTATTCATTCACTCAGCAATTACTGAGCCCCTACTACACGCCAGTCACTGTACCAGGTGTTGGGAATGTAATAGAGAACAGAAGAGAAAAATTTCCAACTTTCATAAAGCTTATATTTCAGTGAAGTAAAAAAAAAAAAGCAAAAAAAACACGTAGCATATTAAATAGTGATAAATGCTTTTAAAAGTAAAGAAAACATAAAGAAGGGAAGGAGAATCTAAAATTGGGAGTGGAGGCCTCACTGAGAATGTGACTTTGTAATACAAACTTGAAGGAACTGTGGGGGAAAGCATTGCAGGCAGGACAGCAGGGCACAGGCCATGCGGGACCTGCCTGGAGACCTCCAGGGAGACGAGGCGGGCAGAGGCCGCCAACAGCGTACATGGAGGGGAGAGAGGACAAGATGAGGTCCCCAGAGAGAAGACACGGGGAGGGAAGCGAGAGGGGAAAACAAGGACTTTGGGCTGTTATTCTGTGTGAGCTGGGATGCCACTTATGCTTTAGCAGGCTCTCTCTGGCTGCTGTATTCAAAACAGAACAGAAGCGGGGGCCAAGGCAGAAGCAGGAGCACCAGTGAGGCGCTACCGCCATGATCTGGAACACTGACGCTGGGTCTTAGACCAGGGTGGTGGGCAGCGGGTGTGCTGAGAAGTGGTCAGCACGTGGATATATTTTGATGTAGAGCTAACAGGATTTGCTAACAGAAAGTACGTGGAGTGTGAGGAGAAAAAAAAGAAAAAGAGCTCAGGATGACACCAGAGTTTTTGCCTAAGCCACTGGCAGAGAAGAGTTGCCCTTAACTGAGGATAAGAAAACTACAGCAGGAGCTGGTTTGGGGACCGTGGGTAGAATATCAAGAGCTGAGTTTGGGGCATGTTAGGTTTGATATGCCTACAAGATAGACACTCAAGTGAAAATGTCCAGTAGGCAACTGCACATATGGGTGTGGAATTCAGGGGAAAGGCCAAGTTAAAATGGAAAAACTAGGTAAGATCACCAAGGCTGTGAATGTTGAAAATGAGAAGAGGAGATGTCCGATGACCAAGCCCTGGGACACTCCCACGTTTACAGGATGAGAACACTGAGACGAAACCAACAAAAGAGGTAGAAAAGGGGTGCACACAAAGGCAAGAGGAAAACTATGAGACAGTAGTACCTTGGAACCCAAGAAAAGAAACCAAGGTGAAGGAAATGTCAACCATGTAAAATGCTATCGACAGGTCAGACATTACTGAAGACTGAGGAACGAACATGTCCTCAACAACATTCTCACAGCAAACTCGGTAGCAAATTCCACACGGCTATTTCTTACAAAATGCTAGCCAGTGACAATTCTCAAATGAACAAGAAGATAAATAAGAGACTACCTGGAAACTTTCTACAATATCATCAAAAATATAAACTCCTCAAAGACAGGGATGTTGCTTTAATAATCCTTTAACTCTAAAATGCCTAACATGACCTGGCTTAGCAAGTACTCAATCAACATTTGCTGAAATAATAAGTTTAAAGGTAACAAATTGTGAAGGAAAATCAAAAGAATGGGGGACCTCCAACCCCCAGCTAAAACACGAATTACAAGAAAAATGACAAGTTCACTGTCTGAAGAAGGTGTATGATAACATTTCAAGTCCCTAAATTCAAACCCACAGCTCAGGTAACAGAAAAGTCACAGAGAGGTAAACCGAGAACCTCTGTGATCATCCTGGAAGATGCAGAGGGATCAAGAGAAGCACAAAAAGACTGAATCTGCATCCTCCCCAGCAAGCTCTGTAACAGATTGGCTCCCAAACTTTTTCATCATAAAATCCTTTCATCTCACAACATATTATGTGGGCCCTAAATACATAAATCAGATAAAAGTCAAGCACACCTGGCGGAAGCAGAGGTGGCTGCCTGAGAGATGGCTCACTCCACCTGCTCGAGTCTCCCCCACCACTCCCCAAACCCTCACCCTGCATCTTCGAAGCCTGAGACTCCCTTATACAAATTTACAGCTCCTCAGAACACAGTTTCATGTATTATAACTAAGTTATGACAACAGAGAAGAGAACCTGATGATCATTAGTAACTGGCTGTCACTGAGAATGAGCTGTGCCCCTCTGATCTTATTTCCTTCTTTGAGAAGTTTATTAGACAACTAGATCCACAAACTGCCACAGACATATCTTGACTTGCTCAAGACACGTAATGAAGCCTCTCGCAATATCCCTGTAGATAAAATTTAGAAAACATGGGAAACCACGTTAGTTATCAAAGAACTACAGATTAAAATAAGATTTACAATTTTCCCATCAAAGTGATAAAATGACTTTTTTAGAAGTAATAATAGCCTGTACTATCAAAGCTATAATAAAAAGGATCCTCTTATATCCCACGGATGGAGAGGTAAACATCCCTGGAAGGTTAATTTGGAAATATGTCTTAACAGTCCTCAGAAACCCTTACAAACCCTCTGGCTCAGTAATTCCATTTGTAGCCACCTAGTCTAAGGAAATAATCCGAGATGCAGACAAGTTTCTTAGCAAGAATGTTGGACTACAGCACTATTTAAAATAGTGAAAAATTAGAAAGAACCTACTTGTACAAAACATAGAAACACTCATATGACGAAATACTGTATTAAAAAGTTTTTATACTAAATTTCTTCTTCCCTAAGAATATGTTACATTTTCATGCCATTTATTGGTCTTTGAAAGCTTGATTTTTCATGGCAAGGATTTTTTTTTAAAAATCCTCTATTCGTAGGACTTCATGAGGATAAAAACCTAATGGGGTTTGGGACTGTCAAAACACCTGACAAGAGCATTAATAAAAACGTTAATGTTGTTCCCTGTGGGTAGTCTATCAGACCAAATATAAAATATCATGATCATTTCTAGGTTTCAAATACCAGAAGGAGTACTAACTGGCTAACTGAGACAGGTTCAGAGAGTCATGAGTACCACGATGAGGGAAGCAGGACCCATGTCATATGGCTTCACAGGAAATGAGCATGTCTGACCAAGAACTCAAGAGCTGTCTTCAGATAAGCAAAGTGCTGTCACACAGCAGAGGACAGAAACACTAACTACATTAGGCAAAAGTCGCAGCAATCAGTAAAAGCTACTTGTAAAGGGAGGTTTCATCTCTACGTGAGATTGAGTTTCATAAAGTTAAAAGTAAAGTAGATGGGCTACCCCATTGCAGAGCAAGCTTCCAGTCAATGAAAATGTGCAAGCAGAACCTGGAGGGCCGTATGTGGAGACTTTTATAGCAGGGATGCCAAAAATTGGTAAGAAATTAGACAACAAGACTTACAAGATCCCTCCCTATACTCAGATTCTTTGAATTAACGAATGTTCCGTTAGCCATTTTAGACTATTTACTAACTGAAACAAGGTTAGAAATGCCTTACCTTAAAGTAAATGCTATACTATGTTCTAGAGAAAGACATAAACTCAATACCTAATTTTCCATACACTTCATCCTGTGGTTTTTAAGAGATAACTGTAACTGCAAGATTCAGTCTTTTGCTTCCTATTTGGCTTCATTAGGGTTGTTATCATACTTACAATTCTAGCCATGCTAAGCTGGAGTCCAAACACCAGGTTTAATTCTTTACCTTTAAACCAACTCACGGCATATGTATTCTGGGCAACTGCTAAGGATTCCCCACCAATCCTAAAAACAGAAAAGGAAGAAAAGTCACAGCTTTTAAGGAAATACTATAGTTAGCGATTTTGACACTCTTTCTATCAAGAGGTGGGCTCTCCTTCCCCACTCCTGGAATCTAGGTGGGCTTCTGGCTGCTTCAACCAACAGAATATGGCAAAAGTGATGTTGTGTGATCCCAAGGCTGGGTCATAAGAGATGATACCTGCCTTTTCACTCCAAGGCACCTGGAGTCCTGAGCCACCTTTTAAAAAGGTCAACTACCCACATGCTATGAGAAAGCAAGGCACACAGAGGGGCCACGTATAAATGCTCCAGTTGGCAGTCCTAGTCTTCGAGGCATCCCAGCCCACACCAGACATGTGAGTCCATGAGCTTTCAGGTGACTCCAGCTCCCAGCCTTCCATGAAACTTCCCAGCTGAGGCCCCAGTCATCAGGGGCACAGAAAAGCCACTCATGTTACACCCGGTCCAAATTCCTGACCCACAAAGTCCACGAGCATAATGAAAGGGTTATTTTACACTGCCAAGTGTTGGAGTCATTTGATATGCCACAATAATAACTGTGATGGGCAATAAAAGGATCCTGGGCTACTGTATATCACCATTTATTCTATACAAAATGTTGATGTGGGGAGGGAGAGGGGTCCACACTTTGTGAAAACATAAAAATTCACACGTTTCAGGCCAATATGCAAAACTCTCCACCAGTCAATCCCCCAATTTACCTTATTCCGCATTCTCATGCTTCCTGGGTTTTAGTTTTCCTTCAGTGAGTTCCACATATTGACCATCCCTGCTGAAGACCTGCAGTTAGGAACTTCCTCCCCTCCACAGTCCTCTTCGCTCCTCTGTCCTAGTCCAAAAATATTTTCCCACCCTTCTGCTAATCTGAATCCCATACTTCTGTCAAGGCCCACTTTATCCATGAGGCCATTTCTGACCACATTTCTGGTCCTGAATCTCCTTCATATTTTTATATACATTTTGTTTCCTCCTCTCTCACTTGGAGCACTTTTGGGGGTACGTCACATACATCTACATGTCCCTTGTACCTATGAAAATGTTGAATAAGTATGCATTTAGGACTAAACAAGTTCTGCCGTCTGTGTTCCATGGGGTCCAGGGCTGGACTCAGAATGGGTTTTCTGAATGAACCTGAAATTCATACTACCAATCGGCCTACAGGTACTAGGCAGAGAAGTCGGCCTATAGGTATTGTGTTCATTCAACACTCCTGAACAGGGTTAGAAAGGACCTGCACATCACCCACTAGGAACGGGTGAAGTGTCCATGAATCACCAACTTACAAATCGATGGTCTATACATTTCTAAATGGGATTTTAATCACAGTCTTCAGTACAACAGAATAAGCAAAAAAAGAAAAATGTCACCTCTAGAAAACTATTTAATATTCAAACACCCAGAATTAACTATGACCACTCAAAATTGTTTCTTATTTTAAAGGAAAATTAAGACTACTAAGAAATAGTCTTATACATGTGATTAGATTCCAAAGATTTGAAGTAATTTCCAGAAGAGACAATAATATATATTTCTTAATTCTTAATAAACACTAAAACAATTTATATGTTAGGATAAATGAAATTATGCATAACTTACCCAAACACAAACCTTCCAAATTCCATCAGCCAAAAAGCATTAAATATTCCACCCAGAGCAAAAACAACCTATAATGTAGAATTTAATGCTAAATCAATGAAAATCAATGAAAAGCTAAATTCAAGGTATTCAAGAAAGTAACTTATGACAAATCACAATTTCTACAATGATTTGAATATTCCTTCTTAAATTAAATTTAAGAAGGAATTCCTTCTTAAATATTCCTTCTTAAATATTCCTTCTTAAATCTGTGAAATTAAAATATTAATGTTCATTTACTTCAAGGCTTAAAATACAGTTACACATATTAAACATGGGCACTTATGGGCCCCATGTAATTAAACCAGGCATTCATTAAACACATCTTTGCCAGTGGAATTAATTAGACAAGAATTAATTAGACATGGGGCTGGCCGGTGGCTCACCCGGGACAGCATAGTACTGATAATACCAAGGTCAAGGGTTTGGATCCCCAAATCGGCCAGCCACCAAAAAAAACATAAAATTAATTAGACAAAAGTCACTGTCAAGTAATCAATGAATGCTTTGGCCTTCCTTACCTGCCCAACGCAAACAAAGCAGCTAAAAATAATTGTGCCCCATCTGTGTGACAGAAAGAAAGAAAATTTCTTAATTTCTATTTACATTACTATTAGTAATCTTAAGTCTTTTTAGTAAGAGTTCACTTTGGGTTTCCTAGTCCCCTGTGCATTCCCTCCAAGGAAAGAAAAATGAAGTGTTCATCTGCCTCTGAAATCAGCAACTTTTTTTTTTTTTTTTTTTTTTGTCATTTTTGTGACCGGCCGCACCGCGCTCAGCCAGTGAGCGCACCGGCCATCCTTATATCCGCACTCTCCCGAGTGCGCCACGGGGTCGGCCCTGAAATCAGCAACTTTCCTAGGCTGACTGCTAACCTACAGAATTCTAGACTTCTGAGGGGATTCCAGAGGCTTTAGTAATGGCATATATTAGTTTAAGCCATTATCATCGCTTAAATAAAACTTATTCAATAATCTTCAAGAAGTTCCCAGGGTCTGAACTATTTAAAAATGGAATTTCTTTATAAAATTTCTATTAAGAGTTTAGTATTGACTGCAAAGAATTCTACGGTAAGTAGTTTAAAGTGGTTATAATTCTTGATGGTGAAAAACAATTTTTACAAGGACAAATATCAACCATATTAATACAATTACAAGTCTAACATTCTACAGTCTGAATATCTGCCTAATGTCCCCCACAATAAAAAAATTCCAGTATTAGAAGAGTCCTTCAAGGTCATCTGAGTAAACTGTACTTCTGAAACTTAAATCCTTCTCAAGATTTCTGTGAAATGGCCATACCATGTTCTACTGAACATTTTCCAGCACTGAAAAATCCACTATGGTCCCAAGACAATTTATGTCACCTCCTGTTAAGGTGACCAAGCAAACTCTTCATCACATTAAGTAGAATCTGTTCCCCTGAAGTTTCAAGCTAATTTTATTCCGAGACCAAGCAAAATAAATTTAACTCTTCCTTCATACTCTAACTCCTCAAAAATTTTAAAAGTTAGTCTCCAAGTCTAAACACTTACAATTTCTTCAACCCTTGTCCGCCAAACATGGTTTGAAGACTCTTCATCATCTTGGTCATTGCCTTCTGAAAACATTCCCAGTCTACATCCCTCTTAAGTGTCCACTAACAACATACACACAATCATAAGAATGAAAAGTGACAAAGCTTATAGTGTTATTCCTCCCACAGCATCTAATAGAAGGGGTCACAAAAAGTTTGATGCCCAAAGAAAGGCAGAAATAGAAAATCTCTCTGGGGCTGGGAAAAGCACGTACCACATATGTGCCAAATATACATATCTCGTTTAATCCTCTTAACCACCTTGCAAGGTAGAAATTATTATCCATATTTTACCAATGAGGAAACTGAAGCTCAGGAAGCTAAAAATGGCTCAGAACAGCTAGGAAGTTGAGCAAGTGGCAGCAATGGGATTCAGACTCTGGTTTCTCTGATCCCAAGTGTGGGCACAATTTATAACTGAGTTACGGTATTCCATCAGCACCATTTACTAGTCTCAGCCTTAAGTGAAATACCAACCAAGTTTCAAAAACCAATTCCAGAGATATAATCATCATTTTTAAAACTCAGGCAGAATACCAGTCAATACAGAGGTTTTACAGTTCTTTCGAGAAATACCTTAATCTAGCTCTGTATTTTCCTAAATCAGATGAGATTTACCCGTAAGGTTTTTTTCCAAGCTTACCGTATTCCGAATACTCGGTCTATCAAAAAGCCACCAAAGAAACACAAAACTACATTGGGCCAAGAATACCAGGCATACAGCAGCATGAATTTCGTGGTATCCACCTGCATATCCTACATGGAAAGAAAACAAAACTTTTTTTTTCCAAACAGTTAAGTTTAGCAACTAGCAAATTATAATATGATGATCTAAAATAGTAAGTGGCTATTCTTTCAGCGTTAGCACAAGTTTCTTAACCATTCACAAGTCACTAATTTCCTCATGAAAGGTATGGCCCCTGCCCTAGAAAAATGGTCACACCTGGGAACCCTGGGAACTTCTTGAGTCCACATGCCCTTTTCAAGGGCTTTGTGGATTCCACGATCAGACACATGCTACAGGGACCACCTCCGCCTACCTATATCTTCTATAATCTTATTCCCTCAACACCACCTGCACTGGGGACTCCTCCCACATAGAAAAGAATAATCTTAGCCTATCTAAGACAGGCTACCATCTCCATCTCCATCATCCAGCCTCCCCTGCCAGCTCCTACCTCCTTTCTCTTTCATTCTAGAATGCAAAGGACCAATCCTTTGTCCAAAGTTAAAAAACTTACAAAAAGAAAAAGATTATCTAAATACCCCAAAACTGGAAATATCAAATATATTTTTACAGTACAATACCAGACTAAAAATACTGACATGGACAATCCTCTGTAATCAGTATCCACATTTTAAAAACAAAATAACAACACAAAATACTTAAGAAGACAAAAAAAGCTATCCCACCAAATTATTTGTTTCAGATGATTAAGCAACGGGAAAATGAAATACAAACAAAAATCTTCTAATATTTTTAGCAACACTATGGAAATAGCACATAATTATTTAAGGTATACAAATTCAAATCACATGTGTGCTATAAATGAATTCTTTGTAGCATCTCATCTCAACTTAAGAACACTCCTTGCAGCTTGTGGATTTGGTGACTACAGATGTTAAAATGGATTCAGTGGACATTTCAGCCTAGGCAACCTGAGAGCTGATGATGCCTCAGCAGCTACACCTGCTCCAAAGCACGCAAAAGAAACAAAGGTGAAAAATCAACTTACTTGTTTAACCTGAGTCTGAAGGGCAGCAGGATTATCATAGCAAAAATAGCTGCCTAGAAAAGGGAAGAGCAAATATTTTATCAGTAATATTGTCCATTTAAGAGTTAAGATTCAAATACTACTCAAATGGTAATTTTTAAAAGTTTATACTATGGGCTCCAGGGCTGACACTATGAACTTTTTTGGATCACTTCCTTCTCCACCTGTATTTTCTAAGTTGTAGCCAAATAACTTCCACAAATTAGTAGTGTGCATATACAGCAAATATTGGGAATCTGAATTAAGAAGTCAACAATCAACTGTTTTTCCATATTACTTTCACCATGCTTCCCGACTGTTATTTTATTAGCATCTGTGAAGCAGCTACATTTCCCCTATTTAAAACTACCAAAACACACATACATTAAAATTTTTACAAATATCCTTAGCAGTTTCCTAATAATGTTAGCTGAGGTCACCACCTATCTTGAGAAGAGGAAAGGCGTTTAGCTATTCTGACTAAACCAATACATGAAACGAGTTCTAATTCTATAAACAGAATAACCAAGCTCAAATAATTTAGCGAATACAGTGCCAGGAATGAAGAAGAGTAAAACTGAAGGCTGGCCTGTGGCTCACTTGGGAGAGTGTGGTTCTAATAACACCGAGGCCATGGGGTCGGATCCCATATACGGATGGCTGGTTAGCTCACTGGGTGAGCACGGTGCTGACAACACCAAGTCAAGGGTTAAGACCCTCTTACCGGTCATCTTAAAAACAAAAAGAAAAGTAAAACTGAGTTCTAAAGGATTAAATTAAAACATAATAAAGTCTTTTGAGGGATTAGAAAGAGAGAAGTGGAGATTTGAAATTCATGCACTCAGATTTATTTTATTGGTAAAATAATTGCCAGATTCTTTGATAGGCTACAAAAATCTCCTCCACTTGTTCGCTAACTCTCTCTATTAAGCACACGAAGCTTCTAGTTCAAAGGAACAAAAATTGTCATTAGAAAGGCATGAATGTGGCTTCTGAAACCTAGGCAGATAACCAGAACTTACCAAACCTAATCTGTCTGCTAGAGAAGGGACAACTGTTCTAAAGTGTTTTGTTGTTTTTCTTTTTCTTTTTTTTCCCCCCTAAACCCAGACACTTCCGGTTGCTGCTTTAATTGCTTGCAAGAGATTCAATGTCAGACTTTAAAGCTAATGGACGGAAATCATCTTTCCAAAAAAAAGGGAAGGTGGGGGTTAAAAAAATTCGCAAAGAAACCAAAGCCCCAAGCATCCTTTAGGTCTACTTATATATTCCAGCAGTAGCATCAAGTTATCCACCATAACGTTCCTAAACGTGCTGATTACGCAGGTTCTACCAAACTAATATTATCATTAGAATAGCTGCTGAATAAATTAAAAACTGTAACATACGAAGGAAAGACGTTTTTAAAATGATCTCAAGCACTGTCATCCGATTTCGTAAGTGACACCAACCGCCAAGCCTACCACAAGTGCATTCCAGTACGATTGCTTCACAGTGGCAGAAAGGAAGATTGAGAACACCCACTCACGGAAGCTATCAGCAACACACACGCATACAGCTTCCCAAAGACGATGAGAAACACGTTAAGACTGACAACAAAATCATTACAAAAAAAAAAAGAGAGAGAGAGATCATTTGGGGTTACTTGAGAAGGCGGGGAAGGGGTTAGATAATGCTTTCTGAATTTCTTCTGAGCACAGTGTACCAAGAGAGGAACCTTGAAGATCTAGAGATTCCTTCATATGTATGGCCCCAGAGGCGAGGTGCTAGCCTCTGGCACTTGTTGGAGAGCAAAGGAGCGGGACAAAATTCGCCCAGCTCAGTCCCCCGACCGCCACGTTCGGGACACCCAATAACCAGCAACGTCCCCAAGCCTGGGTGGGGCGGCGAAGGGTCAAGAAGGGAGGCCCAGGAGCCGCAGCCAGGAGCCGCAGCCAGAAGCCGCGCTGATGCCGCGTGGCACCGGAGAGGTGGCTGCGGATCCGGCTCCGAGAGAACGAGGGGAAGACGCAGGTTGTCATCAGCGCCGCCCACCCGACCTGCTCACCGAAGCCGAGGAAGCACATCAGCAGCAGCACCAGCAGCCGGTGCGCCAGGCGGCTGGGGTCGCAGAGTGCCGGCAGCGCCCGCGGGGCGGCACGGGCGCCTTCTCCCGCCGCGGCAGGGCCGCCCGGCAGCAGCGCCCGCGCCTCCTCGTCCTCCTCCTCCATCGTGCCGGCGGCGGGGCTACAGGCGAAAGCGGTAGCCGCTGGGGGACCCGGCAGGAAGAGCCGCCGCCAGAGCCCAGGCAAGACTCTGCGGTCACGTGCAGGCGGGCGCTCACGTGACGCCGCGGCGGGCCACGCTCACGTGGGCAGGATCACGTGGACCGGATCACGTGCGGGGCAGCTTGGCGGGAGGGGCGCGCTGCGGGCCGCCCTCCCCGGGCCAATGTGTCCCTGCGGCCGCGCCTCCTCCGGCCCGCGCCCCGCCTCCCCCGCTGGCCTCGTCGCCCGGTCCTTTCCTGCCCTGCCCACGCACACGCGCATTTCGGATCGGCGCAACTCCGCCCGGGCAAGTGTGGGCCTGCCGCTCGCCTCGGCACCCGACTCCTCCCGGGTGATCCGACCTGCGCTAGGAACATGAAGAACGCGCTGCCCTGTTCGCAGCACTGCTCTCCTCGGCGCCCTTGACTTGATGGAGCGCTTGCTGATGTGCCCAGCCGTGTGCCAGGTACTGCGAATACAAAATAGAATGAGACACGCTATCTGACCTCAAAGAGTTCAGGGTTTAGTTGGAGAGGTGAACAGAAACCGATACACGATACGATGCATGAACCAACGGATGTGAAAGGTGAGAGCAGCGGCAGAAATGGGCACTGAATTACAGAGAAATGGCCTGGGAAGGGCACTGGGGAAAGGGAGAACAGGTGCACAGTTCAACCAGCCTGAGGGTGGGGTTGGGGAGGGCACGACGCTGAAGCCCCTTGAAGTTGATACCTAGGTTAAAGTTAGTAAGAACGAGCCACTCGGGGTGCCGGTGGGAGGGCGGGCGGTTAGGAGAGATAATAAAGACAAGCATGAAACAGAACTGGGTGTGTTTGTGTTTGTACTGATGTGGGAAGGAGAGGAGGGACTCGAGCAGAAGCACTAAACCTGTTCCGTGAGGACCATGCAAGGATATCAAGGCTACAAGATTTGTGTTTTTAAAGATTCAGTCTGACAACACAGCATTTTCAGGGGGCCCCCAGGCTTTGCCAACAGAATTTTGGCGGCAAGGCTAGAGGCTGAATGACTGAGATTATTAGGAAGGTGCCGCAGTAGTAAAGATTAGAGATGGCGAGGGCCTCTCACCAGAAACAGGGATGGTGCGCAAAGGAAACAGAATCAATAATTATTTAGGAGGTAAATGGGAATGACTTTGTAAGTGATAGCATATGAGGTCTAAAAGACAGGAAGGACTGGGATATGTCTCCCAGATTTCTAATTTGGGCCTCCAATAAAGATCAAAATGTAGGAAGAGAAGAACGTGGGAGGAGAGTGTCAGAGAAGATAGATCAGTTTGGAATGTGTTGCCTTTGAGATGTCTATACGTGTCTATAGGTGTCTCCACTTTCAACCTTCTGTCCTGTCTTCTGCTCCAATGGAGAAGCACCCAGTCTAGTGAAACTGTCTTGCCACGATGACTGACTTCATTCCATCTTTCCAGATACAGTGGTCACTTCTCTGTCCTCATCGTACTCGACTTAGCATCAGTTGATGCAGTTGATGCAGTTGCCCGCTCCCGCTGAGTCTGATACTGTACTTGCCTTGTTTTCGTCCCAGTTTACTGGACTGTCTCATTTGCTGTCTCATTTGTCAGTTCCTCCTTTCCTGCCGGAACTCTGGAGCTTCAAGGGCTGCAAGGCCCAGTTCTGGGCTCTCTTCCACTCATCCAGTCCCATAGCTTTAAATATCCTTGCTGTGCTGTCCAATAGGTAGCTGCTCACCACGCGCAGCTATTGAGCACTTGAAATGTAGCGAGTCCGAATTGAGTTATGCAGAAAGTGTAAAATACGCACCAAATTTGGAAGACTTGTATGAAAAAAAAGAATGTAAAATGTCTTCTTAATACTGATTAAAGGGCCGAGCCCGTGGCGCACTTGGTAGAGTGCTGCGCTGGGAGCGCGGCGACGCTCCCGCCGCGGGTTCGGATCCTATATAAGAATGACCAGTGCACTCACTGGCTGAGTGCCGGTCACGAAAAAATGACAAAAAAAAAAAAAAAAATACTGATTAAATGTTGAAATGATAATATTTTGCATATAGTGGGTTAAATAAAATACATTAAAATTAACCTGTTTTTACTTTTCTATGTGACTACTAGAAAATTTTACATTACATGTGACTAACATTGTACTTGTACTTATCAGTGCTAATTTATATGCTGATGCCTCTAAAATACCTCCGTTCCAGACTCCATTCTTGAGCGATAAGACTTCGGTTCCAACTGCTTATTTGAAATCTCCACAAGGATGACTAATAGGCATTTCAAACCTAACGTATCCAAATCAAAATCACTGAGAGAACAGAACTGTGGTACTTAGAGGTGGGAAAAGGGGAGGTGAAGGGGGTTCGGCCAGAAATTGGTTAATGAACACAAAGAATGCTACATTTTATAATGATGAATATGCTAATCCTGATTTGATCATCACATATTGTGCACAGGTATTGATATTCAACTCTGTACCCCACACACAGAAATAATCAATTATGTTTCAGTTGGAAAAGAAAGTATCTTTGAATAACACATGCTATACCTGTTCCTCCCTAAGTGCTCCTTAGCAAAGTAAATGGCACATCTCTGGTCTTCTAAAACATGTCTTGAATTGTGCTTACTCTCTGGCACTACTCCTCTTACCAGTATATCACCCAGACAGCTACAACAAACTTTTAAAATTTCGTTATTTTGCTTATTTTTAATGAGAAATACATATGCCTGGTATGATATTCAAACAATGCCAGAGAATAAAGTTGGAAATAAGTCTTTTCTGCCTCCCTGTGCCTAATAATCTTGCAAAGTAATCACTACTACCAGATTCTTTTTTGTTTTTCCAGTTATCACACACAGTTTTTTTCTTCTTTCACTCTAACAAAATAGCATAGAGATTGTCCTCGTTTTTTTAGCAGAGGTAAAGAATTCAGTGCATGGATGTATTGTACTTTATTTGGCATTTGGACATTTAATTCGTTTTCAGTATTTTGCTGTTACATACTGCTGTGGTGGATCACCTGCACAATGGTCATTGCACATATGTTGACTTAACTGTAGGATAAATTCCTAAAAGAGGAATTGCTAGGTCAAACAATAGGTATATTTTAAAAATTTTGTTAGTGCCAAATTGTTCTCATTAAAAGCTGTCCTTATTTACACTTCCACAAGCAATGCAAGGAAGAGACTTTGCTACACCATCCCTAATCAAGCTTGTTATCAGATTTGTGGGCTTTATAAATCTAATCCGTGAAAAATGGCTACCATAGTATAGTCTCAATTTGCATTTCTATTACATTGAAGGAGGTTGAACCTCTTTTATGTGATTAATAGCCATTTATATTTTCTAAGAATTCTCTAAATATCTTTTGCTTATTTTTTCACATGAGTTATTCAGTTTTTTTCTAATTGATGAAACTGGCTCTTTGTTGCTGACATGAGTTGCAAATATTTCTTCTGAATCTATATGGTATTTTTTTCCCATATAATTAATTATCTCTTTAACTTCAGGGGCTTGCTCCCCACACAAGATTTTCAAGAGCCTTACTTGGTCTTCTACTTTCTCTGTTGCATTTCTATGACATGTTGCCCACACAGCAATCAGAATGATCTTTTTAGTTAGTTTGAGGGTTTGGTTTGTCAAAGGATGATGAGGAAACCATTCAATATCTTAACTAAAAAGACAAAACTGGATTTATCGTGTAGTCTACTGAGAAAGAGCTACACTGGATAGGCAGTCTCTCCAGCCAGAGCAGGCTGTTGATGCTATATGAGGATTTGGGGAAGTATGGAGTTCGTGGATTTCAGAGGCAAAAGGGTTTGACATCATCTGTAGAAGAGTAGACATTCTGGTAAGACTGTTGTTACCCTGAAGTGAATTTATTGGAGGGAATCTGTGATTGGCTGACTTTCAGAAGGGAGGGGCTTTTCAAAAGGAGTTTAATTGAGGTAGTTGTTGATTAATTAGGTTTAAAACTGGTTCTAGGAGTGTGGAAACTTGCTTTAATGCTCTCAGGGTTTTAAAAATTATTATAAAAATGTAAAACCCAGAAAAATCATAGTAGTTACCCAAAAAGTCATGTACCCAGCAGTCCGAGCACCAGAGGAGGACACAAGAGCTTTTGAGCGAGTGCAAACTCCCACGATGTCACAAGGGAGAAGTCTCTACGTGGAGGGGCCTGCCCTCAGGAATTCAGGTTACTTGGTCACCTTAGAACCACAGCTGCATAAGATGTTTTCAATTAAGATTATAACTTTGTTCTTTATCTGACTTTTTTTTCTTGTTAAGGAAGGAAGGACATTCATTGCAGCTTTTTACAGCCTAAGAGGATGTAGAAAGAGGGCACATCAGCAGCCTGTGTGTTTCAATTTCTACAAACTTGTATATTCAGGGAGATAGACATTATCCAATTTTTCAGTTGTCTTTTCTCTGGTCTAATTGCACTAACTAATATGTCTAGTTCAATATTAAATAGCAGCAGAGATAGTGTGGATTCTTGCCTTGAACCTGGGATAAATACTAAACAGAGAAGGGGACATTCTTCCATACAGTAGAAAGCCAATTTTTTTTTTTTTTTTTTTTAAAGATGACCGGTAAGGGGATCTTAACCCTTGACTTGGTGTTGTCAGCACCAGGCTCTCCCAAGTGAGCTAACCGGCCATCCCTATATAGGATCCGAACCCGTGGCTTTGGTGTTATCAGCACCACACTCTCCCAAGTGAGCCACGGGCCGGCCTGAAAGCCAATTAATAAATGCAGAAGGAATGGTGGAAATAGAAAATCACTATTTGCCAATCATAGTAATTGATTCAGGCAAGAATCATTAATAGTTGCTAACTGGATGAATAGGATATATGCATAGTTTCAAAGTATCTCCTCACCAGAGACTTTCTAATTATAAAGGGAAGATAGATAGTGCAGAAACCTGGCACACACACGTTAACCAAGTGATCAAAGCTAATATTACCAGTATTGAGACAGGTAGACATCATATGCCTCCTGATATGCACTGAAACTGAAAAGAACACAACACCGTGTGGTATACCTAACAAAAGTTCATGCCTAAATCTGATCATGAGGAAACACCAGACAAACCCAAACTAAAGGACATTCTGTGAAATGCCTGTACTGCTTAAAAAAGTCAATGTCATAAAAGACTAAGGAACTATTCCTGATTAAAGGAGACTGAAGAGACATGACAACTAAGTATAACACAGGATCCAGGATTTCTTTGGCTATAGGAAACATTATTGGGACAGACAACAAAATCTAAATAAGGTCTATGGTGAGATCATTTGTATTCTATCAGCATTAATTTCCTGATTTTGATTATTGGACTGGTTATGAAAGTACTTGTTTTTAGAAAACACGGAGATGTTTAGAAGTCAAGGAATGTAAACATATAGTACACAGTGTTGTGAAAGTGTCAGAATCAGAATCAGAATGGAGTCGCGTTTGTTAAAACTCCTGACAGAGCCAGGGGAGTTCTCGTGCAGACGTGCCTGGTGACAAAAGCTATCACAAAGGACTCTGCAAACCCACAACCTTACACAAAGGCCACTGCAGACTTAAACACAAATATTTCTGTGAGAACATCTGCCTGGCAACTGCCTGTCCAACCTCAGATTGGCCTCACCCTTTTTATTGATCATTGTAGCTAAGGAAAATTATCTCAAAACAATTATGTAATACTCATCATTTTTCCTTTAAAAACCTTTGTTTTCCTTTCCTTTACCTCCCTGCAAACGCACATAGTTTACTATGGTATGCATGTACTAGGCATTCCCATTGCAATGCCCTATTAGTGATTGAACTCATTCTTTTAGAGAGCATTTAGGCTGACAGTATGTATATGCAGAGAAAGGATAAAACAAATGTGGTATCATGTTAACATTTGGGGAATCTGGGTACAGGATATATGGGAACTTTTTCCATTTCGACTTACTGATACCAGAGGAGAGGGTCTGGGGAGGTCGGATAGCCAACCTCAACCCACCCCATCCTCTACCGAGTTCTTGACTCTGCCACAGGAAAGAATTCAAGAGCAGAGTCACAGGAGAAAGTGAAAACAGGTTTAATGTAAAGAATAAGCAATATACTTCGTAGGGAAAGTGCATGCTGGCTCCAGAGAGTGAGCAGCAGCCACACTAAGTTTAATACAAAAGTAAGAAATAACATACTTCACAGACAAATGCAGGCTGGTTCGAGAGAGTGAGCAGCAGCCTGCTAAAGGCAAGTTTAACACAAAAAGTCAGAGATACGCATCTCACAGGCAAAGTGCAGGCTGGCTCCAGAGAGAGCAAGCAACAACCCCACCTTCTTCCTGGATTCTACTTGTATAGTTTGGCTATATACATTTTCATGCTATCTAATGAATATTCAATTGAGGGGTGGTCCCCGATTATGTAACAGGTTATGTAACATAGCCTTGCACATACATGCACAATTGGTCTCTTTGGAGCATGCTCATTGGTCAAATTCCACAGAGTACACCTAAAATTGCTAGGTGCTCTCTAATGCCTCCAGTGGAAGGTCATTCATAGGATAAACTCCTTTCTACTGAGTATGCTCAGCCACTGGACTTACATAAGTCCACCTCCTGCAGTCTCAGTCTCCAGTGTTGGTGCCCAAAACAGTGCAAGGAGCAACAGTAGCTCAGGAATCAAGAGGAGGGGCTTGAATCCTAGGCGAGTGGTTTGAGATCAGGGGAGTGACCTGAAACCCAAACCCAGGGGGACTAAGCACCTCCTATCTCATTACAACTTTCCCATAAGTTTGAAATTATTATTTATTATTTATTTTTTTTAAAGATGACTGGGGGCCGAGCCCGTGGCGCACTCGGTAGAGTGCTGCGCTGGGAGCACGGCGACGCTCCCGCCGCGGGTTCGGATCCTATATAGGAATGACCGGTGCACTCACTGGCTGAGTGCCGGTCACGAAAAAACGACAAAAAAAATAAAATAAAATAAAATAAAAATAAAGATGACTGGTAAGGGGATCTCAACCCTTGACTCGGTGTTGTCAGCACCATGCTTACCCAGTGAGCCAACCGGCCATCTCTATATGGGATCCGAACCCATGGCCTTGGTATTATCAGCACCACACTCTCTCAAGTGAGCCACGGGCCGACCCCTAAGTTTGAAATTATAACCATTGGACTTTGACTTCCTGAAAGCCTTGTACATCTTTGTATCTTAAGCACCTAGTACAGGGCCAACCTTGAAAAATGCTTAAGTGAATGGATGCATCCCTTAAATCAGGAGAGAGTTACGTCAGCAAGTCATGTAAGAAAGAAAGTTTATTGCCAGGGAAAACCCCTTTCTGCCCATTTCTACTAATTCTAACTGTACTGACCTATCATTAACCAACAAAATTGCACTTATAATTACCAAGTGATAGAAATATTAGAACAACTCAGGGTATAGGTATGAAAGAACGTTTACATGCTTAGTATTGCTTTTTATTGTATAACAAAACACCCAGGAACCACTTAGGTTTTATTCAGTTCCAAGGAAATAATTTTGTTTTCCTCATTTGTTAATAGCGAACTTGAGTCCTGAAGAAGCAGAATAAATAATTCACTGGGACTGCAATGCAAGTTAGTGACTGGACAAAGCTTAGACAGTAAATTACTTTATAGCCTACTTCAAATATCTTTAAAAGAAGGAAAGAGATTGCAAAAGATAATACATTATTAATATATATGACTATATTTCACTGAATAAGAAATTCATTAAAAATGCAGAACTCAACAGAAATATTGGGAATATATGAGGCAATATGACAAC
The DNA here is from genome assembly GCF_027409185.1 of Cynocephalus volans. Classification (NCBI taxonomy): domain Eukaryota; kingdom Metazoa; phylum Chordata; class Mammalia; order Dermoptera; family Cynocephalidae; genus Cynocephalus; species Cynocephalus volans. The sequence goes on along the minus strand of NC_084460.1, from coordinate 84,526,939 downwards.
ACAAATAAAGAGGTACGCATACAGAATTACGAAATGAGGAGAAAAAGATTTTAAAAAATCAATATCCAAATTAGATCATTGGAAGAACAGCATTAGAAAGCAAATATGAGCATGCTTCTACAGAAACACATGAGATTTCCCACTAGGAAGAGTAAAAAATTGGAAGGGGGGAGCTCTCACTCCCAGAGGTCAGAGCTGCCACCCCTCAGATCCCTGTGTGACTGTCAGGGCTGTATGTGCCTGAGTGTAATGTGCAAGAGTGTGTTTCCTTTCATATGCCAACCTCCATAATGGCACATTCTTATCATTGGTCTTGAAAACTAGTTAAAGAGAAGTGATCTACCCTCAATATTAAATTGGTGAGTATGTCAGGGCAAAGAGGAAAAAGCCTGACATGTTGGGAACAAAGATAGGTCCCATGCCTAGGATGAAATTCCATCCCAAATTGTCCCAGATTTCTAGCACCATTGATTAAATTTATGTCCCACACACTTTAATTTTTTTTAAAAAGCACATTTATCTTACTATGAATGTTTTTATCTGTGTATGCATTCTTCTCTCAATCTATTTCTATTTGCTTTCTTTTTTTATATGTATCCAACTCTATTAACCCATATGTTTTCTTATCTATACATTTATCAATTTACTACTATGGTGAATGGAAGTCTGTTTTACAGACCAATTGCAAAAATAAACTCACCGTATTTTCCTCCCTCATAAAAGGTGAAGGGAATCAGAAAGAAAAAGATAATATTACATTTTCCTAATAGGGAAAAAATTTTAAGGCCCCTCTAGCTTGGTTCAAGAAAAAAATATATATATATTAAGCAATTTTTAAAAACGTGTACATACTTGTGAATTACATATTAAGAAGCAGAAAGAAAAAGAATAAGAATATATGTTAAGAAAAAATTAACCTGTTGGGGGAACAGCTATAGGAAGTATACATGGACACTCCCCCTATGGGTTTACTCCTCCTGTGGATTTACTGCCTGAGCTCCGAGTTCATCCTTTTCGCCCACTGTGAAAAGTTTTTTTCCTTGGCCAGGGGCACGATGTTCAGCATTGTCAGTAGATGGCGCAAGAGAGACGTCTCTGGAAGACAGGGTCTTGCCTCTGGTTCTGGTGTGCTCGCCCAACAGCTCTCCACTGCCAGGTCCCTGCAGCACAGGTGACTGTTACACACCAGCCTGCTGTATTTTCCTAAGTGGAATATTTGGGGGTCTTATAGTTTTAATAGAAGAAATAAACATATGAAAACAGTGCTCTAACAAAACTGTGCAACAAAGGTAACTCTGAAATTCAAAGTGAGAAGAGGAAAGAGAACAGGATGAGAAACAGTAAAATAAAAATAATGAGCCCATTGGAATAATAGCAAGGAGAAGGGAAATAGGAGCATATTTGTACAGAAGCAGATTTTACAATTTGGAAAAATACAGTTTGGGTTTGCCCATCTGATGCCACCTCACCCTTTCATACCAAAGAGGGGCTACTTGGAATGAGGCAGAAATATAAATCAATATACACCCATGTCAACAGAATAGTGTAAAATCTTGGAGTAGAGGAACTTCCCAGGCTGTGATCCACTGCTGCCATCTACTTGAGCATGAAGGTCTGTGAGAACTACAACATGGCAGTCAATGTTTGGTTCAATTCATGCACCTAAACCCACACACACATGTTTATTATCTGCTGTGATCTCTGTCTATCTGGATCTGTAAATGAAGAGAAGTGACCTGCCCCAAACAGACTGCATTAGTGAGCATATCGGCAGGGCTGATCCATGGAAGGCAAAGATCAGTATCACACCTGGCCCCAAATGCCTTCCCCACCCACCTCCACCATTCCTGATTCACCCCAAACTTCTAGTACTAGAAATTTAAATAATGTCCTGGATTAGATGAACAAACAACACTGATGTGGATGACAGTTTTTAAAAGTTTTCTCTCTCTTACTAACGATATATCCTGAGAAGAGCACCGTAGCAGTTTATACAGATCTTCTTTGTTCTTTTTCTTATACCTGTATAATACTGCATTGTACTTAGTTCATTCAACCACTCTACTATATTTGGATATTTAATGTTTCCAATATTTTGTGATTACAAATCATGTTGTAATAAATAATCTTGCACATAGGTATTTTTATATTTTTGGAAGTGTGTCTTCAGGCTAAAGTGGGATTGCTGGGTGGTAAGGATTGAATTGCATCCCCCAAATTTTAGGTATTAGAAGCTTGATTCCCCACTGTGACTGTTAAGGGGGTGGGAAATCCTATTATGGAAATTGGAAGGTGGAGCCTAGATTCTGAGGACCATGCCATAATGAATGGATTAATAGTGGTTGTCATGGGCATGGTTCTGAGGACTTTAAAAGAAGAGCATGTGAGAGTCTCTCTCTCTCTGCTTCCACCATACCATCTCACAATATGATAACCTTGTGTCGCTGAAGCCACCACCAAGGAAGACCTTCACCAGATGTGTTCCCTGGACTTTGGACTTCTCAGCCTCAGAAACTATAAGCAATAAGTTTTTTTTTTTCTTACAAATTACCCAGTTCCACATATTTTGTTATAAGCAACAGATTTAGACTAATACGCTGGGTCAAAGGATAAATGCATATATAGTTTTGCTAAATATAGATGGTCTTCTATTTACAATGGTTCGACTTAAGATTTTTCAATTTTACTATGCATTCATCAGGGTATTAAATGCATTTTTGGCTTACGATATTTTCAACTTACAATAGGTTTTGCAAGACATAAGCCCATCATAGTCGAGGAGCATCTGTACTGTCAAATTTCCTTTTTAGAGGGGTTGTAGCACTTTGCATTATGAAAATACCTGTTTTCCCACAACCTCACCAGGGGAGTGTACTGTCAAACTTTTTTAATTTTGCCAATCTAAAGTGGCATATGATTTCCAGAAATAACGTGGAGAGATGTCTACAATAGTGGGTTTAAATTTTTAATGCAGAAATCATTAGCTTTTTCGATAGATCTGTTTAACTATTTAGATGGAGCATCCACCTCTGAATATTCTTTTGAATGTTCTCTTGTCACTCAAGGTAACATCTCTCTCACACAGCCACTAGAGCTGTTTGCCCAGTGGATGTCACTCTAGTACTGCTTTCAGAGGTAAATTCTAGAAGATGAATCCCTCCCAGTCGTATATTTTATCTTATTTTTTTTAAACATAAAATACGATTTAATAATTAAAACAGTATAGCAAATTAAATCTATGATGGAATGTTAACTCATTGGAAGAGGTGGAAAAGATGATTTCTTTTGTGCAACACAAGAGGAATGTCTATGGACTTGAACTAAACAAGAAATACAAATTTAAAAAATGGAATGTCAGCAACAATAAAAGAAACTATATTATAGATCAATTATTCTGCTTAGAAAAACTGAAAAACTGAAAAAAAGAAAGAAAATGGAGTTCATATATTTTAGGACAATAACTCTTTTAAAAGTCCACTCTACGGCCGAGCCCGTGGCGCACTCGGTAGAGTGCTGCGGTGGGAGCGCGGCGACGCTCCCGCCGCGGGTTCGGATCCTATATAAGAATGACCACTGCACTCACTGGCTGAGTGCCGGTCACGAAAAAACGGCAAAAAAAAAAAAAAAAAAAAGTCCACTCTATGTGTTCATTAGATAAACTAGGCGGGAGTTCCCAAAGGTCAAGTTCTTTTTTTAAAAGCCCAAGACTAACATGCTTAACAGGAGGGAGCTTTTCGAAGGGCTAAAGAAAGCCAATTCAACATGTTCTGATTTAAACAAAGTGTGTGGTAGTGTTAATCTGATAACAAAAGTCAGCTAAATTAAGAACAAAGTTATGGCAATGGGAACTAAACCATAATCATGTGGCTCTTTTTGTCCTTTGGCATTTTTGCTCTTTGATGAAATGCCTACACAGGTCCAGAGAACTAGAGAGAGTAACACTTCAACAGATCCCTTTGCAGCCGAGGGCAATGGTTTGTTCACTTAGAGCAGTTTCCAGTCGTTAAATACAAACAGTTTGACTTAGCTCTTGCAGTCCCTCTTTTAACACTGCCTTAAAAAAAAAATGATCTTTAAATGGATTTCTAAAGTATGATGCTTTAAAAGGGGGGGGGGAAGGTGAGGATAATCTTAAGGACCAGAGAATTTCTTAATTAGTTACTTCGTGGATTAAAGGGAAAGAGAATGCTTAGCAAATCTAAGGTATTAAACTGTACATCTTTAATTTTCATTATTGCTCATTTCAGAAAACAGGTAATTTTCACATTAAAAAGAAAGAAAACTTTAAGTTCACAGATTACAGCTATTTTTGTCATCTGTATCAGGCATGATGTTTGCTGTTAAAATTAATTGTCATATAGATGATAGTTTTAAATAGGTGTTTTATCAGTAGAGTACCTTATTTTATACCACAACATATCAAAAAAAGATTTAAAAAGTTTTAATAAAGACCACAAAGATTAGTTGAGTATAATCAAACTCCCCATTCTAGGATAAGCTATATATTTGGTAAACATAAGCATGACTAATAAACCTGATAACAAATGATACGCACTGAGTTCTGATATCAACAGTTAAATCTCTCCTTTTGACAGCCCTTAGCCACATGTGGCTAAGAACTGATCTCCATTCTGAATTTTTCTCTCTGCACTGTAGAAGCTCTGCCACACGTGGTCACCCATTGGCACAGGCCTGCTGGGCTCTTACAACCCTTGTACCAGTTGCAAGATAGCCCTGAGATCTTACTTATTCTCTTGTTCCAAGTTCACCTGTAGTGCAGTCTTCAGTCTTCACGAAGGAGTTCCTCGAAGTGTGTCCTCTTCCTTGCACTAGTCCTTGATAAACATTTGTTGTTAATTGCCTGTAACTCCGGGACTGGCCTGTCTCATTGCATTTGTAAGGCTCTATGGCTTTTGTGTGTTTCTAATTTGAGCATTTTTAATTTTATGGCCTTGGCTTCTCTTTTATAGGAGTTGCATAAGTAAATCACTCATAACTGAGAGAGATAGCATTTTGCCTAGAAGTTTTGATAATCTTTCAAAGGCTGAAATTGAAAATCAGTTAATAGTTCCTGAAGGACCTATTGCCATTATAGTCTGCTGCTGCATTGCAATGAGTAGGTTGAAGCAAATATATACTGTAAGATAACTGTATAGTAATTATACATGGGTAGTAATAATAGTTAACTTATGGAGTGCTCACTATGTGCCAGGCACTGTTTTAAGCACTTTACTTGTATTACCTGATTTAATTCTCAAAGCAACCCTATGAAGTATGTACTCTTAATACTTCCATGTTACAGATGATGAATTTCTAGCTATGTAAGTAGAAAAAGATAGAATGAAGAAACTGTAAGCCAGAGATTTCTGGAAAATGAAGGAACTCTACCAAGAGCAGGCTGGATGGATCAGCCCCAGTGGGTGCACAAAATACCCAGGTATCTCTCTGTATGGAGCCAGATGGAAGAGCCATATGTCCTGAGCCAGAAGCTCAGACTTGACACCCATCTCTGGGACAGCAAGCCTCCTACTGACTGTATGAATTAGACTGAGATAGTAAATAGTTGAAAAAAATTTAAAAAATAAAAGAGGCAGGGCATCCTGTGAACAGGACTTGAGGGCAGAGAGAGGAGAAGAAAGACTTCATCTCCATCTTGTGTGTAAGGCAGACTCCCTCTTGTGTTTGTGTGCACTGGGCCAGGCTGCAGCTTAGGAAGAACGCTCCTAGGAGGCAAGGGTTCCCCAGTGGGAATAAAACCCAAGTCATTCATTCTCTGTGTGTTTCTAGGGAAGGTGGTGCGCAGCATGCAAAACGACAGGGTAATAGTCCTTATGTTCATGTTTGATTTCATGCTTTTTATATAGAGAGAATTTCCACACCTACAGGCCCAACTTCCAAATCCAGCTCTTTGCTTCAGGGCTGTCGATAGCCACCAGAAGCCACTCAGCCTGTGCACAGTGTAGGCTGGAAGTGCCAGGGAATTAATTCCAGTTCGGGAGTTGGTGGATAAATATCACATCCCCCTTAACCCTTGAGTGCATAACTCTGAAGTGCATGTTCTGGCTCTGAGTTCTCCAGAAGAATTTTGCCCCAATCGCCCACTCTGGTAACTTATTTGATAATACTCCCTTTTAAGGACCATCATCCCTTCCCTTTTGAGTGTCTCCTGGTATCACCTCCTGTGTTGTAGGTCCCCAAGATCACCCCCAGGTTTGGTGATTTGCTAGGAGGACTCACATGACTTAGCACGTAGTCATGCTCATGGCATTGATTTATTAGCTAAAGGACACAAATCAAAACTGGCAAAGGGAATAGGTACATGGGCTAAGTCCAGAGGGAACCTCGGAAGTGTAAGAGTCCAAGAGTCTTCTCCAGTGGAGTCACCCAGGATGTGCTCAATTCCCCCGCAACGAGTTGTAAAAACGTGTGAAATATGTACTGGGGAAGCTCATTAGAGATTCAGTGTCCGAGGTTCTTAGTGGTTGCTGGTCATGGAGACAGCCTCTGCCTAGCATGTACCCAAATCCCAGACTCCCAGAGGAAAGCAGATATTCAGCATAAACCATATTATTGCCTACAGTTTAGGTACAGTGAGCCATTTTTATAAGGGAACAGTGGGAAACCTGAAATTCAAGTTCCCAGGTGCCAACCAAGGCCAACCTTGCAAGCAGGCCAAAGGAAAGCAGTCCCGGGCCTCCTATGTTAATTCTTTGTTCCACATCACCCAAATAAATTTCTTGCCTCTCAGATCCTTGTCTCAGGGTTCACGTAACCCAAAATAAAATTGGAGTATACCCCTCCTCTGAGATTACTGACCAGAAATCATATTGTAAGTTCAATGTATTTGGTTTTAAACTCCTCAATGTTTCCATCAATGGCATATGACAAATGTATGCCATTATGTAACCACCACCTCAATCAAGACATAAAATAGAAGTCACCCCCAAAAGTTACTTCAATGCCCTATTGCAGTCAATCTCTTTCCTCTACTCCTAGCCCTAGGCATCTGCTGATCTGGTTTCCTTCATTAAAGTTTTGCCTTTTCTAGATTTTCATATAAGTTAACTCATAGAATATATAGTCTTTTGTGTTTGTCTTCTTTCACTCAGCATAAGTCATTTGAGATTCATACATATTCTTATGTGCTTCAGAAGTTTATTCCTTTTTATTGCTGAGAAGGATCCCATTGAATGGCTATAGAACAGTGTCTTTACTCATTAACCTGATGATGAACACCTGAGTTCCTTCCAGTCTGGGCTATGATGAATAAAGCTATCAAGGACATTCAAGTATAAGTCTTTGTGAGAACATATGTTCTTATTTTTCTTGAGTGGATACCTGTGAGTGGGATGGCTGAGTTGTGTAGTAAGCGTATGTTTAACTTTTTAGGAAACTTCCCAATAGCTACTCAGACTGGCTTTGCCTTTTTGCATTTCCACCAGAAATGTACAAGACATCCAGTTGCTCCACATTCTTATCAACACTGTGTGTTGTCAGGTTTTTGTTTTGTTTTGTTTTTTATTTTAGCCATTCTACTGGATGTACAGTAATAGCTCAGGATAGTTTTACTTTGTATTTCCCTGATGACTAACAATGTTGATTGAAAAACTTTTCATGTGTTTATTTGCCATTCCTATACCTTCTTTGGTGAAGTGTCTGTTCAAGCCTTTTACCCATTTTTAAAAATTGGGTTGCTCGTTTTCCCGTTATTGAGTTGTAAGCATTCTTTATTATTCATATGAGTCCTTTTATCAAAATATATTTTGCAGAAATGTTTCCCAGTATGTGACTTGCATTTTTATTTTCTTAATTAACTCTTTTAAAATAGCTTTATTGAGATATAATTAATACACTGTATGATTCAACCATTTAAAGCATACAATTCAATGGATTTTAGTGTATTCATAGAGCTGTGCAACCATCACCACAATCAAATTTTAGAACATTTCAACACTCTAAACAGAAACCCCGTACCCATTAGCATTCACTTTCTATTCTTCCCATCCCCAGCCCCCTGCCAAACCTGGGTAACCACTAATCTATTTTCTATCTCTATAGATTTGTCTATTTGGAATATTTCACACAAATGGAATTGTACAGTATATGGCATATTGTACCTAGCTCTTTCATTTAGTGTAATGTTTTGAAGTTTCATCCATGTTATTGCCAAATAATATTCCATTGTGAGGATATACCACATTTTATTTATCCATTCATCAGTTGATAAACATCTGTATTGTTTCCACTTTTTCACTATTATAAATAAGGCTGCTATGAAATTTGTATACAAGTTTATTTGGACATATGTTTTCAATTCTCACTAGCAATGTATAAGGGATTCAATTTCTCCACATCCTTGCAACTCTTGTCATTGTCTTTTTTATTATAGTCGTCCAAGTAGGTTCGAAGTGGTATCTTATCTTAGTTTTGATTTGCATTTCCTGAGGACTAATGATAATGAGCATCTTTTCATGTACTTAATGATTTTGTATATCTTATTTAGAGAAATGACTATTCAGATCCTTTGCCCATTTTAAATTAGGTTGGCCTTTTATTATTGAAATGTAAAAGTTCTTTATATATTGATTCAAGTTCCTTATCAAACACATGATCTACAAATATTTTCCCCCATTTTGTAGATTTTGACTCTATTTTTTACAGCACAAAAATGTTCAATTTTGATAAAGTCCAATTCATCAACTTTTCTTTTGTCACTTATAGGCCCTAACCAGACACCAAATGTGCCAGTGCCTTGATCTTGGACTTCCCATCCTCCAGAACTGTGAGAAATAAATTTCTGCTGTTTATAAACAACCCAGTCTATGGTATTTTGTTATGGCAACCCAAATGAACTAAAACAATCATCCTTGTTGATTTTCTGCCTAGTTTTTTATATGTTATTCAAAGTAGGGTATTGAAGTCTATAATTATTATTGTTGAATTGTCTAGTTTTCCTTTCAGTTCTGTCATTGACTCATATCACCATTCTAGAAGTCTCATCTTCTGTCCTTTGAAGAGTATATGTTTAATTTTGATGAAGTCCAATTTGCCTATTTTTTCTTTTATGATTTCTGCTTTTTGGTGTTTTATCTGAGACATTTTTCCCTAAATCAAGGTGGTAAGATTTTCTCTTGTGCTTTATTTTGTAAGTTTCATCATTTTAGCTTCTATATTAGATATATGGTCTATTTCTAGTTATGTATATGGTATGAGGTGAGGGTCAAGGTTCATTTTTTTCTTTTTAGACCTTCAATTTCTCCAGCATTATTTATTGGAAATACAATTCTTCCTCCCACTGAACTACCTTAGTACCTGTATCAAAATTAATTGAGCTTATATATATGGGTCTACTTCTGAGCTATCTATTGTATTCTATTGATCTCTATGTCCAGCTTTATGCCAACATCACACTTTATGTCTAGATTAATGTAGCTTTGTACATTGTAAAATTGGGTATATCAGTGCTCCAACTTTGTTCTTCTTTTTCAAAACTGTTTTGGCTATTCTACATTCTTTGACATTTCATATAAATTTTAGAATTGTGTTGTTAAATTCTACAGAGGAGACCTATGGTATAAGAATACCATTAAATTCAAACTAAAATACAGATGAGATGGATATAAAATTATTAACCTGGAATCAATCCCCTTCCTTTTTGCAAGATTCTATACAAGGACTGAAAAACACCACAGAATCATAGAAATACTGTGATATAGCAGGGAAAAATATCTGAAGCCCTTGTCTGAGATTCAGTTTTGCCACCTGTCATCTTTTAACATCCCTGAGTTTTTTTGATGTATCCAGCTGTAAAACAGAATTAATAATTTTATCCACTCTTTTCTGGTTACAAAATTTAGTGATTTTAAATAATAACCAATTGTGACTATGTAGAGGAAAACACTTCATAATTGGGGAAGCCCTGTGAAAACGTGAGGGTTTATTGCAATACTAATGCTCCAAGATAATTTAAGTTCTTTCAAACTCCAACCAACTAATTTGGAAAGGAATAAAATAATGTATAATTATTTACTTGTGGCACAGCTTTCAGCAATTATATTTCTCACCAATATCTAACTTGCAATGTCTCATGTGCTCTCCAAGGTGAAATTCCCACCAGAGGAGGAACAGTGCCTAAATCTCTCTTGCCTTTTCCCAGGTAAGGTAAGCTGTGGCAACCCCATTCTCCCAGGAAAGAAAAGGAGGGAGACAAAGACGTCAAGGGCAAGATGACTCAGGAGGAATAGAGGCAAAGAGAAAGGTAGCTCATTCATTCCTTCCCCCCAAAGAATTGTGGCTCCCATGCCTCCCAGATCTTGTCAAATGCTCCTGCCTGGCTCAAGGATGGCCCGGGTTCTAGTCTAGCCCTAACACTAATTTCTGTGTCACCTTGGACCAATCAACTTTACCACTTTCTTGTTCATTTGTTCCTGCTATATTCTTTAGCTGTTAATATCCACCTGCATCTAAGACACAGGAGTCAGAAAGATGGAGATCAAATTGATAGGCTAAGGTATTACACCAAATAGGCTTATGTGCAGCAAAGACTCACACAACAGGCCTAAGCTGCTACTTGAAAAGACCTGCTTGTGAGGCTGGCCCTTGGCTGACATCTGAGAACATAGATTTCAGGAGGGTCCCCACCATTAACATAAGAGTGGCTCACTGTGTCTAAATTGTTTGTACAAACAATACGGTTTGTGTTGAATACCTGCTATACTTCTGGAAGCCTGGAATTTGCGCTAGACAGGGAGACCTATGTGATCAGCCCCCAATGAAAACCCTGGGCATGAGTCTCTATCGAGCCCCCCTGGTTGACAATATTTCACACATCTTATTCCAGTGTGTTGCTGAGGAAGTTGAGGATGTCCCGTGTGAACCCACAGGGAGAGGACTCTTAGAAGTTTGTGCCTGATTTCCTCCAGATTTCAGCCCATGAGCCTTTTCCTTCTGCTGATTTTGCTGTGTATCCATTCTCTTTAATAAATCATAATCATGAGTATGACTTAACACTGAGTCCTGTGAGTCTTACTGGAGAATCCCTGAACCTAGGGGTGGGCTTTGGACCTTGTGACACAGCCTAACACTCCCCTGAAATAAATTTACCCCAAACTGCAGCTCTCCTTCTGTTGAGGTATTTTTTAAAAAATTACCTTTGCCAAATCTTCAATTTATTTATGAAAACAAAAATAAACCTACATATGATATCTTAAGACAATAGCAAGAAACACATTAGCTAGTCAAAGGAAGGCAATGCAAATGTGCCTTTGGCCCATGCAGATTTTGTTTTTTCATGACTTTTGTGCTTATTGAGCATACACAGGATAAACTCAATAAATGCTCATCATCTGAAAAATACAAATTCTGCAAATGCAAAATAAAAACAGAATCCTTTTCCAAATTTTTAAAATTATTTTTTCCAAATGTTTAACTAAAACATCTCTTAAATTAGCAGTAGGGAAATAGGGTAGTTTTTAAGTTATGCTGCCAAAAACTACTTTGTAAATGAACTAGATGCATTTTTGTCCAAACTTGCTCTAACAGTGTCTAAAAATAAACATTTTTCACTCATTAACATGGATTCATAAAAATTACTTTGAGTTTAGACTCCCTTTTTTGGTTTGTATTGAAGTAGTTCTTAAGTTGGTTGAATTCTGCCACCCTAGTTGTAACTACCCTGGTGAAATAAGCATAAGACAATCCACATAAAACTAAACAGAGCTCAAAGGAATTATGCTATGTGAAAAAAAAGCCAACCTCAAAAGGTAACAGACTATATGATTGCTTTTATGTAGCATTCTTGAAATAACAACATTATAGAGATGGAAAACAGATTAGAGGTTGCTAGGATTGGAAACTGGCAGTAGGGGTGAGTGTAAAAAATAAAATAAGCAGAATGTGGTTATTAATCGGAATGTACAAAGATGAAATCCTATACATCATTTATTTTAAAAATATTTATCCTTATCCATTTGATCTTTTTCATTTTCAACCACATACAGTTTTCACCTTGGTGGTGACCTTGCTGAGTAGGAGACATAATATTTTTAATACATGAGTCAAATCTAAGATGATGTTCAAATGGACTGCAGGTAACTGTTTATGTCAATAATAAATACAGTAGATTACTTTTAAAACCCATACTTTGGACTTTTTATTACAGATGCAATTGCTGACTTACCATAAATCAATGTGCTTAAAGTGCCATATGATGTCAAATGTTTAGCTTAACAGCATAAAATTGAGCAGAAACTGTAAAACATGTTTTATAGGTGCTATAAAACCCTGGGGCTGGAGGTCCTGCTTTTTTGCATTACTCTGATCCATCAAGTCCACTGGAAATTCTAGATAGCCAGTACACTTGGGAAAGGAAAATTGGCTTTCCGAGTTTTACTCACTTCAGTTATTACGACCTCCAGGAACAGCATGCTCTGTTTCCCAGCATGAGGTGAGCACAAGGAGAGAAGCACAGGCTATTGCAGGACTGTCAGAGAGTTAAGACACTTTGTATCCTTGATAATCCTCTTCTGCTCATAACCCATCTACTGCAGCTGGCTCCTGTGCCCCCACCTCAGGTGGGTCCCATTAGCGTCCGAAAAGAGGACTAAAATGTTTGTTTTCCATGATTCGTGGATGTTCATTCATCCCGCAAATTGAATAATGCTTCTTGTTAAGCAGTGTTTTGTAGTTAGTTCACCAAGGGACAAGACAGGGTAGAGGCAATGAGGACCTGAGGATGGAGAGGTGTGGATGGATGTGAGGGGCTTTAGGAGATAGAGGCAATCAGACGGGATGATGAGAGAGGGTTAGGAAAGGGAAGGGTTGAAGACTCCCAGGTTCTTGGCTTGGCCCCTGGGTGGATGGCGGTGCTGCTGCCTGAGATGGAGCACAGAGACGAGCCAAGGGCCATGAGGAAGGGCAGATCCATTGACTTTGAGATATCTATGGATCATCCAAATGGAAATGTCCAGTAGCAACTGGTTATATGCATCTGGAGCTCAAGACCAAATTAACCTTTTTTTGCTGCAGCAGCAGGCTGGTACGGGGATTGAACCCTGGATCTTCAAGTTGTTAGTACCTTGCTCTAACCAACTGAGCTAACAAGCCACCCCCAGAAGGCAAAGTAAAAGAAGTTAACCATGGAAAATACCACTGATTTCCTACCACGAACCATAACATTCCAAAATATTACTTTCTTGCTAGCAGAACTATCTCTTACTATAGAGGATTAGAATACCAAATACCCATTTTCCCAGTCTCTCTTGCAGCCAGGGCACATGACCTGGTTCTGGGTAATGGCCTGTTTTAGTCCGTTTTGTGTTGCTATAACAGAAATACCTGAGACTGGGTAATTTATAGAGGAAAGAGGTTTATTTGGCTTACGATTCTGGGGCAGCAGCATCTGGCATGGGCCTCAGGCTGCTTCTACTCATGGCGGAAAGTGGCAGGGAGCTGGCGGGTACCAGCAGATCACATGGCGAGACGAAGCAAGAGAGAGGAAGCAAGAGAAAGAGAGAAGGTGCCAGGGTCTTTTTAAGCAACGATCTCTGTTGGGAACTAATAGAGTGAGATCTCACTCATTAATCCCCCCTCCCCCAGGGAGAGCATTAATCCATTCATGAGGGATCCGCCCCCATGACTCAATCAGTTTCCAACACTGCCACATTGGGGATCAAATTTCCACATGAGTTTTGGAAGGGACAACACATCCAAACTCCATCATGGCTTCATAGAAGTCTAATACGGAGCTTTTTAAGATGCTTTCCTTCCTGATTAAAAGAACTGTATCAGAAGAAACTGTCCTTTTTCCCATCTTTGGAAATAGTTGTGTGAAGTGTGGTGCCTGGAGTTATGGATGCTATCTTGCAACCCTGAGGAGACAAGGCTGTGGATGACAGCCAATATACCAAGGATGGTAGAGTTGAAAGTTGAAAAGAGCTTGGTTCTTGGATATCATGGCTGAGCACCTCACCAGTATCGAACCGACCTTGTCTCTGGGCTCTTGTGATGTGTGATTACTGATGTCCTCACTCTTCAAGCCACTTCTTAGTTGGATTTCCTGTTACTTGTAGCTAAAAATATTCTAGCTAATACATCGACAAAGAAATGAGTGAATAATAAAATAAAATTTTTAAAAGAGTTAAAAGAAAAAAATGAGCTCTTTTGTGTGCTTATATGCATCAATCCTTGAAATGAACTGATGAAATTAATCTTGTGGAGTTTAAAAAAAAAAGAAATGAGTGGATAGACTATCGAAGTAGCACATGCGAACCTCTTGGAAAAGAGATCCAAGATACTGAATGTAACTAGAAGGGATATGAGGGACAAAAGATTTATTCTGAGGAAAGACAAAAAGGATGACAGCAAAGATACCAAAATATTTGGAGGTGATATTTCAGAGGAGGTAGGCAAGGGCAGATAAAGGGAGTTTGGGGAATTAGCTTTAGAAACATAGAGATGAAAACACTTTCTTTAAAATCAATGGGAAATCCGGGGCCAGCCCGTGGCTCACTTGGGAGAGTGTGGTGCTGATAACACCAAGGCCACGGGTTCGGATCCCATATGGCTGGTTAGCTAACTGGGTGAGCGTGGTGCTGACAACACCAAGTCAAGGGTTAAGATCCCCTTACCAGTCATCTTTAAAAAAAAAAAAAATCAAAGGGAAATCCAAGAAGAGGGAAGATGATAGATTATGTATGCAGATAATACCTATTTCTTCTACTTAAACCATCCAAGGGATTACAGGAAATTAAGCAATTACATAATGAATGATGCTTAATCTTGACCTCAGAATGTCAATGACATGACTTCTTCTCAAAGGATAGAAATAGAGGTTAATTGGTAAACCTGGCTACATACGGAACCAAGGAACTTCTGCTGCATTTGGAGTGGCTGACATTATTTCTCATTTCTGTTGTTGCAAGTGCAGTCCCTTTAATTATAAAACCATGTATCTCATGGATCCCTTCAAAGAATTACCTGATACAGCTCTCCATCTCTATTTATCCATCCAAACCCATTCATTTCTAAGCTTAAGCCATCTATTGCTCACTCTGAGCACTTGGGGAGTCTGCTACTTTTCCTCTTCAATCTGTAGAACCAAGAACTGAAGGTAATGCCTTAGTATGTAGCCAGAGCTTAACACTGAAGAAGTGGACAGTGGAGGCTATGGCAAGTTAGTAAAGAAGTAAAACAGAATAATAAAAGATATTTTATTCATCTAAAAGAATGTTAGGGGAAAAGGGGAACATAAAACAGGTGGGTAGACATATAGAAACAAATAGTAGATAATAGATATAAGCCCAACTATATCAGTAATTAGTACAAATTGACTAAATAGTCAAGTAAAAAGCTGAGGCTGTAATACTGGATAAAAAAATATACATATATGTTGCTTATAAGAGACATATTTTAAATATAAGAACACGGAAAAAGGTTAAAACTGAGAGGATGGAAAAAGAATCACCACAAAAGAGCTAGTGTAGCTTTCTAGTATCAGACAAAGTAGATTGTAAGGCAAGAAGCATTACAAGACATAAAGAGGGGCACTCATAATGATCAGGGAGTCGATCCAATAGAAAGATATCATGATCTCTTAAATCCTAACATATCCAACAACTTAGCTTTAAAATACAAAAAGAAATCATCATGCTGAAGGGACATCTGTACTCCCATGTTTATTGCAGCTCTATTTACAATAGCCAAGAATTGGTACCAACTTAAATGCCCATCATCAGGTGAGTGGGTAAGGAAAATGTGGTATATTTATACAATGGAATACTATTGTGCCATAAAAAAGAATGAAATACTGCCATCTGCAGCAACATGGATGAACTTACAGAAAATTATGTTAAGTGAAATAAGCCAGGCACAGAAAGAGAAATACTGCATGTCTCACTTATATGTGGGAAGGAGGAAAGGAGGGAGGGAGGGAGACAAGGAGGGAGGGAGGGAGACAAGGAGGGAGGGAGGGAGACAAGGAGGGAGGGAGGGAGGGAGGGAGGGAGGGAGGGAGGGAGGGAGGGAGGAAGGAAGGAAGGAAGGAAGGAAGGAAGGAAGGAAGGAAGGAAGGAAGGAAGGAAGGAAGGAAGGAAGGAAGGAATACAAACAATAAAAAATTGACAGATCTAAAGTCCACTGATGGAAGTCACTGATAGAGTTCAAAACTGGTCTGAAGAGTGAATTTACTACTAATTCTGATCTCATTATCACAAAGCACCTGACTTGCCTGAGTCCTGGTTGACCATGAAGTTATCTCATGGACTCAGGTAGGGGCAACAGGTTGATCCCACTAGAGCTGTTGCTTAGTGAAACCTTCAGAAAATATCTCCAGGCACTTTGATTAAACCACTATGTATATGATATTGTTAAGTAAGATTGGTGCATTCCACAGGCATTTTTCTAAATGAATTTTAAACAGCGTCAGCAGGTCCCCCCAGGGCAATGTCCCAGCCTTGGGATCCCCCAGCTCCTGGTCTTGTTGTCAAAGAATAAACCATCTGGCAGCTGCATCTCAGTACTTGGACACTCAGGAGTCCTTGCAGATGCTTAGAACAGTGAAGTTGTCCAGGATTGTGGTCCAAAGGATCATCCATATGTAGAGGGTTTGAAAATGCTGGTTTCTTCCCCAGCAAGGCACACATCCCTGAGGTCTGCAGTGTCACTAGTAATTTCTGCCCCAAGAGCTACTGTCTCAGGAGGGTCATTTAGCTCTCTCCATCCTGTCTGCAGAGAGAGCCTGTGCCTGCCCCCACTACACTCACTGCCCATAGTCCACAAAATCTCAGGTCATCATCTCTGCATTAGAATTCCTTTCTCTAAGATTGGGAAATCACTCTGTTATATCCTCCCAGCTTTAACCTTCAATTTCAAGTTTGCTTCAGAGGCAACCCACAACCCAGCAATATGCAATGGTTGTCTTTTCTTCTTGCATTGCAACATTTGTAGCCTAATTTGTACTGCGGGAAGAAAATACACAAGGGAAACTGCTGTAGTCTGCAACTTCCTAGTTATGGAAAAGAGTTCTATGGGAAGTTGAGGGACTCTGACGTGTTATGGGCCTTTAGCTTACTGTAATTTGCCAATTGTGAGGTATATATTTGTTTATTTTTCATTCCCTAAAACTTTCTTTTATTAACAAGAAAAAAGGGGTGGGGAAATCAATCAATTTAGCACTTGATGGGTCTGTACTGCCCTTTAAATGTGAATAGCAAGGGACCTTCAGATGCAAATGTAAAAGTAAAAACAAAATAAAACTAATCAAATAGTTAGTGGTTTCTCTAATAGTGTCAGCCAAATTGGGAGAAACAGCAGACCTAGAAATGGTATATCCTTCAATTCTTGAATATCAGACCTTAAAGAAATGTAGCTATCATTTAATCTGGCTCCTTTCTCTCACAAAATGGATTGAGTGGCTTGGGCAAACCAGATGTCCTAGTCCTCGGAGCTCTTGACCCCCAAATCAAGCCCCACTTCCAGTCTGTAACACAGCATCAGCCCAGAATGCCCCAACTTGATTGGCCAAAACAACTTAGTCTTTTACCAGGTTGCCTCCCCAGGTTATATGAGGGGAGCCCTGGGGCTGTTACATGATCCACACTCCCTCTCAGCGGCCATGCTGCCACCAGCCCCAGCCCTGCCCTGAGCTCTCCCACCCTCCCACAGACCCCTCTCCCTGGCCTATCTTCAGTTTCCTGGGTTCCTCCCGTGCAGCTCCTGCAGACCTGCACACAGGCCCACCCGGGTTGTGTGGGAAAATCCCCAGGCCCTTCCTGATACCACCCCGAGGGTCTTGGGCAGGTGGGGCGCTGTGTGCTACAGTCCAGTCATGCCCCCACCTTTCGTCCTCACTCACTTCTCTCCTTTTTCCTTCAGTCCCCACATGCACCGCCACGAAATTACCAGATATGGAAGACTCTCACGCAGGTTTTGGGGTATCACAGAGGGAAGAGAGCAAAACCCCAACGAGAGGACAACCTGAAACTGAAAACCGTAATAATTGTTCTTAAAAGGTCCTCGGCCACTCCTGCCCTGGGACTTCCCGCTGGCAGGGCAGTCCTCCCCCCCTGGGCTGGGTCCTCCCCATCTCTGCCCACATGACCACTGTCTCTCCTTTCACAGGCTCCTCACCCTTCTCCAGAGTGGCCCTGAAATTCTGAATTCATCTTACCTGCTGTGTGGAGTAATTCAGCAGTCTGGGTGTCCCGGTCTCCCACTCACCCTCACCTTTCGCCAAAAACAACAACAACAAAAGATGATTTAGGCCCTTCAAGATAGTCCCCAAACTTAAGAAAAACATTTTAAAAGCTATATCATATACCCACAGATAAATTATGCCCATCTCCTAAAAGACAAAAGCAGGAATTCTGATTTTAAATAGCGGTGTTCTCTTCCACGATGTGCATCAGGGAGAGGAGAGCTCCCCCTGGAAAAGGCGCTGTCTGGTCTGTCGCGCTGCTGTGCTCCTTGACCTGCCTCACTCAGAGTTACCAGCTGCTCGTTCCCGGGGACCCTGACTACTCCTCATTCATACAGTTCCAGAGCCATGTGAGAGACGCCCTTGGATGGGCAGAACTGGGATTTGTTTATGAGCGTGGAGCATTTCTGAGAAATGAACACATCGATGTTGAGATCTGACTTATTTCCTTGATGATTACAGGAAGAAATCTTGTTATAAACAAGAATATTCTTTGGCATATGCATGGGTATCTCAACTCAGACAATAAAAACCAAAGGATTTTGAGCATTTTGGAAAAAAATAATTTGTGCAATTAATTGACAGATTTCATGGTGATCTAGAAAACGAAAAGGAAAAGCAAATACACCAGAAAAACGGAAAGGGGGGGCGCGTCACATTATTGCTTTACAGTTAATTAGGAGAACTTTTACCGAAACACATAACTGCGTAATAAATATCATGTAATTTTCTTTGAATAAAGGAAAATATTTTCCTGTGAAGTGAAAAAATAATTTTTAAAAACAGGGAATAACATTTTATGAGTATGAGTATTCTCTTCAAAGGGTCTGGGTCAGCAGCTCATTTTCAGTGCCTAGAGGATACTTGTGATTTATCACCCTCTGGTGGTTTAAGAGCAAGAGTATGTGTGTTAAAAATCATGTTCTGCTTGAATCCAACAAGCACGTGTCACACCTTTTAAAAAAGAGCATGGTAAAAATCAATGGATAATAGACAGAGCACAAAGAGGACAAAGAGCTCACATGGCATGTCCTAATGCTTGTGAATAATAACATTAAGTAACAAAGCATCGTTTCTGTTAAAGCTGACCTTCAGCCACTCCCTTACGAGGTAGAAAGAAATCATTTTAATTTCCCTTAATTCTGTTGCTTCCGGGAGGGTAAACTGACGGGTAAGCTGACTTCACCCAGCGTCAATGCAAAGAGCATGACACGGCGTTCATGCCCACAGTATTGCAGCCAGGAAAATGTTCAATCCAAAGGTTCCATTCTCAAGCTCCCGGTGACTCAGCCTTACATTCTCGCCTTGTGGGGCTCATCTCCACTCAGGCAGTGTATGAGTATGTGAGTGTATAGCATGAGAGGCCAGGATCGTCCCTGCCCCCACTGCCAACCTGTAGAAACAGCACCTGCCAGGCTGGAACAGAATGCTACAAAGATCACCTTGAAAAGATCAATGGTTCTCAAGCTATGAAAACTTGAATGCATTTGTATTAGTCCATTTTCTGTTGTCTATAACAGGACACCTAAAACTAGGTAATTTATAAGAAAATGAAATTTACTTTTTACATTTTGGGAGGTTGGTAAGTCTGCGGTTCAGGGGGTGCATCTGGTAAGGGCCTTCTTCTGGGTGGGAACTGTACAGGGTTCTGTGGCGACCAGGGTATCACATGGCGAGAATGGCAAGAGTTCTCTCATGCGCTCCTTATAAAGCCATCAGTCCACACCCATGACAACTCATTACTCCATGAATGGATTAACCCATCCGCAAGGACACAATCCTCACAATCCAATCACCTCTTGAAGGTCCCACCTTCCAAATATCATGATCAGATTTCCCACTCTCTTAACACTGCTACAGTAGGGATCAAGTTTCCAACACATGAACACTGGGTCCATAGCAGCATTGAACCCCCTAGAAAGAATGTGTCACCTAGGAGAGCAGTTGGACAGTCATTGAAACATGGAAAGAAGGAAAAGGAAGACAACAGGGGACAGTGTCCATGAGAAAGAGACCTAGGATGCTTTTTAGGAAAATTGGGTATGAAAGGAAAACACAGACAATATCTAGAAAGGAACTTTGGGTTAATGGATAGAAGTGGGTTAAAATAGCAGTGGTTTGCTCTTAATTCTATTCTAAGGGGAAGGAACCAAAAGAGAGAGAGCAGTTGACATTGTAAGGAAAAGAGGGAAGAACGGCTGTGGGAGGGGGTGCATGGCTAGAGCAAGGCTGGGAAGGGTCTGCTGTTGGGGTCACAGCACTAACAAACAGGCAAGGACTCAGGGCTTTAGGATCTGGGTCCAAATCTTGGTCTTTCCACTTTCTTTTTTTTTTCTGAGGGACCGATGGTTAAAAACAAGCATATAATGGAAGAAAGGAAAACTAGAATTAGGAGGTTGTGATAGGAGAGCTACATATATCAGCAGTGAGCAAATCCAGGTGCTGACATGGCTCATGCTGGCAGAGAGCAGAGGAAAATGTCTTCAGCCTCTGAAACATCAGGGTTTCTTCCCTGGGCAGCTAGATGATGCAGGGGCCAGAATGGCCACCGCTGGCCTTTGGCGGGGGAGAATGTTATATGTGGTCCCAGAGCCTTATGAATGACTGTTCATTCTTTCATCTATCCACAAACATCACTGAGGCCTCTCACTTTGTTGGACACTTAGGGAACGGAGATCAAAATTACAGGCCCTACTCTCAAGGAGCTCATGGCCCAGTACAAGAGATGGACAAGGGACCAGACTATTACAATTTAGAACAATAGCCCAGTGAGAGAAGTGCATCCAGGACACTGCGGGACCCCTGAAGGGAGCACTTTATGCAAAAAGTAGAAGGGTGGAAATGAACGAGGGGCAGCAGATGACAGAAATGAACATGCAGAGAGACGGATGGGTCTCAGAAAAGAGAGCTTCCACGTGGGGGTGTGAGGCTTACTGTCCAGAAGTCAGTGAGGCCAAGATGGGAAATGCTGACGATGAGGGACGTGCAGTCTTTGTGTCAGGGCACTACACTGGGGTGTCTCCCTGGCCTGCTCTGCCCTCAAAATGTTTCCAATCCAGCATCTTCTAACCCTGTTCAAAAACCACCCCTTCCCTTCTGCTAGCCATTAGAATTGAAACTAATTCACACTACCATGTGAAAGTCTGATTGTCTTATTGTTCCCAAGGCACCAGCATTTAAAAGGATGATGCTTGCTGTCGTAGATTGCGTTTTCCAAAAATGGCTGCAAAATATTTCTGATTTCACATGCTCATTCAGAAACTTGATGCTCCCTCACTAAGAGGCAGAGTCTGTTTCCCTTCCTCTTGAAATTGGGCTGGCCTTTGCAACTTCAATAAAAAAAGCTGCTCAGGCCTCCCACCCACACCCTTCCCTCCTCCCATCCTCCCGGGCTGTCCCCTCTCCATTGCTTCCCTGACATGGGGCTTTGGCACTGGAGTCCACCTCCGACCCCAGAAAAATAACCCCACTCCTGCTCTTCTTTACTCGGTGTTCTGCCACCTCTGCTTCTGTGCTGCTGGTGGAGATCCTCATGATCTGCCTGCAGGGGTTCGGGGAGTAAACCCAGCTCTCCTGCTCAGGGCAGGGCTGGGCTGGAGGCAACAATGGGCAGGTTGTTGTTAATATGTGTGGCAAGATTTTATCTTGACCTATCCTGTAAGGTTTTTTTTTTTTTTGCTCATTTCCTTGTGCAGTGACCGAGTGGCCTCACGGAAGAGTAAGCTGAGAGAGAGGGATTGAAAAGAGCCAAAAACCATCGATGCTGAGATTTGTGACTCCAAAACAGCTTTTGAGAATCAGAAAGTGAGGCTTGGGGCACAAAGCACACAGAGAAACATGAACGGAGTATAGAAACTAGAGGAATTACCAGACAGCCCCACGCCAGTGCCTTCAGGGAGACCAGAGCAATGTCCTCTGGACTGGGCCAGAGGAGGAGCAGGTCCAGGTCTGCACTGGGAATATTCCCCCTCAGACTCCAGGAGGCCCTCAGCTGGCTGCATATTCCCAGCTGATCCCCCATCTGCGTGTCCATTCTCCCCACTTCAGCATCTCAGGACTCCCATGAGCCCCACAAATCTTTCAGGAATGCTTTCAGCTGCAAGCAACAAGAAATATGATTAACAACATCTCAAACATCACAGGTTTATTTTTCTCACATAACAAAAAGGTTAGAAATGGGTAGTTGCTTGGGACCCAACTCCTGAGACTAGGATTCAGTTAGTTCTGGAATGATTTTCAGGAATCTGTCATTCTGGAATCTTCCTAGGTGATCTTAATTTGCAACCAGATGTGGAAGCCACTGCCCCCAAGTTTACCTAGCCTGTTGTACTCTCCCCTCTTCTGAGGAGTTTTCTGAGTCCTTTAGCCTGCAGAGCGGTCAACAGCACTACTTGTGAACACCTGATTCATTTATTCATTCAAATGGTCAACAAACACCTTTTACATGGTGGGCACGAGCTTGGTGAGGGTTATGAGGTGGGCCTGCAGACATGAAGATTCAGCAACATTCCTAAATTGGGTTGGATTTCCACAGAATTTATTTCAAGTACTTTTTTTTCCATTGAGGAAAGATGAGGTAACCACCCAAGTCAATAAGGTGGATTGAACATCCTCTTTCCTGCCATTCCCACCCCAAGACTCACTGCTATATAGAAATTTTGTTGAAGATATTTAAAACGAAACAAAACCCTCAAGGACAAAGCTAAAAGAAAAAGCAACAAGTGTGGAGCCTCTCAGGAGGTGGGGTGTTGGTTAAAAGGCTGTACTAAATGCAGGGTGATCTCTAGATCACTTCATCCCACCAGCCAGGCACCTCCTTCATCCAACAGAAGACGTCCTGAAGACAGGCCGAGGGGCAGGTCATCATGCTGAATGGTGAGAGTCACCAGCACCCTGTGATTGCGGCATCTGAGAATCCTGGTGACCCAGCTGCGACTCCCGGGGTGTCAGGCTGGATGTTTTCTCTCTAGGGCAACTGAGCTCATCAAAGACTTACAACAACAGCTACTGGGGATTGTCATCAAACATAGAAATCCAGAGGAAATCAAGATGGCACAAAGAACAGAATAAACTTTCAGGAAAACCACAATTAATATCTTCAGAGAGAGAATATAACTGCACCTATGAAAAAGAACAGACCAAAGAACAAAAATGAGCTCTCAGCTTTAAAAAACATAAAAACAGGAAAAAAATCCAATAGAATCCAAGCATGCTTTATCGGGAAGGTATTGAAGGATATACTCCACCAAAATCATTGAGTAAACCAGGAAAAAGGAGGACATAGGATTTAAGAAACAGGGATCCAACAAAGAAGAGTTGAAGGGCACGACGGAGCAGGAGGCCAGTGGGCTTCAAAGGGGATGCACTAAAGTAAAAAATCACTAGATTAACTGATATGTTTGAACTGTGAAGAAGAGATCAACAGTTCTGGCAAAGAGTAGGAGGAGAATTAGGGGTACGTATAAATAAAATTTAAGATCATTTTGAACTCTAGGGAGAGAAAAAAGTCACAAGACCATGACAGAGAAAATATTATCAGTGTACACTGCATGCCTTAGCTGGGAAAAAACATTTACAGTAATTGCAACAGTGTTAACTTTGAATATTGGTTTAACAAAAAATTATGTCATAATTATATTGGAAGAATGGGGTAACAAAAACGCTGTATTCTCATCCTTCATAGGAGGAAGTCAACAGTTTATATCTAAATCCGAAAAATCAATACAGAAGGATATTATTTAGACACACAGAGGAAACATGCAGAAGAAACAGCTGAGCCTATTGAAAGTGAGATTTTCGTTTCTCTAAAGACGGCCGCGTGGGAAATGATCTGTCAGACCCCAGGGTATTTTTCTGGTCAACAAACCCCACATGTTGTGACTTTCCCCCTAGTTCACCGGGTTCAGCCAAAGTCCTCCCTTGAGGATTGGCAAATGTAAGTTCTAAGGAAACACACAAACACGATGAACTTCATTTGAACTCCGTTTCATCCTTATATCCCTAAGGGAAAGTGTCATAACAACTAGGAAGGAGACAGAGCAGACGCGGGCGGGCGGCGGCATCAGTGCCCAGGGTCCGCGCATCAGCCCCGAGAGCCGGGGCCACTTCCCCCCCGGCCCCGCGCAGGGCCGCGTGTGCGGGATGAACGAGAGACCCAACGCAGCGCAGAGCCGCCCGCTCGGCATGGCGCTTCTTTCCGATTCACTCGGAGATTTCACGACCTACTGTGCATTTTGTTATATATGAAGTGGGCACCTCTAATGCGCAAGGGACACTCTCTGCCCTCAAAGAAATTACGATCCGTTTGAGGAGGCGAAGTGGACGAAGGCACATGCAGACTCGCGGCCGCGGACGGGCGAGCCGGGGGGCGGCGCAGGGAGCTCTCGCGGGCCTCGAGCCCACCGCCCGGCGCGGAGGGGCGCGGCTTTCCCGGCTCTGGCTGCAAAGCCCTAGAGTCGTTCCCACGTGTTGTGTTCATCGTGTTCGCGCTGAGGATGGGAAGATGAGAAGACAGCGTCACTCTTGCTGACAAAAGTCAACAAAGCTCAAGTTTGGTTGGCTTCCTGCAGCGTTCTCATGGTGACCTCGGTGCTTTAACTCTAAGACGGAAAAATAGTCTTTCTCTTTCCTTCCCTGCCAGGGACGGGATGGGAGGGGCATCGGGGGCAGGGGCGGGCTTGTCGCCTGCCTGCCCTGCTCAATCACTCGGTGGCTGCGTATGTCGATTGATTCTGTCCTGTGGGTCCCACTGGATCGACGATTAGACCAGGATCCAGGAGTAGCTAAGAGAACCTGCCCTGGTCTGGGTCCCTGCTTTTGGTGTTTTCTGGTTCTGGAATTCTTTGTCTCCACTCCTGTATCCTCAGGAATCCACCAGATCCAGTGCTGACCCCACCAATTCACATCAGAGCAGCCCCTTCCTCGTTCTAGGAGGATACTCTATGGGAGAATTCTTGGTTTCACTCTGTGCTTGTTCAGACTTCAAAGTGTGGAGACTTCACTAAATGCATTTCTTTAGCTCTGACTACTTTGCTTTTATTTATTGTTGTAAAAAAATCAGGTGGTGCAATACTCTTCCAATTTGGTAAATATTCCTCTTTAGCAAAATGCACGTCCGTTTTAAACCTCCCTGACTTTGGGAAATAAGATAACTACAAGAGAAGCACAGACCTTAAAACGCTCTTGCACTCTACCAGATGGTAACTTCTGTGGACTCGGTTGCTTGTGTGCATGTTGGAGTGCTCAGTTCTAATTACCTGCATCCAGAATGAAGATCCTGTCACATAGTAGACCCTCAATAAATACTTTTAGATGAATAAAAAATAAAAATCTTGCATCTGATGGTTGTAAGCTTATCCTATCGCCATATGAGAGAGTTGGAGAATTCTGTGTTCAAATACACTTGTCCATCTCTAAATTTACATGGACTCTGCCCACTTTGTTTGAGGCTGTCCTGGGAACGCATGCTGATTATCCTTGTGGCTCCATGTCCCAGGTATAAGGGGAAAGGCCTCTCCTCCCGCTCTGTCCAAACAGTCTTTTTTGTGAGGACAGTACAAAGAGAACAAGGCTCCAGCTGCCATTTTCCACTGACCACACAGGCTCTCTGGCATGATTTGATATGTAGGAAAATCTCTGAGTGGGCAGAAGGCAACTGGAGAAGTCACGAGAAGAAGACCCCCATATCCCTGCCCCAGCCATGCTCCCTTTAAGGATTCTGTTGTGGGGGCTGAGCACCACTATGTGTCAGCAGTAAACAAGACAGACACAAGCTCTGCTTTCAGGGAACTTACAGTCTTATAGAGGAGATGGATGTTGCAGGGTCCTGTAGGGGCACATAGAAAGGCATGTGGCCCAGACAGCCACAGAGAAAGTGACCTCTAAAAGCTGACACTTGAAAGATGACTGAGGATCATCAAGCCAAAGCAGGTGGGCAAAGAGAGGGCTCCCAGCAGGGGAGCAGCAGATGTCAAATGGTGAGAGGTGCTGTGATACATTTGAGGTAATCCTGGAACAGAGAATGCAAGGAGAGGAAGCAGCTGCGGATAAGGAAGGATGAGGGAAGCAGGGGGCAGATCACAGAGGGGTCACGTTAACAGGTTTGAGCTTTATCCTGAGAGAAATGGGAAGTCACTGAAGTATTTCAGGCAGGGGAGGGACGTGATCAGATTTTCATTTAAGAAACATCAGAGCAGTTTGAACCAGCAGAGGGGCAGTGGGATGAGGAGAAGTAGCAGAAGTTATAGGTCATAGGAAATGAATGGATATGGTGGATGAAGAGGGGGAAGTCAAGATCAAGCCACAGGCTTACAGAATGAGCAAGTGAGAGAATGGAGGTGCCATTCCCTGAGCTAGAGCTCATGGAGGTTTGGAGAAGGTGGGAAGACTGATTCAGTCTGAACTTGTTGAATTTGACTTAAGCTGTAGGACATCCAACTATACATTAGATGGTTGTGTATGTGGGTCTGGAGCTCAACAGAGAATCTGGGCTGCAGAGGGGTATTTGGAAGGTGTCAGCAAAGAGATGGTCATGAAAGGGGAGAGTCAACAGAGGGTGGTGACTGGTTAGCTGGGGAATTAATTGGCTGGTTTAAAAGTTAATATCAGCTCTCTAGCTGAAGAATCAGAGCACATTTCAAGATCAATTTACCATTCTGAGACAAAACTAACTCTGGTCGAGGCCCTGGGGCAGCACTGTCCAATGCAGTAGCCAGTAGCTGCATGTGGTTATTTTATAAATTAATTTAAAACTTAAAATTCAGTTCCATAGTCACACTTGCCACCTCTCAGGTGCTCAATAGCCTCATACAGCTAGAGGCTGTATTGGGCAGCACAGATATTGTAGAACATTCCCATCATCACAGAAAAGTCAATGGGACAATGCTGCCCCAGCATTATGTATTTATGTTGTTGTCAAGTGAAGGGCTGGTGCAAACACCACAAGCATCACATGGTGTAGCCTAAATTAGCAGGCAAAGGTCAGCAAAACAATGCATGTGGTTCCCCATCACTTGTCTCCCAAGAAAGATACGCTTAGGCCAGCCAGTGCTGGATGCAGCCTGAACTGTGCTCCAGGACAGAGAGAGCCCCTGCAACCCCCCCTCACTGTGGACTTTGAGGTTCCAGAGCAGGCAGTAGAACCTGACCAAGGTGTGACTGGAGGTTTTCGTGACCAAGAAGCCTCTTAAAGGAGATGGACCTTCTGCCAACTGACCAGGAGTCCCTCTCCTGTGCTCTTAGAGGAAAGCTGAGCTGTGGAAGTCCCTTAGGCAGTGTAGTGGCCCTGTGCCCAGCAGCTCGTTGCCAGGATCCCAGAGAGATTTGGGTCATCTAGGGGACAGTACTACCTGGGTCTCCTCAATAATAAAGTACATTCTCTGCTTCTTTTCTAAATTAAGCTTTACTGAGAATGTTGTATTAATGATAAAACAGACTCACAGGACATCAGGAGCCATCTGGTTTAGTTAACGTTTTAAAGCAGGATTCTTCTGACACATCTGAGAGAGGTGACTCCCCTTCTGCTGCTGTTTATCCAGTGACCTCCCCAGTAGGACATTATATATACATACACACACACACACACACACACACACACACACACACATAAAATCTCCTTTTGGTTCTGTTTCTCTGAAGAACCCTGACTATATACACAGAGATAATATCCAGCTCAACCACATTCTATTTAACAGCTACATGGCAGTCCAATCCTATACTGATGGATGTTATCCAGTTTTTGTGCTGTTTGCTACAATGCCACAGTGAACATCCTTGTCTCTGTGTGCAAATGCACCTCTAGGATTCGTTCATAGAAGTGGATTTGCTGGGTCCAAGGACACGGACATTTAAATTCTCTTAGGTGTTCGCCCCCCCCGACACCCACAACCAGCCCAAAGACAACCACCAAGACACCACCAGAAACACCCCAGCCTCCGGAACTGGGGTGCTGGGGGCCAAGGGCTTCGGCCACAGCCCCCTGACATCTGCACCCAGCCCGGCAATGACTGAGCCACCGCTGGAAGCCCCTGGTCTCCCCTGCAGGAATGAGGGGGTGCCACAGGCCTCAGCCCCACCCCACCTCCTTCCTCCTTCTTCCCCCCCATTTCCCTCCCCTTTCTCCTCTTCCCCACCCCACAACTGCTCCACAACGACATCTTAGAATGTAAAAAAAAAAAAATTTTAATAAACAAACTTTATTAAATAAATAAATAAATAAAATTTGTTAGGTATTGCCAAGTTGCCTTCCAAAAAGCTGCCCCAGTTTACACTCCACTAAGAGGGAACGAGAATGCCTGTTTTCCTCACAAGAGGTGGCTGGTGGGTGGGTTGAAGACGGGCAACTTCAGCGTGCTGCAAATGACAGGCCCCCAGGATGGGGTGGGGGTGAGTGTATGAGAAACAAGACCGCAGAGAGGAAGAGACTAGGAATCCCGAGGAGAGAAGCTGCAGAGCCCATGCCCAGGGGCTGGCCCGGTGAGGAGGGATGCCTGCCCATCACGACAGCAGGAGGAGGAGAAGGTTGGGCTGGTCAACGGGGAAGTTTGGTGGCAGGGAGAGGTTTCTGTGTTTTTTCTGAAATGTAGAAGGAGAGAGTGGTTGCTCAAAATGAAGGCAGAGGAGTTAGGTTGGGAGGCTGATAAAGAATGAACATTTAGGTAACTACCTTGAGGAATAGAAGGGAGAGGTGACAAGGGAAACAAAGAAGGATTTCCAAGCAGCATTTAAGTCCAATAAATTATTTTTAGCCCAATACACAAGTTTTCAACAGCACTCGTCAGTCTTCACTAATGTGTCCCTCCTTCCAACAGAGAGCAGTAGAGGAGCCACTTTCGGGCAGACCACCATCTGAAAATCCCTTGAGAAAGGGGAGGCAGTTGGGGACCTTCTGAGGCTGGAAGTTAAGCTAAGCCCCAGCCCCAGGATTGCTTGTGTACCAGGGTCATCCACGTTCCCCAAACTCCATGAGGGTCACTTGATTACTGAGGTGCCAATGGTGTGATTTCAGGACGTTCCCGAAACACCTCCCCCATCACTCCTGATAATCACCTCTGAGAGCCGAGAGCTGGTTTTGTTGAGGTACACAGCAGGAGCTCACTGAAGTCTGTCTTCCTGGTGGGGACGACAGAGACTCCTTAGTGCAATCTGATCGCCCAGCCCTCTCCCCCTACAACTCTCCCATACTAATCCTTCCTAGGCCTAAAACAGATCAAGCCTACCTTTTCAGGGGAATAGATGATCCCTGTTCTTCTAATGATCCTTCACAGAACTCAGGACCTACTCTCACTGTCCTGATCTCAAGCTGCTCAGCATTTTCTTCTGATTTGTTTTCTTTCCAAGGATGGCTCTTACCTCTGCGGGAACATCACCTTAGAAAGGACACCCATGAGCCCTATGAAAGGTCCCATGGGGCATGCAGAGCAGCCCATCAGTGACCCTTGGGGCACTGGAGCAGGCAGCCAGTGGCAGGGCCTTCCAGACAGGTAGCCTACATGACTCCAAGGGCAGGTCAAAAAGGAGGACCTAACATGCTGTCCTCACCTCAAAACTCCACATTCCATTGTTAGGCCTTCCGACATATAGGAATTTGGTATCGGGGGGGGGGGGTTGTTTTTTTTTCCAAGGGAACAAATGCACAATTTTATTTATTTACATTCAATGAATTTAAATCCTTGAGGGGTACAGCATCACATAGATTCTGTGCCCAACGGCCTTAGAAGGAAGGTTGCTTTGGAATTTGGCACAAGCCATGCCACTCTTTCCAATGTAACTTTCCCAGATTACTCCGGTTTTGTTTGGTTTGCCTCCAGGAGTCACTGTGTTATTCTTTGTGCATATAAGTACGTCTTTCACCCAAAGATAATTCAGTTTCACCTTGGACATAAACACCTTCAGTTTCAAGAAGAGCTGTGTGCTCCACTCAGTTCCAGAGATCCCGCTAATAGTCTGTACACACAGCCTTCAACCACAGTCTTCCAGACATATTTGCCGTGTTAGGAGTCCTGCTCTCAGCAGAACTCTACAAGCTCTGAGATGGCAGAAAAAGTGGATTTGATATCTTTTGACAGGATAAGAATCTTTTTCTATTTAGAGAATAAAGGACTTCATACAATTTATTCCAAAATAAACTGTTTTGATTGCTGAATTCAAGATGTAGTAATACATGTAATCCTAAATCTTACTTAAATTCTTAAAACTAGTTTTAATTTCCATTTTTTGTGTGAAAAATTAACACTACAAAAAAAAATAGTTCCACTAATAATTCTTCCCAAGAAAAATCACTTCACTTCTCGCTATTAAGTTTTGAAAGATAGCATATCAATTTACCTGGACATCTCCCAAAATTCATAATTAATCCCCAAGTGATGTAAGTAAAAGTTCTGCTGGCCAGTAAAGAAGAAAATGGAAATGAATTTCATAATGTATTAAGATTGCTCAAGATATGGCCCAAAGCCATATCCCCTGGGCTCTGCAGGATCATGTTCTCAGGCAAAGTAGAGTTATTTGGAGAGAACTCGAGCTCTGCCAAGAAGCACATGGGGTATAACAGGATGTGGTAGCTGTGGTTTGACTTAGAAGGCAACATCCCCTTCAAATCAGTAATAATAACAATATTTAGCACCCCTGGGGCGCTTTTGAAACCTTAGAAGCCCTTCAAAGCCCTACCATGGGTTAAGCACACCAAGTTGCTGAGAAAGGTCATTTTACAAATATCGTGTACGCCCATGTCTTCTACACTGGTAGACAGCACGAGGGTGGAAGAAACCCATAGGACTGAGTGCCAAGTCGCAGGGTCATAGTCTCTTCACTGAGCTTCCAGTGCCCACTCGCCTGTTCTCATATATCCACAGAAGGGCACCCAGTGTGGACCTTTCAAGACACAGTCTCATCTCATCATGCCTCTGCTCAAACGTTTGAACAGTCTCACAACATTCTCATAAGACAGGCCAAATCCTTACAGGGTCTTTGGGACTTGCTATTCATCTTAGTCCATTTGGGCTGATATAACAAAATACCTTAGACTGGGTAACTACCACAGCAATTTATCACTCACAGTTCTGGAAGCTGGGAAGTCCAAGATCAAGGCACAGGCACATTCGGTGTCTAGTGAGGGCCCCTTGCTCATAGACGAAGTCTTTTCCCTGCAATTGCACATGGCAGAAGGGGCAAACAAGTTCCCTTGGGCCTCTTTTATAAGGGCACTAATTCCATTTATGAGGGCTCCACCCTCACGACCTAATCACTTCCTAAAAGTCCTACCTCTTAATACTATTGCATTGGGGGTTAAGTTTTGACATATGAATTTTGCGAAGACATACAAACACTCAGAACATAGTGGTGTCTGACTCCTGCTCATTTGCTCACTTCATTTTCCACTTTCTGCTGCTGCCACATTGGCCTATGAGCTCCTCAGACACTCCAGGCAGGCACCTTCCCACCACAGAGCTCCGTACAGACTGTTTCTTCCACCCAGAGTGCTGTCCCCCCTTTGTCTTATCTCACACTCTGGCTTCAGATGTCAGCTTAAAGGTCTATTCTTCAACAAATTTCCTGCCCCCTACTAGTTTACCTCTCCCAGAACTAAGGGTCTTTCCCTCAACAATTTATCACAATGTACAATAATGCAGTTATGTGGATGATTATTTGATTAACATCTCCCTCCCCCACTACGCTATGGTCTCCATAAAGGCAAGGCCCATGTCTGTTTTGCTCACCATTTTATTTCCTAATGCCTAGCGTAGGTGCATACTAGGCTCTCAATGAATGCTTGACACATGAACAAATAGTTAGCGCTTCACCATCCTTTAAAAACGTAATATTTGGGTTCACTCCCCACCACCCCAGCACAAGGTATAACTAGCATGCAAGTTTCTATCCCTAATACAGTTAAGGTTTACTCTTGCATCTTATTCTCTAGAGTGCCACAGTATTTTGATTACTTTAATTCATGCATTTTTGTCCTCCAGAAAGAAAGAAAATAGTCATAGACTCACAGTACTAAAGGGGACTCAGTGATCTCAACTGGACAGTTTAAATATGAGACGAATGTTAAGCAACCTGGTCAAGAAAACTGAGCTTCTTAAAGTTTTCTACTGTTAAAGATTCTCTCCCTGCTCCAGAAACTTAGTCAAATTCCACTTCAATCCTTATTCATTCTGATAAGCAAAGAAAACTCCTCCTCCTCACTTTCCTGTCATTTCTCTCTGCCTGTTGGGAAATGAAGATGAGCCAGCTGAGCTTGTAGGACTTCCTCATTCTTCACAAAGCTCTCTACATAGGTGATGCATGCTATGCCCCTTTTCTCTTCAATAAACCACCCCATTTCTCTTTCAATTGCTTTATTTGAGGTGTTTCTTCTTCTCAACTTCTGTGGAGTTGTCATGGAAAAGTAGGGACAAATTTGCTCTGCCAGACAGTAAACACATTATAAGGCTGTAATTGAGGCAGCTAGTGCCAGGACTTCCCTATCAGTAGCCTTGGTCCTTTGGGCTCCAGAGCCACTAAAAGAATGTGAAGTCCCTATAACATAAATCTTGGGCCTGCCTGGCCAGGGCTGTAATCCATCATAGCTGTTGGGAAGCAGTTCTCCACTGGACCCACTTGAGGCTGCCTCTAGGTCAAGGCCCCCATCCAAGGGTCATTCTTTCAGCCTGAGGATTCCTGCCTTCTCCTGGCCTCCCTGGCCTCTCTTGGCTTCTTCCCACTACACCTTTCGGATAAGAAAAATTAATTAATTAAATAATTCATTAATTCCTGACCATAACTCCTTTAATACATATATCTGCAACACGGACAAACACACACATGAAGGTGATTATATTTGTTATGTTTAAGGAACTCCCCATAGAAAAGAACACTCATTGCTGTTTGTATTTTATGTAATGCTGCATTTACTAAACCTACAAGCTTAATTTTAAAAACTTAAAAAATCAAATTTTTTTATACATTCAAGCAATGATCATAAACTTAAATTACTATAATAATTTAAACTACAATTTAAAATTTATTTTAAACTTTGAACACTCCAAACACAAACACAATGATTACAAAACCCTTAAAACTATTCTGAAATATCAACTGAATTCATTTCCTAACTCTTTCTTTACTCGTTATGCCTTCCTAAGGTTATGTTAAAATGTAGTGCTTATTTTGAAACCTTCCCAGGATGATATAAACATTCCAGGCCAAAAGGAGAGGGGGCAGTATCACTAGACGTCTAATCAGGAAAACCAAACCCACTTGGGGTATTCCAGACATAGGGAATTTAACACAGTGACTTGGTTTCCAAAATGCTGGAGGGAGGTGATTCTACCCAGAGATTGACAGTAGCAGGAAGACACCACCCCGTTCTGGCAGGAACAGCAAGTGTTACCAGAGAGCACAACCACTGTATAGGCAAGGCTGCCAGAGCACCTGCTGCTCTCCCCACCATCCTTGTGGAAAGCCCAAAGCCCACCCCCGTCAGTGCCAGAGCCAAACTCACTCATGCTCACCTCCATCTCTCCTCGCACAAACAGAAACAAGTGTTCATTCACATCCAATGTTTGTAAGTAGACACAACCTGACAGAAGAAATAAAAAGCCCACATGTATTACTGTTCTACTGTAGGAATGCTAGTCAGACCTCACTCCATCCCTGTGGTCCTCAGAGCACTGGCTTTAATAGTTACAATCTCTCCCCTGTACAGGTTGCTTAGCAACTGAGGAAGGGAAAGTAACAGAATGCTATGCTTGCATTAGATAAGGGAATGATGCCAGCAACGCCAAGAATAAGCAACAGGAGGCTGTGAGGTGCCTGGGAATCTTCCACTTCCACAGCTTTTCTATCTTTGGCATAGCTCTTTTGTCCTTAAGTCCCTTAAAAGCTTCAACTCCTCCCCCCAAGGTTGCAGAGAAAGCAGCTGTGCAGCACTGGGATCAATAGTCCTCCCCATCCATTCCTTTTAAGTCAACAATGATAATAATAATAATTTCCTCATAAACCATAAGGAGTTGCCTGCTTCTTTCTTTGGCCTCAGAAAACCTTCTCAGTTTGGTGGCCATTATACTGTTAGTTCATACTCAACATCTACCTGCTGCAATCAACACAAAATTAAACACCATCAGTGCATTAACTCTTATAACTTCCTTTTTGTTCCCTTTATATTAATGTTCATCTTTTAAATATCATTATGAACTTTTTACAACTTCAACTATTCTGGTGAACTATAGTGATCACTTTCCTTGTGATTTTCATACTGACAAAGGCAGGCAGGAACCTGTCTTAACTGCCTATGTCCTTTCATCACAGCTCCTCGAGTCCTTGAAGTCATTCTTGTTTTGCTCCAGATCAATCCTGAAGATTTCTCTGACCAAAACTTTCTTGGAGGGAATCATCTTTCCTCCAAGGGGTCCTGGTTCCTTATAGAGACAAAATTCTGGGCAGTGCGTGTGCAGAAGAGAGCAAGTGATGGGCAAAGCGCCCCTGCTACTCTTCTCTGTTGTTAGCAGTGAGAATGAAGGTACTGTCCTTGAAGACTTGGATTCTCAATAACACTCTGATTTAACACATGGTGTTGTTGGAACCCACATTTCTTATAGAACGAGATTTCATTGGCCACCTTAATTTTTTATTTTTCTTCTCTTTCTTTCCTCAGGAAAACTGAGGCAAAGAGAGCTTATGAAATGTGTCCAGGATGACATTGTCAGTAAGCAGCAGGATACTATTTTAAACCTGATCTAATCCCAAAGCTCACATTCTCTCCATTACACAGCATTTTGTGAAACAGCAGCTATAATCCTACTCATTTGTTCATTTATCCCATGAAACAGTTTTCCTTCATAGCTTAAGACTTGCTTTCTTTCCGTCTCCATCTCTGTCATGTGGTTATAAGGTGATCTAAGTATGTCCTTCCCTTTCTGGAAATGCTGCCGATGATGAGAAGAAAATCCTCCTGTAATTGCATCAAAATGAGAAAGAGTGCTTTTTAAAATTATTTGTATACCTGTGAGAACTTATCAAATACTCCTTCAAGGCAATCAAACTGGCTTACACTTCGAGTTCAAGATCGGGATGAGTACAGCAAAAGAAGTCATCTGCAGAGTGCAAGCCAGCAGAGCAACAGCTAATGAGGATTCAAGCCTTGCCGAGCTCCAAATTTTGCAATAAATGACCCCTCCCTCCTCATGGAACTGGCCTGAGAATCAAGTCAGAGCCCATTTAAAGCTCTTAACACAGCACCTGGCACAGATCAAATGCTTTTAAAATGTTAGCCACCCTTGGGAGGATTACTTCTTTCTGAAGCAGACGGTTTCCTGAGCACCTATTCTGTGCACACTATTATGACTGGAGGTGGGGTTTAGTATAAGCAGGCAATTCACCCTGTCAAATAATAAAAATAATAATTTCAAAAATTAATTTTAACCATGGAAACAATGTTTTAAAAAGTCACAAGGTGCTGTTTTGTGTTAGAGGAAGATGAGCTGGCAGAGGATGGGCGTGAGCCAGCTCGGGGGAATGGAGCATCCTCGGCCTGCTTTGTGGAGCTGCCAGACACCCTCTTTCAGGTCCTAAGAGAAAGAAATGAGTCAAAATAATTGAGCTCAGGCCTATGGTGGAGTAAAGTAAATTAAATCTATGTCTTTACTAAGGATTAAGTCAAAGTGTTTAAGCATTTAAGATGATTCACCTTCATCAAGAAGTCAAAGGGGGCCGAGCCCGTGGCGCACTCGGTAGAGTGCTGCGCTGGGAGCGCGGCGACGCTCCCGCCGCGGGTTCGGATCCTATATAAGAATGACCAGTGCACTCACTGGCTGAGTGCCGGTCACGAAAAAACGACAAACAAAATTAAAAAAAATAAAATAAAAATTAAAAAAAAAAAAAAAAAAAAAAAGAAGTCAAAGGGAGATCTTGTTTTTAGCACGTAAAACAAAAAGACTTTACTCCACCCCAATCCTACCTCTCCCATTACAGCATACTTTATTTACTCTGATTTCTTCATTCACAGTGATTATATTCCTAAACTGGAGCCTACTAAACTCTTCAGTGGCCTTCCATCTGTAATGATGGCAGATTAAATAAATTGCACTTGGCTTAGCAGGATGTGGTAATGCCTCTGGAGAGAAAAGTGGAGTCTTTGTCCCATGTATTATAAAAATCTACTTTTTTGATAAGGCATAAGGAAAACCCTTAAGCCACTCGTGTGTAGCCAAGGTGTCTCAGTCAAAGTTGATCTCAGTTTCTGTAGACAGTGGCACAAATTGACAACAAACAATTCCTGTCAGTTCCTAATTTCTCAGCATAGAATAAGTTAGCTAAGACAGCTCTTAGTAACCTAATTAGTGACTGCAGCCAATTGGATAGAATTTTAAAAATATAATTAATGTCTTTCTATCAAGTTCAAAAGAGGTGTTGTAAATAGGTTCTAGGTTACACACTGCAGTGAAAACCTAAGCTTATACCACGGCATATATACAGTATGTATTTCTTATAACTGGTATGTCTCTATCATCCAACCAAGTGTTCATGGAGGGATTAGCCTGTCAAATTTCTAATAAATGCAGCACAAGTTTTGGAACCCCCGTGAATACCCTCCATGAAAAGGAAGCTAGAAAAACTATACACATAAATGTACACATTTCCCCCAACACTGTGGGTGTCAAGGGAGTTTGTCACCTGACTGCTCCTGTGGATAAAGCAAGAGTAAGTTTTTCATGTGAAATCAAACCCCCAAGCCTACTCCACTTATGAAAATGGAATTCAGACAACCAACAGAGTGGGAGAAAATATTTGCAAAATATACATCTGACAAAGGATTAATATCCAGAATATATAAGGAACTCAAACAACTTTACAAGAAAAAAACAAGCAACCCAATTAAAAAATGGGCAAAAGAGCTAAGTAGGCATTTCTCTAAGGAAGATATACAAATGGCCAACAGACATATGAAAAAATGCTCAACATCACTCAGCATCCGGGAAATGCAAATCAAAACCACACTGAGATACCATCTAACCCCAGTTAGGTTGGCTAAAATCCAAAAGACTCTGAACGATAAATGCTGGCGAGGTTGCGGAGAAAGAGGAACTCTCATACATTGTTGGTGGGACTGCAAAATGGTGCAGCCTCTATGGAAAATGGTATGGAGGTTCCTCAAACAATTGCAGATAGATCTACCATACGACCTAGCTATCCCACTGCTGGGAACATACCCAGAGGAATGGAAATCATCAAGTCGAAGGTATACCTGTTCCCCAATGTTCATCGCAGCACTCTTTACAATAGCTAAGAGTTGGAACCAGCCCAAATGTCCATCATCAGATGAGTGGATACAGAAAATGTGGTACATCTACACAATGGAATACTACTCAGCTATAAAAACGAATGAAATACTGCCATTTGCAACAACATGGATGGACCTTGAGAGAATTATATTAAGTGAAACGAGTCAGGCACAGAAAGAGAAATACCACATGTTCTCACTTATTGGTAGGAGCTAAAAATTAATATACAAATTCACACACACACACACACACACACACACACAAAAAAAAAAAAAAACCGGGGGGGGGGAAGAAGATATGACAACCACAATTACTTGAAGCTGATAGGACAAGCAAACAGAAAGGACATTGTTGGGGGGGAGGGAGGAGAGGGAGGAGGGAGGGAGGTTTTGGTAAGGGGCAACAATAATCAACCACAATGTGTATTGACAAAATAAAATTTAAAAAATAAATAAATAAAAATAAAAGAAAATAGAATTCACATTACATTATCCTTGGAGCACAAAAATCCTGATCCAAAAAATTAAACTGAAAGCTAGTCTGGGACCCAAAAGGCCCTGTGATCTACTAAAAGAGAAACTACCCTGTAAGGACACCATGAAGGAATTAAGACCTCAAAAATTTGAGCTAATCGGACCATGTACCCAACATTAGGGACATTTTTTTTTCTGTCACACTTGAATATTGACAAAAATTGAACATTTACAAAACTTGACTACTGATGGAGCAACAAAAGGAATCTCGTAAATTCCAAAAACTTAGTATCATTCAGATCAAGTTCTAACCACAATAAAAAGCAATTAAAAAGTAAAAACAAATTAAAAATGAACCAATGTATTTGGAAAACAAGAAACACTTTCCTAAATATTTCATGAGTTAAAGAATAAGTCATTTTAAAAATCACAAAATATTAAGAAATGAATACCAAAGAAAATCTTGCAGGTCATATGGAATTCAGCTAATGTAAAACTTAGAGAGAA
This sequence comes from Cynocephalus volans, assembly GCF_027409185.1. Lineage (NCBI taxonomy): Eukaryota > Metazoa > Chordata > Mammalia > Dermoptera > Cynocephalidae > Cynocephalus > Cynocephalus volans. Next base: position 84,488,507 of record NC_084460.1, on the reverse strand, counting down.
AAAATTAGATATGTTAGAAAAGAAGTAAAATTTTAAAAAACTAATAATCTAAGCATTCAGTTCAAGAAACTTTAAAACTAATAACCAAAATAAAGTAGAAGGAAGGAAACTATAAATGCAAGAATAGAAACAAATGAAATAAAGAAACAAAGATAACTAAATAGATTTAATAAAATCAAAAGCTGACTCTTTACAAAGACTTGTAAAAAAGATAAAACTCTCACAAAACTGGGCAGTAATAAATGAGAAAAAGCACAAATCAAAATAATAAACACGAAAGTTAAGTATAAATGGTGGTATAGAAAATTTTTAGAATTTCATGAAAGAATACTATGAAAATATTACAATAAATAATTAGATGAACTGAACAATTTTCTAGAAAAATATAAAAAATCAAACTTGAATCAAAAAGAAAACCTGAAAAGATCTGCAAGCATTTAAAAGCAATCAGTAATAAAAAAAAAATTGAATCATTAATTTTAAAAAAATCAGCCACTAACAAAAACAACCCTTCAAAATGGTACAGCCACTTTGGAACACAGTTTGGCAGTTTCTTGTAAAACTAAACATACTCTTATCATACGATTCAGTACTTGCCCTCCTTGGTGTTTACCCAAATGAGCTGAAAAATTATGTCCACACAAAAACCTGCACATGGATGTTTATACCAACTTTATTCGTCATAATTGCCAAACTTGGAAGCAACCAAGATGCCCTTCAACAGATGAATGAATAGATAAACTGTGGCACATCCAGACAGAGGAATGCTATTCGGCACTATATAGAAATGAGCTATCAAGCCATGAAAAGACATGGAGAAAACAAATGCATATTACTCAGTGAAAAAAGCCAGTCTGAAAGGGCTATGTACTGTATGAGTCCAACTTTATGACATTCTGGAAAAGACAAAACTATGGAGACAATAAAAGGATCAGTGTCACCAGGGTTTGTGGGGAAGAAGGGTTAAGTCAGTAAAACACAAGGAATTTTTAGGGCAGTGAAACTGCTCTATATGATACCACAATGGTGGATACATGTTGTTGTACATTTGTCCAAACCCATAGAATGTACAGCACCATGAGTGAACCCCAGTGTAAACTGCACACTTTGCTTGATAATGATGTGCCGGTGTAGGTTCATTAGTTGTAATAAGTGCACCACCAGGTGCAGAATGCTGACAGTGGGAGAGGCTGTACACATGTGGGGGCAGGGGAAACACAGGAACTCTCTGTCTTCTGCTCTTTTTTGCTGTGAACCTAAAACTGTCTAAAACTAAAGTCTATTTAAAAGGGGGCGGGGAAAGCAACAATCCCTGATGGTTTTACAATTGTAGTATCAAACCTTTGAAGAAAGATAAAAATCTTAAATAAAACATTAGTAAACTAAATCCAGCAATGAATGGAAATATTAAAAAAAAAAAAAGCAAGGTTTATTTCCAGAATGAAATGATGGTTTAACTTCAGAAAAATTTATCAATGTAGGAATCAGATTAAGATGTTAAAAAATATACACAAGGGTACTTTGAAAAATTTCTGAATTTATTGAAGTATCCTCATATATATAATTATTTCAATAGATCTAGAAAATGCATTTAACAACATTAAAGCCCATTCATAATTAGAAAATAAGCTCTTAGCAAAATAGTAAGAAAAGGTAAAGCTAATGACTTCATAAAATGTGTCCTCTAAAAGATTACAAAAACATTATAACTAATAATGAAACATTAAAAGCATTACCTCACAATCAAGAAAAACTCAGGGATTTTCAATATCATCTCTTCTATTTAGCCCAGTGTTTTAACCAGCAGGATAAGGTTACAAATAAATGTAATATGTTAGAAGGATTGGAAAGGAAGAAACAAGCTTGCCATTAATTGCAGGCAATATGACTGTTTACATATGTATTTGATTTCTGTTGTTGGGTAGCAAAGTCAGCAGCTTAAAACAACACATTTACTATCTCAGTGCTGGAGGTCAGAAGTCTGTTACCTATGTAGGGTCTCATGAGGCTGAAATCAAGGTGAGTCTGGGCTTCTGTTCACAGCAGAAACTCAGGGTCCTCTTCCAAGCTCATGGGATTGTTGGCAGAATTCAGTTCCTTGTCGTTTTGGAACTCAGATTTCCATTTTCTTGATGGCTGTGGCCTGGGGGCTGCTCTCACCCCCTGGAAGCTGCCTGCAGTCCCTTGCCACATGGCCATGCTGTGACAGCTTACCTATTCAAAGCCACCAAGAGAATTTCTCCCTTCAGCCGTCTAGGACTGAGTCTTATATAATATAATAACAGGAGTAATTACCCCATCATAGTCACAGGTCCTTTCTACACTCAAGGGAAGGGGATTATACAAGACATGTACAACAGGAGGTGAAAATACTGGGGGCCTTCTTAGAGTTTTGCCCACCACAACATAGAAAAACCAAGACAGTTTTAAAAACTATTAATAATTAATACGATAATTTAGCAAGGTTACCAAATATAAGATCAACAGACAAAAAGCAAAAGTATTTAGACCAGAATCAACTAATAAAAAGTGAAAAAGACGATGTTAATCTTAAAACAAAATAAAGCAAAACCACCAAGTACCTAACAAGGAAAGATTGACAAAAACAGTACAAGATCCATAAAACCGTAATTTAATGAAGAACATGAAAGAAAACCTAAACAAGTGGAGATAATTATTACGGTCACAACTGTTAAAACTTAATATCTTAAATATGTCAATTCCCTCCAAGTTAATCAATAAATGCGATTCCCATCAAAATCCCAACCGATTTTTTTCCCATGGAACTTGTCAAGTTCATCTTCAAATTAGTAACGAGGAATAAAAGGAAAAGAACAGCTAAGAAAAAGACTGAAGAAGGAGGGATAGGAGGAGGACGGGGTGGCAGGAGGAGACGGACTCATCCTTCCAGATAGCGTCACTCATGAAGGCTAGAGGTAGTGAAGGGACGCAGGACCACGGATGGGCCCAGACAGACCACAGACCAAGGAACACATCTAGATGCAGTTTCTCCTGCAGGCGGGAGCTCCATTACGGCAGAGGCGGCACCACAATGCAGACCGCTAAATGGTGCTGGGACAGCTGGCTACTGATTCGGGGCAAAAAAATAACTCTTCCCACAAACATACAAAATTATTGATGATCAAGACCTAGTGTGGAAAAGAACATTTTAACACCGTTAGAAGAAAATAAGAGGCTATTTTTATGACAATGGAGTAGGAAAGGAATTTTCTAAATAAGATATGAAAGTACAAACCATGAAAGAAAAGATACATTTGATTACATTAAAATTTGAAACATATGTAGAACAAAAGTCAGTACGAATGAAGTGAGAGAAACAAGCCAGCCACAGAGAAGAAATTCTCGAAGCATATGGTCGACTGCGTCAACAGGGCTCCCGTGCCTTCTTGCTTCCGCCAGGTTTATCAATGAGGAGCCCCAGTGGAGAGAGGCCTACTATGTGAGGTAAGGGCATCTAGTCCCCCACTTTCCACAGATGTCCCCACAGCCAGCCGTGACTTTCAACCACAGCTCCTGAAAGAGGCCCTCTCCACATAGCCTCACTGTCCCCAGGTTCTGCTTCTGCCCCATCCACCTAGGGGTGCCACGGCCCCCACTGTGATCGTCCCCCAGAGTTTTCCTAAACCCTGCCCACACCTTTATTACACCACCTCCAACTGCCCAACTTAAATATGCCATCTGTTTTCTCCTGGGACACTGACTGGTATAACTGGTACAAATTCTGCTTTTAACATGGTTTGCCCATTTTAGGCAAGTTACCTTACCCGTCTGACTTCAATTGCTTCACCTATAAATGGTGCTGCTGTGGGAATTAATTGTGATGATCTATAAAAGCTCCTCAGCCCAGCATCCAGCATGGTGGGCCATCAGTAAATGGATACTATTATCATCATGGTGGTTGTTATTATTTTTTTTACTACTACTATTTCTTCATTGCTACCCAGTGACCTGAGTAGCATCTAACCATATTTGGGCAAAACACTGTATTAGTCAGTGTTCTCCAGAAATAAAGGACCAGTAAGATATATAGAAAGAGATTTATTAGGGCTTGGCTTACAGATTACAGAGGCTGAGAAGTCCTAAAACCTACTGTCTGTAAGCTGGAGATCTAGAAAAGCCTGTGGTATATTTCTAGTCCAGGCCCAAAGGCCTGAGAACCAGGGGGGCTGATGATGTAAGTCTCAGTCCAAGACGAAAGGCTTGAAAATCAGGAGCACCAATATCTGAGAGCAGAAGATGGATGTCCTAGCTCAAGCAGAGAGCAAATTTGTCCTTCCTTTGCCTTTTTGTTCTATTTGGGCTCTCATCAGAGTGGATGATGACCACCCATGTTGGTGAGGACAGATCTTCTTTTCTCAGTCCAATTCAAATGCTCATCTCTTCCAGAAGCATCCTCACAGACACACCCAGAAGTAATGTTTTACCAGCAATCTGGGCATCCCTTAGCCCAGTCAAGTTGACACATAAAACTAACCTCACAAACACCAAAACTGAACTTAAGACACAGTAACTAAAACATAATTTGCTATCAAACTTAAAGAACTTCCCAGAGGTTTTTTTAAGGTTGCTATCATATTAAATGTTGAACACTCTTTAGAAAGTGGAAATGTAGAGTTGTCTTCTGTCTACCTATGATAAATGGGCCAGTCCAGTCTACCTCCTGAAACAGGAGAAGCCTTTATTATTTGCAAGGCCAGGCAACACTAATTACTTACATTCCACAGACACCTGCAGGTGTGTTTGCCACAGGGATGCTCTTGCAAATGCAGGTTTCCACAAACAGTAGCCAACACAAACCATCAGGTGAAGTGCCGCCAGAGCCCACTCCTGCACCTGTGTGCACCTTTGCAATCAACAATTAGGACAAGGGCACAGACGTGTTTACCAAATATTCAGAAGCACATGCCAGGACAAGACCCCCAATAAGATAGGCCCCAGGCTCACAGTTACATCATCTGAGCAGGGATGATGACTAGGCCCAAGCCAATAACGTTAAACTAAAATAAATCAAAAAATAAATGGCCATTAGGTCAAAAAGGCCAATTGTCAAATACAATTGTGAGGGTCATCAGGAAACCCAACTTGACAAAGTTTTGGGGGAAAAGTCCTGTGGTTTTAATTGATGACACATGCAATTATGAGCCAGTGGTGTGGTACAGTTGGTTAAAAATCGGATACACTGACAGGTCCACCAAACTTAACACTGAGTTTCTCCTTCAGTTCTAGATGCCACGTGATAAGAATGACAATGACAAACTGAGATGTGAGCTACAGAGGGATGTCAGGATGACAGGGTGTGGACACCTCATCCTACTACAAGCATTTTAGGAAACTGCGTTGTTTAGCCAGAGAAAGAGCAGACAGTTACAGGTCGGGTGACCAGCTATCTGGTTTGCCCAGGACTGAGGGGGCTGCCAGACCCAGAACTTTCAGTTTTAAAACCGGGATAGTCCCTGGCAAACCAGGACAAGCTGGTCACCCTAGGTTAAGGTGAGAATGGGTAAGAGATGCCAGAACACATTGAAACAGGACAGACTCTGATTTCCAAATGTCTGAGAGGCCTACTCCCAGTCACACTACAGTGGACCAGGGCAACTCCAGAAATTACCCAGAAGAAGAGCTGGACTTGGGGTGACGGTGGGTCTGAGTTCCCAGGGAGCTTTCTCAGGTGAATGAGCAGCACATGGTCAGTCTGCGTGAGGAGGAGCTCATGACTCCTTGGGTATGGAGACCCTTTAAACACCCCACCCCCCCAAATTCATCATGGTAAAACCATTTAAGTTCCATAAAGTGTTTAAAGGAATCCATATTATATTAATCACAACAGTGTCTTGATACATTTGGAAAAGGGCTGAGCATGTATGTGGGAGACATGTGACAATCTTTCTGTAGAGAATGCAAGCTCTGCAACCCCCAGCCCACCCTGAGTTTGCAGTCCTCATGGGAAAGGGGGAAAGGGGGAGTCTGGATGATGTCCAAGATTCCTTTCAGCTCCAAGGTTCTGTAACTTATAGATGCTGTACATATTCTTCCTTGTATATTGTTTCCCTCTGGTACTTAGGCTTGCATAAGAGTGTCTTAGGTGTCCTAGAAACTGACATCAAATAAAATGAGGAAGAAACAAAGTGAAGAGGAGATGTGTTTACAACTCTGAAAAGTCAGAACTCTAAGAAGAGGTGCCATGCCCACTCTTGTTCCCATGAGGAAGGCAGAGGAAGAGAAGGCAGGGACGAGAGCCAGTGAGCGCCACCCTGCAGGAGCGACCAGAGAGCAGAGGGTGGGGCATGGGACCAGACGAGGGGACGCCATCCCAGCCCAGCCCTGGAGGAGCAGCTGCATCTGCCAGGGAAGGGGTGGGGGAGGTTGGTAGGGAGAGGACCCGCCTCAGGACGGGGGATAGAAGCCGTGGGAGCCCAGGGCTATGAACTTGGACAGGAGCCTTGAGACTTAGGGACCAGAGCTGGAGAGGTCAGGAGTCCTGATGAGGGGTGGGGAGATGGGACAGACCCTGGTGTGAATCCCAGCTCTGCCCTTCCTGGCTGTGTGACCTGGGCATGTTACTCAAACCCCATCAACCTTAGATTCCTCATTTGTGAAAGGATGTGTGGAGGGCTTGGCATTGTGCCTGACCTGGAGTCAATCAATGCTCAGGATATGTTACTGTTGCTGCTCTTCTGCTGATTCTCACCACCATCAGCAGTGGCGGGGACACTCACCTGTCACTCCCCAATCACTTCTCTTCTTTCTCAGACTTCACGCTACCTGAGGCAGAGCCCCTGCAAGTAACAAACAATCTGACAAAGAGAGGCTGACTCACATAAGAGGGCGGCAGGAGCTCAGCCGCTGCTGGGGTGTCACCAGCGGGGCAGGCTCCTCCTTTCTGCTTCCTCAGCCGCAGCTCTCCTCGCAGCAGAGGGGCCACTGCCCTTCCAAGCCCAGCGTCTGCATTCCAGGGAGGAAGATGGGGAGGGCGAAGGGCAGGGGACGGTAAGAGCAGCCCGCTTGAGCCAGACCCCTCTGAAAAGCTGTTCCCCGAAGCCCCAGGCAGAAACTCTTGCATGTCTTAGCCAGTGTCAGGTCATGCAGCTGTCCCTAGCTACAAGGGTACTGGCACAATTTTTATCTGGACACATCAACACCATAACAGCACTGGGGTCTGGTCATTAATGTCTTAATCCATTCAGGTGGCTGTAACAAAATACCATAGACTGGGTGGCTTATAAGCAACAGAAATTTATTTCACACCGTTCTGGAGGTTGGAAGTCCAAGATCAAGATACCAATAGATTCAGTGTCTGGTGAGGACCTGCTTCCTGGTTCACAGGTGGTGCCTCCTGGCTGTGTCCTCACTCGTGGAAGGGACAGGATGTCACTCTTAGGTCTCTTGTTTAAGGGCACTAGTCTCATTCAAAAAGGCTCTAGCCTCATGACCTAATCACCTCCCAAAGGCCCCACCTTGTAGTACCATTGCCTTGGGGGTTAGGATTTCAACTTACGAATTTTGATGGAACACAGAATTTCAGAATGGATATTGGGTAAGCAGAGAGCAGTGTCTGCCTCAGCCACCTTCTCTAGTTATATCCACTTGCCACTTCCCGAGCTCTCACTGTTCTTTGGGGGATTAAAAACCTGCCAATCTTCACGGCATGGCTTGCATGCAGTCCCAAGCAGGAGGCCAAGGACGTCAGGAAGAGATGTGAGTGCAGGCTGTGGCGCTGTGCCCCAGCAAGGAGCTCCAGGACTCCTGCATCAGAAGTGGTCACAGTCAGCACCGGGCTCAGAAACTTCTGCTTATGAAAAGCAGCACAGTTGGAAATAGAAAAAGGATTGAGCGTATCTTTTCTCCTAAGACTTTGGTGGAATTGGTATAACTGTTAAGAATTCTGACAATGCCCTCTGTTCTAAAAACAAAAACAAAACAACTGAAGAGTCGGCCAAGAGGAAGCAGGCCTTGCACAGAGAGGGAAACATTATGTGCTTTGTGTAGGGCTTAACAAATACAAAAGAGCCAGTCCTGAAGAGACAATGTCTCATTGACAATTCTCACTCTCTTCCTTGCTTGCTGTCTCCCTGGGACTGGAAGGTGCTAATGATGTACCTACATTAACCTGGTTGCCTTCTGGCACCTTCCACACAGGCACCCAGAGATAAGGAAACACAGGAAGATGGCTTTCCCATTACCCTGCCTGCAACTTCCTAAACCAATGACTCTTGAAGTCTGATCCATGGACCGGCCCAGCAGGATCAGCAGCAGCTGGGAGCTTGTCAGAAATGCAGAATCTCATGCCCACAGATCTACTGAATCAGCATCTCTGGGGTGGAGCTCAGCAGTCTGTGTTAACAAGCCTTCCAGGGGATGCTGAGGCCTATTTGAGTCTGAGAGCCACTAACCTCGATCAATGTCTAATAGCAGGGAAACAATCAATAAAAGTAACAATTCTATCGTTTCCTCATACATATCACAGGAGAAATATTAAATCCAGTAAAAAGTTAAATCAGTCTTCTGGATTCTGTAGTATCTAATACGTTTAGAGAGAGTTGAGGGTATGAGATAAATTAGGAAAACCCTCTACAAGCCTGCAATTAAATTTTTAATTTTTTAAAATTCTAATCATATCATCTCTTCATATCTGTCCTGAAGTTTATAGCAAGAAATAACTTATTTGCAAAAAATAGATCTTGCTAGAGTTTTTGGCACAAAGTATAAGATGTATCAAAAAGTTTTGCTTATTAGTACCATTCTTATAGCTCCAATTAATGAGACAAGGCTCTATTTTTAACACGATATCCATTATGGGCTGAATTGTGTCCCTCCCACAATTCCTGTGTTGAAATCCTAACCCCCAGCTTCTTAGAATGTGACTGCATTTGATGATAGGATCTTCAAAGAAGTATTAGGGTAGGCCCTAATTTGATATGACTGGTTTCCTTATCAGGGGAAGATGTTAGGACATAGACACACACAGACAGAACACCACCTGAAGACGCGGGGAGAAGGTGGCCGTCTGCAAGCCGAGGAGAGAGGCAGCAGAAGGAACCAGCCCTGCCGCCACCTTGATATGGGACTTCTAGCCTCCAGAACTGTGAAAAACTAAATTTCTGCTTTTTGATCCACCCAGTCTGTTGTATTTTGTTATGGCAGCCCAGCAAATTAATACAATGCACAAAAGACTCTGCTCTTGACGAGGGAAGACTCTCCTGGCAATCCCCGTTGGGGCAGGCATTTGTGCTGTTCCAAATATTTCCAGCTCTCCACCTCCTGGAGAACGTAATGATATTGTACCTTCCCATCCCCTCAGGAAGTTAGGTATGGCCATATGACATGCTTTGGTCAATAAAAGGTGAGCAGAAGTGACATGTATCATTCTTGGATGGGAACTTTAAGAGCCTACCCATAATTTACCATGTTCTCTTTTTTCCGTGGTCATAGTGATGAGCAACATTCCAGAAAAGACTGTTCCATCAGCCTTCTCTGTGGGATAAGGACGATGAGAATACGGAGGAGCCCCAGCCAAGCCAGAAGGGACTTGTAGTGAGAGCAACACGTAAACCTTTGCTATTTTAAATCCTGAGATGTAGGCGGTGTTTAGGTACTGTAAGTAATACAGAGATGATTTAAGGTGTGCAGGAGGATGTGTGTAGGTTATACACAAATACTACACCCTTTTATTTAAGGGACTTGAGCATCGGCAGATTTTGATATGGGGGGGTCCAATCCCCCATGGATACAAAGGAACGACTGTATCTCCTTATCCCAAAGCCTGATTATAATTCTGTCATTTACCAATGAAGAGAAAACTATCTTTGCACTAGTATTTGTTCAAGAAATAATAATGTTCATACAGTCCAAGTCACCCTGTGCTCTGCAAGCTCTTTGCAGCCTAGGTGTTCGGAACTTTTGAGAAACCTCTAAGTACAAATGCTCATTACTGGGCTTCTTTCCTTTACCTTGGGTAGCCCCTGGTGCCATCCCAGCCAGCCAACTGCTGTCCTGTCTCCCCTTCAATCTGTTCACTTGGGCCACCCCTTATGCCTGCAACAGACTGCACCTTGCTGTCCTCACAGCTTGCTGCCTCTTCTGAAACCCCACAAATCCAGCTTTTCTTGAATAGCTTCCCATCTTGAAGATCCACTTACTGCATCATTACATTCCAAGGAACTCCACCAACCTCTGTCTATATTATGTATTCTAAGTCGTCTAGGTGATTATGTCGTCTCTTTATTAGTCAGGTTATTTAATCAGTACTCCTATTTGTTTTCACAATGATACACATGCCCTGTCATGCACCCCATGGAAAAATGGCAGGAGGGGGAAAAGCAGAATGTGGGCTTCTAACACACTGTCGTGTTATCTAGGCTTCCATACGTGGGCAGATGCCTTCCTCCCTGGTATGAGGAGCTGGTTTCGGTTTGCTCAGATAACACACTCTACGGAGGTTTGACTGATAAACACTGGTGTGATAAACATAGTTTCATAAATCAGTCACTCCAGGAAGTTTATAGCATGCAAATACTAACAACTGTTGTGAATTTTTCTTTGAAGAACATAAAATTCAAAGTATTATTGCCAGGGGGAAAAAAAGAACTTTAAAATCCCTTATTTCACTCTGTAACGAATATAGCATCTTCTCAAGCAGGAAAGAGTAAAGTTTATGATTTCAATCTTTATTAAACACCCGTTGCTTGGAAAATTAAGAGTCCTGATTTGTAATTTTTTTACTGCTCAGTTTATAGATCTCCAAGGAGATTATTAATTCATTCCTAGAATGTAAAACGTCCTGTCTTAAGTGACTGGTGAAAAAACAAAATGCCATGCCAAATGCACCAAAAATGTTTAATTGAGCTATAAAGACATCATATTTTTAACTAGTGTGGCATGCCAAAAATGAGGGTTTACTTTGGAAATTGCAAAGTCCAACACATGGGGTACCGACCATTTTCACCTCATTACATTTAAAAAACCATCTGTTGGCAATTATGGGACAAAAATGGGCTTGTCAAAACTCTGCAAGAGAAGAATTTTTTCTCCAATCCGTATAATCTAAATTACTTTTAGTTTTAAATGTGAACACATGGTGAATTTTAAAAGAATTGCCTGATGCCCACAGGTAAGTGGAGCAGAGAACCGAGGAACAGTCTCATTCATCTGCTCGAGCTTGTGACATTTCTGTATCAAGGTCATTTGAGCAAATAGGCTGGCTCCACTGCATGCTTTTGCCAACCTGATCACCAAATAATTCAAACATGGGAAACTTGATGCTTTTTATCTTCTTTAGAAGCCATCCATTTCTGGTGAGCCCAAATGCTACTTACACAGTGTCCAAAGGCCCAGGCCATGGAGTTCCTCCCGCACTACGGAGTCCCCTCGCGGGGGCCTAAAGTCCAGCCAGGCTCACTGGGATAGGAAGAGAACTGCCCCCAGAGTCAGAACCTAGGCTTTGTTACATTCTTCCATGTCCCCATGTTAACCAGAATAAAATGAAGCTTTCATTAAAAGTGCCAGCCATTCTCCTCCAAAAAATGATCTTTTAGTTTAGTGCTAAAGATGGAACGGCTCCTTCAGTATTCATCTCTTGAAATGAAATAACCCCAACTTCCCTAGCCACAAAGTCATATTTTCAGGCCCTTCATTTTTGTGCTGTCATCTAACCCCCTCAAGCCCATCTTGAGTCTCCCCAGTTGTGGAATGTACAAGACAGTACCAGTCTGGTGTCTGGGGGCACCAGACCTGAGTTTGAATCCCTTTGCTGTTCCCTTGCTAGTGATGCAAATTTGGGCAAGTTACCCAGCCTCCTTCTGCCTGCCCAGTTTATTCGTCTAAATTGTGGAGATTAAATGAGATCATGCTGTAAGAGAAAGTATCTAGCATCGTATCTGAAACAGCTCCCCCAAATATTACTTTCCCTTTCTTCCTCCAAATGAAATGCTGTAATGAAAGTCAGTTGTCTATAACTGTGCTGTCTAATATACTAATCGCCAGCCACACGTGATTATGTATATTTAAGTCAATCTAAATTAAGTAAAATTAGAAATTTAGTTCTTCAACTGCACTAGTCATATTGCAAGTACTTGGTAGCCACAGGTAGCTAGTGCAGATACAGAGCATTTCATCATAAAATGCTATTGTACAGATCTAGTTACCTATCCACTTGGATTTTGAGGCTTCCAAACATACCCATGTCAGTCTCTCCTACACTGCAGTGTATGAAATCTTTTCTTGGTGACAGGAATAAATACAACCATTCTGTTTCTTGTGGCATCTCTTTTAGAAAGAACCCATTCACTACTCTGCATCCCCAAAGAATTGTTTCACTGGATTCAAGCTGAAAAGGCTTGCTCCTGTACTTCATGTATTCAGAGAACCCTAGCTGACTGTTGCCCGGCAGCCTGCATCTTCAGATTCTGGCGTCTTTGCTCTGCAGCCTTCGCCCTCCCATTGAGAGTCTGGTGGGGTATGGGCATGATGCGGAAAGCTCCAAGCCCTGGGACTTGCTCCCAAAGCAAAATACCACCTCTGGGGACTTACTGCAGCCAGCATGAATCAGAGCTAGGTTTTGGGCACAGTATTTAGGACACTGTGAGTTCCCCCATGACCCCAAGCACATTCACGGGAGAGACCAGGAAGCCAAACACTCTAGTACAGCAGCTGCCTCCATTGAGTAGGGCCTCTGTTCTTTCTGTGGACAGCTAAATGTCTTCCTACAGGGGTTTCAGGACAGATATTATGGGCCTGGGAATGCAGCATGGAAGATGTGTAGGTTTACAAAAGCTGAGGTCACCTTAGAGCTGGCAAGACACAGGCTCAAGGAACTAGGGGAGCTGCATTTTCTCCATGAGTGTTCCTGGTTCCAAGGCTCTGAGATAAGGATCATCGCAGTCACACTCAAGCTTTGGTTAATCAGCTTTCAATATTCAAAGCTGGGTTATCCATATTCTGCCAGCCCCACCTATCTTCATCTCTGCCAAAGAGAAGAATCCAAAAAGGAATACAGATTCATAGTTTCTTGATTGCTAATAGTTCTGATAAAAAATTAGGTTAAGGGGACTAAAAGTAATAGCTCAGATTTTATTTAATGGCCCAGCAGTTTTTAGCCCTGCTAGTCCTTCTCATTTCTGAGAAAAAATCCACAACTGACTGCATTCTTTTCAAAATTATATCCAATTTTTTTGTTAATAGCGATAATAGTAGTAATAGCAATCACACACATAGCCATTATTTTGTCCCAGGAACTGTCCTAAATAATTTACATGTACATACACAACAGTGCCCTTGAACCTCACAAACACTACTACCATCAGGGGAGGCACCACAAAAGCACGGAGAGGTGAAATCACACACCTCAGTCACACAGGTGCAGCCTGGCTCCGGGTCCACGCTCCGAGCCTCTGTATTATCTGCAAATGATAATGTAACATAACCAACAGACTGACAGGTAGAGTAAGCCCCCTCCGACCTCCAAACTCCCTCTCTGTTTCCCTATCCAGAGACAACCACCGTTAGCTGTTTCTGATTTGTCCTTCCAGAAATGTTCTGTGTACAGAGAAAAAGGAGCTTGCAGTATTACACTGGGCGTCTCACTCAGGTATAAAGAGGAGATATTCTCATCTTTTCTAATAACTAATATTAACTTTGTTTTCTGAGCCCCCATGTGGGCGCTTAGACCAGTGAGGCCAGGGACAAAAAGAGATGAGAAAACTTATAGCTGTCAACTAAGGGTGCTTAGCCCCTTGCAAAACACTCCATCCAGCCCAGTGATTCTGTCATCTTCTCTGGATGTGACTCCCAGCTGTGGCCTAGGTTGAAGTGTCTGTCTTAGGGACTCCTCCCTTCCCCAGGGTTGTCTTTTCCCTTTCTCTCCCTCTGACCTTGCTCTTCTGCACAGCCTCAGAGAGGGCAGCAGAATCTGTGGAGCTGAGAGATGGTGCTCAAGTGGGATCAGAGAGTTGTCCAGGCTGGAATCGGTCACTTCTCATCTGGGGTCATGGCCTGGCCTGGCTGCTGTGGCTGTCATGACTAGAAGTCATTAGGGAGGGGAATGTCTCTTCTCTGGCTGGGTTAAACCCAAGTTGGTGGAAGCCAAGTTGGTGGTCCCAATGTAGGAGGCAGCCATGGTGTGCCCGAACTGTGTTTGGCTTCCCAGCCCCCGGCACAAGCAGCCCCCCGACAAGGCAGCCTCTATCTCTGTGGTTCCCACCAGTAATGACTGCCTAAGCAATCCATTAGGAATTTTCAATCAACATCACAAAATCACACTCTAGTTGACTTAAAACAACAAAATTGGTTCTTATAACTAAAAAGTCTAGAGACAGGGCAGGTTTCAGGTGAGTCCTGATCCAGTGGGCCAGTGATATCCCCAAGGACCTGGTGTCTTTCTGTGCCTCACCTCTTTCTTCCACAGGGTCACTTCTTCCTGAGGCCCACTTTCCTGAGAAAGGCGAGGTGGCACCAGCAGCTCCCGGGCTCACTCTCACAGGTGTGGCCGGAGAGGGGAGAGCACGTGCTCTCAGGAGAGCAAGGGGCTTCCTTCCAAGACCTCACCAATGACTCCTCGTGACTCACTCACCCAAACAGGGTCCTGAGCCTTTTCCTGAACTCACTGCAATGACCCAGGATGAGGGGAGCAAGGAGTGAAGTGAGATCCCAGGTAGGGCCCCCAAGCGAGGTGTGTTCCACCCCATTGGAGAGATGTGGGCAAAGGGAACAATCAGAGCAGCACCTAGGAGGAAGGGGGACAGCAGCTGGGAGACCCCAAATACCTGTGTCCAATACTCAACCTCACTTGTTCTTAGTGCATTCTCAATGCTTGGCTAAGGGAACGTGAGGCCTGAGGCTTGCAGGCACTGGCTCCTGGGTCCCTTTAGATACTCTCCATGAGCCGGGGGTAGCTGGGGGTAATCAGGATGGCAATGTCACCATACCCTTCTCTTTCTGCACACTGCTGCCAGGTCCCCCATGCCCAGTCCTCTCAGGTCCCCTGGAAAGGGTACTTAGCCGAATACCTAGGTATTCAGCTACCTGCCGGGAGGAGCATCCCAGCCCCTCTGGAGAGGAAGGCAGGTGCTATGAACTGAATTGTGCCCCCCACCCCCAGTTCATACATTGAAGCCCTAACCCCCAGTGTGATGGTATTTGTAGTTGGGGCCTTTGGGAGGTAGTTAGGGTGAGTGAGGCCACTGAGGAAGGGATTAGTGCCCCTGTAAGAAGAGACACCAGAGAGCTTGCTTCCTTGCTCTGCCATGTGAGGATACAGCACGAAGGCAAGCCAGGAGGAGGGGCCTCCCCGGAACCGGGTCAGCCTGTGCCTCGAGCTCGCACTTCCCAGCTTCCTATCTGTGAGAAGACAAATTTCTGTGGCTTAAGCCGTCCAGTCTGTGGGATTTTGTTATGGCAGCTTGAGCTGATAAGACAAGGTGAATAAACAGCTAGCACCTCTTAAAGTCTCCCTCTGGCCTTTCTTACACAAAGGGGTAGGAAGGGGCAGGTATGGACCCTCGGGGGCTGTTGATGATGCCACTACTTTGCACACGGCACAGGTGTCAGTGCCTGCAACCTGTTCAGTCAGAACGCAGGTCTCTTGGTTCAAGATCTTGTCCCTATTTAAATGACAATACTTCTGGGAGGAGCAGTGCAGTGAGCCCCAGCAACCATTTACACCACAGTATGAATTAGCTCATCAACTCCTTTCTTGGAAGTTTCAATGTGGGGTACACAACTGGGCGTGAGGCAAAAGAAGAGTGTGGAAAGGCGAGGCTCAGAGAGAGGAAGACATGCCTGAACTGTATGGCAAGTAAGTGAGGGCCGGCTTGCTCCGGCTACGCGGGATGAGAGAGATGACAAGCCCTGCAGACGTGGCGGGCCTTCCTGCCACAGCAGAAACTGATGGGAAGTGCATTTAAAAACAGCACTTCATCCACCTACTCATCTAGAATAGGAACACACGATACACAAGAAAATTAAAAACAGCATTTCATTTATTTATTTATTTAGAATAGGTAACACACATTACCAAAAAATAAAAACCACTGCAAAAAGGTATATGGAGAAAAGCTGCTCTCCCGCTCTTGTCCTCTGTCCTATGTTGCCAATTTCTTATAAGCATTTTCAGAGACAGTCTTTGCATATTTCCCTATTTATGCATGTGTGCATGTCTGCATATTGTTTCCTTTTAAACAAACAGCAACATACCATTTGCCCTATTCTACACCTTGCCGTATTCACATTATACCTTAGACCCGATTCAGTATCAACACACCTGGGTTTGCCTCCTTCTTAAATGGCTACACAACATTCCGCTAGATGGAGCTAACATATTTATTCAACTGTGGAACCTAGATTTTGTTCCAGTCCTTTGCTCTGCATTTCTTCAAAAAATAAGTGTTGGTGCTATTGTGTGCCAGGCACTGTTTCATGGCACCTAGGGCAGAGAACAAGGTATTCCGCGCCTCTGCCCTTGAGGAGTTTACAATCCATGTGCAGAGATGAACACTTTCCTACATACTTCTTTGTGTACATGTGTGAACTTAGCTACAATAAACTCTGAAGATGGGATTTCCGAGTCCAAGGGTATGAGCATTTCTGATTTTGATAGATATTGCAAATAGCCCACCAAACAGGTCATACTGATTTACCCTCTCACTCTGAGTGCTGAGTATCTTTTCGTACAATTAAAAGTCATTATAGCTTTATATACCACTACATTTCCTAAACACAAACCAAGTTCTCCAGGTAAAAATGCTCATGATTACTTGAGCAATGACTAAGGAACTAGGGAAACACAACTTATCAGGATGCTCTCGTGGGAGATACATCTATCTACTGCATGAAGGCTGTGGGCCAGAACCTGCTGGCTAAGACTTTCCTCCTCTCCCATAGGGGGCAGGCTTCAGACAACCCCATGGAAGAGAGACCAGGGTGGGAGGTGGTACATGGACCTAAGACAACATGCCTCTTGGAGAACATGGTACGCAGTTAGCAATACCCCCCACACACACATGGTATTTGGCAAGGAAGAACAATCTGTGTCCATGCAAATGCTGTAGATGAACAGAGAAAAAAATATCAGTGATACACGTGACAGACCATGGTCTGATTTCCCTAGGATTAAAAGAGCATCTACAAAGCAATCAGAAATCCAGCAGTCCAGCAGATAAACGGACAAAGAACGTGAACAGTTTTCAGCAAAGGAAATATTCTGTGTTTCAGATAATCCCTGTATATAACATGAATGCTACAATTAAAAAATTTAAAACCGTACATTCCTGATTAACATCAATCTGGCTCAACGGGAATATTGCTATTAAAAATAACTCAGCTTGGAAGAGTCCTCTGAGCTCAGGCAGCAGCACTTGCCCTCCTGGTCTTTTCTGTGTCTGTCTTCCCTCTTGTCTATGGCTTTCCAGGGCTCTCACCATCTCGTGAGCAGTAACTGAAGGCACACTGCACAGACACTGCTGTTGGCCACCATCGGCCATTCCCTCCTCTGTTCCCACTATCCATTATCCCCGCAGGGACTCCACTGGGGCTCTGCATAGATCCCTGGATCCCTTTCCCCAAGTCTGTCCCCACCATTTGGCATGCTTTTGCCTCCAACCTGAGGTTCCTGAAACTTTTCTCAGGGGGGCTGTTCTTGTGCTATTGCCCCTTTGTACCCACCTGAAGTACCTGGGCTGTATCACC
Source organism: Cynocephalus volans (assembly GCF_027409185.1). Taxonomy (NCBI): domain Eukaryota; kingdom Metazoa; phylum Chordata; class Mammalia; order Dermoptera; family Cynocephalidae; genus Cynocephalus; species Cynocephalus volans. The sequence continues at coordinate 84,470,810 of NC_084460.1, read as the reverse complement.
CAGGGTGGCCCAGTGACTGACAGGCATGAAGTATGGAGGTCCAGATCCCCTGCCTGAAGTGGGGACAACCTAAGGGGTAATTTACGGTCTTGAGCTCTCCCGCGGAGCAGGCTGAAGCCACCCTTCGTGTAACTCTGTCTGAGATCCTTGCTTGGCTGCCATCCTTCTAAGTCTTTACTGGCTTCTCCTGGGAGCATTTCCTTCATAAATCACTTGCACACAATCCTTGTCTCAGAGCGTACTTCTAGGACACCCAACGTAAAGACACAATCTTCTTCCTTTGCAACAAAATCCTGATTTTTATTCTGGCACATGGCCACCAAAAATAAAGACTACATTTCCCAGCCTTCTTTGCCACTGTGAATCTGACTAAGTTCATGTCAATGAGATATAAGCTGAAGTGCCCTGTGGGGCTTCTAGGAAGTCCATAAAAGGGAGCTCTTGCCGATGGCTAGAGCTCATCTTGGACTCTGAGGACAAGGGGCACACCGTCAGGATGTGGGAGCAGAGATCTGGAAAGGCCTGTAACCCTAACAGCTTCCTGGACTTGCCAATACCAACCACAGATTGCCTACCACCGGCACCCCTACCCCCAACTTCTTTTATGCGAGCAATGAGTTTCTATCATGTTTAAGGCAATGTCATTTGGGTTTTTGTTCTATGACGTTAAACTTAATCCTAATTTATAGACAGCTAAAAGCAGTCTAATACACCCCCTGGGGAAAAAGCACTAAAGTAAAATAAGGAAAATTTAATCTTTATAAAACCTGGAGGTGATAAATTCTCAAGAAGCCTACTACTATGACCCCAGGTAGGGTGCTACGGTTTGAGAGTTTCTGTCCACCCCAAACTCATGTTGAAACTTAATCCCAATGCAACAGTGTCAGGAGGTGGGGCCGAATGGCAGGTGTTTATGTCATGAGGGCTCCACCCTCATGAATGGATTCATGCTGTTGTATAAAGGGCTTGAGGGAGCGGGATCTTCCGCACACCCGCCACGTGAGGAACAGCATTCCTCCCTCCTGAGGATGCAGCGACAGGGCTCGCACTAGACACCAAACCTACTTAGTGCCACCAAACCTTAGACTTCCGGCCTCCAGAACTTCAGAAACAAATCTTTGTTGTTTATAAATCCCCCAGTCTCAGGTGTTCTGTTCTAGCACAGAATGAACTAGGACAGAGGGGGAGTGGAACTGGGTTCTGGGAGACAATTATGTGTGTCAGGCTGCCTCTGAGAGCAAGTAGCAGAAACTCCAGCTTCAACAAAGTTAAAGGAGAAGAAATGAGCTCCAGGGTCAGCTGATTCAGGTGCTCAACAATGTCATCAGGAACTGAGGGTCCTCCCCTCTCTTAGCTCTGCCGTTCTTGAAATGGGCTTCATTCCCAGACTGCTAGCAAGATGTGGGTGCACTTCCTGTGGCGCGTCCAGTCGCTTAAGGCCTACACTCTCCCCCTTGTCTTCTCCCTCCAGCTGCGCTTTCTTGCTCTTCACAATGCTCCCAGCCCCTGCACTTGCTGCTTCCTCCACCTACAGCGCTCTTCCTGCCCGTGACCACCTGTGTCCCTTGCCTCCTTCAGGCCCTCACTCAAATATCACCTGCCCAGTGAGGCCTGCCCTGGCCACAACATTTACTTTGATGACCACCTCCCAACTCCCCATCCGCTTTCTGGCTGTAACTGCATCCAACGCAGGGCACATTCCCTTGGCCTCGTGGATTGTCTGGGACCCACCTGCCTAGGTGTGCTGCAGGAGGGCAGAACTGTCTATCTGAATGCTCACCTTCTTTTCCCCAGGGTGTAACAGAGTGGGTGTTCCACAAGTACCTGCAGAAGGAAGGAAAGCCAGACAAAGGATGGACAACGTCCAGGAGGAAGAGCGCGGGAAGGGAGGATGTTTCCAGAAGTGGCGCCCACCCGCCCATCGCCCCCCAGGCTTCACCCAGCATCTCGTCTAGAATCGGCGCACGACTGGCCTCAACCAGCCACTGGCAAGAAGGAGTTTCCTTTAGCCTTGGGTCCTGATTCGTGGGGTCCGCGGGGGTTGGGCAGGAGTGGACCCCTGGACAGAGTGAAGGGTGGAGACACGGATGCCCGGAGCGCCTGGCGGTACCGGTTCTCCCTTCCGATCCCTGGTGTTCCTGGGCTTTCTCTTGTCTGTGGTTTTAAAGCAATGGCGATCTTGTACCGTCACTGCCACGTGTCTAAAAAGAGCTGTCAACACTCGCCGCCTCCCTTCGCTAAGGACCATCCACGCCTCAGCCCGCTGGAACCCGCCTTCCACCCCGCCTCGCATCAGGGTTGTCATGACCTGCGTGTCCCTAAGTCCACGCCCGCTCGTCCCTGCTCAACGGCCCCCTCCCCCGGAGCCCTCCCCCACTTCCTCTGCTGTGCCCCAGTGTCCCCATCGACGCCCGCCGCGGCCCCCCCCTTCTCCACCGTGCCCCGTGCCCCTGCCTGAGGTCGCGGCCCTAAGCCTTGGAGACCCGAAGCGGGTTCGCTCTAAAGCCCGAGGGCTGCGGAACCGCAGCGACCGCAGGGACAAGTCCGGTCCCGGGCGGCGCTAGGGGCGCGGGGTGGCGCCGGGCGGCCTGCACTCCCTCGGGGAAGGTGTCCCTGCCGCTCCCCGCGTGGCCCGGGCCAGACACCCCCGGCCTCGGGCCGCGGAGGCGCCGTCGCGTCCCGGCACTGAGCCGGGGCCGCGGGGAGCGCGAAGAGGGCGCGGCCGAGCGGGGACCCCGGGGGCGGGGGGAGGAGCCCGCCGCCGCCTTATCTCCGCGGGGCCAGCACCGCCCGCTCCAAGCCTGGCCCGTCGAGCGAGCGCCGCGCCAGCCCGCCCGCGTCCATGCAGCCCCGCCGGCCACCGCCGCCCGCGCCCCGGCCCGGGGGCCCGTGCCCCGCCGCCTGGCCGCTCGCGCTGCTGCTCCTGCTCGCCCTGCAGGGGGCGGCGGCGGCGCCCACGGGTCCCCCGCACGGGCTGCTGCAGCAGGCGGCGCGCGCGGCGCTGCACTTCTTCAACTTCCGCGCCGCCTCGCCCAGCGCCCTGCGAGTGCTGGCCGCCGTGCAGGGAGGCCGCGCGCGGGTGAGTGCCGGGGACACGCGGGCGGCGACACCTGCGCGCCCGCCCAGCGGCGCATCCGCCCGGGAGGCTGCAGTGCGCCGGGACGCCGGGGGATGGGGCAGCCGCCGCGGCGCCACCGAGTGTCCCGAGCGTGGAACGGGCCCATTGGTGCGCAGTCTGCAGAACGCGGGCTCCTCTTTCCGGCATTTACGAGGCCCTAGATTTTCACGGCCCGGCGATATTGACAGCTCCCATACCCGGGAGAGAGATGCATGGGGAAATTAAGGAACAGGCTCAAAGGGCGACTCTTAATCTTGTCTGCGGGTACCCAGAGTTGGTTGCTACGCGGGATGCTCACTACAGGCCCGACCCACCAGTGGCCCCAGTAGAAGTCTTTTTTTTTTTTTTTTTTTTTATGACAGGTAAGGGGATCGCAACCCTTGGTGTGGTGTCGCCCGCACCGCGCTCAGCCAGTGAGCGCACCGGCCATCCCTATATAGGATCCGAACCCGCGGCCTCGGCGCTCCCAGCACCGCACTCTCCCGAGTGAGCCACAGGGTCGGCCCCCCAGTAGAAGTCTTGGGTGGTATTTCCAAAATCTAAGCTAGTTCCCACACAGGACCGCCGACAACTGTGTCTTGTTAATTGCAGGCCACCATGCAAGGGCTTTAGGATAATGTGGTTGGAATTTACACTTAGGCCTGGGCAGGAATAGATTGGCCTTATAATGCTGGCGTCTGCTTTACTTTATGGGAATGAGAGAATGGGACTCAATTTTTTATGTGGACTGAATGAATGAGAACTTTACAACCCGTTCTTTGGTTACTGATTCCAAGGCACTAGCTATAGGTATTTTTGTGTGTGTGTGAAGCTACATTGCTTTTACAGAACTACACTAAGTCAGTCCCAATAGCAACATTGCTCCTTCAAGCAACCCCCAAATATTCCACAAAGCCTGCAAACATATAGCCTCAAAGAATCTAGAACTGAGTACAGAATATAAAAAGGTGGAGTTTTAAAGAGTAGTAATAGTAGGATTTTCATTTAAGATTGTCCTAGGCCTGCCTGGTATCAGACACGAGTGCGAAAGGCCTTTTGGAAGCTCAGCCTTGGTTTTTCAAAGACTTATTCCTTTAACTAGTGTGGCTAAACTGATTGAATGATTAAATTAAATTGTTCCTAGAAAAAGCCAACCTATTCTTGTCACCTGTTTTAAAAATCCTTGCTGTCTCAGGGACAAAAAAGTTCAGTTTTACTAGTTCAACAGACAAATGAGGGAACAGAGCTTGATAGCTACTTTCTATCAAAGTAGGAGAGTAGCCACCTCCCAGAGCCTAAAAAGGGGGTCCCTGAAGGATTGCTCCCTGGTTATCATGGAGAGGATTCCCTACAGAAAACCAAGCTCAAATTTCTAAAGTACACCAGTTTTCAATCTCCAGGAATTTTTTTCTTCCTTCCAAGACCATAAAAAAAAAAAAAGGAATAATAAAATACTTTGCATTTTCATGCATTTAGTCACCCCCTTGAAAAAAATATACTTGGCATCTTTCACAAAATAATCAGTAACCTGAGTTAGGTAACATTTCCCTTTCTCCTTCACAAAGAGCTCCATTACTGTTTAGCATCTGTGATAGTATAATGTTCCTAAATTTAAAAAAGATCCTCCCTTTTAGCAAAAAAAAAGAAATCAATCAATCAATCAATCAATCAATCAATAAATTAGAGGCAGGTATGCATAAGAGGGAAGAAGAGTTAATAAGTAGAAGAACTCAGAGCATTGACCCAGAAACGATAACTTCCTATTGTCATCTGGTTTACCTTTGCATTTCCTCCCTGATTTTAAAACATTTATAATAAATATTTTGGTTATAAATGTTTTAAAATCGGGGAGCCAAGGAAAAGATCTCAGTGTCTTTTTCAGAGCCAAGAATCTTTGTGGACCATGAATTTTCTCCCAGGAATTCAGTGAAACTGTTTTTCTCTATTCCTCTGCCTCCTCCAAACATCACCACTAAAGGAAGGCCCACCTCCAAGGGTGATCGAGTCAGCCTGGTGCAGAGTGTGTCTTAAACTTGTGACAACAACATTCTAGGGTCCTTGGGGGTGGCAGAGGCAAGAGGGAGTGGGGTGGCTGGGAGCGCTGGTTCCTGCTGGGGATCTGTCCTGGGCTGCCTTTATGGAATGTGGGGGAACCATAAATGGTGGGGTGTTGTAGGGAGTCTCACCACCAGCCCCTGCTTTGCCTCTAGTGAGCCACACAACCTACAGAAGGTCATATAAGTCTTCTCTGACTATTTCCCCATTTGGAAAGAAAAGAATTTATGTTCTGCCCACAATGCCAGGTGGTTTTAAGAATCATGTAAGACGATATATGCACCAATTGTAAAATATAAAAATGTGTTACCATTATACCATCTAAGGGGCAGTCCATTCATCCATTAGCTATTTCGTGAGCACTTATTGTGTGCCAGGCACTGGGCTAGAAATTGTAGTCCTAATTCAGATTTGGGGTAGGGTCAGTTGGGAGGCCTCAGAGATTCATTCAGTTTTGAAGCTCTCGGCTACCTGAGAGAGCAGCTCAGATATGGCCAGCACGGAGCTTTCAGAGTAGTGACTTAAGGAATTTCTGCTTCAGTTATAAGAGCAGTCACAGCACTGGCCAGAAGTAAAAACTGGCAGATCCCCAAACTTGGGTTTGCATTCTTTATCCAATCACTGCATTGTCAGAGTGAGCACTCAATTGCTGCACCATGTCTATCACTCACCCAGGACCGACCCAGGGTGGGCGAGAGAAGTGTAGCTGTTGGGGATCCCTCCCCATTCTAGGGGTCAGCACCCTCCTTTGTAAGAAGAGAGGCTGGGACTAAATTAGGGTTCCTGCAAATTAAGTTCCCACTAATGGGTAATGAAATCAATTTAGTAGAGTCCATTTGTCTCATTATCTTTTAATGAAGTAGTTTGGAACACAAACTATTAGAGTGCATTGCAAAAGCAAGGATAAGTACTGTCTCAAAATGCATTTTGAATATATATGTATGAACTAAGGAATTCAATTCTTGTTGTGGTTGTAGCTAAAAAAGTTCTGAAAGCCAGTGGACCAATGATTTTTAAGAGCTCTTCCAGCGCTGAAATTCCTTGATTTCTGTGATTTCTAGGCTCTGCAAGAACCCCTCATTTTGAAACACTGTTGCCCTCTAGTGGTGCCATGCAGTAATGGCTGTGGTTAGAAAGTGCGAGTAAAGAAAGTGCTAGCTGGAGTGGAGTGTGGGGAGCATTCTGTTCTGTGTGTTTTCTAGTTTTAGGGAGAGATTACAGAGTATGGCTTGTGTTCCCTCACTGCCCCTCTTGATGCCATCTCTTTCCTGGCCTTACACTACCCTTCCATGACCAGCGAGGGTTCTACTTTTCTGATATCACATGGCACAGCCTCAGGACCCACAGTTGGAGTGGTGGGAGATTTTGGATGGTGTTGAGAGGTCTTATGCTACCCAGGGTATCCTGGATCAACCCCACAAAGATCAGACTACTTGAGGCTGCCCTTTCTGCTGAGCCAAATCTCCTCTTGCCACTCAGCAAGTTCTGGGACCACTGGTCCCTGCCTGGAGCAGTCGGTGAGAAGCCAGCCCTTTCCTGACGTTTGGAGAGACTGGCTGAAATCTAGTGTGCACACACTTCGTGAGAAAGTCCACTCATTTGGGAATCAGCTGTTGTTTGGGATTACTCACTTAAGGGGAATGCTCCCTGACCAGGCCAGGACCATAGCTGAAAACATAGTTGAAACAGTTGACCACAGTGTTTGTGTGAGGGGGAGGAAGGGAGGTTATGCCCATACCTTAGTTGTTTCAATTTAAATTAGAATCTATAAATGTAAATTTATCACCTATCTTTTGATAGAGGGCCAAGGCCATTTAACTGGAAGGTCCTTACAGTCTTTTAGCAAGAAAACACACTCATAGGGGATCATTTGCTGTTTCTGTTTTGGTTTGCTTACAGTGGAGTGAGCCGTTGCAAAGAATACAGTGCATAATCCTCTACTTGGACTTTTTTTTTTTCTTTTTCTTGCCCGATCTTGACTTATCCAAACCCAATTTAAAAGCAAGAGTTTTAGGGACTTGACGTTATCAATTCTTTCTGAAGAAAGAATTTAACTTGTATTTTGTGGACATGACATCTTTGTACCCCTCTTCATATAAGTCTTCTCTGGCTATTTCCCCATTTGGAAAGGAAAGAATTTATGTTCTGCCAACAATGCCAAGTGGTTTTAAGAATCATGTAAGATGATATATGTTTATATAACATTTAATTATGTAATTAAGTAATAAGTACAGCTGGTATAAGCAAATGTGGGAGCAAATCAGCTGACTTTTGGTAGCATCAGGCCACCCCTGGTGCAGGCCACTAGGCAGGAGCCTGGGCACTTCCAGGGTTCAGGCTGTCGTGGGTCCGACGGCAGGAACAGAGCCTGTCCCTGGGCCAAAGCCAGTGAGAGGGATACCTCCTCTACAAAGAAAAGCTTTATTCCTTTATCACTTTTCACTCTATACAGCACTTTAATACAATATAATTCATTTAATTACTGCTCTTCTTGAAGTCTTCTCTCCATTAACGTCAATTCTGAGGTGGTTGTTGAGAAGAATAGGAGAGCAATACTTAAGTAGGTCACAGAAACAGAAATTAGAGAATTTAAAAGGCTGCAATGGATACGAAGGGAGAAAGTAAGTGAAATGATCTTTATTTTTTTACGTAGGGAAAGTTCCTAAGTGCTTTTATAGCCATCGTGAAGGGGGGCGGGGTGGTATTTGAGAAATGAACACAGCTCTGCTCACACTGCCCTGGCGGTGAAACAGAACCATCCTGAAAGCACAGAAAGAGAGGCACGCACCCTCTTTCCCAGGCCCTGCTGGCGCTAGAGCACACAGGCACACCCACGATCTCCGTCCTGCCACCATCACAGCACTCACCTGCTCTGCAGGCTCTGATTGCAGAGTTGGGTCCAGCATGGGGTGGGAAAGGCCACCAGGTCTGGGGGGTAAAACTTGGCTTGGGCCTCCTTCGTACTTTGCCCCAATCACCCAAGCTAACTGAACCCGGATGAGCTAGCAAGTCAGAATGTTTTTTTTACCATCTTGTAATAAATTGTTTTTAAACCACAAACATTTTTTTTTTTTTTTTACCAGCCCACAATGTTTTCCACTTGACTTTCCTCATGTGGAGTCACAGCCAAGGATGCGTGTAATCACAGAGCATTAGTAGTGACCCAAATAAAGACCCCGGTGGGTCATGATTATTAACCACAAGGAGCCTGCCTTGGCTGCAGACTCTTTTAAGGACCTAGGTGGTTCTGCTGGAGCCTGAATGCAAATAATCAGCCCCCAAATGATTGATATCAATGAGGCACAGAATGTTATATATACACGCACACACGCTCGCTCAAATCCAGCCTGACCCTTGATCTCAATTGCCATCAGGCAGCGAATCCCCCCGGGGGTGTATTCACACTAATGCAGCGTTTATTTGCCTTTGCGTTCGTTCTTCAGTTGACGAGAGTCTTACAGAGCTAATCCTGCAGGGTTTGGGGATAGTAGCCATTACAAGTCTCCACTCTGAGTTACTTGTTATGGTTGTTTAGGATGTCTCTAGCCAATAAAGTCAAGTTGTGGGAGGGAGTCTTGTACCATAGCTGAGTGCAAGATGTATGTGAACCATGATCATCCCAAGGGCACATGGCCACACCGAACGTGACATTGAGGATCATGAGTTGTTCTATATCTGTATTGCGGCCTATCGTTGCTGTAATAAATTACCACAAACAGTGGGTTAAAAACAACACAAATTTATCCACTTACAGTTCTGGAGGTCAGAAGTCCGAAATGATGAGACTAAAATGAAGGCGTCAGCTGGGCTCTGCTCCTCCTGGAGGTTCCAGGGGGGAGCCCATTTCTTTGCCTTTTCCAGCTTCCAGAGGCCTCCTGCCCTCCTTGCCTCATGGCTGCACTCTCCATCTCCAAAGCCAGCAGTGTAGCATATTTTGATTATGACACTGCCATTTCCTTCTCATAAGGACACTTGTGATGACATCGGACCCACCAGGATAATCCAGGATAATCTCCCCATCTCAAGATCTTTAACTTAACCACATTGGCAAAATCCCTTTTGCCATGTAAGGTAAGATATTCACATATTCCAGGGATGAGGATGTGGACGTCTTTGGGGGGCTAGTATTCAGCCTCCCACGCCCAGCTTCCAGGGTGGCCGTGAGCTCATGCAAGTACTCCCCACACGCCTGACATGTGCCGGTCCCCAGGAAGTGGCAGCTCCTGCTCCCTCCTCTTGTCTCGCTGATCTCTGCAGCCTCGGCAGTCTCACATCTGAACCTACCTGTCCTCTACACCCGTCTTGGTACTTGACCATAGGCTGCTTTGTCCTAGCTCTCGAGCAGCCAACTTTAGTTCTGCTCTGCACGTGTGTCTGCCTGTCCCAGATTAGACAGTAAGCTTCCACAGGGCACAAGGCATCGTGTCTCTTTATCTCCTCCATTGCACTAGCATAGGGCTGGCTAGAGACAAATATTAAGTACTTGTAAATGAAATAAGATAGCTGGAAGGGTGCTGGTACCACTGGGGCATCGGGCACAGATGGCCGGGCACAGGTGGCCGGGCCCAGCCCCAACCCATTCCCAGCTCTTCTAGCAGGAGGAAGGGAGACCCGACACCTCACGCCCCTCTTACAACCAGCCTTTCCTGATTATCCCCACCCTGAGCCCAGAGGGGGACCAGAGGGGCAGCTGCCTCTGGCTAGTTCCATTCTGGCTTCCTACTCCAGGTCAAGAGCATGTACCCAGAATTGGCTGAACAGAGAATAACTCGCCGTATTTCATCTCTTTCTCTCCACTGCCACTTAGCCCGATAAAGCAAAGTGTCCACATGCAAAGATCTCCTTGAACCCCGCTGGATGGGGCCTGATCTGAAGGCAACTGACTTTCTTCCCGTAAAGAGTATTTGCTTTATCTGGCCTTGACCGAGAAAAGGAAAATGCAATAACTCCAGGGTATAATGTAATATACTGATGCTCTCTGGCCAGAACCTAAGAACATCACGGCAATTTTTATTCACAAATGAGTTGTTTACTTGTCTCCAACTAAGCCTGACTCATAAAAGTAACCTTATAAAATGAAGAAGTTCACTTTTACTAGAATAGCATGACATTTGGAGGAGACATTTAGAAGCCGAGTCTGTTAGACCAGTGAGTCTCAGTGTGCGCAGGAGGGAAGGTTAGACTCACGGGGAGCACTGGACAACGCAGACTTGTCAACAGCCTGCAAACATGAAGCTGAAAGTTGTCACACCTGGCTCTAAGGCACAGAAAGGGACCAGTGCTTAGCAACTGAGGAGGAAAAGCAAGGAGTGTCTTCTCCGGCACACAGGGTTTCCTTTCTGTAGCTTAGCTTTCAGCAGAATCGTGTCTTTGGAGACTCCCAGTGACAATGGCATTTTTGTGGCCTCCTGTGGCAGCCACAGCAAGACTTCTCTAGGTGCCAGCATCACGTGGAACTTGTTAAAATGCAAGTTCTCAGGCCCCACTCCAGATCTCCTGAATCGAATCTCTGGGGATGGGCTCAGCATGCTGTGTTTTAACAAGCCCTCTGGGGATTCTATTGCACGCTCAGGTTTGAGAACCACTGCTCTAGAATAAAGTCTCTGCAAGAAACCCTCTCCATTCTGGCCCCCATCCACCACTGTAACCTCAACCTCAAGTCTGCCCCCACGTTAGTCTGCTGATCTCCCCAAGCTGGGCTGTTCACCTCCATGTCCTGACTGTCACTCCACCTTTTCCTGAGGATCCTCTCCCTCTCTCTTGGCTTGTCTCAGTCCTCATCCTCCTGGGGGTTTCCCCATCTGCACTGGGTTGTCCTTCCACTTCTACTCTGCCCAAAAGGGTCTGAATCCAGGGGTCCTTCTACAGTCTAAGATCATCTTTACTTCCATGCTCTTATGGGTTGAGTTGTGTCATCCAAAAAGATACGTTGAAGTCCTAACTCTCAGTGCCTGTGAATGTGGCCTTATTTAGAAATAGTCCTTGCAGATGCAGTCAAGTTAAGAGAAGGTCATAGTTGGGGCTGGCCAGTTGGCTCACTCGGTTAGAACTTGGCACTGATAACACCAAGGTCAAGGGTTCAGATTCCTGTATCGGCCAGCTGCCAAATAAATAAATACTTTGAAAAAAAAATAAGGAGGTCATAGTGGCTTAGCATGGGCCCTAAATTCAATGACTGATATCATTAGAGGAAGGACCATCTAAAGACAGAGGCAGAGACTGGACTGATGCAGTTGCAAGCCAAGGAACTCCAAAAATTGTCAGGTGCCACCTGGAAAGAGGCGAGGAAGGATTCCACTCAGAGTCTCAGAGGATGGCCCTGCTGACACCTTGAAACTGGACCTCTAGCCTTTAGAACTGTGAGATAATAAATATCTGTTGTTTTAAGCCACCTAGTTTGTGGTACTTTTTTATGATAGTCTCAGCAAACTAATATGCATGCCCTTCCTAGCCGTCTCCCTCCCAGAAGAAGGCTTGGTGTGATTCTTGTCTGCAGGAGCCCTGGTTGCAAACACAGTGCAAGACCCATCCAGGCTAACAGTCTCTCTCTTGCACGCACCAGCAGCCAGCTTGCTTTCTGCCTTTTCTCATAGAGAGGCTGCTGGGCTCTGGTTTTGCAGCCTCTGCACAGCATCAGGGAAGAACGGCGGCTGTGGAGGCAGGCTTCGCTGCTTATGAGCTCCGTGACTTTGGGCAATTCCATAACTTTGGGCAAATGCCTCACTTTCTTTATCCTGAAAACGAGGATAACAATAATACCTACCTCAAGAGGCTTTTGTGATGTAATAAGTTAATACGTGGGCAATGGGTCGAGTCAGGTAAAGCATGCAGTGAGAGTGTTGTATATGTAACATAGCTTTTGTCATGATCCCCTCCCACAGGTAGCAGATCGCCTTTTACATAAGCACTGAATAAATGCTTGATATTGATTTGATAAGGATATGAGAAGCATTTCTCTTACCAAAAAAAAAGAAAAAAAAAATCTAGTGTGATGAGCTCAGTTCTTTGAAGGCATTCCTTTGCATATTTTTTAAGACAAGACTTGAAAGTGGCCTGTTTCCCTCCCAACTGATTGCAAGTCAGACCAAAAATCAAAGGGCTCGTCAGTCCCCTAAAAAGACAATTATGAGGTAGGGAATGTGGAAGGTGTATAGGGGCCAAAAATCCAGAAACCTGTGGGATAAACAAGATTAGAACATTTACCACGTCATTAGTTGTGCATGATTATAAAGCATTTAGTTCCAGGCTATACTGCATAAAAGCTTCTATACATAATTTAAAAGCAATCTGCAGCACAGAGCTACTAATTCATTCCTTCAGGTTTTGTAGTCACATGACCATTTGCTTTGTTTGCTGACTTTTTCTTTATTAAAGATCCTTAATCTGAAAAATATTAGAGCAGTGTGCTCTGCCTGTGGCCGTGTTTTAAGACAGACGTGTCAAGTTTCCTCATCTGTTTCTCAGGTGGATCATTTTGGCAGTGTTGGGAATAGGGAGCAAAGCGCTGTGATCTGCATTCGTGGGATCCGCCCTACCTCAGAAAAGCCAGACTGTTTGTCACCTGGCCCAGTGTCAGATTCAGCTCTTTCAAAACGTCTATTTAGCTTTTTTTTTTTTTTTTTTTTAATGGCTTTGAATTTAATGGATCAGCTTTGTGCCACGTGGCTGTAGCAACGTGTTGTGGGAGGACCACTGAGCAAGACAAGAGCAGGGTCCAGCTGACCTTGAGAGGTTGGCTCTGGAGTCTGGAGCTGAGCTTCTAGATTCAAAACCATCTGTAGTGAGCAGCTTGCCACACTCCTCGAACCTAACAGCACTAACAATGTGAAAAACAAATGCAGACTTTTGTCCGAGATGTGGGGCGGGGCATCCACAGTGAGTTATTCTGGGCTGGATCGACATTTCAAACATGACCTTATATCTTTCTACAAGCCTGTTTGTGTGCTTGTTAGCCTCAGCTGCCAGGGGCTCACGGAATTACACCCCTTGATTCAGGGCTCATCACTTCTTTGGTCTGGGCGAGGCTCCTCTCCTGTGTGTCTGTCTGTCTGTCTATTCCCTTTCATTCCCACCTAAGCCCACCCCTGCCGCTGGCAACCACTGTACAATGTGTGATGTGTGTTCTCCTGTTCATAAGGGTTCTTATGAAAGATAGTTGGTTTGTGTGCAAATTTTTAAAAATTTTTTCAAGAAAATTATCTTTTATTATTTATTTGTTCACAGGTTACTCTCTGCCATTTTTTTAATTTTTAAAATTCATTTCTGATGTATTTATTTTATTTTGATTTCTCTGTTTTACAGAGAAATGGAGCAGGAAGTGCAGCCAGTTCCCACGCCCTTCCCTTCTTGCGCACGGTTTCTCTTGTTCTTCCACCTCACATTAGTGTGCTGCATTTGTTACAGTCATGAGCCAATACTGATACGTTATCATTAGCTTAATTTTACATTAGCGTTCTTTCTTTGCATGTACAGTTCTATGGGTTTTGCCAAATGCATAATGTCATGTATTCACCATTACAGTGTCATACAGAACAGTTTTGCTGCCCTAAAAATCCTCTGTGCTCCACTATTCATCCCCCCTCCCTCTCTCCCTCACCCCCTGAGACTGTGGCAATCACTGATTTTTTTCCCATTACCTCAAACATTTGTCATTTCTTTGCATTGTACACATTCAAAATCCTCTCTTCTAGCTAATCGAAACTATACGATAAGTTGTTCATTATAGTCACCCTTCAGTGCTATGGAACACTAGAAATTATTCCTTCTATCTGCCTGTACTTTTGTACCCATTGAGCAACCTCTCACTGTCCCTCCTCCTCCCTACTCTTTCGAGCCTCTGATAACTTCCATTCTACTCTCTACTTCTATGAGATCAACTTTCTCAGCTTCCACAGGAGTGAGAACGTGGTATTTCTCTTTCTATTCCTGACTTACTTCACTTAACATAATATCCACCAAGCTCGTCCATGTTGCTGCAAATGACAGGATTTCATTCTTTTTTACGGCTGCATAGTATTCTATTATGTATATAAGCCACATTTTCTTTATCCATTCATCTGCTGATGGACACTTGGGTTGATTCCACATGTTGGCTATTGTGAATAGTGCTGCTGTAAATCTGGCAGTGCAAATATCTTCGATTTACTGATTTCCTTTCCTTTGGACATATACTTGGTAGTGGGATTGCTGGATCATATGGCAGTTCTATTTGTGGTGTTTTGAGAAACCTCCAGACTGTTTTCCACAATGGTTGTACTAATTTACATTCCCACCAACACTGCATAAGAATTTCCCTATCTCTGCATCCTCACCAGCATTTGCTATTTTCTGTGTTTTTGATAATAGCCAGTCTAACTGGAGTGAGATGATAGCTCACTGTGGTTTTGATTTGCATTTCCCTGATGATTAGTGATGTTGAGCATTTTTTCATATACCTATTGGCCATTTGTATGTCTTCTTTTGAGAAATGTCTACTCAGCTTATTTGCCCTTTTTTTGATTGGATTATTTGTTTTCTTGCTATTGAGTTGCTTGAGTTCCTTGTATATTCTGGATATTAATCCCTTGTCAGATGCATATTTCCTCCCACTTTACAGGTTGTCCCTTCACTCTGTTGATTGCTTTCTTTGCAGAAGCTTTTTAGTTTGATATAATCCTATTTTTCTATTCTTGCTTTTGTTCTCAGTGCTTTTGAGGTCCTCTTCCTAAAGTCTTTGCCTAGTCTGATGTCCTGAAGTGTTTCCCCTATGTTTTCTTCTAGTAGTTTCATGGTTTCAGGACATTTAAGTCTTTAATGAATACTCTTGGTGCCTTTATTGAAAATAAATTGGCTGTAAATACATGGATTTATTTCTGGGTTCTCTATTCTGTTCCATTGGTCTGTGTGTCTGTTTTTATGCCTGTACCATGCTGTTTTGGTTACTATAGCTTTTAATTTGAAGTCAGGTAGTGTAATGCCTCCAGCTTTGTTCTTTTTGCTCAGAATTGCTTTGGCCATTTGGGGTCTTTTGTGGTTCCATACAAATTTTAGGATTGTTTTTTCTTTTTCTGTGAAGAATGTCATTGGTATTTATATAGGGACTGCATTAAATCTGCAGATTGCTCTTGGTAGTATGATCATTTTCACAACATTAATTTTTCCAACCCATGAATTTGTAATATCTTTCCATTTCTTTGTGTCTTCTTTAATTTTCATCAACTTTCATCAGTGTTTCAGTTTTCCTTGTAGAGATCTTTCACCTCTTTGGTTAAATTAATTCCTAGGTGTTTTTTGTTTGTTTGTTTATTTGTTTTGCAGCTATTGTAAATGGGATCGCTTTCTTGGTTTCTTTTTCATCTGCTTGTTATTGGTGTATAGAAATACTACTGATTTTTGTAAGTTGATTTTATATCCTGCAACTTTGCTGAATTTATCAGTTCTAAGAGTTTTTTGGTAGAGCTTTTAGGTTTTTCTGTATATAAAATTATGTCATCTGCAAACAGGGACAATTTGACTTCCTCTTTTCTAATTTGGATGCCATTTATTTCTTTCTCTTGCCTAATTGCTCTGGCTAGAACTTCTAGTACTATGCTGAATAAGAGTAGAGAGAGTGGGCATCCTTGTCTTGCTCCAGTTCTTAGAAGAAGAGCTTTCAGCTTTTCCTCATTCGTATTAGCTGTCGGTTTGTCATATATGACCTATATTGTGTTGAGGTATGTTCCTTCTGTGCCTAATTTGTTGAGCGTTTTTATCATGAACGGAGGTTGAATTTTGTCAAATGCTTTTTCTGCATCAATTGAGATGGGATTTTGTCCTTCATTGTGTTGATGTGATATATCACATTTACTGATTTCCATATGTTGTACCAACCTTGTATCCCTGGGATAAATCCCACTTGATCATGGTGAATAATCTTTTTAATACACTGCTGGATTTGGTTTGCCAGTATTTTGTTAAAGATTTTTGCATGAATGTTCATCAGGGATATTGGACTATAGTTTTCTTTTTTTGTTGTGTCCTTGCCTTGTTTTGGTGTCACGGTAACGCTGGCCTCATCGAATGAGCTTGGAAGAGTGCACACCTCTTCAATTTTGGAAGAGTTTGAAAAGAATTGGTATTGATTCTTTTCTAAATGTTTGGTAGAATTCAAACAGTGAAGCCATCTGGTCCTGGGCTTTTCTTAATGGGAGACTTTTTAATATTGATTCAATCTCATTACTCATAATCAGTCTGCTCAGGTTCTCTGTTTCTTCTTGGTTGGCCTCAGCTGCCAAGGGCTGAGGGAATGACACCCCTCGGTTTGGGGTTCATTGTCATCTCCAGACTGGGCTAGGCTCCTTTCCTGCATGTGTTCGTGTGTCTCTTTATTCCCTTTCATGCTCATTCCTACCCCAACCCCCAACCCCACCACTGGCAACCACTGTAAAATGTGTGATGAGTATTCTCCTGTTTGTAAGTGTTCTTATAAAAGATAGTTGGTTTATGCGCAAATTTTTATTTTTAGAATTTTTGTAAATGGTATTGTCTATAAATTTTGTTGTTTCTGTTTTCACTCACAGTGGCTTTCAGATCTGTCCGTCTTGCTGTCGGTAGGCTAATTTGTTATTTCTGACTGCTGCATAGTACTCCATGGCATGCACACCGATTTTACCTGCCCCTTGTCAGGGATGAACACCCGACTGCCTCCAACACCCCATCACCACACACGATGGATGTCCTCATAGGAGTCAGTGCCTGGTAGACCTACATCACACTGCAGAGCGTTTTTAGCATACTCAATACATGTGAAGTGTTTAGAACAGTAGCAGGCATCAGCCCAGTAGGATTTCTGTTGTTGTTATGCTATAAATATGAGCATCTTTTAAATGACAGTTGCTGTTAATAAGGTTGTCTTAATACAGAGTGTTGAATTCCAGTGGTTATTTCTGATCTTGAATTACATAACTGTTCGTTTCTTCCCTTCTGACAGGACTTACATCTGTCCACCACAAACTTCTCTGTCCATTTCTGCTGTTGCCGCCTTGGCTCAATGCCCCAGCCATCCTTATCTGCCCTCTTCAGCTGGCCTCCTACCCTCTCTACACTCACTCTGGACTAAAAGTCCATTCACTCCAGCTAGAGGGATCTTTTCAACATCCTTCCTTCTAGCCCATGGCTTCCCACTTCTCTCATGGTAAAATCCTTACCGTAGCCTGCAGGTGCGGCCCTGCCTACCTGCTCAGCCTCTCCTGCCCTCTGGCTCCAGTCTTTCTGCCCTGTGGTCCCACTGGATGCTCCTCGGGGCCTTCAGCCCCCAGTTCCTTCTGTGTGGAATGAGTTGCCAGCTCCTCTCCCCACCTCCATAGTCAATTCTTTCTTAGTCTACAGAGTTCAGCTCAAATGTTACTTCCCTGATCCCTAGACCAGCTCAATTCTCCAGTTATCCTTTCATGGCTCTTAAGTCAACCATAATCAGATAATCAATTCCACAATGATCTATTTAAAGTCCTCTCCCCGAGCAGACTGCCCTGAGGGCTGAAGTTGCTGTTTTGCTGGCCGTATTTCCTGCAAAGTGCTTGGGATATCGTAGACGCTCACATTTAAATCAAGGACAACTTGAGTTACACACAATCCTAAAACCGCCAGAGCCTGAGCCACTGCGTGCAGCTGAGGCGGGCGCTGCCCGGTGCTGAGTCCCCCGCAGGCCCCGTGGCTGGGCTGCTTATCTCACAAGAGCACAGAGGAGCAGCTCAGAGGAGCCTGTGACTCATAGGAAGGGAGAAGGGAGCGAGGCCTTCGTGGGAGATGAAAGGGCTGGGGCTTGATCCGTGGTAAAGTCCAACAAAAATCTAAAGATCTTAAAATCTTGTTTTGGATGAAATGTTGATGCTTTTATGATTGCCTGTTTCAAACAAAACAAGGCAATCAGACCAGCAAAGGACATCAGTCTTCGGAAGGGCAGCCTCCATGCTGGCCGAGCCACAGCCTTTGTTTATCGAGTTCTGTTTCTTTTCGTACCTCCCGTGGCCTTCGTGCGCTTCAAAACACCTGCCGAGTCCAACCGTATCTTGAGTCGCAATTTCAACCATGCACCGTTGTATGACGGATGAGGTGGACGTGGTGGATCCGTCGGTGTCGCAGGACTCACGACTGACGCGAAGGCGGGTGTTGCTCGGGACCGTCCTCATTCTCCGGCCTTCCCTGCGGGGTGCACCTGCTTCCGTGGCGCCGCTGCCGGCCCTACTTATGTGACACTCGGCACCCCCCGGGCGTCTCGGGTACCTCCACGCACCGCAGATCGAGCCCGTCCCCTCTGGCTCCCTCCTCCCCGACCCCCGGCCCAGCTCCCCGCTGGAAACGCGGGGTTCGGCTGCCTCCTGTGCGGGAGGCTGCCCTGGGGGGCCCCCCGCGTGTGTGGGAAGCGCAGACCCCCGGGCGCGGCGCCTCTGACCTGGCAGGCGCTGAGGACACTGGACGTCGGGAGTCTCTGGGACAGAGGCGTGGGACTCTTGTTCAGCCTCTGTCAGGCATAGAGTCTCTGGGACAGAGGCGTGGGACTCTTGTTCAGCCTCTGTCACGCATAGAGTCTCTGGGACAGAGGCGTGGGACTCTTGTTCAGCCTCTGTC
Organism: Cynocephalus volans; assembly: GCF_027409185.1. NCBI lineage: Eukaryota > Metazoa > Chordata > Mammalia > Dermoptera > Cynocephalidae > Cynocephalus > Cynocephalus volans. The sequence goes on along the minus strand of NC_084460.1, from coordinate 84,452,074 downwards.
ACGCATAGAGTCTCTGGGACAGAGGCGTGGGACTCTTGTTCAGCCTCTGTCACGCATAGAGTCTCTGGGACAGAGGCGTGGGACTCTTGTTCAGCCTCTGTCACGCATAGAGTCTCTGGGACAGAGGCGTGGGACTCTTGTTCAGCCTCTGTCACGCATAGAGTCTCTGGGACAGAGGCGTGGGACTCTTGTTCAGCCTCTGTCACGCATAGCTCACGTACGGCCTTTCACTGCTTGATGGCTGTCTCAGGAGCAAACCAAAGTGAAAGCAAACGTGGTGGGAGTCCACGTTGTCGTTCTTGCCTGTCCTCAGACTTGGGCCACACTGGTTTCCAGCACCGTTCTTCCTCTCCCTCATGTCTGCGGATTTTAATAACGGTGAAAACAGTGAACATGCGTTGAACTTTCACCCTGATCCCGGCACTGTTCTAAGCCCTTTTATCTTACTCTGAACAACAACCTGTGTACTGTAGATATGTTTGATGTGGCTCCCACAGACTTTGGGATCGAGTTCCAAGTCTTCTTCATAAAAAACGAGGCTCTCCATGACCTCACACCAGCCTTCCCAGGCCACCTTTTCTCCAGCTTTGCTTTCTCCTGGAGTGCCAGCCCCTACACTCCTTTCCTTTGCCTGGCTGTCACTGGCTCCCCGAAGAGCTAGTGCAGGCCTCACCCACTCTAGAAAGCATCCTACACAGGCAGCGTCCAGCTGTACCGTCAGCCACACTGCAAACCCGCTCACCTGCCTGTTTCTACACTAGACGTAGGTTTCTGGGAAGACTGGACTGGATGTCACATCTCTTTGTATCTCCCTAGTACCCGCCTTAGTAGTAGGTGGAGAACAGTGAATGAGTGAATAGACAGACTTGTGTGTGTCCCTTTTGTAAACTGAAATCAGTGCCTCCACTTACACCAGATTGTTTGCAGACTGAAAATGAGCCCAAAGCAAACTGCTGTGTGTGCAGTTCTCTTGGGTACTCGCCCTGCACCAGCGACATCCATACATATATATGTTTAAATACGAGTCTTCTCCACATAAATAACTGCCACAGAAGCCTATCCTTCCCTTCTCCAGTTTCACAGCATTTTAAAAGAATCTGTAATAGGAATAGATAATATCTGGTCTATTTAAAATAAGATAACCCTGTTTGGTGGTTGTGTTCCCAGGTGAAGATTCAAAGGAAATTGATGTTTCCAGAATCTAACTTAATCAAGATCATATGAAGTAACTTCATCTCCATACAGCAGAAAGTTCCTTTTCTTATCTAGAAAATATTCCTTCTACTAAATGATCATTTTGCTCTCTTTAAAAAAAATGATAGCAAACGATATAAAGTTTTTGTAAACAGTTTAAATTGCTTCAATGATATGGGTATACATACTTAAAAAATATGCATTGGAATCAATTCAACAGTTTAAAAAGGTTAAACATGCATTTCAAAGGTTTAGAAGTATGCCCGCCTGTGAAAACTGTAAAGGAAAGGAAGACCATAACTCTGAGGACTTCTTCAATGTTGGTAATTCATCCTGTCACAGACTAATGACCTGTCTGCAAATTCCACCTCATTCCTACAACCTGGGTCCCCTCGGCCTGTATGGCACGTCCCCAACCCCAGATCTGGGTGTGGCTGCTTCCTCACTGTCCCTTAGATCTCAGCTTAGAGAGGACTCTCTCTTCACTTATCACTGCGTGAAACCTCATGGTTTATGATCTATGACACGTTTGTTGCCCCTATCCCCTGTTGGACTGTGAGTGGCATTCTGCAGAGCCCTCGTCTGTCTTGCTCACTCATGTAGCCCCCGCACCCAGAGCAGGGCGTGCAGAAGGCCCTGAGTAGGCGGGGACTGAAGGAATTCGGTCCAGGTCCCGCCATACACGTGTCTGTTTTTCACTTAGCTGCTCTCACAAAGTCAGTGTCCAGCCATAATACAACCATTTCCCTTTTTCAACCTCCCTCTTTATGAGTAGGTGTCAAACTACCAAGCAAAATGACAAATTAGACCAAAATTTGAGATCTTTTCTCCTAAAAAATCACCAATGTTATTCAGGTACAAACATAACAGCTACCATTTGCATGTCATGTTATCCCAAGAGTATGATTCTTAGATATGAAGATGTTAATGCAGCTTCCACTATACCAAGATTCAGTTTCTGTATTTCAGATTAATCCAAAAAAGGGATGTGAAGTTGACCTGGTGTTTAGCACAGAGCGCTACCACCCAGAGGTAAGCCCCCACCACGAGTGAAGTATCCTAGTGGCAACTCCTACAAATATGGTTTAGAAAAGAAAAAAATGAGAATCTTAATATGTAGTGACCTGGAGGTTTTGTTTTCTCCTGCTTTGTTTTGTTTGTTCTCAAGATTGAGGAACAGAACTAGGCAGCTCAAGGTTTAACTACTTCAACTTCATGGCCTTATGCAGGGTTTCATTTAAAACAATCCACAAAGCCATCATCTCCCCCTTCCTCAGGCCTGGGAGAGAATTTCACAGCTCCCTTTGGTATCTGTCCTAGCACCTTAAAGTCCTTTGAATGAGTCACTCTCAAATGCCAACGCGTTCCTTTTCCTGTCAGCTGGTGACATTTCAGGTGGGCAGGCCGGCACAGCCTGAGGCCAGTTCTACGAGCTTGTAAACATAGAGGTTCTGTAAAACACAGAGCACTCCCAGTGTATGCTTCCGGCGTTGTTAGCCTCACCACAGTTATGACCAAGCAGACCACATTTTGCCAAGTTCCCTTTTCTCTGTTTTCAAGAAGAAAGCAAATAGAAAACATATAGGAATTAGAGCCAGATGAGCTTCCATTTGCTGGGCAAGCTGGGAGGTGGCAACCAGAACATGGGTGGAGAGACCAGCCCAAATTGTCTCTGTGTTGTGCTGAGTCAAAGCAGCCCGGGATGAACAGGAAGCCCCAACACTAATGTGTCTCTGGGTGGCAGAGCTTTGGGGGTGAAGGCAGGACTCCCCCAACCCGATGCTACTGAAAGAATGCTCTGATATTTAGAAACAAGATCTAACATGACAACAATATACTCTGACTTTGTTTATTTAACCAGAAAATTAAAATTTTCTTAAAGCCTAAGGAAGATGACTTTGATTTCTTGTGTTGCAAACTCAAAGGGTTAGATTAAAGCTAAAGCGAAAACAATTACTAGATTATTTTGACCAGCAGTATATTTCTCTGGATTTGATCCTGTAGATACATTAAGAGCACAGCTAGCCAATTGAAATTCCATTTTAGGGGGTGAAGGAGAGTTCTTTTACCTTCAGGCAACTGCTTTGATTCTGTGGAGGTGTTTAGGGGAGAAAAAGGAGTGAAAAACGTAAGGGAGCAACACCTGGTTCTTTTTCTCTTCCCTGGAAATGGCTTCAGCATCAAGAAGAACATGCACAAGTTGTCTCTGCCATTGGGTATGCCTCTCCCTGAATGCTCCCTTCATCTTTTTTCTATGTTGCACCAAAAATTAACATCTTAATGCACCACTAAAATCCACTCTCACTCACAACTAGCACCTGAGGAGGAAAAGTTACCCATGGGAAAGTTGTGAGCTACAAAACTATGCCAGTTGTCTGGCAAATTTACCTGCCAGTAATCCTGTACCGACTGGGCCAATTGTCAAGCTAGGGCTGGGTCTGGAGCTCACAGATCCCTCAAGCCCATTCATATACTGGGTCACAAACCCTTCACATGCCAGCCTGGGTTGCCAGACTCCTCACATGCCAGGCTGGGTCACCAGACCCTTTACACACAGGTCTATGAGCTAGGTAACCAGCAGACAGGCTCTTGGAAGCCATAAGTTGGAAAGCATGGCCACTTGTGCAGCAGCGGCTGCCCAAGGCAGTAAAATTCCAGCTGAGGTGGTGGCGCCGTGCAGGCACACTAACTCCACCCACACTCAACCTGTTCACAGCAAATGCTCGACAAGATTCTGAACATCTGAGGGGCCCTGACCATTTTCCTATATGTTCCCAACAATCCATTGCATCAGGGTTCCTCACCTAATAATCAACACATTCAGAATCTTCCATGACGTTCCCTCAGTTAGGATAAATTACCCTTATGTTCACACATTACACATTCCATCTCAGTCCCAAAAGTCTTTAGCTTGTTGCAGCACCAACTCAAAAGTCCAAAGTCCAAAGTCTCCTCTGAGACCAAAAGCAAAAGTCCTTTTAGCTGCGAACCTGTAAAGAGTCAAAAACAAGTTTATCTACTTCCAAGATACAGTGGGACAGACACTGTGTACACATTCCCATTCCAGGAGGGAGGAATAGAAAGGAAAAACAGGCCCCAAACAAATCCAAAACCCAAACAGGGCAAACGTTAAGCACACTGGGGCACCTGCACCCCTAAAGCATTGGGCAACCTTGCTCCTACAGCTCTGCCAAGTGCAGCCCATTGAGCTGCCCTGGTGCCTGTGGCTTTTCCAGGCTGGCACTGCACCCTGCCATCAGTTCCACGGTTCTGGGCTCCTGGTGGCTGTCCTGCCATCCTGGCTCCACTAGACATTTCCTCAGTGGGGGTTTCTGCTCCACGTTGCTCTGTAGATGACCTCTGCAGTGGCTCCACCCCTGCAGCAGGTCTCCGCCTGAGTCCCCCAGCTTTTTTCATACATCTTCTGAAATCTAGGTGGAGGCTGCTGTGCGTCCACTGCTCTCACATACTGCTCGCCTGAAAACTTAACACAACGTGAACAACACCAATGTTTTTGGCTTTTGCTCTTTGGAGGTGCTGAGGCAGGATAGCTCCAGCCAGAGCGGCTGGGATGAAGGGAGCGGGTTGCCAAGGGCAATGACACCTCAGGTCTGTCCTCTGGGACAACTCAGTCCTTCTAGGATGGGAGCGGTGCTCTCTGAAACTTCTCAAACACCCTGTGGGCCTGTGATGCACCCATCCAGACTTCTCAAATGCCTTTAGGGCATTTTCCCCATTGTCCTGGTTCTTAGCATCTGGCTGCCTCACTGCCAAGATAATGTCTTTAGCAAACAGTTTAACTGCTTCACCCTTGTTTTTCTCCAGCTTTTGAATTACTTCAATCAGCTTGGCTTTCACTGGCTACTCACTCAGTCTCAGGCAGTTTTTGCAGCATTCGCCCACAGTTCAAGCAGCTGCATTCACCCAGTCCATTGAGGAGCAGGAGCCCTGCCTCTGTGCATATCTGTGTCTTTTCTGTAACTGCTGCCTCCAAGACAGGCATGTAGTAATGGAGACTAACTTTTCCACCTTTTCACCAGGTGAAAACATACTTGAAATTCTGCAGGGGCACCCATCCTCAGGTCATCTGCCCATCTGCATGTGGCACTCTTTTCTAGGGTTTTTATAGCACCTGTCCAGCCATCAGGTTTAAGTGGCACCCTTTGAGCCATTTGCCTTCAGACAAACACAACATGCGTTTACTATATCATCTCTAGAGCACATTAGACCATCCACCCCTAGGCCCCATAGCTGTAGCAGCCAGGGGCTCTCCCTATTTCTGCTGCTTTACTGTCTCAATTTCTTGTGTGCAACAGGTCGTGTCTGGAGATGCATGGTTCCTCCCAACTCCCCACTGGGTTGGCCATCTTTCCTGGTGTGAGGGGCAGGAGTGGCCAGTCACTGCATATCATCCTCCAGGACATTTATCCATGCTTACAACAACTCTGCTTTCTGCTGCAAATCTTGATGAGTTTGCAGCCTAGTTAACAGTAGTCAGGCTCCAGTCAGCAGAAAAGTGGCCACCAGGCACCACATGCTCAAGGACAGCCACATTTCCTCCCCCTCCCAAGGGGTTTTGCATTGTAGTACCTGGTCTATGTTGCCTTGAAGTACAGTGTGCAGCAACCAGATTCCAGTCAACAGGAAAGTTGCCATAGGGCAGAGCATATTCAAAAGTAGCCACATTTCCTCCTTCTTCGAAGGGCTTTCTGCTCCTGTAACTGCTCAGAATCCTGTCACAGACTATGCCAATTGTGGCGCTCTGCTATGGCTAGGCTAATGTCGGAATCCTGCCAACTACACCAATTGTAGAGCTACACAACTACACCAGTTATCTGGCTCTTTTACCTGCCGGTAATCCTGCACCAACTGGGCCAATTGTCGAGCTAGGGCTGGGTCTGGAGCTCACAGACCCCTCAAGCTCATTCACATACTGGGTCACAAGTCTTTCACATGCCAGCTTGGGTCACCAGACCCTTTATATGCAGGAATATGAGCTAGGTAAACAGTAAACAGGTCCTTGGAAGCCATAAGTTGGAAAGCATGGCCACTTGTGCAGTGGCGGCTGCCCAAGGCAGTAAAATTCCAGCCACACAGGCGCACTAATTCTGCCCACACACAACCTATTCATAGCAAATGCATGGCAAGAGATTCTGAACATCTGAGGGGCCCTGACCATTTTCCTATATTTTCCCAACAAAAGTCAATTTCAGTTTTTTGAGTTAGTTCTGGAGATAGGCTTATTAAGCAGATCCCATTTTTGTTATGATTTGTTTCCTTGTGGGCTTTTTCTTTTTAAGTTTATTTTTGGTTGTTGTTTTAACTGGGATGCCCCTCAGGATGCAAAATGGAAAGATTATTGCCTCAATTGCTTGACCAGCCCTATTGTGACAGAAGTTCTTGACTAGGGGCCCTTGGATGGTTTTGGGTGGGTGGTATATAGTGGCCCATGAACTTCAAATTCAAATTCTAGGCCCATGCTGATAGTATGAGCATATGTACATTTTTCTTGGAATAGGTTCCCTGGCTTTTATGGTCAGGATAAGGAATCTGTGACCCCAAAGGGTGAAATGAGCCATACATCTAATGTCTAGTTGAAGTTCCAGATGTCTCTGGATTTGAGAATAAGTGAGGGTGATCTCAGAATACCCGTTACACCCACATTTAAATATGAATGCAAACAAAGGTGAGACGTGGGGTAGGTTTCTCTTTAAACTCCAGTATCTTAACCTTTAAAATTGGAATAAGAGGATCTAATTCATAAGGCAGCATGAAGATGTTGTTATTTTTGTTAACAGGAGCCGGTGTCATCTTTTTGTTCAAGTTAGTAACCTTGAGGTCTAGCTAAGCCCTATGTTGGTCCACAGTAGAGGGTGAAGGATCCACTGTCCTAGAGGTTTGAGCCAAGCAGTGCTCAATGAACATTGATGAAATTTTTTGGAACAGGCCCAGCATTATTTTATAAGGGCGCAGTCACAAAGCAAGAGTTAAAGTAGTAGCAAGGAGTGAAGGACTGTTATATTCAGCTGTGAGCACAAAACTTGCTTTCTAAAGCAAAGCCTGCGACATCTACTGATGCAGATCATACCTGCCGTGTACAACGAACTCTTCTCAATCTTGTGTGTTTATGTTCACTGCAATGGGTGGGGGGTGAAAAGGAATCATCCTTTTTAATTCCAAAATCTTTACTTCAGGAAGGTGAGGAACATTTGGGGAAATGTTCTGCTCAAGTGTTTTTCAAGAATCAGAAACCCAGACCAGCTGTTAATGTAACTTGTACACGGTTCCTCGAGAAAAAGAGAAGACTACAAGAGGATTACCTGCTTTTCAAGCAAATGAAGCGACTTAAAAACCCCTTGGATATAGTCAGCATACCTGGTATGAATTCATATGTGGAATTTCTATATTCAGAAGTATATGTAATCGCTAAAATTTAAAAAGAATGATCACTTAAATTTTACCCCTAAAGTGGCACTTTAATTCAACTATAGATGGCGGTGTGCCTAATTATTTAAACAAAACTCAGAGGTTTCATCTTCCTGTTCTTCATCTTTAGTGCAATAGAGTAACTCCACCAAAAGCTATGTATGCTCCGTTAATCTCCGCACGTCCCATCCTAGAACGAAGGGCACAGCAAGAGCTGAGCCTCCAAGTAAGAGGTCGAGAGTTCTTCGCAATGGAACATGCACACAGTCGTGCAGTTTTCAGGGTTCAGTCAGAAACCTGAGTGACATTTCTTGAGATTTGTGTGGTGGCTTTGGATATTTGACATGACCACTTCCAGTGCCTTCACTCTGCCCATCACAGCCTTTTGCGCCAGGGCTGAGTGAGCCAACCGTCTCAGGCCCTTTCTGGGATGCTGCGGTGGAGTCATGTTTATCTCATTTCGGGGCAGTGGCTAATGGGCAGTGGTGCCATCTCTAATACATGAGCTGCCCTCTGAAGTGACTCAGCGGAAGTGAAGCAGAGCTCCTTTGTGCTGGCACTCAGCAGAGTACGTGGGCAGCAGTTGAGACTCAGAACATTTACTGGCAAATCCAATTTTCAAACCCACAAAAGACATCTCTGGAGTTGCACTTGGGTATGAAGCTTGACCACTACAGCACTCCCCATCCCACACGCTCTCATACTTCACTCATTTGCCCTGATGCCACGACAAACCCATTTCAACACCAGGGGACCTGCAGTCTCCATTCCTGAGTGTACCTTGACCCCCATCAGCTTAATGAGACTAAGTGTTCTTAAAAACCTGGAAGTGGAATACTTCTCCTTGCAATGCTAAAATTCAAAGCCTTGGATTCTCACATAATAATTCTCTGACAACTCGGATCAAATCCTGTGTAAAGAATTATGAAGAGCAATTCAAAATTTTATGTTGTAGTAGAATTTGTTTATACTTAATACTGCTGGAAATAAATGAGCTAATGACTAATACTTAAAAATATATAGTTACTGAGGGATTTTTTTTTTTCCATATAGTTGGGAAAATAGGGTTTATTTATTCTCCTTAAGACACAAATTTTAGAAATTGTATAGGACCTTTTCTTTGAATATTTATCACAGGATCACTAGACTTTGGACACTTTTTAACAGCACAGGTTAACTAGATTATGTTCAGTTAAAAAGTCCTATATACCCATAAGGGTCATTCTATAACAATCTAACTTAATGTGGCTACTATGAAACTTCAAAAAAATTTCTTTTTACCAAGGGGCACCTTTTTGTTAACAAAACTTACAAATTCTGCTGTCACTGGAAATTCAGCAGAGACATTTAATGGTGCTACTTATAGCTTGTCTGTATATGTAAAATGATTTACTTAAAACCAAAAAGATTGGGTTTTAGATAAAGTTAATTTTAGCCAGTTCAAACCTCAGCAGGTTCTATACCGTATTTAATCGGTCCAAGGTATTGGACTATTGCATAATTAATAAGTGAGAAGATCTAATCCATTTCAGAATGTCCTTGTTCCACATTATTTTTCCCCTACAAAAGTAGTTGTCTGGTTTCTATTATGAGTAAAAGTTTTACTTTTTCTAATAAATTCATAAACTTTCTGTATATAAACTCAAGTGTACTACTTACAGAGGAAGAGACTGAGGACCCGTGAATAATCAGCTAAAATCCTGTCTGTCCAAGTGATTCTGCAGCAGTGCTGCTAACACCCATCTTTCAAATGTCCTCACTGTATTTAGTGTGACTCATTTGTCTTCTAGGGTAATGAGTTTTGACTTCCCAAATCTGAACGCTTAGAGGCACTGTAAGATGAAATACGTGAGGATGAGTTGGATAAAGAAAGTTTTCAATCAATGAAAACAGGCATGATGGGAAACCTCTTAACAGTAAAGCAAGGAAAAAATGTTCATATCAAGATACTGAATTCAGAGTCCTGCATCCATAATGTTCTGAAATCTTTATGGTTAAGCTGCTCATACCAGGGAGAAATGACAAATTCTTTCACAAAATGCTGTTATTCTTATCAGAAAGTAGGAGTCTGAAACATACTTCCTACAATAACATCTATAAAAATAGCATAAAATGACATTACCGAGTTAAAGAAATTACATAGAAAAGACAATGAAGTATTCTAAAAGTGCTCAATTCTAAGTTTGAAGGCACTTGGATATTGATTAACAGGAATTAATTAACAGGAAAGCATTAGGGAACTAGATGAACCATGCTACAGTGAATGGTGACAGTGCAGGAAAAGAGATGCATTTTTGCTTTATTCTCAGCCGCTTTTTCCTTCTAAAAAAGTTCTCCAAGTGCTGGGCCCTCAGTGCTGCTCGTTGTTTATTTCTGATTTCTTATTTTACTCTACATGATGGTTGTGTTGCAGCTTTGCCATTTCTTCAAAGCCCAGAGCACACCCTGGCCTCACCCACTTTCAGAAGACAGCCTTACCTTCTGCTTTACTGACATTGAGATATTTGATGCTGCAGCTTTTTTCTGCTTCAAAGTCTCTATACCTTCCCCATCTCTCTCTGTATTCTAAGGCTCCTTTTATTTATACCCTTGACTCTAGTTTCTCTGGCTTCTTCGATAATTTTGCCCCATTAGTATCTTTTCCATCTCTGAAATCTGTCATCTGGTTCCTTCTCTAGCCCTACAAAGATAGTCAAGATCTGTTGACCACTTCCTTCCTAGAACCATCAACCCATCTCCCTCCTTATTCTTCTGTTCTTGAAAACTTGATTCTGTACACACTGCCTTAGCCTCAACTTCTTCCCCGTTAGTTTCTACTCTATGTACAAGAAGTAAAACTTCTATATCTGGACCACCCGGATCACCAAACTTAATGGTCTCTCTTGCTCCTTATCCTTCTTGATTTGTCTGTAGCATTTTACATCACCTACTCCATGGCTTTCTTGACACTGTACTTAATGCACCTAATACAAAACTCAACTTGTTTTTCACTCAAAAGGCTTCCACATTCTGGCTTTCATTTATTTAATTGTGATACGATCCTCCCACAGTTTGGCTAGAAACTTTGATCAGTTTCAACTTGTCTCTTAACAGTTAATAATTTGCCTTTTCCTATGAAGCCTACCTCCACGAAGTATCTAGAACCCATCTTGTCTCTCCAAGCCCACTATCACCATCCTTCATACCTGTGCTACTTCCCCCTAAAACTACTTGAATAGCCTGCTATCAGGTCTGTCAGATTTAAGTCTCCTCCTTCCATCTGTCCCGAACTCCGCCTGCCAAGTCATCTCCCCATACGTACTCCTGAATCAAAGTCCACAGCCACCCTGGCACTGCGTACAAAGCCGTGCACAGTCTGGTGCCAATATATTTCATACTCTATCAAGAGCAGTCACTGAGCCTGAACCTGCCCAGTGTTTTCTTCCCTTAGTGCGTGTGCTGTCTCGCTAGTGCCCAACTCCCACCCCTACGTACACGACAGGAATTCAAGTCTCAGCAAAAATATCATCTCTGTGAAGCTTTCCCCAAGCACCTCCAGACCAAAGAAACCTCCCTCTTCCTTTTCTCCACCAGCTCTCTGATCCTCCCTCTCTTAAAGACTGTATCTGCTATATTTTTGTCATCATGCGGAGGGTAGGGACCCATCTTTATTATGTCTTCCACAGCTCCCAAGCAATGAATGAATGTCCTACTAGTATCAACCAGCCAAGTCAAGTGCTACCAATACAGAACAGAATTCTGTACAGAATACTAAAGATTATTTTACCAAAAAGGATTAGTTTCCTAATAAGCTTATTAGTATTCCTCATGTTCTATACTATTATCAGGCCTTAATATAGACAAAGAATATCTCTGCAAAGGTATATAAAATGATGGTCCATGAACAGTTATCTCATAAATTAATTACTTGCTAAAATTTGAGTTCCTAAAAGTCACAAAAGGTAATTTATTAATCAATGTATCCCTACCTCTAGCAGTGTCTGGTATTTATTAAGTAGGTTTTTAAAAAATGTTTGCTGAATTTTAAAGAGTTTATGTCCAAGAACAATGCCATAGGAAGAACCCACCTGATTTCTTCATGTGTTCAAAAAAAGTGACAGAGATGCTGTCAACACATTGACTAGCTTTAAAGCCAATGATAGAGGACAAAGACATTTTGGCAGATTAGGAAGCAAAGACCATCACATTGACTGTAGACGCAAGCCAGAAGGTAATTAGAAGTTCACTGATAGACTTTTCAACCTAGTTAAAAATGCTTCTCAACTGACAAGATTTTAGATTAACTTTGAGTGTCATTATAGCTCTTACTTTGCATGTGTACAGGATAGCAAGTAGCCATTAAATTGTTTTATAATAGATTTGCTCGGCATGGCTAATTGAAGAATATAAATCTCCACAGTAATGTAAAAACAGATGCAAACAAATCACCGTCCAGCTCAAGGTCTTGCTGTGAGAGATGACTAACATGACTAAGTTTAAATCCTATTTTATTACTGAAACTTCTGAAATTTTGTCTCAAAAAATGCCTTAATACAAATGTGCTTTTTTCCTCCCTCTCAGATAGTCATGGACATATTGATCCTTCTCTGAGACCCATCTGGGATTTGGCTTTTCTCGGCAGCTCTTATGTGATGTGGGAAAAGACAAGCCAGTTTTTACACTACTACTTGGCACAGCTCAGCAGTGTGAAGCAGTGGGTAAGAAAAACTGAAAACTAACTTGCACCACAAGAGGTAAACCAATGCAGTGTTCTTAGACTGAATTAATGCGAATTTCTAATTTAACGGGAAGAGTTTTAATTGCATTTCATTCATTCAACAAATATTTAAGTGCCTGCAATGGACCAGGTATTGTTTTAGGGACTGAGGACGTAGCAGTGAACAAAAACCACAATGTTGCTGCCCTCATTGAGATTAATTCTAGTGAGAGAAGATGAGAAAGATGGTGAACTCATAATGAATGAATACATATCAAGTGGTGGTAAGTGTTATGGAGAAAAATAAAGTGGGAAAAGGGCATGCAGGGTATTGACGGAATTACTACTCATCTAGTCTAAAGTAAAGCTAATGTGAGCAGAGGGGACATCGGAGCAGAGGCTGAAGGGAAGTGAGAGTGAACCTTCCTCCCATGAGGGAAGAGACCTTCAGGCAGAAGGGACTGAGGCAGCCGTGTGGCTGACGGGTTGGAGAAGCAGCAGCAGGAACAGTGTGGCTGGAACAGAGTGAGCAAGAGGAGTGTGTGCAGAGATGAGACCAACTGGAGGGCAAGTGGCGGGCGTCCCTTCATGTAAGGCTTGGAGACCACTAGAAGGTTCTTGTCCTTTACCCTCTTACCCATTAGAGAGTTTTTAGCAGAGGAGTGATATGATCTGACTTACAATAGGATCATTCTGGCTGCTGTGTTGAGTAGGGAGACAGGGAGGAAGCAGGAAGACCAGGAAAGTGCTGCAATAATCCAGGAGAGGCTGAGCCGTGGCTCGGACCGGAGTGGTAGCAGTGGCGGTGGTAGAAGTGTCTGGATGCTGGTGGACTGACGTATTTGCTCATGGGTTGGATATGGACGTCAGAGAATAAGAAGAGTTAAGAATGCTTCTTAGGATTTTGACCTGAGTAACTAGAAGGATAGAGTTTTCATTTACTGATTGGGGAAGAGTATAGGAGAAACAGATTTGAGAGAAAATTATCTTGATTTGGGGCATGCTAAATTTTGTAAGCAAACAGAGAATGTGTATAGTAATCTGGACATAACAGTCTGAAGTTCAGGGGAGAGGTCCGGGCTACAGTCATCAACATACAGATGGTATTTAATGCCTCAAGACTGAATGATTTCACAGGTAATGAGTGCAGACAAAGAAAATAAGTTATGTAAATATTGAATCTTGGAACACTTCTAACTTTAGAAGTTGGAGATATGGGGAAAGAAAGTGTTTCAAGGATCAGGATTGACTGATAGTATCAAATGATGCTGGGAAGACAAGTAAGAGGAGGACTGAGAATTGACCATTTGATTTAGGAATTGGCACAGAAGGAGCAAGAGCCTGACTGAAGGAGGTTCAGAAGAAGGTGGCAGGAGAGGAAGTGGACACTTCATCTCTTTCAAGAAATTTAGCTATAAAAAAGAGAAAAGAAAGGGAGGGGCCCGTAGCTGGGGGATGGGTGGGAATGGGGTTGAAAGAGCGTTTTTTCCTGTAGTATTCTTAATTTGGGCAATGTAACAGCACATTTATATGTTGATGAGAAAAATCCAGTAGAGAGGGGCAAAGTACAAATTGGAAAGAGAAGGAAAAGTTGTTGGAGTTACTATATTTGAGAAGGCAAGAGAGGTAAGATCAATCCAGATGATCTCGGACAGGAACATGGAGAGTTTGCCCGTAGGGAAAGCAGGGAACAGTGGCCCAGATGTTGGTAGGAGGGTAGATTTCAAGGTGGGAGCTTGTGGAAGTTCTTTTAACTGCTTCTGTCTTCTCAGTGAAGGAGGAAGCAAAGTCATCAGCAGAGAGCGAGGCTGAGCAGAGCTGTGGGGAGCGTGGGGGGCCCCGTGCAGCACTGCAGGCCCCTAGAAGGGTGTGGGTGGGCATAACTCAGAGGACCAGTCATGCTCTGCTGTGTTGGTGTGGGTGTGGGTGTGGGCACGCAGTAGGTGAACAGCTGGATTTAGCCAGGGTTGGGGTTTTTGTCAGGCAAGTGTGATGTACGGAGAGAGGGGCATTTTCAGAATAAACAAAATCATCTTCTCTGAGAGAGGCAAGCTGAACCAATCATAAGTACCAATTTTTAAAATTCATTTTCTTCAGGTATTCACCCATGGATGGATCATTGGTGAATATCTTCTGAGTACATGGATTTGCCCAGCATTAAGTCAGCATTTTTAATGCCTATAATATTTGGTGTGCCTTCCAAAGGCTACTTGTAAAATGGACATCAACTAGAAACCTAAGTTTTTTCTTTATTCATCAAAATGAACATATTTCTTTCCTCTTATGGAGTGCATTTTAATAAAAATTACCATCTAATTAAAAAGTTTCTTTCTCTCTTTCTGACTTTCTCTCTCATCTACCAATAAGAGGCTTTTAACTTAACTGAGAAGTTAGGGGGAAAAGGTTTGTTTAAAGTGTAGAAAATGGTGTCAAGACAATTTAGAACTGATTGTAATGAATGGGAGAGGAAAACTCAATAGGAATAGAGCAACACACTGAGATAACAGAAAAAAAATTAGGGTTGTTTTAATGTCAGTCTTTCCCTTTCTTTTGCAGTTTTATATGACACATTACCTAACTTACCACCAGGATATTCTAGGATACAAAAACAGCAGCTGTATTTCTCTCTCTAGTTCTAGCCAGTCTTTGATGTCCATCATGTGTGCATTAATAGCCCTCAACCAACCTGCAAGTGGGAAAGTGGGGACATACATGTAACTGTACAGCTAAAAAACTGCAGCTAAAAAACTGCAGAGGGAGAACAGTCCTTGAGTAAGAGTTTTAGATTTTTTATACCCTGTGGGATTTGGAATAATAATTGAATATGCAACTGACTTGCTGGGTCACCCTAGGCAAATCACTCATCGGCCTATTAAATGAAAACTAACAAACTGATTGAAATTAACATAAACTTAAATCACTGAGAAATTGGGAAGTTTGGTTTCAAGGCTGATATGTATTTCAGCTTAGAGTTCTCTTAAAGAAAAGTATGCACATATTCACATAGATTTTCAAATTCTGCTATTTGGTGGCCACTAAGGAATCCTGTAATCTTTCAGTAAAAGAAGTAACACAAGCAACAAGAAAAACAAACAATGATTTTTAAAAAGTCACTGAGAGCAGAAGGGAGACTAGCAACAGGGTGACAGGGCTGATAAGGCCAAGATAACACAGAGGCAGGAAGTGACTAGAGGTGCTCTGTGGCCCAGGGTAGCCCAGAAAAGTATGGGATTACAGTTTTTCAAAAAATTTTTGGGTGGGAATTATTATCTTTACATTCAGGGTTAAATTCACCTTTTAATGCAATTGTGGAAGGAAATGCAGGCTAATAAACTCACAGTCCCAGATGAACAAGGCCTGAGAGGAGTGGCAAAGAAAGGAAGGACTGAAATACAAATATAAAATAAGACCCATCTTACTGGCACAGTTATTTCTTTAGAACTGAAGAATAGACATCACTCACAATACCATTAGGACTATGCCAAGGACAGGAGATATGCTGGCTAGGAAAAAATAAAATGGATAAAGACTTTCTCTATACCTAGCCTTTAATATGAATTGAGAAAAGTAAAACAGTATTGTTCCAACTCTTATCAATCAGTACCAGATTTCATAAGCACCCCAAACCATCTAACCTGCAGCACATCACTATCAGTCAGCTCAAATCTTTAGTCTAAGTGGAGGTCTCCATTAGCCAAAAGAATGTTACAGAATACCATCTTATCCACCCTATTCTGCTAAGAAGTTGGCTTTCAATAGCTTATATTAATAACATAAGCCTACTTACTCTCAACAGCTGGAGATCATTCTCTTTTTGGGGGGGCGCCATGGTGTGAGGTGGGTCATGAGTAAGTAAAAGGGAGCAAACAAAACACTTCAAGTCTGTCTCCAGAAGAGTAAAGTGCTGAGTTATCAGAAAATGTAACAATAAATCATCATCAATTTGGACTACAAGAATTTGGTATTTGTGATGATTTGAATAGAAGCCAAAGGTATTATTTCTGAATAATATTAAAAATAATGACTTCTTGGTAGAGCTTGAGTAGGTGTGTTACAGAAACGGACTTGGCAAGGAAGCGACCAGCCCTCAGAGGGTTGGACAGTCATGTATTTATTATGCCAGCGGCCCAGATGAGCTAATGCTCCAAAAATCTGGACCCCAAGCTCAGGTTTTACAGGGCTAAACTATTAATAGGCAGACTATTCCAGGTTTCTATGTTTCAGTTTCTCAACACACATCTGAAACAGGCAGCCAGGCAGCTGCAAGTTTTGGCTTCTCAGTATTTACGTGGTCTAAGCAGATGAGCAAGCATGGTTACAGAGGTGAGGAATGCAAGTGGTTAACAGCTAGGCTGAATTCATGTGGCCTTGTAAATAACCAAACTTGGTTACAGAGGCATTACAAAGGCAAGGCAAATTTTTAATTTTGTGTTTTCCCAACAGGTGAAAGCAGTCCAATCCTGGAATACTTCACCAGGCTGGGATTTACAGTGTCTTCTTCTGCCATTCTTTAATAAGCCATGCTTCTTGGTTTGGTTTAAGGGTGCTTCCTCCTAGAGGAGGAAGAATCCATAAAAACAGAAATGTGAGGGTAAATTTCAATAACCTTATGAGGGAGATCTTAGTCAAATGTTTCAGGGTTTCCAAACATTATAACGATTCCAAGTTTTGTATTAAAAAATGGATAACACTTTCTTTGTGTTTTTAGCAGAATAGTTTGTCATGTAAAGTTGTTTGTTTCAAGCCCTGCCTTTTTTTTTTGCCTAAAATCTGGAGACTGCCATGATTTCCCTTGGAAATGCTGTTTTCAAAAGCAGAGTAAGAAGACACTGTCCTGAAAAAGATGCTTTAAGTTTATAAGTAAAACCAATTTTCTAATTATAAAAATACATGGTAAATAGGCCTTTGGAAATAGTGCAGACAGCACAAAAGTCTGAGACAATAATCACACAGCACAGCAGCCAGCTGCTGGTGTGGAATATCTTAGGATAGATAACCATTTCCTTCCAAGTTCAAGATAGTTACCAAATGAGCGTCAAACAAGGTTAAATACACTCCCAAAACCAATAATGCCAGACTGACCACTGGAACCTCCAGTAACTGTTCTCTTATGAAAGATATACTGATTTTTCTGATTTGCAGCTTGTACCTCAGAAGTGTACTTTGAACATTCATGGGTATAATGCCAGGAAAGAGAGAAATCTAATGCAAAGAAGACACCATAGGAGAAGCAGCCAATTTCTGATTTATCCAGGTCCTCTCTTGTATCTTCTCCCTCTAGCCCCCTCCTCACCTACTGAAAATTTTATGGCTTGTAAAATCTCCATCAAGGTAGGCAAAGGGAAGACAAAACTTAAGATCAAGCCTATTTTTTTGTTTTTCCTTTTTCATATTCTCTAGTAGTCTCAATGAAAACCTGGTAGGAGGCTAAAATTATAATCCAGATTAAACTAAAAAAAAAATTTCCTGTCTTCCATTTTTCACTAGTAAATAGATAAGCACCCTTGCCAAAAAAAAAAAAAAAAAAAAAAGGAAATGAAAAGAAAAACAGGGAATTGGTTTGGTCATGTATTATGGGAGCCCCAGATCCTAAAGGGCACTCGTGTAGTGTTTGCCTAGTTCAAAGAACTCACCTGGGCCAATAGGTAGAGACATCGGTTTATTAGACTCATGCGAGGTGCTGATGGCAGCTGATCAGCTGGAAATCTGCACCATCACAGGATACATACAAGTTATACAGTGAACAGATCAAAGTAGAGGTGTAAATCATTTGCATGCATATGCGTAGACCCTCAACCAGCTCATGCAACTCAGAACTTGGGAGATCTGGCTGAGTAGCTAAGTTAACCTACTTGCTACCCTCCTGGCACCAGAATAGTTTAACACTAGTGTGCTAACTCATTTACATGCTAATTCATTACTCAGGGCTCCTGCTTCCTCCAGTCTTCCAGTCTTCCATTTGTTTTAAAGGAGATGTTTGTCTTAAAGGAGAAGTGCCTTTCCTTGGGTAACTACTTTGGCCAGGGATAGTTTCCCAGCGAGGAGAGGTGGGGGGAAATCTGGTATGCATGGGGAGGGGGAATAGGTCTATGTGCAGCATTTACACTACAGGTCACTAGTAAAATTTATAGAAATCAAGTGAATAAAAGAGGTAAGGACAACTGCCTGTCTACAAAAAATATCCATTATGCTGGTTTTAGAAACAGTGTGATATAGCTTTATATAGCATATATGAAGAATGTGGGTGTTGGAGTCAGTAGATCTGGGTTTGAATCCCCATGTGTCACATACTAGCTGTAACTTCAAGTTACCTCTCACGTAAAACCAGTCTCATAATACATGCTATTGTAAGATAGAATTACAGGAGTATGTATAGACAGCCTAGTACAGAACCTGGCCCATGGTAGGCATTCTAGATATACCAGATGCCCTTCCCCTTTTCTTATCGCCTGGTATATCAGGGATAACATAGCAGCTTGAGGTGCACATGCAAGGTGTATTAGTCTATTTCTGTTGCTTATAACAGAAATATCTGAAACTGGGTAACTTATAAAGAAACAATATTTATTGCTTATAGTTTCAGAGGCTGGGAAGTCTAAAGCCCAGGGAACACATTTGTTGAGTTGACTCTACAGCAGTGCAGGGTGTCACATGGTGAGAATTACAGAGCAAAGAGAGACACTAACCTCACTCCTCTCCTTTGAAAGCCCTCAGAACCACGCCCACGACCACCATTAAGCCATCAACTTATTAATCCATTTACAAGGGCATGTTCCTCACAATCTAATCACCTCTTCAAGGCCTCCCCTTTCAAAGATAACAATAGGATTTCCCAACTTCTTAACACTGTCAGGTGGGGGTTAAGTTTCTAATACATGGACTTTGGGGGAACATGAGTCAATCCAAAGCACAAGGGTACTTCAAAAAGTCCATGGAAAGATTCATATTATCTTGTAATTCTGTTTTTCCATAAACTTTTTGAAGGACCCTCACACTGTATCTCGATCTCTAAGGTTGTTAAAATATTCACCCTATCCCCACAGACCTCAGCCTCCATCAAGAGCCATAAATATGACAGAAAAAGTGATAGGAAGATGTCCAACCAGGTTTTCATAAAACTCAGTGTCAAAACAAAAGTAAGAATCCATGACTTCTTGATTCAGGATACTACCAAAAAAATTGAGGCTAAAATCTAAACAGCAGCAGAAGATTCAAGGCACCCATCCAAAACAAGAATGTATATGACATAAACCTTCCAAATTCCAAGGGACTATAACTGTATTTATTACACTAATTCTTTTTTTCCCCCTCTAGAAAACTGATGATGATGCAATTGATTTTGATTATACTGTTCTACTTCATGAATTCTCAACGCAGGTAAAATATAAAATTGTATGTAGAATTGTTTTGGCCAGAAGTTTTTGCAGATTATAATATTTTATAACTCATTTCCTAGGAAATCATTCCCTGTCGTATTCACTTGGTCTGGTACCCTGGCAAACCACTAAAAGTGAAATACCACTGTCAAGAGCCACCAACACCAGAAGAAGCCTCTGGAACCGAAGAAGGATCAGCTGTGGCACCAACAGAGCTTAGTAATTTCTAAAGAGAAAAAAATAATCTGTTTATACCAAATTCTAGACAAAATGACTGTGCTAGCCTAAATCATTATTCTAGTAAAATAGTTAATGTATAGGCATTCTAATAATTTGGGAACGCCTGTGATTACAATACTCAAAAATTAAAAGATGTTAGGGTTTTTGTTTGTTTTGCAATTGGTCTACGTTAATTTTAACTCTGGAAGCATGTGCGTACTGAACTCTGCTTAGTGCTAAACAGTAACCAGCAGGTTCCTTAAAGTTTCAGCCCTAAAATGTAAAACCCGGTCAGTTACAATGTGCTGCAACTTGATCAATAAGTATTTAAAAAAATAAAATAGAGAAAACAATTATGGTCTCATCTCTGAATCTGCATTTCTTTTTATTTTGAACATATTGTAGCTAACTATTTTATGTGGCTAAATTGCTACTTCCTAGTATGTAAACAAAGATAATATATTTTCAACAAATGCAAATTGAAGGGAAAATATTAACTGGTTAAAAGAAATTTTACTATATTGTGTGATTTCAAGCAAGTATGCCTTTTTAACTAGATATCTACTTTTAAACACATTTATGTTTCTAAATAATAAAATGTGTTACATTTGTTCACAGAGATTTGTATATATAGGCAAAATTTGTGCCAAAATTTAGTATTGCTTAATTCAAACTTTACAAATGATATAGTGTTTCACCAGATAAAGCTGTCTGCAAACATAAATTAAAAGGAACACTCAATAAAATATATTAAATATTGTAATTTTCATTTATAAGGACAACCTGGAACCAGTGTTGGCCCAAGTAATGTATAAAAGCAAACACAATATGTATCATAATCAAATTCAACAGAATACCTCCTCAAGACAGAAAGAATTGATCCAGGAAATGTTGCCATCATTTCCCTTTCAAAATTAGTTTCATTTAATAGAATGCTTATTATCAGTCTCTAAAAACCTTGCCCCAGGTTTCTTGGCCAGTAACTGATTAGAAATCAGTAGCCTTAAAATAAGACAAAATATTACTTTTAAAGTCTGCCACATATGACCATTAACTCGATGGATTAAAGACATAAATGTAAGAGCTGAAACTATAAACTCCTAAAAGAAAACATAGGAGAAACACTTCAGGATGTAGGACTGGGCAAAGACTTTATGAATAAGACCCCAAAAGCACAGGCAACAAAAGAAAAACAAGTGGGATTACATCAAAGTAAAAAGCTTCTGCACAGCAAAAGAAACAATTAACAGAGAGAAAAGACAACCTACAGAATGGAAAAAATATTTGCAAACTATGGATCTGACAAGGGATTAGTATCCAAAATATAAAATGAACTCAACAGTAAGAAAACAAATAACCCAATTTAAAAATGGGCAAAGTTGCTGAATAGGCATTTCTCAAAGAAAGATGTACAAATAGTCAACAGACACATGAAAAAATGCTCAACATCACTAAGCATCAGGGAAATGCAAATCAAAACCACACTGAGATATTATCTCATCCCAGTTAGACTGGCTATTATGAAAAATAACAAATGTTGGTGAGTGTTTTAGTCCGTTTTGTGTTGCTATAACAGAATTACCTGAGACTGGGTAATTTATAAGGAAAAGAGGTTTATTTGGCTAACAATTCTGGGACAGCTGCATGTGGCACGGGCCTCAGGCTGCTTCTACTCATGGTGGAAAGTGGCAGGCAGCCGGCGGGTACAAGCAGATCACATGGTGAGAGGAGGCAAGAGAGACAGAGAGGAGGCGCCAGGGTCCTATAAACAAGCTCTCGCGGGAACTAATAGAGCAAGAACTCACTCATTAACTCCCGCTCCCCCAGGGACAGCATTAATCCATTCATGAGGGATCCACCCCCATGACTCAATCAGTTTCCAACACTGCCACATTGGGGATCAAATTTCCACATGAGTTTTGGAGGGGACAACACATCCAAACTCCATCAGCGAGGATGTGGAGAAAGGGGAGCCCTCCTACACTGTTGGTGGGACTGTAAACTACTGCAGCCACTATGGAAAATGGTATGGAGTTTCTTCAAATAACTACAGATAGAACTACTGTACAATCCAGCAATCCCATTGCTGAGGATATACCCAAAGGAGTGGAAATCATCATGTGAAAGGGATATCTGCACTCCCATGTTTATTGCAGCTCTATTTACAGTAGCCAAGAG
Organism: Cynocephalus volans; assembly: GCF_027409185.1. Taxonomy (NCBI): domain Eukaryota; kingdom Metazoa; phylum Chordata; class Mammalia; order Dermoptera; family Cynocephalidae; genus Cynocephalus; species Cynocephalus volans. The sequence continues at coordinate 84,429,985 of NC_084460.1, read as the reverse complement.
TGGGAAACAACCTAAAGGCCCATTGACAGATCACTGGATAAAGAAAATGTGGTATATAATACTACTTGGCCTTCAAAAAGAATGAAATTCTACTATTTTTTGCAACATGGAAGAACTTAGAGAAAATCATGGTAAGTGAAATAAACCAGGCACAGAAAGAGAAATACCATATGTCCTCACTCATAAGTAGGAGCTAATAAATAAATAAACACATAAAAAAAGAAAAACCATCACAATAATACATTGAACTTAAAAAAAAAAAGAACTGTGGTTATTAGAGGTAGGAATCAGGGAGGGGAGTTAGCAAAAAATTGGTTAAGAATCACAAAAATTGATTACGTTTTGTAAACATGAGTATACTAATTATCCTGACCACCATGTATTGTATATAGGTATTGATATTCAATTCTGTACCCCCAAAATATGTACAATTGTTTCAATAAAAAAACTGTCAAAAAAATAAAAAGAAAAATTTCTGCACTGTTAGATAATTGAAAAAGTTTATACTAAAGAAAAAAAAGCATGAATTCTTTGAAAATAAAAATAAACAGATCCAGTTCATATATTTTTCTATTTAAAACTCCAACCCTTTGCATTTATCTTCCCAATATCCACTTGACTTAGAGTTCTAAGTATTCTGAAGCATTGCAAACAATCATTTAAAGGAAACATCAGCTCTCCCACCTATGCGATAACAAAAATATCAATGAAACAGTCTACAATGATTAAATCAGGCCAAAACCAAGTAATAATTTCCTCTGACTGAAGTTCCCTCAATGATCTCAAAACAAGATCCCAAGAGCATTATAATAGCATATTCTATGTCCTATGATTGTTAATCTTTTTGTATCACATTGGGGACCAGAAAGGGTCCTTTGCTTGGTGTTTTAGCTTTCTAGAGTCTCAGCTTTCTCGAAGTCCTTATCCTTGTGGACCGGAATTAAGGCTGTTGAGGAAGAAATAATTTTATGGTGTAGTAAGAGCCAAATGTGAGGATGGGCCCAGGAAACAAACCAACAAAGTTGCGAAGTACTTTGAATTCTACAAGAAGTTGAAAAATTTTATGGAATAGTTTGGAAAAGGGCAGGAGATTCCCCATACCACAGTTGTCCCGTTTTCACTGGTGAGTAAAATATGTAAGTTACAACTATCAGTACAGATTATAGCACATAAGCAGAAACAAACAAACAAAAAGCCTACAGGCGGGAGAGCATCTAAGCTAATCTTAAAGATAACTTGGAACTTACATGAATTCCTTAAACAGGATGTCTCACCCAAGTCATGAGGCTCCCCTTCAAGTCAACTGATATTTTTTAGAGAACTGCTTGTGTAGCTGAGTCAGCTAAAAGTCATCATCCTCATACCAGCATTTTTCATTAGTGAGATTAGGCTCGCATATGTGACCATAACTCACCCAGGAAAGGATTCTAAGGTAAGCCTTTAACGGATTTATTTCAGTATAATAGATTATGAAGGGAATTCTACACATACAACATGCAAACATTATCACCTAATTTATAAATTTGCAAAACCCACACATGTTAAACCGAATAAAAATTTCTCAGTATTACCATTAGAACATCTTTCTAATTTTTTATCGTATTTGTCAAGTTTATCTCTAATGTCTAATAAACTGCTAAATGTGTATATAAAAAAGAACATCTTTTCAAGCACAAGCTCTAAAATTGCTGACTTGGTTTTACTAACCTTGATTCCATTAGCTAACAGAGAAAAATTACTTCCTCTGCCTTGGCATAAAATGAAAAAAACTCTAAATTCCCTAAGCCCCCTTTTCATTCAGAGTCTAAATTCTTCTGAATCATTCTGAGCCCATGACAGTTACACACAGCATCACAGTCATTTTCCTAATCTCTTTAGAACTTTAAGACACAAAAAACAGTACCAGGATTTTGTTTGCATTCCATTTTGCTCTACTCATAGTTTCATTTTTTTTCCTACACGAATTATGAATTGTTAATAAGTTAAATAATTTCTTTTGAAAGTCAGGTGGAAGCTTCTATATTTGCACTTGAATGTTAGTCCTTCATGACATCTTAGTTTATTACACTGATTTCTCTCAGCTTAGAAAATTCTGACCCATTCTGTGACTTTTCCTAGCTTTCAAAGTACTACAATCACATAACATGCTGCCTGGCATTTATTTAAATGAATACTCACAATAAATTTTCTGTGAATACAATAAACTTGTTTTGATGATGCTTCATAATGTTATTTATCTAAAGAGACCCTTTAAGCTGCATTTAAAGCTCCAATTCAACAATTTATCATTTTAGCAATGAAAACAGTTATCTTCTATAAAGGGATGCCTTCCAACATGTCACAATTTTCTACTTGGTGACTGCCAATTTTAAGATTCATCCAGGTTTCAAAACATTAAAATATGAAAAATTCTAAACTTCAGAACTGATGAAATTTTAGTGATTTCACAAACTACCTGTCTAAATGAACAGAGAGGAAAGGAACTTTACAGGTAAAATTCTCAACCAAAAAACCAACAGTCCAAACTCTACTACCACACAAAACAATATTAAATGACACATCTAAATTCCACAAATCTTTCATTTCATGTCTCGGGCCTAAGTGCAGACCATATGCAGTGGTCTTTAACTTTGATTGCATATTATAATCACCTGAAAGAAAACTTTTTATATATACATATTTTTTAAAAAGGTGACCGGTAACGGGATCTTAACCCTTCACTTGGTGTTGTCAGCACCATGCTCTCCCAAGTGAGCCGTGGGCTGGCCCTAAACTTTTTATCTTGATACAGCCAAAGAATCTTGAGTATCTGGGGGTGTACCTGGGTATTTCTTTTTAAACTTCCACAGGTGATTTTTAAAGTGCAGCCAGGGCTGGGAATCAGTGCAATACTGCCTAGTGCTATTATCCAACATAAGTAATACTATCTTTCTTTAAATTAGCCAACAATTACCTTCACAATAGTAGTATGAAAAATCCTCATTTGTGAATATTCTCATTAATTTTTTCCATGCTACAGTCTTTGATTAGTATGTGGCACTTACCAACTATAACTAAACTAATGAGTTAGCAAGTAATGTGAGTTCTGGTCCTGGATCTCTCTATGTGATTGTAGTCTAGTTAATCCCACCAGCTAGGCCTCTGTCATTGACTATGAAATGCTGGTGTTGGATTAGGTATCTAGGATCTATCTTACATTATAACTTTATAACCAGAATGTTTAACAAGTTAAAAACACGTCCAAATTTATCCATCTTAATTCCAATATTTCTGACTATTTTCAATAGCCGGAGGAACTGTGCAAAATTCTGAGAAAGTATTTCCTCGCAAGGAAAAATATTCAAAGTTATTGTGAATGGCATGAGATGCAGATGAAATGCCAAAGCAACCATATTTTTCAGGCTTGATACTACTGTAGCAACAGACATATTCATGGGGCAAATGCAATTGGTGAGTAATCATAACTAAAGTATCAATTTGAAAACTTAATGAGCTGTGTGGTCTTTGAAAAGTTATTTATCTTCTCTGTGCCTTTGCTTCCTGTATTACGAAATGGACATAATAGTACTTACCCTCATAAGGTTGTGAGAACTAACTTAGATAATGCATTTAATGTATTTAGCAAATGTCTTTAAAATATGTGCTCAATACTTTTTAAAAGTCTTTTTCTTCCTAGAAACCTTAAATTATAAAGCCAAATCTATAAATCAGGAAAACCAAAAGAATTTAAAATCAGTTATTTCTATTATCCAGTAAGAGAAAGGACCAGGATATGTTTATAGCATCATATGATTTTTTGAATGAAGCAATTCTGAACAGTATGGCAGAACTGCCTGGGAAAGCACAATTTATTCTGGAAACAAAAGCTTAACATTTATTCTTTTGTAATCTCAATGAATACAATTTATGATAAATTCCAACAGATTCAAATTCAACTAGCATTTACTAGGTGAATGAAACTGGACAGCAATTTTATAAATTATATTTTATTATTTAGGGCTGCAGAAACATTAACACAAATAAAAGCATATGCAATGATCTGTTACTTACTTCATATAGGACCACAACAAAGTAACATTTATACTCCTAAAACAGAGGCAGTTACAAATTTGCAGAAACCACAAATTGAAGCAATCAGCCATATACAAAACAATTAGAAATTTAGCTAGTATTTTAATATCCCAATGAAGAATATGAAAAACATTCTCTATTAAAATCATACGAAATCCACTCTTAAACAGAAAAGCCTGCCCATTAATGATCCTCCAAGAAGTGTCATGATATATGCAATTCGCTTTCAAGTCTTCATCAAAACAATAACAAAAAAAACCAACAAAACCCTTTTAAATACAGAGACAATGGACAAACAGATAAGGCAAATAAGACAAAATAATTATATGATAAACAAATGTTAAAACTATTCATTACTGAATCTAGATGGAAGGTATGGCTGTTCTTTGTACTGTTTTTTCAGTTTTTCTGTATGTTGAAAATTCTTATGATAAAAAATTTGGAAAGGAAGTTTACTTACATTCTAAGCTTAAAAGTATAACTGAAATTAGTGTCTTCCCCCCTTAAATAAATATCAAATACATTTTAGTAATAATCATTTTATTTGCGGTTTTTCAATGAACTATAAAAGTAATCCACAGAGTTGAGATATACATATAATTATGTTTGAATATAATAGAAGTTCCTGAATGTGAAATAGGAAGGACTTCTAAAACTTCTTGTTTCAGCAGTGGGCATTCATTCCACTGGAATCCATCAAAGTATCTAAACCCTGCAGACTCAGTTAAAGCTAATCAACTCAAAGTGAGGAAAACTAGTTCTTGGCTTTTCCTTTTTTTGCAGGAAGTTGACCTGTAGCTTCCAAATACTTATTAATGAGGTCTTCTTGTGTGGATGGTGAACATGGCTGATATCTGCAGTACTCCATTGTATATTCTCCCTTTCCCTAGGAGTTACAAAAAAAAGATAAATAAATAAAATAAAATTTTTATGACTATCAATAAAGTCATAAAGTGATGCAAAGTCAGGAATTCACAAATTTGACCATTTTGTAGGGTGGTCTTTTGAAAAGCACTGTAACAAAGTTTAAACACTTGCTTACCTCTGTGCATGACCTAAGTTCAGTGGAATAACCAAACATATCATTTAGAGGGACCTGAAAACAGACACAATAGATATTAGCATTGCTAACTGAAAAATATTTGAGAAAAATACAGAGATGCCTTAACCATTTAATTTCTTTAGACTCAGGTTCTGACTCGCTACTTCTTGGTTTAAAATAATTAAAAGCCAAAGAGAAAGATTTTTGTTTTATTCCAAGTGGAAACCCTATTTAAAAATTATTTCATTTGACAGTCACAACTAGAAACCAAATTTTTCAGTTTCACAGAGTGGACACCATTCATAGCCTTTCCTCCTTATCCCCACTCCACTCTCTGGCCCTGACTCTAGCATTTGCAAGTGTTTCTCTTGTGAAAATGTTAATATAACTCTCCTTTGGACACCTTAATGTAGTGTCTTCCAGGAGGCCTTACGTAAATAATGTGATGAACACTTTCTCCCATGGGATTTAAGTCAGGGAAGATACAGGAAATGGAATTAAATATTATCCCAATAAATTAGTGATAACAGAATAAAATAGCTATGCAAATAAAGCTAAAATGAGGAAGATAACTATACATCTAAGAAAATGACATATTCACAAAAGGCCAAAATGAAATGAATCTTATTTCTAGCTTTTGTACTTAAGAGTTGCTCTAACAGCAAATTATAGAAATTGCCACATATGCAACTATATAAGCCACAAATTCAACAAGGAAACATCAATTTGCTCTACAGTCTCCAAAAAACAAAAGCTAACTCTGATTTCCTTCTGTGGTTAAGAAAAGCAAGACTGCCAATGACCAAAGGTACTCACATCTGCATACAGTGTGAAATAGTCCTCAATTCCATCTTGTCCTGTGATTACCCCATGGCGCCGGTTAATTCCTGCAATTACTGCTCCCTGAAATTCACTTGGGGCTGTAACTTCCACAGACATAATAGGTTCAAGAATACATAATGTTGCATTTGACAAGGCTAGGTTTAAAAAAAAAGTTGATTAGTCTTTAAAAAACTTGAATCTTTTCTATTTAGATTTAGGAAAGGGAGACAGACAGTGATCCCCCAAAGGTACACATGCAGATGATGAGGTTAAAACATTTGATCTAGACTCACTTTTCTAGTAGCAGTAATAGTCACGCTTCTGAATGGAAATTTCAGTAAGACTACATTTAATTCTAGCATTAGGAATTCCATAACCATATTTTTATCCTTACAACTCATTAAACTGTAGAAAATATATAACACAAAGTGGTCTTAAAATAACATTCGATCAAATTCTTTTTTTTTTTTTTTTTAAAGATGACCGGTTAAGGAGACCTTAACCCTTGATTTGGTGTTGTCAGCACCACACTTTCCAAGTGAGCCAACCGACCATCCCTATATAGGGATCCGAACCCGAGGCCTTGGTGTTATCAGCACCACACTCTCCCAAGTGAGTCATGGGCCAGTCCTTCAATCAAATTCTTTACCATCTGAATTATCCAGCTAAGTTATTTATTCCCTCTGAAAATCTTCAGGGGTAAAGACACTAACAGCTAAGTCTTTGACCAAAGTAAACTCATTTTTTCCTGTTGGTTCCTGGCAGACAGGTATGTTTAACTATAAGAAAATACCTTTTACCAAACGGCAGGAGTGAGGGCACCCTTTGTACACTTGGAGACAAGAATCGAGTCATGCCTGAACTAGGCTGAACAATTTCCACACCTGATGAGAATTAGAAGACCAAGTTTCTAGTTTCTGTTCTATCTCTAACAAGTTACATGCCTTTTGGAAAAATACAGTCTGTCAGGTCTCAAATTTCTTCACCTACAAAATAAAGATGTTGGACTAGATGCTGAAGGCCATTTAAACATTAAAACTCAATGTGCATATCTGCATTTATTTTTTATCCTACTTTACACATAATCAGAACACTTCTTACTGTTACAAATGCTGACTGTTTACATGTGACAATATGAAGAGAGTATAATAAAACTCCAAATGTTCATACTTAATTTGCAAGTTGTGATAGTGCAGAATACCCCAACCTTAGATTGGCTGAATTTTCTCAAAATAAAGGCTTTAAGCAAAACACATCAAAAATGAGAGAGAAAATATATTTTCTTAAAATAATCATAACATCAATCTGTTTATAATAAACTAATTAGCAATCATTCTTGTACATTCACTAAGGTACTTCTTCTAAAGACACTATTAATTTAAGTGCAATAATTATAAGAATAGCAATGTAATATACTCTCATTTCTTAGAAATATTTTTAATTCAAATCATATCCTAGCTTACACCTATCTTTGACTAATAAATCCTAAATAATAAATTCTGTTCCGAACAGAGGAATAATTGAATTTACAGAAATCTGCAGACTCCTAAGCTTCACTGGCTAAGCCCTGCAGAATCCTATAGACATCTGAATCAGACTAACAATTCTAGTGTAGAAAGTCTTACTTCTTGTAACTTCTTGAGTTACCACAACTACAGAGCCTTCCTGGCTCTAAAAACATGTAATTAATACAGAAAAAGGCCTCCAGAATAGACATATCCAGATTTGGTTACACATTACCTAATGTTTTCAATAGGTTAGTAATGCAAAAGAGAGAGATTGTGAAAGGGTCATATTTAAATGGAAGGAAAGGGCCAAGTGTATAGTGCCCATCACTTAATTGTTGAGGATAGGCTGTCTAGTTCTGTTTCACATTCCTTCACCCTGCTCCATTCTTTTTAACTTCCTCTTTCTGCCTAAATCCACCTCCTGATTCATTTCCAAATGAACCCTGCCCTTATACATGCCTTCCTCTAACCCTATCCCATGTGATAAGACTCCAGAGCTAACACACCCTGCCATTTTTCAACAGCCACATGGCAGCCAAGTCCTAAAAGCAATTTTTCCCTCAAGGAGATCCATGTGGTCTGTAGCTCCTGAAGGAAGGATGTGAAAATACTATTATCATCATAGGATCTTTTAGGCCAAAGTAGTGGGTAGAGATAGTAACGTTTCTATTTCAGCCCACTAGGAATAACACTGATATCACCAGGTCAGATGCTAAAGTGGCTATGTGAAGTGGTCAAGGGCTGTGACTCTGGTCTGTGTTTAACTCTCAGCTCCATCACTATCATTTAACCCTGTGTCATTCAATTAACTGCTCTGACCCTCAACTTACTTAACTGTAAGGTCACTGTGAAGATAATTCAAGTAATTAATATAATACACAGCACATAAGCAATCAACAAATGTTATGACCACTCGGCAATAAACTAGCTAGTGAAAGGATGGCATGACACAGTGAAGGGTCAAAGGTAATACAACAGGAAGAGGGATTAGCACTCACTATGCCCCAAAATGTATGTGCAAGTGTTTTCAAGTACACTGTCATTTAATATTTGTGGAATTACTATTATTTTTTTTTTGGTGGCTGGCCAAAACAGAGACCCGAACTTGTGAACTTGGTGTTATAAAGCTGTATAAGGCTGTGCTCTAACTAACTGAGCTAACCAGCCAGCCTAATTGTGGAATTATTATCACCAGCTGCCTGAAGAAAGTTCAGATGACTTGTCCATTTCTACACAGTAAATAAGGAACAGAGCCAGGTTTCAAACTCAAAGCCCAGCACATAATATAACAGGAGATTTTAAAAAGCATACTGTTAAGTTAAATGAGCTAACAATATAACTGTGGCTAGGCCTTTATTTAACCTGCAGAGTTGCTACAAGTTTAGTGTTTCTGGGGAGACCAAGCATGGCACTCTCTCTAAAAACTATTGACAGAAAATGATGGCAATGGTCACATCCACAGGGTGAAAATACGCCCAAACAGAATATTCAATTTCACATTTCAATTTTGGGGTGCATCACTGATTAATCTCATGGACAAAGTTTAAAATTGGTTCAAAATGGCTCGAGTTTTCATTTTTTTAATGAAGAATACATGAAAATGTGAACTATTTTTCTTCCAATTTTTATAATACATAACATATAATGATAATATATTATAACTATGATAGCTTATAAGCTATCTTATACTAAGCTCATTTACCAACATTTTCACCCTGAAACTCTCATATGACATTCAATGGAGATATATGTATAAAAGTTGATTTCTCACTGAGTTTGGCAAGAATTTCCTTTCACCTGACTTTTACGTTTTTGTCTTTTTCTTCTCATTGTTTTTTAGGACTGCAAAAGCTGATTTTTATTTTTACTCCAAATCTTATGATTTTCAAAATTTTTACCTTATGTTTAATTGACAAATAATAACTGTATATATTTATGGGGTACACTGTGATTTTAAACATTTTTGTATTTCAATCATGGAGAAATAAGAATCAGATGAAGAAATAGCAAAGTAATTAATTTTTCATACTAACACTCTGCTTGTCAGCACATATATATCTGGCAAAAAATAAAACTTCTCAATTCAATTATAATCTAGTATTTTTCTTTTGCACAGCTACCAGGCAATTAATCACATTTAATGTTTATATACCTAAATAATAAAAAACTAAATGGTACATATTCAACTATTTAGTTAATATTCATAGATACACTGACATTTTTTCGTGGATATATATGCATACTAGCGGCATATACATCTATATTTATTTATATTTAAATATAGGAACAGTTTTTTTTTTTTTTTTTTTTTTTAAAAGATGACCGGTAAGGGGATCTTAACCCTTGACTTGGTGTGGTCAGCACCACGCTCACCCAGTGAGCGAACCGGCCATCCGTATATGGGATCCGAACCCGGGGCCGTGGTGTTATTAGCACCGCACTCTCCCGAGTGAGCCACGGGCCGGCCCAGTATAGGAACAGTTTAAAAGGATGAGGCTTTTAGTTAATTGATAACCATATCAATTATCTGGGTTTATGTAACTTCTATTTCCAGGAAAGCTACCAGTATCCAGCAAAGAACAACTGGTGCTTTCTAATTTGTTTTAACTATACTTCTAAAAAGTATATAAAATGATTATAAGTACTGTGTCAGTTTAAGATTTAAGATCAAGATGCCGAATAAAGTCTTATTTTCTTTGTGGTTTTATTTTCCTGTTTCCTATCAATACAATCTTCAGACTGTGATAAGATTTCTGCGTCATACTGCATTTTTAATATAATAGAGAGCTGATATAAAAGAAAGAAAATGGAGGATTCCCTATCCTTTTCACAGCTGAGAAACTGAAACATAAGTTGCTAAAGGCTCCAAATAGTTTGAGTAAAATAAGGAATTAGCAACCTGGTCAAGAAAACTTCTCCAGCCATTGACCCACATCTGATCACAAATGCAAACTGAGACCAAAAGCAACATAAAGTCCAAAATTCATAGAGAATCAATAAAATCCTAATCTACCGAATGCTTTGGAAATATTACAATTAACTTTCTATTGTTGATTTTAAGCCTCTTTGATGAAAATATTTCTGAAATGTTTTATGAATCATAATATAATTCTCCTGTGTAAAGACACTTATGGACATTACTAGTGAATTATCACATAATGACTATGGAAGAGATGGCAAAAAGAATAAATTTTCTGGCTTCAGGACACAACTTTGAGGCTCCTTTGTTAAAAAACACTGATCTCAAACTGCTTCAAAATACTTTGCCATCCTCAAAATGCCTAAAAACTTACAATGTCATACACTTACAAAAAAATTACAAATTTATGGATTTCTTGACATTTGAAAAAGTCACTAAAAACAGCATGACTGTAGTTAACATATCTTTAAAATATTTCTTAGAATTCTGAGCATTTCAGTTTTCTCTATGAAAAACAGAACTTACAGATTATCTATGAATTTAAACATACAAAAAAAAAATCAGATAATTCAGGAGAATAGGACAGGCTTTAATTTTGTGAGAGAGAACAGTAATCTATCTTCACTTCAATTCTATAAATATTTGCCCACTACCTACCATATTTCCTGGTGTGGTGTCTAGTGATGTGGGTGGAGAAGACTAATAACAGTGCTGCCTTCTGAGATTCTTATGGTCTATCGGGAAAAATAGACACACCAAGGCAGAGGTGCTAGGACATAGCATACCTTGTTTAAGAGCACCTTCTCCTGCTCTGATGAAAGAGATTTCATTGGAATCAACCATGTGGTGTGCTCCATCTTGCAAAACAAATCGGAGCCCAGAGATCTTGTGACCAGAAAGAGGGCCCTTCTCGCAGGCATCCAAAAACCCCTGTTAACGAATTAACACAAATTATGGAGTGAGTGGATTTTACTCGCAGATGCATTACCAAGAACTCCTAAACTTTATGTTCAGAAGTATAATGTTTTCATGTATGCTATATATCACCCCTTAAAAAAGAATTTTTTAAAAAGTTTAACATATTTACTATTTAAGTTTTATAACTGTGGCATCTAGAGCAATCCCTTGGAAAAGCACACTACTCAGGTGAGCTGGTTTGAAAGCAGTGCTAAGAGTGCTAACAATCACTTTCTCATAAACTCATCTTCAGGAAGTAATACATAATAGAGACAGCATGACCTTAATTTTACAATGAGGAAACAGAGGAAACACAAAACTAAGGAACTCCTTAAAAGAAAACCCCCATTAAAATTGCTGTTTATTCACTATCTGTGTCTTGAGCCCCTACTACATGCCTATCACTGCTTTGCCTCATTAGCAGAACACCACATTATAGCTTCAGTATTATACTACCAGTAAGAATTAGAATTAAATTCTTTTTTAAAAAAACAGCTTCACTGAGGTATAACTGATATCAAATTTTATACTTTAAATATGGGCACTTTACTGTATAAGTCTGTAATCCTTTTTCATTCAGTTATTTAACAAATATTTGTAGAGCACCTACAATTCAGGTTAGTTTTTCCTGGCAGCACAGTCACATGGCTTCAGACAGTTCAATGTATTTCTGACATTTCAAAAACTGCAAGTTATGCATGCTGAAGCTCTCCTTCACCTACATTAATCTTGGAGAATATAACATATTTAAATGTGTGTGAATGATAAAATATTGTCTTGAAATAAGAGTATAAATGAATGAAATATATTTATCACAAAAAAATGCTATGGCCACTGAAACAAAAATTAATATTAATAATTACTACTATTATTCATATTATTAATACTAATATTAATATTAATAAGTATTTCTAAAGTTAAAAGGTTAAAAAAAACCCAAAACCTGATATATAAGAATAAATAATTGCTAAAGGTTAACAGGAGCCTTATAACAAGTGACCCAGAAAGCAAACAAAACACTTATTCCTTATATGTGCAAAGCACTTCACAATTCCCAAAGAAATGTAACACAGTCTTATCTGATCCTCAATTTTGTAAGGGGTGGAGGTTTAAGTACTTTATTGTCAGTTCACAAATGAAGAAATTGGTTCTGAACACTGGTTTTCCAAGGAGTACATTAATCAGTAGCAGAGAGGACAGTAGCACCAAGTGTTGGGAATCTTAATGAATGATCATTCTACCATGATAGTATACATAAAACTTTCATAAATCCCTAAGTACTACTACAAATTTTAATTGCTGATTACAATCAATGCAGTAGTTTCAATTTATCAATATTTCTCTGTGATTTTTCTATGATAACTATGATTAAGAAACAGAATGACTTCCCATCATTGTCATAGTATTCATTTATAGTTCTTAAACTTAATGAACTGAAGAGTCTATACCAGATGGAAAGCTTAACAATCAGATAAAGAAGCAGGACTGTAACTAAAAAAGATCCATAGTAGACAATGTGGTAAAAGATAAAGTATGACTGTGTTTAATAAGTAAAAATGCAAAAAAGCTTTTAATACATTTACCTTTTCTACAGCAGGCACAAACGACTTTGGAACATTGGCTCCATATGTTTCATCTGAAAACTCCAGCTTAGTGTAGTTCTCTGGGTCCAGAGGTTCCAGTACACCTACCACTTTTCCAAACTGGCCTGCGCCACCTGACTGTTTTTTATGTGTAAAATCAAACCTGAAAGTATTTAAGAGGGAAAAAAAATCCCCCCAAAACATTGCATTATGTAATTACCAAAATGAAATAGCCTCTACTAATTTAATGCAAAAACCACATTTAACAATTTTTCTTTGAATATGATGGCCCTGCTATAAAATTTTATTGTAGAATTTACTTAAAAAAGAATCCTCTTTCCTGTTGTTACTTGGGGGTGAGGATGTGGTACACCACCAAGGTAATCTACAGTTTTTAATTCTGCCAATTCTGAATTTCACAAATAAAAAAGAAAAAGTCAAGTAATTAAAATATGAAGGTCAGTTTAAGGTTCTTGTTCTAATAACCTATATTCCAAAGAGCTTACCCACTTCTTTGGGAATGCTTCCTTTCCCTGGAACATAATGTTCTCTCCTTAAATCTCTGTAACCAAGGACAGTTACTTGAAAAATAGGAACTCTGATAGCTAATTTATTCAGATAGCTCCTATTTGATTTTACTACTTGGACATTATAGACTCAGGCAATACAAGAAAAGGGAGTTCCAATAATTAACACTTGAAAATGATTGGCAAAATGATAGTGACTAAGTAAGCCACTCAAAAAGACATATATAGACACAAGTCGGTTTACTTCAAGGCACCTCTGCACCTCGCCCTATGCAGGATACTGTGCGCTGCGTATGAGGAAAGTGTCCTCCAGTTTGCAAATGAAGCAACTGATTTATCTTTCTCTGGGGAGGAAACTGGAGGTCTCAAAGGAGACGCCCAGAGAACACTCAAAGGCCAGAAAGGCCCTCCCTGCATTTCCGTGAAGGTTAATAAAAGGAAAGATAAAATTCCTGCCAACCTAGCCCACCAACACCCTCCCCACAGTACCCCTGGCGCCTGCCAAGGCCCAGCCTCTCCGCCAGCGGGAACCGCCTGGTAAGGCAGGCGGTGGTGGGCGGGGCCGCAGAGCACCCGCCCAGAGCGCCTGGACGCAGCCTGCCAGAGCCCCAAACAGCAGTTCCTGAGTAGGGAGGAGCTCCTGATCCCACCCAGGCCCAGCCCGAGGCAGCCGTGCCGACTTTTCCGTCTTGGCGACCCGGCCGCAAGCCGGACGGGCAGCCCCGCGGTCACCGCTCGCCAAGAATGGAAATCCCGCCGACCCACTACCCAGCCTCCAGGGCAGCCTCGGTGGCGGAAAACTGCATCAACTACCAGCAGGGGACCCCCCACAAGGTGTTCCTGGTGCAGACGGTCAAACAAGCCAGCATGGAGGTGAGTCCGGCAGGGGCTGAGCACGGGTCCCAGCCTTGCTCTGCGTGCAACCTCCCCCACCCCCCGCCTGTTTTGGGACACACCGCTGTCGTCTGGTCTAGAGAAATTAAGATTTCTGGGGGATAGTCTACACTCCAATCTCTGGAGACAGCCCAGGACGGTTTTTTGTTTTCACCGTAAGGCACAAACATGGATAGTTTTTATGTGCACTATTACAAGGAAGTGGGAAAATGCTCTAAGTAAGGGGTGGCATTTTTCAAAAGAATCTTAAAACTGTTTCTTTTTCTCACTTGTGACTCTATTCTGGACCAACAAAAGTTCCTGTCTTCCAAACGACTCTCCGTTGCCTAAATTTTAAGATCAATCCCCTTGACAAATTGATAGGGGAGACAAACAGCAAGAAAAACTGTCACCTGGGCCGGCCCGTGGCTCACTCGGGACAGTGGCTCACTCGGGACAGTAGGGTGCTGATAACACCAAGGCCATGGGTTTGGATCCCATATAGGGATGGCCGGTTAGCTCACTGGGTGAGCATGGTGCTAACAACACCAAGTCAAGGGTTAAGATCCCCTTACCTGTCATCTTAAAAAAAAAAAAAAAAAGAGAGAGAGAGAGAAACTGACAACCAGAGAACGAAAGCATTATGGGCTGACATTTCACTCTAACCACACAAACCCCACTGCCACATGACTGCTTTGAAGGATGCACTCCCTCTGGCTAAAGAGTTGAATTAAATGTTTAAGGCCTCAGCAATCACTAACTTGTTTCCATTTACCAAAGTCTACTGGATTTGAGATTGTCCTTTATTTATTTCATAGTTTTAACTGCTAACAGTTAACAGGAGCTGACGGAGCAGATTTCAAAACTGTACCAGACAACTTAATTAGGTATAAATTTTCAATCTGTATCTTGACTTATAACTGAAATACCTAAACATTTCCCTTACTCTTATAAAATGTGTTAAAGTATTTTGCAGGTCTACTAATATACAAGTAAAAACAGTACTTAGGTACATTAAGTCTCCAACCACTTTGCAGTAATCTGCCTTAAAATGGAATTCACATTCATTGAACACTGTTTGGAGGATACACTGGACTTTTATGAAAAATCTTGTCAAAGGTGTATCCTATTTGTCATCTTTAGAATTAAGAGCTGTTTCATAATACCTTATGTAGAGAATTTAGGATCGCACATCCAGAGGCTGATGTCTTCTGATGACTGAAAGTGAGTTGTGCCCATTTTATCTGTATGCTTTCATCCCACCCTTTTGTCTGCATCCAAAATAAACTTGATAGAGGACTTGCTAAATTAGATGTTACATACATGGTGACATGCCTTTTTTAAGATCTAAAGACTTTAATCATTTTCCCCCATCTGCCAGCACCCCCAAACCAAATGAGAATGGATTCATCTAAAAATGCAAATATTTGATTTACTGCTATAATATTTTCTTCTCTTCACCACATTTTCTTAATTTCAGGATATTTCAGGAAGAGGACATAAGTATCACCTTAAATTTTCTGTGGAAGAAATTATCCAAAGAGTAAGTGAAATGTCCTTTATTATTAAACAAAATTTAATACTAAATATTCCAGATCATCTTTGTTGTTCAAATCTATAGAATTTTTTTTTTTTTTTTAAGAAATCCCTGCCTCTAAAAAATACTAACCATATGGGCAAAACTTACAAGGGTCAGTTTTTACTATCTTTGTATATTCTGAGATATATGTCTTATTTCTGTTGAACTGTACAGAAAACACACTATACTTCAGTTCAAATAACTTCCCTTAAAAGGTTAGATACTCATACGGCAGTCTGAATTTATGCCTAATAAGAAGAAGTGAAGTAATTTACTCTCCAGTCATGATCACTTTCCTATGCCTGCCTTTCTAATTCTGTTTTTGATTGGGTATTTAAAGAAAGCAAGTCCTTTTAGATATTCATGAGCAATAGAATAACCAACTGATACCCCTTCAGATAAGGATCTTCCAGTAATGGGGCAGGGAAATTTTAAAAAAATTATACACCTGTCCAATTACTAATAAGACAAACTTAAAAAGAACTGCAATCTGCACTATAACCATCTTGAAATTTTTAAAAAGTTTACCCTTTTGTTGAACTTAAATTATGATATAGGTTAACATAGGGAGATTTCATAAAAAGGCATTTGAGCTGCTAGACAGTCATCTTTACAAAGCATAACCCAATGCTACAGTCTTCTAATTTTACATCTAGATACAGACTGCTGTATCTGCATTTCAAAAAATTTGTTATTTCAGGAACAGTAAGGGTAATAGAAAAACTTAAAAAATAACCAGAGTCTTGAGTTGGTATGTAAAACCAGACTAAAATCTGGCCTTGCAAATGGACACTCCATTAATATTGAAATATATTCAAAGTTTTAAGATTAGAATTTACAGATTATGAGAGTTTATAATTATAAGGTAAGTTATCTATTTTTGAGGTACTCACATGATACTACTAGAAAATGAATAGACTGGCCCCAATTAGATACCTATGAAAATAAGCACTCTGAAACAACACCATTAGAGGCCAATGCTCTAAATTATACCTCAAAGAATAATTAGTAACAGATGGCCATCTATAGGTAAGGATCTTTTGCAAAAATGTTTAAACAGCAAATTACGGTGAACTGCACAGCTGAAGTGCTTTACCCTCCATTGGGACAAGATGGTGCACCAGAAGTCAATTTCACATTTGAAGGAGAATTTGGAAAGAACCCAGATGAAGAAGACAACACATTTTATCAAAGACTTAAGTCCATGAAGGAACCACTAGAAGCTCAAAACATTCCAGGTATATGAATATGGCATGGAAAAATATATTTTTTTCAACTTTAAGATCAATCTCAATTATCTATACTCAAAATTACTAGATGTTAATATTGTTGGAAATACACTAGTTTTTGCAAAAATATTCATTTCTAATCTAATCCAACAAAAAAGAGGCCTTGGAACTTTATAGATCCATGGTCTAATTATTTTCTGCATGCATTTGAAGGAAACTAAAACATAACTTAGAATTTGAATTTTTTAAAAGGTTAATATTGTATGTATAAAATAATTACATTTATCATATAAATGTTTCCCCCAGACAGTTTTGGAAATGTATCTCCAGAAATGAAGCCAGTTCGACATTTAGCTTGGGTTGCCTGTGGTTATATAATATGGCAAAATTCTACTGAAAACACATGGTATAAAATGGTAAAAATTCAAACTGTCAAGCAAGTGGTAAGTAATTTCTATAAAATGCGCTATTAACAGGGTTAATATTTTACTGAAAGTGTCAAAATTCATAATTGGATAAATAGGGTCCCTACAGTTATTTTGTATTTAAAACAGTGGACCTGGTATTTTGAAGGAGAGGTCAGTTACAATAAAAACTAGAGAAGGTGAAGAGTTGTAGGAAGAGTCCAAAGCAACAGCAACTGGTCCAAAAAGTCTCTTGGTTTGGTTAAGAGATGTAAACCACAGGCCTCCTTTGTCTCAAAACTTGCCTTCCTAATAGTAGTGTTGGGTTAGTTTGCATTCCTTAGGAACATACTTCCTGACAAAGAAGCATAATAGTAGCAAGGCAAAGCCAAAAATTTCAATGAAACACTCTGTATTAATAAGTAATATCTAGACTGCACTTTCAAAAGACACCATGGTAAATGGTTCTTAACCTTTCATATTAGGCAAGTCAGATTTAACTATGATGCTTTACTCAAACTGTCTCCTAGAGCAAAAAGGTTTGGAGAATTTTATTAGTAGAGAGGCAAGACGGAATCCCAGGTAAACTACTTGTAGTATAAGGATTCTCCCCATCTTTAATCTGCTCTACAAAGGTCCTCAGGGCCACTTTTTATGGCAGTCACAAGCAAAACTGCACTTTCAAGAAAGTACAATCTTGAGTTAAAATCTGGCATTCATTTTTTGTGCTTGGTTTAATACAGATTATTTCCTTTGCTAACCTAAGTTTTGTGTTCAAATGACCATAATCATGCTATACTGAAACTCTCTCTTCTTTTTTCCTCTACTGAAATGGAGGTGCCACAGCTACTAAGAAACATGGCTGGCATTTTTTTCCTTGGGGATCAGCCTGGAGGAAAAATAGTAGCATCTCAGTCTTTGTGAAGCTTGCTGTATTGTCTCTGAAACAGTTCTACTATTCATTCCTTAGCATGCTGTACATAGTTTCTTTTGTAACCCATTTAGTCATAATTTACAACCTCATATCTTACTTGTTGCCAGCCTTATGTTTTAAGTCTCATGATATAACTAGAAGTGCGTTTTTCTAGAACTTTTTAAAAGATGAGAATAAATTCTTTGATTTTAGCTTTACTAAGAGTTTTTTTAAAATTTCAACTGGTATCTAATGGAAATAAAAAAATAGAGTGCAAAGAAACCATTTAGTCAGCTCCACGAGAGAAAAGCACTTTCCAATTGACTTGTTTCAGCTTGTTGGTAACAAACTGCAGGGCAGCTAGAGCACCTTTTCTCCACGTGCTTTTGTAACCGCTCATTAGATACCTATGGGCACTGGAGGGCAGGATACCCAATTATAGTACTCAGAGTGTGATGCCAAAAACCTAACATAAATATTACGACAACATATAGAGAAACTGATCCTTTTTTCTAATGTATTTTTGTAGACATCAACCTTGGTTACAACATCCCTATAGGGGTGTAGAGGCCTCGAATAATTGAATCCAGGTACAGAGGTCATAAAATGATAATCATGATTTTTCAAGCCATGTTTTTAGCAAAATATGTACAAGACATTGCTAGTAGTTTTGTGAAAGGAAACTCCTGTAACCCTTCACCAAATTGCAGTTTTAAAGCATTAATGAACATCAACAGAAGGGTTTAACCACTGCTTCAGGCCATATATATTATATATGTTTATCAAGATCCAGTGTGTAAAAACTCTTACTGATTTTTATATTATCTTTAAAGGACATCCTTTATTAACACATGCAAAGACAAGATTAGTTCAAGATACTATAATGAGGGAATAGTAGTATGCTTTTACTTGACCCAGGGGCCATATTTATAATAACTGTTAACCAAAGGAGCCACAGGAGCTTGTGCTGCCCCTTAGTGTCTAGGGCTCCTCTCAACACATTGATTATAAGCTTTAAAAAACCTTATAGAAGCACAACTAATTTCTGACGATGACGGTTTTAAAGTATGTGGATGCAGTGTTTCTGCATATCTAATGGTATAAGTTACTTTTTATTCCCAAAGCCGTAAACATTACAGATCAAATCTTTAATTACAAAATGAGATAACACTTATTTATATTTTACTATCTTCAGTTTTCTAGAAGAATTTTCTATTATAAAATTGGTTTCTTCTAATGTAAACAGTGCTACAGTTTATCCCTTAATTGATGCTTAAAAAAAAAAAAAAAAAAAAAAAGACGGGTAAGGGGATCGTAAACCTTGACTTGGTGTTGTCAGCACCACACTCTCCCGAGTGAACCAACCAGCCATCCACCCCTATATGGGATCTGAACCCATGGCCTTGGTGTTTTCAGCACCACACTCTTCTGAGTGAGCCACGGGCCGGCCCTAAGTGATGCTTTTCTGAACAATGGAAACATTAAGGATTCTTAGTAACAAGCTTATATACTGTAATGCTCTTAAGTAGCTACCATACTTGGAAACTAAAAACAGGAAAATGATTTTTAGAGTAACAAATATAAAATCATGATTTTAAATTGTAGTTTGACTTACTTTATAAGAGAATAGTTTTTCTGTTAGACTAAATTGAAATAAATTATAACGCTAAATTTTTATTTTTACCTAAATGGAAGTATTATAATCATTTACTAATCAAAGCTGATTTTTTAAATTAAAATATTATTTTTGCCAATGATTATTAAGTTTTAAACACCAGGTTTTTATTCTTTGTCATAGCAAAGAAATGATGACTTTATTGAATTAGACTACACTATTCTACTGCATGACATTGCATCTCAGGTACAGTATCATTTATTTTTATTTGATGCCACTTTGAAAACTGAGACTCCTTTTATAGCTACAGTATGCTTTATTAATTCTGACTCTAAATCAGAATTCATGCAAATTCAGATAGGCACCAGGTTGAAGTATATTATACTTGTAGCAATTTAACATGTTTTGTGCTATTCTTTGTGAGGACTGTTTTGTTTCTAACAAAATATAAACCCAACTATGTTTTCTTAATTTTATCATTGCATTTTTACTTGTAGGAGATTATTCCCTGGCAAATGCAAGTTCTCTGGCATCCACAATATGGTACTAAAGTAAAACATAATAGCCGTCTGCCAAAGGAAGTACTAATGGAGTAAATGACCCTAACACTGGGATGAAGTATAAACATGCCTATTAATGATATGTATGCCAGTTTTCATTGGTATCTAGCTGAAGGGGCCAAACAAATCCCGAAGCGTCGCTTGTATACATGTCTTGATTACAGTATAGAACTATACAGTTTCCACAATAAAGTGTCAACTATCTAAAAACATCTTTATAACAATAATAGTGCTATGTTTAACCCATAATAAAAAGCTTTAATTTCAGTCTCTTAATGTTTAATTATGTTGCATACTTACGGGACAGGGGTAGTAATGGTCTCTCTAAAAGCAACTTTTGGCTTTCCTGTGATACAAGGACAGCCATACTCTCTTTCCATCCTCTAAAAAGAGTGGGGGAGACAATTTTTTGGTATATTTAAAGTAAAAAAATAAACTGAAAGAAGAAAATCCTAAGCAGCTTAAATACCTTAGTAGCATTCATTTAAATATAATAGGTAAGCAAACAATAAATCTTAAATCATTTTAGTATCTTACAAGGATTACATATGTGAAACAATACAAACCACTATTACAGATTTTATATAAATAAACGCTAATTTAGACTGCTTAATTTACACCTGCCTCCAATTAATCTATCCACTAAAACTTTACCATAATATTATTACATATTCACTGGAATAATTTATAAATCTGTTGTCAGGATTTTCTATCTCAACTTTAAAGATATGATCATAGCACAGTTTCTCATCATATATCTTTTGTTTTCCTTCACACACACACACACACACACACACACACACACACACACACACACACACACACACACACACACACACACACACACACACACACACACACACACACACACACACACACACACACACACACAGACACAGAAACCTTTCCTAGGAAAGTATAGGCCCCACCCACACTTTTATCTATGAGGGGTCTTCAGAAACTTCATGTAAAGATTCATGTTATCTTTCAATTCTATTTTTCCACAAATTTTTGAAATAGCCTCATATTATAATGATCTTCAAGTACTGACTTGAGAAGAAATGGCCTGAAGAATGGGTACAACTGCAGGTCGTCTCCCTAAGGCTGGAACCAGGATTTAGTTGACCCCATTAACCATGCCCTGGGGATGGAGAATGCTTTTGTTGAAAATCCTCTGAGCCTTGATTCTAGGAGTCCACGATGTTTTACAAATTAAAAAAAAAAAACTTAGAAATCAAAAATAATTAATTTGTAACACATAGTGGAGGAAGCAGTATATACCACATCTGGATACAAAACAGAGTGAAGGCTGAAGAACCCCTATTAGTTTATAGTCATTAGATTGAGAATTATTGCCTTATACTCTCAACAAAACAAAGACAGAAATCAATTCAGTTTAACTTCCTTGTTATTCCTTACCTGAGCATAGATTTCCAGGTGTAATTCTCCCATTCCAGATACAATTGTCTCTTTACTCTCAGTGTCAAAGTGGACTTTAAATGTGGGATCTTCTCTTGTAAACCTGCTAATACCTTTTGAAAATTTGTCCAGATCATTCTTTAAAAGAAGAAAATCATTATACGAAGCATACTAAGCATGATGAACAATGGGACTTTTAAAAGAACTTTACTGAATGAAATCAAATATATTGGTAATTAAGAAATAAAAATGATCCACATGTAGTTCTACTCCATACTTCTTTTTAAAAAATGTGTTTGTATACTACACAGCCAAGAGAGCAAGGAATAGCTAGCTAACAGAATTTTCTTTCCATACCAAGACAGAATTCAAGTACCCTTTCCTATTACATTGACAAAAACCGTCCGTTTGTGGAAAACTGCCCATAAGGTAGAAAGTAGAATCTCTGTTACATTTTAGAAATCCTATACATAAACATAATCAAAAGAATCAGCATGTTTGCCAAGACCCTATTGTAGATTCAAGCAGGACAGTTAAGACCAACAGTAAGACAAATACTACACAGACTTCTCCCTTTCAAAACAATCTGCTTGGATGTGGTATGATACACCTTTATTTTCCTTAGATGTAGTTTCATGTAGTAAGCAGAATAACAATCCTCCGAAGGTGCCCTAATCTCCCCAAACCTGTGAATATGGTAGCTTACATGGTAAAGGGGACTTTGTAGATGTGATCAAGGTTACACAATTTGAGATGGTGAGATTGTCAGGAGTTATCTTGGTGGGCAAAACGTAATCACATGGGCCTTTACAAACGAAAGAGGGTGTCCTCTTCCTGGCTGGTCTTGGTGGCTTCTGTCTTAGAAGCTTCTTTGTTGGAACTGCTGATAGCAAGATTTCTTCAGGAAATGCCAGAATTGGGCACCCTGCCCCCAACTTCAAAGCCACAGCTGTTATGCCAGATTGTCAGTACAAGGAGATCAGCCTATCTGACTATAAAGGAAAATGTGTTCTTCTTTTACCCATTTAACTTCACCTTTGTGTGCCCTGCAGAAATCATTGCTTTCAGTGATAGGACCGAAGAATTTAAGAAACTCAACTGCCAAGTGACTGGTGCTTCTGTGGATTCTCAATTCTGTCACCTGGCATGGATTGACACACCTAAGAAACAAGGAGGACAGGGACCCATGAACATTCCATTGGTATCAGACCCCAGAGGCACCAATGCTCAGGATTATGGGGTCTTAAAGGCATCTCTTCAGGGACCTCTTTACCATTGATGATAGGGGTATCCTTCAGCAGATCACTGTAAATAACCTACCTGCTGGCTGCTCAGTGGGTGAGACTCTTGAGACTAGTTCGGGCCTTCCAGATCACTGACAAACATGAGGAAGTATGCCTGGTTAGCTGGAAGCCTGGCTGTGAGCCATCAAGCCTGATGTGCAAAACAGCAAAGAATATTTCTCCAAGCAGAAGTGAACACTAGGTTATTTTAGTGCTGGGCTGCAGTAGGCAGCCATGAGAACAAAACCTCTTTTGTACTTTTTTCATGCTTAAAACAGGAGACTTTAGATTCAGCCAGTATGTGGTGTGGTACAAGACAGGCCTTTCTTACAGGGGTTGGAGAGGCCAGGCTTTCTTCTCTTGGGTGGAAATGGCCTGAGCTGTGTTGTAGGGCAGGCCATCTGATGTGTATTATGTACCAGTAGTGGGGTGTTTGAGTCTGTTTTGTTTTGCTATGACAGGAATACCTGAGACTGGGTAATTTATAAAGAACAGAGGTTTATTTTGCTTACAATTCTGGGACAGCTGCCATCTGGCATGGGCCTCAGGCTGCTTCTACTCATGGAGGAAAGCGGCAGGGAGCCGGCGACAGGTACAAGCAGATCACATGGCGAGAGGAAGCAAGAGAGAAGGTGCCAGGGTCCTATAAACAACCAGATCTCATGGGAACTAATGGAGCGAGATCTCACTCAGGACCCCTTCTCCCCCAGGGAGAGCATTAATCCATTCATAACGGATCTGCCCCTATGACTCAAACAGCTTCCAACACTGTCACATTGGGGATCAGATTTCCACATGAGTTTTGGGGGGCACAATGCATCCAAACTCTATCATGGGGTATCAGCCCATTGTTCTTTCGTAGTTTCTACTAAACTTGAACTGAGACCTTGAAAAAAACAAAACAAAAAAGGGACGAGGAAGGCAGAAGGGTAGCTCGGAGAGATGCAGGAGATATCTGAAGCATGAGAAGGACTCAACCCTTGGTTGCTGACACTTCAGATGGGAGAAAGGGCCCCACAAGCCAACACAGGTGGGCAACCTCTAGAAATTAAGAACAACTCCCAGGTGACAGTCAGCAAGGAAATGGGGACCCCAGTCCTACAACCACAAGGAACTGAATTCTGCCAACAACCCGAGTAAGCAAGGAAAGAAATTCTCTCTTAGAGACTCCAGAAAAGAACACAACCCTGCTGATATCTTGATTAATTTAGCCCACTGAGGACCATGTCCCCATCTCAGAGTCTGTAACCTTGACCACATCTGCAAAGTCCTCTTTACCAAGTTAGGTAACATATTCACAGGAGGTTTGGGGAGATTAAGGCATCTTTGGAGGACCATTACTCTACAAAACTGTAAAATAATACATTTATGTTGTTTTAAGACACTACATTTGTGGTAAATTCTTATGGCTAACACATCCTGTACCACCAGTATTAACTAATACACCCTGTATATCAGTATAAACAGCTATGATTGAAAACATGCCTGGAGATATGGTGTGTGTTTTTTATGTTATCTCAAATTCTAACCACAATGCAACAAGATAGAATTATCCTCATTTTGCAGGTAAGGAAACTACATTCAGAGAGGTTAAGCGACTTGCTCAGGGCCACACAGCTGTGTACAGCAAAGCTGGGATTGAATCCTACGTTAGTCTTTTGCCTTTTCCCTGCACTAGCCAGATACTCTCAACATAGTAGAAGCATCATCCCTGTCCCTACTATTGAACTCCCTGCTTTATGCAGTGGCTTTATTATTTGATTTAAATTAATTTACTCCAGCAAGCAGACACTTAAAAAATTTTTAATGTATAAACAATCCAGACACACCAAAAAACCTTTTGGATTATTGATGCATTATTTATCCACCATTTTTGTAAATTATAAACAGTTAAATCTCTTAAACAAATTGTGGATTTAGGAATGAAGAAACATAACATTTTTAATTTCTAACCCTGAATATTTCAGAAGGAAAAGTTTGCAATCTTAGCAAAGCACCTGGAACAAACTATGGCATCTCACTGAGGTAAGATGTAAGGTTCGCCTTTCCTCAAGTTTTTGAGAAGATGGAATGATTTAATGTTTCTTGACACCTTAACTTTCTCTTTTCTATATTGAAAAAAAGTCTGGAAAAAATATCAAGGTTCCTCAAAATAGATGAAGTAGTAGCTGTTAATAATGTATCCCACTCAACAGTTCATCAGAATATGTTCTGTAAATTATAGTTTGCAGATGAGAAGAGGTCATTAAATGTTCACTCAACACATGAATAAGTGAATTTCAATGAACTACATTAACATGATAGTTATAAATGTCAAGGCAACTTAGGAACTAAACAATTATAGTTCAAGATCAGATAATTCTGATGGCAAGCTTTGTAAAAAGCTAAATGACATCAAAACCAATTATAAGACTATAAAAATAAAAAATTATAAACAAAAACCCAAATATAAAATTATATTTGAAAGTGAGAAAAACAGTCTTGTTTCCATGTTATACTCAAAAATTTACTTCATAAGTACCACAAAATCTAGAGATATAATTCATGAGACAATTAATTTAGCCAACATTCTAAAGTACTTTACAGTAGAGATTTACTACAGCTTAGAACAAAGGCCCCTGTTTTTCCTTTTCCAATCCGTTATGATCTCAATTGAGGAAATTACACTTACCCCTGTGGAGCCAATAACATAGTAAGGAGGTACATTATAAAGTACAGTCTGGTGAATAATACAATTTATTTCTTCAAATATACTGAGGAGTTATTAGAAACAGACTGGTAATTTGAACAGGTGATCTCAATTCCAAAAGAGGGAAATAGAGACTACAAGACTGATGGTTATCACAAGATACCATGTGCACTGCAGAGAGATGAAAAAGAGCTTGTTTTTATTGTGATATACTGAGCTTTAAATCAAACTCCTACCTTGTTAGAAGGTTTCATTGCTATTGAAATGACAGGATCAGGAACATGAATTGACTCCTAAAATATTTTTTAAAAGAACAGAAAAGAATTCAAAAGCAGCACTGCACAGGTCAGGAATAAATTAATTTTAATATGCTACTTTATAACAGAACAAAGGGCAAATACTAGCCAACATCTTTAGTATTAACAATATGAATCTTGATCTATTTTGCATTAAATAAATATATTAATATATTAATAAATACATAAAGCTGTCTACTTATATAATCTCCTCTCTCTCAAAATATAATTTACTTAACTGTTTAACATTAATCACTACTATGAATCCAAATACTGACATGTGAAATTCTTGTTGCCTAGTGGCTACATATGTTATTGCAATCTTCTGATAAGTTAGTTCATTTAATCAAAGTATACTACAATCTCTGAAAGGGAAACAGAGAAAGGGTACTATATTCTTTATACATATGGTATCTCATTTAATCAGTCACAACTCAGAGAGGCTGGTATTATTATCCTCATTTTACAAATAAAGTCATTAAAGGCTTGGAAAAAACAAAATAACTTGGCCAAGGGCCAGCAGTAGTATAGGGCAGAGGTGAGACTCTAACCAAGATCTATTTGCTTCAAAGCCTGAGTGAGCCCCTCTCACAACTACCAATTACTTCATATTGCTAATGACAAGTATTTAGAGAAGGCCTTATCAATAATACTTATAAAATATTCCTCTTATCTAGATCCCAAACAAAAATTATATACATTTCTTTATGATTTTTTTTGTAGTATCTTAAATCAATATGTAAAACCATAGACATCAGAGAATACTGTATAACAAAAAAATTATTAAATTATGAATTCATCATATTATAGATACAGGGAATTACTACAGTGCTCATCTATTAGAGATGGAGCAGTTCTTATGTAAATGACCCACTGCGTATTACCTGTCCCCCTAAGTACTTATACTCTTTCTTTATTGAATTCTGGAGAGAAAAATGGTCATAGTGTAGGAAAGCCTGCTCTGCTATAGAGGCAAAAAGAGAAGTGACTGAGGGGTATTCAAAGGCACGAATTGCCTGATCATGCTCTTCCCTCAGAAACCATCAATGATGAAAAGGGACCTCTGAGTTCCAAAGGGCAGGCTATATGCAGTAAGCCAGACTGTCTAAGTTGCACCTTGCCTTCTGAGCATGGTTATGTTCTGTTATCTCCAAGTCTAGTCTAAATGTTATAGTCTGGTTTTACAGTTCCCTAGAGGATTGAGGGAACATTCCACTCTCTGGCTGCTGAGTTTATAAGGAAGTAGCCCTCTGTTGGGACTAGCCTGTTGGCAGTGGTAACCATTAGAGAGGTACCCACAGTGGGCAGGCAGATCTCAGGGTGGAGTGGTCAGAGCTACACAGTCCAGGTGTTATCTACTGAAGATTTTTCCTCTGCATTAAACCCTGGACAATCATGAAATGATTTTACATGAAAAATCATGTAAGTTAGCTTACACAGAACACTTGTCTAATTGATATTCAAAGAGCTACAACCAACATTAAGAGAGCCACAATGAACTGGATGTCTGTGACACTTAAGTGACTATTTTTCTGAAGTACTAAATGTAGTATACAAAAACACAGACTTTTGAAATTCAAGTGATAAACAGCTCTGAAATCAAATGGCTTACCATAGAAAGGCCACTGCTATCTTTGTTTGTAAATGTGTCTCCACTAGCACAGTCAATGCCAAACAATGCACAGATGTCACCAGCATATACATCCTCAACATCCTAAATAAAGAAATAACACTAAATAATACTTGCAATAATACAAACCAAGACACAGAAACTAAAAAGTAATGCACAATAAACACATGTACATAAACAAATATGGCAGAATCTCTTACCATGAATTCTACAGAGAATGAATTTGCTAAAACCAATGCAACACCAACAACTAACCATGCCAAAGCATATCTCAAACAGGGCCTTTATTTAAACCACATCTCAACGGCAAGATTTTACTTTAAATGGAAAACTCAGAGCTATGGTTACTTGAAGGATTTGCAGTACTGACAAAACATAATGACTTACAGTTCTAAAGTTATTTCTATGGAATTAGAAATAGCTGCCCAGTTAGACAATGAGAGTTATGTATGACAAAGGTGTACAAGGAAAAACTACAAAGGAAGTTTTGAAAACAAAGGCAGAACAGAGCCCACTATACTAAAAATAATTTCAATTTCTCGCAGATGCAAGCAGTTAAGAAAACACAGGAAAGCTAAGAACAAAGGATTGCTGCCTCCAACCTCCCTAGTTTTTGTCCTTTTATATTGACAGTTCATTCACAACAGCTGTGGCTGTGAGTCAGTGTGCGTGTCTTTCTATAATACAGAGGTTACACATACCTCCTTGCTTCTGGTCCAGGAACCAGCTGTGACAACCACTAATCCCTTTAGCATGCCCCTGCTGCCTATCTCACAAGACAGCAATGCTGTCCAATTCTGAGAATGCCGATTCATCTTCCAGGAGAGACAAAAGTTATAGCTACCAAAAAAAATCCATAAGATTTTGCTTACACTTATAGACTTCTCCAGAAATATACAGCTGGATTGGGAAAGGGTGGGAGTAAGGTACAACCACATGCACTTGGTATTCCTGCCAAGGCCTAACTATAAGGACTCCAGAAGGCTAAGGCAGATTCAGAGCCAATTCAAGAATTCAAGGCATAAGCCAAAGTTTGCCTCCCAGACCAGACCTTGAGAGGTTTTAAATCTTCACGTGGATTCTGGCACCAATACGGCCCTTCAGGGAGTTCTACAGTAGGAATAAAAGCTCTAGGGTTAAACAGGGCTTTTACAACTTCCATATTTCAGAAAGTAAATTCACTGAACAATGTGGGAAATTGTAAGTGAATTTAAGAACCACAGTTCCACTGTCCTAAATGCCTACTACACGCTTTGTAATGATAGCTCTTGAGAAAAGAGCTGAATCTAGTGTTCTGAGTCTTAGGGAACTGTCTCTCTTCCTTTACCTTGGCCATCAAAGAAATACAGCTAACTTATAATTGGTACTATAAAATGAGTTTTTAACATCTGTTAATTTAGCCTATAGCAAAGTGCTAGATCAGAGGTGTAACACACCAAAGTAAAAAGGAAGAAGCTAGGAAAACACATATGCTCAACCAGAAGTGATTTTCTTGGGGGGTTCAGAATACCAAGAAGGTAGATACGCTCGACCCCCACGAAAGAAACTGATGATCTCCGAGTGACTCTGTACTTGCCTCCATCTTGTCAGCATGCATGCGAACCAGCCGTTGCACCCGAACTTTCTTCATTGTCCTCGTGTTACAGATGGTGTCACCCTTTTTCAGCTCTCCCTGATAATTGCGGACATAAGTTAACTGTCCAAATCGACCTGCCTGGAAGTCAAGATTGGGTAAGGGCAAAGAGAATAAAAAGAAACATAACAATCAAAATTAAGAGGAAAACTTCACAACTACTTCCAAATATTCTCTCCCAATTTTATTAGTCCATCTTCTATAGATGTTTCAGTTTACTGTCATGTACTATTTTAATACTAGCTTTGAACATAGATAAGATAAATTAAGTGGTTGTTATTGATCTATCTTTTTGGTATCACAATCCAAGATACTTCTTCAGCTTCCTCTGAAATAAGTTATCAGAAAAAATTTAAAAACTGTTTACACAGTAAGGAAGTATGCTTTTGCCTTCTAGTATTTTTTCATAATTTCAGTTTCATACATAAAACATGAAACAAAAATAAGGTATAATTATTAAAAAGATAACAAGAATACCATCAGGCATGGTAGGAGTGTACTATACATCTAAAACTCTTGATAATCATGTGGAAAGCTACACAAACAAGAGTCCTATGAAGTGACTGAATATACTGACACTGGCCAATTAGATATACATTCAAATGTTGCCAATTCTTTTTATAGGTTTAACACAATAGCAATCAAAATTACAACAGAAACATTTTTTAACATTTCATTAGTGATTTTAAAAATTTACTCAGAGGAATAAATGTGTCAAAATAGAAAATTTTCAAAAACTACAATAATGAGAAGAAACTAACCCTGAATGATATAAAAATATATTAAATGCTCAAAACTTAAATAGTACAAAACCAGCACAAATTAGATTGAACAGTCCATAGAGTATAGTATAAATATGTAAAGTGTAAAATATTTTGTCAATAGATGATAAAGAAGACTTGACATGTCAGTGGAAAAGTAAAAATAGTATTGCTCATAAACTAATAACTGGACAACTGGTTTTCTGTTTGGAGGCAGAGGAGATCCTACATTTAGATCCTACCTCACAGCATACACCAAAACAAATCTCAGTTGGATTAGCAATGACTATAAAAAGATAAAAAAGTAGAAGAAACAAAAGTAAATGTTGACAAAATATATTAAAAAAGAGGGTTTCTAAGATTTAAAATGAAAGAATGACTAAAGAAAAAGAACGACTGAAAAAAGACATACCTGACTACATAAGTATTAAAGAGCTAATTAAGAAAATCAACTTTATTAGAGAAAGCTGGCACAAAGAAGTAAAAAACACTTTGACCCTAATAAAAAAAAAAGAACAAAAGAAATAAAAAGATAGACATGTTTTCTATCTTTTCCCTTTTCTAATTTTAGTTATTTGGCGGGGAGTGGGGGGGTAGAGCATTCCAATTAGTTACTGTGAGAACTGTAACATTTATACTTTATTGAGCAATCTGAGATGTTTTAAATTAATATTGTATCTAAGTACAGAAATCTACCGAATATGTTTCAAAATAAAAGATGAACTCCCCAAAAAAGAAAGAAAAAGAAAATTACAACTGCATAATAAATATGAGAAAATGTTCTGTCATTAGGAATTAATGCAAGTCAAAGTATTATAATATCATTTTTCATTTATTCAATCAGTAATGATTTTTATATAATACTCAATGCTGACTTAGAGTCATCAAAATAACCTAATACATTAATACTGAGAGTGTGAAAGCAATCTGGCAATTTGAACCATTAAATATTATAACATTCTATACCTGAAACTCAATAATCACTATTCTGGGAATCCTAAGAAAATATTCTTAAATACATATTTTTAAAAGCTTTATGCATAAAAATTTTCTTTTCTTTTTTTTTTAAAAAAGATGACCGGTAAGGGGATCTTAACCCTTGACTTGGTGTTGTCAGCACCATGCTCACCCAATGAGCTAACCGGCCATCCCTATATGGGATCCGAACCCGGGGCCTTGGTGTTATCAGCACCGCACTCTCCCGAGTGAGCCACAGGCCGGCCCATGCATAAAAATTTTCACTGCAATGTTTTTTCTTTCTTTCTTTCTTTTTTTTTTTTGACTGGTAAGGGGGTCGTAACCCTCGGCACGGTGTCGTCCGCACCATGCTCAGCCAGTGAATGCACAGCCATCCCTATATAGAATCCGAACCCACGGCCTCGGCGCTACCAGTGCCACACTCTCCCGAGTGAGCCACAAGGCTGGCCCACTGCAATGTTTTTTCTAATTTTTAATTAAAATGATTTTTTTCTCATTTAGTAGGAAAAAGCCCCAAAACTGTAATCCCACTCCAGAAATAACCACTCTTAACACTTCCAACTTATCCACCACTTTTCCCACTTTAAATATTACGGACAGAAGCAACAACACCCTAACAAAAAGGACACCCAGTGCCCAAATCTTGGTTTCTATTGTGCCCATTCTCCATAAAAAAGAACCAGTCTCCTTGGAGAAATCACTGAGTCTCGGGCTGGGACATGGAATAACCAAGATAAGCCTGGAGCATCTTCTAGTACCAGAATGTAAGGTAGTACTCAATAAAACAAAACACTGAAAGACATCAAAGAGACACAGGAGCCAACTGAAAGAGATCCCAATGGCCACACCTAGCCAATTCAAGCAACGAAATAATATACTAATGGATTATAACTCAAAGTGCAAAATAAAAATCCATAAGTCCATACTGATATAAATGATTGACTGAATAAATAAATAAGTGGGGGACAAAAGACAAACCTATCATACAGAAGAATTCCAAATAACTTATGTAGATAATGCTTCCTCAAGGAGATGGAGCATAATTCCCCACCCTTTAAGTGTGGGCCAAGCACAGTGACTTCTTTTTAAACAGTGCAGTGTAGAAGGGGGAAAAAAAACAGACACTACCTCAGCCAGGTGATCAAGGTTAACATTAACAGTGACAAGTCATGTTGACAATCTGCACCCTCGATATGATGTGACAAGAATGACACTTTACTCTGTGGTTGTCTTCCTAAAAACACATAACCCCAATCTAATCATGAGAGAACATCAGATAAACTCAAACTGAGGGGCATTCTACAAAACACCTGACCAGTACTTCTTAAAAATATAAGGTTATGAGAAGGAAGGAAAGTCTGAGAAACTGTTACAGTCTGCAGGAGCCTAAGAACACATGATGACTAAATATAATGTGGTACCCTGGACAGGATACTGAGACAGAAAGAGAATATAGGCAAAAACTAAGGGAATTCAAATAAATAAGGAATTTAGTTAATAATATATCAATATTGGTCCATTAGTTGTGACGATGTATATTAACAACAGAGGAAACTGAGTGCAGGATACATAGGAATTCTCTGTACTGTCTTCACAACTTTTCTGTAAATCTAAAACTATTCTAAAATAATAAGTTTATTTTTAAAAAAATCACAAACATCTTTCCATGTCAAAAAATAGGCATCTCAACATAATTTTCAAATTCTAAATAACATTCTCTTGTAAGGATGTACCTCAATTTATTTAATCAAACTGTAATTCCTGGGCATTTTGAATTGTTTGTAAGATTTCAGTTTTAGAAGATATGATGACCGAACTGAAGCTAACATGAATATACTACCCTTCATTAGTGACCTAGGACAACTTTCTAGAAGTGGACCCAATGTTATTTACAATGGTAAAAACTGGAAACAATATAAATATCCACCAATTAGGAAATTTTAAGCAAATTATGGTATATCTACTTGATAGAATATTATGCTACCATTTAAAATGTTTAATCTATTTATGTAAAAATTTCTACTTTGAAACTGCTGAAGAAACTTGAAGGAAATGCACCTAATGATGATGCACTATCACCTGAGTGTTAAGACGTAGGAAATTCTTATTTGTTCTTTCTACTTTTTCTATCTTACAAATGTTTCATAATGGCATAGAGTCATTTTGTAATAGGAATAAAAGCCTAAAAGTAAAGAAATTTTCTACAGATAGCAGTTAAATATATTACAAAGCAACTTACCTCCAGCTTAAAAGCCAGGCCTACAAATGGATGGGAATTGTCTCTTGTGGAATTCATTAAGATTTTGGTTTTCTCTTTTGAGTCACTTAAAAATAAAAGAAATACAAATCTATGAGATGTAATATTTGCTATTTCTTTTATATCAATTTGTTTCATCAAAGAGTATTATCTGAGAAAAAGCACATGCGCGCTAAACATTTCTGACCTAACATGTAAGTGAAAAAAATTTTTTTTTCCCTTTTGTAGCTCTCTGATAATGGGATTCGAACCCTTGACCTTGGTTTTATAACACCGCTCTCTAACCAACTGAGCTAACCAGCCAACACTCATAAGTGAAATTTTACTGGAAGAGAGCAGTTAAGTTATTAGGGCTTAGTTACTACATAGTGACAAGACCAGAGCAGACTAAAAAACACAGATATGGTCTGGTAGAGAAGGACAAGAAAAAACTTAAAAAAGTTTGTTTCTTAAAGCTTTTTTAAAAATATGACTGAAAACCGCTGGTCCCAAATGAGAAAATTCTCTAATGATGTAAACCTTGAGAGACAGTAAAACAAATCATACTTCTAACTCACAAACAGAATATGATACAGGAACTGGTATAATAAATATTTTTTTATATGCCAAAATTATTACCCAAATAAAAACAGTGATTGATTTTTATGAAAAGAAAAAAAAAAATGATCACAAACATAACTAGAAGAACTATCCTTAAACTCCTTCACAGTGCATTAAGTATTAAAGTATTTCTGTATAAAATAAGATTCAATTTCCGAAACTTACTCCTCCTGATTGAGAATAGCATAATTCTGGACTTCAGATGGATTTGGGAGATATTCTAAAACAGCATCTAAAAGAGGCTGAACTCCTTTGTTCTTCAAGGCACTTCCCAAAAAAACAGGAGTAAATGATCTATTTAGAGTAGCTCTTCGGATTGCAAGCTACAAAAGAAAAAAATTTAACAATCAGTTATTGTTAAAATTACATTTTGTGCTTCAAGTCAACTACAAACCAATAAATGAATAAAATGAACTGATACTCTGGAGTACTGGCTCTAGAAGAGACTAAAATCAGGTCACTGTAACTTAAAGTCAAAAAAAGAAAATCAGGGCTAGGAAGTGATTTACTGTACAACTGCTTTTGACACTCTTGGAATCATTAATACTCACTAATATTCAATTTGGCAAAAAAATATACATATACACACACAAAAATAGACACATTCATAAAACAGCACAGTGTGCTAACAAGTGTGTAAAATAGAGGAAAAAGTAATATATGTGCAAAAAACCAAAAACAACTCTGGAAAAATACACCAGAAACCATTAACTGGTAACCTGTTTTAGGGATAGTACAGATAACTGGGCAGATGGGAGAAAATGGAAGGAGTTTTTACCATATACCTTTGTATACTTTTTAAATGTTTAAAACATATGAAAGTATCCTCTATGACAAAACATACAATTAACTTATATTTTTCGTTTTTTAAAGAACATATACCTGGGAAACCAAATAGTACAAATCATTTATAAATTAGGGGTCCTGATAGTAGCAGACTCTAAAATAACCTGTAGGTCCTGCCCCAGTCTTCAGTGTGAGCACTATCAATGTGTCCTTCTGGCTGAGCAGGCTACAGAGAGTACGTAGTAGAGCTTTAGCTCTAGCAGCTGGAAGAGGCCAACAAGAGTGCTGTGGCCACAACCTGCCACTGCAGAAATATGGAGATGGCATACAAGTATTTCTCAGTCCTCATGAAAAAAACACAATAAAAAGTAGGATACAGCTCAGCACAACAGAAGGGGGTTTATGAATGCATGGGAAATAAGCAAATACTGTTTGAAGCTATCTTAAAAAGTTGCTCTTGCTAGGAACAAGAAATGGCCAGGTCACTAAACACTTAGGCTACCATAAGCCACTTGGTCACATCTTTGACTTTCCAATTCTCCCTAATATGTAAGTAGGGACATATAGTAATCTTACCACACTTTATATCTATAGAACAGAGGAACACATGAGGGTGGTAAATAGAAACAAAGGAGAAATTAAAACTATCCCTTACACCAACCTAACAAAAGCTTTAGTTTTCCAGTATTTTCCCTTGTTTTCGTAAGGGATAGGTTCAATCACTTTCACACTTGAAAGCTGTTGCCTTTCCAATGTTCCTAATAATCTGTCAAACCATGATACAGAAACTAAAGTACACCCATGTACCCTATGCAGAAAGGAATAAAAACAGCAGAACTATAACTTTCCTCGGAAAATCCTACTTGCAAGGTTGGCTCTGATCTCTGCTATGTGTACCAAGTGGGTTGAAAGAATGAATATCAGTCTTTTTTTCTATTATGGTGCTAAAATATACATAAGATAAAATTTACCATTTTAATCATATTTCTGTGTACAGTTCAGTGGCATTAAGTACATTCGGTGTTGTGCTACCATCACCACTATCCATCTCCAAAATGTTTTCATGATCCCAAAGTCTATACTCATTAAACAATAACTCCCCATTAAGCCCTCCCCACAACTCTTGGTAACCACTATTCTACTTTCTGCTTCTATGAATTTGACTATTCTAGGTAACTCATGTAAGTGGAATCATACAATATTTGTCCTTTTGTGTCTGGCTTATTTCACTTAGAACGTCTTCAAGTTTCATCCATGTTGTAGCATGTATCAGAATTTCATTCCTTTTTGAGTCAGAATAAATAGTCCATTGTATGTATATACCACATTTTGTTCATCCATTCATCCACTGATGAACATCTGGGTTGATTTCACCTTTTGGCTATTGCTCATAGCTACTGCTGCTATGAACACTGGTGTACATTATTTGAGGTCCTTCTTCCTTTTGCGTATATCCCCAGAAAGAGAACTGCTGTATCATATCATAATTCTATGTTCAATTTTTTTGAGGAATGGGCATACTGTTTTCCACAGTGGCTGCACCATTTTAAATTCCCGTCAGCAGAGCTCAATGGTTCTAATTTCCCCACATCCTTGTCAACACTTGCTATTTTCTGGTTTCTGTGTTTGTTTGTTTTTAATAATAGCCAGCCTAGGGCCGAGCTGTGGCGCACTCGGTAGCATGCTGTGCTAGCAGCGCGGCGACGCTCCCGCCGCGGGTTCGGATCCTATATAGGAATGGCCGGTGCACTCACTGGCTGAGTGCCGGTCACGAAAAAGACAAAAAAAAAAATAATAATAATAATAATAATAGCCAGCCTAATGGGTGTGAAGTGGTATCTCATCGTGGTTTTGAT
This sequence comes from Cynocephalus volans, assembly GCF_027409185.1. Taxonomy (NCBI): domain Eukaryota; kingdom Metazoa; phylum Chordata; class Mammalia; order Dermoptera; family Cynocephalidae; genus Cynocephalus; species Cynocephalus volans. The sequence continues at coordinate 84,393,194 of NC_084460.1, read as the reverse complement.
TTGCATTTACTTAATGATTAGCAATGTTGAGCAATGTTTTATGGCTAATTGGCCACTTGTATATCTCCTTTGGAGAAATGTCTATTCAAAAAATGAATATCAGTCTTAAGCAGGGATCTTCTCTTTATTTTTAAAACAGCTGATTCCTTACTTAAGGAACCTATAAGGCTTTATGCAATGTTCCCAAACATTGCAACATTACATTATATTAGTCTGTAAACATTTAGCAGCCTCATGTCTTAACCTGCCTTATTGCTGTAACTTCTCTATATTTATCTTCTTTAACTTCTTTCTTTTTAATAAGGATATACCCAAGAAGCTGGCTGTTTAAGTATCTGAATTACGACTCTTTTCTCATTTTAAGATAATACACAACTCACTACTTTTAAAAAAAGTAATACGCCATGTCAAGTATTTTTCGAGGAAACCAATTATATTAAATAAATTACTCATACTTCATTAATAAAGCCCATGCATAATAGCATCATGTCCCCTCCTCACAAAAACAAACAAACTTTTTCTTGTTAATATAAGACTAATTTTGAGAGCAACTGCCTTTATTTTATTGATTGATTGATTGACTGGTTGGTGGCTGGCTGATAGGGGATCTGAACCCTTGACCTTGGTGTTATAATACCGCACTCTAACTAACGGAGCTAACTGGCTGGCTGCCTTGCCCCCTTTTCAAATTTATTTTATTTACTTATTTTTTAACACTTGCCTTTAAATCAGAAATTGAGGGGATTTTTTCTTCCAGGAATAGCTCACCAAGGTGCTCATCTGAATTGGCAACACATTCAATTAGCTCCTGCCGGTGGTCAGCTGCCTCTGTCCTGAATTCGGCTGGAATTTCACCATATCGAACAATCTGACTAAGAAAAGAAACGTTTTATTTTTGTACTTAACGATATTCAATTAAACATACAAAGCACCAATGAAAAAGATATGACTAATGGCTAAAAAATTTTGGGGGGGTAATAAAGAACTCTGATATATTTGCAATCAATGGCAAATAAGACTAATAACATATATCTTTAACATTCAGACAGAACAGTTGGCAAAAATACTTAAATAGGCAAAGTAACTTGCTCCAGGTTGTACTACTAGTAAATGGAAGAGCCAAGATTCAAACAGTCCACTATAACGAGAAAAAAATACAAGGGTACTTCAAAAAGTTCATGGAAAGATTCATATTATCTTTCAATTATATTTTTTCAAGAAATTTTTGAAGTACCCTCATAAATATCCCCAGCTTTTACAATAAAAATGACATTCTATTTTTCTGTATGTCAAGTTTTACAGAAGATAATGATAAAACATATAATACAAAATCCTTCCCAGTTGAACACAAACTGTTTTATCTTTATTCTGTTTCCGTACACAGTAAAACGACTTCACAAAGTGTCAACTAAATCAAAGATTAAAATTGTTTTCAGTATATAAAATTATTTTTACTGTACTTATATTCTAATTATTCAAAAATTGGCAAGCATACAAAGTAATGAGCATCCATTTATTGAATACCTATAAAGCAGCAAGCACTAAACTAAGTATTTGACAAGTTACTTACTTAATCTTCACATCATATGAATGAAGTAGCTTCTATTATCTACGTTTTCAAATGCGGAAACCAACTTAAACAGGCAAAGTAACTCGACCAATGTTGTACTACTAGTTAATAGAAGTGCTAAGATTCAAAGCCAACATGTCTGAAGCCCATCCAAGCTTTTGAAAATTCTATTAACTGTAATTTAGAACATCATAATCTCTAAAAAGCAGGTTTAGAGAACTTACTCTATTTCTTTCCATTAATAACAAACCCAATCCCACAGTTTTAAAGACAGAATGTCCCAATTTGTAGTAAAAAAGGTGACTAAATCTGACAGACTCTTCACATCTTGACACCAGCTGTCCATTCCTCTAGGGACTGAACAGGTAAGAGTCACAAATAAAATACACACAACTGAAAAATGGATATACTTGATATTTAAAAATATCAAAGTTTTTTGAGGTATTTCTTTCAAAATGGAAATTATTGTCAAAAAATAATAAGCTTTTCAGGAAACACACTCCTAAGTAAAAAAAGACAGAATATGCCAGTTCCAAAAAGTCAGAAAATAATTCTTAATATCCTAAAGTATGCTGTTAACAGTCTTCAGATCTTAATTTCATCCTTTCTGGTAAGCTCCTTGGCTCTTAGCCTTTCATGTGTCAGAATCATCTGTGCAGTCCTTTCCAAACATACATACCCACTGCTCTAGGGCTGTGGAAAGGAGGGCATGTATATTAAGAAGCAACAGAGTTTAAGAACCTCTACTTTAGACAACAGAAATATACACCCTGGTAATTCTGGGAAAGGGGATTTATCCACTTATTTACAAGTACTTTTTGAGTCCCTAGTATGTACCAGGTAGTTCTAGGGGCTGGGGACATAGCAGTTAATAAAGCAGGGAAAAAAACTGCCTTCTTGGGCCTTACCTTCTAAGATAGATAAACTTTGTTATCATTACTTAGTTGTCACACAAAAAGTGAGAGAAACACCTTATCCACTGGATAGCTTCCATCCTTTTCCTGCCTACAAGATGGCTGATGAGGATTAATTCTATAGTTCACTGATCACAATGCCATTCACCCACCTGCCAGACTTGTAACCCCAATTCCGCAGAAGAAGAAGGAAACCCCTCAGCAAGTGCCTTTGGAAAACTACAAGGCTACTGGGGTCACTCTTCAGAACAAAGGGTCATTTACTACTCCTTACATTGTCTAGATCAGAATCACTCAAAGTATGGTCTGCAGACTTGCAACGTCAGCATCACCTGGGAACTTTCCAGAAAAGTAAACTCCAGGCATCAGCCCGTATCTACAAAATCAAAATCTCTAGAGGAGGACCAGGAATATGTGTTTTCACAAGCTCTCCAAGTGATTTTTATGAATGCTAAAGTTTGATAACCAGTGGACAATTACAGTACTTTTTTACGCAAAGGTCACTCAAAATTTGATTGACCAAATTCCATGTCAAAAAGTTACCAATTTGTTTCTTGCAGTTCCCAAACCAAATCTGTACAATTTTAACCGTTTTTACATATCAGTCCTTTTTATCTTTGTAATCCCACGAAATAGGTAGAACAAATATTTATGACACCTATTTTCTTTCCCAATTTTTATCACAATACCCAGGACACAGCAGCTGCTCTATAAGTCTGCAGAATGAATGAATAAACAAACAAGTAGAAAAAGAGATATTATACTACTAGTCCAAATTGAAGGCCTCCTTTTACTACACCATGCATGCCATGTGATGAGTATATTACCCCAAAATAATATATTTTGAATACTGAGCAAAATATGTTAGTAACCAGTATTAAAGGCATTAAAACAAGGTCATCTTAGATAATATTCTTCCACCCACATTTCAAAAAGACACATACTCTATGTTTAAAGAACTCATCCTTTCCTTTACTTTGATGTTTTTTGAAATACAGAATTTTTAATAGCATAATGTTAACACTTACCCAAACTCTCCATCAAAATAGATGGCTCGTTCCTCAAGGAGATCTATAATACCTTTAAAATTACCCTCCAAACCAATGGGTATCTGCACAAATGCTGCATTATGATTTAGTTTAGACCTGAAAAATAAAAATGTACCTGTTTATCTCTTTTCTTTTCCCCAAATCCCTTTGAAATGACAAAATAAATATAAATCAATGGCAGACGTTGTAGAACTGAGAAGGGTGTTAGCAGCAGGTCCAAACACAAGATACAAAGCAGCTGGGAACAGACTGACAACCAAACCCTAGGAGCTGAGGAAGCCACAACCCCATCTGGGCAATAGAAAGAACTCCAAAATAAGTGTTTTCCCATCAGATCCCCAGAATACATAAGATCAGAAGTAGAAGGGGGAAGAACAGGTCAATGGGTGGCTGCCCAGGAAATTAAAGGACAGTGGGATAGCCGAGCCCATGTCCCATAATTAGATCAACTGACTAGCAGAGCTGAGTACAGCTATATGAAGAGGGAGTTCTTAGAAAACTCTCAGAGTGGGTGTTAAAGCCAGACACTCATCATCAGCCTGCACCCCCAACCAGGCACAACCACTGAACTGACTGTGATTCCCACTGGAGAAGAAATATGCTGTAGCTATCACTATTTCAGTCTACACTCTAGACACTCATCTATAACTATGGATAAAAATCTGAGAATCACCAAGTATTTGAAGGAAACCAATAGCTTGGAAGAGAAGTGTGAACTCAAAAAATAGTACTAACCTCCAAGAAGAGGGTCACTAAAGGAAAGAAAATAAAATTTAAAGATTTGAGAAGTAATTACCTCTATTAATAAAGATGTCACAATAAAAGAGAAAGTTTATGGAACTTAACTACATAATTGAGAGAAAACAGTGTAATCAATGCTAAAAGAGAATATTCTTGGAATTCAGAAAAAGACTTGGTGAAAAGAGTCCATATATGCCAAGCACAAATAAAATAAAAACAAATAGTGTAAATGTTTAGTTTTACTAAGAAAATATTATAAACATTCCCAAAAGAAAAATTTCACTTTCACATTCTTAAACACATCACTTCCATCAAATTTTGTCATCAGACACATCTCTCTTAGCCCATAAACTACCACAAACTTTACCACCTACATCTATCAGCTCTGTCATGTGAAACTTGAGTAGGAATTCTACAACTACAACTGCACATCTACAAAATGTGAAAAGTGAAATGCTGACCACAGTACTGGGCAAAATGTGAAATGCTATAAATACCCCTGGGTTATGTGTGGTACAAAATGGAAATGTTACTATTGTCCTAGCAAATATGTTACCTTCTGAAAGGAAAGGAATTTCTTCTCTATGGATACTACTGAAGGGCATTAATTAAAATCCCTCAAGTAAAGATTAAAACTGAAGATGATCCTTTAGATTTGTCTAAATAAAACACAGTATTTTTAGAATCTACTCCAGATTATAACTTCTCTAATTATAGCAAAACAATATAAATTGCCAGATTATTTTCTGAATTCATCTTCAACTATACTTTTCCCCATTTTACAGAGAAGGAAGTTGAGTTTGCACCACAAATCAAACTATTGAACTCAGTGTTCCACTTACTAAGATAAGTCACTCACATAAATAAATTTAAAAAAAGAAAAAAATTTAAGAAAAATGTTTAGTAACACTGAATTAATCATCCTTCTGGATACAAGGTTTGCTGTCCGTATCATCACACCCTCTCGGTTCATCCTAAGGCTCAGTACCTCATTTGCTGCAAGGCCCTGGCTGGGTTGGAGCCCATTCGGTCCAGTTTGTTAATAAAAGTTAGAAATGGAACATTGTAGCGCTTCATCTGACGATTAACAGTCATGGTCTGGCACTGCACCCCTCCAACAGCACAGAGAACAAGGATTGCCCCATCCAACACTCTCAAGGCCCTTTCAACTTCTATGGTGAAGTCCACATGCCCTAAATGAGACAAAGAAGTATATGAGGGCCTTAACCATAACTACAAAACAATTAAAATCAAGCTCTAATTAATCTGGAATCAACCTTGAACCATATACGAGTCTGAAGGTTTAATATATGCACTATTAAAAGTCTTTGTATCTCTGTTCATTACATAAGTCTTCTAATTAGAATGTAGATTCCTGAGCTCACCAATACCATTTACCCATCAGAAGGTTCAGGGACCAATAAGATGACTTCAAGAAGGAACTAGGGCACAGGCATCTTTGGAATCAGCGGGAATACATAAAAGGCAAGAACCTTCCTACTCATAGTTTATTTGCACTGTTTTTCAAGGAAACCAGGTGAGGATGAAGTGCTTTAGGTTCTAAGTCAGTCTTCTCTAATAGAAATTCAGTGTCACATTTCTGAGTATTTATTTGCTACTCAAACTTAATTGGGTCACAGTAGAGGAAAGAACCAAATATGCTTTTGCCAAAAGAAGCTGCAATAAAACCAAAAATCCAACCCACCAGGAGTATCTATAATGTTGATATTAACATCTTTCCACATGGTATAGGTGGCTGCTGACTGAATAGTGATGCCTCTTTGTCTCTCTAGTTCCATAGAATCCATGACAGCACCAACTCCATCTTTACCTTTCACCTAAACACAAGCACAGCAGTTCAGATTTCTGTCCCTGCATTCCAAGAAGGAAAGCAATCTCACTGAAATGGAATCAGAACACAGATAGTTGATTTATGCACTTTTCAGATAAACCCAATTGTCAAACTGTATCACCTCATAAAATAGAAAACTGATTACAGGTTTTGCCCTGTATTAACTGCCAAACCCTTTTTTCATTGCTACCCTCAACAACTGCTAAGGCAGAACAATCACCCTGGTTTTAGAACTATCCTCACTCCTTCTGAACTGCTGTGAACCAGCCTTGCATTAGTCCGTGAGGAGGTATTCAGAGAACAGAGCTTTCCCAACTCTGTTCCACATCGATTCTGAGGCCTAAGTGGGAAGGATTCAGCTTTTAAAGTATATGATTTAACAAAACGACCTTCATTTGAAGAAAATATTTTAAACTGGAGAATTAAGTTACTCAATGATATGGTAATGTCTTCAGGAGACTTTCAAAAAATTTTTAAATACTTTTATTATGATTTACGTGTTTTTTAACCATTAAGTTTATATATCATTTTAAGCCCATTTTTCCATTTAACATTATAAATATTTTGCCATATTATTAAAAACTATGTAAAAACATTTAATGGCTGTTTAAGGGTACAACACATTGATTTTTTTTTTTTTTTTTGCAGCCGGCTGGTACAGGGATTGAGTCCTAGACCTTCGTGATATCAGCACCATGTTCTAACTATCTGAGCTAACTGGCCAGTCCCATCATATTGATTTAACATGCTTAAAAGACAGTCTGCTCAGAATACTCATGGTGATAGTCTCTAAATAATTTCTCAGAACAATGTATTTCAAGACAACTTGATCTATTCTCTTTGCACATGTGACTTTGTTTAAAGATCCCCTATTACCATTATTTTAATCTTTCAGGTTTTGTGTAATTTATTAAATCATAACTACAAAACAATTAAAATCAAGCTTTACTTAATCTGGAATCAACCATGAACCATATACCTCATGCATCTTTGCAATTCTGCCAGTGTAGTAAAGCACTCGTTCTGTTAATGTAGTTTTCCCAGAATCAATGTGAGCTGAGATTCCAATATTTCGTATTTTTTCATTAGGAATTACCCCTGATGAACACCATCGACAGGGCTTCCAATTAATCTGAAAAAAAAGAGAGCTCAATTCAGTGCACTTTTTATAAGAGACGTCTTTCCTCCAAAGAACCTCAATGCGCATGAGGTAGCTTGGAAAAGCAGAAGGGGAAATGTTTAAACCTACAACTCCTGTAACCAAAGGAAAGACCACAAAAAACAGAAAAGACATATTCTTAAAAGTAAATTAAATTAAAATGGGACAGACACCTTTGCCAAACGTTACAGGTTTGAAAATACACACTTGGGCCCATAAAATCAGAAAGACAACGCCTAACAACTACTTTAACAGGAAATACAAGTTTTAGCTTAAATTTTACTTTAATTTTTCCCTCTTTCCTCTTACCTTAATTCACAGCTAGCTAAGATGTTTGAGGACTTATGTGCTCTATGCAGTGGTGCCAAGAGCTCCAAGACATCCCCCATAAGTTTCCAATTTCCTCTAACTAAAAACAACTAATAAAGTGTCTTTTTTTTAAAACTTTACTCTTGGAAGGAAAATCATGTATTTCATGGAATCAATACACAATATAAACCTGTCCCTATAGGTCTGCACTTCCAAAATGCACTGCAACCACTTCTGTGAAGAAGGAGGCAAAACACCTTGGAAAAGGTGGATAAAATATCAAAAGAAATCTGGGTGACAGGAGCTTAGTTGGTCAAATCCCAGGGATACCACAGAGCAAAACGAGGTTTGCATGACAGGAAAGGCTCAACATCAACCTAACTCTACCCTACTCTCCGACCCCTCCCCCACCCAAAAGGCTTTTATTCACAAACTTGAGTCCTCTATAGGCCTAATAAGAAACATAACCAAAGAAAAATACCGGGAAGTTGAGCGCCAAATCAAATGACCCAGGGGGCCGGCTGAGACAAGGGGGCAGTCACGGAGTCAGAAATCCTGGGTTCGAGCCCCGGAAACACTTTTCCCCTGACTGACCTTCACTCAAGTCACTTCTCTTTAAAGTATACCATAAAGAAGAGACTTAACCATAAATCAGGGGCCCGTCCAACCTCCCAGGGCACTGAGAGGCTGCTCACACGAACGAAGGGCTGCCGCGCAGGCACCGAGAAGCTTTTCGGCACCGAGGCATGACCGCTCGTATTCGGAGCTGTCAGTCAGGAGGCCTCAGAGAGGAAAGGGGTGTCACTGCTTCCCCGGCCCTGGAGGGGACGAATGGTCCGGGCACCGGTCTCTGGCTCGGGCTTGCCGGGCAGCAGTACCTGCCTTCCCTGCCAGCCCAGGGCGGCAGGGACCCGCGGAAGCGGCCCGCGCCCCACAGCCGCGGCGCCGGCGACGGCGGCTCCCAGCAGCCTCATGGCAAGTGCAGTACACACGCGAAAGCCCTGCTGCCCCGAGACTGCTCAGACGCCGGCACCACAACCGGAAACAGAGTCACGCCGGCAGCCAGTACTTCCGGGGCGAAGGACGCTAGGGAGGTGAGAGGGAGGGCGAGAGTTTAAGGAGATTCTGAACCCAAGCGCGGAGCAGCGTCTCTGTTGCCTCGGCTCCCTCTGCCGACGTGGAAGAGAAAGTGCAGTCGCTTTGCGCAGCTAATCAAGCGTTTGCTCCTTTACTAGGTTTACTAGTTGGTACTGCTGTATGGCGGGTGGGGGTGGGGGGGGGGGGAGGATCCTTCTTTGCTCTGCGTCTTATTTTTTTTAATACTACCGCTATATAAAGATGCAGGCTTTAAAATTACTTGTTTTGCCTATATAAAATGTGGAGAAATGTTTATAATAGAATTTAAGTGACAAAAAAAGAATGTTACAGTGTTGTATATGACAGTATTAAAAAAAATCTGTAGGACAAGAGAACGCGGAAAAATAATAGTGAATGAATTATCAATCATAGATACTTTTCCTCATTTCAAAATGTTCTTTGTTATTCGATGTCAGACGTTGTATATTCAGTCCATTTGGAAGACTTCATTCTTGAGGATTCCACTTGGGTGTCATAGAGGCATCTCGAACTTAACATGTTCAAAACTGAGCTTCTGAGCTCCTTTCCAAAACCTTCTCCTAGTCTTCATCTCATAAATAGAATCTTTGGCTAGTTACCCTACCCCAAAATTTAAGTCACTTTGACACCACTCTCTGACATCCCTGGCCTAATCTGTCAACATATCCTACCTTCAAAAATACACCCTGAGCCGATACACACTCCTCTCCCCACCTTTCAGCACTGCCATTTCTCGATAGAATTATTGTAATAGATTTTTAACTGATCTCACTGCTTCTGCCAACCTTGCAGTCTATTTTCAACATAGCGAGAGAGATTCTAAGTCAGACTATGTCGTCTCTCTGCTGAAAACACTCCATCCAGTGAGCTCATTGTCGCTGTTATCTGTATTTTAGTGTAAGTTTGAAGTTTTCATAATAACTAAATTAAAAAAAAAAAATCCGAAATGGCTTCCTCTCCCACTCAGAGTAAGAGCCTACAAGGTCCCGCTTGAGCAGCTCCACCACGGTTTTCCTAGTTCCCTCTGGTTTTGCTCCAGCCAGCCTGGCCTCCTTGCCAATCCTCACATGACTAGAGCCTTTACTCTTCCCCAGATACCAGCATGGCTTTCCCTCTCTCTCTTCCCTCTGTTCAGCCCTTCTAAAATGGCAAGCCCCTCCCTCCCCTTCTACTCACTCTGCTTCGTTTTCTACAGAGCAGTTCTGAAATTCAGACATTTTACAGATCTGTTTTTGTCTGACGCTCTCAATGAGAATGTAAGTTCCATAAGGACGGCGATTTTGTTTATTCATTGCTGTATCCCCTTTACATGTACTAGGTGTTCAGTAAATATTTGTTAAATAAATGAATAAATGAGACCAAATAAATAGAAATCAGAGTAAATTACAAGGGACAAAAAAAAAATCAGAAGTTCGATGAATTTCAAATTTACTTTTTGTGTATCAGCCATGTAGAAATTTGCAATAAAGAATTTGTAAGCCACTTTGATTAATAAATCCATTAACATTGAATATGCTCTTAAATAAACTTTTTCATTTATAGACTGTTAAAAATTTGGTCTTTATATGCATTTATTTATTTATTTTTTGGCTTTTTGTGACCGGCCGCACGGCGTTCAGCCAGTGAGCGCACCGGCCATCCTTACATAGGATCCGAACCAGCGGCGGGAGCACTGCTGCGCTCCCAGCGCTGCACTCTCCCGAGTGCGCCACGGGGTCAGCCCTTATATGTATTTATTTAAAAATACATAATTACATACATAATTTTAAAATAGATAATAAAATTAAAATTTAATTTAAAAATTTATATTTAGGTAATATACTGATAAATCCGATCAGTATATTAAATAAAACAGTATATTACATTGAAATTACCATTTTAACAAACTGAGTTACATGAAGTAAAAATTCATATTATCTTGTGTGTATATATATGTATATATTCATGTTTTTCTACAGTTATTATACCAAGTACATTCTTTTTTTAATTTTTTACTTTTGTCAATTTTATTTATATTTATTTTTGTGGGTTACAGTGTGTCGTTTCAATATATGCATACACTGCACAGTTATATATAATATATGCATATAGTTCACTTAGGGTAGATAGCATAGTTCTGTACGTGTTAGTCCACCACTTCTCCTCCCCTACAACCTCCCCGCCTCCTGACCTCTGGTAACCATTACTCTACTCTCTACTTCTATGAGAACTGCTTTTTTTTAAAGATTCTGTGTATGAGTGAAACAATGCGGTATTTGTCTTTCTGTGCCTGATTTATCTCACTTAACATGATGGTTTCCAGTTCCATCCATGCTGCTGCAAATGGTAGCATATCGTTTCTTTTTATAGCTGAATAGTATTCTATTGTGAATACATACCACAGTGGTGTTTTTTTTTTTTAAATCCATTCATCTGTTGATGGGCATTCAGGTTGATTCCATCTCTGGCTATTGTGAATAGGGCTGTGATGAACATGGGAGTGCAGGTGTCTTTTTGACATACTGATTTTATTTCCTTTGGGAATATACCCAGCAGTGGGATAGCTGGGTCATAAGTTGATCTATTTTTTAGTTCTCTGAGGAACCTCCACACTGTTTTCAGCAATGGCTGTACCAATTTACATTTCCATTTATTTTTTATTTTGGGGGTGTTAAGATGTTGATCATGCTCCATCAAGACATTTATAATTCTGCAACTTATACTACAGATAACCGGGGACATTGTATGATGCTTTGACTACAGGGACACGGGGTGGTCCCACGCGTGCAGAGGCTGAGTTAGTAGAAGAGGTGAGCTGGTGACGCGGGCAAGTGTCACAGCCGAGGCCCCAGAGGGCGCTCTCAGTACCTGCTGCACTTGGGAGGAAGGGGAGCCGAGACCAAAGAGTGACCTGTGCCCACACCCTGTCACTGCCAGTCCAAGGTGAAGGGGCCCGCCTTGGGGTCCAGTCCAAGCCGCATCCGACACCCTCTGGCCTACCCGCGCCCGGGGCTCCTGGGCCGGTGTCGGAGCGCACTACGTTCTCTTCAGGTCCGTGTCCAGGTGCAGAGGCTGCAAGTCTGTCGCTGTCCGGTCACCCCAGATGGGGTGGTGCGGCGCTCTTCTGCAGGTGGGGGCGCCGGCAGCTGGTCTGAGGGCTCATCCCGTCGTCGCTGAACTCCTTAATCACTGGTCGTGCGACTTCGTGTCTTTACTTTGGATTTCCAAGTCTCTCTTTGTTTCCTTTTTAAATATGTCTGTGAAAGGCGTCTCTACCTTCTTTCAGGTGTCTTTAGAGACTACGGATATGTTTTAAAGGGTGTCTGTGGACGCATGTCCCAGCACGGGGAGCGATGGGTCGTTCAGGGTCTCTGTCGTCATGTCACTCGAGCTCGAGATGGCCTCAGTCTTCGGAAAGCATGTTTTCTTATCCTGGTCTTCCAAAGATTGGCCTATAACATCCACATCTTCCAAGTCAGGTAGGTCATCGACGAATAACGTCTCCTTTGTCTCCAGTTTAATGATTTCTAGATCTCCAGTTTCATTCCATCAAGTTCTGTAACTAACACACCCTCCGTGCATCAGCGCCAGGGGCGGCGGTTTGGGGGGCCGCGGCTCGGAGGGTCTCCTCTGGCTGCTCCTTGGTCCTCAGTCCCCGCGTTAACCTGCGCACGCAGCGCCTCTTCTCCACCTGACTTGGCCTGGAATAGCTCATCCGTGGCCTGGAAGCTTCCCTTAACAAACAAGTCCATTTTCTGCAGGGCTTCTCCGTCCACGGGAGGCTTTTCCTTGCCATCCAAGCTGGCATGCACGTTCTCGCCGTTGTTTGGCGGTGATATTCTTATTTTTATTAATTTTCACTTTTAACCAAAGTAATCAACTTTTGCTTTCTCCAAAGAGGAAACTAGAAGACAGAATGTTACCAGACTCAGGTCCGGCTGCCCGCCCCTTTGAAAAGGAAAGAAGAAAAACTCAGAAGGCAAATGGTTGGTGTTAGAAAAGCAGATGTATTCAGCTGAAGGAGATGGCAGGCTACCCCATCTCAAAGATTTACATTTGCTGAAGGATTTTTAAAGGAAGGGTTGAGGGAATAGAATGTGGGAGGTGAAAAGCAGAAGAACAGGTGATGTGAGTTAGGAGGAGCCTGTTTCTTTGGGTCAGGTACAAGGTCTTGCCAAGGTCTTGTCTAGTTTCTGTTTTCATCTTTGCTGTTATCTCAGGACCCCGCAAGATTCTGATTTGTGCCGGTGTACTTGGCTGGTGCCCAAGGTCAGCTTCAGTCATTTGGCCTTGATCATTTCTCAAAACTCTACAAGTCTCAAAGAAAGAACTGTTAGCTTTGCAAAGTACTAATTAGCTTCTCGACCTTGTTTTCCTACTTAGCAAGCGAGATAAAGTCAGGGGATGGGAAGCAAGAGTGGAGAGAAAAAACTGTCCCTTTTAAAATCCTCCCTCCCCTCTGCAGCCCAGGCAGCTTTAGGTCCCAACATGGCTTCAGTCCTACTCGCTCCAACAATTTCACTTCAACAAGAAGACCAAGACATACCTAACTAAATTTTTGAGTACACATTTTAGATTACCTCTGTAAGTTTTAGGGTGACACAGTAACACATACATGTTATCATCCAAATTATTTACATTCTATTAATTCATAGTCATTTTACAATGTATAAGAATAAAGACAAATTGAAATGATCTTTAATAACCAAAGCATTTGTATTACAATTTTATTTAAACACCATTTTATATTTTGTAATCTTCCACAGTTGGTGGAGTCATTAATAACTGTTTTGACCCATAAGATCAATATAGGAAATTTAGAAAGTTTAAAATCATGAAAAGTTCGCCCTTAGATTTATATAAACTAGAATACTTTACTAGCATTAATTTTGTATAATAAAACCTAGAAGACGTATAACTGACTTTAAATAAATATTAATTCATTAGTTTGCCCAAATTCATCTATTTATCAGAAATATTTCATAAACCTTTTCCAAAAATACAATGTACAAACCTTATATTCATAATCATTAAATCATATTTAAAATTCCTTTTTTATTTCAAAAACTTGCTTCTTATAAGCACAATAACAAAAGCTATTGTTTAAAATCATTTGTCCACATTTTTTAAAACAAAAGAAGCACAGTTTATTCACTTTTTTCTCTTAGTCATTTTTTGACTGTTTACTTGGACTGATGTAAGGAAACTAGGAAAAGTTTAATCAAGCTCTCTCACCTCACATCTGTTACAAATGGACAAGATTCAGCACATTTGCTAGAAACAAGTTATAAGTGTAGTGTAACTGTGCATGTGTGCCCATTTACTGATTCAGCATGATTGTTGTAATTACGTAATGCTTGGCTTGTGGCTGCTATTGTGTACTTGTGATATTGTGTACTTTTTCCACTGGTCGGCAGAACACAGAGGGATGCCAGAGCATGGAGGGTCAGTGGGGTAGAGACAGAGCTCATATCTGAGAGTAAAGCATGTCTGTGAAGCTCACACCTGAAGAATAAAGTGTGTCTACCTTGCATAAGGCTGCGTGGGTCTTCTTTCAATTAGCTGATGCGTGACCTGCACAGGAAGGGGCAGAAGTATCTGAGATTCCCACACCACAATTGGTGTAGTCAGTAGGATGAGCAGGTAAGGGAGCCACGAGCCCCTTGGGAGGGCTAGGAGATGTGGCTGCCCTCAAGCATGTGGCACCTGGTGGCAGCATTCCTGTAGACTTGGGCTCCACTGGAAATATGGGACCAAGTGGATGGGTCCCCAAGAGCATAGAGAAAGCTCTCATGGTATTGGGCTCCATGGTGAAAGATGAGTCCCAGAGAGCAACTGGCAGAATGGGATGGCTACTGCTCACTGCACTGTGAGCCAACATGGACCAGGCACTCCATGACACAGCATGGCTTTGAGAATCAACACAACAGGCAGACCTGTTGGAGACTGAAGTACAACAACAGGCCACCCCCGTTCCTGAAGCTAAGGATGATGACGACTCTGAGGGTGAGTTGGGAGAACCTGTGCATCTCCTTGCACAACCTGCTGGGCATCAGAAAATGAACCTCTAGGGCCGGCCCGTGGCTCACTCGGGAGAGTGTGGTGCTGATAACACCAAGGCCAAGGGTTCGGATCCCATATACGGATGGCCGGTTAGCTCACTGGCTGAGCATGGTGCTGACAACACCAAGTCAAGGGTTAAGATCCCCTTACCGGTCATCTTTAAAAAAAAAGAAAATGAACCCCTAGTGGGGTTCCATGTGGGATGTAGGGGTGGATGATAAATGTACAGTGTGTGTTAGCATTCATGGACGCAAGCACAGAATGCAACGTGATGCATGGCAACCCTGAATGTTGATGGCTATGGAGGACAGACTATTAAAGTCAAAGCTGTCTTTGCCACTGGGCATTGGGTGATTGCCCCTCGTGTATGTGCTGTGTATGTGTGGCTAAGTGCATCTTGGGTGTAGATGAGCTTTACAGTTTGCAGCTGCACACAAGAGTTGGAGAATTCCAGCTGCAGATCTGGACTGTAAAGCCTGTGTTGCAGGGACATGTGAAACAGTATTGCTTGCTGGGAGGACATGTGGAGATAAGTGCCTCTATCTGGGAGTTAGAAAAGTTTGGCATCATTTATCCCACGCATAGCCCTTTAATGCCCTGGTGTGGCCAGTGAAAAAACCTGATGGTACTTGGAGAATGACTGTGGACAACTGGGAACTGAACAAAGTAGTGCCTCCTTTGCACACGGTTGTGCCTTCAGTTCATGACCTGATGGATCAGCTGAAGACTCAACTGGGAACTTGTCGTTGTGTAGTGGACCTTGCAAGTGCTTTTTCCTCCCCTCTATCTCAGTCTTGGCTGATAACCAAGAGCAGTTTGCCTTTGCCTGGGAAGGAAGACAATGAACTTTTCAAGTGTTGTTCCAAGGTTATCTGCATAGCCCAACTATCTATCATGGTTTGGTGGCTGAGGACCTAGCCAAGTGGACTAGGCCCAGCACAGTTACAATGTTTCATTATATTGGTGATGTCTTACTAACCTCTGATTCTCTTGCAGGTTTAACCCAAGCAGTTCCAATGCTGCTAGGCCACTTGAAACAATGTGGGTGGGCCGCGAACGCAACCAAAGTACAAGGACCTGGGCTGTCTGTCAAATTCTTGGGAGTTGTTTGGTCGGGTAAGACACGAGTCATCCCAGAAGCTGTTATAGATAAGATAGGCATACCCCTTGCCCACAACAGTAGCTCAACTACAGGCTTATTTGGGACTTTTGGGGAATTGGAGAGTTTTTGTACCCCATGTGGCCCAAATGGCATGCCCACTGTATGCATTAATAAAGAAAAGAACTCCTTGGGATTGGACTGAAGAGGTAGAACAAGCTTACCATGCTACTAAGAGGGCAATACAGCAAGTGCAGTCTTTGCAAGTGGCTGACACCACTAAGCCTTTTGAATTAGATGTGCATATAACCCAAGAAGTGTCAGGATGGGGTTTGTGGCAGAGACAAGACCAACTCCAAATGCCTGTAGGATTCTGGTCTCAGCTCTGGAAGGGCACTGAAGTGAGTTACTCTCTGATAGAGAAACAGTTAGCAGCTGTTTATTCTGCCCTGATGGCCACTGAAGCTATTACAGGAACTGCCAAGGTCCTAGTAAGGAAAACGTAGACAACCATCCCTAAAACTGGTGTAGCTCAGACTCCCACTCTGTCTAAATGGGGAGCATATATAGAACAGAGAAGTACTGTGTCTACAAGTCCTTTGTCTAATGAATTGCAAACTATGTTAGAACCAGTAGAGGTTGTGGAGGAAACTTTGACACAACCTGTACCCATGGAGGTGGAGACCACACCTTTTTCCCTGAGGGAAAAGGACCTATTGTGGAGCAAGCTTGGTACAGATGGCTCCAGCATGGAACTCTCAGCATCGTGGATGGCTATTGCTGTCCAGCCGTTAACCAATACGTTGTGGTATGAGAATAGTATAGGGCAAAGCAGCCAGTGGGCTTAACTAAGAGCAGTATGGATGGTGATAAAAAATGAGCCAAGGCCATTAACCATCTGTACTGACAGCTGGGCTGTATTCAAGGGTTTGACCTTTGGATCTCTACTTGGAAGTATCAGTGGTGGCTGATAGGTCACCGGCCCTTGCTGGGGCAAGCCATGTAGCAAGAGTTATGGGAATTAGGACAGGAAAAGGAAGTAACTCTTTTCCATGTCACAGGACATTCCCCCTTAGCCAGTCTGGGCAATGATGAAACTGATGCACTGGCTAAGGTAAGATAGCTGGAGAGAGCTCTGGCAGCTGATGTAGCTGGGTGGCTACCTAAAAGAATGCAGCATTCTGGCTGCAAGACTGTGGTTGATGGACCTCTGGGTGCTGCATAAACCCAAGAAAGAATGCCCCTGATGGGCAGATAACCCATGTGAGAATGCCTCTGACACAGTGGCAGGTGGATCTTGTGGGACCACTGCCAATGTCAGAGAATTACAGGTTTTCTGTTTGTATGGCCTTGTGGGGCCCCAGACCAGGTAAGCACTGTGAAGGCATTGAGTAGCCTTATGGACATGTTATGGTCTTTTGGAAAGGGGATTAAGGCTGTCTGCCAGCCTCCCATCTTTGAAGAGATGGACATGTCGGTTGTGTCCAACAGAATCCTAAATGAGAGACCCCGCAAGGTCAGGTCCTCTCCGGTGGAGGCTCTGTTGCACAGAGCTACAGCACCTATTCAATTACAGGTTACTACTAAAGATGATCTCCTGAAACCTGGATATGGTAAGAATGAAAATATTCTCTTACCAGCCCCAACCTGTTTACAGCAGGGGCAGACAGTGCAGTGGGAATGGCCTTCGAAAGTAGAAGCCTCCCACGTATGCTGGTTAGGCCTAATTGGACCTTGGGGGAGAGGATTAGAAGAAGACTTACAAGTCTCACCTTGGGTAACAAGTACCTGGCCTCCCTAAGTAAAGGTAACATGGCCTGGAACAGACAAATGCTCTATTTTAAAAGGTATGTTTGTATTGTCATTGTGGCCAATTATGAGTTCCCCTATAATGTTATATGTAGAACCTGCAGATCCAACAGTGTTAGCTGATAATGTGTGGTATCATAAACCAGGTAAAACACCTATTCCTACAAACATTCTTTCTCAAGATGGTAAATCAGCTGTTCTGGGAGGGAGCACCTGTGTTTTAGTAGCATGTTGCTACAGTCTATATTGCTGCTGTGACCTTTTGGATGCAAGGGTCATTGACCCTCACTAAGGGAATATGCCGAATATCAAATGCATAGATTGTACGGCGAGTGACCGTGAAGGGGTGGACTACAAGGAAAGTAGGAAAAGTTTAGTCAGGCTCTCTCGCCTCACATCTGTTACAAATGGACAAGATTCAGCACATTTGCTAGAAACTAGTTATAATAAGAGTAGTATAACTGCACATATGCACTCATTTACTGATTGAGCATGATTGTTGAAATTATGTAATGCTTGGCTTGTGACCATTATTGTGTACTTGTGATATAAAGGTAACTGCTCTAAACCACTGGTCAGCAGAGCACAGAGGGACAGCAGAGCATGGAGGGTCAGTGGAGTAGAGGCAGAGCTCATGTCTGAGAATAAAACATGTCTGTGAAGCTCACACCTGAAGAAAAAAGTATGTCTACCTTGCATAAAGATGCCAGTGTCTTCTTTCAGTTACCTAATGCATGACCTGCACAGGAAAGGGCAGAAGGATCTGCGATCTCAGCCCGACAACTGGATATTCTTGAATTGCACATACAATGACAGAATGATTTTTTTCCAGTGAATTCATCTTTAAAACTTGTCAAGTGGAGGAAAAAGACAGGGAGAGGAACAGCCTCGTGTGACACATAGAGTAAGATTAAACTCCTTACCATGAGTTACCTATGTCCACCTGAGCTCTCTGGCCTCACCGTGTACCACTCATCCCCTCGTACACCATGGCCTCTTTCCTGTTCCTCAGACCCATCAAGCCCCCGTTTCCTGCTTTTTGTTGCTGCTGCTTGGCACACTCTTCTCTTTGCTTGTCACATGGCTGATTCCTTCTTATTTAGGTCTCCAACTAAATAGTCATCTCTCCACAAAGGCCTTCTCTCACCATCCACCCTAATGTCACAACCCCCCAAACGCACAAACATACTGTTTAATTTTTTCAACAGAAATTTTCCCTACATGAAATGTTTACTTGTTATTGCCTCTTTTTCCTCCATGGACTACAAAACCAAGGGCCAGTGTTTTTGTCCCTCATACTTGCCATACTATTCCCAGCATCTGTAACAGTGCCTGGTACAGAGCGTAATCAATAAGCAGTTATTTAATGCATGAATGAATACTGCTGCACATCCACATGAATAGAGGGTATTCTTCATCTCTTTGGGCCTCAATTTCCTCAGTTCAAGCTGAGGATTGAATTTAAGATTATCCGTGTTGTCCAATTGCTTGGGTAATGTATCCAAGCAACTTCAACTAGTAGAAAAAAAAAAATGGAAATCCTCTCTGAAGGAAAAATACTTTAGCAGAGGCCTCAAATAATTCCCACAGATAAAATTCCAAGGAAAACAATCAGCTCATAGAAGTCACAAAACACAGGGAAACAAGCAACATGAGTAAGAATCAGTAGAAACAACAAACATAAAAGTAGTCTTTGGATATTAGAATCATCTGACACAGAAAATTTGATCAATATTTTAAAAGAAATAAAAGAGCAACATGAAAATTTAAGTGGGAAATGAGACTAGAAAGAAAAACTAAGCAAAACTGAAAAAGAATCATATAAATTTTAGAAATGAAAAATAAAAAAACTGACATTAACAACTTAGTGGGTGGATTAAAAATCAGAAGAAACAGAGTTGGAGAGAGAATAAGTAAATCATAAGATAGAGCCAAAGAAACTATCCAGAATGCAATCCAAAAAGACAAAGAGGTGGGAAATGTGAAAGGATTAAAAGACATGGAGGATGTTATGGACTGAATGTTTGCCTCCCACCCAAATTCATATGTTGAAATTCTAACCCCCAAGATGATGGTATTAGGAGGTGGGGGCTTTGGAAGAGAATTAGGTCATGAGAGTGTAGCCCGCATGAATGGGATTAGTGCTATTAAAGAGGGACCCCAGAGAGCTCTCTTGCACTCTTTCCACCATGATGATACGAGAAGTCAGCAGTCTGCAGCCTAGAAGAGGGCCCTCACCAGAACCCAACCATGCTGGAACCTTCATCTCAGACTTCCAGCTTCCAGAACTATGAGAAATAAGTCCGTAATTTAAGCTAATCCAGACTATGAAATTTGTCATAGCAGCCTGGACAAAGAGGATAATGTGAAAGATCTAATATAACTTTTGGGAGTTCCAGAAATAGAACGAGGAAGAAGCACTGTTCAAAGCAATAATGATTGAATATTTTCCAGAATTGGTACAAGATATCAATGCTCAAACCAGGAATCCTAATGAATCCCAAGCATGATAAATAAAAAGAAATACACACTTACATACATCCCAGTAAAACTGAAAAGCATCAAAGTAAAAACATCTTCAAAGCACCCAGAAAGAAAAGATAAATCACCTAAAGAGAAACACTATCATACTGGTTGCATATTTTTTTCATCAGCAACAGTGAAATCCAGAAGCCAAGGAAATACTATATTTAGTATTATTTGGAAGAAAATAGTAATCAAATTACAAATCTATAACCAGTACTATTGTTCAATTAGTGGATTAAATAAAAACAATTTCAGACAATAACCCCTACCTCAAAACTGGTTCAGTTTAATTTCCAAAACAGCCTCTCTAAATGAACTTCCAAAGAATATAGTGCAGGCAGGGGGAAAAAAATGATTCCAAATGGAAAGTCTGAAGTACAAGAAGGGATGGTGAGCAAAAATATGACAGGTAATTTTTTTTTTTTAATTACATATCAAATTTGTCTGGATACTGTGGGTAAATCTTTAAAAAAATGATAATATGAGAGAATATTTAAAATAATGAATTTGAATACAAATAACCAATTCAAGTATTCCAGGGCATTAGAAGCTTGCTCCTGTAGTCTCTGCCCTGCTCACTTCCATGCTGAGTTTTGATCTGGTTTCTTTCTTGCTCACTTTTCCCTGTAGTCTGACCACAGCCTTAGGGCCAGCCTCCATGTACATGACAGAGATCCTCCTCTGTCTGCTGTCTACATGGCCTCAGCATGACCCTGAATTGGAATAATTGATAGAATGGGCCTGAATGATCCAGAAAATTTAGGGAAAGAACTGAAAAATATGTGGCTTCTCCATGTGTCAAGCATCCAGTTGATTGTGTCCTTCTTGCAAGGTGTGGGAGGCAGAATGCCATCTTGTTTTCACAAGCCAACTACCAATTTGCATTGGCCTGGGTCCTCTGAGAAGCAGATGCCAAGACAAAATTAAATGGTCAAGGATTTTGTTACGAGAAACACCTGTAAGGGAGAATGGAGGTAGCTGGGTAAGGTTGAGAGGGCCATTTAAATATGATCCATAGTGAAAGAGAGAGGGAAGGAAGGTTTAGTGGAAGCATCCTAAACTGCCATTCAGTATCCAGAAGTTGGGGAGTTCTTGAGCCAAAGTTGGCCATCAGAGGCGTCCCATGAGTCTTAGGAACAGGCCTATCTCTGCAGGACTAAGTCATTGGCTGGGAGCAGAGCAAATGCAGAGATGAATGACAGCACAGTAGCCAAGCCCTTCATCAGTTAAATCTCCTGTAGTTGGTCAGCCAGGAGCAGTCTCATGGCTATCACCCAGGCAAACACCTGGGCTTTGAAGAAGACTTCTTTACATATTATAATTGCTATGGCTTGTAGTACCTCAAGAGAAGAAATCTCAGCTGGTGATAATGTCATTATTGATCAGTTCATTCACAGGACCTTCATGAGGCCTCAGAAGTTCTATGACGACAGTCATTCTTGTGCAAGAAGGATGTGCCACATCCCAATGGCTAAGCCAAACTGTCCCCAAACTAAAGAAGTTCTCTGCAACTACTAAGAAGCTAGGATTCTGATGTCACTCAAAGGAGACAATGGTCACAAATGAAAGGCTGTTTTAGCTCCTGAACAGAAATATTCTTGTTTCACACTGAAGGGGTGGATTTTATCTACGTAGGAATGCAATTCCAGAGGTAGAATTCTAGAGGCGCTAAGGAGGCTGGAATTTACTACACTAGCATAGCCACAGCAATGGGTAATGACTGCTAAAGCATGAGGATGTAGTTCTGGTGGATAGTTTTTTAAAGACTCTGATAGAAAATGCAAATGAGACCAAAAGTTTACTCTTCGTCATTATTATTACAGAGTACATGGAATGGTCAGAAACTTTATCCTGTAGAATAAGGGTTAGCTTTCTGTTTGATTAAAATAACATGGCCACCCAGGAGAAAAGACTAATTCCCGTCACTTTGGGGACACCTGCTTAACTTAAAACAATATGAAGTATGCATGCAGTTTCATGCCTTTGCCCATTTAGGAAGAACTAATAATACGACAAGAATTTGCATGTTAGAGACTCATAAATACTGTATTTCTGCTTCAAAAATACAGAAAAGCAAATGAGCAGTAAACAAATGAAAAAAGGTTATACTTCACTAGTTATCAAAGAAAACATGCAAAATTAAGACAGGGAGTCCTTTAACACAGGGAGATTTTTTTTCCCGAGAACTATAATTTTTCTTTTAACTGTGGTCTGTTACAGAGAGTTTTAAAGTGATTTACCTTTTGTCTATTTAAAGAGTCTAAAAAATTCATGCATTCAGATTTATGGAACTACTTTCAACATATTTTGCTCACTGAAAAAAATTATACATCTTTATAAAAATATAAATGGCTAATCTTTTGGAAAACTAGCTAGAATTAAAATAAGGGACAACAGATATAAATTGAAAGGGGATGATCAGAATTAAAATCTTCTAAGGTCCTTGTATTCTTAGAGCTCAAGGTAAAGATAAATGATTAACTAATGACGGTACTAAGAATGCATATCAAATAGTGTAGCCACTAAAAGCACAGATGTAGAGCATCCAACTTGGAAGCAGGTAAGTGAAAAAGAAAATGAAATAAAGAAAAGAAAAAAATCAATCTAAAATAAGGCAAGAAGGGAGAGAAAAGGTAAATAGAAAACATAATAAATTGATGAGAAATAATTGCAAATATGTATATAAGTAATCACAAAAAAGATTCATGAATTAAACTTTCCAGTTAAAAGACAAAAATTGTCAGTTCAGATTTTTTTAAAAATCCAACTCTACGCGGTTTTCAAAAATTATCCAAAAGTACATGAAAATGTTGCCACTTTGGTACGTGAAGATTTTTTTTCCTGGGTTTTTTCTTTTTGCATTCTATATATCCGGGATTGGACACTAAAGAAGGCTTTAATCCAGAAATGCCAACAGGTATAGACAAAAACAAAAAAAGCATACTTAGTGGGAGATATAGGAAGAAATGTATCTCCTTCACCCCCTGGCTAGCAGGAACCAGGCGATTTTCCCCTTTCCATCAGTGAGGTGTTCTTAATATTCTGTAGTCTGTGACAAGTTACCAGTCATTCCTTGTGTTTCATGAGATAGGATTTTGAAGGCTAAAGGAACAATAAAAATTAATATAATTCTATATCTATCACTATAGGAAGAAGAAAGTCTCTATTCATTTCACTAAAACAGAGGGAACAATTAAACAGGTGAAGGGTAACTACTTCTTTGCACCGTATTTCCATTTATACAACTTAAGGGGAAGTCATCATATACCACAAATCAAGGAAACAATGGCTTTAGTTAATACCTATTTCTGGGAAATGAGGCAATGGCTTTATTTTTACAGCAAACTTCTACCTCACTTACTTTCAGCAATTGAAGCTGTCATTCAAAGCATGTAATCTAAGTAAATATAGTGAACAAAAGTTAATTTGAACAGAATTTTACTAAAGTAACTTTTATGGCTTTTCTGAAACATTTTACATTTAGTATATGATTTACATTAGACAAAAGCGAATGTTAAAAAGGGAAAGACAAAGGTCAAAAATGATTTCTGAATTCATCTGTCATATGTTAAAAAGTTATTTCTGTAAAAAACAAAATAATAATTATGCTCTTGTGGCATAGTAATAAATATGTTTTTATTATTAGCAGACCTTAAGTCTATTATTTAAAAAATGTGTGAATGTGTTGGACTACCAGAATTTGTTGTCTTTATTTATTACTTTCAGTTATGAGATGAAATGTTCTCTTTAAAAAAAATTCCTTTGGAGCAGATCCTAAGATGGCGGTGGCTGTGGCGGTTGGCGCGGAGTAGCTGAGGTGGAAAAGGTGGCCACTGGGCCTTAGGCAGCGGGAAACTTGTGGACCTTCCTCTTGCCGTCTCTTAAGGGAGGACCACTGCTGGTGGCCGGTCGTGGGGGCTGACCCCCACTTTGCCCTTGGCAGGAAAGGCTGCCTCGTTTACAGGCAACAGCTTTGAAGTATGGAGCAGGAAAAGAACTGTTTCTTAGCTGCAAAAGCGAGTCTCTAAACAGGGAACACGGCGCCGGGGCTGCTGTTGACGCTGCCAGGATCCCGGAGGCCAGGGCCGTGCTGAAGGCAGCCAGCTGCCCTATTCAGGATACAAGGTTTCAGGCCGGCGTAAAAGAAGATTCCTGGGAGCGCCCGAGCCGTGCCCCAGGACCAAGTGAGCAGCCCAAGGCGGCAGCGGCCGAGGACAGGGAGGGCGACAAAGCAGAGGCAGAGAGGGAGCTGCCTGGCCAGGCACAGCCCCGTAAGTGACCCACGGCCCGGCCCTGCTTGAGGGGTGGATGCCCGCTCGGCTTCCGCCTGCCCCACCGGGCCACTCACCGGCCCCGGGGCTGCCTCCATTTTCTCAGGTGGTGGCGACTCCGGCCCGGCTCGGCCAAGCCTGTCCTCCTCGCCCGGCTCGGCTCCTCACTGAGCCTTCCCACTTGCTTGCCCCAGCGCGGGGCTTCCCGGGGCCTGCAGGCCGGCCTCCCCTCCCACTCCCTCCGTGGTTCTCTGGCAGGGCTGGTGGCGTGGGGCGTCCCCGGCCAGCGTCGGGAGGGCAAGGAAGTACGGGCTGGGCCGACTGTCACTCCACTGCACCTTGGGCTCTGGCCCACGGTAAACTTCCTGTTACCAGGAGGCAGATACCATCACTGCGGCCAGGAATAGTGTGGTCGGAGAGTTCCCGAGTTCACTTGAACCTGCCGGAGAGCTGACTGCGGGCGGGGACCGGAGTCGGTCCGCGCTGGGGGGATTCAAAGGTGAACCGTGTGCTGCGGGCTCCTCCCCCAAGGAGCTCACGCTCTGGTGTGGGAGATAAGACAAGTACACAAATAACCGTGATACTAGGAGGAAGGTGATAAGTCCCGAGAAAGATCTACACAGTGCTACAAAGGCACCCAGAGTGACCGGTCGTCTGCGCCTGGCAGAAACCTGGTAGACTTCCTGGGCGAGGCGGTGCCGAGCAGGGTCTTGAAGGTCCAGCTGATAGATGAGGGTTGCAGAAGACACGTCCCAGCCCAGCCCAGTGCGCACAGAGCGGGGAGACGTCTGGCTAGGGAGGTGGAGACTCGACAGAAACCACACACCCTGTGGGGACGCTGCTGCGTGATCCAGCAGCCCGGGCCAGAGCGCATGGAACAGGGAGAAGTCCTGCATGGGAAGTGGAAGCTCAGCAGAGACCACACACCCTGCGGTACCGCCCCGTGATCCAGCAGCCCAGCAGAGTCCAAGCTGACCAGAGAGGTGGCTCCCCGGAGAGGCCCAAGAACCAAGGCAACCACACACACAAGGCACTAGAGGCCAATTGAGCAGTCACGGAGGTAGCCATACCAAATTGGCAACCACAGCAACATCTCAGTTAGTCAATAGTCTCAAACTGGTGGACTGTGAAACCCCCTGCCACAATGAATAAACATCAAAAAAAAGATACCAGAAATACAAAAAATCAAGAAAGTACACCACTAAAAGTTAATAAATCTCAAACTCTAGATCCTATAGAACAAGAAGCCCTTGAAATGACTGACAAGGAATTTCGAGTGATAATTCTAAGGAAACTGAATGAGATACAAGAAAACTCAGCTAGACATCATGATGAAATGAGGAAAAGAGTACAGGACTTGAAAGAGGAATTGTACAAGGAAATCAATGCCCTGAAAAAAAATGTAGCAGAACTTGCTGAACTGAAGAAGTTATTCAGTGAAATAAAAAACACAACGGAGAGTTTAACCAGCAGGCTTGTCGAAGTTGAAGAGAGAACCTCTGAACTTGAAGATGGGCTGCTTGAAATAACACAAGCAGACAAAAAGAAAGAAAAAAGAATCAAGGACATTGAAGAAAATCTGAGCGAGATATCAGACAACCTTAGCGCTCAAATATCCGAGTCATGGGTATTCCAGAAGAGGAGGAAAACGGAGATTGCATTGAAAACATATTCAACAAAACAGTGGCAGTAAATTTCCCAGGTATAGGAAAAATCACAGATCTTCAGATCCAGGAAGCTCAACAATCTCCAAACGTATTCAACCCAAAAAGGCCTTCTCCAAGACATGTTATAGTCAAATTGACAAAACTCAGAGACAAAGAGAGAATCTTAAAAGCTGCAAGAGAGAAGCGTCAAATCACCTATAAGGGAGCCCCAATCAGGTTAACATCAGACTTTTCATCACAAACCCTAAAAGCTAGAAAGGAATGGGATGATATATTCAAAATACTAAAAGACAAAGATTGCCGGCCAAGAATATTCTACCCTGCAAGGCAATCCTTCCAAAATGAAGGGCAAATAGTATATTTCTCAGACAAACAAAAACTGCAGGAGTTCACTACCACACGACCACCCTTACAGGAAATTCTCAAGGGAGTACTGGGTTTGGTTCCTGAAAAATAACTACCACTGCCATAAAAACCCAAGAAAAATCTAAACCCACTAGTATAATAAAAATGGCATTCATGAAGAGAAAACAAACAAACAAAAATGCTATCTACAACCTAAGGAACCAACAAACACAGAAACCAAATAGTAAATCAGAAAGCAAGGAACAAAAGACACCTAAGACAACCAAACAACCAATAAAATGCTAGGAATAAATCAACACCTTTCAATAACAACTCTTAATGTAAAAGGCTTAAATTCCCCAATCAAAAGACACAGACTGGCTGACTGGATTAAAAAGGAGGACCCAACTATATGCTGCCTACAAGAGACCCACCTCACCCATAAAGATTCACATAGACTAAGAGTGAAAGGATGGAAAAAGATTTACCATGCAAACAGAAAAGAAAAACGAGCTGGAGTAGCTATTCTTATATCTGACAAAATAGACTTTAAACTAAAAACCATAAAAGGAGACAATGAGGGACACTACTTAATGATAAAAGGACTGATGCATCAAGAAGACATAACAATCATAAATATGTACGCACCCAATGTTGTAGCAGCTAGATTTATAAAACAAACACTATTAGACCTAAAGAAGGAAATAGACACTAATACCATAATAGCAGGGGACCTGAACACCCCACTGTCAATATTAGACAGATCATCTAGGCAAAGAATCTGTAGAGAAACACAAGATCTAAACAAGACTCTAGACCAACTGGACTTGGCAGATATCTACAGAACATTCCACCCAACAACCTCAGAATATTCATTCTTCTCATCAGCACATGGATCATTCTCCAGGATAGATCACATATTAGGTCACAAATCAAGTCTCAATAAATTCAAAAAAATTGGAATTATCCCATGTATTTTCTCAGACCACAATGGATTAAGGCTAGAAATTAATAACAAACAAAACTCTGGAAACTATACAAACACATGGAAATTAAACAGCATTCTACTTAATGACATATGGGTCCAAGAAGAAATCAAGCAGGAAATCAAAAAATTTATTGAAACTAATGAAAATAATGATACATCATACCAAAACCTGTGGGATACTGCAAAAGCAGTACTGAGGGGAAAATTTATTGCATTAAATGCTCACCTCAGAAGAATGGAAAGATGGCAAGTGAACAACCTAACACTTCACCTTAAAGAACTAGAAAAACAAGAACAATCCAAACCTAAAGTTAGCAGATGGAAAGAAATCATTAAGATCAGAGCAGAACTTAATGAAATTGAAACCAAAAAAACAATACAAAAGATCAATGAATCAAAAAGTTGGTTTTTTGAAAAGATAAATAAAATTGAGAAACCATTAGCATGGCTAACAAAAAAAAAGAAGAGAGAAGATTCAAATAACAAAAATTAGAAATGAAAAAGGCGATATTACAACTGATACATCTGAAATACAAGGAATCATTCGAGACTGCTATAAACAACTATACGCCAACAAATTTGAAAATCTGGAGGAAATGGATAAATTTCTGGACACACACAAGCTCCCAAAACTGAACCATGAAGACGTAGAAAATTTGAAAGGACCAATAACAATAAAGGAGATTGAAGCTGTTATCAGAAGGCTCCCAACAAAGAAAAGCCCAGGACCAGATGGATTCACAGCAGAATTTTACCAAACATTGAAAGCGGAATTGACACTGATTCTTTACAAACTATTCCAAAAGATTGAAACAGACACAAATCTCCCAAACTCATTCTATGAAGCAAACATCATCCTGATACCAAAACCAGGTAAAGATATAACCAAAAAAGAAAACTACAGGCCAATATCCTTGATGAATATAGATGCAAAAATCCTCACTAAAATACTAGCAAACAATACAGCAACAAATACGTAAAATTATTCACCACGATCAAGTGGGATTCATCCCAGGGATGCAAGGTTGGTTCAACATATGCAAGTCAATAAATGTGATACACCATATTAATAAACTCAAACACAAGGACCATATGATCATCTCTATAGATGCTGAAAAAGCATTTGATAAAGTTCAGCACTCATTCATGACAAAGACCCTCTATAAGTTAGGTATAGAGGGAAAGTATCTCAACATAATTAAAGCCATATATGCCAAACCCACTGCCAATATCATCCCGAATGGGGGAAAGCTGAAAACTTTTCCTTTAAGAACAGGAACTAGACAAGGATGCCCACTCTCACCACTCCTATTCAACTTAGTGTTGGAAGTACTAGCCAGAGCAATCAGAGAAGAGAAGGAAATAAAGGGCATCCAGATTGGAAAAGATGAAGTCAAACTGTCCCTGTTTGCAGATGACATGATCCTATATATCGAACAGCCTAAAACCTCTACAAAAAATCTCTTGGAATTGATAAATGATTTCAGCATAGTAGCAGGATACAAAATCAACACACAAATATCAGTAGCATTTCTTTTCTCCAATAGTGAAAATGCAGAATGGGAAATCAAGAAAGACTGCCCATTTACAATAGCCACCAAAAAAAAAAAAAAAAAACTTAGGAATTGAGTTAACCAAAGATGTGAAAAATCTCTATAATGAGAACTACAAACCACTGCTGAGAGAAATTAGAGAGGATACAAGAAGATGGAAAGATATCCCATGCTCTTGGATTGGAAGAATCAACATAGTGAAAATGTCCATACTACCCAAAGTGATATACAAATTCAATGTAATCCCCATCAAAATTCCAAATACATTTTTCTCAGAAATGGAAAGAACTATCCAGACATTTACATGGAATAATAAAAGACCACGCATAGCCAAAGCAATGCTGAGCAAAAAAAATAAAGCTGGAGGCATAACACCACCCGAGTTTAAGCTATACTACAAAGCTATAATAACCAAAACAGTATGGTACTGGCATAAAAACAGACACACTGACCAATGGAATAGAATAGAGAATCCAGAAATCAACCCACACACTTACTGCCATCTGATCTTTGACAAAGGCACCAAGCCTATTCACTGGGGAAGGGACTGCCTCTTCAGCAAATGGTGCTGAGATAACTGGATATCCATATGCAGGAGAATGAAACTAGACCCATACCTCTCACCATATACTAAAATCAACTCAAAATGGATTAAGGATTTAAATATACACCCTGAAACAATAAAACTTCTTAAAGAAAACATAGGAGAAACACTTCAGGAAATAGGACTGGACACAGACTTCATGAATACGACCCCCAAAGCACGGGCAACCATAGGAAAAATAAACAAATGGGATTATATCAAACTAAAGAGCTTCTGCACAGCAAAAGAAACAATTAACAGAGTTAAAAGACAACCAACAGAGTGGGAGAAAATATTTGCAAAATATACATCTGACAAAGGATTAATATCCAGAATATATAAGGAACTCAAACAACTTTACAAGAAAAAAACAAGCAACCCAATTAAAAAATGGGCAAAAGAGCTAAGTAGGCATTTCTCTAAGGAAGATATCCAAATGGCCAACAGACATATGAAAAAATGCTCAACATCACTCAGCATCCGGGAAATGCAAATCAAAACCACACTGAGATACCATCTAACTCCAGTTAGGATGGCTAAAATCCAAAAGACTCTGAATGATAAATGCTGGCGAGGTTGCGGAGAAAAAGGAACTCTCATACATTGTTGGTGGGACTGCAAAATGGTGCAGTCTTTATGGAAAATGGTATGGAGGTTCCTCAAACAATTGCAGATAGATCTACCATATGACCCAGCTATCCCACTGCTGGGAACATACCCAAAGGAATGGAAATCATCAAGTCGAAGTTATACCTGTTTCCCAATGTTCACTGCAGCACTCTTTACAATAGCCAAGATTTGGAACCAGCCCAAATGTCCATCATTGGATGAGTGGATACAGAAAATGTGGTACATCTACACAATGGAATACTACTCAGCTATAAAAATGAATGAAATACTGCCATTTGCAACAACATGGATGGACCTTGAGAGAATTATATTAAGTGAAACGAGTCAGACACAGAAAGAGAAATACCACATGTTCTCACTTATTGGTGGGAGCTAAAAATTAATATATAAATTCACACACACACACAAAATAAAAACCGGGGGGGGGGGGGAGAAGATATAACAACCACAATTACTTGAAGTTGATACGACAAGCAAACAGAAAGGACATTGTTGGGGGAAGAGAGGAGAGGGAGGAGGGAGGGAGGTTTTGGTAAGGGGCAACAATAATCCACCACAATGTATATCGACAAAATAAAATTTAAAAAAACTAAAAATTCCTTTGGGGCTGGCCAGTTAGCTCACTTGGTTAGAGTGTGATACTATAATACCAAGGTGAAGGGTTCAGATCCCCATACTGGCCAGCCACCTAAATAAACAATTAAAAACAATAAATAAATAATAAAAATTAAAAAATAAATAATTCTAAATAAACAATAAAAAATTCTTTCCTCTAAAAAAAAAAAAAAAAAAAGAATTTGTTGTCTTTTTCTTTCTCTATGAGCAACTTCCCATAATTGTACCTTTCTTAGGGTCCAAGTAGGACCACTGAAAAAGTTATGTATAGCTGAGGCCACATGCAGGTCACCATCTGACACATAATTTCTATATGTCACATATTTTGTGTCCCCTAAGGAAGCACTGTGGCATAAGAGGAAATATATATCTATTTCAATTTTTATTTGATTCCCTTGGTAAACAAACTGTGAGAAAAAATGTATCTATGAATTCTCTAACTGCTATATAATGTACAGGAGTTATACTGTTAAGCACAATTATTCATTAAAGTGTGTTTTCAGATTTGAATATAATGATTCAAATTATCATCAGTGTAATGACTTAGGCAAAAGGAGAATAATTGAAGTGTATACTCTGTTGAGATTTTGTTCCATCGAGTTAATCTATGCAAAAGTGTTATTTAAAATTTATGCCTTATGACAACTTCCCAATATATTATAGTATGTTATTAGTATACTAAATATGCATGAGAGGAAAAAAAATTTTTTTAACTAATACATGCTCAATTAATTTCAGTTATAAAAATGAATTAACATATTTGCATCTTATTTTAGTGACTAATTTAAGGCATAAAACAGATTAGTACAATTAACAGGATTATAGAAAATTAGAGGAGTATGAGTACAGTCATACAATTTTACTTCTAAACTTAAAAAGAAAAATACTTAGGATTATAGAGTGATAGGTAATTTTTCTCTTCTTTTTTTCCTTGATAGAAATGTTGCCTTAAACAAGAGACATTAGAGTAAAGATTTTATATTCTCATAAACTTCAAGCCTACCTTTTATAGAAAAATCTAACTTTTAGAGATTTTTTTCTAGAATAAAAAAGCTAGAGCTGAATTTTTAAAATGGTATAATTAAAATGAGAACAATTGATTTATTAAGCACCTTGCTCAAAAACACATATCAACTATCTAACAAATTGTGAGACAATCAATCATTCTGATTTACAGAATCCTAAATGTATTTTTCTGAATGTCACAAAAAAGCTGAGCAGAGTTTCTTCAAGGCATCTCCAGACTTCAGAATGTTAACTCTGGAGACAGATTAAGCTGTTTGTGGAAAAAAAGAGCAGAAATATACCATCTTAAGAAATTAAACAGAAAGGTCAATATAAAGCCTGATGTGGAGAATGCTATGAATGTAATATAGAACAAAAAAGGAATACACTGTGTAAAGACAAGAAATTATAACAAGAAAACTCATGTATATTAGCAACTCAAAATAATTTACTTTGAAAATGAACTATTTGATTATTCTTGACCTTTACCAAAGTAGTAACTAATTTCTCATAAAACTGTACTAGTATAGTTTTGCTTTATTATTTTTAAAGCTTTATGCTAGTTGGCTACATAACACATTATAAAATTTGAGATAAATTAAACCTTTACTAACATCATTCTAGTAGTGGTAGTGAAAACTGACTTTTTAACTTTTTACTTTCTTATACCTAAATATAAATGATAAAACCAGCTCTATAATCAATCTTGATAAGTGTAAAAGAATACATAGCCAATACAAAAATAATTGAGAAAGCAAAATCAGCATGTGAGCTTTAAAAATTAGTATGTTGTAAAGCACAGACTTTTATAGAATATCTAACAATTTACTCACATTGGTGAAAATCAGTTTTATTCTTAAATTAGGAACAATATAAAGTTAGCACTTCCGAGAACATTCAGATATCAGAAGAAAGTTACAAAGTACAGTATTGATTTAACAACAAGAGATTGGTCTTACGTGTATTACCCAGCACCATTACTTTCTCTGTTAAAACAACCCACACCAAACAAATCAAATGCATGGCTATTTATTTTTTGTTGATTTTCACAGGTGATCCTTTGACGTTGAGTTTGTCCACAAAAATGTTTGATTTTCTTCCACTTTCAATAGCTGGACTTTGGTGAGATTTCTCCCTGAGAAATATAGATATGAACATTAATATAATTTCTTTTTTTTTTTTTTTTGTCTTGTTCGTGACTGGTAAAGGGATCGCAACCCTTGGCTTGGTGTTGCCTTAATATAATTTCTTAAAAATGGTCAGTGATTTATAAATCAGTACAAACATGTTAAAAACTACTGTAGTTTAAGAGTTTTATCTGAAAAGTTCCTTAATAGTTCTGAAAAACGTGAAGCAGACTATTTCACTGAACATTTAAGACAGCAACAGCTGAAATAGATTTACCTGAAATAGATTTAACTGTTTAGTTTAAACCATGCTGCCCAATATGGTAGCCACTAGCCACATTTATATTTAAATTAATTAAAATAAAATAAAATAATTCAGTTCCTCAGTTGTACCAGCTACATTTCAAATGTGATTCAATAGCCACATGTGGTTAGTGGCAATCATATTGGACAGCACAGATACATAACATTTCATCACTGCAGAAAATCATTCAGAAAATGCTATTGAACAGTGCTATTTAAGAGAAAATGCCACTCTTAGGGCCATAGATTTATAGGTCATCCATAAAGAGCATGCTTTCTCTATCCAGAACCTAAATTTCATATTCAAACTTAGCACTGTTAGGTTTTTAATTAATACATTTTACAAAGTGAGACATATTATCTAAAATTAATATGGGAAGAAGTTTTAAAGCCATTTAATACAAAATATTATGGCTCTAAATTCTTAAACAAGTATTTTAAAAGAAAGGATGCTAGCACATGAAATTCTGCTCAAGGCTTCTGGTTTACTTGATACCCACTTGTCCACCGCTGGTTCTGTGAAGCCTTCCACCTTCTGCAGCAATTCTCCACTCTCTTATGGCCTAGAACAGATTTCTGTTTTAAGGCCTGGTGAGGCCTCTCTTTTGAGTGTAATTTTAATAGGAATTAGGTACTTTCAATTTTTTCTCCCAGAGAACCAAATTAAATTGTAACTCTATAATATGTACTAAATGTATAAAAATCTCTATAACCTTTAGTATGTAGTTTCAACACATTTATTTTTCACAGCCATTCCAAAAGATAAGTCCAAGGAATGCTAAAGTTTTTGTAAAATTCTTCCAAAATATTTAATACACATGAAATGTGGTATTTCACACACTGTTACATATTATACAAGTTTCTAAAAATTCATTTACTATTACATGCCGAATTTTGACCTGTTACAGAAGTTATTAAATCTTCTAAA
The DNA here is from genome assembly GCF_027409185.1 of Cynocephalus volans. Lineage (NCBI taxonomy): Eukaryota > Metazoa > Chordata > Mammalia > Dermoptera > Cynocephalidae > Cynocephalus > Cynocephalus volans. Next base: position 84,358,993 of record NC_084460.1, on the reverse strand, counting down.
CACTGCCCCTTTCCCCTTATCATACTCTAGATACAACATCTTTACCTGGTGTGGAATGTATGACTTCTATATCCAGATTAGAATCTGTTTCACAGGAATAACTAGAATATAGTTTAGGTATATCAGTTTTCCTTAGGAGGATGATTTTGGCCTCTATCTTCTGAAGCATAATTTGCTAATAATTTACTATCCATACATCCAAAATATTACTGGATAAATTAGATACAAATTTAAATTTATGTAAAATATGCAGATTTAATGTAAAATTATTACATCTTTCCCAAAAGATAGAGGATATAACTTGGATGTTCATCAAAACTTCCTGATAAAAGAGGTAAAATTACATAACTTTTCTTCTAATTCTTCTTTAAAAAAAAAAAAGCACAATTTATGTTTGAAATAACTTTTACCTTCTTTTAAGTTCCCGGGATCCTGAATTCTCATGACCAACACTTCTCATTCTATTGTTTTCTAGATTCCGCCATCGTCCCCCTGGTTTGTACTTCAAAACCTCATTTTGCCACTCATCATCAAAAGCATGTGCATCACCTACATTAAATATCAAAATAAAGGGAATAAGTATTAAGGTATCAACTGTAGTAACTGCATTGCTCCCCACACACTTCATGCTAGCCTGGTGTTTTTATCAGCCTAACCTCAAGATAGAGGCAGGAAGCTCCTTCAAATATAAAGGTCTTTGACTAGGGTAATATTTCCTTTCCTGTTTGTTCATCTCCTATTCGTACTGATGATCTGGTTATTGATAATCCGTTTTTTTCACTCATCTGCCCAGATATCATATTATTTTATCGAAAGGACTGGTTGACCCAATTACACTGACTTATAGTCTTTTTTCCTGGGTCATCTTGCAGTTACCATGCTGTTCCTATAAACTTGGACACTCCTTCTGTGACTAGCACTTATATTTACCTTACCATCTTCCTATGCAACTTGACACCCTACAAGCTCCTGTTGTCAATTTCCTAAGTCGGATTACTCAACTTGACTGTCAGTTTATGTTGTCATGAAGAAGGTAATTTAACTTCCATAAAAACAATAGGTACGTGATAGTACTTGTTCTTTCAGATTGCCTTTATAATCATGTGTTCCTTCAATTAATTTTTATTTGACATGTTAATTATTGTGAAGTACTCAGTATAAATTTAAATATGATAGAATTACAAAGGTTACAATTTAGAAAAGGTCAAGATATCATGGTTTCCATCTTATTGCACAAGAATAATTTTACCAAACTTCATACTTGACAGAATTTCTTTTTCTAAAACAATATAATAATTTAAAACTTTTATTATCATAAAACATTATCCAAAATACTTTCTGAAAACAGGAGATGGATTTTAATATAATTTCATTACTAAATTAATAAAATTAATACATAAAATTTAATTAAAATACAAAAGTTTAATTATTAATTAGTATTGATTAAAATAAAATTAATAAAATTTAATTAAATTTATTGATTAAATTTGTTAATACATTTTAATATTTTAAAAACTATAATGAGAAGGCTTTGGGCACTGGAAAGGCTTAAATATATTGAAAAATAAAATTTGGAAAATGGAAAAATTTACTTGAGATAGATATATAAGTATATCTATATATGTATGATTATTATCTAACCAGAAATTAAAATCTTATCTATATAGCCTCAGTGCCCAATACAATACAGAATGGTTTAAATAAACTAGGGCCTATTCACAACTTTTAGTTAACCACTTAGAATGTTTTTGAAAAATAACATCATAGGTGACTGTTTACAATTATACTGGTGAGTTAAAATATGCATGATATAAACTATACAGATAGTAAAATACTAATTTGAAAAAAGTATGTGTGTTTATATATACATAAAATTATTAGGAAGAAATACACTAAAACATTATTAATAGTAGTTAGTTTGGGTTGGGATTGTAAATGATTTTTATTTTCTTTATACTTTTCAAATGTACTTCTTTGATAATCAGAAAAAAAATTTAAAAACTCATTTTGCTTATGATTATACTACTATATAACAATTCAAAAGATTCCATTTTCTAAACATTAAACAAAACAAATAAATGACACTCCAAATTGCCAAAAATCACTGTAAAAAAAAGATGTATTATGAAATGATGAACTATGATGTTATTACTTTGACAAGGTATTGCCTACACATATAATTCATAATCTACCTTATAAATGTTTCTACAAAAAATATTAATCAAGTTCTGCAAGTATAGATGCTATTTTAACATTACAACAACAAACACTATTTTTTGTGATAACTTACTTTCATTCATATTTATGAACTCTTGATCAACCTCTTCATCTCCAGTTTTCTTGTTCTTTGACTTTTTAATGACATGAGCTCGGTCACGGATATGGTGACCAACAGCCATTTTTTCTACTCCACTGTCAGAATCTCTCATTGCTCTCCTGGTTTCCTTTATCTGTAAAAATAAATAAAATTATTTAGTTATTATTTAGATATGTATATAATGGATTTAGTTATAAATTTCTCAGGGCCTATTTACCTATTGAGGTAAGGCCATAGATCTACAGCTCTAAAAATAATGGGTACTGAGTTCCAGTATCATCATGCAGCAAAATTGTGGTAACAAATAGGTCTTTGCTATTTCCTGAACGATTTAAAATGAAAATTTCTACAATAAATAGAACCAATTTGATTCAGTCTTTTTCCAGATTGTAATCAAATATTAAAACAAAGAAAAACTTAAGTATTAAAAAAACTCAATGCCTTCGACACTATCTTTGACAAAATAATAGATTGAAGTTCATGCTGGAACTCCTGCAAGTAAAGGCAACTAATTATCCACCAGTCATGTTGACAGGCTTGAATCTCATGGTTCCCACCTATCGAATCTATGGAAGTGTTATTAGAATATTTATGATGACCAAATCTTTATGATAGGCAAATATTAACATGATTTGTTGTGCGACATCTACAATTATATTCTGTTTGTGTTTAAGACTTTGTCACTTTCAGCAATTTAAAATTAAAATGTCTGAGATGAATTAGCCAAAATATGGCAAGAGCATAATTAAAAGATTCATCTCTATATGTAAGAACTAAAAATTGAACTACCTCACACTCATTAGACTGGCAAACCTAAAATTTTACTATAGGTACTAACAAGGAAGTGGAGAAATGGGAACTCCCATACCACAGTTTGTGGAAGCCAACAGTTTCAATCAGTGTGAGGTAAACTTGGTAATTTCTAGGTAAAGATGAAAGTATTCACACCCTACAACCTAGTAATAATACCATTTCTAGATCCTTCGCACGAGACATAATTTAAATAAATATGCTATGCCCTGAAACCTGTAATACTTTCATAAGGATGAATTAGTGAAAAATTATAAAAATTATTTAGATACCTAAATATCTTTCAATAGAAAAATGGATTAAAAATTGTGGTTTATTCATATTTTGGATACTACAAAGAAGTTATAATAAAGAAGGCCAGCTGTTGAGGACACATGCAATATGATACCATTTAAATCAAGTTTAGAAATCTGCAAAAGTAATCCATTATATTTTTATGATCCATATATAAGTAATAAAATTGTAAAAACACACATGAGAATGATTAACTCCAGATTTTGGAAAATGGTTATCTTTGAAGAAGGAGAAAGAGAAAAGGGACCTCAGAGAAGTGCATTGGAAGCTTTAACTGCATCTGTGACATTTTGCTTAAAAAGAAAACAAAACAAGAGACAACTTGAAACAAATAAAGAAAAATGTTATGATTTGACTAAGCTGGGTGGCAGGAATATGGGTATTCATTCGCTATATCCTTCAATACACTTGAAATATTTTACAAGTTAAAAATTCATTACTCCAAATATAAACTAAAAGTAGATACTTATTTCATAAACCAAAGTTTCTTTTAGTGTCTGTTTACCTTGTCAATATATAAAGTTAACATAGATCAATAGATATTTACATGAAAAAAGGCGTCCTCATGGGGAGACAAAAAAAATGCCATGTAAATACAGTTGAGCTTTAATGGTTTTCTAAGTGACAACAGCCAATTTTAATAACAGGCAATCTATTGTCCCACAACTTAGGCTTTAAGAATGCTTAGAAAATACTTACTCCTCCTGGAGCCCTACGGGTTTGAGTTGAGGCCTGAAAAACCTTTGGTGGTTCATCCCCTACTTTGGAATAAGTCATAACTGAAGAGGAACAAAATGAATGTCCATCTGGATCCATTGAAAGTTGACCCTAGAGGTAAACAGAAATTGTAAATTCAGAGTCTAGTCAAATACAGAGAATTAATGCTAGAGGGTTCAAATAGGTAACAACATTAGCTATAAAAGTTCTACTAAGGATACCATGCTACCAATATGGTATATCCAAATAGCACCCCTAGGGAGGTCCTAACATCTTTCCACTTTAAGTACCAATTCCCACTCTCCCTGTAAAGAATGATAACAAGTGATTCATTCAGAGATCCTTGTGGCTTGGATTTAAATAAAGATGCTATGCTCTGAAACCTGTGATCCTTCTGTAGTCAGTGGTTGACCCTTGTGTGCAATCTTGCCAACACTGAGCCAATTAGCCATACACCAAGAAGTTTCATACCTCTTGTGGGTACCAGATTGCTTTCTAAAATTATTAATCATTATTAGGAAACAGGATCTGGAAATTCTGAAATGATCCATACAATCCAAACTGGATGACCAGGATGAGATGGGTCTTTCTTCTTCAGATCAAATCAACTTATTGTTTTTGATGTTAATATTATGAGTAGAAAAGAAGAATATTAGCACTAATTTATAAGTATGTGGACTATATGGATCTAATCCGGTACCTAAAAATCATTCCTGAAATTTGTTTTCAGAATTTTTTTAACATTAAAACATAATTTCTTAAATGTTACAAATCCTTTTAAGTAGATAGGTTATAGATAATAAAGATACAGTCATGTGCCACAAATGACATTCTGGTCAACAACAGACGGTGGTCCCATAAGATTATAATAGAACTGAAAAATTTCTATTGCTTAGTGATGTAGTAGCCATCAACACGTCAGCACAACACATTACTCACACAGGAGCCGTAAGTTATATACCATACAGCCTAGGTGTGTAATAGGCTATACCATCTAGGTTTGATTAGGTACACTCTATGATGTTCACACAATATTTCCTAAAGACACATTTCTCAGAACTCATCCCCATCATTAAGCAATGCATGACTGTATGCAAATTCATATAAAATGTTCATTTACAATAGTGACTTTCAGCAGAACAAATGTTTTTGTGGTTGAATTTTTAATTTTGAAAGTTAATTAATGTTAGTTTTCAAACTTGTAGGTTGTGACCAGGATTTTTAAAACATGAAATACAAAATAGAACACACTGTAAACAATATGATCATTTTTTCACAAAACTTTTGTTTCAGGTATATTTATAAAGAACACAAGTATTGTACATTGGGTTGATCGTGTAAGATATATTTTTTAATCACTATGGACTGTGGTTAAAAAATGTTTGAAAGCCACTATAATATAAACTACCAATCACTGAAAACAATCACTTTATTTTTAGTACTTACAAAGTTTCTTTGTAATTCCTGCATACTGTTTCGCATATTTAACATCATTCGATCCATTGCCTGAAAAGGGCTGACATCTGTATGCTACAGGATATTAGGAAGTATGTTATTAACTACAAATACAACACAAAAAAAGCAAATCAATCTTTCCAAAACAGCTGAAAAAATTTTCCCCTTATTGATTTAGTGGGTTCTCATGCGGTAAGCAACCAGGCAAAGATAATTTAAGGACTATACGATGAAAGTGATTTGTTAAAACAAAAATTGAAGCACACACAAAATCCCAAACAGCTAACAAATAAATGATTAGGTAACTATATAGTACTATAAATACACAGGTGTATATATACACACATAAATACATGCATATGCATTTAATACGGAAACACACAGCATTCATCGGCTTTCTCAAAACATAATTTGGTTGATAATAAATACTGAGTGAAGTATCTTGGGCTGGAACAGATCAAGTATAGGATAGTCTTTAAATTTTTCCTTCTTCCATCTGAATATCCCACACCATGCAAATAAATAAAACTTGGGTATAAGATGCCTATGTCACTTCCACCAGAACCACGTGGTTGGTAGAAGCTGCCCTCGAGTATCTAGCCCTCTCATCATAGTAGAGTCTAGGTGATAAGAGTTCAACACACTCTACTAATAGGCTTTCATTTTGCTGCCTATTCAAGTATCAGTGGGCCATACCCTTGAAGCATGAGGTATGCTCCTTCAGAAAAATAGTTATGAATTCCTCCAGAACAGTGGTTTCTCAACCAAGAGTGATTTTTGACCCCAAGAGTACATTTGGCAATAACCATACTCATTTTGGGATGTCACAATTGAGGAATGTATGTGACTAGCAGCTAGCAGATACAGATCAAGGATGCTGCCAAACATCCTACAATGCATAGGACAGCCCCCCAGAACAAAGAATTATCTACCCTAAAAAGTCAGTACTGCATAGGTTGAGAACTCCTGTTTAGAAAAATCTATTGATTTTAGGTTTTATCACTGGAACACTCACAAGAAAATAAAAGTAAAGCACACATTCTAATGTTTTACCCAGTGCACTGTCTACTATTATAAAACAGGGAGTTGCTTGGTTCAAGAAAACTCCTCTGCTCATGCAGGACAAGTCTTCTTAATCTTGTAAGGCACTGTGATTCAGTGCTGGTATTTCAATCCTCTTGGAGATTCATTTGCTGTGTGCCTACCTTGGCCTCAATAAAGAGTTATCAAAGGTCTCACAAAAGTGGAGAGTTAGAATAGTGATTACTAGAGACCGGTGAGGGGAAGAAGAAAATGGAGAGAGGGTGGTCAGCAGATATAAAATTGTAGAGAGAGGATGAATGCGATATAGTGTACTATAGCAATATAGGGAGACTACAGTCAACAACAAAGAACAGTATATCTTTGAATAGATAATAGAGATGATGTTGAATGTTCCTGACACAAAGAGGTAACAAATGTTTGAGGTGATGAATATAGTAAGCACTCTGATATGATCATTGCACACAGTATGAATGTACCCAAATATCATATTGTACTCTATAAATATATACAATTATCATGGGCCAATTAAGAAAAATAAATTTAAAAGGGAAAAAATAGAAACAGAGAGTAGAAAAGTAGCTACCTGAGGCAGGGAAAGGGAAGAGGGAGGAGGAATGGGGAAAGGTTGGTAGACTGGTACAAAGTTACAAAATTACAAACTTACAGTTGGATAGGAAGAATAAGTTCTGGTGCTTTAGGATGACAATAACTAATATTATTTTGTATATTTCAAGAAAGCTAAAAGAGAGGGTATTGCATGTTATAACCACAAAGAAATGATAAATGTTTAGGTGATAGATATGCTAACTATTCTAACTGGATAACTCTACAATAAATACATGTATTGAAACAACAAAGTGTACCCCATAAAAATGTACAATGAAAAAAAAATTTAAAAAAAAGAATTATCAGAGGCTTTCTATTGGTTTTTTACTGCTAGTGACAATGGAAAATAGATGGGAAAACCTGCTTTTAATATGATAGGGAACAACAAAGGCATATTTAGGAGATACTGATATATCTTTGGGTATACAAAAGACTGAAGTAGAATTAATCTGCATTTCAGAGACTCAACACAATTCAGGAATATTAGGAATATTTTGTTTCAGCACTGGGTTGAGAATCAGGGCCTGTTATGAGAGAGAGAATTTATGAGAGATGGAGGGATTAGTCCCAAGAAGAAGCAGAGGAGGAGAAGGAAAAGATCAGATGTTTGGGTGTGTTCTGCCCTCTTCTAAATTCATTGTCAAATCAGGCACCAGAAGATTATCTGTATTTGTTGAGTATTGTGAATATCTGAAATTACCTTAAGGATAATGTCCACACTCCTTCCTATGGCCTAAGCAAGTCTCTAATTACCTCTTCTCATCCTCATCTATATCTACTGTCCAATTCCTATTCTAGGGCCAAGTGGTCCTAAACATCTTTGAGCTCTCTAGTCTCTAGGTCTTTGCATCTACGGCCATACCACCCTGAACGCGCCCGATCTCGTCTAGGTCTTTGCACATGCTGTTTCCTCTGTGTTGAACACTCTTCCTTTCCTCTCCCAGCTTTTCATGGCTAACTCCTACTAATGGTTAAAGTTCAGAAAATTTTCTCTCCCTCCACTCCCCATCCCACCTCAAAAGGTCTGGGGTAAGTACTCTTTTCTATTTGTGCTCTCACAGCATGATGAACTTCCTGATCATGTTACTGATAACTCTGGTTTTCCTTTCTTTTCCTTTTTTTTTTGTCATCTGTCTCACTGCAAACTCTGGTCAGGAAGGATAAATGCTATATGTAAAACTTCAGGGAGGCAAATGGTGTTGGAAACTAGTATCATAGATACAGTCCAAAACTCAAAGAAACAGGGGTGGTAGAAATGCCAGTTGCAGAGTAGCCACACGTTGAGTATGGGCAAGGAAAAGCAGCATGGACAAGTTGGTAACAAAGTCTTAGAGGAAAGCAGCCAATCTAAGCTTTTCCAAATGTTGTGCTTATTGATCTATGGTTTGGTGCTTTTTTACCTTTTGGAAATGCATTATAAGCATATGGAAGTCCCAACTTTGAAACACAACTATGTGGGACCCCTTTTGTAGATCAAGCAAGTATTCATCTATTAAAATATACTTTTATTTTTGAAGACTGATTTTACATATGTTTATGTGACCTACTTAAGAAAACACACGCTTAAATACTCTAAGACAAATTTAATACATGAAACAGAGGTTTTCAGTACAAATACTAAAAAGTCATTATGAAAGTTAGTGAGTCTACATGCCAATTCAGTCTGCTTGAGTTAATGGGAAAAAAAATGTCAGAAAATACTGCTAAAATGGTTTGTGTCTCATGATACGAACCATACCACCAAAACTGCCAAAAGGCACAAGAGAACTTGTTGCCTAGAAAAGTAATATTTAATTAATTTGGTTATGACGTTTATTGAAAAAGAAAATAATGCACTATATAACCACATAGCTAAGCACTATCAAAATAATAGAAACTTTTAATCAAAAATAACTCAACATATATTTTTTAAATTATCTGCTTATTATTCATTGTAGAGCCTGACAGGCAAATAAAGAGACCATGTATCACTTGAAAATATGACTACTCTAGTACTTATTAAAGGAAGTTAAAAGAAAAAGCATTTGCTATAGATTAAGATAAACATTTCTCAAGGGAAATGCAAATTTATATCAAAGTTAATTAAAACAAAAGGTACAACGAATAAGATTAAATCATCTTTCCTTTACTCAACTATTCCATATTTTTAAAAGATCAGCTACCTACATTAATAAAATTCCAAAAGATTAGTAGAGATATTGGGTAAAAATTTAATAACTTCTACTTCTATTTTTTATGGAATGAGAAATTAATATAGAACAGCAAGGATCATATACATAGATTTAAAAATATTTAGAGTCTTTGACAGGTAAAACAATGTTAAGTATAATTGATGAAATAATCAAAATTGATAGTTCACAAATTGTATTCCTCAACAGGTACAGATTAATAAAAACAAATTTTTAGATGTATAAAAATTTAAAACTTTCACTACTTGGAAGGTTCAAATGTTGAAAATAAAATTTGAATTTCTGAGTAAAAGGTATATATTAAATTTTATCATTCACTGATAATGTTTTGATATTATCATCTATAATTATGAATCATTATAGATAACTTTTTAGTATAATGTTTTATCATTAAAAATTTTATATTAAATGGTATCAGATGATACATACTTATAATATATATCTAGAACATTAGTCTTTTTACTGAAAGGAAGAACAGATTTTTAGATTGACTTTGGCACCATCACTCAGTCTAACTGTTATATCTTGAGTTATAATGTCCTTAGTTGAATTTACAGATTAAATTATCTAGTTTTAAACAAAACTAACCCTTACAAAATGGACAACTGGCTTAAAAATATCCCCATAAAGAAACTACGAATAAAAGAAAATGCTATTAATACAAACATAAGCATAGTTGATGCTTCTACTTTTAGTAAGAGTCTCTGTTTTCCCTCATAGTATAGCTGATAAACATGACAACTGTCCGGAAATTGGCCAAAAATAAAGAAAAAAATTATCAAGGTATCCATATGAAATACAGATTTTCACCTACTATGCTTAAAAACATAAGCATAATGGCTCACTGCTTAATCAAAACACTCATTTTAAAATATTACTTTACAAAAATACAGAAAAGCTATATAAATTTTTATTAAAAATTCAAATAGACTTGGACAGTTATCATGCTCAAAAAGCCTATTGTTTTCATGGTTCTACTCTTTTCAAACATAGCAGCACCAGCCTTTTCCATTTTCTGTAGTCAATTTATAATTTTTGTGCCCACATTCATATGTAGTTATAAAACACTGACAGAAAAGTTAGGTTGGGATAGAGGTCTTATGTTGTTGCTGCTTGTTTGTTTTTGTCTTCTTTTAATTAATTTAGTTTTGTTTTCTGTTAATTAATTTACTTTTCCTATTACATAAGTCCTTCATATTTAGACATAAGTTTGTCAAATAAATCACACCCTTGAGAAAAAAAGGAGAGCCATATCTCCCTGATATAAATGTACAGGGAAAAAATGAGTTTTGGCTAAAAAAAGAGGCTGAATAGTTCTTTGAAAACACACTGTAACAGGATGAAATTCCTGTATTTTAAAAATTACTACTGCCTTTCAACTGCCCTAGAACAATGCTCAGTGCTCTTATTTAGCAAAAAGTTTTCATAGTTTGAACAATTCAAAACAAATGTATTGGTATTAGCTTTCTAAGATAGTTGATGCAATGTAATAAAGAAAAATGTATACTACTTGATTTTAGGTATGAAAAGCAAGTAACTACTACTAAGGATTACTATTGAAAAGGCTACGAGACTCATTTCCGGGTTTTGGCACCAAATAAAACAAAACAAATAAAATAATAATAATAAAAAGAGCTATGAGACTTATGTTCAAGCTTTTATGAAATGGGTTAGTCTAAATCTGATATAGTAAAAACTACCATTTACTTTAATAGGTACATGAATATTGCAGTTTTTCCTTGGAAGATCTAAGAGATTACTAAATGGGAATAAGACGATAGGTTTGTATATAGGCGATCAATGATCTTTACTTACCATTCATTACAAAAAAGCTAAATGCTTTGGAATCCATTTGAATGCCTATCATCATGCTGTTCATTAATGTATCCACTAGCCACACGTGGCTACTTAAAATTAAATTTAAAATAATTAAAATTTTAAAAATTTAAAATTTAGTTCATCAGTAGCACTAGGTACATTTCAAGGGCTCAATAGACATATACAGCCAGTGGCTACCATACTGGACAGTGCATATTTAGAACATTTCCATTTTCCAGAAAGTTCTATTGGATAATGCTAGTCTACAGACTTCAGACTACAGTAACAAATGATTCATAATCTTAGACAAAAGCTAATCTATGCCATCATAAACTAGCTAATGTTAGTGTCCCCCCCAAATTTATATTTTGCAACATAATCCCTAATGCAATAGTATTAAGAGGTGGGACAGTTATGAGGTGATTAGGTCATGAGGGCGCAGCCCTCATGAATGGAATTAGTGTTTTATAAAAGAGGCCTGAAGGAGCTTGCTTGCCATTTCCACCATGTGAGGACACAACAAGAAGGTGCCATGTATGAAAGAGACAGCAAATCTGTCAGCACCTTGATCTTGGACTTCCCAGCTTCCAGAACTATAAGAAATAAATTTCTGTTGTTTATAAGCTACCCAGTCTAAGTTATTTTGTTATGGCAACCCGATTATGAGAAGGTAGCAGCTATTTTAGTTTTTCTCTCAGATGTTGTTCTTGGTCTTCCTTTATATTAAGAATTGCTTTCCTACTTGACTTTTCCTATTAATCATCACATTTATGCAACCATATTACTTCAGCTATGTGTTTTCTTCTTTTCTCCCAACACTTGATTTAAAGCTACGTTGGCAAGGCAAATATAATACAAAGCATGATAAAATGCAAATAGTTCTAAATTATTTACTTTACAAACTACAGTTTCATAGAAATTTATCTCTTTATTTGGTTATATATTTCTTATTCCAGTGCTTGTTAAATATTCAGTGTTTTAAGCACAAGTGCTGAAGGAGAAATACCGCATGTTCTCACTCATAACTGGGAGGGAGGGAGGGAGGAAGGAAGAAAGAACCACAACAATATGTCGAACTTTCAGAAGGAGAGAACAAACCTAAGGACACTAGGGGAGAGAGGGAGGAAGGAGGTTCGGGGAGGGAGGAAGGAGGTTTGGGGAGTGATAGGTTGGGTAAAGGGCATAAAGAAAAATTAAAATTTGTAATAATGAATACGCTAATAATAAAAAAATTTTTTTAAAAAGCACAAGTGTCCAGGAAAGAAATATTTACTTTTGCTTTCAGTGGATGACCAGAGAGTTATAGGTGATGTGTACAGACATTTTTAATAAAACATTTTCAGCTGAATTATAAACAGGTCTCTCATTTCTATGCTTACAAGGGAATAAAATTACAACTTCTTGCTTCTTCCATAAAAACTGTGAAGAGCTCATTTATGTGCATAAATATAAAGAGCTATATATCATCATACTCTTTCCTTGCTATGGTTATAGTAGATATACAAAATATTATAATGCTCCCATGAAAGACAAAATTTCAGAATATCATAATTGATTTTTCTGCCCTTTTGACAATTTTTCCTGATATTAATTTTAAACTTTTATGCAAACTGATTAGCACTAAAAGTAAAAAAAATATATATAATGATCCACTGTTCTCTAATTAAAAGAAAACTAATTGGAATGTGCATATGCTGCTTAGGAATAACATGTGAAAACCAATGTGAAGATTACTTTCATTTTAAGTGGGAAATGAATTTTATTCATCAAACTTCTTAGCAATGTTTACTGAGTTCCCAATATCTACATTTTAATTGTGGAGATTCATCTTTATAGAAATCCCTGTGGATTTGTTACTCTAGAACTGCCATTTCTGAGGCTGAAAAAGAAACAAATAAAAAGAGGTAAAAAAGAAAATGGTTGAGATGTATAAATATCCTGAGTTTTTTTTTTCCTTTCTTTTTTTTAAGTATGTAACCTTCCAGCTTTGCTCTCAGACAGACTTATGAAAATATACTGCAGATGTGCAAGGTTCTTGAAATACAGTTAAAGATTAATGTAAGCTTTGAAGGTCCAAGGTAGCCATGCAGATTAGTGTTTCCTGGTCCTATGAAGACAAAGTATTATACTATTGATTTCACTACTATTTGAAAAAGTATTAAAAATAGTGTATGAGACAGGAAGGATATTTCCTTATCTGTTCTGGTCATTCTATATATATATAAAATATACATATGAGTGTGTATATATATATATATATATATATAAATATATAAAATATACATGAATATATAGTCATATATATAAAAATACATATGAAAAATTCTCTATAAATATATGAATATATATAGTCATATATATAAAATATATATATGAAAAATATATTTAAAAATATATATGAAAAATATGGTTTAAGTTTGGCTTATAATGGTCCTAAGAATTTTGGTAGCACAGTGGAATTCTGTACAGCTAACACTTCATCGTCCAATTTCCAACAAGTCCCCCCTTTTATATAATAGTTATTTCTATAACACAAGTATTAGTCACATCCTATCATCATAGACATATACTTCTGTAATATTTTTCTTCAAGTTCTTACAGGAGGTTCTACTAATTGTCTTTAAAATAAAGAACTTACAGTCAAGGAATTTTCACCATTATCATGTCTTGTATGATTATGAGGTCTCCTTCGACCATCAGAGATACTGAGCAAGTCTCCTCCAAAAGGTTCAGAAAAACTTCTCATCATCTGTCTCACACTTTCTTGGTGTGCAAGAAAAGAATCACTGTTGAAAATACAAATAATCAAGTAAGATTAAATATTGGCATTTAAATAATAAGTAGGTAGCTAAATATGATAATTATTTTGGGCTAGTATGCTTGTTAAAGAGACAAAAGAAAATTTAGGTGAACAGAATTATCTCATAAATGCCCATTACTTATAAATACACTTTTATGAAAATCTATTCTATATGTTATCCACTATAAATTATGTATAATAATAAAAATACTCCTTTATTTATCCTGTACTGTATAAAAATGGTAAACACAAAGTAACACATCTCAGGTAGCTTAAGCTAAGGGAAATGGCAAAATGAATCTGAAAAATATTCCTGCCAGGTAGAGGCCACTTTGACCAGTCAAATAAATTCTAGTGAGAACTAATAAAGAAATCTGGCTTACTTATTTTTTAACTCATTTATAAAATATGAGCATTGAGAACTATGGGTATGTTATGAACACTGTAAAGATATAACACATTTTAATAGACAAAGACAAAGCTACAGATAACCTCTACGAGGCTAACATGTTTCTAGGAACTCTAAATACTAGAAATCACAACACAGCAAAAGTATCTGCTAAATCCTAACATAGTGCTTCTCAAAGTTTTTGGAGATTACCAACCAACTAGTGAGCTGGTTAGCAGTGTGGATTCCTGTGCACCACCACCGCCCCCACCCTCAACATCCCAATCAAATTTACCAGTTCTGGTTGTGATTGGTGGACATAAATCTCTGGTGATTTTAACTCAAGTAGGTGCTCACCAACCTTTGAGGAACACTGCCCCTTCTGTGTTTGTGGTACTTGAATTAATTAAAACCAAAACCTCTCTCTTCCCGAGCCTGTTTCCACAGTTGTAAAATAAGGATAATATTGCATATCCCTGTTGTCAAGCACAAAGCACAGTATCTGACCCATATAATATGTTGAATAAATATTAATTTCCCTTACCTTCTTGTCCTAACTCATGCATGGATGCCACTCCCTATTATTCTATCATTAAATACCTCTCATAGAAAAAAAAGAGAACTGTATTTGATTAAAAAAAACACATATAGCAATGATCATGTTTTAGGTTCCATTCTATGTGCTCTATAAGTGTCAATGCCCTTAATCTGATGTTAACCCTTTCATAGCAAGTTCTATTCAAGAATCTAAAATTTTTAACATCTTATCACAATGGTTTTCCTAACTTTGTTTCAGCTGGAAAGTCACTGATCCACTAGTCAATTCCTTATTTCCCCAAAAGCGTGACCTCCTTTCAGACTTCTCTACCTTGGTTATATATCCCTTGGGTCACCCTTCCCCCTTCTAATCCAATTCCAATCCTCTGATCTCTTTATGAGGAAGCTCAAAATTTGTCTTCCAACAGTAATCCCAGGCAGAAAGAGCTTTTCCTCTGAATTCTGTAGTATTTGTATACATAAGCCTATTCCAAGGGAGCTCAGATTATTCATATATTACCTTGGAGGTTAAAAACAAAACACAATTGCTCCAAGTGTAATTATTTTAAGATTAGCAAACTGCTTAACTGGATTTGTGTTTGCGTGTGTGGAAAAGTTCTTTGTTTTGATCAAGCTTTATTTAGGTATAATTTAAACACAATGAAATTTACCCACTTTAATTGAACAGTTTGATGAATTCTGAAAAATGTATACAGTCATAACTACCACAATTAAGATACAGAATACTTCCATCATCCCCAAAAGTTCCCTCTTGCCCCTTTGCAGATAATTAGCTCCTCCTAATCCTAGTTACCACTAATAGGCTGTCGCTATGGTTTTGCCTTTTCCAGAATTTCATACAATGAAATTATATAGTATGTCATCTTTTGTCTCTAGCTTCTTTCACTTAGCATAATGCTTCTGTGATTCGTGCATGTTTTTTCATTTATCAGTAGTTCATTCTGTTTTATTGCTAAGTCTATTGTATGTATATATCACAATATAATTACAAAACTGTTTCTAGTTTTTGGCTATTATAAATAAAGATGCTATGAACATTCATGTACTAGTCTTTGTGTATACACAGTTTCATTTCTCTTGAGTAAACACCTTGGAGTAGGACTGCTGGGTTGTATGTTAAGAGTATGTTAACTTTGTAAAACCTGTGAACCAAAAGTTCCAATTGTACTACATTCTTGGTGAAACTTTGTATTGTCAACCTTTTTAATTTTAGCCATCCCAGTCTTGGTATAATAATACCTCATTGTGGTTTTACTTTGTATTATTTGTTATTCATATATCTTCTTTGATAAAGTGTTCAAATATTTTCCCTATTTTTAAAAACCAGGTTGCCTTTTTTTTTTTTGAGTTATAAGAATTCTTTATACACATTCTGGATACAAGGTTTTTATCAGATAATATATGTTTTGTATTTTTTTCCCAGCCTTAGACTTGCCTTTTCATTTTCTTAACATCAACTTATTCAGCCACTGTATTAGTCCATTTTGTTTTGCTGTAACAGAATACCTAAGACTGGGTAATTTATAAAGAACAGGGGTTTATTTGGCTTACAGTTCTGGGACAACTGCATCTGGTGCGGGCCTCAGGCTGCTTCTACTCACAGCAGAAAACGGCAGGCAGTAGGCAGGTACGAGCAGATCACATGGCGAGAGGAAGTGAGAGAGAGGGGAGGTACCAGGTTCTTTTAAACAACCAGCTCTCACAGGAACTAATAGAGTGAGATCTCACGCAGGTCCCCCTTCCCCAGGGAGGGCATTAATCCATTCATGAGGGATCTGCCCCCATGACTCAAACAGCTCTGAACACTGTCACATTGGGGATCAGATTTCCACACGAGTTTTGGCAGAGACAACACATCCAACCTCTATCAGCCACAAAGCCATGAATCTTGTTCAGTCTTCAACTTTCACCAGACTATGACCTTGCAAAGCAGTTTTATTTCTGACTTAATTTTCTGTCTTTCATCTTTTTAAAAACTAATTCTAATATTTTATATATCTCTAAAAACTGCCTTAGATTATTTTTAGATGAGGAATAAATAGAATTTTAAAAAGCAAAAGGAAGAATTGGAATAGTAAGTTAGAAGTGGACAATCTGTTAGAAGTGGAAAGTTAATCTGTTAGAAGTGGAAAGTTAAAAGACTTCCATTTTTGTTTCATATCATCTAATATGGAAGATTTATTTGTGGCATATTGCAAAATGTCTGATACTAATGAACAATTTCAGTTAGAAATATTATAAACGTGATTATATATTCTCTGGTAAATTAATAAACTCACTAATTTATACTTGTGGTAGACAGCTACTAAGATGGCCCCCAATGATCCCACTCCCTGGTATTCATGCCATTATGTAATCTCATCCCCTTGAACATGGGCTGGATTTCCTGACTTGTTTGTAATAAATAGAATACAACAGAAGTGATGGAATGTCACTTCCAAAATTACATTTTAAAAAGACCATGACTTCTGTCTTAGGTGTTCTGTCACACATATGGCAGGAGAAGCTACTGAAATGGTGTGAGGCAACCCTGTGGGTAGGTCCATGTCAATTAGCCTTAAAAGCGGATTTCTGAGACCAGCCAACAGTCATATGAATTAACTTCAAAGTGGATTCCTCACCAATCAAGACTTGAGATGTCCATAGCCTCGACCTATGATTTTTTGTTTGTTTTTTGGTGGCTGGCCAGTATGGGGAACTGAACCCCTCACCTTGGCATTACAATGCCATGCTCTAACCAGCTGAGCTAACTGACCAGACTCAGCCAACAACTTTGATTGCAACCTCTTGAGAGGCCCTTAGAACTATCCAGCTAATCTACTTCCGGTTTCTAATTAACAGAAATTATGACATAATGTTTGTTGTTTTAAGCTAAGTGACAACAGCCACGGGTAACTAATACATTACATCCCAAGCATAGCACATTTAAAACTGCCCTCATCCTAAGTCATCATTTTTATTGGCTTCAACTAAAGACAGAGGAAAATTAATGCAAATCTATAGCAGGTCTGTTTTTGCATTATAAGAAAAAGTTTTATAGATTTTCACCAATTTTGAGACTATGTTTGGGATGGTCTGAATTAAAACATAAGCAGCTACTGCATAAGCAAACCTCAGTTGACATACAGGTGGTCTTACTGTAGAGCAGCTGAAACTGAGGCACAAGAAGCCTATAGAACTGTTGATAAGAAGATCTAAGTCCCATGTATTAAAACTCTTGGGCCAGAGAAAACCAATTCTAGCTTAAATATGAGGTTCCTCCACCCCCAAAATCAAGTCACCAAGGAGTTCAGAAATGCAGATATTGATTGCAATGGAGATGCTTCTCTATGTAGCAAGCATCAAGGTGAGTACAGCCTTTATTTAGGAATCATTTGTGATTTTCCTAAGAAATGGTGGGGAGACCATGTGATACACATAGTTTGGTAATATGCATGAATAAAGATACAGTTCCTGGTCTAGAGGAATTTATATTCTAACAGAGAAGTAAGATTTTTATATATTTTTAAATTAGGATTATAAAATTAGGAAATCGTACTAGTTTCTTATCACTACTAGAAAAAAGTACCACCAACTTATGACTTAAAATAACACAAATTTATTGTCTTACAGTGGAGGTCAGAAGTACAAAATGGATCTCAGAGAGCTAAAAAATCAAGGTGTTGGCAGGGCTATATTCCTTCTGGATGCTGTAGTGGGGAATGTTTCCTCACTTTTTCTAGCTACTAAAGTCTTATGGCCTGTGCTCCCGGCTTGCGGCCACCTTCCTCCATCTTCAAAACCAGCAGCATAGCACCTTCACATCTCTCTGACTCTTCTGCCTCCTTCCTTGTGATTAAATTGAACCCTCCTGGATAATCCAGGTTAATCTTATTTTAAGGTCAGCTAATTAACAAACTTAATTCCATCTGTAAACACAATTCCCCCTTGCCATATAAGATAACATATTCACAGGTTCCAGGGATTAGCACATGGACATCTTTAGGGGAACCATTATTCTGCCTACCACAGATATGTTTCTAAAATAACTTTATTTAAGAAGTTTTGAGAAAACCTACCCAACTGTTCCTGCCCTGTATGCATAAAATAGTCCCAGAAGATTGAAAGGTTGTAAAATATAGCTTGTGATTCCCCTGGCACTAGCGTGATGAATGGGATGTCTATTAATGATGATTATGATAGTAATAGATTAACAAACACAAGTCTGGATTAGAATGAACCAAAAAGGATCCTGAAAGCATTGGTTCCTGAAGAAGTACAGTATCCAGCCCAATGGCAGCATTCTCTCTGCATTCATGGCCTGATTTGTAACTATTATTTTCTGTTACAATTCAAGGGGACCTTTGAGTTCCTTCCTGAGACTATTAAATGACTACAAAATTAAAAAAAAAAAAGTTAGGGTTGGCCAGTTCGCTCAGTTGGTTAGAGCTGGTGCTAATAACACCTGGGTTCAAGGTCTGTACCGGCCAGCCAAAAAAAAAAAAAAAGTGAATAGCTATTTAATGCCCTGTTATGAACTTCCTGCTTAAACTTGCTACAGTAAATTTTGTTTTCTACAACTAAACCAAAGTAAGTGGGAAGGTATACTCCTGTTTTGTCAGCTTTAATCCTATTCTGGCACTTCTGTATAGTATTGACTACTCCAATTATTTTACCATTTTTCTTTCAAATATTCTTTGCTATTTTTTCCCCCACTTTTTCCCCTTTCTCTCAGAGTTTTTAGGGAAGGCATATATTACCATTATTGGGAATCAATGGGGGTCATTTTCTTCAATTCATGTTAATAATAATTAAAATCTTGCTATTCGTGTTAGCTTTCTTCATAAAGCAAAAACTATTGGAAATATAATAACATAAAGAAAATATTATTTAATATCTTCTCTGCTAGACTGAAAGCTTCTTGAGGAAAGGGAACACATCTCTTATTTACTCCACTGTCCAAAATTATGGGGCCCATAGATGTTTCTTGACTGATTGACGGATTAACCAAAAAAAGGATAGGGAAAGAACACTTTAAAAGAACTTAAATGGAATATTATGCCACCTTTAAAAGTGAAAGGCAAATTATTTATGTATTGAATACGGAAGGATTAGCAAGATAAATACTATACTTCCATCTGAATAAAAAAATTCAATACATATGCTTATATCTTAGAATATATCCCTCAGACACTGTGATGGTTAATTTTGTGTGTCAAATTGACTGGGTCGTGAGGTGCCCAGGTATTAGGCTAAACATTATCTCTGGGTATGCTTGTGAGGGTGTTTCCAGATTAAATTAGCATGGGAATTGGTGGACTCAGTACAGTAGATTGCCCTCCCCAACGTTGGTGGGCACCATCCAACTCACTGAGGATCTGAAAAGAACAAAGGGCAGATGAAGGGAGAATTCACCCCTTCTTCTGCCTTACTGCAGTGCTGGGACATCAGTCTTCTGCCTTCTGACTGGGATTTACACCATTGGTTCCTCTGGTTTTCAGGCCTTTGAAAACTCAGAGTGAATTACAGCACGAGCTTTCCTGTGTTTCCAGCTTATAGATGGCAGACTGTGGGACTTCTCAGCCTCCATAATTGTGTAAGCCAATTCCTGATGATCTCTTTATATAAATATATATATTACTACACATACGTGTGCACACACACATATAGAGAGATATACATATATATCTCCTATTGGTTCTGTTTCTTTTGGAGAACCTGACTAATACAGAGACTATGCTACAAACTGGTTACAGTGGTTATATTCTGGAAGGGTAGAGGGGCCAGAGGTAGGAAGGAGCCTTTTTTTTCCTTTTTCTTTTTTCCATTCTAACCAATTTTAAGAATATAGTTCAATAATGCTAAGTATATTCACACTGTTCAAATGAGGGAGTCTTTTAACCATCTACTTTTCTGTACCTTTAAAATTTTTACCACAAGCATGTAAATTTGAAAAATGCACTTTTGAAGATGTAAAGCATCTTGATACTTTATATTACATAATAAGGCATCAATTGCCAGATGTTGGATATTACTAATTTTTTAAAAGACTTTTTCATTTTATAATGTCTCATTACTCATATAAACATGGAAAATTGAAATAAGAGAAGTTCTGTGATTCTAAATCAAATGCAAAATTACAGTTAAGGCTGTATGAATCTGTTTTCCTTTCATAATAGTAATAAAACTTATCTCTTGGCAATTCCCACTAAAATACTGTTCTGACAGTCATGGTTAAGATACTAGTAAGTTTTGTTTCAATAAATTAATACTTTTCAGCTGTTATTAATTAGGCATCCATTTAAAAAATATGCTAAGGCAGAAACGATACTCCAAAAACACTGTGTAGTTGAGGCCTTATTGTCTTAATTAAACTCGAACATAATTTGAATCTTCTGAAAATTGAATGTAGAAATTTGTTACACAAAATGTTTCAAACGATTAAGTTGATTCTACCACAAATGGTTTAAAGGCAGACTGTTTTTTTAACCTATCTAAAGGATTTTTTTTTTCTTTTTTGGGGGTGTGTGAGAAACTACTGTGGTTAAGTAAATTAGACTACTCCTTTGCAGTTCAGAAATGTAACATCTCAGCAGTGAAACTTTACCAAAAATAACTAGGTCTCAATAGTTCCAGCAATAAAAATCTAGTCTGGTACTCAGAAGAACTGGTATTAACATTTCAAACTATTACAATAAAAAATAGAAAAGATGAATATTCTCTAAATACATCTAATAGGGAGGCTGTATATGAGAGTGTTTCTGGACTGTTTTGTTCTATAGAATTGTTTATTCTTGTGCAATCAATTGTTTTAAAGGAAACTGTTAAGTAGGAAAAAATATAGTTATAAATGACTTAAATAGCAGGTCCTATGCATACCTAACCAACATGATAAATTTCCACCATTAGGACCGGTGCTGGTCTAAATGATTGATAACTACTTTACAAAGCAGATGTTTGACTAATAATCTACATTTAAAAAAATTATGACAGTATTCTTCTTCATTTACTCTCTTGTCATAACTTTCCTTTCCTCTACATACTGATCCACTTGGGGACACTGCTCTGATTACTTTCCCCTCCTTCCCGTTCACTGACAAACCTTATGCAAAGTCATAAAAGGAGAGTGTTCCTTATTGTGGGCAGGTGGAGGATGTGCTTAGTGCAATAGAATGAAAAATTTCAACAGCAGAACAGAAATTACACTATTTTCAACCAAATTAGTAATTGAGTCTTTCAGAATGAAGAGAGTCTCTTTAAGTTAAATGTTTGGGTATTAACAGGATAATTGCTGTAGTTCTAAAATTCATTTATGAAATACAGTAAAATAAAGACACAAGAGCATTAGGTTTATTGAGATATTACATTTTTCATCCTTTCCAACTCAAAATGAAGTATAACATACTAAGGAACAGACAGATAAAGATATACAAGGGTACTTCAAAAGATGACAAGGATCTTTCTATGAACTTTTGAAGTACCCTTGTATATACAATGCATAAAAGAATCATAAGCAAGGTTATTTTTCCATTAATTCTTGTGGGATTTTAGTTTCTTTGGGTGGTTTCCCTAGAGTTTACAATATACGTTTACAACTAATCTAAGTACGTTTTCAAATAACATTATACTGCTTTACAGGTAGTAAGTACAAGTACCTTATCATAACGAAATTCTCCAAATTCCTGCCTCCTATCCCTTGTATCATTACTGTCATTCATATCTCTTGTACACAAGCATATATATATATACCATACATAATCAAATACATTGTTATTATTTTGAAAAACCTGTTAGCTTAATTAAGAATAAGAAAAATAAAAGTTTTTATTTTATCTTCACTTATCCTCTGATGTTCTTTGTATAGATCAGAGTTTCTGACCTGCATCATTTTCCTTTTCTCTGAGAAACTTCTTTTAGCATTTCTTGCAAGACAGGTCTACTGGCAAACAATTCAATTTTTTTTCGAGAAAGTCTTTATTTCTCCTTCACTTTTGAAAGATAATTTCACAGGGTACAGAATTCTTGGTATTTTTTTCTATCAACACCTTAAATATTTCACTCTATACTCTTCTTGCTTGCATGGCCTCTTTCAAGATTTTTTTCTTTATCTCTGATTTTCTAAAGTTCGAATGTGACATGCCTAGGTTTAATTTTCTGGCATTTATCCTGCTTAGCATTCTTTTGAGCTTCCTGGAGCTGTGGTTTAGTGTCTGACATTAATTTGGGGAAACCCTCAGTCATTATTGCTTCAAATACAGCCTGACTATACCTACTCCTAAAATCCAAAATCCAAAACTTTTTGAGTATCAACATGATGCTTGAAGGAAATGCTCACGGGAGCATTTGGAATTTTGAAATATATATGCAAATATGCCAAAGTCTGAAAAAATCCAAAATCCAAAACACTTCTGGACCCAAGCATTTCAGATAATGCTGAATTGTTTCTGTTCCTTTCTCCTTTTCTTCATCTTCTGTTATTTCCATTATATCTATATTACACCTTTGGTAATTGCCCCACAGTTCTTAGTATTCTGTTTTTGGTTTTATTTTTTGTGGTTTTTTGTCTTTTTTCTCTTTGCTTTTCAGTTTTGGAATTTTCTATTGTCATATCCTGAAGCTTGGAAATTCTTTCCTCAGCAGTAGACAGCCTACTAATCAGCCCGTCAAAGGCATTCTTCATTTCTGTTAGTTTGATCTCTAGCATTTATTTTTCTCTTAGAATTTCCATCTCTTTGCTTACATCTGTCCTTGAATGTTGTCTGCTTTTTCCATTAAAGTCCTTTGCATATTAGACATGTAAGAACCCACTACAGGAAATAGTCATAGATAATTTGCCTTAGAAGAACCATTTTGTTGAATACAGCTTTAATCAGAATGCTAGCTATGATGAAGTCTTTTTGTAATCTTGGCTTAGAACATAGCAAGAGAAAACACTGCAAACCTAGTGCTTGGGAAAAGCAAGATAGTAAGATCTAATCAGTAACGTGTGGAACAAACCATTCTTCCTTTGGAGTCACAGCTGTCTGGGAACAAGAAGGCATCCAGCTTGTGGGGAGCTAGATAGTGCCCATGTCCCAAGAACAAGTTGAAGAGTTACAAGACTGACCATAACAAAAGCCTGGAGTCTGCAAGATTGCATGTAGCAGCCTCCTGATGGGAATAACCTCCCCCTTCTGTTTCCTACACTCTTCCCTTTAAAAACCCTTGCTGAGGCTCCTGAACCTTTGAGACAGTTTTTAGCCTGTCTCCCAGGTCTGATAATAGAAGTTTCCATACCTTGCATCAACCTCAGACTCTTCAGTCCTTTATTTCTGGTGAAGAAAGTGGCTGTACTTGGGTGCTGGTAACAATCACAGTTTTATAAAATTCTTGGCCGGATAATTCCAACATTCTTGTTATATATGACTTTGGTTAAGATGCTTATTCAATTTCTTCAAACTAACTTTTTGCCTTTTAGCATGCCTGGTAATTTTTGTTAAAAGTCATACATGATATACTGTGTAAAAGGAATTCTGATAGATAGGCCTTTAGTAATGTAGTGATAAGGTGTAGGAAGAGGGAAGGTATTTTATAGTCTTAAGATTTGGTCAATCTTTTAATGAACCAATGTCCCTGGACTGTTAGCTTTCACCAATGCATCTTAGTCCTCCCTGAGAAAGAGAGGATGGCTGATGAAACTGGAGTTGGGTATTTCCCTTCCCTCAGGTACCTTAGGCTATGATAAAACCCCAGCAAGTTAGGCATTGGTAAAAAAAGTTTCTTCTAACCACAGGCCTTGTTAAGAAAAACAGAATTCTCTGGTATATTTCAAAATGATTACTTTCCCCTTCCCTCTACTGGAAGCATTCTCTGATACTCATTGTGAGGATCTGGTAGAGCTCCTGTAGGTAAAACTTACAAAAGTGTTGGGGCTCCCCCATGACTGGGTCCCCCTGGAGTTTTTAACTCTTACGCTTGTCCACATTGAGCCTCCTGCAACTTGTCAGTTACAGTCAGGTTTTTCTACCCTGGCACTGATTCCTGAGGAGGTTTCTGTTCATGGGTTTCTGCTCTGGTAAATTGTGATTCGCTGTATCTGCCTTTCTGTGATTCTCAGTATCTTCCTGTTTCTAATTGTTGGGGCAGCAGTTTGCCCTGTGACCTCACTTCTCTGATGGCTATAAAAAGAGTTGATTTTTCAGTTTGTTCAGTTTTTAACTTGTTGTTAGGATGGAGCGTTGACCTCTAAGCTCCCTACATGTAGGGTCCTCTTCGTATGATTTTTAATTTTCACTTTTGTCTTAATAGAAGTGAGTGGCATGGAAAATTTAAAAGACTACTATCCTTAGATTTTCCACCTGTTGAAAGTTTGAGACACTATTGCAGCAGAATTATACGCAACTAGCACTATAAGGAAGTTGTAACAATTTACAAATTAAATACATCAATAGCACACAATGAGCAGCCCATGTTTTAACACACTAGCGGGCAGAAAGTTGTTTTATCATTTCCCAAATCAAGATCTAAAAATCAAGTTATTTTAAAGTTAAGGAATCACAAGTTGGTGTATGTTTCTCCCTACTTTTTATTTGAAGGAACAGAGTTTCAACTAGTTCCAAGACTCATAAATGTATTTTCTAAGAAACCATTTCTTTCTAATTCTTATCTCAAAACCCAGATTATTCCAAGGTATTTGTTATACATTTGTAATATGTTTAAATGTTTCATAATAAAAATAAAGAAATAAAACTACACAGGGTTAAAGAATTTTATATCATCTGATATTTTAAAATGGGTAATTCAAAAGGAGGTCCTTTTGCTTAGTGCTCCATACTCACTGGACATTTAGAACTTAAAGGGTGGTTACTAGTATGGAAATTAAAATGTTGGTTCTTGTTATTATGCAGTTACTTAGGAAAACCAGTCAACTTTTCCTTTATGTATATGACGAGGTTTGATGGCAATGAAGAAAAATACTTCAGGGAATATAAGAATTTGTTCTGTGTGTAAGAGCATTAAATAGCTATTACTTTCATATAGAAACATTAAACTTAGTGGGATTTATTTTTCTCATTGTACTATAATTGGGCTAAAAATTCATCAGGTAAATGTGGCTCACTTAAAATGTTCCTCAGGTTTTTCTTTATTTAAGTAGGGGTAAGTATATTGATATGTACAGCATATCTTATTTTTTGAGTGACATGAACAAAAAGCTGCCTATTAGAAAAAGTGTTAAGACAAAAGTGGGCCTACAGTCTGGCTTTTGCACCTGTCTAAACCAGAAGAAATCTGGCTGGATCTTCTATTGAGTTCAATTCGTGTCTACCCAGAACAGCAGTTGCTTGGAGATAAAACTAAGATTTTTCTTGTTCAAGCTTGAACGTGCTTTTTTCAAAGCCAAAAACACTCTTGTGGTAGCAAAGAGCTGTTTTAACATTCTAAAAAATGAATCTAATGTTTCTTTTCTCAAATGAGAAATTAATATTTTTATATTTTTTACCAATACTCCCCCCCCTTTTTTTTTTTACTTATATTGTCCTCTTTTGAAAATAAATGTTTAATTTTTCTAAGAAAGCAAATTGGAAATATCATGAGGCTTTAAAAAGTTCAGACCCTACAAACTAGTCATTTCATGTACATAAGGTAATAATTTGAAGTGTTTAAAGATTTATGTAAAAATATTCTTTGTACATCCACAGAATGCAAAATGTTACAGACTCTAAAGTCATGCTTGAAGAATATCTAAAGATTAGGAAAATGCTCATGGTACATGTTGAGGAAAAACACAATATTTAATCATAAAGTTTTGTTCCAATTTTGGAAAAAAAATTTCATAAATGGAAAACAGAAACAAAAGACACTACAATAATGGACTGCATTTTCCTTTACCAAACTTTCTACAGTTTTCAGATTTTCTGTGAGAATGCATTTTTGTCAGTAAAAATTTACTATATTCACTATTATGATGACCATACTACCTCTTTCAAGATTGCTGACACAAACCACAACCAAACGGAATAAAATTTGACCTCAAATGTACTTTTTAAATTCCATATTATTTACCTTCAGAGTTTATCACATGATAGGAAAAATAAATTGTTGCCCCCTCCTACCGCAAAAGTGTTTTGGGTTTTTTTTTTTTTTTTTTTGTCTTACCCCTTAGTTTGATTCTGGGAATAATTTCAACACAAAATTTTTTGGTTTTTCTTTTAAGGGCTCGTAATGTTTCAGGTAAGTTCCTGTTTTTAAGACTCAAAAAAAAAAAAATATATATATATATATACACATATGTTCCCCAAGTTACAATTTTCTTTGGTCTGTATGAGAATATGGATATTTGTGCTTCCAAGTAAAAGATATTACTTTATTACATAAGGTTCTTAGATAATTGACATGACAGTACCATTCATCAATGGAAATTCCTCCCTTCCACTATACATAGTATTGGCAAAAGCTTGGCCAGCAGATTGTTATGGCTCTCTTGATCCTAAAGAAATATTCCTTAGATTCAATGAAGTAGGCTGGTCCATAAGGAAAATACACAGGTCATTCAAGTTTTGATACTAGAAATAAAGCATATAACACTCAAAAAAAAAATCTTGAGGGCAGGGGCCATGATTCTACAAATTTATCAGAGTCCACAGTGTTGGGCCTACATATAGTAGAAACACAAGAAATACTTGATGAATCACATTTCCATAAGGCAATTCTATTTTCCCATTGCCTAGAAGCACAATTTAAAATGTTGGTGTGGCAGAAGCCCTTGATATCAAGAGAGTTATAAGAATGACTATGCCCTCTGCCATCTTATAAGTACTTCCCTCCTTTTTCCTAGATATTTATAATATTTACTGACAGTACTAGGCATTATTGCATGAACAGAGGCTATCAAATGGCATTCCTTGACTCAGCAACTACTCCATAGTCATGTTGGGCTCTTTGGCTCCTAACTCAATGGTTTTTACCTAAAGAACCAAAGAATGCCCCAAAGGAATAGTCTGAGAATTTCCTCCAATTCAAGATTCATAGTGCCTCATTCTATCAAATATGACCTTGAAATCTGCAAAGTTCACTTATAAGAAACTTTTATATTAAAATATTTCTGAGAATAATTACAGTACATGCTAAAAATCACAGTAGATACTGTGGGTCCTAACATAAATTTTAGCTGAGCATTCTCAAGCTACGCAGCAGCGCTCCTGCCACGGGTTCGGATCCTATATAGGGATGGCCGGTGCACTCACTGGCTGAGTGTGGTGCAGACGACACCAAGCCAAGGGTTGCAATCCCCTTACCGGTCACAAAAAAGACAAAAAAAAAAAAAAGAAAGTACAGATTTTAATTATTTTTTTTACTCCAATGTTAATCGTTTAACAAGCTGACCATTATATATCCAAGAAGTATATATTTTTTGTCTGTCCACTTTTGAATAATCAGTAAATTAGCAGAGTACTTACGTGACTATCCTTCATTGTGGACTAATGGATTATTTAGAAAATGGTTTCCTAATTAGAAAATGCCAACATCAACAATGGCATTTGTTGCATGCAAATAATCATTACTTTCAGCAATCAACTAAATACCATATTAACTACAAGAGACAGCATAAAGGACACTAGAGGATCATTAAACAATATTTATTAAATACTTCCTATACTAAACTAGCCACTAGGGAACCCAATGACCAGGCACAATGTTGGCAACAGGGACAATATTTATATAAAAGATGGTGGGCATGGGCTATGTATTCCACTTCCCTTCCTTGTTCCAAAGGTCAGTGGATGATTTAATAAGAAAATTTTCACCTTTATGAATTTCTTATGTTTGACTTATATTACATAATGGATACTCATTTTGTTTGGGGTTTAGATAAAAGGGATGGGTCATATGACAGATTACCTGAAATAAATATAAACTCTTTCCTCCCTTACCCTCAAAAGCATGTTTATTCTATGGCTGGACTGTGGCTCACTTGGGAGAGTGTGGTGCTGATAACACCAAGGCTGCGGGTTCGGATCCCTATATAGGGATGGCCGGTTAGCTCACTTGGGAGAGTGTGGTGCTGACAACACCAAGTCAGGGGTTAAGATCCCCTTACCAGTCATCTTTAAAAAAAAAAAAAAGAAAAAAAAAGTATGTTTATTCTATGTGTAATTAATTGTAGAGAAAATAAATTATAAGTATGAATCACTTTTATAAAGTTAATTATCATCATTTTATCTTAAGTTTTTAT
The DNA here is from genome assembly GCF_027409185.1 of Cynocephalus volans. NCBI lineage: Eukaryota > Metazoa > Chordata > Mammalia > Dermoptera > Cynocephalidae > Cynocephalus > Cynocephalus volans. Next base: position 84,329,806 of record NC_084460.1, on the reverse strand, counting down.
GATATGGCTGCCTGCGTTTGAAGAAGGGTACAGAGATAGTGATGACTGAAAACCGACTGATGTATAACTATTGGTTCCTCTTCTTCCTAAGTACAGAGTTAGAGTGTTCTTTGATGTATGCCTGCTATTTATGGTCTGTTACTATTTCTGAACCTGACTCCTGGGTTCATTGCCTTTGCTCAGAGAGTCACCCAAGAGTTTAAATTACACTTCTGCTAGAGGTTTTAAAGAAGATAGTGATTGCTCCTTTTGGTATAATTAAGGATATGAAACAACTCAAAAATTGTCTATCGTACTCTTTTTAACTGTTACCCATTGTACTGATGTCATATTTACATAAGAAGCACTTCAGCAGCTCAACTCATCTATGGATATATTTAGTCCCTACTTTCACAGGCTTTTTAAAAGAGAAAATCATAATAATACAATATTTTAAACTTGTTAAAATAACATTGACCATAAACATCACAACAGATCCTAAACAAGTTAACTAAAACAGCCTAATAAATTTGCCTGAGTCCAATACCACTTAATTACAACGAACAACCTTTAAGGAAAAATGTTAATCATTTGATTTTTTTCTATATTAATCATTTCATTTTTTATATTGTTCGTTTCTTTTCAATTATTAGTTTTATGTTAGTTGGTTTTACATTAGTAATAACACATTTAAAGCAATATATCATTTTTCTTTAAAATTTTTAATTTTAATCTTAAATTTTAATCCTTTAAAAATAACATTTTTCTTTAAAAACATTAACAAAATCTGTGCAGTGAACTGTCAACATTTTAACCTTTTTAAAAAATGGTCCCCAACTGGCATAGATACAGAACTTAAGGGATCAAAATAAATTAGGACACCAAATCAAAATCCAAACTGGCAAAACACTTGGGCAAAAGAAAGTATCACAAAGCTTCCTGTCTTAGGGGTACGAGTAGATTACGTTACTACGTTTTTATAACAGTCAAAGAAAGAATTAACTTTAAAAAAACAAACAGAAAACTTAGATCACAGTGAAACTTTCTGGATGCCTTCTTCTAGGGCATCACATTATTTCACTTGGAACCCTTCACAGGGTAATTGCACTTGATGGCCTGGGGTGTTAAATATACTCCTTCTCTGCTTTCCTGCCCTATTTGTACTTTTGAACGAAAGTGGAGTCCCTTTCCAAACAAGGCGAGCTTCATAACAAAGCAAGCGAAGAAAACAAACAGGGCACACGGCAACTTCCAACCACTTCCACGTGACAGAAGCACAGCCCTCCACAGACACATCCTTCCCTCACATGAAACATGCTGCTTTAAAAACGTTTCCATTTTCAAGGAATTTCCATCCCCCACCCCGAGTTGGAATTAAAACGGGCGTGGAAAGGGTCCCGGAGCATAACCTGAACCAGAAGTTTCACCTAGATGGCAGTTAAGGTCACCTGCAAGCCCCTGCAACTGAGATGGCGGACTCCAAACGCAGGAAGCCACCAAGGGGCACCCGAAGTCGGGCCAAGTTGAGAGCAGCCAGCACCCAGGCTGTGTGTAAGGGAGCCTTTCGGACCTCTCCCCTCCTCACGCCCCCAGACCCTCCCCACGCCCCCAGACCCACCTCCCTCAGCCTCAAACCTCACGCCCCCAGACCACCTCCCTCAGCCTCAAACCTCACGCCCCCAGACCCACCTCCCTCAGCCTCAAACCTCACGCCCCCAGACCACCTCCCTCAGCCTCAAACCTCACGCCCCCAGACCACCTCCCTCAGCCTCAAACCCTCACGTCCCCAGACCCTCCTCACGTCCCCAGACCCTCCTCACGTCCCCAGACCCTCCTCACGTCCCCAGACCCTCCTCTCCTCTCCTCACGCCCCTAGATCCTCCTCTCCCCTCCTCACGCCCCCAGACCCACCTCCCTCGGCCTCAAACCCTCACGTCCCCAGACCCTCCTCTCCTCACGCCCCTAGATCTTCCTCTCCCCTCCTCACGCCCTCCTCACGCCCCCAGACCCACCTCCCTCGGCCTCAAACCCTCACGTCCCCAGACCCTCCTCTCCTCACGCCCCTGATCTTCCTCTCCCCTCCTCACGCCCCCAGACCCACCTCCCTCGGCCTCAAACCCTCACGGCCTCAGATCCTCCTCTCCGTTCTCCCCCATGCCCCCAAGTTCTCCTCTCCCTCAAACCGCGTCCCGTAGACCCCCTTATTCCCTCTCGCGCTCTAAAACTCGTTCTTTTCCCTTAGCATAGCTCCCCTCAAGATCCCTGAATTCCCGCGCAACCGCGGGATCCTGGCCGCGACACTCACGAGAAGAAAGGATCATCCTCAAAGCTGCTGCCCGGCATCCTGAACATTCTGGCTCCGTCTCGGGCGGCGGCCGACGCTGACAGATCGGAAACGGTGTAACTCGCCGCAGCCTCGACCCGAGCCGGCCTCCCCCGCACCCGCGACCCTTCTCCCAACCGCCAAGGTAGTGCCGCCCTGGAAAGGCGGGGCGTGACGCCGAGCTGCTTTCCTATTGGTCACTGGTCCAGTGACGTCACCAGACGAGGCGGGAACAATGAGCCGCTCCCATGGCAACCGCGGACAACACAGTGGCGGTGAGAAGTTTGGCCTTAGGCCGGCCAGGCAACTTTTCACCGAGCCTCTTGAGGTAGAGATAGCTTGTGCTCTGGGCTACAGAAACCGAAACATTAGACCACTCTGTGACCTTGGGCAAATCGCCTTCGGCCTCGAACCCCAAATCTCTTTTTGGGAAAATGGAGATGTGTCAAGATTTGGAATAGGTGACGTCTAAAGTCCCATTCAGAGGCCACATTTTTGATCCATAGGAACGAGTGCTGTATCCGAAACATACTCTGGTAGTTGGTCAAAAGCTGTGCACAAGTAAGGAGAAAAAATGTGAAAAAGTTTTTGAGTGCAGTTAGCAAATAATGTACTCAGTTCTTGAAGGAAATGGGATGAAGCCTATTAGATTTCAACAAACATTTTCCTTTTGTGAATTTAAAACTCAAAGCGGTATTTCCCAAAGTGGGAAACGCTTAAATGATACGTAGACATGACATTGAAAAAAAATAAATAAATGAGAAAGTTGCTCTCTTCAGTTCTCTTTCCATGTCTCTATTCAAGGATCAAGTCTCGCTTTGAGCTCTTTAACACCTCTCCAGCATTTCTTAACCTAACAGCAGGATTCAGGCAAGAGGCCTGCAGCAAGCAGCCATATCCAACTAAAATTTTATTACTATGTATTTTGGTTTTCATATTTTTAAGGGAGTCGTCTATTTATGGCAAGAAAACTGTTTTAAATTTAAAGCAGTGCTATATACATTAATAGCTAGACTTTAAAATTTTAAATGAAAAAGTGAGTTGACTTAAAGAAATAGTACACGTGGCATTTGGATGTGGTGGGTGAGGGGGAATATTATTAACATTAGTACTCAAATTACCGAGCATTTGAAAACACTATGGTGGGGCCTTCCAGGAGCCTAGAGACAGGTGGAGAAGGAGATGAGAAAGAGAGGAGATTAAAGGAGAAGAATGATAGGGTGTAAGAAGAGAGAAAATGCATCTTAGCATGTCCACCTCAATTTAGTGGGCTCCCCAGCCTCTTTAGGGGGCTGTCCTGTGGAGATGGAGGGGCATCTATGGCTCATCAAGGCCCCCCAGGATCAGGCCAGAGAGATGGCACTCTGCCAGAGTGAAGAAGCATGCAAGCCTGATTTGGAGGTGGCAGGAGTACTCAAGGGTTATTTTGGGAGCCGGAAATTTAATCCTTTGGATGTTTTACCCCCCACCTTTAGCCAAGTTCCCTGGCAGCCTCCTTTCCCTGAGTGGCATGAGGAAGGGCAGACTTCCCAGCTCAAGATAAGATGGCACAGCCCTGGCAGGGAATGGGATATTTTCTTTTCCTCTGGCTTTGGAATGAAGCTCAGAGAGCATATGTATATTAGGGAATTTCTAAATTAATTTCAAGGCAAAAAATTGCTTTATAAGACTTGAAATTATTTTGTCTTTAAAATAATATAAGCACCAGAAGTTAAGGAGGCAACTCCTTAAAAAACAAAATAAAGCAAAACTTGAAATGGAGTGAATTATATGATAAATGATAGTATTAACATAATTGTGAATTAAAGCCAAATAACTTGTGAGAAATTTTTTTCCTCTTGTTCCCAGGGGAATTTTCCTTAGACTCATATTGTTAAAACATGAAACCTTATTTGAGACACAAGTTAGTCTGGTAGTTAACTGGAATTTCTGACATTAGTTTGCCTAATGGTAAATGGCAAAAGGTAAATGCTTAAAAAAAAAAAAAAAAAAGAGGAGAGTTAGAGTTGAAGAGGGACCTTGACATCAGTTTAAGGGTGGGAAATAAAAGAAGGGGTGGTTTGGGGAGAGGACGAGTAGCAGAGCAGGGAAGCAATTGAGATGCAGAGCAGGAAAGGGTCCTGGACTGGGCTGTAAATATAATCAAAATAGGTAATATTTATTGGATGTGTTCTGGGCACTTCATGAGCATTACCTCATTGAATTCTCACAACAGTTTTATGGAGAAGAGATGGTTTTAATCCCCATGTATAGGTGATGCAACGGAGACACAGAGAAGCTATTAAATTGCCAAGGTTCACATAGCTTCTAATTGAACTGGGCGGGGTGCCTGAAGCTTTCCTACATGATTGCTGGTTGCATCGTATGTGGGTGATGGGTCACACTTATAGATGCAGGATGGAAGCAGGTAATCATTGGTCAAAATCATGCTGACAAACTAAATGAACTCAGACTAAGAGATAGAAAATTCAGTGGGAACATATTCAAATCAAGTCAGTTTAATTTGACAAATATTTATTGCGTGCCTACCCGGTGTTGGTCACCAATCTACACTCTCAGGCATCAGTGAACAAAACAGACAAAAATCTGTTCCCTCCTGGAGTTTATGTTCTCGTGAGGACACTGCAACTAAATGACACAGAAAGTAGTATATTAGAAGGAGATATGCAATTATGAATGAGGAATACCGTGTAGGCCTCACTGAGGGGGTGAGTCTGAGCAAAGACGTACAGGAAGAGAGTGGACATCTAGCGGAAGAGCACTCAGGCCACTGCAGAGGTAGCGTGTGCCTGGGGCATATAATGTACTGTTCTAGTCATCAGCCTTGACACTCACCTTCAGAGAAAGGATTGAGATGAGCCAAGTTAGGTGAAAATGACCTATTATGATAATAGTTCTCACTTATACTTCTTATGTTCCAAGCATTGCACCACGTGCTTTTTTTTAAAAAAAAAAAAGATGACTGGTAAGGGGATCTTAACCCTTGGCTTGGTGTTGTCAGCACCACACTCAGCCACTGAGCGAACGGGCCATCCCTATATAGGATCTGAACCCATCCAGCGCCGCACTCTCCCCAGTGAGCCACGGGCCGGCCCGCACTAAGTGCTTTACCTACATTTTCTCATACAAGGGGTCTTCAAAAATACATGGAAAGATTCGTATTATCTTGTGTATGTAAAACTACCTGCCACACACATGTGCTCAGTAAGTGGTTCATTTACTCTTTTTACAGAAAGGCAAAGTAAGATGGTGGTGAGAATACGAGGGTACTTCAAAAAGTTTGCAGAACATAGTACTAAGAGAAAATACGAATCTTTCCATGTACTTTTTGAAGACCCCTTGTATGATTTCTAACCATATTAAGCTTATGTTTCATTTGGAAGGACACTGACCAAGTCAAGGACATCCAGAGAAATGCGTGAAACCCGAGCCAACTCTACGACTCTTAAAAATACCAAGGGTTCTAAACGACAATGAGTTCATGTTTCTTTCATCCATTAATTCCTCACATATTTATTACGGAGCTAGTATATCTGAGGAACTATTCCAGGCATTTGAAGATAGAAAACTCCCTGTCCTCTAGGAGCTTATGTTGTAGCAGACAGCTCTTTCACCAGCTGATTCTACAAATACTGTCGTTACAACACCTTAGAATTTTCAAAATGTTTCTGAAGACATTATCTCAAGTGCTCAAGAGGAAATAAACAGGCTCTTGAGTACTGGAATTTTCACTTAATTATATCTCTCCGGAGCCACGGGCCATTATAAACACCTTTACCACAGTTGATTTCAAGGTGTCTAATGTTTCATTGTTCTGATCCCTTTGTCGTAAATAGTGCACAGAGGTATTCTGGGAGTGAGATGCCACAGCAAACTCACAAGGGGTCATGGGACAAATTTTGAGGGAAACACAGAGAAACTTAACATCTGTTGGACATTGCACAACATACTAGCTTGGGGTAGTTCACATATTTCAATATAAGATTGCACTACATTGCTTTAGATGATGTCACATCATTGGAAAGCTAGATTTTTGAAAGTCGCTTCAATGGAAAGGAAGTACCTCAAAACTTGACATGGAACAGGAAACGCTGGTGGCAGCATGCAATTTGGATCCCAGGTTTGAGAAGTTGTGCTGTACTAGCCTGGCACACATTCATCAGTAAGTGTGATTATTTAAGAATGATATGAAAATTTGTTTCTTTCAATCTATATGCATTTTTTTTTAAGTTACTGAGTTTTTGAGACAGAAATACTTAAGTTGTTTGGACCTTACTATGTGATAAACAGATCTATTCAGTATTTCTTTAGATCTACAGGGTAAAGTAAAAAAATGACCGAGGCATTAAGGGCTTATGAACTAAGATAGTTTGGGGACCTCTGTCTTAACCCCATGATCTTTCTTTTTTTCAAAAATTTTAAAAACTGGAAGTTATATCATGCATTTATTTTCTCTAAAACATAGGATTTTTTTTTCTTTTTAGTGTTTATCTTACTTTTAGTGTTTATTTTCTTTTCAGCCACCTGTCTTACCAGTCCTCTAACAGGTTTGCTTTACACACTTTTGAAAGATGGGGATATGGTGCATAGCGATTAAGTGATTCATCTAATGAAAGCATAGGTCCCAAGGTCTTCACACTCCCTGCCAGGGCAGCCTCTAGTCCATATGGCATCTTTGCTCGCATTAGGAAAAGGTGCCTCTCTCAAGAGATTTCTATTAATGGGAAAACTTGGCTTAATAAACATATGAGTCTACAATGTGTACGATATGACTGGTGCTCCCTTGGGTGTTGTACCCTCATTCATGGGAGGCCGACTCCTAGTCCTGAATTCTTTCCATGAGACAGGAGTTAATGAGTGCCAACCTCCATCCACAAACTCACGTGCAAGAAAAGTAATTCTATTTTTCTGCAACTGAATTTATATTCTGGGCTCCTATTCCAATGGGAGTGACCTCCTTCTCCCTCCCAGAGAGACAATGACAAGGTGTAGTTGGTTGCCATCCATGCTGCATCCCTGAAGGCAACTGTATCCCCCTCACTGGGTAAGTCCAAGGACACTGAACATCTCAGACTGTGTGTGGTACAGTCTGGCACAATGAAAAACTGTCTTGCCTCAAATGCCCATAACGTATCTCTTCCTTTGAGAAACACACTCTTCAGAACACATTTTTCCTCCAGTAAAGTAAAAAGTCAAAGAAAATGTGATTTCACAAATATGATTTTTTAAATACTAAATTATTCTTTTTGGTGCCTGCTATTGCAGGTGAGGTCCAGGAGAGGACAAAACTATGAACGAGCAGCAGACTTTTACAGTCCTATTTACTTTTACATCTTGTTTTCTCTGAGGACATGTATACTCATTGCTGAGAATTTATCTTGCAGCAATTACAACTGAGTGATTTTTATTTTGAAAAACATCAAGTAAATATCTCTCTCTGGGAGGTTAGTATCAAGAGGTGTGCATTTGTGGAAAGATGCTATCGGCAGGCTCATGGGCAGAAGCTGAGGCTGCAGGCCCTGGAGATGGGTCCTAGCACTCACGTGGTAGACAGGAAGTTCCTAGGAGAGAAGCAGAGGAGTGTTCTGTTCCAGTAGTGAGTGGCCAGAGAGGTTGAGGATGCTAGGAAAAGCTGGAGAGGAAGTCAGGACCTGCTGTAGGGTCAGGGCTGAGCCAAAGATTATACTGTTCTTAATAAATATAGACAAAAGTTTTGGCTTTTCCCACATTTCTTTGAGGTAAATCTTTCAGGCTTGGACACTTAGGAGCACGTGTCATAATCTTTTAAAAAAATGATTTAGATAAGTGTTCACTTTCATTGGGTAATAGTTTCCATTAAAAAAAAAATCTACCAAGAGTTTTACAAACTTTATCCCAACTAATTTTCTCAATAATCCTATGAAGGAGGCATCATTTCCATTTTGCAGATGAGAACACAGAGATACAGAGAAGTGAGGTAATTTCTAGCTGACATGGTCCAGCCAGAAGTGTCCTCCAGCAGGTGATTGGTAGAATAGGGGTTCTGATCCATATCTCACCATGTCAAAGGTCATTTTCTTCTCACTGCACCCATAGCCAGCTCCCATGATCATGAAAAAGAACTTGATGGTGTGGAATTACATAAACGTGAAGCTGTCAAGACTGTCCAAACTTTGGCAGATTGTTCAGTGTAAGTACACAAAGAGGTTTTTGAATTTTTGTGAAAAACAGTCACCACAATGAAAATATTATTCAATGAATAAAACAAAGGCTATTACTCCAAAGACAAGGAATTTGAATGGCAACGCAAAACATGAATATGTTATACTAATTTTTTTTTAGTGACAAAGCTCAAACTTCCCACAGAGCCCATGATGGAGCCATGTGTAGTTGATGCATCAAAGTCTAAAGCCTGATTAATTTTTGAAATTTACTTTTAATTGAGGTATAATTTAAACATGGTAAAGTCTTCTACTTTTAAGTGCAAGTGTAAACATACATAAAAACTACCCAGTTGAAGATATGAAGCATTTCCAATATCACAGAAAATCCCCTCATGTTGTTTCTCAGTCTACATCCCTCAAGGGTAACCAAGCAGTTTTCAGAATTTATAGCTTTCACTTAATATAATGTCTTCAAAATTCATCCATAGTGTTGTATGTGCAGTAGTTTATTCTTTTTCATTGCTGTGTAGTATTCTAGAGTATGAATTTACAAGTAATTTACCCATCTACTGTTGAAGGATTTTTGGTTGTTCCTTTTTTTATTTGTTTTTAAAAATAAGGTTGCTATGACCATGCTTGTGCATTTCTTGATCAGTCTTAAAAATCAACTTAATGTTCAGCTATTCTTGAATCTTTATTGTCATAGAGATTCTGAACTCTTCTACAGACATAATTTCATAAGAAGGATTTTGCTATTCAATCAACACTTTGATATTTGCTACTGCCTTTTGTGTAGAGAAGAAACACTTTGTTGCTTCTTTTAAAAAATGAAAAACTTTAGAATTACGGAGGCTAAAACAAAGTTGAATAGTAGAAAGCATTCTTCAGAAAACACAGTTGAGGTCATCTGTTTTCAGGAACGGTTTAATGTGGCTGTCTAAAGCATTATTTTAAAAGTTATTTTTAAATCCTTGATAAGATTTGGAGAGAGTTCAAGCTGTGGGTGAATGTCTCACTGCCAAGGCGATCAATTGAAGTCTGTCCAGGGGACAAGAGAATTATTTTGGAAAATATTAAAGACCTGGCATGCCTTCATCCCTTTATCATATGCTTAGATGCCTTTACTGTTTGAAATGGTAGGAATAATTTGTCTCTGTCTTGGAAAAACTGTTTTTAATTTCAAGAAGCTGAAAAGGACACAATAGTCATCACCAGGCCGTGTACGTTTTAATGCTGTTCATGGTATACATTTTGGGGTAACAAGATAAAGGTAAGAAGGAATGGCTGCAAGCTATGCCTGGTTGCCTCCCAATTCATATCTCCCTCAGACTCAGAAACAACCCCTTTGGGACACAGCCTCCCACTACTGCTGAGAGAAAGCCAGGTGGCCAGGCCTGAGGTTGTTGGTGGGCAGGAGAATGCTGTGGTCTGCTGTGTCTTCTTAATGATAAAAGCTAACACCTACTATGTGCTGGGTGCATTGATTCACAACAATTCCGTTACCATTTTACAGAAGTAAACATTAGGCTTTGGAGAGTTAAATAATTTGCCTAAGGCCGTACTGCTAGAAAACAGCAGAGTTGGGATTGGAACCGAGGCTGACTGTAGAATCTGGGCTCCTAACCAGTGTCCTGGGGGTAACCTCCGCGGGCCGCGCCGCCTACCACATAGATCAGCTGTCTCCTTTACCTCCAGTTGAGCGCAGGGCTTTACCTAGAGCCGGAGTCAAAAACGCAAACGCCAATAGGGACAAGGCGAGTAATCAAAGTAAGGGAAATGCTAGATAAGATGATAACGAGAATAAAAATTAATAATAATCAAAATAACAACATAGAAACATTTTATTGAGTTTCTCCTGTGTGCCTGGCACTGCTCTAAGTGCTTCACAAATTGTAACTATAATCCCCCAATCTAATGAGATAAACGCTATTGTTACGCCCATCTTACATTAGAGGAAGTGACGATCGGAGAAGAGAAACCACTTGCTCAAGGCCACACGCCGGCCAGAGAGCCCCGTTCTCATCAGGTGCGGCAAGCCCCGGACCACCCCGGGAGAGGTGACGCTCGGCACGGCAGGGGCTTGCCTCCAGCAGAGGGAGCACTGCCACTTGGCTCCGGATGACTGCCCTGCAGAAATTCATGCCCACTGGTAAAATGGAATTGTATATGAAATCTCCTAATTTTTTAAAGTTAGCGATTAATGAAAAACAAAATACCTGGAGCAAGCCAAACAAAACAAGCCTGTAGCTGAATCTGGCCCGCGGGCTGTGATCTGGCTACTGACAGCGTGAAAGAAACACATGAAGCCAGCAGCGGCCACACCCGGCCTTCAGAATGTAGCCCCAAACGGTGTTCAGGGCCGCTTTCTTGTTGCGAGACCAAGCAGCGCCCTGACTCCCAGCAGCAGGCCTTTGTGAGTGGACACTGGTCACCAACCACATCGCCCAAAGTTCATATTTTAAAATTTCAGAGCCATGAGGCAGTAGTTTCATTTCTGCATGATATTTAGATAACAAACGAATTTTTCATCTGGGCTGCAAATGTTTAGCACGAGTTTATCAGGTTCTGGGTATAACATTACCTTTCTAATCCTCTTTAGTCAGTCTTAAAGTGGATTGAAGTCATCTTGGCTCCTGCTCTAAAATGCTTGCCTTTTAATTTTTTATTTATTGAACACTATCCTCCCCGTCCAGCTTTGGCAAAATTAGACTGTAAAAATGCATGTCATACAATATCAAAAGCCCATATATCCATATAAAAACAATCTGTTAAACTGTCATTGGCTGCTTCCAAGATTTTTTTCTCTTAATATTTTCTCTTAATTTTGTCTCTTAATATTGTTACTTGTTTTGTCTCTGGCCAGCAAGTCTAGTAGAGTCATAGGTGTTAGACAAATAGCTTACCAGGCAACATTTTTAGGAAATTATTTCTTTTACCTTATTTTTTCCCCTTCAAACCTTTATATTTATACTGAGTATGTACTCCAGGTTCTTATGGGAAAAATGTTTAAGCATTTTATTAGTTTCTTGGGGCTGCCGTAGCAGAGTACCACAACCTGGGTGGCTTAAAGCAACAAAAATTTATTCTCTCACAGTTCTGAAGGTTAAAAGTCTGAAATCAAGCTGCTGCCGGACGTGCTCCCTCTGAAGGCTCGAGCAAAGAATCCTTCCTCGCCCCTTCCTAGCTTCTGGTGGTTGCCGACAACCCTCAGTGTTCCTTGGCTTGTCCCTACATCACTCCAATCTCGGCCTCTGTCGTCACATGGCTTTCTCCCCTGTGTGTGTCTGAATCCAAATCTTCCTCTCCTTTTAAGGACACCAGTCACTGGAATCCAGTGTGACCTCATCTTAACTTGATGACATTTTCAAAAACCTTATTTGCAAAAATGTCACATTCACAGGTTATATGTGGACATGCACTTGGGGGGGAGGGGAGGGCACTATTTAGCCCAGTACATGTATCTATTAATAACTTATACAAAAATAATCAGAAAAGGCATAAAACAAAATTCTCAGAGTTAATCACTGTATAAGACTTGAAATATGACCTAACCAGCAACTGGCAAACTTGATAGTACATGACTTTACAGAACTTTACAGTATCCATGTTGGATATTAACCTTTTAACCTTGATCGCTTCTAATTTCTTACATTTTTCTGCTCTCATTCTCTCCTTTTTCCCATTTTCTCCATTGAATTATTGAAATTTCTCTTTTATCTGATCATATTCTATGAATTTTGATGCAACACCTGATACTTTTCTAGAACAAAGATTGGTAGGAATAAGTAAAATAATATAATAACCACGGTTAATTTGATGGTACAGTTGAGATATTGGCTTCCTTTTGAGAACAAACTCATTATGAGATGCTTGCTAACGTGATAAAGTGCAAGAGCAGGTCTCAGAATGATGTCTTCTAATTGCCCAGACTTTTTACATTAGGTATCTGCATGAGTTATAACTCTTTTGTGAAGATAAAAAGCCTTCTGCAAGAAATTGCTCCCGTGCTGTAAGGGCTGTCAGACTGGAGGGCATCTCAAATGAGATTAATGATGTCTGCCTTAATATAAGAAGATTTAGCATAACCAAGATTATGGATTCTGCAGAAACCTGCCAGCACTCATTTATTTTGAATAAATATTATTTTTAATTAAAGTCCTAAGGTAGGTTATTCCTGAAATAATGAGATCTACAGTGATTTCCTTTGGGAATTAATTTTCTTTCTTAATTCTCAGTCATTTTGATGATTGTGGCTCAGTCAGTCCTACTCATGACAGTCAGCTTTGTAGAACATGCTGATTTCTAGCTAAAGGCACTAAATAACCCTATATTTGTTTTTACATGCACTCTCATTTCCTAATTATATTTATTATTTAACCCAAACACTCTTATAGGTATGTCTGTCCCTAACTATATATGGCGAGTCTGCATAAAATAAATCACTCACAAGAGAATAAAGCTTCCTTCTGATAAGCCAAAAATGACAGGGAACATAAAATCAGAAAAGCATAATATGGATGTTTTTAACTATTTAAAAAATATTTGTTTTCCTTTGCTAGGCATTGTGCTGTTTTACACACATAAACTCTAATTCACACAGGAACTCTGCATGGTAGAGATTACTATCCTGTTTACTAGATTGTGAAAGGGAGCTAAGGAGGTTGCTTGCCACAATTGAGGTTTAACTCTACAGCTCATTTTCATAGCACCACGCTATGAAGCCTCTCTGCTGATGGTAGCAGTCACTCAGTTTTAAGTAGACCTTCATATAAACATCAGTATTTATGAGTGTGTGGTTCAACCAGATTTTCAGTGACAAAATAGAGTTGGTGTTTTGGTTAGTATGGCTATGTCACAAACCACTCCCTAAACATTGTGGTATAAAACAACCATTTTATTATGCTCACAGATTCTGTGTGTAAGGAATCTAGACAGGGAGATGTTACACTTCCCTCTGTGTAATGGAGACAAAAAAAGGATTACTCAAAGCACCATGCATGCCACAAGAGGCCTGAAGTGACTGCACTTCAGCAACTCCTCTTTTCGAAGGAGAAAGCTGAATGTGACAGATTCAAAGTTAGCTTCTCTCTTTTATTTTAAAGACAAGGAAGTTTCACAAAAAAAATCAGTTGATTCAATCATCAAAGAAAGAGATAAAAACAAAGGCAGTGTAAAACTAGTAACAGCAGTAAAATTAACAATGTGACATTCCAGAATGCAATTTGTAAAAAACTAAGTTGATCCACCAACAAACAGCTTGTCCTTAGCAAACATTTTCTTTCCCTATGGTATGGCAATTTCCTCAGCATATTTAGACAACTATCAAGCAGCTTCCTCAACATATCTTAACAACAATCAGTAGGTTAAGCTGCACCAAGGACATCTGCCCTCAGAGCCAGCAATTTTGCTGTGTTACAATTCTTTATCTACAACAGAGACTTTAGCCCGGAAAAGTTTCCTGTCTTTCGCAAGCTTAACATTTCTGTGTGTAATTCTAAAAAGTTAGGTCCTGTGAAATACATTTGTTTTATTAATGTTAGTACTCTCCACAGGGAGATGAAGATGGCTTATCTCTAGGGCCTCAGCTGGGAAGACTCTATGGCTGGAGGAGTCTTCACTCATATGTCTGGTGGTTGATGCTGGTTGTTGGCTAGAAACTCAGTTGGGACTGTTAGCTAGAACACCAACATGCAGATTCTCATTAGTGACTGGGTTTTCTCACAACATGGCAGCCCCAAAGTAGTTGATCACTTTATAAGACATCTCAGGGCTTCAGGGGTGAGCATCCTAAGAGAAGTAAGCATAAATCTTTCCTAAACTAGTCTTGGAAGTTATGCTGTGCCACTTCTGTTGCATTCTATTGGTTACAAGCCCAGTCACTGAGATTGACCCAGATTGAAGTAAGGGCACATAGATCCCCCACCTCTTGATGGAAGAAGTGTTGAAGAATTTGCAGATGTGTTTTAAAGCCATCACAAAGGGTAACAAATACTCTACTACATATTGTTACCTGTGGCTTAACGTTGGAGTTGCTGATCCATTTTGTTCCCAAAAATATAAGCAAGGGGATGCTCCAGGCAAACGAACTTCTATTACTAGCTGGGGCTTCTGCCTCTAATTGCTAGCTGGTCTGCTACCTTGATAAACTGGCCAGGAAAGAGTGGAAGCATTGGCAGAACCTTTTCTCCTAAGGACAGAGAGGCAGACTTTGCCTCTCATTTTCTTTTTTTTTGTCATTTTTTTTTTTTTTTTTTTTCGTGACCGGCACTCAGCCAGTGAGTGCACCGGTCATTCCTATATAGGATCCGAACCCGCGGCGGGAGCGTCACTGGGCTCCCAGCGCAGCTGCCTCTCATTTTCTGTAGATGGTTTTTCTTGGCTTTTCAAGACCAAGCATAGGGTAAAAAAAATTCAAACTTATTGGTTCACTCACATAAGATCATAACCTGGTTAATCCAATCCTTAGTAAATTAAAATATTTATTGACAGAAAGACCCTGCTAGTAGAGACAGAAACCACAGATCAAAGATTGGTTGGTAAATGTAGAATTAAAATAGAATTGAGCAAAGATGAGTGAAAAGCTCTTTTTATCTTCCTTTAAAGGAAGAAAAGCTTAGTTGAGTAAAGACATGGAAACTACTTAAATTGTCAAGGAGGTAATCAGGCACCAGAGTTAAACGGATGATCTGGTGCCTCCTTTCCCCTGTACCCTCACCCCAAGAGATCACACCATCATGTCAGAAAGTTGAGCTGAAACATTCATGCCAGATTTCTCTAAATGGAATACATTCGGCTTTAGAGACTACTCTTAACTGACCAGTTAGTATTGACCCAGAATAGAGAACTGAGGATAAATGATTAGGAATTCTCCAGGTTTAAATGTCACTCACTCGCTTCATGATTGAAATGTTTGTACAGAAAGCTATTGCTGTTACTACTTAATATAACTTCATGAAAAGGGTGTTTGTCTAGTAGCCTTTGAAAAACTGGCAAAGGGATTATGCCACCAGGCAGTATTCCATGAAATTGTTTTCTGAGTTAATGGAAATACAAATGGGTAGATGTGCTATGTAGCTAGGTTCTTTTTCAATATTTTTCTATATTTTTTAAGGAAATATTTTCTTATGATTCATAATTATCAGTATATTTTCTACTATGGATGAACCAATCGAAATACTACATTTCCCAATCTCCTTTACAAGAGAACAGTCAGTTGAATAAGTTCCAACTGATGAGATATACATTTATGTCTCCTGTAATTTTAACTTTTGAATCTCCTCAGAAGAGAGAGAGTGCGTGCTTCATGCTGCCTGGAATGTGGCCATGTGGAATGTGGGCCTGATGGCCAGAGCTTTAGCAGCTATCTTGAGACACATGGTAGAAGCTATCTACTGGGTACCATGAAACCAGAGCCCCAATCTTTGATGTCTGAAGCCTACCTTTAAATGTCATTCACTTGAGAGATAAAATGTTTTTCTTATTTAAGCCACTATTTGTTTTTGCTGTTGTGTTGTTTATAAAACCCAAACCAATTGATATACTTAATTAATCCTAAATGATACACTGATCTTGGAGATAATTTTATCAGCTTTCATCCCAGTAGGAAACAGATGACACACTAAAAAGAGTTTAATGAAGTCAGTGTATACAGAGATGTGGGCAGAGTTAAGTGAACCAATCAGGGAGTAGTAGCTACAGGTAACTGTTTCAGCTGTACATCTAAAGGTGCAAGAGGAGGGAGCTGTATCCTGGAGAGAGGAGCTGGCTTACAAGAGTTTTGGCCTTAGGGCAGCAACCACACTGAAACATGGCCCAGCAGAGGTAGATACCCAATTCTCTCTCCTCCTTCTCTTTGATTTCCTGCTAGTGCCTCCTACTGGCCAAATGCAACCCAAAGCCAGAGAGCAAGGGCAACTGGGTGTTGCAGTCTGCAATGGTCAGCCTCCTAGGACACTGCAGGGAAAAAAAAAGAGTGAAGAATGATTCTGAAGGGATGATGGAGAGTACTAGCATACATACAATTTGTCCTAATTGCAAACTGACTTTTTAGTTCTTAAGTGGTTTGAAGAAGAGACTGATATATAGATGGTACCGACCTGAGATGGTTTGACTAATGATTTTCTGACTTTCCTTTCCCTTTGTGTTTTTTTAGCATTTTTAAATGAAAAAAAAAAAAAAACTAAAACAAACAAAACATCCAAATCACAAAAATGTGGAAGATATCACTTAAGAAAAAGCTTAATTCAGGATATGATTTTCATTTTGTATATCCTTTTATCAGGATGTTTCCTTTATCTATACAAGGCTAGCAAATGAGCAAATTTAATAAATTATATGTGGCCATTTGCTAGCTGGAATATTTAAATTACATAATTTATAGAAAAAATATGTAAATGAATATTGAGAACATTTTGAAGTACCTAGCAGAAACATAATTAGTTTAGTAAAATGGTGGCCATCATATTTGATTTACAATTCCATTATTTGAACTGGAATCCAATATTTAAATCCTCATCGACATTTAAACATTAGATTGTCTTTTTGTTTTTTTAATCTCCCAAAGTAAAGATACAGTTCAAATCTATGCTGCCTTTGTTAGTAAAGGGACAGTGATTCCTGCCACAGATTAAGGCAATTCCAAAATAGGTTTTTCAGAAAATAAGAAAAAAAAATTTTTTTTATCACTCTTAAAAGTTAGAAATTAGTTGAACAATATCTATTGAAATTATGTGGCACAGTTATTATAACAAGATAAAAATACTTAGAAATTGGAACTTCAAGTTAAAGACTCCAAATAGAAACTCTCTGGTATTTTTTAGGCTGTGGTGAACGATAACCTATTTACCAGTCACTTCTCACTGTCCCTATTGTTAATTATAAGAAAGGTGTGTTAAAAGTCTCTGAGCACCTTTGCTGAAAATGACCTTTGAAACACGAGTATGGGTGTAGGAGAACAAGTGTTAACTGGAAAATGAGTTTCTCCTTGAAGGTTTGAGTGTTTTTGATGGAGCAGCTGTTAAGTACCACTGGGCTTGGATGACTATCTGTACTCTGGGGTAGGTGTATCATATCTTTCCTTTATAAAACATTTCAAACATGGAGGAATGTGTATTTATCAGAGACTATAATTTTGGATGACCTTCCATTTTCATCTCATGTAATTTAGATTGCAGCTGATTCAAATACATAGCATTTTGAAAAAACTACTTATTCAAACTATTAATCAATTAGTTATCCTATGAAATCTTCTCCAGAACAACTGCACTTATTATAGCAGAAACAGGAAAGAGGAAAACTATAATATGGCTAAGAAGATATAGAATTTGTTTTAAAAATCTACTCAATCTTTAATATAGTCATTTAATCCATTCTGCTGGTATTTGGAAAACATTTATTTCTCAATTATTTATGTTTTTCAATTCCATTTTAAGTTTATAACAATTTTTTTGGAACATGTACAGGGTAGATAGATTGTAGCTATGGCTTTTACTGAAGGCATGGGATTTTAGTGGTTCATTTTAAAAAAGATTGTGAAGGGAGTCTGCACTATACTATGGTTTTTACACTGTGGGATTTAAGCCCGAGTACCATGTTACAAGGTGCTAAGAGAGGGTCAGCTCAGTTCATCACTCTGAGAATTGCAGCAGGATCATTTTGCCATTCCTTCTCAAGACCTAAAAATAAAACAGTACACTGTTGAGTTTAAAGTGTTGTCTTACTACATTGGTAGCCTTTATTTCTTGAAAATTGACCTACACCTTTGGAAGGAAAGCAATCACAGGAGCCAGAAGGTGGACCCTGAATGACCACATCCATATCACTTGAAATATTTACATGGTAGAAAAATTAGACCAGAAAGAAAGTTGGGGCAAGTGCACGACTAATAAGATCTTCGTTTAAACTCTGTCCCCTGTGTTGCGTGTCCCCGAGGCAATAGGGAAGGCACCACATACTCTTTGCTTCCCCATGAAATCCAAAGGCCTCTGTCAGCTCAGAGACCTTTAGAGAGATAAATCAGAGAAACCAAACTAATTTGGTTATGAAATTCATTCATTTATTTTTTCACTGGCTCCAAATAGCTTGAATAATTTAAATAACAAGACTGCTAAATAGATTTCCCACTTGAGATGGGCAAATTAATTCTTCCCTCATTAAAAAATATTTATTGAGAACTTTTCTGTGTCAGGCATTGGGCCAGATTCTGGAGATACAGTGGTAGCAAAAACAACTTAGAACTCTATTATGACAGGGCATTTTCTTTGATTTAGGAAAAAAAGCCCCACCAAATACACCAAATAGAGCTGAATATATTGATCAGCGTCCATCCCTATGATAAAAGGTTGAGATGATTACAGAATTTAAAAGGTGTTCTTCCCCCCCCCCTTTTTATTCCTGCTTTGCTGTAAAGACTCAAATGTTTTCTTATCAGAAGGCCTGACTTTTCCATTATTCCATAAAGGAATTCCATAGAGTAAGACTTATAGGATGACATTTAAAAATTGTCTAAATAATCCAAGCACTGTATCAATTGTGTAATGGCCAAGATCTGGTTTAAAATCTCTTTTGTAATAATGCTCACAAGGAATGTCAGGGTAGGGAAAGGAGGAAAGGAAGGAGTAACATGAGTACAAGCATTCCAGATCAACTCATCTACGGCTTAGTGACCAACAAATCTCCTATGTCTTGTGTCATTTCCAGTTTTTGTTACTGTCTTATTTGGTCACTTAAAAAATTTTTACTTGATGCCAAAACCAAAGGTAAATTTGGGGAGGGACCTAACCACAGGCAAATGAATTGCATCTTTTAGCTCCAAAATGATGTTTTCTCTAACAGCAGAGTGGAAAAACAGAGTATCAGGGAACACACAGTGGTCCATACGACTGTGCAAGCCCTCATTGGCAGATGCAATTCTTTCTTAGAGGCACTGAAGATCTCTTTGCAGCTATCATTGCAGAACCTCACGTTTTCTTGGCTGAAAAGCAGCAGTAATGCAAGATTATTTGATGCTAGTGGCCAAATAAAGACATATTAAGCTGATTCTCCACTAGAAGGAAGAAATGGTCACAGATAGTCAGAGGGTGACCAGGAACCTAGATGTTTGCTTGGATTTTTGATAAGACTGAGAAGCAGGGCTATTTGGGTCTTTCATGAGAGGGACTCTTTCCTTAGGTTAGAATTGCAGCAGGTCTCTACCTTCTAAAATCACAATCAGGAAGATGCAAATTGGTGACCGTGAGCTCCTGTGGATCCAGCTTTCTTATCTTTTGAGTCTCACTTCAGTGTGATCTCTTCCACAAAGTTTTCCTTAATTTTTTAACTCACAGTAATTTCTCTCTTTGCATCCAAGTCCTCTCCTCTGCCACCAAGTACTATGATAGCTCTTACATCATTTACATGTCTGGACTTCATAACTAAGACTCTGGAGGGCAGGATCCCCCATGTACCTACTCTTTACTGTGCCCAACATAAACCAGGTACTCAAAATGATGTTAATGACTAAATGGGTAAATCTGACCGTGAAGTGAAGAAGACCTTAGATTCCTCAAGTAAGTAGATGGTAGGTCACTACCTGCAGAGCAAGTAGGGTTTCTTGTGGCCTTGGCAGGGAGGGAAATCAGAAAAGTCTAAGGACAAAGTTGGGATGGAGACTATTGACCACGGCAGTTAAAGAACATACATAAAATGTACACTGAAGTTGGAGTGTAGCTTTTCAAATCATTATCCGTACAAGTATTTGTTGCATATTTCAATAGGATGTCAACCATGTCAAAATGTTCCCTTGGCATAAACAGTATACTTTTCTCTATCAAGAGCTTTCTTTTATGTCCTTTTACTGAAAAATCAAAGTAGGCAGGTCTGCTATTAGTATCCTCATTTTACATGCTAGGATGCTGAAATAGGTGAATGACTCAAAGTGTTTTGTCCTCATTTCTTTAGGTATCTGCCTCCTCATAATTAGGGAGTGCCAGAAATACTGATCTTATACTATTTTCCCTAAGACTGCACTCAGAAGTCAGAAATGAAAACCCAACTTGTATTATTAGTAGCCATCATTTTGTAAGATATCAGTGTTCAAAAAACACTTAAGGTCTCATGTAAGTCCAAATTGTTATCATTAATCAAGTGACATGAAAGAGGTTGTTCTGTTTTATAGGCTCATGACATTAGGATATTAAAAAAGGCTGGGATGCATCACCTAACTTGAAGTCTTTCTCATTAAATTTGATTTGGCTTGTTTGGTAATATTGTGGTTTTTGACAGGAACACAGGTAAACAAAGTTAATTATCAAAATAAATCAGGTTGGAAATAAGGAAGGAGGGAAGTCATTGAGTTCCTGCAGGGACAAGAGCTTAGTTCATTTTTAAAAAAAATTTGATTTTCTATTCTCCATGAAAAATTTAGCTTTAAAAAAATACAAATCTATTGAAGACCAAGCTTCTATATATGGGGTACCTGCCACAGAGGAACACTGGTGTTAAGTATAATTAAAGTAGATCATGTTTTCACTACTTTATAAATGAGGAATGTCAGGCATATTGAGAAAACTGCCTAGTCCAGTTTCTGTGGAGAATCACTAGTGGCCCAAGTGACAATCTATAATTTTGCACAGACCACTAAAATACACTTTCCAAGACAGTGATACTACTTTCAGAGTTCACAGGTTAGGCAAAGGAGAAAATCCAAATTTTTCAGAAACCATAATCCCTCTTTTTAAGTCATTAAAAATTTGTATATCTATATTAAAAACCACACAAATCTGAATTCATACTGGGTACTTTCATTTATAGCTAAGGATAAAAACAACACTAGCATCTATTTAGAATGGAAAAACATGTTTGTATGGAAACAAGTATTTCATCATCAGTGTATTTCATACCGTTTGCAATTCAGCCTAGGTTCTTTATATTTTTCGTTTCCAATAGAGATTAGAATTTTAGTAGTTCCAGAAATATAAAAAAGACGGCATTAAAATATCCTATATGATGGTAATCCTATTTTAAGGACTTTTCATGCTTATTTTGTGTTCTGAGCTATAGTATTCATAGAGACTAAATTAGAGTGAGACTGGACAACAGAACAAAATAGAAAAGGGAAAACTCATGTCAGCAACTGAAAACCAGTTGTGTAATGCAAGGCCTAAAAGTCCTTATCTCTGGCATGTTCAATATGGAATGCACAGTTGACTGTCATTCAGCTACTAGAGAAAGGTATTCTACAATGAAAGATAGCCCTATCAAAACAACAATTAGCTGGCTTCCTACACAGGGAATAGCAGTTGGTTAAGTAAGACTGAAGTGAGAGTTCTTATTAGTGTTCTCAATAATGACTTACGCATCATGAGTATTTGGCCAACTGGTTAGGTCTAGCATGAACATGGGATTTCTGAAAGAATGAGCTAGGATCTGCTAAAGTGTTTCAAAGGAGCACCTTAGTAGAAGCTGATCTCTAAGTAAAAATCATCAATTTATTTAATTTTCAAGAAAAAATTTTAATATGCATGTTATTCCTTTAAGTTTTACATGCTCATTCTCCTTAGATTGTTTAGGGTGCTTTTTATTGTGCCTAAAAATTGACAGTAAGGTGAAATGAAAGATTCAAACATGGTTTCATAATACATGGAAGATGAGATCTCATATTTATAGCATGTAATTTGATTCTTATATATGCATGATTAATCAAAATTGTGTTCTAAATGACAACTTGAATTTTTTTGAATTGCACTAAGCAACACTATTGTGTACTATTTATTTTAACATGGATATTTTTATAATTAGCTTTATTAACAGCATAACATTCTTAAATTTTACCCTAGTTTTAGTATTCAGTGTTTGATTCAGTTCAAATCAACCAATATTCAAGGAAACATGAGAGAAGAATGAAATGAGATTACATTTTTACATAATCAGCTAAATTCTTTTTAAGAGTAAAAAGTTAATATGGGATTTAAAAACCTAAATTTCCAATGTTACTGTCAATTTAACCATATGTATATTAGTTAGGCCACAGGACTGCCCATTAGTCTTTCCTGTCGAAGGGCAATTAATCTCTTGAACCACTTTTCTTCAGCATCAGCTTTCTCAATAAATAACTGAAACAAGAAAAGAAAAAGAAAAAAATGTTACTGTCTGTCAATAACAGATTTGACCTAATATGACACAAATAATCTTTATGAATATATCTCTCAGCACAAGATTTGGATACTGTTTAACTCTTGATGACTTCTTAATTGAAGACCACCTATTTGGAATTAATAATGTTTGGAAAGTCTTGGAGTAAAAGGACTAATATCAACACCACTGGTTAACAATTTTGCACCTTTTTGTGAAGTTTATATTCTACAGCTTTTCTGAGACAAAGTACAATCATGTCATTTCACAGAAAACAGCTAAATACGTTAGTGACATCACCACAGTCAATGAACAAACTACAGCTAAACCAGAATTAGAACTTTACCTAGACTTCAGTTGATATTCTTAAGGTTTAAAGGATCTTACATTAGGATGAGCCAGAGAATTGTCATCTTGGTACTTGATCGCAGTAGGGATGCTGCTGGGGTCTACTTCTTTTTCCATACTGGGCGGTTCAGCAACTACTGATGTTGGTCCTGATGTTGAAGTTCCATGTTTCACTTCACTAGGTTCCACTGACTGAAAGATAACAACCCATATTAATTTGAACACAATATGTACTTAGAATTTTGCTTTAATAATATTTCTGATTTTGAATAATTGCTCAGTTAGTCTCCTTTGAGATGATACTCATCTCACAAAGGCCCTACATTGTGTTACTGAATGAGAAACAATTATTCCTAAAACAAACCAACATAAAAATGTTGGGGAAATGTTTATCATTTCTTATGATTAGCATATTTTTCTTAAGAAATTGGTACTTACGCATCTATACTATTAAAAAAAATATATTTAATACATCTAAATTCTATTAATCAAAACGAGCTTACAACAAATCTCCAGCATTCAGTTGGCCTCCTTGTATAAAAAGCAAATTCAAAGGTTATCTTTTTTTTTTAAATAACAGTCTTATTGGGCTGGCCCGGTGGCTCACTCGGGAGAGTGCGGCGCTGGTAGCACAGAGGCCGCAGGTTCAGATCCCATATTGGGATGACCGGTGCATGCACCGTGTGGAGGGCTGCGATCCCCTTACTGGTCAAAAAATAAAACAAAACAAAACAAAAACCCCCAAACCAAAAACAGTCTTACTAAGATACAATTCACATACAATTCACTCATTTAAAGTACACAATTCAATGGCTTTTAGCATACCCACAGAGTTGTACAAGTATTATCAGAATCAAATTTTAGAACATCATCATCCCTCCTAAAACCCATACCCATTAGCAATCACTCCCCATTTCTCCCAACCTTCTCATCCCCAGGCAACTACCAATCCACTTTCTCTATAGCTTTGTCTATTCTGGACATTCCATAAAAGGAATCATACAATATGTGGTCATTTGTGACACACTCTTTCATTTAGTATAATTATTTTTTATTTTTTATTATTTTTATTTATATATATTTATGGGGTACAGAGTTGACTATTAGTATTTGTGTACAGTATGTGATGATCAAATCAATATTATTAGCATGTTCATCATAACAAATCATAATTACTTTTTGTATCTCTTTCCCAATTAATCCGTGTCTCCCTCTCCCCCTTTCCCACCTCTGGTAATTATAGGTCTGTTTTCTCTTTCTGAAAGTTCAATGTTTTATTATGGTCTTTCTTTCTTTATTTCTTAGCTCCCACTTGTGAGCAAAGACATAGTATTTCTCTTTCTGTGCCTGACTTATTTCACTTAATGTAATTTTCTCCAAGCTCATACATGTTGCTGCGAATGGCAGAATCTCATTCTTTTTGTAAAGTTCATCCATTTTGTAGCATGTATCATCACTTCATTCCTTTTTACTGCTAAATAATATTTCATTGTATGGATTTACCACATTTTGTTTATCCATTCATCAGTTGACAGACTCAAAGGCTATCGTTTATTTATTTATTTTTGCCAAACATATCAGCTCTTTTTATTTTCTTCTGTGTTCTCCAATTTTTGACCAAAAGCATACTGACAGTTTGTAAAAAGATAGCAGTCTCTGCTCAAAGCTACTTAGAACATTTAAAAATTAATATAAAAGTTTGGAAAAAAGGTATGTGATATCTTTCGTAAAAAATAAAACTCTAAGGGGAGCCAATAAAGATGGTGTAATAGACGGTTCCCAGCATCACTCTCTCCCACAAATCAACCAATTTACAACTATAAAAATGTAACATCAGCCAATCTGGGGCCGCTGGAGCTCAGGGGAAGAGGAGAGACCTGTGGAGTTCATCAAGGCAGGAGAAACTATGATGAGAGAAAGAAAAAGCTGCTCTGAGCATTTCGCTTTAAGGCTCGAGCTGATGAGTGCATGGAGCAGGAGCCGGCAGAAGCTGCAGCTGTGCCCTTCAGATGGAGTTACTTGGAGGGAGCAAGAGAGAAGAGGGCCTTGGTGGGCCCCAGGACAAGACCACTAATAGGGTTCCCGTGGACCCACGCAGGAGCGAGGAGCCAGAACAACTGAAAAAAGGGAGCCACTCAGAGGCCAGTGAGTCATTGCAAGTGACAGGCGCAGGGACCATCTCATGGGAAGTGCTTGCAGCAGGGGCGGTGGGGGAGACGTGCCCACCAGGGAACACTGGGACGCAGCAAGGACAGCTGATCTGACCCCCAGTTAGCACAGGACCACTCAGAGGAGACTGGTCAGGAATGCAGAATTGCATGGGGTGCAGTTTGATGAAAAAACTCAGGCCCAGATCAGAGTGTCTACACAACCCAGGTGCACCAGGTCTCTGGAGAGCCGGAAGTACCTATAAGGTCAACCATTAAACCTGAGCTGCACAAAAAGCCTTCCCTAGGGAAACAGCAGCAAAGTAGCAACTTAAACAACCACACAGCTCAAGTACTGGTTCCCACAGGAAGTTCCCCCATGTTAGAAGCAAAGGACAAAAAATTATTTCTGGCCCAGGCACACCACCAGCACCTTGGGGCCTGCCTGGGAACTGGAGGCTTGGATCTGGGGACCGGACCCCACTCCCACTTCCAGGCACACTGCACCCGTGCCTCGGGGCCAGCCTGGGGACCTGAAGCATGGAGAAGCGGACTGGACCCCCCCTCCCACAACCAGGCACATCACGCCAGCACCTTGGGGCCTGCCCAGGGACCCAAGGCAAGGAGAAGGGTACTGGACCTCTCTCCCACAACCAGGCACACTGAGCCAGCACCTTGGGGCTCACCAGGGATCTGGGAAATGGAGTTGGGGACCAGACCACCCTCTCACAACCAGGCACAACATGCCAGCACCTCAGAGCCCACCCAGGGACCCAGGGTATGGAGAAGGGGACCGGACCTCTCTCCCACAATCAGGCACAACATGGCAGCACCTTGGAGCCCACCCAGGGACCCAGGGCAAGGAGAAGGGGAATGGTCCTCTCTCCCACAACCAGGCACACCATGCCAGAGCTTCAGGGCCCGCCCAGGGACCTAAGGCATGGAGACGGGGACCGGACCTCTCTCCCACAACCAGGCACATGGCACCAGAGCCTTGGGGCCTGCCCAGGGACTAGAGCCATGGAGAAGGGGACCAGACACACCCCACAACCAGGCATACCGCCAGTGCCAAGGAGCATGCCAAAAGTAGCACCTCCATGTGGGTGGCCCACCACAGCCACCACAATAACCATGGCTGTTGCAAAAGTGGCTAGACGGCACAGCCACCACGCAGGTGGTCCGCCAACCACTGGAGTGCATTGACACAAGAAGAGTCACCAGCAGAGACAAAGAAAAGAAGAGGATGTCTCTTTCCACAAAACCCATTTCAGAGTGACAGAAGAAGCATCTGCTCTATGATAATATTGGGGGACCTGATCACATCTCTCAGCATTGGACAGATCATCTAGGCAACAAGTTAACAGTAACCATTATTCTTTCAGAAGGAGAGAAGAAAACTAGGGCAATTAGAGGGGGGAGGGGGATGCCATGGGGGAAGGGGAGAGGTTGGACAAGGGGCATAAAGAATAATTACTATTTGTAACAATATATATGCCAGTAATATTGATTTAATCAACATATCTCAATATTCAACCCCCAAAATATGTATAATTGATTTTGATTCAATAAAAAAAAAAAAAAAAAAAAAACCTCTAAGATTTCTTATACTATCTTGCAAACTGTGGACATTCAATACATTCCATATTTACTGAGTGTTTACCAGGCTCTACGTAATGTACTAAATGCTGGGAACACAAAGACTAATAAATCATTGTTCCTGCCTTGAAGGAGACATAAGTGTATTGCTTATTGAAGAAATTTCAATACTTCTTTCCTGAGAAAGGAGAAGCCCAGGGAAGTGAATGATTGGCAGCAAAATTGCAGGGATAATATACAATGAATTAGATGAGAAGCTGAAATTAATGGAAGATTATTTCCACCACGTAGCCTTTCCCTACACCTACAGGTTCTACACCTATTGGTTTTCAATTTCCACTTTTTTTTTACTTATCTACTTTTGAACATGCACTTTTCTGAATGAAGCGTAAATTAGATGTCACCAGGAAGAATGAAATATGCATGAATTAGTTAATCCTTCCTTAGGTAAAATTATTTAAGAATTGGAGATCCATCTATTTAACCAGTATTTATTGAGTACTACTAATTGCTAAACATTGGGTACATAAGGGAGAGTAAAATAGATATGATCCCTGTCCCAGCTGGAGGTTACATGTTGCTAATGCAGATGACAGATTATAAATGAATAAATACCACCCCCCCCAAAAAAACCCATGATCACAAATTGTTGTATGTGGAGTAAGTGTGTGTAGTAAGCGTAGTATATGTAGTAAGGAATTGGTGACACAGAGAATGATGGGGGATGGGGAGGGAAAAACATCTACTTCATACTGGCTGGCTAGGGACATTGGCTCTCAAGAAGTGAAATTTAAGACCTGAAGAATGAGAAGGAGCCTGGCATGTGAAGAAAAGGAAGAGTGCTCTGGTCAGAGGGGACAGTAAATAGAAAGGTCCTGAGAGGAGAAGAGCTTGGTGTGTTTGAAGATCAGAAAGAAGACCGGAAGTGCTGGTGTATAGTGAGCAAAAGGATGGCTGGACCCTGCAGCCCAGAACTTGGCTCACTGTTTCCTTAACTCAGCCACACTACCACTCTGTTTAGGTATCACTTCCCAGCACCATAGCAGGAGAGCATCCCTAGGCAAAACGCTGGGGTAATTGTGGGGCTCATCCCTTCTCTCAAGGATCACCAGTCCTGTGCTGCCTATTGTTTGATACCTAAAACCAGTGCCTCATATATCTTGTCAAGTTCTATAGTTGTTTATAGTGGGAGGGTAAGTTTGGTACCAATTATTTTGTAATGGTCAGTAGCAGGAGTCTAATTAATTCTTAAAAAGATTGTCCTGGCTGTTGTATGGGGTCCTGGACTAGAGACATGCAAAAAGAAAAACAGGAAGACCAATCGGGGGAGCTCTTGCAACAGTTTAAGAGTGAGATGGTGACTTGGATTGGAGGGGTAACCACTGAGAGTTGAGAGGAGACAAATTCTGAGCTATTTTGGAAGTGATGATGTCAAGAGCCACTTTTTTTTTGGCATGTAAATATTTTATTTAATTAAAATACTGTAATTTTTTTATGCTAATGGAAACTGGTCTGCATTCATAGGAGAAATTTATACTCTTGGAGACAAAAGGGCCTTGAAGGCTGGATATCTGGGGAGTTGTCAAATGTTTTTAAGGAATTCTTGCAAAGAGAAATCTGTTCTATAAATTGTTTTCAAATGTGGAGATGTTTATGAATACTAATTCTAACAATGATGTGAATATTAATTATAATGTTAACTTTTACAGACATTTAAAGAAATATTTATTGAATTTGATTTGGCAGTTTTCTTCTTATAGTTTAGAGGCAATATTTTTTTTCTGCAGGTCTCAAACATTTTTGCATGTCTGCAACACACTGGGCCTAGAAGACTCATGGTGCTAAGTGATATTATATTGACCCTTTATAAAACTGAGGACATTTAACAATAAAGCCCAATATTCTGCACAGGAAAAAGTGGGAAGTATGCTAATCCAATGAGGCCCAGGACATTGATTTTTGTTAGTCTATACTGCCCTCCAGAGACTGCACAAGCATGTCATTTTGCATATCTCAGCTGCATAGGACTTAGCTAGGAGACTGGCTGTCCATGTTGAATTGCTTTGAAGAGATGTGGCATGCTATTATTCTAGTTGCCAAAGACATTGATCCCACCTATTCAGGTGGCAGAGATAACATTGTAGTATATAAACCAAGTAATCTCATTCTGTTTTTATTTGCAGAGTACATTGTTTTCTTTGAGAAGTGTCTACACATGTACAAGGTGACACTCTTAGAGTTTAGGATCAGAGTTTGGCAGTCATTATTTAATAACAGATAATTAAAAAATATGTGGGAGAACCATTAACTGTTTCTTTATTTAAATTAGGAAAACTGTAAGAGAAAATTTTACCTTAACTATAAAACAAAACCTTAACATGGCCACTACCAAACATCTGGCTTTGAATAACACTGCCACCTGATGGCTCAGTTTGGAAAAATTAGTTTTAAAATGTTCTAAGATCCTGCCACACAGAGTTATTTACCCTCCTTTTGAACACAGGGGACTATCCGCCATATACAACAATACTAGAGTTGAATAATTAATAAGAAGCTTATTTGAGACAGCAGTTTGAAAACAAGCTGCATCTTGTTTCCTGAAGTTAATGATGTATCAGGAGCTATCATAGATTCTCCATCTACTCAGACAAGAGAAATATGATTTCTGAGAATTAAACTAGTTAAATCAATATGTGCTGCAGGAGACACAGTGTCTATTATGGCATTAGTAATAGCCATTTTTATGGTAACAGCTCCCTAGCTTAATTAGCGGAATTAACACAGCTAAAGAAAGACTGTACCAACTGAAGACGTGGCTAGCATAGAAAAGCCCTTCTTGGAGACACGAACTTTATACCAAAGTGTGTATAGAAAGATGTTCAACAGAAAAAGATGTTGAAAGTAGGGTCATCGGTAATTTAGTCCTCAAGAGAGTTAATCTTTACTATGCATCAGGGATAGCCCAACATATCTCTCCATGATCTGGATGAAGTAGTCCTCAAGATAATTTACCTCTCTTTGCTAAGTAATCTCCTGATAAATAATTCAGCTTCTTGGACATCCTGAATCCTGGCCTTATATTGCAGACACAGACACTTTAGAATCTAGAAAGGGATATCACTTTCTAAACTAGTAAAATGTCCCCTCTGTTTTATATTTCAGTTGAATGTGAATTTATTCATTGTTAGCCTACCACTGTTCTTCTGATCATTTCAAAGTGTGGTGACTAATAAAAGTACAGCATTGGATGGCTAAGACTTTGGACTATTATGCATTCACATATTATGCATTCATCTCCTAAGGCTTTTTAGCATTTTTTCCTGTTGGCACCACTTCCCACCTTTCAGCAAATGCTTTCTTGGAGAAGCACTGAATTAAAAATAAGTTTAAAGAGAAATATTAATAATTAGTACCAAACAGTAAAAAGTTGCTTAGAAGAAAACCCAGTGTATTAATTACGGAGGAATAAGTATTTCCACAGAAAGAAAATGCTAGTTTATCATGAGAGTCCAACGCGAACTGGGAAGTCAGCGTGAACTTCAGATAACAAATACTAGGAAAGTAAATTTTAAAATAAATGACAGATTTCTAGTTAAGATGGTGGAATAGAGGGTATCCAGTGTTACTTTCTCCCATGATCAACAAATTTACTATTATTAAAAAAGCAAAGACTGCCAAGCTGGGGCCACTAGAGCTCAGGGGAAGAGGAGGAGAGACCTATGTAGTGCATGAAAGTGGGGGAAGCCATGACGGGAGATAGAAAGGATTGCTCCGACCGTTTCAAGCTCCAACCATTTCAAGCCCTGACCACTTCAAGGCTGGAGCTGCTAAGCACATGGAACAAGAGCTGGCAAAAGCCACAGCTGTGCCCCCTTCGTATGAAGTTGCTTGGAGGCTGCAGGGGAGAAGAGGTCCTAGGTGACCCCCGGGCCAGCTAGACCACTGACAGGGTTCCTGTGGACCCACAGAGGAGTGAGGGGCCACAGACAACTGAAAATAAGAGCCACTCAGAGGCCAGTGAGTCATTGCAAGGTACCAGCACATGGCTGATACTATGGGAAGTGTTTGGAGTGTCGGTGGTGGTGGGGACGGGCACATTGAGGCACAACATGGACAGCTGATCTGCCCCCCATTCAGCATAGAATCACTTACTGCAGACTGGTGAAGAATACAGAATGGCAGGGGGTGCAGTTTGCTAAAAAAACTCAGGCCCAGACCAGAGTTTCCACACAACCCGGGTGTACCAGACCTCACAAGACCTGGAAGTGCTTACTACAAGGTCAACAATTAAAACTGGAGCTGCACAAAAAGCCTTCGTCAGAGAATCAGCAGCAAAGCAGCAATTTAGCTCAATCACAGGACTCAAGTGCTCGTCCTCACAGGAAGTTCCCCCATTTTAGAAGTAACCACATGACAATAAATTAGTTCCAGTGCAGAATTTAAGTGGTGGTGGTAGCTAATAATCTAACACAGAACTGAAAGAAAAACAAAACACCCACAGATCAGAGACAAAATTTTGATATTAACCAGTAAAGGCCTAACACCACCAAAGAACACCTATGAAACATAGAAAGACCAGAAGGAACAGAAGGTCTCTGGGCTCCTAAGCCGGGGTAGGGAGTGGGCTGAGGGCCTCAGCTACATACCTCCCAACATCTGCATCCAGCCCAGTGATGACCATTGAGTTGCTGCTGGGAGCAAGCTGGGCTCCCAAGCCGGAGTGTGGGCTCCCCCCAGGTTGTGATTGAGGCCCTTGGCCCCCCTGACACCCACATCCAGCCCAGACACGACTGAACCACCACCAGAAGGTCTCTGGGCTCCTCTGCCAGAATGAGGGGGGTGCCATGGGCCTTGGCCATGCCCCACTCTCCCTTTCCTTGTCCTCCCACTCTATCCCTGTGTCCCTTCCTCTTTCTCCCTTCACCCCAACTGCTCTGCAAAACATCTTAGAATGCAAAAAAAAAAAATAAATAAATAAAAATAAATAAATTACAATAATTCAATTAGGACATACAAATGGCCTTATATAAGAGTAAGATATGAAATAAAACAGGCAAGTACATTTATGAATGTCCATTTCATAGCTCCATTTTTTAAGAGTCGTGGTGGCAAACTGCCAAAAGTTCAAATGAAATCAACAAAATGACCATGGATTATCCAAGGCTATCTAGTCCTATGCCTGGCATACAGCACATGGTCAGTTCATGTCTCTTGAATGAATTATTTTTAAATGTATGTGGAAATTGAAAAGATTTTCATCTCACTAGTAATAAAAAAAAAAAAAGCACTAATGGAAACAGTCCAATTTTCACCTATTACGTCAAAAAACATGAAAAATTCTAATAGGATGTCATATGAACCACAGAGTGAGAGGCAGACATCTCCTTGCATTTCTGGGTGGAATTTGAATTAGTACAACATTTCTGGAGGATGACTTTGAGAAGATGTTAAAATAAATAATGTTAACCTCTGACAAATAACTTCATATTAAAAAAATTATTTTAAGAAAATAATAGTGGATATTTGCAAACATGTATGTAATATCTCCAAACTTAAAACCACTTAAATACCTAATATCAAAATAAATGAATTATGATACATTCATCAGCAAGATATTTGCAGCCATTAATACATTTATATATGTACAATATTTTAGAGTAAGTGGTAATTATAACCCTGTCCTCGTTATAAGGATGTTAAAGAATACATGTATTTCCTAGAATGCCTTTTCTTAGTAAAAAAATATAAACAAATTCCTAAAAGCAGTCCTACTAATCAGTGAAAGAATACATGAAATATTCAACAGAAATAAAATGTTAATCTAAGCTCCCTTCACCAGAGTTGAATAAATGATATCCATCTAGGCAAAGAATGGTGATATATGTTACTACTGGGTAATAATAACTGAACATATTGGATATATACTACCATGCTGGGTAATAGTTTTATCATTAAAGTCCTTTTCTAACTTTTTTCTAGCAATGACAATTCAAAACGTAGATGTACACATTTGAAAAGAAAACTGTATGTTCATGAAAGACATATTAATATTAGAGAACCATTATGTGGACATCTTACTTTGTCTTCCTGGTGAATTAAGAACAAAAAAAAGCTTTTCGTGAACATATACAGACACATTTTTACAGTATATTTTTATACAAGTTAAACGTGAAACAATTCTCACTGATTCACTCTCTCTCTCAACAACATGTCTGACAATCTTTTGCCCTACTTCATCCATCTATTAGAAGAAGAACTTACATGTAAGTAAAATCCTTTAATAAAGCATCTCTTCAGTTGGAATCCAAAGGCTATTCATAATGCCTGGATGAAAACTTACCTTTTTGACTTCTTTACTTGATCTGAATGTCTGCTGAACAAAAGAATCACTTTCAATAGCTTCAATTTCTTTTACTCTTTTTACTTGTTCTACCAGTGTGGCTTGGTCTAAAAAAGAGGGTATAAAGTTAGTGTATTTTGGTGTAAGCTTGTTAACAACTCTATACCTAAGCAATGTTCTTTCTTTCTTTCTATGAAGAAATTTTACTACTTATGGAATTTAACTGGATGAAAAGACATTATATTTAAGCTCTAACAAGAAACTTTTCCCCCCCTGAGATCCACAAATATAACATTCCTATGAACAAAGACCCTCACGTAAAACCCAAAACATTGCTAAAAAGTCACTGCTATAAGGATACTGCCTAATCTGGTGGGAAGTTTTTTTTTTTTTTTAAACTTTTATTTTAACATTTTATTGTAGATACATATAAAAGGAATAAGAGCACAATGAATCCACCTGTACCCATCACTCAGCTTCTATAATCATTAACTTTCTGTTATTCTTATTTAATCTATCTATCCTCACCTCAGCTTTGTGAGGTGAACCTTGAGCACTTAAAAGTAAATCCCAAACACCATACCATGTTACCCCTAAATATTTTAGTAGGCACCTCTAACAGATGAGGACTTAAAACAACAACATAACTACAATAGCATTTTCACACCTAAAAATACCAATAATCCCTTGATATCATTTACATAGTCCAGGTTTAATTTTCACTGTCTAAAAGGAATCTTTTTAAAGTTGGTTTGTCTGAACAGGTCCGAGGTCCACACATTGCACT
This sequence comes from Cynocephalus volans, assembly GCF_027409185.1. Lineage (NCBI taxonomy): Eukaryota > Metazoa > Chordata > Mammalia > Dermoptera > Cynocephalidae > Cynocephalus > Cynocephalus volans. The sequence goes on along the minus strand of NC_084460.1, from coordinate 84,296,034 downwards.
TGGCTGATAAATATCTTAAGTCTCTTTTCATCACCTACAAGCTACCACCCTTCCCTTTCATTTACATTTATTGAAGAAACTGAGTCATTTATCCTGTAAAAGTTTGCATATCCTGGATCCGGCTGATGTTATCCTCATGGTGTCATTTACCATGTTCCTCTATTCCCCATATTTTGTGTAAAGCAGTAGTTAGACCTAGAGGCTTGATTACATTCAGGTTCAGTGTTTTTTGGTCAAGAATACATCAGGGATAGACAGTCACCTCAGTTGGTTAGGGTGTGGTGCTGATAACACCAAGGTCTAGGGTTTGATCCATGCACCTGCCAGCTGCCAACTCCCACCCCCCACCCAAAGAATACATCAGAGGTGGTACTGTGTGATTCTTACTACATCATATCAGGATGTGCTTGTACGACTTTTAGTGATGGTAAGATTGGTCAGTGGGTCCCAGGTGAGTCAGCCTGACCTTTCCATTATAAAGTTCACTATCAATTTTTCACTTAATGAGTTTAGCAATATTTTTTGTTGCTTAGATCCATTATTTCATTAGAGGTTATAAAATGGTGATCTTCTAATTTTACTATTCTTCCTGCATTTATTATCTCTGATTCTTCTGTAATGAAGAACTTTTCCTCGTTGACAATTGGGTGACTGTGATACAAAGCCTGTACAGGAAAGTCACAATAAATGTTTGATCCTTTCTCTCTATCAATTTTGGTCCAAAGGTGCCCAAAGATGACCATTATAAATTCATGAATATTTATATATTTAATGTATTTGTAGTTCATGGTAGTCATTTTCCTATTTTGATGCTCAAATTGTTTCACTTTTGGGTAAAATCCTCTTCAGGTTGACTCCTGCATCCTTTTCATATACTCCCTAGTGATTAAGGCATGATAAAATGTTCCAGGATTATCTTGTATGGTTCCTGTCCCAGCCTGAAATTAGCCATTTCTCCAAAGAATGTGGACTCCTTTTGGTGGGGAATGACATTTATAGACAACAATCCAGGTACAAGGGGTATTCATTGTTACTGGATTGTTATAGCCTCTGGACTTTTCAGTAGGTGGGACGGGAAATACTTATTTTTAGAAGAGAAAAATTAATATCAGTTCATGCTAAGACTACCAACCAAATAAAAGATTATAGGATTTTTAGTTAAAGCCTTTTATTTTATATTTGTGTACATAAGTTTTATAAAAACTTAGGCCTTAATAGCATGATCAAAAGTACTTAATTGTTTTTCCTAATGTGTGAGTATGTTTTAGTTTCAAAATAACAAGACAAACATTACTACTAACAACAAGGTATATGAGGGTACTTCAAAAGGTTCTTGGAAAAATGGAATTGAAAGATAACATGAATATTTCCATGAGCTTTTGAAGATCCTGTGTATTAATACAGTTTAATAAAATTTCTTTATGGTCTTTTTGACCTTAGGATTTATTCCACTGATGAATTGTCAAAATAAATACTATGTTTTGAAGTCACTTGAAATAATTCTCTATGTGATTATGCTACCAACTTGAAATATAGGTAGGTTCATCTGTTTTTATTTTTTTTAATTTTTAGGTCTTACTTTGATTTTTAATCGCAAAAAACATTTACATGGTTCTAAGGTCAAAACTTAACATCATTCAGAGAGGTCTAGGTTTCCTTTCCTATCCCATGCCCCCAGTTCTTCCTCCAATCCACAGGTAACCATTTTTATTAGGTTTGGGTTTGTCTTCTACTGTTTATTTCTGAAAATATAAGTATACAATTCTGAAAATATAAGTCTCTTCTTGCTTATACAAAATTAGCATACTTTAAACTTCTATGTGTTTTACTTTTTTTCACTTAATATTTTTTCACTATCATTCCATAGCAGCTTAGAGAGTTCCTCGTTCTATTTTACAATTGCATAATAATCTATTTTATAGTTTTATGATAGTTTTTTTTCCCACCAAAGCCCTATTGATGGTTAAGTTGTTTCTAGTTTTTTTTGCTATTATAGTTAGTGCTTTCATTTCCTATTTTTACATTTTCTTTCTCAGATGCTAGCTGGGCAGAAAAAATGTAACATTATGGTTCACACCCTTGCTGTTTTATTTTTTTAATTTTTAGTTTTCTTTTTTTCGGGGGGGGGGGGGGCTGGCCAGTATGGTGATCTGAATCTGAAACCTTTACCTGGGTTTTATAACACCATGCTCTACCCAGCTGAGGAAACCAGTCAGCCTGCTGTTTTAAACTCTTATTCAAAGCTAATATGAATATATAGTCGATAGTCGAATTAGGTGCTATTGTATTCTTGGCTAGGCACTTAATTCTGGGTTTTGGACATCATGGATAATAGCTGGATTTACTTTCTAAGAAACAACTGTAATAACTAGTTTGCCAAGAACGTGAAGTTATTTGCATCCAAGTAATTTCTACATTCCAGCAGCTCTAAGCTAAAAAGGTTAAATATTGCTACAGAGATAAATATAGAGTATAAAAATTTTTTTGGTTTCATAAGTTCAATAAAAATTAATATTGTATGAAAAATCTTTGTCTCAACTTTTCGTCAGTCACAAATTATAATTATATAGTGTTGTGCAAACTCCAGTTTTTTTATGGGAAATATAGCTCTTTTGAAGATGTGTCCCTGACGGCTGTAAGGCTCTAACCAGTCTTTTTGCATGTGAGAAATCACACATGGAATGCTTGGAAGTAGCAGCCACCACAGTCAATACTTCCATCGTTGTAAGAATACATTCTCCTGCATAAAAGCAAGCATTGTCACAGTGCCATGGAAGAGAAAATAGTTCCACATGCTTTAGAATAAAAGCTCCTCTGGATTTTAACTAGGCAATGTACTAATTGAGCATGGGAAATGAGAGAAGACTCTTTACCTAGCTAATTTATTAATATGAACACACCCCATATTACTGGATGTATAATAGTGTTAATGTAGCAGAGAAAAGTCATAATGGCTGCCATTCCGTGTGATCCAACTTTGATGTCAATATGAAAACATTTGTTTCTGTAGATCTTAATTAGTTTCACTAAGATTATTTCGTGATTGCTAATTCCCAACCAAAAAACCTATTATTTCTGACTTTAGGATGATGTCTCCTCTGTATCAACTGTTGAACCCCTTGAATTTTTTTTCTAACATATTCTCTCACTTGGATTTGCAAAGCACATCATTAGTATTAAATGTCAGAGGTGAACTCACAAACAGTACTTGATGTCTAAAGCTTGTAGTATTTGTAGCTTTAAATTTGGACATACAACCAGCTCCTAATACAAATAAAAATGTATCATAGAAGCTTGCGAAAAGGTCAGTATGCTCAACAAAATAGCATTGGAGAAAGTATAAGAAAAGGAGAAAGATTAGAGAAAAACAGAGCATTATCTGTGTATTTCTTTGAAGATCACTTCAGGACTAACAAGGTGATAGGGCAGGTAGGAGGAAGCCTTACTTACAATATGAAAACAAACCACCACAGCTTTTATCTTTCAATGTAAGAACCATTATACTGGTTGCAAGAGAGTGATATTTAAATTAAAATTGGAAAGATTCATGAGAGATTTCCATTTTCAGCCTTATAATAGCTCAACTCTATGCAGCCTGAAAACAGTAGACATAAAAAAATGTTTTAAATTGCTTCATACTCAAAATTCTACTATCAATGTCCAAAAGTGTATGTCTTGAGTATAACCCTGTCATTTTGGGAAGTAGAATAAAACACATCAATAATATATACTACATTATTTCAAATTCAGTTTAAGTTATTCATGCCAATTTGTTACTTAAAAGTCCTGTGCCAATTTAAAGATTGTGAGAAAATGAGACTTAAAACTAGTTAAGGTTTATATGCTCTGCATGATGCCTAGCATACGAAGTGTCTTGTATTAATCAGCCATGAGGTAAAAATAAAGACAAGTATTATGAGGAAAATCAAAATTATAGGATGTTTTAAAACATTAACATGGTAAATGTGAAGAAAACATATCTATTATCATGTGATGATTTTTTATAAACACATTATTGGTAAATAAAATGACTTCCATGTTGTTTATCAGATATCAGTAGAAGGGATATAAATTTCATAGTAAAAAAAAAAGGAATTAGAAAGCCAATTCACTACAGACCATACAAATCAATAATTCACTGTATAGAAAATCATTTGTTCCTTTTGTGATGAAAAATCTAAATCAAATATTTTATTAGTTACTGTTGATGTTATATTATAAAAATTAGGCTCTCCTGCTACTTCAAGTTATATTTGACAATTTCACATGTTATAACATTTATAGAGTTTTCTTTTAAAATGTTATCAAATTATATACAAATTATAAGGTTAGTAAATAAAGATGACAAGGTCCAATATATAAACCTTTCATTTGAAAAGACAAAATTTTAGTCTGTACTGCATTTGTAGATTACAAACATAAACCAATCTCCTCTAATTGCAATGCCAAGCTGAGAACAGCAGATGGCGATATTGCCCAAGATGTAATCACGGGATAAAAGGCAACTTCGAATTTCATGAAAGATATTTTAGACACAAACAAAAACCTCATCTTCGACTGACTCCTTTTAAATATTAACATTTTATGAATTTACCCAAAGTTAAAATACATTTTGTTACAAAGAATTTGGGTCAACTGGCCCCACAGTTATTGAGTTACTTATGTTAGCCTTCCAGGAAAAAATTTTTTTATATACTAATAGTATTGCTATAAATGCATGAATAATACAAAAGATTATCTTATTTTCAAAAGAAATTGACTCAAATTATAGTCAAGAATGTAACATACACGAAATTTGCTTTTATGCTACATGGTAGATACTGGAAAAAAAATTTGAAATTTAAAGCATTTTCAAATGCTTTTCAAGAATGAAGAAAACTAAACAACAAACTTGTATGGTAAATTGGCTATTCAATAAAATTTGTAAACAAACAAAACATCTCCTAAAGCTTACTCGGAATTCTGAAGTTATTAAAATAATTTCTCATTAATGCAAATTTTAACAAAATATAGCCACTGCTTTCCCTTTCAAAATTTTTGTTATAAAAAAGCATACAAGGCATGCATTAGAAATCCAACCAACCCCATCACTTTAAGGTTGTTTATAAGACCAGTATCCCTGGGAACAAATTTCCAGAACTGATATCCACAAGTGACTTGAAAGATAAGAACACTTCTTAAGTGGAATAGGGCTTGTCTATTAGTCTGCTGGAAGCATATGCTATAGCACTGAGTTACATATGTCAATGAGGTTCCTAAAGCGTCTTTAGTAACAACCCCCCTTGGATGGGATCCAAGACAAACTCATCTTATATTAAAGACCTTACCACATCAGATTAACTAACGAATAACTTTAACGTGATTGTGCCAATGAAGAATTTCTGTTGAACATTTTAAAAAGTGCAAGTGAATTGGGTATCAGGCTAATTTTGTTTATTAAAAACAAAATCCACACTGAATGCCTCATCTAGCTCCTCTCACCTGAAATGGTCTCACCATTTCTCAATCCCCCCTGTCATTTAAGACCATGCCTATTGCCCACCTTTTGGTGATGCCCTCCCTTGCTACCTGTGAGAAAAGGAGCCTCTTCCATAATTCATTTGGCCCTAGGCATATGCTGCCTTGCACTGATATTAATCTCTTCTTCGTGAGTAAAAGCTTCATCTCCCCAGCTAGAGGGGACATTCCTTTTTATGTTACCTCCAGAACTTAGTGAAGTGTGCTCTATTATTTAGGAAGCAGTCAATAAACATTTGTTGAATAACTGAAAATTAATGGGCATTAAAGTAACCATTAAAAAAATAAAACTTCATGGTGGAGAATGTCAAATTATAAATAGTTTTTGTAACTTAAAAAATTAAATGTCATTAAGTGGCTAGTTTTAAGGGCTCTGGGTTCAGACTATCTGGGTTAAACCCTGTCTTTTACTAGCTGTGTGACCTTGGGCAAGTGGTTTAAGCTGTGTTGGCCTCAGTTTTCTCATCTGTGGCATGGGCATAACAATAGCCTAAATATCACAGGATGGTTGAGAGACTCCCTCCCTCTCTTCTTTCCTCTTTTCTTCCTTTCAAATATTTGAGCACATTGAATATAGTATGTATTGTTCCACATAGTAGGGATTTAGAAATGAATAACAATTTCTTCCCTCACGGAGCTTATGTTTTAATTGGGAAGACAAATAGTTAACAAGTAAATAAATAATATAATATCAAGGAAAACAGAGCAGGCTAGAGGGCTAGAAAGGAGGAAGGGGAGCTATTTCAGATGGGGCAACGAGGGAAGAACTCCTTGACAACGGTGATAATTTCAGCAGAGAGAAGAATGATGTGAAGCCGCAAGCCATGAAAATCTGGGAGATGACACCTGTGCTTATCACAGGGCTAAGGAAGCACTAAAAGCACTTAATAAATGACGGCTGTTACTAATAGTAGTACTAAAGTGCTAATTGAGTGATAGTACCAAAGACATGGAAGTTGGCTAAAAGTCTGTAAACCCCTAAATTTCTGACTGTAAGGTTTAAAGTTGGCAGCCTCTTTTTGAGTTCAGCCAGGTAGTAAATAACTGGCTTCAGCTCACACATCTTGTGGTATACCTGTGGGAGGCAGGATTGTGGGAATGACTGGAAGAGGGGACAGGGAATGGAAGCAGTGGACGACAAGCCTGTGTATAACACTGAGAAGGCACAAAAGGCCCAGCTAAATCTGATCACTCTCCAAGATGCCAGAGTCCACTCTGCCTCACTGAATGCTGTGAGCTGAATGGGGAAGCAGTGTTTGGCTGACATGTGTGACTCAAGAGACAGGAGCTTCTGTCACTTCCTAATGGACGTCTCATACACGAACTACCCAAAATGGTAGCTGTGTGATAGAGAACATGTTTTAAAGCAAAAATGTTCTAGTCTAGTGTCTGTAGGTCCATAGAAATCTTTGTTTTGATCATCAATATTTGTAATGCCTTTCTTGAGGGGAAGGTCATAGAAGTCAATCTTTCATTTAGATAGTTGTTAAAAAGGCCGATGAGCTGTTCTGGTAGCAGGAGTAGTAACAGCAATGACAACAGAAACTTAAGGCACTCTGTGCTAAGCACTTCACACAGATTACCTCATTTAACTATAATAACCATGGGAGATAATACTATTACTCTCACTGTAAAGATGAGGCTGATAAGTAACTTGGCTAAGGTCATAGGATAGTTGGTGCTAGAGCTGGAATCCAGTCCCTGAAATGTGATCCAGTCATTACTACCCAGTCAAATGAATTCTTTACCCACTCCTGTCAAGCAACAGATTATTGCCCCCCACCCCATCCATTTACTAGAAATAATCAATGTTCTTGGTAGTGTTCTTATTCTGCATTTTAATGCTTATTCATTCTAAAAAATACAATGTAGCTTTATTTGTAGAGGAGATGTCATATCTTGCTCTTCTGGCACTGTCTTGGATTACAGATTTATATTTTCATAATCTCACATTTAAGTTTTTAAGAATTTTATACATCACATTTCAAAAATCTTTATAAATTAATAAAAAAATAAAGTTTCTAGAAAACCTAGCATTTTTTCCCTTAAGCCTGCAAACAACCCAAGTAGGAAACTGTCATTTTAGAGTTGTTCTTTATTTACTGTGCAGCAATTGTTAAAACAAACAAACAAACAAACAAAAAACCACAGTGGTTTCTGTGAATTTGGCTAAACCAACAACCACTATGTAGTCCAACTACATAGACTACTGCTTTATGCTTGTTTCAAATGTAATAAACATGGGTAGTCAAATCCACTTTAACCGTGTGGTAAGATATAATAATTCCAACAAACTAAAGCCACTGGGAGTTTTCTTATTTTAATAGGGTAGAAGAAAGGAATATAATTTAAAGTATAGCAGATTAATAGGTCAGAATACAGACTCTGCAGTTGCTGTTTGCTGTCCATTTTAATTCTAGAATCCTTATTGACTCTAATTAAAATTCTGTAGATGGAAGAGTTGTATGTTTCTAAGGAACTTGCAGTGAATGCTGTCTGCCAGCCATCTCCAAACACCTCATAACCACACACAACTAGCCTGTCAGAAGAGCTAATGCAGACATCGCGGGCACACCACATTTGTCACTGTGGCTAATATCAGAGATACGCAGCTCTTTTTTCTTAGCACACAAAAGCAAGATATGTAATTCAATGCTCAATTTACCCTTGTCTCGCAGGAGATTTTTCCCCGCTAATTGATAGAAATTAAGCCATTAATCAAGCCACTAGCCATCATTCAAACCAGGGAAGATGAATACAAACTTTCATCATAACCACCTTCCCCATTTTAGTGTTCATTAGCATTAATTTTTAATGCAATTATGCTATTCTTTTACGCTGAGCTCATAAATTACTGCTCTTTTGTTGCTGGCTGGCCTTGTAAAATCCAAACTAATGTTTTGTGCTCTGATCTTAAAGGCAATTACTGGGTTCTTCTATCTTTTATATCTTTGCATCCCCAGTAACCTTTATATATAACGAACACCCATGACTGACTATGCCTGTTTTTTCATGCCTCTATATAAATCTGTGAATATATAAATGTAGTCAAATGTATCTATAATAAACATATATATTCATACCACAAACATTACAAAATGTAGATATTAGCATAAAAATAAGATCTCACAAATTCACATTAAAGTTTAGATTTAAATATAAAGATATTGTTATGAGTTCTCATGATAAAAATGTAATTCATTATTGTACTAAAGTTACACTTTTTATAACAAATTAGAGAGAGAAACCAGGAATATTAATAGTGGCTGACTATTATAAACAACTGCAAGGGTAGATGAGCTACTAAAAACAGAAAGAATAACTTTGACATTTCAAAATCCATCTCATGTTGAAATCCTTATTTTTTAAAAAAAATTGTGTTGGAACTCGAAAATCAATGAGATGAAAGTGAAGAGTATTGTAAGTTCACAAGAATCATTTATCCAAAAGTATGTTATAAGTGCATATAATAACTCCAGAGTCTTATTAGAGGAAGATAATAAAATGAAAAGACAGATTTTCCAAAAATAAATACTGAACCCAAAGGCAACCTAGAGAAGGTGACAAGATAGATTTTACTCTCCTTATATTTCCCAAAAAGCATTGGTCATGCTCACTCCTAGTACAAAGAAAATAAAAAAATCTCCAATTCTCTTCTCGCATCATCCCAGTAATGCCTTTGCCTCTGTTTGCAAGTTGTTTTGTTCTGGCCACCCACTAGCTGGAGAAAAGCTGCATGTGTGGCGTTAAGTTAACAAAATAAAATGATTAATAATATGGAAAACAGTTTGGCAATTTCTTATAAAATTAAACATATACCTATCATACAACCCAGGCATGCTAATATTAGGGTAACATTAGGGTAGTACTTACTACCCAAGAGAAATGAAAACATATGGAAATAAATAATGAATTATTGGGAAAATGTCAGCAGAGCTGGTGTTGTTGCCAGCCTCGACACCTTTGAGTTACACAGCTGCAGCCTACCACTACTACCATGAGATGGGGTAGGGAGTGGGTTGTAGTATATTCAGGAGTCTTCTACCTAAAAAAGGTTTTGAACCATTAACTTCTTAAGATATAGAGAAGGTGATGATCAGCTTGACTTCATATTTTATTTCCTCTCATGGCTGGTTCTTTATTAATTTCATCTTTAATAGAAAGTCCTCCATGTAAATTAGAGGCAGTGCGGCTGAATTCTATAAGGACTTGATTCCCTAAACCGGGGGATTTGTTATGTCAGGATAAGCAGACAGCCTAAACCCAAGTCTTTTGTGACCTGTTCCTTTATGGCCAGAAACAAAGAGGTACTGAACATATTTGTATTTGAACATTACAGCAGTCAGTATAAAGTTATGAGTTCTAATACTTCTTCTTATACACATATTGTGTTTGGGCTCATAAGCCTAGAGAAAATAGTCCATGGCCCCATGTGCTCTAATTTTGCTGAATATACTGATGAAAATACTAGGGTTCAGAAATAGAAATTGAAATTAATTCAGCCAACGTGTATTTACGCCAGGTGCTAGTTAGGTGCTGGAGATTTCTGGTTGAAAATAACATAGTTTTTGCCTTCCCAGAGTCATGGGCAAAATGGAACTAACTCTTATTTAAAGCTTTTATTTGCAAGCAGTTATGAGCTGACTGTACAATGGGGTAGGTACAAAGATTTGCTGTATTTGAAAAGTGACTTTGCGTCTGTTATTACATTTAATCCTGAAAAGTCATAATTTTTGGTAATAAAAAATACCCCCGTTTTTAAGTTTAAGACATACGGTAAGAGCCAGAGTTGAGATGTGAAATCAAGTCTTTGTACTTCAAATTCTGTTTGCCTCCCATTGCACAAGATGGCTCCTCAGCCTTTGAACCTCTGTTAACGTTACAGGATTAATAGTTAAAACAGCATGTGCTTATTTTATATACTTATCAAATTTATATACAATTTTGTTTTTTTAAAACAGAGATGGGGTAGGGGAGATGGGAGTAAATGAGAGAAGACATTAATTTCTTTTTCCTAAAAGTATTTTGCTATAATATTAACAAAGTGCAGCATATAAAATCATAAGGTTTAAAGAGACCACTAAATATTTCAAATTGCATTTTAAAAAATTAGCTTTATTTAAGTATAACTTATCTATAATAATTTCACTCATTAAAGCATACAATTTGACAAGTTTTGACAAATCTAAACCTGTGTAACTACCATCACAATCAAGATACAGAACATTTCAATAGCCACCAAGAATTTCCTTGTGTTCCTCTGCAGTCAATCTCTACCCTGACTCCAATCATAGAACTGCTTTCTGCCACTACAGATTGACTTGCATTTTCTAGAATTTCGTATAAATGGTATATCTGACATCTTTCACTCAGCATAATATTTTTGAGATAAATCCATGTTGTTGGGTACACCTGTAATTTGCTCCTACTGCTGGTAGAATTCTATTATACAAATATCTGCAATTTTTTCCTTCTTCTAATCTGTTCACATGTTGATGGACATTTGGGTTGTTTCCAGTTTTTGGCTTTTGAGAATAAAGTTGCTATAACATTCGTGTACAAGTCTTTGTGTGCACAGATGTTTTCATTTCTCCTGAGTAGTGAATACTACTCTAATATTACCCTAATATTAGATGGCTGGGCTGTGTGATAGGCATATGTTTAATTTTATAAGAAACTGCCAGGGCCGGCCCCATGGCTCACTCGGGAGAGTGCGGTGCTGATAGCGCCGAGGCCGCGGGTTCGGATCCTATATAGGGATGCCCAGTGCGCTCACTGGCTGAGCGTGGTGCAGACGACACTGAGCCAAGGGTTGCGATCCCCTTACTGGTCAAAATAAAAAAAAAAGAAATGGCCAAACTGTTTTCCAACGTGGTTGTACCATTTTACATTCCCACCAGCAGTATAGAAGAGCACTGCTTGCTCCACATCTTTGGCAACATTTGACATTATTAGATTTTAAATTGTAGCCATTGTAACTGGTATATTGTGGGATTCTCATTGCTGTTTTAATTTGCATTTCCCTGATGTCCAATGATATTAAGCATTTTTTTCATGCAATTATTAGCCATTCATTCTTTTCTGAAGTACGTGTTCAAATCTTTTGTTCATTTTTTAATTGGGTTGTCTTATTATTGAGATATGAGAGTTCTTTATATATACTGAGTATATATCTTTTGTCAACATGTATTGCCAATATTATCTCCCATTCTGTTACTTGCCTTATTGTTTCTTAATGGTGTCTTTCAAAGAGCAAACCTTTTTAATTTAAAAAAGTCTAATTAATCATTTGTAAAAATGGTTTGTGCTTTTTGTGTCTTATCCAAGAAATCTTTGTTTAACTCAAGGCCATAAAGATTTTTCTCCTATATTTTCTTCTTTCTGTTTTCTACTATATTTTACTTCTATTTTTATAGTTTTAGCCTTTATATTTAGGTTTATATTTCAAGCTAATTGTTATGTATGTGTGAGTTAAGGGTCAATGATTATTTTTTCCCATAAGGATATCCAGTTTTTTCAGCATCATTTGTTGAAAAGATTTCGTTTCCCCCATTGATTTGCCTTGGTGGTTTTGTTGAAAATTAATTGACCATATATGTGAGGGTCAACTTCTGGTCGCTCTAGTCTGTTCCATTTATCTATATTTCTATCCTTACAGTAATCTATAGTCTTGATTACTGCATTTTTTTTTTTTTAAATGACTGGTAAAGGGATCTTAACCCTTGACTTAGTGTTGTCAGCACCACACTCTCCCAAGTGAGCCAACCAGCCATCCCTTATAGGGATCCAAACCTGTGGCCTTGGTGTTATCAGCACCACACTCTCCCAAGCGAGCCATGGGCCGGCCCTTGATTACTGAAGTTTTATATAGTAAGTCTCGAAACCAGGGAGTTTAAGTCAACCAACTTTGCTCTTTTTAAGAACTGCTTGAATTACTCAAGGTTATTTTCACTTCATATAAAATTGATTCTTAGTAAAAACTTTGCTCCTAACACTTTATGTTAAATTTTAGCATTAGGATACAAAATATAATATATAATGAAATTCAGTTTCAGGAATAAGTTGAAATATAAATGATTAATAAAATTAGAGACTCTCCAAATGTTAGTCTGTTAGGCACAACACTTAAAATAAAAAAAGACCATTGCCTATTACTTAAATCAACTTTAAAAATAATTTTTGGGAACTGATCAAGCTGCAAAAATGTTATTTATCACAAATAGATACTGCTATTGCAAATCTTTATTTCTTCTGACTTTAGAGCCAAAAATTGACCCACATTCGTGTTACTTTTATAAAGGACTAAGAAGATAATGGTCTAAATGACTAAAAAAATGTTGATGCCAAGTTTTTTTTTTTTTTTGGTCAATAAATGTAGTCTGGAAAATAGATTCAGGTGTCACTGATGAAAGAAAAATCAAAAGGGAAAATAAAGCATGACAGACAAACAGAGAAGGTAACTTTTCAGGGACTTTAAAGAACCAAGGTGAGTAAACCATATTTAAGAATCTGAAGCACATGGGGAAATTCTAATTGTCCAGGGAACAGACTGGTGCATAAGAGAATGGATGAATAATCTTCACTCCTCAACTATCCTCAAACTATCATTTAAGTTACATAAATACACATCCTAAACTATACTCTGAAATTTGTCATTATAATCTCCTCTCTCTTTGGTCAGTCTTTTAAGCAGTAATTTGTCCTCATTTCAGCTTTTTCCTTCAAAGAAATGATAGTAAGATTTTGGCTTTTAATCAAGAAAAGCCCTAAATGCTACATTATCTTTACTATTAAAGTAGGGTGAGCCCTGTGTATTTCTGTATATTGCAATACAGTTGGTCAATCTGTATCAAGAAATATATATGATTTTTATCTGGTTTGACTTATTGCTGCTGACTTTGGACAGGCCTGAAATATTCTTGACAATGTTATAATAATTATATGACAGTAAGTCTGAGCTATGAATTGTATGCATATCTGTGTTATTTTTTTCAATTAAAATATTCTGGGGGGATAGCCTAATGATTTCTTTTAAAAATTTCTACTTTAAGGAAAAAAAAAAAAAGGGTAGCAAACTTTTTAGTTGGAAATCTCACATTAATAATGATAATGCTCTCTACAAAAATGGAGAAAATTTTCCATATTTTAATCTATTTCTAACACATTATGGTATTAATAAAGCAAATTATACCCAATACCCACATTTGCTAGATTAAATTGAGACATACATAGAGCCATTCAGATATCATAAAGTGCAGAATAGAGTATAAACAAAGAAATAAAGGAATTAATAAGTGGGTAATGAGATCCACATTTTAGCCCATTCCTCAGCAAAATTGAGGGAAATCAGCTCCAGGAACAAAGTAATATTAATATTAGCTATTAGTTTGCTTCTGCTAAAAGTATTTTTTAAGGACAAAAACAATGTTTTAAGTCATGAAGTTGCAAAATAATAGGCAAGTCCAACTCTATCTACAGGTGAAGTAAGTGACTGAAAATTAGTGCTCTAAGTTCTAGCTTCACAACTAATTATATTATCTTAGGCAAGTATTCTCATTAAATTTCTGTCCTTCCTTCTGAATTACAATATGGTGTGTACTAAGGTACAAGTACGGTCTCTGGACAGAGGCAGCACTTTAACAGAGATGAGTTTATTATTACATAGAAGAGAACAGGCCCCTGTAGTCCTGATAATTTTGCAGGAAGGAAAAAAATCCAGGAGATGAGGAAGTGATGGAAAGAAAGATCAGGACTGTGTGGGTGCTAAACCCTGGAAATAAGGTCGGACAAGGGGTTCTGAAGATGTAAGCAAAGGGGGCAGTATAGGAAAGAAAGTGAGGAGGCGGTGAACAGAATCTTTACAACAGTCCTTAGCTTCACGTGTAGATTTTCCAGTGACAGTGTGGGAGAACAGTGGCTCTAGGGCATAATATCTAACCATAACATAATTTTGAGCAATCTATTAGTATTTCACACACTTAATTCTTATGAATTCACATCAACCACCAGTAGGTGACTGGTGTTCTAAAGATATGTGATCTTTGGGAATGGGGAAATGGCAGTGCTAGTGGCAATCAGTCTGTAGTGTCTCAAAATCTGAGCAGAAAATCTAAGATGAATCCACAGAAGTGAAGAAATTTACAAACCTCTTGAGGTACATTTGTCAGGCTGTAGCATCTGAAACTGAATAAGCAAGGAATACTAGTTATGCTGGATAAGAATGCCATTTCAATCCGAGGAAAAAATTTTAAAATGTAGGAATAAAATCCCAACCCATGAAAACTAAGATTTATATAGATAGATACAGTCAGTTCTCTGCATCTGTGTGTTCCACATCCATGGATTCAACCAACCTCGGGTCAAAAATATTTGGAAAAAAAACTGCATCTGTACTGAACATATACAGACATTTTTCTTGTCATTATTCCCTAAACAATATAGTATAACAACTATTTACATAGCATTTACATTATACTAGGTATTATAAGTAATCTAGAAATGATCTGAAACATAAGGAAGGATGTACATAGGTTATGTGCAAATACTACCCCATTTTATATTTCAGGGGTTAGAGCACCTGTGGATTTTGGTAATAGGGGGTCCTGAAGCAATTGCCCATAGATCTTGAGGGACGACTATAAAATTTATACACACACACACACATATATATGCAAAACACATTTCTAGGTCTAGTTAAACTCAATAATCTCAAAACTGTCATATAACATTATTAGTATTAAAAACAAACCACTGAAAATGAAACCACTGTAAATCTACAATTAATTTTAAACATTTCAAGAAGAGTTTTTATAGGCTGACTTGACTTGATCCTGGCAGCCAGATGGACATAGGAGGTCAATAATACAGAAGCAATGAGAAAATGATTAGTCAGATAGTAAAACAAGCCCCTGGAAGCAATTACTGTCCAACACGTCAGAAAACCATTTGATCAAAATACTCAGAAAATGGATTTAGAAAATAAGTGTCAGTGTCTCCCTGCTGCCCCTTTCAAAATTTTGTACAGTAAACACATTCGTAAAGCCAGTTACTACCTCAAATAATTACTGACTCAAAAAGTCTTTGTTCAAAAGTGAGGACTGCAGGAAGTAGGATTCTTCTGAACAAGTTTACTTGTTCCTCCATGTGCGGACTACTTGAAGAACATGTTTATTTGTCTGACTAGTCAGAGACACTGCACAGCTATAAGCTCTGAGAGAACCTGATCTGGTCCAAAAGATTTTCAACAATCCTGAATTTTGCTACAAAACAGAAATGGGCCAAACCTGCATGAATTAGGGATCTAAACACTATGCATGAAAATCTAAAAAATAAGTGTTTGGATCATACTAAACATTCACAAGGAATCCAGTAAGTATTTGTTAAATGAGAAGCTGAATATAGGCTACTGTGGTCATAGAATGTGGCATTCCTTTATTGGGAAGAAAACTCCTTGAAGATTCTTTCTCCGTCTCTCTCTCTCTCTTTTTAATTTCCCCTAGTGTGCTGAGACTTTTTATTAGGAATGGGTGATGGATTTTGTCAAAAGCCTTTTCTACATCTATTGATATGATCATATGATTTTCTTTATCCTGTCGATATGAGGACTATATTAATTAATTTTTTCTTTTTTTCCAATTTTTATTGAATCAAAACTGATTATACATATTCTTGCGGTTCAACACCGAGACATGTTGATCAAATCAACATTACCAGCATATTGTTACAAATCATAATCACCTCTATGCCCCTTGTCCAATCCCTCCCCATCCCTCCCCCTTCCCTCCTCCAATCACCCAGACCTTTTCTCTCCTTCTGAAAGAACAATGGTTACCCTGTTGATCCACTGCCCAGATGATTTGTCCAATGCTGAGAGGTGCGATCAGGTCCCCCCAATATTATCATAAAGCAGATGCCTCTTATGTCACTCTGAAATGTGCCCTGTGGCGAGAGCCCTCCTCTCCTCTCTATCCCTCCTGGCGACTCTCCCCATGTCAATGCACTCCAGTGGCTGGCAGACCACCTGCATGATGGTTGTGGCATCCAGCCACCTTCACGGCAGCCATGGCTATAGTGGTGGCTGTGGTGGGCCACCCACATGGAGGCAATGTCTTTGGCATGCTCCTTTGTGCTGGTGGCAGTATGCCTCCTTCTCTCTCTTTTTAATTTATGGGAAAATGGAAGATAACTTGTTTATCTCTCACAAGAATTTCTAGAGAATACTTAAAAGCTACCTTTTCACTATCCTTGAAACTACGCAATGAAACTTTCTCCTTTATAGGAGAAAGATCATATTTCTATTTCTTCTCCAACCCATCATTCAATAGAAATAACCACTTCCTAATTTTTATTTTTTTTATTTTTAAAAATTCATTTACTTATTATTATTATTTTACATTGAAAGATGTTGTTGCAGAGCAGCGGGAAGGGCAGGTGGGAGGGGAGTAGGGAAATGGAGGTGGAGGTGCGGGGGTGAGGCTGGTTCAAGGCCAGCTCCTTTACTAGCCTGGTTGTGGAGGGTAGGGGGGCGTGGCTGAGGCCTGCAGGCTCCCCCTCCCCCCACTCTGGCTTGGGAGCCTGAGGGGTTTCTGGTAGTGGCTTAGCTGTCCTGAGCTGGATGCAGATGTTGGGGGGTGTGGCTGAGGCCCTTGGCCCCCCCCAACCCCACCCCAGTGTGTGGGCCTATGGGGCTTCTAATGGTGGGTCAGTCATTGCTGGGCTAGATGTGGATGTCAGGGGGGTGTGGCTGAAGCTCTTGCCTCCCTGCCCCCAACTCAGGAGCCTGGGGGACTTCCGGAGGTAGCAAAGTCTTGCTGGGTTGGATGCAGACACTGGGGGACATGGCTGAGGGCCTCCGGCTCCCCACATGCTAGCTTGGGAACCCAGGAGGCTTCAGGCTCTTTTAGGTTTTATAAGTGTTCTTTGGTGGTACTAGATCTTTACTAGTTATATCAGAACGTTATCTCTGATTTGTGGGTGTTTTGTATTTTCTTTCAGTTCTGTGTTGGATTATTTGCTATTCCTACCACTTAAAATCTGCACTGGAACTAATTTGTTGTTCTTTGCTTACTTCTAAAATGGGGGAACTTCCTGTGGGGACAAGCACTTGTGCACTGTGGTTAAACTAGATTGCTGCTTTGCTGCTGATTCCCTGGGTAAGGCTTTTTGTGCAGCTTAGGTTTTAATTGTTGACCTTTTAAATATGTCCAAGTCTTGTGAGGTCTGGTACACCTGGCTGATGAAGGAGTTGGCATTGCAGATCAGTAGGGAAAAAGAGGGTATCATCAGTAAATGATGTTGGGATAAACAGTTATCCAGAAGAAAAATAAAGTGGATCCTTACAGCACGCCATATACAAAAATCAATTTCAGGTGTATTAAAGATTTAAATGTGAAAGACAAAACTATAGAATTTTTATAAGACAATTTATGAGAATATTCTTATGACCTTGAATTAAGGAAGGATTTCTGGAAGAGGACACAAAAAGTATAAAATATAAAAGGACTGACAAACTTGAATAGATGGAAGTTAAGACCTACTGAGGGATGATATCTGCAACACATATTTATTAACAAAGAATTAGTAAAAGATAAACCAATACAAACATATATCAGAAATGTGAACAAAAATGTCACAGATGAAGAAATACCAATGACCAATAAATATATATGAGAAGCTACTCAGCCCCATTGGTAATCTTGGAAATGCTTGCTCAAATCAAGATCAGATACCATTATAATAGTCATTGCACTGTGGCAAAACCATACATTGGCAGCAATTAAAAAGTCTGGAAAATCAAGTATGGTAAGGATGTGAAGCAACCAGGAATGTTATACAATCCTTGTGGGAGTGAGGACTGGCATCAATTACTTTAGAAACAACTTGGCATTATCTGGCAGTACTGAAGATGAGTGTACCTTTAACCTCAGCCATTCTACTCCCAGGCATATATGTACCCTAAAGAAACTCTTGCACATGTTCACTGGGAAAGAGGTACAAAAATGTTCATATCAGCTATGTCTGTAATAGCAAAAACTCTGAAACAACCCAAATGTCTATTAACAGGAGAAGGAATAAATTTTGTTACAGTCTGAAAATAGCATACTATACAATGGTGACAATGGATACATTACAACTTCAGGCATTACTATGATGTATACTATAATGTTGGACAGCAAAAGACAGTAAGTTATAAAAAAATACACCGGTTTTTCATTTGTAAAAGCTAAAAAGCACATGAAACTAAATGTTATACTATTAGGAAGACAAACAGATGTGATGAAACCACAGAGAAGCAAAAGAGTAATAGGCACAAAATTCAGGATAGATAAATTGGAGAACACTGCAGAGGGTTTTCTGTTCTGTATCTCAAGTTGAGAGATGTGTGCAGATGCTTTTATTAATTGTTATTATTCATACCCTTCACATATGTTATAAATAGGCTTTTGAATGTATTTCATATTTAAGAAAAATAGTTAAAAGGTAAATGAGGCAAACAAATGGGGCTGAGACAACTGGTATCCTCATAAAAAGGAATGAGGTTGGACCTTTCCCTCACACCATATACAAAAATGAACTCAAAATGGATCGTAGATCTAAATATAAGAGCTAAACCTATAAAACTCTCAGAACAAAATATAGTAGTAAATCTTTGTGACCTTGGGTTAGGCAAAGCCTTCTTAGATACTATACCATAAGCTCAAGTGACAAAATAAAAAGTAGATAAATTGAACTTTACCAGAATTAAAAACATTTGTGCTTTGAAGAATACCATCAAGAGAGTGAAAAGACAACCAACAAAATGAGAGAAAGTATTTGCAAATCATGTATTTGATAAAGGTCAAGCAGCCAGAATATACGTATAAAGAATTCTTATGCTAAAAAATAAAAAGACAAATAACCCAATTAAAAATGGGCAAAAGATCTGAACAGACATTTTTCCAAAGAAGATATACAAGTGGCCAATAAGCCCATGAAAAGATGCTCAACATCATTAGCTACCAGGAAAATGAAAATCAAAACTACAATGAGATACCACTTCATACCCACTAGTATGGCTATAATAAAAAAGACAGATAATAAGCATTGGCAAGTATGTGGAGGAATTTAAACCCTTATACACTGGTTGGTGGGAATATAAAATGGTACAGTTGCTTTGGAAAACAGTACAGCAGTTCCTACCAAGGTGAATATAGAGTTACCATATGACCCAGCAATTCTACTTCTTGGTACATACCCAAAATAAATGAAAACATACATTTGCACAAAAACTTGTGGACAAATGTTCATAGCCACCTTATTCATAATGGCCAAAAAGTAGAAACAATTCAAATGTCCATCAAGTGATAAATGAATAAATAATACGTAGATACATACAATGAAATGTTATTCAGCCATAAAAAGGAAGAACTGATACATGCTAGAACATGGATAAATCTTGAGAACATTATACTAAATGCAAAAAAACCCCACCAATCACAAGACCATATACTGGTTGGTTTCACTTATACAGAATGTCCAGAAGAGGTGGATCTGTAGAGGCAGAAAGGAAGACTAGTGGTTGCCTATGACTGGAAGGACTGGCATGGTACCAGTAGTGACTGTTAGTGGATACAGGGTTTCTTTTGGAGGTGATGGAAAAGTTCCCAAATTGACTGCGGTGATGGTTGCAAAACTCTTTAAATATATTAAAACCACTAAACTGTATAATTTAAATGGATGAATTGCATGGTACATGAATCATCTCAATAAAGCTGTATATTTTTGAAAAAGTGAAGGAGAGGCAAAGTAGTAGAAAACGTGCGTAGAAAGAATCTGGCTGAGAAGGATAACAGAGAAATGAGGTGATTACTGGGTTCAAGGGAGTTATTTTAAGATGGGAGGTCACAGAGCATGCTTGTTACTATTATTGAGTGATGCAGAAGAGTGGGAAAGACTGATAATGCTGGAAAGAAAGGAGATCATCAAAGGAGGGAAGTGCTTGATAAAGCAAGATGGGTCTGGGAACAGCACTGGAGGAAATGGCAATACCTCAATATGAGAGTGAGGAAGAAGAGGATAGGAGCAAATTCCATTTGGCTAAAAAATGTGTTGGTTGTGAAGGTAAGGACATTACTGTCTGATGGATTCTGTTTTGTCCGTGAAGTATGAGGTAGGTCATCAGTTGAGCATAAGCAGAGAGGAGAAGGTGTGGTTAAGTTTGAGGAGAAAGAAAATACAACATAGTTGTCTTGGGACAGTGAGTCTCCTACAGAAAAACAATGTGATGGATGTGTAATCTGACATGTCTACTTGAGGCTTGTGATGATGAAAATAAAAACAGTTAGCAAGTAAGTGGCAGAGCTAGGATTTGAAGACAGAGCTCCCTGGTTCTCAGGCCATATTTTATCTTCTATAACACACTGCTGAGACAAAGTGTCATTGTTATAGTAAAGAATCAATTCTGAATCTTATGTCATGGAATAATCAGAATCATTTTTTCATGACTACTTATTTAAAAAACTGACAAGCATACCAATTATTTGGTGGTATTAAAGACATCCAATATGAACAACATTTTGTATAGTTCTTTTATTTTTAGTGTAGTGCATCAATATCAGATTACTATTTTCTAACTCTAATTTTATAAAATAAATAGTCTTCTTAATGTATTATGAAAAAGGAATGTGTGTACTGTGCAGCAGTGAAGGAGTAATGCCTACGGGGAGAACAGGGCAGCCAGGTGCACATCACTGAGGTGGATGTTAGCTCACAGATAATGCTTCTGCCTAGAGAATGTCATAGAGTTGAAAATCAAGTAGCCGTCTGTCACTATAGTTACTTCCTCCATAAAACCTTCCCAGATTATTTTAGTAACATCTTCTATGCCATAAGGACCCTAGAAAAATATTCCAACCCAATCTGCTACAAGCAAAAAAAAAAAAAAAAAAAAAAAAAAAACACTGACAGCAATTAAAGGTGACCCCTAACAGCTTCCTCCTCACCAGTTGTGCATAGTCAATAAGGTAATATTAGTGAATCTTTTTCAGTTAAAGGTCACTGACCCATAGAGATACTACAACATATAAGTAAGAAAATCATATGTGTTTATATATACAAATAATAGAACATATCTGGAGAGAAATGTACAATCCCATCTATACATTTTTTTAAAAAAGAAGAGGAAAACAAGATGATATTTATTAAGAATAACAAATATAACACTGATTTTTGTTATAAGCTGTGGACTGTTAAGGAAGAAAAATGGGGGCAAGGAGAGAAATAGATAGAGAAAGAGAGAGGGGTAGATAGCCATGTGTGACATAAAGAGACACACACAAAAAGGCATAAAATATCAGGAAAGAGAAACAAAAGGATGAGAAAACATAGAGGAGAAATATAAAACAAATAGGATGGAGAGAGATAGATAAGATCTTTGGCATTTTGACAGGGTGCCACATGATTGGGGCCATGCATAGTCTGGTTATCATACCCTTGATGTTGGCTAAAGCTCTCAGAAGTAAAGCCCAAACCAATTGAATATTCCTCACTGAAAGGCTAATATTTAAAAGAAAAAAAAAAAAAAAAAAAAAAAAAAAGCACGGTATTCCAGAAGGGGAGGAAAAAGGAAATGGCATTGAAAACATACTCAACGAGATAATAGCAGAAAACTTCCCAGGTATAGGGAAAGTCACAGATCCCCAGATTCAGGAAGCCCAAAGATCACCACACACATTCAGCCCAAAAAGGTCCTCTCCAAGACATGTGATAATCAAACTGACAAAAATCAAAGACAAAGAGAGAATCTTAAAAGCTGCAAGAGGGAAGCGGTAAGTCACTTATAAGGGAGCCCCAATCAGACTAACATCAGACTTTTCATCAGAAACTCTACAAGCCAGAAAAGAATGGGATGATATATTCAAAACACTAAAGGACAAAAATAGCCAGCCAAGAATACTAAACCCAGCAGGACTATCCTTCTGAAATGAAGGACAAATAGTATATTTCTCAGACAAACAAAAACTGTGGGAGTTCACTACCACACGACCAGACCTACAAGAAATTCTCAAGGAAGTACTGGGTTTGATACCACAAAAACAACCATCACTACCATGAATACACAAGAAAGAACAATACCTACCAGCAAAACAAAAATGCTAACAAAAGAGAGAAAACCAACAAATACAGAAGACAAACAGAAAATTTGAAAGAAAGGAACAAAAAATACTTAAGACATCTAAACAAATATCAGTACAATGCTAGGAGTAAATCAACACCTTTCAATAATAACTCTTAATATAAAGGACTAAATTACCCATTGAAAAGACACAGACTGGCTGACTGGATTAAAAAGATGGACCCAACAATATGCTGTCTTCAAGAGATTCATTTGACCTGTAAAGACACATATAAACTAAGAGTGAAAGGATGGAAAAAAGATATATCATGCAAGTAGAAATGAAAAACGAGCTGGAGTATCTATTCCTATATCAGATAAAATAGACTTTAAAGCAAAAACCATTAAAAGAGATAAAGATGGCCAATACATAATGATAAGGGATCTATCCATCAAGAAGACATACAATCATAAATATATACACACCTAATGTTGGAGCAGCCAGATTTACAAAGCAAACATTCTTAGATCCAAAGAAAGAAATAGACACTAACACCATAATAGTGGGGGACCTGAACACCCCACTCTCATCATTGGACAGATCATCTAGGCAAAAAGAGAAACACAAGATCTAAACAATTCTTTAGACCAGTTGGATTTGGCAGATATCTATAGAACATTCCACCCAACGACCTCAGAATATTCATTCTTCTCATCAGCACATGGAACATTCTCCAGGATAGACCACGTTAGGTCACAAAGCAAGTCTTAACAAATTCAAAAAAATTGGAATTATTTCATGTATTTTTTCTGATCACAATGGATTAAAATTAGAAATCAATAATAAACGAAACTCTGAAAACTATACAAACTCATGGAAATTAAACAACATTCTACTTAATGACATGTGGGTCCAAGAAGAAATTAAACAGGAAATCAAAAAATTTCTTGAAACTAATGAAAATAATGATATATCATACCAAAACCTGTGGGATACTGCAAAAGTAGCTTTAAGGGGGAAATTTATTGCATTAAATGCTTACTTCAAAAGAATGGAAAGATGGCAAATAAATAACCTAACACTTCACCTTAAAGATCTAGAAAAACAAGAACAATCCAAACCTAAAGTTAGGAGATGAAAAGAAATAATTAAGATCAGAGCAGAACCAAATGAGATAGAAACACAAAAAACAATACAAAAGATCAATGAAACAAAAAGTTGGTTCTTTGAAAAGATTAATAAAATCAACGAGCCTTTAGCAAGACTAAGAAAAGAAGAGAGAAGACCCAAATAACAAAAATTAGAAATAAAAAAGGTGAAATTACAACTGACACCTCGGAAATACAATAAATCATTGGAGACTACTATACACAACTATATGCCAAAAATTTGAAAATCTAGAGGAAGTGGATAAATTTCTGGATGCACACAAGCTACCAAAACCGAGGCAAGAAGATATAGAAAAATCTGAACAGACCAATAACAATCAAAGAGATTGAAACTGTTATCAGAAGGTTCCCAACAAAGAAAAGCCCAGGACCGGATGGGTTCACTGCAGAGTTCTACCAAATCTTCAAAGAGGAACTGATACCAATTCTCTACAAACTGTTCCAAAAATTGAAACAGAGGCCATTCTCCCAAATTCATTCTGTGAGGCAAATATCACCTTGATTCCAAACCCAGACAAAGATGCATCAAAAATAGAAATCTAAAGGCCAATATCCTTGATGAATATAGATGCAGAAATCCTCAATAAAATACTAGCTAACGGAATACAGCAACACATACAAAAAATTATACACCATGATCAAGTGGGATTCATCCCAGGGATGCAAGGATAGTTTAATGTACACAAATCAACAAATGTGATACACCACATTAATAAAAGCAAAGACAAAAACCACATGATCATCTCTATTGATGCTGAAAAAGCATTAGACAAAATTCAACATCCTTTCAGGATAAAGACTCTCTACAAGCTAGGCATAGACAGAAAGTATCTCAACATAATTAAAGCCATATACGATAAGCCCACTGCCAATATCATCCTGAACGGATAAAAACAGGAACTAGACAAGGATGCCCACTCTCACCAGGCCTCTTCAACATAGTGTTGGAAATACTAGCCAGAGCAATCAGAGAAGAGAAGGAAATAAAGGGCATCCAGATTGGAAAGGATGAAGTCAAACTGTCCCTTTTTGCAGATGATATGATCCTATACATTGAACAGCCTAAAGCTTTTATAAAAAAACTCCTAGAGTTGATAAAGGATTTCAGCAAACTTGCAGGATACAAAATCAACACACAAAAATCAATTGCATTTCTATACTCCACCAGCGAACATGCAGAAAAAGAAATCAAGAAAGCTAGCCTATTTACGGTAGCCACTAAAAAAATAAAATATTTAGGAATAAAGCTGACCAAGGATGTGAAAAATCTCTGCAAAGAGAACTACAAACCACTGTTGAAACAAATTAAAGAGGACACAAGAAGATGGAAAGATATCCCATGGTCTTGGATTGGAAGAATTAACATTGTGAAAATGTCCATATTACCCAAAGTGATCTACAAATTCAATGCAATCCCCATCAAAATTCCAATGACATTTTTCTCTGAGATGGAAAAAGCTATCCAGACATTTATATGGAACAACAAAAGATCACGCATAGCCAAAGCAATCCTGAGCCAAAATAAATAAATTAATAAATAAATAAAGCTGGTGGCATGACACTACCTGACTTTAAACTATATTACAAAGCTATAATAACCAAAACAGCATGGTACTGGCATAAAAACAGACACACAGATCAATGGAACAGAATAGAGAACCCCAAAATTAACCCATATGCCTACAGCCATCTGATCTTTGACAAAGGCAGCAAGTCTACATACTGGGGAAGAGACTGCCTTTTCAACAAAAGGTGCTGGGAAAACTGGATAATCATATATAGGAGAATGAAAATAGACCTGTATCTTTCACCACATATGAAAATAAACTCAAAATGGATTAAAGAATTAAATATACATCCTGAAACAATAAAACTTCTTAAAAAAACATAGGGGAAACACTCCAGGAAGCAGGAGTGGGTACAGAATTCATGAATAGGACCCCAAAGCACAGGAAACTAAAGGTAAAATAAACAAATGGGATTATATCAAACTAAAAAGCTTCTGCACAGCTAAAGATATAATCAACAGAGTAAATTAACAACCAATAGAGTGAAGAAAATATTTGCAAAATATATATCTGACAAAGGATTAATATCCAGAATATACAAGGAACTCAAACAACTTTACAGCAAAAAAACAAATAACCCAGTTAAAAAATGGGCAAAAGAGCTGAACAGATATTTCTCAAAGGAAGATATACGAATGGCCAACAGACACATGAAAAAGTGCTCAATATCAATCAACATCCGGGAAATGCAAATCAAAACCACACTGAGATACCATCTTAACCCAGTTAGGATAGCTAACATCCAAAAGACTGAGAACGATAAGTGCTGGAGAGGTTGCAGAGAAAAAGGAACTCTCATCCACTGTTGGTGGGGCTGCAAAATGGTGCAGCCTTTATGGAAAATGATATGGAGGTTCCTCAAACAATTACAGATAGATCTACCATATAACCCAGCAATCCCACTGCTGGGAATATAACCAGAGGAATGGAAATCATCATACCAAAGAGATACCTGTACTCCAATGTTTATTGCAGCTCTATATACAATAGCCAAGAGTTGGAACCAGTCCAAATGTCCATCATCTGATGAGTGGATAAGGAAACTGTGGTACATTTACACAATGGAATACTACTCTGCTATAAAAAAGAATGAAATAATACCATTTGCAACAACATGGATAGACTTAGAGAAAATTATGTTAAGTGACACAAGCCAGGCACAGAAAGAGAAATACCACAAGTTGTCACTTATTTGTGGGAGCTAAAAATTAATAAATAAATAAACACACAAACAAATAAAGGGTGGGGGGAAGAAGACAGAATAACCACAAAAATTCCTTGAACTATTTATTTAAGCCAAGCGCACAGATACGATGTGGGGGTGGGGGGTGGGGGGTGGAGAGGAACGGGTAAAGGAGCATGAAAATCAAGTACGATGTATTTTGAGAAGTAAAATAAAATGAAATTAGGGCCGAGCCTGTGGCGCACTTGGGAGAGTGCGGCGCTGGGAGCGCGGCGACGTTCCCGCCGCGGGTTCGGATCCTATATAGGAATGGCCGGTGCACTCACTGGCTGAGTGCCGGTCACGAAAAAGACAAAAAAAAAACAAATTAAATTTAAAAAAATAGAATAAAAATAAAAATACAGAAAAGCAAAACCAAACCCACAAAAGTCGTTAATGTCTTGGATTAAAAACTGAGATATCATAATTCTTATAAAAAGTTTTGGTTAAAATTTGGAAACTCAAGTATTCTTGAAATTTTCCCTCTTTTTTTTCTAAAATCCATAGAGAATAATGCTAATCCTGCTATAAATATATAACAAGAACTGTCACATTTTATTTCATATACAAAAAATGGGCATCTACTTTCATTAAGCAATATTCCTCTTCTATAGACTTTCAAGATACTGCTATTGATGGTTTTTTTTAGAATTTATAATATCACCTATAAAAATCTGTTCTGTGAGCAAATCCCTAGCCCTAACAAATTTCTTTGGGATTTTTCTCTATTCATGTATTAAGAGAGGTTCTGTAAATCTCTGCATGATAAGGCTTCTATACTTGGACTGCATCATTTCCCTATATGGTTCATTTAGTTTCAGCCATGCTAAACGTCATTCAGTTCTCAATTATGTCAGGAACCATATTCTCTTGACTCTAGGTTTCACAAATGCTGTTCCTTCTACCTGGAACACTCTTATTCTTTCTCCCTTTCAACTATAAACTATTATTTTGTTCTTTAATCTTCAGCTTGGAGTTACCTTCTCCAGAAATCCTCCTTTGAACCTATATGTATGATTAGAAACTCTTCTATGACCTTCTACAGCATGTAATACTTCCTTTCCAGTTCTTCCCTCAGACTGGTATACCTGTCACCTCATCTTCACAAAATAAATTTTACCTCTGTAAAATTCAGCTCAAATGCTACTCTCTATGAAGACTTCCCAAATCTCTATTGATTAGAGTTGTTTCTTTGAGCTCCCAACATGGAATTTTTTTCATTCTCCTCACATTAGTTTTATATATTTTCTTACCTACTAGGTGATACAATACAGAAGAGCTCAGATATATGTTCTCCTACAATATTTAGCACATAGTCGGGACTCGGTAAGTGTAAGCTGGCTGACTGAATTGACTAGATGAAATTCACCTTAGGGTAGAAGCTGGCCTAAGAGTTAGAGCTCTGCTTATATCAAGAGAGGGCTAATCTAGAAATACCTCCAGGGGGATAGGTGCTTCTAACAGGGTGGAGGGACCATAACTATAAGCAATGTGAATCCAACAAGACAAAATACTGCTTCACAAAAAAGTGCTGCTGTAGCTATATAAAGTCATAAATAAAATAGTATATTATAAAAAAAATTCTGGCGGTGATCTGGTGATAGATTTTGACTACTGAATTGATTATCCATTGACAGTACTCAATATAGTCCTGCAAATGCATCAACTGTGTAATGAACGGCTATTAAGTTTATTGATTTTCTGATTTCCATTGATAGCTAACAGGCCAGAGCTACACATCAATATTTGTGTAATACCCAAGAGCTAACAATTTTGATAAACAAAAACCTCAAAAGTCAAACCAGTCCAAATTAATGGAAATTTGAAGGCCAAACCTCAGAATTTAAATGAAATACCTAACAAATGAATATAATACACTTAACATCTCAGTGCGGACAGTGTTGATTATCTATTTCCTCTTAGGTTTTCTTTTCCTAACAATCTCATGTTGTAATAGGTATGCACTCTATTTCCTTCCACAATCAAGATTTTGAACTTATACAGCCTCTAGCTCACATGTAGATAAACTCTACAAAGTGCTTCCATATATTAGTTCTCGCAAAATCCCTGTGAGATAAGCATTACTTTTTTCATTTTTACTTGAATAACAAGTTCAGTGAGGTTAAGTGATATGATCAAAGTCACTCAGCTAGTAAGTAGAAAGACCAGTCTATGAATACTTGGTCTTTCAGTTTAAAAAGTAATATAAAACAGTAAAGGACCATCTCATCCTTCCATTCTTAATATGTTTTCACTGCATTACTATCTTACATTCACTGGCTATACCATTACAAATGTTTTTATAGTATATATTCTATTTCATATTCTGCTTTTTCATTCCTACTTAACAGGTCCTCTCTCTCTCTCTCTTTTTTTCTCCCATGACCTAAATTATTTACTCATTTCTTCCATTTGAAGTATTCTTTGATGACATCCTTGGCCTGGGATTCTTTGCCATACTACACAACTGCAACCAACCACTTTACAGTTTTCCCTCTCTGTTCATTCTACAGACACCTACCCATTCCCCTAGTTTCTTGTCATCAACCTTAATTGGGTTGATTTGGTGTTCAGCATAAAGGGAGTCCACCAACTTGACATACACAGGCTTATCACAGTTGGACGCAAGCACATAAAGATGGTCTTCACACTTGTCTAAGGCTTTGGCAGCTTTGTGAATTCCACGTACTAGGCCATCATAGATGAGGGTGGTCTTCAGCACCTCTTGTAAAGCACTGTTAATGTCCACAATGCCACAAGACCCTCTCTGGGAAAGAGGGGTAAATTTTCGTAAGACTCAGGCTATCTCAGTGAAGGCTTTCATGGATCTTTGCTACCCTTTTACTATCTTCAAGGTTTTTTCTAGTGGTTCTCAAAGTGTGGTCTCCACATCAATAGCATCAGCACTACCTGGGTGCTTGTTAGAAATGCAATTACCAGTCTCTATCCCAGACCCACTGAATCAGAAACTCTGGGAGTGATACAATCAGTCTCCGTGTGATTTGGAAGCACACTAAAATTTGAGAATCTGGTCTATCCTGTTTTAAATAAAAACCTCATTTCCCAAGTTTGCAAAAATGACAAATACATAAAATCAAAGTTAAGTTCTTATTCAGAGACAGAATAACTATTCATAAAATAAATTTTAAGCCCCAGTTGTGCCTCTACATATATCAGAAATGTAATACTAATATTTAACATCCAGGGCAAAGAAGCTAGGCAAGAGGAGTATAGGGGGCACAGATACCACAAAAGAACAGATAATTCCCAAATAAATTTTCTTTTATGTACACTTTTGTCTATACAACATATGTGTATGTATATATATGTGTGTGTGTATTTATACTTTATATTTGCAATTGTACTTTGGTATTAGAATTTCTTTCTTATGATGTTGATTTCAGCCAGGGGTTGCCAAACTTTTTCTGTAAAGGGCAACACAGAAAATATTTTAGGCAATGTAGGCAATATGATCTCTGTCACAGCTACTCCATTCTGCTATTGTAGCACAAAAGCAGTCATAGACAATATGTAAACAAATGAGTGTGGCTTTTATTCCAATAGTACTTTATTTACAAAACCAGGTAGTAGGCCAGATTTGGCCAGTTGGCGGTAGTTTTCTGACCCCCGACTTAAGTCTGTCATTAAAACACATTTCTATTACCTGAGCCTCCTGAGTGACTGAGGGCAGAGTATGCATAATCAGGCACCAACTGTTGCATGAATAATTCACACTGGAGATATTGTTTTATATAAAGAAAATACATATAATGTGATAAATTAAGATTTTATTAAGATACTTTTAAAGGCATACAGAGTTAAAGACAGAAAGCTTTATAAGAAGATTATAAAAGTGCTTGTTTATACCTAATTAAGTGATATGTATTTAATAAGTATTCACTAAATATCTGTTGACTTAATGACTAGTGGGCTTTGTAACAAATATTCTACTTTGTCAGCTGTTGTTTAGAGTTAAGTTTATTCTTTTTTAATAGGAATTGAGACAGTATATAGCAAAAGCAATGGCTTGGAATATATAAACTGAGTTTGAATCCTGGTTCTAGCACGTACCAGTAATGTAGCTATAGAGAAATTATTCTGCCTTTGCAAGTCTCAGTTTTCTCCTCTATAAAATGTTATCTACCTCAGCGGATACTTATGAGCAGAAAACTAAATGAGAGAACACAAATAAGGCACAATGCTTGGCACATAATAAGTTTCTTTGCCCTGATTTGGGCCACACTGCTCCTCTATTTGCTAAAAATGCCCTGAGAACACAACATATTTCAATTTCTCCCTAACTGCATTCAAAATAGAGGGAGAATATTATAATATTGATGTGGTAAGATAATTCCCAAAGTTTTGTTGCTTAAACCTTTTTAACCACCCCTCCATCCTTATTTTTGCTATCCAGCTCAGGTATGATTTTCATTCTAGTATTAAATCTTTAATATTTTTGGTTTCTTTGGATATGTTAAATTAACTAAATTTGGTCTGAGGATGCCTCCATACTTGAGTCCTTACCTAAGGAACTGCAACCTCAGCATGTAAATTAACTGAAAACTTAACATAGAGTATACTTTTGAACAAATAGCTGAGTCTCAGCAAATCACAGTAGCCAAGCTTCTCAATCACAGGAGGTTAATTGATCAGACCATGTTCAAATGAGGCAAATGCTGACCTATAACCAATTCAGCTATTTTTGTACCCACGTACATTTTCTGTCCATAAATGCTGCCTGCCTACGTTGTGGAACGAAGCTCTCTGAATCTCATCTGGTTTGAAGGCTGCTCGATTTGCCAGTCTTTCTTTGCTCAACTAAATTCTGCTAAATTTAATTTGTATAAAGTTATTATTTTAACAGTAACACTAAAGAATCTATTTTCTTTAGTTTGGCCTATGTATGGAGCATTTCTTTAAAAAAGAATAGTTTTCGAAGCAGCTCTAAAAGGGAAGTATGGGATAAAAAACATTTCCTATATTCTCTGCTCAATCTCCTCCTTTCCTTCTCACCCTTAAACAGAAAACAAATTAAAAGCCAAAACTTCAAAACATGAATATGGGACCTGACTAAAACTGCTTCACAGTCTTCTGCTGGCTTCGAAGAATGAAAGTTTATTGGCATCTCCAATGCAGGGTACTCAACAATTGCTTACTTGTGAACAATGAACTACTGCTTCAACTCAGCAGGTGATGATTAGGGCTTCCTGTAGCATTTGTTAAAAGGGATTTAACAAGTGTCACTTTACTTCAATCTGCTTCCCAAGATTCTCCTACTCTACTGAAGATAAATGAAGGTGTACACTATTGTTAAACCCCCAGAGTCAGGTCAGGAACCACTGAGTAGAGTGAGTTAATGTAAAATAACATGACTGCCTCTTTCCACCGAATGCTGTAATCAGAACAAGTTTCCCCGACAGAAATGGCCACTTTTCCAAGCAAGATGACATTTGGACCTTCTTTCTCTGTGCAATAGTCTTAGAAACACTTTTCTCCCCTTGACCTGGTTTTTCTTTTCTCCCTTCACTACTCCACATTTCTGGCAAAGTTTGGCGGGGATGGGGCAAGGGTGGGGTGGGTATGGGGTAGCGGCAGGTGGGGGAAGTGGGTGGTAGAAAGGAGATGGGAGAAAATGAATTCTTAGTTGTAGAGTAAGACTGCAATGAGACAGCTGAACTAGATATTATCTTTAAGATTCCCTACAGTTCTAACATTTTATGACTTCACGTAATTTTAATAGAAAACGAGGAAATAAAATAGCACTGAGAAAAAAGATAAAATATTAACTTGAAAAGTATCCGAGAACAGAAGTCATGACAAAACTCAATTAACCAGAACCTACTGGCTCACTCTTTGGGGGGTGGGGGGAGGAAGATAACAAGAAAATCTCTTTCCCCCACCTCCAGCTGGCTTATTTCTGAACTATATCCTGGAGCAGAACACACATAGATCAATTTCCTATACCATCTGCAGCTATCCAGAGAGCACTGTGTAATTAAAACAGCCTAACAGTAGCTTTGGCCAGGTTTGTTCAAAATTATACAATCTTAAAATGGGAGTACTATTTGATTGAAAATATATTATGGCCTTAAAAACTGTATTAGGTTATTACTAAACACTTAGGAAAAGCTTATAGTAAATATATATATAAATTAGAGGTTTAAAAAAAGTCTTTAAAAAAAATGCTACCAAGATCTGAAAAATTCTCTTCAAAATATCACCCTCCTTTTCATATTCTACAAAAGAAGGCAAAACCTCTGAATAAAGAATATAAGAACACTCTACTCATAATGTGCTAACTCATATCACCAGGTGTCAAAAGCATTACGGTTTTTCACTGTTGGTATGTTCTGTGATCATACATGAAAATAACACTGAGTTATCTTCACTTTCATTATTTCAACATATGATTTGATAATCAAAAATGACAATGCTTATCCAAAAAAATTAAATTATTCTAAGGATTGTTTTATTTATTTGTTTTTGAATTTCAGTTCTTTTTAAATTTGTTATGAATATTCATGAGATACAAAGTTGATTGTCACCACTCGTGCCCAAGATATCATGGCTAGATCTATACTGTCAGCATTCCCATTACCACAAATTGCGATTATATGCTGTGTCCCTCACCCAATTATCCCCGACCTCCCTCGGCATCCCCTTCCTCCCCACACTCCACTTTGTATCCCAACGTTCTTCATTTGGGATCTGAAGAGCCCCCCAAAAGAGAAAAAAACACCAAAAAGAAAAAAAATGCACTCCAATAATTCTGGATAATTTTGGAGTGAACTGACTAACCTGGTTGTGAAAGTCAATTTAAGTTTATATCATTCCTTAAATAGGGCACTATGCACTATTTCTGATTAGGAGGGACCTACATTAAGATGACAACAGGAAGTGAGATATTTATCACATAAAGTACACAATTGGGAAAACTATGATAAAATTACCAGTTTCAGTTGACCTCAAAATAAGGCAGCAAAAGATAATAATTGAAAAGCAAAAGTTTTATATAATTTAATGTACTGACCTCACTTAAGTATCAGAATAATAAATGATGTCTCTACTCCCCCAAATTATTAAAGAGGTTTGTCTTCAACTGCTAAAATTACACTTAGTGAATCTGAAATATTAAATTAGTGTTCAATGTTGCTGTTAATCTTCGTCCTATTAAATATAACAGCAATGCGTTTAATAGCTGCACAATCGTCCCCATCTTAGTTGTACATGTATAATATGAACACTAATCAAGATCACTCAGCAGGTCAGCAGATTAAGATCAGAGTCATTCTCCATCTTTTCTGCTCCAAGCAGAAATTTCTCTCCATTCACCTACAGATTTATTACATATGATCTTAGCATTGTCCCATACCATCTTGAAGTCTAATGTCTATTTTATCTAAATTAGATGCAAATAACAGCTATACCTTAGTTGATAATTCGTTCTTAATTTGCTTCTAATAAAAATATTAAATACTACTACATAGAATGATTATATCTATAAATATATAAACAAAAGAATGACACTTCACATCACTACATACTATTTTTATTTTCTGCATAGGGTGTCAGTTTGCTTCATTGTAAATACATAGAATAAAGAACTAAATTAAAAATAGTTTAGCTTTTTAAAATTCTTATTTTAAAAAAATTTTAAGGTAGTAAAAAGAGATTTTCATATAAAAACAAGCCATAGCCCTTTTTTTTCACTTATAGTTATCCAATAATGCCCTTTACTTTTTTTTTTTTTTTTAAAAGATGACCGCAAGGGGATCGTAACCCTTGACTTGGTGTTGTCAGCACCATGCCCTCCCAAGTAAGCCACGGGTCAGCCCCTACTTTTTTTTTAGGATATAATGAATAATGTTCTTCAGTTTTTCTGTGATAAGAAAACACTCACTTTCATACATTATCTCAGTATTCCCTAGTTCAAAACTCAACTACATTATCTTTCAGAAGGTTAAGAAGATACCAATCCCTTTTCCTGTTTTCCTATCAAATTATCCTATAATTTTAATCTATTAAAAATGATACTAGGGAAAGAACGGGGTGGGGGGCCAGGGAAAGGCTGGTAGTCTGGTATAAAGTTACAAAGTTACAGTTAGATAGGAAGAATAAGTTCTGGCGCCCTAGGGGGACAAGAACTAACAATATTGTATTGTCTATTTCAAGACAGCCAGAAAAGAGGATCTTGAATAATATAACCACAAAAAAATGATAAATGTTTAGATGGTAGACATGCTATCGATTCTGATTAGATCATTATACAATATATGCATGTATCAAAATGACAAATTGGACCCCATAAACACCTACAATGAAAAAAAAGTTATATTAAAACAAAACAAAACAAAATGATACAGCAGTTTATTTTACAGCCGACTAAAATACATAAAAAATTTCTTTTTAAGGATGATTGGAATTTGACCATAGATTAATAACCCAACCAACAATATTCCATATAAATAAATAAATATATCTTTTATATCATATACATTATGCTAAGTTCTAAAATAAATTTGAAATACTTATCAATCTACTTACTGGTTCGCTTCTTCTGTATATTGTAAAATACTGTGGCACATCAGACCTATAATATAGTTTTATTTTGTATTGTTCTGTACACCTTCCTAATTTGTCCCAAATTCTTTTTCTTTATAAAATGTCAATAAAAAGATTAAGCATACATATACAAAGATCATAGCTAATGCCAGATGTTGAGAAAGTCTCTTGAGACCAAAGATTCCACACCAGGTGGTTGAGCCAGCTTAATGAAGCCACACATGCTCACGAGGGATACAAAGGGTGGACTTGGGGGGACCTGCTCTCATTTGGTTATTTATGAAAGTATAGAGAAGGATTCGAATCAAAGTTAGAATAAAATTAAATCAAAGGCTTCCTATTTATATAGTAGATTTTTGCTAAAAGTTTTAAAATTTGTCTTCAAAATTAAGCCTGAAGAAAAAAATCTTTTATGTATGCTTTGGTGACAAGATAACATTAAATTTATTTCCAACTCTGCTACCAAGTGGTAAAAGTCAAAATAGTCAACTTTTCTTTATGCGGACTAAAATACAAGCATACTTTCTTAAAACTTACTGTATTTCTTATATTGAAAGACTTAAAAATGTGAGTTCAGGTTAGTGCTATTACAACAAACTTCAGTAAATGGACTGACCATAAAGCATAACCTTAGGCAATAACTAATGAACCTGAGAGCATTTTAATATATTTTCTTATCACCAAGTGAAGCACTTTAAGTTATTACAGCTAGGCTGCATGACCTCATGCAATTGAATCATGCCACAGCCAAATAGGCTAATGTCTTTGATAGCAATTAGATAAAGACTGGACATTAACTTTTACTTTAAGAAGTGTTAAACAAAGGGACTCATCTCCTGGCTTAACTTAGTTAGAAATAAGCTACTCATTTAACAGAAGAGGTTAATGTGGGAATGGCATCTTTCACCTGTCAAAAAGAAAATTAATTTTATTTTAAAAATTACCAGGGAATTTTATTTCTCTAACAGACACTTTGCTAGAGTTTCTAAAGTTCCTAATAACATTTTGATATACTCTAATATTTAAGCAGCTCCTCTTTAATGTCTAAAATTTCCAAAATGCTCAGTGTTGGTTGAGAAATATTCTCTTGTTAGTCATAACCATAACGAGCCACTTTGCTGAACTGAACATGACAGGTCACAGCAGAAAAATTAAATGAAAGGAAAAATAAACAAATGGGATTATATCAAGCTAAAAAGCTTCTGCACAGCAAAAGAAACAATTAACAGAGCAAAAAGACAATCAACGGTATGGGAGAAAATATTTGCAAAATATACATCTGACAAAGGACTAATCTCCAGAATATACAAGGAACTCAAACAACTTAACAGCAAAAAAAACCAAAGTAATTTAATTAAAAAATGGATAAAGGAGCTGAATAGCCATTTCTCAAAGGAAGATATACAAATGGCCAACAGACACATGAAAAAATGCTCAACATCACCCAGCATTCGGGAAATGCAAATCAAAACCACTTTGAGATACCATTTCACTCCAGTTAGGATAGCTAATATCCAAAAAACTGAAAATAATAAATGCTGGCGAGGATGTGGAGAAAAAGGAACCCTCCTACATTGCTGGTGGGACTGCAAAATGGTGTAGCCTTTCTGGAAAATGGTATGGCGGTTCCCCAAACAATTACAGATAGATCTGCCATATGACCCAACTATCCCACTGTTGGGTATATACACAGAGGAATGGAAATCATCATATTGAAGGGATACCTGTACCCCCATGTTTATTGTAGCACTGTTTACAATAGCCAAGGGTTGGAATCAGCCTAAATGCCCATCATCAGATGAGTGGATAAGGAAAATGTGGTATATCTACACAATGGAATACTACTCTGCAATTAAAAAAAAATGAAATACTACCATTTGCAGTAAAGTGGATGGACTTAGAGAAAATTATATTAAGTGAAATAAGCCAGACACAGAAAGAGAAATACCACATGTTCTCACATTTGTGGGAGCTAATAAAAATAAATAAATAAATATACAAACAAACGAACAGCAGGGAGTGGAGGAAAGAAGAAGACACACAATCGCAACAATTCCTTGAACTTAAGACAAGTGAACAGATACGATGATGGGGTGGTGGGGAGAAGGAGAGGGAAGGAGGAAAAGAAGGAATTGGTAAAGAGACTACATTGTCCACGACAGCTACCACAATAACCATGGATGCCGTGAAAGCGGCTAGATGCCACAACCACCACGCAGATGGTCCGCCAACCACTGGAGTGCATTGACGCAAGGAGAGTCACCAGCAGAGATAAAGAAGAGGATGTCTCTCTCCACAAAGCCCATTTCAGAGTGACAGAAGAAGGATCTGCTCTATGATAATATTGGGGGATCTGTTCACACCTCTCAGCATTGGACAGATCATCTAGGCAACAAATAAACAGAACAACCATTATTCTTTTAGAAGGAGAGAAGAAATCTAGGGTAATTAGAGAGGGGAGGGGGAAGGAGAGGGGGATGGGGAGAAATTTGACAAGGGGCATAAAGAACAATTACGATTTGTAACAATATATATGCTGGTAATATTGATTTGATCAACATATGTCAATGTTGAAACCCCAAAATACATATAATCAATTTTGATTCAATAAAAAAATAAATTAAATAACAAAAGAATAAACTATGGCACAATGCTCTCTTATCACTTAGAATTTTTTATACTTATTAAAAGAATTCTTTTAGAGTTAAAACATTTTAAAAATTATATATCACTCACACATATACAAAAAGACAAAGGTTAGAGAAACAAATTGGCTAGGATATTTCTAAAACTTCTTCAAATTCAGGACATGACTCTTCTGAATCTTTCAACTTCGTGTTGTCAGTATCCATATTTTTGCTCACAATGTTTTGTTAGACATCAAGAGTATCTGTGAGGCAGCCTTTCTGAAGAGGGTGTTCCACTATTGTCTCTGGGGTTTTCTTTCAAGTTACTGACACCCATTCAGCAAGTTTTATGCAGGCACTTTCTTGATTTTATCAGACAGTGTTAGTAAAAGGTTTTTGGACCACAAATGGGGGCTCATATTCCTTCCTCAAGTGGTCCTTAAATGTTTTTTTGAGAGCCAGTTGACCCTTATGTGGCCAGGAATAACAACCAATGAGTAGATAATGACATCAAGAGTCACAATTGCTGTCTGGCTGACAATTATTTTAAGATGGCATAAATCATAAGATGTACCTTGATTTCAGAGATGTTAAAAAATGTAAAAAAAAAAAGATACCTTAGTATCAAAGAAATATGTTTTGCTATTTTTCAGGGATCCAAAGATACTTTCATGGGAAATCATTGCACTTTCAAAATTATACAATCGAATATTTAAATGATCGTGACTGGTTAAAAAAGAAAACGATTAAACATGAATATATGACTATATACATCCATTCTTGTAGTATGTGCTAAATCGTATTTGTAATTGGTTAGCTCAATTGCTTAGAGCAGTTGTTTCCAAGTGATTATCTGTGTAGCAGGGCTGACTGAAAATTAGAATCACCCGGGGAACTTTAAGAAAATGATACAGGTTCTTGGACTGACTCCCCCCAAATTATGAAAAATATAAGATGTTTGGAATCTAGATATTTTAAAAACCATTCTCAAGTGGTTCTGATGCATGCCAGGTTTGGGATGGACACAGTGGTAAAGTTTAAAGCAAGTTGTTACGGAAGCCAACATCCAGATCCAATTGCTGCATGGGCTAGTTACTTATAACATAGTAAAAAAAGCTCTAAATATAAAGTTAAGACTAGAATTTTCAAGTTCCAGCTCTACTACTTACTAGCTGGAGGGCCTTGAATAAGTCACCTAGCTTTTACAATTTATTTATAAAATGAGAATAGTACATAATTCATAGAGTTGTTGTGGGGCTAAAATTCGGTAACCTGTGTTTCGATACTACCACTGGTAAAGGCACTTGGTATAAACTCAAAAAATGTTCTGTCACCTCCCCCACCTCCTGTATGTTTACTCCAGGCTCATTCATACTGACAGATTTGAAAAATGTAAGCAATTTCCTCAAGGCATTCCCCAATTCTCTCAGCTGCAAGTAATCTTTCCCTTCTCACAAGCAGTTTACCTCCATTTCTGTACTGGAGCCTATTTCTACTTTGTTTTATACTTATTTATGCACATGACATATCCCCCCCTAATATGCCACAAACTTTTTTACAACAAGAAGCTTGCCTAATTTATCTTCATAGTCCTAGCATTTAACACAGTGCCTGAAACAGATCTGGGGTTTTGCTAACGAAAGGATGTGAATGAAATAGCAAAGCAGTGATCCAGTTTCAATACTGACCTCTCCCTTTGAACAACCATTAGCTGTAAGAGGTCACTGCTGCTCAGTCAACACTAGAAGTCAGGTAAGGGACATTAGAATGTGATTTATCAATTAGTTATTAGGCCAACTAACACTTACTTGAAGGCTGGTAGAGGGAACGACATTTAAAAGAGTAATATATTTACATTTTCTTAGTGTGAAATATCTGTAATGATTCTGGGGAAGGGATGAGGATGTGGTATAGGACTGCTAAATACCCAGAGAAATTACAATCAGTATGGCTGCTAAATAGTCAAGTAAGCACTTCTGATGACACAAATTAATTTTTTCTTTGACGCTTATAAATAAGCCTGTAAGATCATGTCCTGACTAAATTCTTTTAAGTACTGTATATTTTATATACACGTGGACTTCACATCAACTCAGGTAGAAAATTTTTTAATTAAAGTTAGAATTTTTTCTGTAATTTCAGGAAAATGTCTTTAAATAAAAACTTTAAGCCAGTGAAAATCACAACCATCTAATTTATGAAAGTCATCCTGTACTGGAAAATGATATGCTCATGCAAATTTATCACACAAATAAAAATAATTCACAATTCTTTCTAAACATAACTTTGAGACGGTAGATTTACAAATTTCAAAAAAGTAGTCAAGTATTCACTGTAAGATGTGAGGGAAAAAAACACACAAAACTTCAGAGCTCAAACATTTATGACCTAAGTGGAAGAGAAATTCTTGAACGTAAAATGCAATCTAATTCTAGCCACATGGGTTTTAATTCATAGGAAAAGACTTGGTCAGAGGCACAACTCTGGTGTTATACATTGCCTGGGTGCTTGATGAGAGAACAGATATGCTATTAATGATCTTAAAATACTCATTTTATATCCTTTGTGTAATATTTAAAAAGATATATTAGAACCAGAACTAAGATTGGCTTTATGTACATAATAAAATATTTGCTTTTAGCAGGATTGTTTCAAAGGGATTTAAATGTTTATCTTTTTTTAGAAATAAAAACATTTTAATATTAAAAACATGGAATCACTTCAATAATTCACCAAAAATACAATATACAATTAAACATCCAAGTGGAGTTTTTAGTAAAGAAGATACATGAAACAGGCTACAATCTTCATTTTTAGGTTACCAGGGGAAAACAACTAGAATATTTCTGAGTCATATTGCTAACGGTAGACTAATATAGACTGCTAATGAGTAAATACTGAGAAACCATAATGAGAAATAATGAAACTAGATGGAAAATGGGCTCCTTACGTTTAGGACCAGATTAAATTTGTTCAACATTTTGGTAATATTTCTTTCATATAATAATAATATTTCAAAGAAATATTTCTGTCATATAATAGATTAAGAAAAACTACCATTTAGACAATCTGCATCACATATTTTATGCTCTAGCAAATATACTTGATTGCTATAACTGGAAAAGCCAAATTTAGTACCCTTCCATTTATACATAAGAACTATGGTAAATAGTAAATATTCAATCAAGTTATTGATGAGCTTTCTTACCATTCTTAGGTTTAAAGCTCCCCACAGTTATGTCTATCTCTTTATCTATACTACTATTTGCAATCAGTAATTAGTAACTTCCCTGAAATAATATTATTTCCAAAAATTGTTTAGGGAATTTTATAAATCATTTTGGAATCAAGCATTAAATATCTGATTAAAAAATTTCTACCTTCAAAAAGCACAAAAATATGCTGCTGCCAGAGAACTGCCTGAAAAGATTAGAATATATATTTTAAAAACTAGTATGCACAGCTTAATCATAATTTTCTTACATGACAGGTTATTTTTGCATTTTACAGGCCAGAAAATCTTCACAATGGTCTACGTGGATTTCGCTCCATGTTTTGAACATCCTATATACCCATGGTTTACTTATTTTCATTTGAAAATGATAGTGAAATTCCCTTAATAACCAGTAACATCTTTCTTATTTGTACTCACTCATTCTTTCTACCCACATGGGCCTCACTTCTAAGCCCATTCAAAATGATGTTTTCCCAGTATGTGCCACGTGACTTGTTCATATAAATGGAGCAAATTAAACTGTCTCCACATATATCCTATCACATTTGTAGTCCTTTTTTCTTTCCTTAGCACGTGGCCAAGACACCGTATTATCTGCCTGCAGAGGTTGACCTCAGGATATTAGATTCTGCCACACAGTTCTCTTGTACTAAACCGAGGGGAAACACTTAATCACCCCTGCCTTTTCAGGAAAAAATCAACTTTAAATTTGCCATGATGAAAAATCAATAAACCAGTAATTGCTTGGCTTATCATTGCGTGGAGGAACAAATTGGGAAGCGAAGCTTAGCGTCCACACAGATTTCAGTGAGACACATGGAGTTTCAGGATCACTAAGCTAGAAAAGGAAAAGGTCTCTAAGTGATAATTAAATCTACTCATGCTGATTTTCTGCCAGATTTATTTCCCAAGAGTATATAAAAATGTTTCACTGCTTACTAGTCAGGCATAACTAATCAAATCAACGTTACACCAACACGTACAAGAAACAAAAAATGCAAAATAAAGGCTGCAGGCATCAGAATAATATATTCTTGAAAATAAATATTAATGTAATATTATTTTTAAAATGAAAAACTTACTTAAATTTCTGTCTTTCTAAAAATAAGTTAATTTCTTTGCTGTATAAATGCTCATAAACTTTATTTCATCGGCTGGCATTCTAATTACTCCATAACCTTTCTTTCAACTCTAAATTGTAAAAGTTTTCAATTCAGCATCAATATTTAAAAACAAATCTCAAACTATCACACATTAGATATTTTTAATTACCAGAATGATCTTTCTAGCTCATTTCACTTAGGTCCTCTACTCTTTGCTAATGCAAATACATGTTATCACATCTAAATTAGTCCATTATTCCCATATATTTTTACCACATTCACTGGAAACTACCAGATCTGTTATATAAGTTAGGTATTACATGTAAACACAAGATCTATTATCTCTGAAATACAATGAGGAATACACATCATCTTTCTGACAAGGCAAATACATACCAACTGAAAATATTACTGAAAATGTTTAGTGGTTTAAAAAATTACTACTAATAGACCTAATTGAATGCAGCAAATTAGCATAGTTCCAATGGAAGTGCAAATGTAATCATACTCAAGCATTCACATTAAGAGGAGGAAGGAGGATGAGCTTTTTCTTTTTCTTTTGTTATAAATGATTTTATGTGTGTCCTTCAACTGGCTACTGGGACTATGATAATTAAAACATTTAAAACAGCACAAGCCCCCCAGTCTCTAATCTGAAGCTCAGGTCAGCTGTCTGTAGATTCTAATTTGTCCCCTATTTGTATTCATGACAAGAAAATACTGAATATTTAACAGCAAACCAGGAGGAGTGGGTATTGTGGGCTTAGAGGTTAAATAATTTGATTCCTGTGCAGATTACATGTAACATCCAACATCTAATCTCACACCTGATCTGACAATAAAATTACAATAAAAATAATGCAGGGACACCATAACTATAAAGTGGAGAAATAAGAAATTTTTTA
Organism: Cynocephalus volans; assembly: GCF_027409185.1. Classification (NCBI taxonomy): domain Eukaryota; kingdom Metazoa; phylum Chordata; class Mammalia; order Dermoptera; family Cynocephalidae; genus Cynocephalus; species Cynocephalus volans. The sequence goes on along the minus strand of NC_084460.1, from coordinate 84,253,033 downwards.
ATGGGCTGAGAAACAATAACTTTATTCAAAGTATTACATTGTTTACTATACTTCTAAGGTATATTTTTTCAATAATACAAGTGAAAATGACTTACAAAGCATGGTAGTTGATGAGGAGAGTGTGTTATTTCTACCTTTTATGGCACTGGAGGTTCCATCCATTTTAGCTCACTAAAAAGCAGGGAGATTTGCAAATGAAACATAGGGATGTGGAGGGGACTTTAAGAACTCTTCTAGTCCATTCTGCCTTTAGGCAGGACTACATTGAAACAGCAGCTTTGTTTTGATCTAAGATAAACTTCCATCTGTTGAAAAATCCAAGGGCTATTTTAGGAGAACTGACTGCTTCTTAATGTTAAATAAGAAAAGAATAATTAAACAAAAAACTAGAAGTTGAAAAACCCAAGTTCTCTATAACATCATGGATTTGATAGTAAATGTTACAAAACAAAAATTGAAGAAGAATATTTGCTGGAATAAGATCAATGTTACAAAAGCAAAACAAATTGTTGGACTTAATCATATTAAAATATGCAGAAATGCAAATGTATTTGATTTTATAATTTTCAACTTGGTATTTTAATCTATTGCTTGGATAAGACCCCCAGCAACTATATCAATCTATCTGCTTTTTCCCCAGCTGAGCGGTAGTTTTCTCTCTGTAAATGTGAATTTTCTCAAACTAATTTGTTAATTTGCTATTGAAGAGGAGTTTAATAATTTCAATAAAACTGAGGACAAAAACAAAGACAAGTACGTTCAGGCAGCTCAACTACTTCCTTCCTTTTTTTTTTTTTTAAAAAAAATTTTATTTTGTCGATATACATTGTGGCTGATTATCGTTCCCCATCACCAAAACCTCCCTCCCTTCTCCCCCCCCCAACAACGTCCTTTCTGTTTGCTTGTCATATCAGCTTCAAATAATTGTGGTTGTTATATCTTCTTCCCCCCACCCGGTTTTTGTGTGTGTGTGTGTGTGTGTGTGTGTGTGTGTGTGTGTGTGAATTTATATATTAATTTTTAGCTCCCACCAATAAGTGAGAACATGTGGTATTTCTCTTTCTGTGCCTGACTTGTTTCACTTAATATAATTCTCTCAAGGTCCATTCATGTTGTTGCAAATGGCAGTATTTCATTTGTTTTTATAGCTGAGTAGTATTCCATTGTGTACATGTACCACATTTTCCATATCCACTCATCTGATGATGGGCATTTGGGCTGGTTCCAACTCTTGGCTATTGTAAAGAGTGCTGCGATAAACATTGGGAAACAGGTATACCTTCGACTTGATGATTTCCATTCCTCTGGGTATATTCCCAACAGTGGGATAGCTGGGTCGTATGGTAGATCTATCTGCAATTGTTTGAGGAACCTCCATACCATTTTCCATAGAGGCTGCACCATTTTGCAGTCCCACCAACAATGTATGAGAGTTCCTTTTTCTCCGCAGCCTCACCAGCATTTATCGTTCAGAGTCTTTTGGATTTTAGCCATCCTAACTGGGGTTAGATGGTATCTCAATGTGGTTTTGATTTGCATTTCCCGGATGCTGAGTGATGTTGAGCATTTTTTCATATGTCTGTTGGCCATTTGGATATCTTCCTTAGAGAAATGCCTATTTAGCTCGTTTGCCCATTTTTTAATTGGGTTGCTTGTTTTCTTCTTGTACAGTTGTTTGAGTTCCTTATATATTCTGGATATTAATCCTTTGTCAGATATATATTTTGCAAATATTTTCTCCCACTCTGTTGGTTGTCTTTTAACTCTTTTAATTGTTTCTTTTGCTGTGCAGAAGCTTTTTAGTTTGATATAATCCCATTTGTTTATTTTTCCTTTGGTTGCCCATGCTTTTGGGGTCGTATTCATGAAGTCTGTGCCCAGTCCTATTTCCTGAAGTGTTTCTCCTATGTTTTCTTTAAGAAGTTTTATTGTTTCAGGGTGTATATTTAAATCCTTAATCCATTTTGAGTTGATTTTAGTATACGGCGAGAGGTATGGATCTAGTTTCATTCTCCTGCATATGGATATCCAGTTATCCCAGCACCATTTGCTGAAGAGGCAGTCCCTTCACCACTGAATAGGCTTGGTGCCTTTGTCAAAGATCAGCTGACAGTAAGTGTGTGGGTTGATTTCTGGATTCTCTATTCTATTCCATTGGTCAGTGTGTCTTTTTTTTGTGCCAGTACCATACTGTTTTGGTTATTATAGCTTTGTAGTATAGCTTCAAGTCAGGTAGTGTTATGCCTCCAGCTTTATTTTTTTTGCTCAGCATTGCTTTGGCTATGCGTGGTCTTTTATTGTTCCATATAAATGTCTGGATAGTTTATTCCATTTCTGAGAAAAATGTCTTTGGAATTTTGATGGGGATTGCATTGAATTTGTATATCACTTTGGGTAGTATGGACATTTTCACTATGTTGATTCTTCCAATCCAAGAGCATGGGATATCTTTCCATCTTCTTGTATCCTCTCTAATTTCTCTCAGCAGTGGTTTGTAGTTCTCATTATAGAGATTTTTCACCTCCTTGGTTAACTCAATTCCTAAGTATTTTATTTTTTTGGTGGCTATTGTAAATGGGCAGGCTTTCTTGATTTCTCCTTCTGCATGTTCACTATTGGAGAAAAGAAATGCTACTGATTTTTGTGTGTTGATTTTGTATCCTGCTACTGTGCTGAAATCATTTATCAATTCCAACAGTTTTTTTGTAGAGGTTTTAGGCTGTTCGATATATAGGATCATGTCATCTGCAAACAGGGACAGTTTGACTTCATCTTTTCCAATCTGGATGCCCTTTATTTCCTTCTCTTCTCTGATTGCTCTGGCTAGTACTTCCAACACTATGTTGAATAGGAGTGGTGAGAGTGGGCATCCTTGTCTAGTTCCTGTTCTTAAAGGAAATGCTTTCAGCTTTTCCCCATTCAGGATGATATTGGCAGTGGGCTTGGCATATATGGCTTTAATTATGTTGAGATACTTTCCCTCTATACCTAACTTATAGAGGGTCTTTGTCATGAATGAGGGCTGAACTTTATCAAATGCTTTTTCAGCATCTATAGAGATGATCATATGGTCCTTGTGTTTGAGTTTATTAATATGGTGTATCACATTTATTGATTTGCGTATGTTGAACCAACCTTGCATCCCTGGGATGAATCCCACTTGATCGTGATGAATAATTTTACATATGTGTTGCTGTATTCTGTTTGCTAGTATTTTAGTGAGGATTTTTGCATCTATATTCATCAAGGATATGGGCCTGTAGTTTTCTTTTTTGGTTATATCTTTACCTGGTTTTGGTATCAGGATGATGTTTGCTTCATAGAATGAGTTTGGGAGATTTGCGTCCGTTTCAATCTTTTGGAATAGTTTGTAAAGAATCGGTGTCAATTCCTCTTTGAATGTTTGGTAAAATTCTGCTGTGAATCCATCTGGTCCTGGGCTTTTCTTTGTTGGGAGCCTTTTGATAACAGCTTCAATCTCCTTTATTGTTATTGGTCTGTTCAAATTTTCTACGTCTTCACGGTTCAGTTTTGGGAGCTTGTGTGTGTCCAGAAATTTATCCATTTCTTCCAGATTTTCAAATTTGTTGGCGTATAGTTGTTTATAGTAGTCTCGAATGATTCCTTGTATTTCAGATAAATCAGTTGTAATATCGCCTTTTTCATTTCTAATTTTTGTTATTTGAGTCTTCTCTCTTCTTTTTTTTGTTAGCCATGCTAATGGTTTGTCAATTTTATTTATCTTTTCAAAAAACCAACTTTTTGATTCGTTGATCTTTTGAATTGTTTTTTGGTTTTCAATTTCATTCAGTTCTGCTCTGATCTTAATGATTTCTTTCCGTCTGCTAACTTTAGGTTTGGATTGTTCTTGTTTTTCTAGTTCTTTAAGGTGAAGTGTTAGGTTGTTCACTTCCCATCTTTCTATTCTTCTGAAGTGAGCGTTTAATGCAATCAATTTTCCCCTCAATACTGCTTTTGCAGTATCCCACAGGTTTTGGTATGATGTATCACTGTTTTCATTAGTTTCAATAAACTTTTTGATTTCCTGCTTGATTTCTTCTTGGACCCATATGTCATTAAGTAGAATGCTGTTTAATTTCGATGTGTTTGTATAGTTTCCAGAGTTTCGTTTGTTATTAATTTCTAGTTTTAATCCATTGTGGTCTGAGAAGATACATGGGATAATTCCAATTTTTTTGAATTTATTGAGACTTGATTTGTGACCTAATATGTGATCTATCCTGGAGAATGATCCATGTGCTGATGAGAAGAATGAATATTCTGAGGTTGTTGGGTGGAATGTTCTGTAGATATTTGCCAATTCCAATTGGTCTAGAGTCTTGTTTAGATCTTGTGTTTCTCTACTGATTCTTTGCCTAGATGATCTGTCTAATATTGACAGTGGGGTGTTCAGGTCCCCTGCTTTTATGGTATTAGTGTCTATTTCCTTCTTTAGGTCTAAGAGTGTTTGTTTTATAAATCTAGCTGCTACAACATTGGGTGCGTACATATTTATGATTGTTATGTCTTCTTGATGCATCAGTCCTTTTATCATTAAGTAGTGTCCCTCATTGTCTCTTTTTATGGTTTTTAGTTTAAAGTCTATTTTGTCAGATATAAGAATAGCTACTCCAGCTCGTTTTTCTTTTCTGTTTGCATGGTAAATCTTTTTCCATCCTTTCACTCTTAGTCTGTGTGAATCTTTATGGGTGAGGTGGGTCAGTTGTAGGCAGCATATAGTTGGGTCCTGCTTTTTGATCCAGTCAGCCAGTCTGTGTCTTTTAATTGGGGAATTTAAGCCTTTAACATTAAGAGTTGTTATTGAAAGGTGTTGATTTATTCCTAGCATTTTATTGGTTGTTTGGTTGTCTTAGGTGTCTTTGTTCCTTGCTTTCTGATTTACTGTTTGTTTTCTGTGTTTGTTGGTTCCTTAGGTTGTAGATAGTGTTTTTGTTAGCTTGTTTTCTCTTCATGAATGCCATTTTTATTATACTAGCGGGTTTAGATTTTTCTTGGGTTTTTATGGCAGTGGTAGTTATTTTTCAGGAACCAAACCCAGTACTCCCTTGAGGATTTCTTGTAAGGGTGGTCGTGTGGTAGTGAACTCCCGCAGTTTTTGTTTGTCTGAGAAATATACTATTTGCCCCTCATTTCGGAAGGATAGCCTTGCAGGGTAGAGTATTCTTGGCTGGCAATCTTTGTCTTTTAGTATTTTGAAAATATCATCCCATTCCTTTCTAGCTTTTAGGGTTTGTGATGAAAAGTCTGATGTTAACCTGATTGGGGCTCCCTTATAGGTGATTTGACGCTTCTCTCTTGCAGCTTTTAAGATTCTCTCTTTGTCTCTGAGTTTTGCCAATTTGACTATGACATGTCTTGGAGAAGGCCTTTTTGGGTTGAATACGTTTGGAGATCGTTGAGCTTCCTGGATCTGAAGATCTGTGATTTTTCCTATACCTGGGAAGTTTTCTGCCACTATTTTGTTGAATATGTTTTCAATGGAATCTCCATTTTCCTCCCCTTCTGGAATACCCATGACTCGGATATTTGATCGCTTATGGTTGTCTGATATCTCTCTCAGATTTTCTTCAATGTCCTTGATTCCTTTTTCTTTCTTTTTGTCTGCTTGTGTTATTTCAAACAGCCCATCTTCAAGTTCTGAGGTTCTCTCTTCAACTTCGACAAGCCTGCTGGTTAAACTCTCCGTTGTGTTTTTTATTTCGTTGAATAACTTCTTCAGTTCAGCAAGTTCTGCTACATTTTTTTTCAGGACATTGATTTCCTTGTACATTTCCTCTTTCAGATCCTGTATACTTTTCCTCATTTCATCATGATGTCTAGCTGAGTTTTCTTGTATCTCATTCAGTTTCCTTAGAATTATCACTCGAAATTCCTTGTCAGTCATTTCAAGGGCTTCTTGTTCTATAGGATCTAGAGTATGAGATTTATTAACTTTTGGTGGTGTACTTTCTTGATTTTTTGTATTTCTGGTATCTTTTTTTTGGTGTTTATTCAGGGGGTTTCACAGTCCACCGGTTTGAGACTAATGACTAACTAGGATGTTGCTGTGGTTGCCAATTTGGTATGGCTCCCGCCGTGACTGCTCAGTTGGCCTCTAGTGCCTTGTGTGTGTGGTTGCCTCGGGTCTTGGGCTTCTCCGGGGAGCCACCTTTCTGGTCAGCTTGGACTCTGCTGGGCTGGTGGATCACGTACCACAGGGTGTGTGATCTCTGTTGAGCTTTCACTTCCTGTGCAGGACTTCTCCCCGTTCCGTGTGCTCTGGCCCAGGCCGTTAGATCGTGCAGTGGCGACCCCACTGGGTGTGTGGTTTCTGTCGAGTCTCCGCCTCCCTGGCTGCACGTCTCCCCACTCTGTGCGCACTGTGCTGGGCTGGGGTGTGTCTTCTGCACCCCTCGTCTATCAGCTGGGCCTTCAAGACCCTGCTCGGCACCGCCTCGCCCAGGAAGTCTACCAGGTTTCTGCTAGGCACAGACGACCGGTCTCTCTGGGTGCCTTTGTAGCACTATGTAGATCTTTCTCGGGTCTTGTTCACCTTTGTATCCCCCCAGTATAAACCTAGTCTAGCGCCCACCTGCAGCCTGGTCTCCGGCAGGTTCAAGCCGACCTGGGAACTCTCCTACCACACTATTCCCAACCAGACATTCGTTAGGCTTTTTTCCAAACTGGTGGCCGCAGAGATGGTATCTGCCTCCCAGTAACAGGGAGTTTACCTGGGGCCAGAGTCCAGGGTATGGTGGAGTGACAGTCGGCCCGCCCGTACTTCCTTGCCCTCCCGACACTGGCCGGGGACGCCCCCCGCCACCAGCCCTGCCAGAGAACCGCGGAAGGAGTGGGAGCGGAGGCCATTCTGCAGGCTCCGGAAAGCCCGGCGCCAGGCCAAGCAAGTGGGAGGGCTCAGTGATGGCCGAGCTGGGTGGGGCTGCCCGCACCTGGGAAAATGGAGGCAGCACCGGGCGGTGAGTGGCCTGGTGGTGCAGGCGGGAGCCGCGTGGGCATCCACCCCCCGAACAGAGCTGTGCCAGGGGTCACTCACAGTGCTGTGCCAGGTCGGGTGCTCGCTCTCTGTCTCTGGTTTGCCGCCTTACCCAGTTCTCGGCTGCTGCCGCCTCTGGCTGTTCAGTCGCGGCGCGGCTCGGGCGCTCCCAGGAATCTTCTTTAATGCCGGCCTGAAACCTCGAATCCTGAATAGGGCAGCTGGCCGCCTTCAGTGCGGCCCCGGCCTCCGGGATCCTGTCTGCATCCACAGCAGCCCTGGCGCCGTGTTCCCTGTTTCGAGACTCGCTTTTGCAGCTAAGAAACAGTTCTTTTCCTGCTCCACACTTCAAAGCTGTTGCCTGTAAATGAGGCAGCCTCTCCTGCCGGGGGTAAAGTGGCAGTCACCCCCCACGACCGGTCAGCAGCAGCTGTCCTCCCTTAAGAGATGGCGAGAGGAAGGTCCACAAGTTTCCCGGCTGCCAGAGGCCCAGTGGCCACCTTTTCCACCTCAGCTACTCCGCGCCAGCCGCCGCAGCCGCCACCATCTTGAAAAAAAGTACTTCCTTCCTTAAATAGCAAGGTGGTTTTCTGCTTCTGCAGGCCATTTCTGAGAGCTTAGAGCCATCCTTCCTTTTAAATTCTTATATGAAAAATCTTAATTTGGTTAAATTAGGTTCAGATTAGCAATTTCAAGGGTCTCTATTCCCTTTTCCCAGAGATTCACAGGGATCCTATGTAAATATGCCTGTGATGGTATGCTCTGGAGTTTGCAGACTGCAACACCCCTGGATGGTCTCTTCATGATAATGAATTAAACCATGTTTAAAGGCATACTGATAATGCTCTGTTATCAGTCATGAACTTTAAATATTACCTGAGAGTTTAGAAAAGTGCACAAAATTTTTGTTCAATTTGCAGTAGAAGTAGAATTAAGACACTATTCTTCATTTAAGCTTTTTGTGATAGTCATTTTCAAGGTAAATTAAATCACAGATAAGTTCATATAAAGTGCAAAATTGAATATGGCTTCTGTAACACTGCAGTTATGCCCAAATGTTAGTTACTGAAAAGCGGGCTATGGTGTTTATAATTTGCCTAATTTCCGTCTAAGAGACTACAACATAAAAATTCAAAAACCCCAAATTTCTCATTCAGAGGACCTTCAAACTGAAAGTAAAAAATTTTCTTTTAAATATCTCCATAGGTTTTTCAATATATGAAACGTCTGTAAAATATCTTTTTGACTTCGAATATATTAAGTTATAGGTTAATTAAATGATCAGATAAAGACCAAATTAATAACTTTAGAAAAATAATAAAACACTTTAAAAATGTACAGTTGGTTGAGCTTCTGAAATTTAGGGCTTATTATTGTTTTGAAAGAAATACAAAATAATTTGTATTAATTTATGATATATCACTGTCCTTCCAAAATAATTGATTCCAAAACTTCTAAAATAGGACTGATTTCTTTAAGTTATGGCTAGAATTTTACTACATCCAGATATACTAACAGATGGAGAACTTTAATTTTTTTGGGGAAAAAAAATCTCATTTTCTATTTGTATGATTTTTAATCCTTTCTTTCTCATGTATCCTATGGGAGGTATGCCTGGTTCCAAAGATGAAAACCTGAGCAAATTCATGTGTAAGATAAATTTGAAGTCACTCAATGGTTACCCATGACTTTTGCTAAGAAAAACATTCTTCTGAATAAAAACACTGAAAGCTTGAAAGCAAGATCCGTAATTTTTAAAATTAGGAAGAGAAAATGAGGAATAATCAGATTTCTGGAATAATATCTCATATCTACTGGCTCAAAATCTGTTAGTAATGAGGCCAGTGTTAGGGGCATGATGGGTCAGTTAAATTAACCATTTAATAGCTTCAGGGAGTATCACAAACATGACTACCCAAAGAAGTCTATGCAGTTTGATCATAATATGTTAACAGGAAAAAAGCCTGTTAGTTCAGTGTAGAGACATCATTAGTGGAAAAATATTATCATCAAAAATAGGAGTAACTATTTTGAGTGAGGTACTATGCCAGTACTGAGATTACAAAGAAGTATAAAAGACATGGTTTCTGCATTCAAGGTGCTATAATTCAGCTGAGATGAGATTTAAAATAATGTGAATAAATTTTAAATAAAATCATTTTATTTTAAATAACAAACCAAAACACATAAGTATATTCTGTAAATGTCACTTATTTAAGTAATGCAGTCACTGCTTTAACGCTTGGATTTGAACAGCCTACTACATACCCTCAATGTGATTTTCATAGCCTACCAATCTTTTCAGTAATCTAATGTGGTCAAATACTCAATTATTGGAGGGTGGATAATATTTCTGTCAGCACTGTTAAACATTTGGAGTCATATCTGGTGAACAAAGTAGGGTATCAAACATGGGGAAATGGTTTGTAGGAAAGTAAAAACAGAAACAAAATTGGGTGATGCTGTAAAGCCACAAGGCTTAGTTCATTGTAGGCCTTGAAAACTGACTCCACTGAAGGAGACAACAATAACTTGAATGTGTTAAAGACAATTTCATTTGCAAAAAATATATCAATTCATATTATTAGCCACAAAATGAATGAGATAGAGCAGCGGTTCGAAAATTCCAATCTATAGCTTGGTGTTTGCAGGTTAGATGACAATCACTGAACTCATCCTAATTCTTTTGGTCTGGGAATCCATACACTATACTTAAAATCACTCTATTTAATATTCTGATGACCGTGCCCACAGGGTAATTACTTGTTTTATTTGTTTGATATGATTTCATTATTCCAATGGATTTTAAAAATCAATCATAATTGGAAAATTCCAAAAGTAAAGACATACAAAAATTAATCCACAATCATAAAATGACAGGATGTTCACATCTATAAATTTCTGTTTTCTGTCAATAAGTTTTTTCCCCTTAATCTTTCCCTTCTATCCTTAGCCAACAGCCTTCTATATATTAATGAACACAATAACACTCTCCATTTTCAACCCCTTTCCCTAGATATATTTATTTCAGTAAACACCTGATTAATAAACTATTACTAAGGACTTCATATTTTAAATTGACAAGAAAATAAAGCATTCCAGGACAAGACTGCTAGAATCTGATCACAGTCATTTCTACGAACTAGCCTTCCTTGTCTACTTCAGAAATTTATACAGGTTTTCACCTTATTAGTTTAAGCTACTGCTGAAAAAGAAATAATCAGTGGGAAGGGAGGGGGGAGGTTATAAAAGTGATATTCTGTCTCTGTAGATATACAAGGATGGCCTTACCAATAAAAAAGTAACTCACAATAGGTAACATATGGCTCTACACAGATATTGAAGATGAACATCAAAACAAATATATAATTTAAGAATTTGGGAGGAGGGGATGAGTTGTCAGAATTGTGTTTTTGAGTGATGTTTAAGACAGTCTCAATTCATGTCTGAAAGTTTAATTTTTCAAGTTTTAGTAAATTAGGGTCATCTTGCTCTCTGCCATCTCTACAAAAGAAATTACCATTTTCAAAATAAGTCTGTAGATGTGGGATAGAATTTGGTAATAAGGTAAAATAATTCTGATATTCTAGAGAAAATGCTAATATTTAAAAAAACTTTCAGAATATTTTCAACCACTATGGCCAAAGTGGTTGAAATGATAAGACGCTATGTAATGTAAATTCACTGTTAGTTGGCAAGAGTAAAACTACAGTATTTGCATTTTATGTTATCTTTTATTGTGAAGAATTATCAAACAGATACAACATTGAACAATTCAAGTTTTAAAAATATGGATTTTATAGGAGTGGATATATCCAGAAAAAGAGAAAACCAAGAAAGCATTAACGTTAAAAAATGTCCATATTCTTCCTTCAAGACTCTGCTCAAATGTCATATTATAGGCCGTTCCTGAAGATCCTATATAAAAACATCCCTCCCGTAACCTATCTTTTCACCATGCTCTATTGTTTTCCTAACACCTGTTTCATATATTATATATTTACTAACATCATTTACTAACATCATATATTATATATTTCCTAACATCATTTCATATATTATATATTTACTTGTTTATTTATTCATTATCTGTCTCTCCCCACTAGAATGCACGCTCCATGTTCTACTACTGGAACAGTGCCTGGGATGTAGGAGGTAACTCAGTAAATATTTGTTGAATAAAATGATTAACAACTGTGTTAAATATTATGATAGGACAGCATGGGGTGCTAGCAAAGAGTATCTCAGTGAGACTTGATTAAATTGTGAGGTACACATATATATAGTTCCTCTAAAGATAATAACATTCAAGCTGAGACCTGAAGGACTGGTAGGCATTAACCAGGCAAAGGAGAAGGGGGGGAACTTTCCAATGTTCCGGGTATAGAGAATAGCTCAGGGGAAGCCTCAAGGGAGAAAGGCGTTTTCATTTCTTTTTTTCTGAACAACTGAGAAAGGCCAACTGGAGCTGAGATAAGCTAATTGACTTATCCTTGATATTCAGGAGAAAAATGAAAGACCGGGAGTAGCAGATCAATTAGTCCTTTCCATACCTGTATCAGTGTACTCCTTGGTTATCATGCCCCAGATCAGCTAAGAAAGAAAGCAGTTGGCAGCCTGACCTAAAAAAGCAACCCACTGCTTACTGCTCTGGCTTGCCAAGATATAAGAATCAGCTGGGGCACTTGTGAAAAATGCAGATTTGTGCACCACACCTCAGACCCGCTGAAGCAGAATTTTTAGGAGCAGGGACTGCTCCAATTAAGTCTTGGTCAAGCCCAGGACTCTGCATTTTAAAAGCTTCCTAGTTGACTTGCAATGGCTTGAGAAACACTGGGTTAAGGGGCAAAGATGAGGGAAGGAGGTGGCTTGTTAAGACTGCTGCTCCTTGTTTTAGACTTGGAAGCAAACTCAGACTCTGCTGTTGGTGGACTGAATGGCTTATTTGAAATTTGAATTGGAAAGTTTAATCTCCTCAAGAAAGTTGATATTTTAAAGGCTGAAGAATATTTTTGGAGGGGCTCTTTTTATTTTGTGTCATTTAAAAAATAGCTTTATTGAGATATACTTTAATATTATAAAATTCACCTCTTTTAAGTTTACAATTTGATCATTTTTAGCAATCATTACCACGATTCAGTTTTAGAATATTTTCATCATCCCCAAAAGCCTCCTTCCAACAAACATTCCCTGTTTCTACCCATAGCCAATCAATAATATAATTTCTGGACATTTGCTTCTTCTGGACATTTCATATAAATGGAACCATACAATAAATATGTATCTGGCTTCTTTAACCTGGCATAATATTTATCATGTTGTAACATGTATCAGTAGTTCATTCCTTTTTATTGTTGAAAAGTATTCCACTACATGGATACACCATATATTGTTAATCTATTTACCAGTTGATGGATATTTGGATTATTTCTACTTCTGGGTTATTGTGAATAAAGCTACTATGAATGTTTGTGTATAAATCTTTGTATAGGCATGTTTTCATTTCTCGTGGGTTAAATATCTCTATGAATGGAATTGCTGAGTCATATGGTAAGTTTATATTTAACTTTTAAAAAGCTGTCAAACTGTTTTCCAAAGTGTCTGTACCATTTAACATTCCCACAGGCAGTGTTTTACGTTCTCTCCAGTTTCATCAATACTGGTTATTGTCTGCCTTTTTGATTATAGCCATCTTAGTAGGTATGGAGTGGTGCCTCACTGTAGTTTAAATTTGCATTGAGGCTGCAAAATAAAGCACTAAATGATTTATCTTTTTACAAAAAAATAAACATTGGGAAAATCACTCAGATAAGTTTTCTTTCAATATGGATTAACTAACTGACTCCCACATGTGCAGTTACACTTTTTCTGGTCTGTTTTCCAGTACAACTTGGTTTTCAGACAGTTCTGTCTTCAGATGAACAACATCAATTTTGATGCTTGCTGTATCCAAACTATTTGATTATATATGATGTCTTCTTTGAGTACTTTAGCACTCCTGGGTATATACACTGACTTTGAAGAACTAAGAGCAAATCAGAAAGTTTTTCCATACTTTATTTTATATAAATAAGGCTAAAGGAAGCCAAGCATCATTATACATATTCTAGTGAAGGATTCCTAAATAAATCTACATATGGAAAATAAGTTGTCATTCAAAGAACAGACCCAATGTTTTCTTGACAAAACTGTGAATCAAAGAAAAAGGAATGTGACTTGTAGTCAAATTGTGTTCAGATTAATGAATTAGTACTTCTTTGGGAAAACAGCCTGTTTTCTCTATAACTTATATCTAAAGAATAGTTCTAAAAGTTTGTAAAAGTGAAAAATAGACTGGATAATTTGACAGTTGTTAAAATGCTGTAAAGTATTACATTCCAGCCTCGAGTCAATCTAGTTTAGGGTAATATTTTCACACTGTTCTATTAACTAAGCAAATTTTAAAAATACAAAAAGACAACCAAAGAATCCCCTACTACAGAAGTCAGTTATTGAACATTGTACAGAAGCAACTATTGTCCATTCAAAATTCTGTTTTGAGTTTATATACTAAACATTAATTTCCTTAATTGTAAAATGTAATCAATACTCCCTACCTTTCAGAATTAAGATAAGTTAAATAACTATATGCTTGTAAAAGTTCATCGAAAATTATAAAATACGATGCAAATAAAAGAAAGAGCTATCATAATTCCCTCTCTGGCCTAAATGTCCCTCTTTCCTTCTTGGTTTATAGGTCTGGAAATATAAATTCTATAAGATTGCACCAGGAACCTCTTTATAAACAAACAGAATGACTTTCCACATACGTAGTACTGGCACTACTTACTGTAATACTTGTATAGGTGTATACCACTGAGCTCCAACTGCTTCCTATTACTGAACTATATATCTCTGACAAAATATGCTGCTCCCAACTAAATATCCAACAACAGAAAAACGCTAAAGTCTTGGCATATCTATAAATATGGAATATTATGCAACCATTAAAATGTTTTCAAAGAACTCTTAGTAACATGAGTGATTTAGTAACACGATTTCTAGAAGTTCACAAGTTCTAGGGAAATGATCTCTAATGAGTTAAGAATTATTTATCGAGTTCATACAGGATGCCAATGTAAAGAACTCTAGCTGTTTCTAATTTTGAATGACTTTTATATCATATAACCAGTGAAAAATGCAGAATGCAAGACTGTATATATTTGAGCGTTGAAAACAGTGAGAGGAATTTGTGGAGTGGGAGGGAGGTAAGGTGTGTTTTCATGGCCTAGAGAATGTAGCCTCCTCTGCATAGTGAGATCTCTTTCCTCATTAAACCTGACATTGTACATATACTGTTTGATCTCAACATTGTAAAAGAAAAAGAAAGAAAGAAAGAAAAACATCAGGAAGTAAGACCAAAATGTTAGCAGAAGTTCTCTTTCTGGGTGGTAGGATTATGTGTATTTCTTTATTTCTTTATACTTTTTATATATTGCTCAAATTTTCTACAAAACAGACTCATACAATTTTATTAAAAATTTAATTATATTTAAAAGAATGCCTCTAGGCAAAACAAAATGCAGGATACAAAACCTTAAGAAACAAATTTTCAAAATAGATTTTAAATAGTATATAAATTCCCCAATTAAAAAAAAAAACACTTAGATTAAAATCTGTCAACTTAAATTTTGTGATCTTTATGCTTCCCATCTCTAAAAATATATGAATATATGTATAAATGTAAACTAGTTTTTGGGGGAGTGAGATTAGAAATTAAGTTTTAAAAGAGATATCACCACAGGACAATACAGTGAGAGAAAATACAGGGTAATAGTTAAGATCTTGGGCTCTGAAACTGTGCTCAAATAATGGCTTCACCAACTTAATAGCTGTGTAACTTACTATTATTACTATTGTTATTATCCTAATACTGGAATGCCATTCCCACTTCAAAGGATGTACACTTTAAACAACCTGGCTAGGGAAAAAAAACAAACCATCTTTTAAAATTTTCTTTCTTTTCAAAAGTCTACTTATTCCAAATCTAGATTATCATTTTGAGAAAATTTTATTTAAAAAATTTTATTTATAAATTTGCATGCACAGAAATATTTGAGTATAGGTTGGCTTCTAACACATAATTAGACGAATTCAACCCATTTCCATAACTTGGATTCAAGTTTAAATTCTAAATCACCATGAAGTCAGATTTGGCTCAGTTATCAAATTCACATTATCACGAATTTCATTAGCCATTGGTGATTTGTGTTGGAAAACAGCGCTAACAGGGAAAGTACTTCTGATCTCGCTTAAGAAACTCTAGCCAAAGATATGAAGAAATATATCACCTACATATATACCACCTAAAAACTGTAAATTTTACATTAACTAGAGACTTAATAGGTAATTATATCCTAAGAGCACGTAATGTCCTCTAGAAGCTCACAGGTACTTGCAGGAAAATTATACATAATGAGTTACTTATTTAGTTCATACAGGATGCCAATTTAAAAAAATCTAGTTGCTTCTAATTCTTAATGACTTAACTGCTCATTTTGTTATTACAGAACATTGATTTACCTTAAAAATTTGCCTTAAGAAAACTCCAACACATGTGAAGTAATTTACTACCTTCTGTTGAACTATAATCAGAGGTGAAAGTAGGACATTTTCTCAGGCTTCTGTAGTTAAGGTACTAGAATAATTTGTATAAGGGAGAAATGTAGAAGAAATCTAGTCCAGAGTAATGTTTTTCAAACTGAGGGTCATGACTCAATAGTGCGTGGTTTTTGTTTTGTTTTGTTTGAAGATGCAATAGAATCAGAAAAAAAAAAAAAAAAAAAAAATTGAAATAGGTAAGTGTTGCTTTGTAAATTTTTTTTGTTATGTGTACATATATGCATATATGTACTGGGTTACAACGTATAACATATCTCTTGTGTGTTGTATATAGAAAAAGAGACAATACTCTAGAGAAGGTGAAAGAATGCAGAAAGGAGTTTTTTTTTTTATCCCCTCAACAAGAGCTTATTTCCAGTAATTTCACCGAAAAAACTTATTATTCTCAATCCTTAAAGTAGATGCTAGTCAGTGGCATTTCTGACCTGAAAATTCTCAAAAAGATAATGAATAGAAAGCAATCTAGGTCTGGAATTATCAAATAACCTGGATTTAAAAACCAACTTCATTTAAAAAAATCATCTATGAATATTGTAGGAAGGAACAAAGACTGGACAGAAGTAAATTCAATAAAATTTACTTAGGATACCTAGAACGTTGCTATCACATAAATATTTTTTTCCCGTGCTTATTTAACAACTGTTGCAGAGTGACTTATTCTTTATTTACATAAACAAGTATTTTTGTCTTTTCACATAAACAACCCTGGTATTTTTCTGAAATTGCTTAGTGTATTTTGGCTCTGAAGCCCAATGAGCATATATATTATTACTATGGTGCTTACTCTGCCAGGATCAGCAGCACTACAGCAGGTCCTGATCCAAATCACAAGCAACTGAATAGGATTCAACAAGATGACTAAGTCTTCTCATTTCCTCTCACTCCAACAATTTATCATTCCCAATGTCTTTGCAACAGTCTTTTACAGCCTTGAAGAGTCTGAGTCATCCCAGCTTCTAAATTACTAGCAAATTCTGCTAATTCATTATGGGTGTACAGAAAGACATGACAGGCATCTGAGCTGTGTGTTACTTATACACATGCTCCTCAACTTACAATGGGGTTACCTCTGATAAACCCATCATAAATTGAAAATACAGTTAAGTTGAAAATACATTTAATGCACCTAACTTACTGGACATCATAGCTCAGTGTAGCCTATCTTAAATGTGCTCAGAACACTTACATTAGCCTATAGTTGGCAAAATTATCTAACACAAAGAGTATTTAATAATAAAATGTTGTTAAGGGCCTTACATACATCAATTTTTACAACTCTTCCATGGATGAGAAAATAAATATGTAGAAGCTGAATGATTCACCCTAAGTCAAAATGTTACTAAAGTGTTGCTGATATCCAAATCATGGTGTTTCTAACTTCAGATTATGCTCTCAGCCACCAAGTACACTGCAGACTTGTCTTCATTGGCAACATCCTGGGACTAGTTCTGCCTTAAAGATAAAGTACATAAAGAGCCCTTGACTTGGAAGACAAAAGACTCAGTAACACACAGCTTCCTGGGGCTAGGGCTAACATTTCATGAATTTTCCTCAGATGTATAGTCCTGTTCCATGGCCTCACAATTTTTAAGTCTTGGTTCTACACTGACTTTGCACAAATCTTCTCTCTTAGCCTCTGCTTAGTTTTCCAGTTTAGGATTCTGATTCTTATAACATGAGTTTCTTGAACTTCATCTCTCTTCTAGCACAGTCTAACTTTTGGATCCACCTCAACTCCACTTGCCCGATGTAATGTCTACTAGCTAGTTAGACAGGGGATGACAGAAAATAATACTTTTTTTCTTGACATTGAAGATGATTTCAATTGGGTCCTGCTGATTATTTTGGATTATAATAGTTTACAGTAAGGTGGAAATGTCTAGAATTGATCAGATGATGATTTTATATATGCAAATTCAGGTTTCTCTATTCTAAAACTGTGGTTAGTTATCTAATCATACTAAATTTGCACAAATAATCAGGATTTACATAAACTCTTTTCTATGAACAACATTCTCTATTCCATTTCTTAATTTTACACCAAGTAAATTCTACCAGACAGCTGTAATTTAGAAAACGTTTTTATCATACATATTATATTAATCCTCTATTTTCCCATCACCTAGTAACATAGCTTTAGAAAATAAAAAACATAGAACACCGCATAATCCCAGAAAACTAAAACATGTATATACTTTCAAGAAAGGTCAATTACAGTGAAGATGGTCATATAAATATATTTCAATAGCAGAATGAAACAGGCTGATTTTCTGCAAAACATTTCAGTAACAGAATTCTTGTTGGATGCACATTTTGAACCTCTAAGAGCAGGATTAAAGTTTGTTACTCTGTCAGTAAGGCTAACAGGATGTTTAGGGAAAGAAAATATCTTTGGGATAAAGTATTCTATTTAGAAACTAGATCAGACTTCATTATTTATAATACATATTGACTAACATGTAATCAATAATTTAGTGTCCTTAGAATATTTATCTCTGTATATATTATAGCCATATCTCTATGGCCAAAGACAGATCATAAGGTAAGCTGTAGGAGATATGCTTGAATTGGGTTTTGGTCATATTTTTTATAGTGGATATATTCTGATATCATTAAAGTTATTAATAAGACTCGAGTCTTACTAATGCTAACAAAATGAATTTCAAGGAACATTTGAATTTCACCTATTTTCTTCTAATAGGTAATTACTATTTCTATCTACTAATCCTATAATTAAGTCAGAGTATTCTTATTTAGGCTAAGTCATCATCATCTTATATAAATACTAGTAGAACCTGATTCAGGCACTTGCTAACTTGTCTTCCTGATGTGAACACTGGTCTGTGTTCGATCTTTAGGAAATAGATGTATCTCCTTATTTCTGCTAAAAATTAAATGTAAGATAACTTGATAGGTAGATGATGTCATCAGCTTAATCAACTCAACATCAGTTTTCTTCTCAATAAACAAGTGTAGATCTTTCAAACATAGTGTAGGCAAGCTTTAGCCATAACCATTCTATTGATCTTTGCTGTACTGTTTTACTTTGTTGAGAAGATGGTGAAATGTAGTATAAGACTTTGCATGGTATTAACTGATCTATCTTCAACTTCTGATTCCATAGATAAGAATCATATATATACCACAGGAATTGTTTTTGCACCATAGTTTCCTTTAAAGGCACTCTTTTAGTGGCACATCTAAAATTAGAAGATGTTATGGTGAACTTCTAGATGACTGAATTAAACTAAATATCATAAAACTATAATTCTTGTCCTTCTTTTAAACTAATAACTACAAAACATGATATAGTTTTTAGGTCATTTGGATGCAAGTCTTCTTGGCTTAATATATAGAGAAACATCTTTCCTCATGTAGATGACATGTTACTATCATGATCAAGAACTGGCCTTAAGAAGAAACTGGACCTGTTGGATAATACCTGTCAGAATGAATAGGTTGATAATCACTTTTTTTATGTGATATTACTCCACTTCACATAATGAAACTGACACATAAAAAGTGATCCATAGAAACTTTTAAAATAAAAAAGGAAGTTGTAATTTACCAAACAATAATTGTGACCGATATATTTTTGGGTTCTTTTCTTTATAATTGAGAGAAAAACTTATCAAAATGAATTTTAGTGAACATTTTATCTGCTGTTTAGCCTTGTGTTTAAATTTTACTGTTAGGTCACATTTTTAATTAATTTTGTAGAGGAGTTAGATTTTTTCTTTTAACCAGATATTTCATTTTTTTTTATGTTGAGAAAGAATGAGAATCTCATATTTTTATACAAAAATATTTAGGATGCCATGAAGGTAAAAACAGGTACAATTTTAGACAGAACTGAAGTACTATAGAACTAACGCTTACATAATACATATGCCTCGCCAGGCACTATTCTAAGTGCTTTACATATATTAACTCCAGTGAGCAGACATTTTCATTAGCTTCATTGTACAGATGAGGAAACCGAGGCACAGGTTAAGGGTATATAGCTAGTAAGTGACAAATTGAATCCAGGAAGTTTGGCTCCAGAGAATTATTCTTAATTATTATGCCAAACTTCTTTAAAAATAACTACACCTGAATCAAACAAACAATTTTGAAAGAAAGCAAGAGGGTAGTCACCAAGGAGTGTTTTATTTCAGGATAACAGAATCGAGATAATGCTGCTAAACTGAGAAAACAAAAATCTGTGTTAATGACAGAAAATTTTAAACAAAATTTCCTCCTAACATAAGTAGTATAGGCTTTAATACTTGAGTTACTTAGAGCTAGCTTAAAAAAAACCCAAAAAACCCCATAAAGTGAAAGTAATTTATCCTCACAGGTAATAGGCAGTAAGATCAAATAGAGTTGCTGCTATAAGAACACAGAAAACTTGGTCAAAAGAAAAAAATTATCTTAATGTTGGAAAGTAACATATACAGTATGTAGAGTTTCAGTAAAGTCAGTCAATCTAATAAAAATAGAAAAATAAATATCTTGTTTTCATGTAAATTTGTGTCTCTTTTAGTAATCCCCAAACAATTTAGCCCATAACTATACATTGTCTTAAACTCTTTGCTACCATTTCAGGTACATTAGCCATGTCTTTCTAAATTGTAAGCTGTCTGAGAGCAAAAGAGAACCATCTTTCATTTCTGCATCCCTCAAGGTGCATACTATAATAAGTATGCAAAATTATGCTAAAAAGCAAAATAAGAGTAACAACTAATATGTTATAAAGTCTACAAAACAGTTTCATATCTGCTGTATCACAACTGTATCTTTAGATGGTAGTTAGGTTATTATCATGCTTATTAATAACAGATGGGGAAACTGGGTCCAAAGAGACCACCTAAGATAACACAGGATGAGAAAACACTAATCCCTATTTGAATTTACTATATTTTATTATTTGTTTTCATGTTTATTTTCTGTATTCCTCCGACCCTCTTTGAATGTAAACTCTTTGAGTGCAGGGGCCTTGATTTTCTTTTTCATTGATCTATTCATACAGCTTAGAGTACCCAGCATGTAGTTAGTGTTCAGTAAAAATTTTTTGAACTGATAAAAGTTGCTAAAGGAATGATAAATATTGATAAAAGGATAATCATTATACTCTCTTGTTTGCAATTCTGCATAATAACAACAGTTTATACAATACTGCATAGTTATAAAGTGTTTTTTAAAAACTATATGCCATTTCATATTATAATGATGCCAAGCAGATTTTATCATCTTGCCCTCTTCAGAGTCACAGTGAGATTAAATGACTTATTCAGTCACGGAAATAGTAGAGCTGGGACTCTGAACTTCACTCTCTTAACTTCAGCTAGAGAAGGCTAGGGCTATTTTCACTAGAGCACAATTAACTCCTCTGATTGCACTGGCTTCCCTAGGTTATTCCCAGGATTGTAGACCTGTGGGTAATTTTTTTTTTCTTTTTTTAAAGATGACCGGTGAGGGGATCTTAACCCCTGACTTGGTGTTGTCAGCACCATGTTCTCCCAAGTGAGCTAACCAGCTATCCCTATGCAGGGTTCTGAACCCATGGCCTTGGTGTTATCAGCACCACACTCTCTCACTCTCTCAAGTGAGCCACGGGCCGGCCCCACCTGTGGGTATTTGATATGTATGTTAGCTTCCTCATGTTTATATTGGTAATATCTGATTGAATAGAAACCCTGTGGCTCTCAGTTGGTCTTGAAATTTGTGTTTGTAGAGAACAGAATATATTTAAATCAGTAAGGAAATACATGAGAATTGGCCACTGGAGGCCTAATAATAGTTAAATAGATATCAATATATCTACATTTCATGTATATCAACATCTTACTGAAAATAAGTAAAATGTGATCTAAACCAGCTTCTAAATCCATAAAAAAGTACAGCTGAATGTGTCTAAAGCAAACACATTATTACTGAGCTATTAGGAAAATAAGGAAGAATTACTTCCTTCCTTTGTTAAAAAGTTAAAGTTAAAAATGAATTAGCACACATTTACTGGAAGCATTGAAAGTGAGAAACAGATAGCTGATGCTCTCTAGTATAACACAGATTAAACTATGTACAAGGGAAAGGTTAAAAATATGTAGCAATCAAGTTCTTGCAGACATGGAATCAAGGGGACTATAAAGGACAAATCACTGATGAGGGAAATAAGACAGATGGCTAGGATAAATGACTAGGTGTTCTTGAGTGATTTTTGACTAAATAAGAACTCGAGGAAAAATATGCAATAAAGTGATGCATTCAAGCTAAGCAGATTAATTTTCTTCTTAAAGAAAACAGAACTCTAACATTAGAGCTAAAGTGTTAAACCATACAGATACTATAAAACATACTACATTATGAAAGATGCAGAACTATTAAATCGCATACATAGGAAACAAATTTCCTAAAGGGATATTTTAAATCTTGTAATGGAAACACCTAATGAAGTAAGACAAGGGTGGGGGTGAGGGGATTTTCAAATTTAAATCTAAGAAGGAAATAATATTACACATTACAATGGGTAGCCAATTCAGGACAAGGGGTAGAAAGGATAATCCTGTTACTTCTGTCTAACCTACTAAGATCAACATACCAACTGAATAAACAGTGACTCCCAAATGATACATGTGCACCTGTTAAATTCACTCAAACCTTCTTATAAAGGGTCTCCAGGAGGAAAAAGGATACTTCTGAACCCCATTCATCTCCTTCTTTAGGTCTTAGGCAAC
This sequence comes from Cynocephalus volans, assembly GCF_027409185.1. Lineage (NCBI taxonomy): Eukaryota > Metazoa > Chordata > Mammalia > Dermoptera > Cynocephalidae > Cynocephalus > Cynocephalus volans. The sequence goes on along the minus strand of NC_084460.1, from coordinate 84,230,662 downwards.
AAACCACAGTGGAGAATAAGAAGGGATTACAATAGTTCTCTCTCTGAGTGTGGTAAGACTTGGTTCTAAGTGTGATTTATGCTAAGAACCACAAAGCACTGAAACGGGCAGAACGTGAGAGAAAGGAACCTGAGAAACTTGATGTTTAGATCTGGCTCTGGCCCAGGTTCTGAAGGGTGGATGTGGAGGGGACATTGTGAATATCTCACATAGACCAGCCAGTCCACAGGGAAAAAAGCAGACAGCGATTATGGGAAAAAGACATGGACAATCTGACAAAATGTGCCTCTGAATGGAGTACCTCACCTGTTGGGTATCTCGGAAACTCAAGTGAGGCAACTTAATATGGGCACAAATCTAAATGAGGACAAGAAAACTTTACAGTAAACAAATGCTTAGGAGCCATAGGGCAGGATCCAGAGAGGAAAGCAAAGGACAGAGGCAGAGAGAATTAAATCATAATATTTTTGAACACTGATTATACGAGTCATGATTTATGCAGGCTGTTTTGAGAGACGCCTGATTTGGGCAATCAATCAGTCAGGAGAGACCCTCCCAAGGAACAACGAGACCACGGCTCCGGATGCAATTAGCAAGAGGTTTTATTGAACACACGGGTACCCGGGCGGCTCAGTCTCTCGGTAGACTGGCGCGCCGAGTAGAGTTTTTGAGCTTGTTTTATAGCAAAAAGCGCGGGTACAGAAGCGAGAAGCAAGGTAATTGGTCGGTTTAAACAAGGCCAGGGAAAAGCGCGGGTACAGAAGCGAGAAGCAAGGTAATTGGTCGGTTTAAACAAGGCCAGGGAAAAGCGCGGGTCATGTGGGAGTTCTTGAAACAGCTGAAGGGCGCCCTGGAAACTGCTGTTGATTTTTTTTTTTTTACTAGGGTATTTTTCTGTGCCTTGCGGAATGGCGTTACTGCGGCTAGCTTGGAAAACACTTCTTTCATTCCCCCATTTCTCTTGTGGGAAGCTCTAATCTTAGAGCGAATTTAGAGGTTGTCTTCGTTGTCTAGGGTCTGATATTTTTGTCTAAGGACCAGAATTTTTACTGCACTTACCCTGTCATTGATGAACTGGACTAACCTATTGATGATGCAGGGCCCGAGGGTGAACAACAGAAGGAGGAGCAATAGGGGCCCGGCGATGGTTGATAGGAGGGTAGTGAACCAAGGGGAGTTATTGAACCACCCTTCATACCAGTTTTGGTTTTTCTGGCGCTCCAACTGTCTTTTATCTAGTCTCTCTTTGAGTTTTCTCATGGAGTCTCGCACCACACCTGAGTGGTCTACATAAAAACAGCACTCTTCTCTTAGGGCCGCGCAGAGGCCTCCTTCTCTTAGAAACAGTAGGTCAAGGCCTCTTCTATTTTGGAGTACTACCTCCGATAGGGAAGTCAGCGAGTCCTCCAGCTTGCTGATTGAGTCCTGGAGGACCCGGAGGTCAGTATCCATGGCGGTCTGGAGGCCGGCTAGGCCTTGTTGGAGGTCTATGGGCCCTTTAACTAGGGCGGATGCGCCAGTACCTATACCTGCTGCGACCCCCAACCCCAGAAGAACAGCTAGGGTAAGTGAGACAGGCTCTCTTTTGACCCTGGGGTGAGGATCGTCATAGGCCTGCAACAAAGTTTCTTCAGAATGGTAATAGATGCGAGGGACCAGCTGGATCAGGATACAGAAATCTTTAGACTGATTAAAAACTGAGGTGGAGAGGCAGGGGGTGAGGCCGGTGCTGCAGGCCCACCAGCTATGGTTGGTGGGGAGCAGGTACTGATGTTCCGTGGAGGAGTTGATGGGTAGGGTCTGATTGCAAAGATGCTGATGGGTAGAGGGCACCTTTCCTATGCACGACCCGTGTCCTGAGACCTCAGTGAGGGTAAGCTTTCCTTGGCTCTCCCAGCGGCACTGGGTATAGTTGGAGGTATAAGTGAAGGCCCCTCCTAAGGAGGCAACTCCTTCATAATAAGGGGGACCCAAGGCCAAACAGAGCCAGCAAGACTTCGTGGCGTCTGGGGCGGTAGCATTTAAGGCTAGGAAGGCCCCCCTCACAAGGCCAAAGAGTCTGTCGCCCGTGGTTGGAGACAGAGTGTTCGGGACAACACTTTCCTTCAGTACCGTGGGGACTTGGCTAGGAGCCGCCGAGGGTTGAGAGATGGGCGGCGCTTCCCTCGTTGGGGAAGGGGGGTTTTTGTTAGGGGGTCCTTGTTTCGCAAGGACGGAGTTGGGGCCCACTGTCTCAGCTGGCTTGCTGGTGATCTCTAACCGAATGGTCAACTGTACGCCTGGATATCCAGACACATAGAATCCCAATCCCCAGGTTTTTCCTATTATCCACTCTTTGGATTGCCGTCCTTTTTCTGTGAAATTTATTTTAAGGGGGTTACACCAGCCGGTTTTTTCACAGGTTGCCAATAGGGCACCCCATGATCGCTCTGTGTCATTCCATTTTACAGTTATGAGGTCCCAGGAGGACGTAGGTTGCCAATAAACAGTCCCCGTGGTTTCACAACTCCATTCTTTACAATACAGGGATTCTAGCCCTCCACACCTTCTAGCTTCTGAAAGGGACCGGCCATCCCGGGGACACACGTAGAAGGTGGAGCTTGCCATTCTGGTCCTAGCCTTAGGGTAGCTGCATCCTATGGCTCCCCAGGTGATCTGTCTATAAGCGTTCTCATAGTTTGAGTCAGGGGGTCTGACTCTCTTAGAGGTTGATACATCGGTTTCTGGGATATCCCAGGACTCAAGACCGGCCGCCAGGGCACATACATCAGGTGTAAGAATGGGCCACCAAGTCCAAGGGGGCTGGACTTTCTCTGTCTTCCAGACAACGTTCCCAGTTTGGGACAGTACCTGCCAGGTGAGGGTCACAGGCTGGTGAGGGTTTTCACTCCAACTCGTTCTGCCGCCGCCGAAAACGCAGCTTAAGAGGATGATCAGTCTTTTCCAGCTCCCAAGACTCATCTGGTGCCGAGGGTGGTGCAGGCTTGAGGTGAGAAGCATGGACCCAGGCAGCGATACCGTCGACTTTTACTGCGGTCGGGGTGGTCAGCAACACCAGGTACGGGCCTTTCCACCGAGGCTCAAGGCTGCTGGGTCGGTGGCGTCTGACAAGCACTCGGTCTCCGACCTGGAACGGGTGGGGGATTGTCACGGTACCGGGCTTGTACACCTCCTTGATCTGGTCCCAGATCTGGGTCCTCACAACTTCTAAAGCCTTTAAATGAGTAAATAAGACAGGGAGAAAATTATCATTGGGACCCAATGTCCCTCCAGACTCGAGTATGGGGGGCGGTCCCCCATAGAGAATTTCATAAGGAGTTAGACCAAACTGGCCAGGGGTATTCCTGGCTCTGAGCAACGCTAAGGGAAGGAGGGCCACCCAGTCTTTTCCACCGGTCTCTAAGGCTAATTTGGTTAAGGTCTCTTTGATTGTCCTGTTCATTCTTTCTACCTGACCTGAGCTCTGGGGTCTATACGCACAGTGTAACTTCCAATTTATCCCCAGTTGAGTGGCCAGTCCCTGACTTATCTGAGCAACAAAGGCTGGGCCATTGTCTGACCCGAGTACCTTAGGGATCCCGAAGCGGGGTAGAATTTCCTCTAATATCTTTTTGCAGACGGTCAGGGCCGTTTCAGTTTTGGTAGGAAAAGCTTCTACCCATCCGGAAAAAGTGTCTATGAATACCAGCAGATACCTGTTTCCATACCGGCCAGGCTTTACCTCTGTGAAGTCTACCTCCCAGTACACGCCGGGTCGATCTCCTCGTTGTCTCTTTCCGATCTCCCGGTAGGTTGGGACCGCATTAGTCATGACACAAGCCTGACACCGACTGGTGACCTCGCGAACTACAGACTGGAGGTTCGGGATGAGGAGGCTGGTGCGGTTTACTAATTGGAGAAGCTTTTCTGGTCCTAAGTGTGTCAACTGATGCAACCGCTGAATAAATTCTTTCCCCCGGTCAGGGGTGAGCTCTCTTGGCTCGGCCTTAACCTGGGCGGGTTCGATTAGCTCTTGAGGTTTTGTAGTTTCTGCCAGCACTCTGGTCGACAGGGCGGCTTGTTTTGCAGCCTCGTCGGCCCTCCGGTTCCCGGTGGCCACAGGGTCATTTCCCCTCTGGTGGCCGGGGCAGTGGATAATGGCAACCCGCTTAGGGAGGTGAATGGCCTCTAGCAGAGCTAAAATTTCTTCCTTGTTTTTAATGTCTTTTCCCGCAGAAGTGAGCAACCCCCTCTGTTTATATATTGCCCCATGAATGTGAGCAGTGGCAAAAGCATACCTGCTGTCGGTGTAGATGTTGATGTTTTTTCCTTCGGCCAGGCGTAATGCCTGCGTCAAAGCCACTAGTTCGGCCTTCTGGGCTGACGTACCTTCTGGCAGGCTGCTTGTCCACACCGTCCGCTTGCCATCTACGATGGCGGCCCCTGCTCTCCGCTTACCCTCCGCGATGAAACTGCTACCGTCCGTATACCAGGCTGGCACCCCGGGCAATGGCTGGTCCTTCAGGTCTCGTCGAGTTCCAGTTTCTTCGGCGAGGATCTCTGAGCACCTGTGTACTGGGGTGGCTTCCGATTCGACTGGTAGGAGGGTAGCTGGGTTCAGGATGGCAGGGGGTGCAAACGATATCCTTTCATTTAGCAGCAGGCTCTGGTAATGAGTCATCCTGGCATTGGTCATCCACCGGTCGGGGGGCTGCCGCACAATGCTTTCGAGGCTATGGGGAGCAATCACAGTCACATTCTGTCCCAAGGTTAACTTATCAGCGTCCTTGAGAAGGAGTGCCACGGCTGCAACCGCTTTCAGGCAGGTTGGCCACCCGCTAGCCACCGGATCCAATTTTTTTGATAGGTAAGCTACTGGCCGCCGCCAGGGTCCTAAAGTCTGAGTAAGCACTCCCCGGGCCACACCGGCTCTCTCATCTACGTATAGAGTAAATGGTTTGGTGAGGTCTGGGAGGGCCAAAGCGGGGGCTGACAGCAAGGCTTTTTTTATGTGGTCAAAAGCTTTTTGATGTTCCTCAGTCCAGGTAAAAGGGATGCTTTCCTTTGTTAAGGGATACAGGGGTGCAGCTAGGGAAGCAAACCCAGGGATCCAGAGCCTGCAGAATCCTGCAGTGCCCAGAAATTCACGGACCTGTCTGGGGGTCGTGGGAGCGGGGATCTTCATAACAGTAGCCTTTCGGGCCGGGGTCAGCCATCTTTTTCCCCCCTTGAGTAGGTACCCCAGATAGGTGACCTCTCTTTGGCAGAGCTGGGCCTTTTTAGCCGATACCCGGTACCCTAATTTACTCAATTCCTGTAGGAGCTTCTGTGTCCCTTCTTTGCAGTCTTTATATGTGGGGGCTGCCACCAAGAGGTCGTCTACATATTGGAGTAGCACTACCTGAGGGTTGAGGGCCCTAAAGGGGGCCAAATCTCGGTGGAGGGCCTCGTCGAAGAGAGTGGGAGAGTTCTTGAACCCTTGGGGCAGCCGTGTCCAGGTCAACTGACCTGTGTTACCTTTTTCTGGGTCTTTCCACTCGAACGCGAATAGCGGCTGGCTGCTGGGGTGTAGCTTGAGGCAGAAAAAGGCATCCTTGAGATCTAAGACTGAATACCAAGTGTGGCTGGGCGGAAGGGAACTCAGAAGGCTGTAAGGGTTTGGGACGGTGGGATGAATATCTTGTACCCTTTTATTAATTTCTCTCAGGTCTTGGACTGGCCGATAGTCATTGGTCCCTGGCTTTTTTACAGGTAGTAGAGGGGTATTCCAGGGCGATTGACAGGGCACCAAGACCCCTAGGTCTAAGAACCTCTGGATGTGGGGTCTGATACCTTCCCGGGCTTCCTTGCTCATTGGATATTGTCGAACAGCCACCGGTGAGGCACCTGATCTTAGTTCCACTACCACTGGTGGGACTTGATTGGCCAGTCCCATGCCTGCCCTCTCTGCCCATACAGTGGGAAAAAGTTGGAGCCAGGATGGGTCGATAGAGGAGGGACCTGGCTTTTCATGTAGCCGGTATTCTTCTTCTAGGTTCAGGGTCAGGCACAGTGTAGGGCGGTCTTCCCATGTTACTTGTGGGCCCTCAGCAGAAAACTGGATCTGGGCCTTTAGTTTGGTTAAGAGGTCCCTACCCAACAAAGGGGCGGGGCACTCGGGTATGACCAGAAAGGAGTGGGTCACCTGTTTATGTCCAGTCTTTAAAAGTCTCTTTGTGGTCCAGGGGTAGACTTTGCTCCCTGTTGCTCCTTGTACGACTGTCCGTCTGGACCCTACCCTTCCCAGGGGTTGGGTCAAAACTGAATGTTCAGCCCCGGTATCGACCAGGAACTCAATGGGAGTCCCCTCCACAGTCAGCGTTATCCTGGGTTCGGGGAGGGGGTCCGAACCTTGACTCCCCTAGTCATCTAGGGACAGAACTTTGGCTTCTCTGACGTTTTTCTTTCGGGGACATTCTCTTGCCCAGTGACCCTTTTCTTTACAGTATGCGCACTGGTCTTTGTCCAGAGGAGATCTTTTATCCCTAGGTGTCTTTCTTGCCTGGTTGCTCAGATTCCCTGTCTGCCTATCTCTAAAACCTTTTTCACTTACCATTGCGGCCAAAATCCTAGTCAAGTTTTTTTCTTGGCGCTTATCGCGCCGCCTTTCTCTCTCTTCTGCCTCTTTTTTTTCTCTTTCTTCTCTTTCTTCTTCTGTCTCCCTTTTGTGGTACACCTTTTCTGCCTCCCTCACTAAATCTTGCAAGGAATAATCTTGGAGCCCCTCTAGCCTCTGTAACTTTTTTCTAATATCTGGGGCTGACTGTCCGATGAAGGCCATGGTAACTGCAGCCTGCTGCCCCTCAGAAGAGGGCTCAAACGGAGTGTATCTCCTATAGGCCTCCATTAGGCGTTCTAAGAAAACCGAAGGGGGTTCTGCCGGTCCTTGTAAGACCTCTCTTACCTTAGCCAAATTGGTGGGGCGCCGAGCTGCCCCTTTGAGACCTGCCACTAGAGTCCGGCGGTAGACCAGGAGACGCTCCCTACCTGCGGCTGTGTTGTAGTCCCACTGAGGTCGATTGAGGGGGAAGGCCTCATTAATGAGGTTGTCGAGTTGAGTAGGGGCCCCGTTGTCCCCCAGGACGTTCTTGCGGGCCTCAAGGAGAATCCTTTCTCGTTCCTCCGTGGAGAAGAGAATCTGTAGGAGCTGTTGGCAATCGTCCCAGGTGGGCTGATGAGAAAACATAAGAGACTCAAGGAGCCCCGTGAGTCCTGCTGGATTTTCAGAAAAAGAAGGATGATTAGATTTCCAATTATAAAGATCTGCTGAAGAGAAAGGCCAATATTGCAGAGGGACTAGGCCGTTGGGCTCGGCTGGGGGTCCTATGGCTCGGAGGGGTAAAATCACAGTGGAGTCAGGACCCGAGTCGTCTGCCGGACTGCGGGCACGGCGACTCCTGGTCCCCGCGGCTGGTCCCTCAGGATCGGAAATATCGGGCGCCTGGACCGGCGCCGGTCCGACCGCCTGAGGGGCCAGAGGAGGTGGCAGGGCTGCCGGATAGGGCGGGGGCTCAGAGAGAAGGAGCGAGTCGTCGGTTGCCGGGTAGATGGGGGGTCGGGGAGGAGCGGATGGCCTCTCTGAACTGAAGACGACAGCGACCTTGACAGAGGGCGGCATCCATGGTGGGGGACTCTGGGCGAGGTCTTGCCACACCACGATATATGGAACTTGGTCCGGGTGTCCCCCGATTTCCTGAAAGACAATCCTTTTAACTGCGGAAATGACAGAGACATTAAAAGTTCCTTCCGGCGGCCACCCAACACCGAACGTGGGCCACTCGGAGGAACAAAAGGTCCGCCATTTTCCCTTTCTGATTTCCACGGACAGATTGTGAGCCCTTGCTCTCACGTCCCTCCAGTGATCTAGAGTGAGGGAGAGAGGGGTAGAGTTATTTTGTCCCATTTCGAAGAGAGGGACCACGACACAGAGGCCTATCAGGAACAAAACAAAAAGAAACCAGAAACGGCGGCGAGATCGAGTAGCGTAGAGACAAAAGAAGGAGTCAGATGGCACAGCGCGCCTCTCTAGACGCGGCAGTGGGATCAGAACATAATGATCCTCTCCTGAGGGGTCCACCAGGCGTCCCTGGTCCTCCCCTGATCCTGGGACGTCTCCCAGGATTACCGGGCGGTGAGCCCCCGAACACGTCTGTTCGCTACTCACACGTCGCTCCCAGAGCGATCAGCCCGGAACAAACTGAAACCAAAATGCGCGCACTCAGAGGGACAGTCAGAGTTACGGAGTCAGACACAGAAAAGAGACACGGAGCGATCGCTGGCCAGCTTACCTCCCGTTGGTGGGTCGGTGGTCCCTGGGTGGGGGTCTGATCCCGGACGAGCCCCCAAATGAGAGACGCCTGATTTGGGCAATCAATCAGTCAGGAGAGACCCTCCCAAGGAACAACGAGACCACGGCTCCGGATGCAATTAGCAAGAGGTTTTATTGAACACACGGGTACCCGGGCGGCTCAGTCTCTCGGTAGACTGGCGCGCCGAGTAGAGTTTTTGAGCTTGTTTTATAGCAAAAAGCGCGGGTACAGAAGCGAGAAGCAAGGTAATTGGTCGGTTTAAACAAGGCCAGGGAAAAGCGCGGGTACAGAAGCGAGAAGCAAGGTAATTGGTCGGTTTAAACAAGGCCAGGGAAAAGCGCGGGTCATGTGGGAGTTCTTGAAACAGCTGAAGGGCGCCCTGGAAACTGCTGTTGATTTTTTTTTTTTTACTAGGGTATTTTTCTGTGCCTTGCGGAATGGCGTTACTGCGGCTAGCTTGGAAAACACTTCTTTCAGTTTAAGGAGGGGAAATGTGTATAGGAGTCAGACAGCCTGGGTTCATATCCTGGCTTCACCACTCACTCTTGTCAATTAGCTATAGCAAAATATTTGATGAATTTGAATTTAAATAAGACTTGAGGACTGCTCTAAGGCTTCACCTGAACTGCTTCATATTATGTTCATATTTTCACTGTACATCATTTCTTTTTAGAATTTAGAATGACCTTCCCAACATTTTAGGAAACAAAAATACTTGAAGTAAAAAACCTAACAGATGGGTAGAGCTATTTCGAATAAACACAAGGGGAAAAAAAAAATTAAAAAGCTACTATACTTATACCACAAATAAGAAATTCATATTAAACACAAGTCAGATACAAAGGAAGACTATTAGGCTTATAAATAGATTTAAAACATAATTGGCACCCTTAAATGCATATTACATTAAATATAATGATAACACAGAAAACCAAAGCAGTTATGCTAAAGCATTAATAGAGAAAGAAATCAAAGGAAGAATAGAAGTTGAAATGACTTTTAATTATATATTTTAAAAGAACAGTTAGAACATTTTCAAACACAGAGAAAAAAACAAAGCCAAAGTCAAGTATTCATCAGGTCAAATAATATGAAAGAAAATAGAACTGAAAGATTTAATACTCTTTTCATTGTTCCTAAAATATCATCTAGAATTAGAAAAAAAAAAAAGTATTTAGTTTTAAAGAAGGAAATTTTAAACCTAAACTTTAAGTATCCAGTTGACTTTTACTAAAAGATGTAACCTTTATATAACCCAACTAAAGTGGAGTAGGTTAGCAAATGGCTCAAGAAAAAGGGCCCGTCACCAATGCACTAGTGATATTCAATAAGTGGAAAACCAACTGAGCTATATAAGGATCATGAAAAGCACTCTAAACAAGGCACTATTATTTGAAGGGTAGAAGGTAATGTAGTTACCTTGGACAAGTTTTGGTGCATAGCCTGACTTTTATCTTGGATACAATACTTGCAAACATAATTATGACATTGATTGAAGAACACTCAAAGGAAAGGATTGCATAATACAATGAATTTGCAAGGCACAGATCTTGCTATGCGAATACAATAGCTTTTTTGAGATAACAGAGAGTGGATGAAGGGAGCTGGGTAGACATTTATCTACATTTTCACAATGCTTTCAACCCTGTGCTGCATATCAGCATGCTGAGAAATTAAGAGATGAATTACACAAATAATGTGACAGAGTGAATTACTAGTGGCTTATAGATTGGAAATAAAAGGTTATTATTTGTTCAGGTACAGAAGTACATACACACACACATACTGATGTATCTCAGGTTTCAATTTGCAATTAGGCTAATTATATGAAATAAAATAAATGTAGCTTATACATTAATCATTTTCAGCAAAAGGTTAATTTGATAGCATTCAAGTATCTAGACAACCCACCAGAAAAAAATTTTGGAAGCAAACAACAAAGAATCTGGCTAGTGATTTGCTTTTACCTACAAAAACTAATCAAAGAAAACTTATTGAATGAAAAATACATCTTTTAAAATTAGTGTCATATAGATCATTTTACCAGTAGAATTTTTCTTCAACACTTGTGGTAAAATTTTCTTATGTTTTTTGGATGCACAGAAAATTCAGTGAGTTCAAATAAAGGAAAATCATATTAGCAACTCTTGATAGAATTTTAACATTCCTTGGTTTCATTTTTGCATTATTGTAATTCATTAGAGCAATAGCTTAATGAGTGAGGTCTGCCTTAGAAAAGGGGCATAACAAAGTTGGGTTACACTTTCAATGAGATAATTTGGAATCCACTGCAAGGACAAGAAGAGCTACTTAAGCATGGATTTAAAAGAATGAAGGAAAAGTGGTCATTAATTTACACATTCGTTCATGCAATAATTCAAGAAACAGAATTTTTACTATGTGTTAGGCATTGTGGATACTAAGTCCTCTACACTCCTGGAGTTTATACTCTAGTTAGGATGAGAGACTTGTAAAAATGCTAATTAAAACGGCTATGTTTGGAGGGATGTGCTTTTTCAACAATTCTCAGGTATTGAAATGAAAAAGGTACTATATATCAGACTAAATATGAGGTAAGTATGATGTAGTGAAAAGTCTGAATTAAAGAAAACTTTAGAGGTTTCAAGATGGCGGTGGCTACGGCGGCTGGCGCGGAATAGCTGAGGTAGAAAAGGCGGCCACTGGGCCTCAGGCAGCCGGGAAACTTGTGGACCTTCCTCTTGCCATCTCTTAAGGGAGGACCGTTGCTGCTGGCCGGTCGTGGGGGGTGACCGCCACTTTGCCCCCGGCAGGAGAGGCTGCCTCATTTACAGGCAACAGCTTTGAAGTGTGGAGCAGGAAAAGAACTGTTTCTTAGCTGCAAAAGCGAGTCTCGAAACAGGGAACACGGCGCCAGGGCTGCTGTGGATGCAGCCAGGATCCCGGAGGCCGGGGCCGCGCTGAAGGCGGCCAGCTGCTCTATTCAGGATTCGAGGTTTCAGGCCGGCATTAAAGAAGATTCCTGGGAGCGCCCGAGCCGCGCCGCGACTGAACAGCCCGAGGCGGCAGCGCCGAGAACACGGAAGGCGACAAACCAGAGACAGAGAGCGAACACCCGACCTGGCACAGCACTGTGAGTGATCCCTGGCACAGCTCTGTCCGGGGGGGGGGGATGCCCACGCGGCTCCCGCCTGCACCACCAGGCCACTCACCGCCCCGGTGCTGCTACCATTTTCCCAGGTGCGGGCAGCTCCGCCCTGCTCGGCCATCACTGAGCCCATTTGCTTGGCCTGGCGCCGGGCTTTCCGGAGCCTGCGGGCCGGCCTCCTCTCCCACTCCCTCCGCGGTTCTCTGGCGGGGCTGGGGGCGTGGGGCGTCCCCGACCAGTGTTGGGAGGGCAAGGAAGTACCGGCGGGCCGACTGTCACTCCACCACACCCTGGACTCCGCCCCGGTAAACTTCCTGTTACTGGGAGGCAGATACCATCTCTGCGACCACCAGTTTGGAAAAAAGCCTAACGAATTTCTGGTTGGGAATAGTGTGGTAGGAGAGTTCCCAGGTCCGCTTGAACCTGCCGGAGAGCAGGCTGCAGGCGGGCACTAGACGCGGTTTATACCGGGGGGATACAAAGGTGAACAAGACTCGAGAAAGATCTACACAGTGCTACAAAGGCACCCAGAGAGACCGGTCGTCTGTGCCTAGCAGAAACCTGGTAGACTTCCTGGGCGAGGCGGTGCCGAGCAGGGTCTTGAAGGCCCAGCTGATAGACGAGGGGTGCAGAAGACACACCCCAGCCCAGCACAGTGTGCACAGAGGGGGGAGACGTGCGGCCAGGGAGGCGGAGACTCGACAGAAACCACAAACCCGGTGGAGTCGCCACTGCACGATCTAACAGCCTGGGCCAGAGCACACGGAACGGGGAGAAGTCCTGTACAGGAAGTGAAAGCTCAACAGAGATCACACACCCTGTGGTACGTGATCCACCAGCCCAGCAGAGTCCAAGCTGACCAGAAAGGTGGATCCCCGGAGAAGCCCAAGACCCGAGGCAACCACACACACAAGACACTAGAGGCCAACTGAGCAGTCACGGCGGGAGCCATACCAAATTGGCAACCACAGCAACATCCTAGTTAGTCATTAGTCTCAAACCGGTGGACTGTGAAACCCCTGCCACAATGAATAAACACCAAAGAAAAGACACCAGAAATACAAAAAATCAAGAAAGTACACCACCAAAAGTTAATAAATCTCATACTCTAGATCCTATAGAACAAGAAGCCCTTGAAATAACTGACAAGGAATTTCGAGTGATAATTCTAAGGAAACTGAATGAGATACAAGAAAACTCAGCTAGACATCATGATGAAATGAGGAAAAGTATACAGGATCTGAAAGAGGAAATATACAAGGAAATCAATGTCCTGAAAAAAAATGTAGCAGAACTTGCTGAACTGAAGAAGTTATTCAGCGAAATAAAAAACACAACGGAGAGTTTAACCAGCAGGCTTGTCGAAGTTGAAGAGAGAACCTCTGAACTTGAAGATGGGCTGTTTGAAATAACACAAGCAGAGAAAAAGAAAGATAAAAGAATCAAGGACATGGAAGAAAATCTGAGAGAGATATCAGACAACCTCAAGCGCTCAAATATCCGAGTCATGGGTATTCCAGAAGGGGAGGAAAATGGAGATTCCATTGAAAACATATTCAACAAAATAGTGGCAGAAAACTTCCCAGGTATAGGAAAAATCACAGATCTTCAGATCCAGGAAGCTCAACGATCTCCAAACGTATTCAACCCAAAAAGGCCTTCTCCAAGACATGTCATAGTCAAATTGGCAAAACTCAGAGATAAAGAGAGAATCTTAAAAGCTGCAAGAGAGAAGCGTCAAATCACCTATAAGGGAGCCCAATCAGGTTAACATCAGACTTTTCATCACAAACCCTAAAAGCTAGAAAGGAATGGGATGATATTTTCAAAATACTAAAAGACAAAGATTGCCAGCCAAGAATACTCTACCCTGCAAGGCTATCCTTCCGAAATGAGGGGCAAATAGTATATTTCTCAGACAAACAAAAACTGCGGGAGTTCACTACCACACGACCACCCTTACAAGAAATCCTCAAGGGAGTACTGGGTTTGGTTCCTGAAAAATAACTACCACTGCCATAAAAACCCAAGAAAAATCTAAACCCGCTAGTACAATAAAAATGGCATTCATGAAGAGAAAACAAGCTAACAAAAACACTAACTACAACCTAAGGAACCAACAAACAAACAAACCAAACAGTAAATCACAAAGCAAGGAACAAATGACACCTAAGACAACCAAACACCCAATAAAATGCTAGGAATAAATCAACACCTTTCAATAACAACTCTTAATGTTAAAGGCTTAAATTCCCCAATTAAAAGACACAGACTGGCTGACTGGATCAAAAAGCAGGACCCAACTATATGCTGCCTACAAGAGACCCACCTCACCCATAAAGATTCACACAGACTAAGAGTGAAAGGATGGAAAAAGATTTACCATGCAAACAGAAAAGAAAAACGAGCTGGAGTAGCTATTCTTATATCTGACAAAATAGACTTTAAACTAAAAACCATAAAAAGAGACAATGAGGGACACTACTTAATGATAAAAGGACTGATCCATCAAGAAGACATAACAATCATAAATATGTACGCACCCAATGTTGGAGCAGCCAGATTTATAAAACAAACTCTATTAGACCTAAAGAAGGAAATAGACACTAATACCATAATAGCAGGGGACCTGAACACCCCACTGTCAATATTAGACAGATCATCTAGGCAAAGAATCAGTAGAGAAACACAAGATCTAAACAAGACTCTAGACCAATTGGAATTGGCAGATATCTACAGAACATTCCACCCAACAACCTCAGAATATTCATTCTTCTCATCAGCACATGGATCATTCTCCAGGATAGATCACATATTAGGTCACAAATCAAGTCTCAATAAATTCAAAAAAATTGGAATTATCCCATGTATCTTCTCAGACCACAATGGATTAAAACTAGAAATTAATAACAAACAAAACTCTGGAAACTATACAAACACATGGAAATTAAACAGCATTCTACTTAATGACATATGGGTCCAAGAAGAAATCAAGCAGGAAATCAAAAAGTTTATTCAAACTAATGAAAACAATGATACATCATACCAAAACCTGTGGGATACTGCAAAAGCAGTATTGAGGGGAAAATTTATTGCATTAAATGCTCACTTCAGAAGAATAGAAAGATGGGAAGTGAACAACCTAACACTTCACCTTAAAGAACTAGAAAAACAAGAACAATCCAAACCTAAAGTTAGCAGACGGAAAGAAATCATTAAGATCAGAGCAGAACTGAATGAAATTGAAAACCAAAAAACAATTCAAAAGATCAACGAATCAAAAAGTTGGTTTTTTGAAAAGATAAATAAAATTGACAAACCATTAGCATGGCTAACAAAAAAAAGAAGAGAGAAGACTCAAATAACAAAAATTAGAAATGAAAAAGGTGATATTACAACTGATTCATCTGAAATACAAGGAATCATTCGAGACTACTATAAACAGCTATACGCCAACAAATTTGAAAATCTGGAAGAAATGGATAAATTTCTGGACACACACAAGCTCCCAAAACTGAACCGTGAAGACGTAGAAAATTTGAACAGACCAATAACAATAAAGGTGATTGAAGTTGTTATCAGAAGGCTCCCAACAAAGAAAAGCCCAGGACCAGATGGATTCACAGCAGAATTTTACCAAACATTCAAAGAGGAATTGACACCGATTCTTTACAAACTATTCCAAAAGATTGAAACGGACGCAAATCTCCCAAACTCATTCTATGAAGCAAACATCATCCTGATACCAAAACCAGGTAAAGATATAACCAAAAAAGAAAACTACAGGCCGATATCCTTGATGAATATAGATGCAAAAATCCTCACTAAAATACTAGCAAACAGAATACAGCAACATATACGAAAAATTATTCATCACGATCAAGTGGGATTCATCCCAGGGATGCAAGGTTGGTTCAACATACGCAAATCAATAAATGTGATACACCATATTAATAAACTCAAACACAAGGACCATATGATCATCTCAATAGATGCTGAAAAAGCATTTGATGAAGTTCAGCACTCATTCATGACAAAGACCCTCTATAAGTTAGGTATAGAGGGAAAGTATCTCAACATAATTAAAGCCATATATGCCAAACCCGCTGCCAATATCATCCTGAATGTGGAAAAGCTGAAAGCTTTTCCTTTAAGAACAGGAACTAGACAAGGATGCCCACTCTCACCACTCCTATTCAACATAGTGTTGGAAGTACTAGCCAGAGCAATCAGAGAAGAGAAGGAAATAAAGGGCATCCAGATTGGAAAAGATGAAGTCAAACTGTCCCTGTTTGCAGATGACATGATCCTATATATCGAACAGCCTAAAACCTCTACAAAAAAACTGTTGGAATTGATAAATGATTTCAGCACAGTAGCAGGATACAAAATCAACACACAAAAATCAGTAGCATCTCTTTTCTCCAATAGTGAACATGCAGAAGGAGAAATCAAGAAAGCCTGCCCATTTACAATAGCCACCAAAGAAATAAAATACTTAGGAATTGAGTTAACCAAGGAGGTGAAAAATCTCTATAATGAGAACTACAAACCACTGCTGAGAGAAATTAGAGAGGATACAAGAAGATGGAAAGATATTCCATGCTCTTGGATTGGAAGAATCAACATAGTGAAAATGTCCATACTACCCAAAGTGATATACAAATTCAACGCAATCCCCATCAAAATTCCAAAGACATTTTTCTCAGAAATGGAATAAACTATCCAGATATTTATATGGAACAATAAAAGACCACGAATAGCCAAAGCAATGCTGAGCAAAAAAAATAAAGCTGGAGGCATAACACTACCTGACTTTAAGCTATACTACAAAGCTATAATAACCAAAACAGTATGGTACTGGCATAAAAACAGACACACTGACCAATGGAATAGAATAGAGAATCCAGAAATCAACCCACACACTTACTGCCATCTGATCTTTGACAAAGGCACCAAGCCTATTCACTGGGGAAGGGACTGCCTCTTCAGCAAGTGGTGCTGGGATAACTGGATATCGATATGCAGGAGAATGAAACTAGATCCATACCTCTCACCGTATACTAAAATCAACTCAAAATGGATTAAGGATTTAAATATACACCCTGAGACAATAAAACTTCTTAAAGAAAACATAGGAGAAACACTTCAGGAAATAGGACTGGGCACAGACTTCATGAATACGACCCCAAAAGCATGGGCAACCAAAGGAAAAATAAACAAATGGGATTATATCAAACTAAAAAGCTTCTGCACAGCAAAAGAAACAATTAAAAGAGTTAAAAGACAACCAACAGAGTGGGAGAAAATATTTGCAAAATATACATCTGACAAAGGATTAATATCCAGATTATATAAGGAACTCAAACAACTTTACAAGAAGAAAACAAGCAACCCAATTAAAAAATGGGCAAAAGAGCTAAGTAGGCATTTCTCTAAGGAAGATATCCAAATGGCCAACAGACATATGAAAAAATGCTCAACATCACTCAGCATCCGGGAAATGCAAATCAAAACCACATTGAGATACCATCTAACCCCAGTTAGGATGGCTAAAATCCAAAAGACTCTGAACGATAAATGCTGGCGAGGCTGCGGAGAAAAAGGAACTCTCATACATTGTTGGTGGGACTGCAAAATGGTGCAGCCTCTATGGAAAATGGTATGGAGGTTCCTTAAACAATTGCAAATAGATCTATCATACGACCCAGCCATCCCACTGTTGGGAATATACACAGAGGAATGGAAATCATCAAGTCGAAGGTATACCTGTTCCCCAATGTTCATCGCAGCACTCTTTACAATAGCCAAGAGTTGGAACCAGCCCAAATGTCCATCATCGGATGAGTGGATACGGAAAATGTGGTACATGTACACAATGGAATACTACTCAGCTATAAAAACGAATGAAATACTGCCATTTGCAACAACATGGATGGACCTTGAGAGAATTATATTAAGTGAAACGAGTCAGGCACAGAAAGAGAAATACCACATGTCCTCACTTATTGGAGGGAGCTAAAAATTAATATATAAATTCACACACACACACACACACACACACAGACACACACACACACACACACACACACACACAAACTGGGGGGGGGGAAGAAGATATAACAACCACAATTATTTGAAGTTGATACGACAAGCAAACAGAAAGGTCATTGTTGGGGGGGAGGGGGGGAGGGAGAAGGGAGGGAGGTTTTGGTGATGGGGAGCAATAATCAGCTACAATGTATATTGACAAAATAAAATTTAAAAAAAAAATAATAAAGAAAACTTTAGAAAGAATTACAATATAATGTTCAAGTATCTATAGTTAATTAAGAAATTCTTTAAAAAGGATTTTTTTAAAGATGTTTAGAAGTTACTTAATAAAAAAAGACTATTAGAAATATCACTTGTCAACATGTAAACAAGGGGTTCTGAAGTATTTAAAAGTTTCTTTCACTAGGATAAGCACTCATATATTTTTTTTCCTAGCAGTTTCAGTATCTATGGTTACTATCAGTGCCATTCTTTTTCAACTGATTATGACTCCAATTAAGATCTGAATTAATGGGATTAGGCTAATAACTGCTGCAATATATTTTCACTGTGTTGGTTGGTGATAACTATCGCACTTGTGATTTATAATAACACAATGTTTTATGAGGGCCATTAAGTTATTAATTAATTACATTGATCAGAATGCCACACAACATAGCAGTACTTAAATATAATTTGCTCAGACTGCTTTGCATCTAGTATTGTATCTATTCTTATTATGGACATACCATAAACATAACTAAAATCAGATAAATTGCTTTCACTAATAATGCCAAGATGTGCATTTCAGCAAGCCAAGAGAAGAGAATTCTACTGAGGATTCTTGCCAGTAGAATTCATTTGTTTTCTCAATATACCATAAAATTAGTTGATCTTGGACAAGAGCATAAAGTCAGGATTTCTGGGGATCAAAAAAGATAAGAACCCTATACACTTATATGCATACATTCATCCACATCTATTTGGATCTATTTTATTTGCAGGGTTCTGCCACCTAAATCTACAGAAGTTTTTCTTGGATTGGTTTCGGAGATTGGCTCTGATGGAATGCTGCTTTTAAGCATTCTAAACAATCATACTCAGACATTTTAGGTTCTACTGGGTCTCAGCTGCCGGTTGGAGGATGGGAGTGCAAATGTTTCTGGCTGTCATGGTAAAAGTTATGTATGAAAGATATGTATATACCAGGTAAAAATTTTCAACTTTTAGGTTGAGACTATAGCATTCAAAGTCAAAATTTTGGCTTCAACTTCTCAAAAGCTCATAAGAGAAAATAGTTCCACTCCTGAATTAGCCAGTAAACTGACATGATTGCCAGTCCAAACGGTTCATCAACTTAACTCACTGAGAAAGACTTGCCTATGCCTTGCTATCAGCACTGTAATTTACAACAGTATATAAAAAGACTCTGTGAAGGAAAAAAAACAAAATTTTCACTCACATCAATCACAGATAGCAAACTAAAGGGGAAATAAAATTTGATAGAGGAGATAAAAATGTGTGAGATTTTTTAAAAAATAATATTTTTGGCCTAAATGTTAATAAGGGAAAATAATATTTAATCCATAAAAATTAAGACACAAATTTCTTAATTTGAGTTATGACTATTTTTGACATCTCAGATTTTACTATTTTCTCCTAATAGCTTTTTAAAAAGTTCTGTTGGTAAGAGGACTTTTCTTCACCACTGTTAAAACATTTCAAAATCTCTATATAAGTTCAATTCATTTCTGTGATTGGTTTTGATAATTTGTTACCTGTAAAGATAAAAATCAGAAGGAAACAAACCAACATCAGCTCTACTATATAATTTTATATCCTCCCAATTTACCAGAATATATAATAGGATGCTCATAAACTTATCTATGCTAGCAAACATTAGTATTCAAGACAATGAATATATTGTGATATTTTGTTATAGTTTAGGCTCACGAAGTAACAAGAGTTACCCTAGGGCATCAGATTATTTTCTATGGTCTATCCAGGGAATAGAGAGAATTGTGCCAAACAGACACTCCCTGGAAAAAAATGTACACATGCCTTTACCTTCTTCCTTTCTTCTCTTTGCTTCTTCCTCATTTCTTTCTTTGGCTTTCAATGCTTCATCAGCTTTTGCTGAAACAAAAACAATAAAATTTCTGCATTTATTTTATGATCATATCATAAGTGAAAATATTAAGGAAAGGGAATAGAAATTCATTACTAACCCTCTGTGAAGTAGTCAGAAGAGAGAAACAAGACAGCTGAAAATTTGAAATACATATTTTACATTTTTTATTCAGAATATTCAGGATATTTATTTAGAATCTGAAGATTAGTTCAAGATAATCTCTGCACAAAAAACAAAATGAATTTAAGCAAATAAGTTTAAATGATGGCATATGAGTTGGGAAAAGTTGTTGGTCATTATAAGTCATCTGATTTGTCAGTACAATGCATTTGTTTTAAACTTTGGAGGAAAGTTCTTAAGCTACAATTCACATTTTAAAAACAAGAAGCTTACAGTATCTATAGAGCAGTATCAAAATTAGGTAACATTATTTTTTTCATTCCCCATCATAGTAGTGGTTCTTTATCCATGTTATGACAGTGTTTGGTAAAAAGAATATTTTTCCCTCTAGAAATCCCTTCCCTTATTACTTAATTATCTACTAGTTGCTCAACTGCAGGGGTTTTCAAACACTTTACTACAGATGTTAAAGAAGATTAAAAATATACAGCACAGTAACAAGGGACTATCAATATACTCTGTAAATTAATTAAATTTCTTTTCTAGCACATCATTTATTCCAAAGCATTACTGTCTCAAAGGAGCGATTCTCCTTTATTGCCGTCTCACTGCCTGATGAGTGAACTAAGTGAAAATAAGTCTCTAATAGCATTATAGTTGATGAAATATTAAGTTAAAAAAAGTATTGCCTCGTCAAAAGAAAAAGAATCAAACTGTGCCAGCACTAAACTTTGGATGAACCTTTATTGTAATAACAGCAATGCAAACTGTGATTTTAAAAAATAAATGTATTTACTTTTCAGTTTTTGCTGCATATATTTTTCCTATGCAAAATCACACATACTTTAGAATTATAAAAAGTAGCTTAAAAGGGGAATTTAAAGAAAATACATGCCACATACAAAACTATTTTTCTTCGAGGTTTGATTTTTTTTTTCACTGTCAATATTACACTTTCTTAAAGTATAAAACTTATGTAAGGGTGTTATGAAGTGCTATATCCAATTACACAGACATCTGTTTCCATTTACAAGCTTTTATACATACTCAGACTGCATTTAAAGTCATGAAATATTAAAACTTTTATGCCACTCTGTATCATTGCAAGAATCCATTAAATTAGATAATAAAAACAAACCACCAGTAACTCTAAAGACTTTTACTTCATTTACACTTTATTCTCCCTGGTAGAGGGACAAGGATAATAGAAATTCCATTTAAATTCAATTTTGGTTATATGTGTAATTGTAGATATACCCCTTGAGTCATGTAAAATGCTCAGCTTATGTTTCTTTCAAATTATCCCACTCGGATTCACATTCTACTCCTTACAACCATCTTCAATATGTATTAGCAGAGCTCATTAGAGTGAAATTTAATAATGCAAACATCAGGTGGATTTCAAGAACCTCCATTAACAACGTAAGATGGATTGCTTATATATAGCTCTTGGGCCAACTGGGCACAATTTAAATTCAATAAACTAGCCTGCCTAAATCTGATTTATCTATTTCACTATGTTGGTTTGTCCTTTCTTACTGATTTGTTGCTATACATGGACAATTCATTGGAATATTGTTTTATTTATTTTTTTAAAAAACTGCAAATGGCTCTGGTGCTGTGGTTAAATTTTCATGTAATTGAGCTTCATGCTGTCAATCAAGATTCCCTAGTATATGGGGGTGTGTGTGTATGTGTGCATGTGTATAAATAAAAAAATCTTTGAATTATGTTGAAATAGCACAGATAATAATTAACTTTATAAGTACATATTTGAAAATTTTATCAATAATCAACATGTCCTCCACAAAGAATCTGAGTACACTTGAATCTGTTCACTTGAAGAGAACATTTATTAACATTTATTTAAACTGAGTCATTAAGATAAACCCCTCTGATTATTAAGAAAATCTGAAAGAAATGTTCTTTCTGACTGCTTTTTGATATTATGATTTAAATGAAAATAAAGAAAAAACTCATGGGCATTCATACATGATTAGGGTGGCAATCCCTCTTTACGGATGGGAATACTAATCTTACTAGATGTGCCATGAAATTTGACACCAAAGAGCACAAATAGCAAGTGGTAAGATCTTTTCTTAGGATTCATGATCCTCACAGGACTGCACAGCAGGATCTACTATAAAGTACATCATTTTCCAAAAGTACTTATATCTTCTACCAGTCTTGTATACAACATCCAATCTGCTGGTTCTTCTAAACTCTCCCAGGCGAAAAGTACCTTCTGGTCTTTGCTTCCTTCACTACCCAATCTGGACCGCAAGACAACCATTTCAATTCCACGTTTATAAATACCCTCATTTCCCTAATTCTTTATTGTTTTGCCAAGCTGTTACCAACACATCTGACCACTTTTTCTATTTTTTACGGCAGAGGCTCCCTACAAAACAGTGTATAAATGCCATGGGCTCTACCAAAAACCAATGATTTAGAAATTAACATGTATCCTTCCATGTTACTCCTCTTCAGCACCCACAGTTGGTGTCCATTTTCATTTCCTACAACTTTCTATGCTCTCTCCACTACAAATGTAAATAACCTCAACACCAGCTTCCCTGACTCCCTTATATTTTCTAAGTCTGACTCCCATTTGCCTCCAAACTTTTATGTTCATCAATTTATACTTCTTTTTTGCCTTTTTTTCAGAAAGTAAACCCATTCACATGTGCTTCAGAACACATTCCTTTCCATATTCTTCAGGATTCTTTCTGCTTCTTAAGGTTCAAACTCTCCCTTATCCTCAGACTATAAATACAATCAAGTCTCGCAAATCCTGTACAATATTTACTCTTTTTTTCAACCAAGCTACTGCCTTCTCTTGTTCCTACCAGCTTTTGCTCCCCAGCATTAGCAATGGTCCCTAAAACACTGTAATGATAGCCAAATCTAGTGGTTATCTCACTTTTATCCTGTTATAGTCTCTCCATTTTTCTGAACAGTTAATCACCTACATCTTTCTCAAAATGTTCTCCTAACTTTCACAATTATTTGTCAAACTTTTTTGGCTGCTATCTCTTTTACCTACCTTTTATTTCTTGGAGTTCTATTCGTTGGCAAAATAGGTCTAAATTGTAACCCATATGTCTATCATAGTACTACCTATCTGAGGCACCTCTCCTGATCATAATAAGTGTTTTTCCAATTACTTCCTGGATAACACTGTATAAATATTTCAAAATCGTGTCCACAGTTGAACTTACAATCTTTCTCTCAAACCTGATCCTCTTCTTTTAGTATTTCTTATTTTCACCAGCCACCTCATCTATCAGGTTGAAAACCTTTGTGAGATTTTCTTTCAACTTTTATCCTCATGCAGTACATTTGATTTGACTAGCAGTTCCATTAGATACTCCTCCACAGATTATTTCTAGAGTTTATTCACTCCTTTCCATTTTCACTGCCAATACTCACATTCAGGACCTCATCTCTTTTCACTTTGAACAAGAAAGGAGCTCCTGTTTGATCTCTATATTTCTAATCCTATTCTCTCCAATGAACCCTCCATATTACCATCAGAGCAAGGAATGTATTCATTATTTTGTATCCCCAAGAAGTAAGCAGTGTACCTAGGACACAGAGCTTCTCAATGATTGTTAAATGAATGAACGTATCTTTCTAAAACACAAATATAATGTTACTCTCTGTTAAAAACATCTCTGAGGAACCCCGGTTTCATACACACACACAAACGTGTGCATGCGTGCACACCCATCCAAAGTCCTTCGCATGCCATCTAAAGCCCTTCACAGTCTGATCCCAAAGTAACTCTCTAGTCTCATTATTCATTACTCCTTCCTTACTCCGAGGATCTATAATGTGGCCTTGCTGGGCCACACTGTCTTGTGTTGGTATTGCCATGCCTTTTTTCTTACTAGGGTGCCTCTCTTTCTTGCTGGGAAAATCTAACCAGAAAGTTTTAGTTCAAATATCACCCTCTTCTATGAAGCCTTCCCTGAGTGGATATGATTGCTCCATCTTTTCTCTTATTCCCTTATAGAATCTACAATACTTTATTCTCTTCATTGGAGGACATATCTGTCTCCTTGAGGGCAGGGCACTTAGTAGGTATGACAGAAACTGTTAGTGTTCATTTCTTCATTAATCTTCAGATTGACTACATTTTCTAGCCTCCCTTGCAATATGTGGCCATTTACCTGAGTTGAGGCTAATGGAATATGAGCCTAAGTGATGTGTATCATGTTTCCATATTTGACCTCTCAAATATGGAGTTCATAAAGAACTCTCATGCCATCCTCACTCTCTGTCTCCATCCATTGACTAAACTGAGGACCCAAGGAGGGCAAACCTCAAGAGAAAAGGAATCTGGGTCACTGAATTTCTCTAAGAAGCACTGCTTTCCTCATGACTTGCATTACACTATGACATGAGCACAAAACAAACTTATGTTGTTTTAAGGCACTGATATTTTGCGGTTGGTTGTTATGGCATTTTTCCCACCTTGCCTAATACAATGTGTATTTAGTGAATGCTTCCTAAACAAGTGAATAAAAAGGATTTAGAAAGTCAATATAAATATCACACTGATCCTTCAACAGTGAAGTCTCTTTTCAGAAAAGAAGCCCTCCACGGCTGTTTCACTTGAATGACGGCGATCAAAAGAGCAGCTACAGAGGTGACCCAGGACTAACCAGGGCACTATTCAGTATGTGTCATCAACGGCATATTACCAGAACGTATTCTCAACTTTATTGGTTTTATATATATATATATATATAAAAAATCCACAGGAATATGGCTTTTTAGATTATTGCAGTTGTTTTGCTTAAGCTAGATTTTAAATGATTTGGGGAAGTATTTTATACCCTCTATGGGAAGGAATCAATCCAATCAAGAATTGGAAAAGACTGACAGGATATCCGACTCATCCCTTACTCTCAGAAAGGACTGTATTAATATTTCCAGAGAAAAATCTTCTTACAAGAGTTTAACAACCCTCATCTGGAAGTTCTTATCTATATGTAGCCCAATCTCTGACTCTGCACCACCATGAATAGACTAGAAATGCTGCGGAATTCTTAAAAACAAAAACAGAAACAGAAAACAGATGGGAACAGATGTATGGAAAAATGATTAGAGGAAATCACAGCCCAATCACATTCAGAAGACTATATAGATATGGTAGAAGGTCTAGGGACGTTTTAATCTTAGAGTCAATCAATACCAAGCACAGGAGATAGGCCTAGGGCAAATGTCAAACTGGGAATTATGATTGATGCAGTTGAACAATGGGACCTAACCTGTAAGTTAAGCAGGGGTAGGTAGTGTTTGACCACAGGTACAAGCAGTGAATGTAGGAGGTGCTGGGGCCAGTGAGGCAAGGGCTGGTAATTACTGACCCCTAAAGGGAAGGCAAGCTACTAGTGTGTCCTTATCAGCAACACATCTTGCTATTGACACAATCAATGTAGATAGGGTACAATGAACTGAAATGGCAGGATTACAGGGATTGCTAAATATAAATATGAACAGCTAATCTAGAATTACTAGACATTTGAGGAAAACCAATCCCGTGAAAGAGACAAAACAAACAAGAACAGCACAAACAACGATAACACCTTAGAACAACTAAGTGAAGGAATGAGAGATAAGGCAAATAGAACTTTTTGGAATCAGTGTAAATAATATCCTTAAAGTGATCTGAAATTTTAAAAAGTAAATACCTATGCACACAAACATAAACATACTCAACCACATGTCTATACATTGGAAAATATACAGGAAATCAATAATTTTCTGGGAAAATAACTTAAGAAGAGGAAAAGCACCTCAAAAAGTTAAAAAGATAAACTTAAATCCAAAATGGTTCCAAGCTAGACAATTTTACATGAGACCTGTAAACACTTTCAAGGAAATATAAATGGCCAAAATACATGTTCATAATATGCTTGAGGTTACAGGTACTTGAGGAAATGCAATTAAAGTAATACTATATTTTTTCCCAACAAACTTGTAAAAAAAAATAAAGAGGCTAATAATAATATTAAGAGTTAATGAAAGAAGCAAAACAAAATCTCATTAGCTGGCAATAGGATGTAAACTGGTGAAGTAGTTTTTGAAGATAAACTTACATGTATTGATATGTCAAGATCTTCAAGACAAATATTAAGTAAAAAAAACAAGTTGAATAACAATATACAACATGATTTCATTTACTAAACAAAACAAAGTACAGGAGTATATATGTAAATGCACAGAAAAAGGACAGAAAACATGCATAAAAAACTACGAATTTACTTGACAAACCAGAATGTGGCAGAGCAGGGTTTCCACCCAACTCCAATGGTTATACTCTTTCCACCTTATTATATTACCTTTATTTAAAAATACATATGTATTCCAATATTCTATCTACTAGTAGATTACACTAGTAACATATCCAGCACTGCCCATCCCATCCTGTCACATATGGACTGACTTTATTGGATTAGTCATCAAAATACATTTGAAAAAACTTTCTGATATTTTATTCTTTCCTACTACATTTATCATCAATGGCACATGCTTATTCAGTTTAAATGCTGTTATTTGTTTAAAAAATAAGTGTGAACAAGAGATACAATATAAACTAACAATTAAGTGTCATTTCCCCAAAAATTCTATGTATATGCTATCTACATTGTTTATTACTATGCATATTTTACTAATGAATAAATGAAGAGCCCTAGAAAGTTAAATAGTTTGCCAAAGATCAGAATGACCAAGATACAGAGCCTGTGAAATCCAGTTTAATGTTCTTTTTAGCTTATTTCTTACCTATTTATTCACCTGGAAACAAACAGTAACCAAAATTAGAGAATAATTAATTGCTTCCATGCACATAGAAACTTTCATCTGAATATATTTTATTCAAAATCACAAAGAAAATCTGAAGATGTCGCTTGCTTTGAAAAAACCATTGATATATGCTTGTTTCATATATTTAAGATGGCATTAGAAAATGTATCTAGAAAGTTTCTCTTGAGAGCACTATGTTAGATTCCAAGAGCATTTTGGTTTGTAAAACACTGAGTAATCCTAAGATTTTCCTCCCCATTTTCCAAAATACAGTAGCTCACCTGAAGTGGTATAGTGATTAGTGGTTCTATTCAGTGTAATGCTGATTCCAAAGTATTATGTTACCATGCTTCATACAATAATACATGCATCTCTAAAAAGTACCACTGGAGTGAACAGTAGCTCTGAGTAAGAAAGTTCCTCAGTAAAGGCATTATTAGTTTGTATGCCACGTGTCTGTGAGAGAGATAATTAGCAAAGATAGATAGGTGATATTGACATTTAGGATTTAATTTCCTTCTAAGTTTCATGTTAAGGGTTAAGACAGTTTTAATATTAACCCAGAGAAGAAAAACCAGGTCACTGTGCAGTCTTAGCTCAGCCCTGCCAGGATCTCTTCCTAAGTCTTACTGGAAAGGAGTTATGCAGAGAACCTAAAAACTCACTGGTTATAAATATATCAGAATCATTTTAAAATTTACATGTGAACACAGCTGCTATTTCTGCATATTTAAAAATTATAACATAACTATTGCCATAATATCATCTCCTCCCAGATACAAAGGAATAAATACTGAATCAATTTTCCAAAACTATCAGTCTATCTTGTAGCAGCACCACTACTTTTTGATAGTTTTAATGCCTCAAGCAGGAAAAAGGTTATCATTATTAGTACAAAGAAAACAACTTTTAGTTATTACTTTCTTTAAAAAAAGGTGGCAATCTGTGTTATATGGGAAGAAATGTACGAGTATAAAGAAAAGTATATAAAATGATATAATTTTGGATTAAAGAATGGCATACATGTTTCGAGGTAAATAATTCTAGATTTAATGATATCACTGGAAAAAGCATGAAAAATTTGGACTCAAGCAAATGTAATTACTAGAAACAACAGAATTGCAAAAGCCTGATTATTCTTTAAGCATTTAAAAACAGTACACCCCAGAGATTTCTGAAGGTCTAGATGTGAACTTACAAACAATAACAATAGAAAGCAATAATGACAACATTTAGAACATGATACTAAGCTTGAATCAGATAAGAAATAGTAAAGAATGATTTTCAGAGAAAAAAATTATACTTAATGCAAAAAATATAATGTTAGAAAAAATCCTAGTAGACCATGGTCTTTAAGGGTTTCTCACATATTTTTGCTGAGTTTTACCTACAGTTTATGTACTTATCTAGACCTCAGCATGGCAGGTAACCTAAAAACTCACTAGTTATAATTAAATCAAAGTCATTAAAAATTTACATATGACACAGCTGCCACTTCTGCATATTTAAAGTCTATATAACTATGGTCATAACATCATCTCCCACCGGGTGCCTTTACCTCCTTCTTTACACACACAGCATAGAAGTGAGATCCATTAATTATAAGTTCTTATTTCTTGTACTATTAATAAATACTAGCAATACAAATGTACATGTAAAAATGTTTAGTCATCTCCAACATTTGAAATAATTATTCTGAATGTGTTTCAAACACCATAAGGGTCAACAGTAAGTACAACTGAAAAATTATTTTATGAATATGAAATTGCAACTATGGCATAGCTAGTGCGAAAAAGAAAAAAAGAAAAAAAAAAAAAAAAAAAAGAAAGTCATTGTTCACTGTCAGTAAATGCTCCAAAAATAATTTTTGTTAGATCACCTTACATGCAGGCTCCTTTTTTGTTAGTTCCTTCATCTGTCTGTTCAAAACAGATTTACAAAACATAAAACAGATGACCTAGAAAATTCTCCAAAAGAATACTGTATTCCTAATCACTGGGCTCAATGCTGAGGATTGAAAGATGAAGGTTACCGACTAGAAGGGAAAATGGAAAAACAAACAAACCCTTATATACAGGTACTTTGGAAGCAATGAAGGAAAAGGATGTGGTCAGGGAAGATTTCTAGCAGAAGCTGATACTTAAGCTGCCTTTTGTAAGATAACTGTCAGCCAGGAGGACAGGCCAATCATGTGGTTCGTGAAGTTTCAATGAACTACTTCAAAAGGGCCTTGGAACAAGCAGTATTAGAAATACAGGTGGTATGTTGTCACAGAATTCAAAAGACACTTGACCACGGACAGTGCTATGTCCCCAAAAGGTGCTGTCTGCTACCACAGAGACCCTATCAATTCAAAATGACCACAGGTCAAGAAAAAAGCTGTAGCACAAATCCTATTCAGGGCAGTCAAATTCTCAGAAAAGCATAAATGTCTGGAGGCAGAAGAAACTTTAGAGATCTTCTGGCCCAGTACTACTCACAGCATTTTCTGTGGAATACTGAATCCTTATTATTCTCCATTTAAACAAGGTTCCACAGTGGAATAAGACTGGGCAACACAACATGGAACCCTCCCTCATGGAGAGCCACAATGTTCATTAGGAAATTTAAAGCTCTGAGACATTCTGCAGTAAAGAAAACCTGTTTAACTTAGCCCTTGTTTCCCAACTTTATTTTCCAAAGAATCATTCTTCTGCAATATAAACAAAGAATACATTTCAGGAAATGCTAATCTCATCTAATGTGTTCAGCAACCTTATTTTAATTTTTTCCCCAACTCAGATTCTAGGAGGTATAAAGATCCTTCATCATTAAAAAAAAAATTTTTTTTTCTTAAAAAAGCTCCCATTTGGATGTTTGGAGACATAGTAACTCTTACTTCCAAAGTATAATTATTCTGAAGTCTAGAAATGATTTTGTAGCATCTTGTGCTTGAAGTTACATATCACTCAAAAGATCACTAATGTTTTATTTCTGCAAATTGTTAAAAATAATAATAGT
Organism: Cynocephalus volans; assembly: GCF_027409185.1. NCBI lineage: Eukaryota > Metazoa > Chordata > Mammalia > Dermoptera > Cynocephalidae > Cynocephalus > Cynocephalus volans. Next base: position 84,201,108 of record NC_084460.1, on the reverse strand, counting down.
AATGAATGGTGGTGATGCTGAAAAATTGTAGACTACAAACTGTAGACAAATGGAAACTACAAAATACGATATTCTTTTAATTCTTTTATACTTTTTTAGCACCAATGTGGGAGTATAAATATTTGGCACATTTTCAATGAATGGGGTTTGTTTGCTTTTACGTCAAATTCCTTTCTGTATACTCTGTAATAGTTCTCAAAGTAAAAGCTTTTTCTTTTACTATTTTATCCTGTGTCATGTCTTGATTTTCTCTGAATTCATATACCCCCAAGTGGGCTTTAAAGATTACCCAAACTTTCAAGGACTTACTTCATGTGCCCTTTTGTTTTATTCTGTTGGGGAATTTTCTATGTCATTTATTAGAAAAGCTTTGATAATCTATTTCACTGTTAAGTGGCACACTATGTCCAACAGATGTGCTGCTCGAATGCATATACAAATGCTCCTCACTTGAATTGGTATTTCTCTTCCCAACTCTTCTGCTGGAATCCAATGGCAAGGAAGGAATCAAACAGATCCAGTTATAATTTAAGATTAAAAAAATGAATAACTGATAGTTTTTTCTTAATGTGTAAGTTCCATAACCTTCTGACCACTGTGCTTATATTTATCTTCTCTGGTTCTGTTGATGTCTGATGCTTACCCAACTTTCCATTCTGTAACCTGAATAAATTTAGCCATAGTAATTAACATGTCATTTACTAAAATATAAGAACAAAAGCTAAAAAAAATTCAAAATAATCCAATAATAACAACATGGGAAAACTGCTCTGATGTTTCGTCTCTCAAAGAAAAGCAGTACTAGATTTTTTTCTTTTTCACAGAATGCTGATATGGAAAATAAAAATAACTTCATCATTCTGTGTATCTTTGACTTATTGCATATCCGTCAACTTGATGTCAGTTGGCCACCATTATAACCCCCATTCCAAGAAAGATGTTTCAGCATTTCAGAAAAACTCAGGGGTCTGGAGCTACAGAATTACTTCCTTTGAAAGGAATGATATCCTATACTTCGCTAAGTGATTTCTAATGCTTATTATTTTCAGTAACTCCAAACACCCTATCAATATGTATTTTTAAAAAGTAACTAAAGGCAAGGAATCCTTTTAAAAATAAGAACTAAGGTCAAGAAGTAGCAATTAATTATATACCTCAGAAATCAAGGATGAGATATAATAGTCTTCCATATAAAAAAAATTGTCATATTTCTTTTCCTAATTTTTATTTTATTCTTGTATTAAAAAGGGCTTTTCTTTTTTAAAAAATCAGAACTATATATTTTTATTTATAACATTTGTTTACACGGCTTCAGTTTCTGAAAGGAAACAAAATCTCATGCAGGCCTACTATGTGTTAGACACTGCTAAATACTTCAAGATATAGCTATTTCATATAATCCTCAAAAAGTTTCAGAGAGGGTTAATGATTTGCTTAAGGTTACATGGGTAAGCAATAAATGAGTGAGTCAAGAGTTATAACAGGTCTTTCTGCTCTTCTTTTCATTACTATAATGACTTTTTAAAAACTGTGAAAATAACATATAAAAGGTAATCTACTAGTGTTTCTAAATAAAAGTTAATTTATTTTTTCTTAAAGTGTGACAATTAGGTCAGAAAAATCATGCATAAAATGTCTTTGTAAAATAAGTATCAAAGCAAATAACTTTGGGGGAATTACTATGTTACTAACAAATTAATATTTTGAAGTTGACTGTTTTCTTTCGGCAATATGAAATGCTCAGTATTTAAGTGCATGCCATGATTTTGGTTGCCTTGACTTGAGAGATTCATCATTTAAGTCTAAGACCAATGGCTGGATTTCAATACTATAATACATACATCTCTATACTAAAAAGCTAACACCTCTGATAAAATGCAGACTTTCACTGCTGAGTCCACAGACTTTTCCCAAAGGAGCTTTATGCCATGTCCTGATCTAATCCTGTTAAAAGTATGTCTTAAATGTACTTTTTATATACCACATTCTAATAAAGGAGTATTAACTGGTATGTCCCTACTACGCTAAATAATACTGCAAATACAATTCAAAATTAATAATGAAGCTTTGTTGGATGACAAACTGTAGCATCCTGGAGATGTGACCTGGTTTTGGAAAGATCTCTGAGATTTCTACTCCCCTAGATCTGTGAAAACTAGGCACATAATGAAACTGTTGCATTTACTCTCCAGGGTGAACTGTAAACTGAACCAACATTTGACCTTTTACTAGCTTGTTAATGAAGAGGTATTTTCTGCTCTTTCACATGATAGGTGAATTAAACAATAACAGTAGCAACTTAAGGTAGAAGAGATAAGAAAAGAAAAATTGGTTTCCCTTAAAAATCATAGTCATGATCTATGCCAATGCTCAAGCAACTGAATTCAGTCCCAAACAGAAACAATGGAATAAAAACAAGTTGAAGATTATGGAAATAACTAAGCTAAAATTTTCCTGGATTAGATATAAATAAGAAATGTAAGAAATATATAAGAAATTTCAAAAGCGTTTCTATTATAGGCAAAATTTTACTAGCAAGTCAATATACTTCATTAATAAAACACTATATATAAAAATATATAGGTTTTCAGCACCCTTTAAATTGTTTTGATGATAAAAGACATTTAAATCTACATTTTTATAAATAATAAAAAATAAATATATCAAACAGGAAATATGTCAAGGAAAACAGAAATACAGTACTCTTTTGAAGTTTCTCTCATTTCAATTCTATATGACAGAGTTTAAAAGAGAGATATTTTCAACAATATCACAGTATAAAAGCAGAATCAAAGAAACAAAATGAATACCTTAGTCTTAGCCATTTTAAAAAAAACTCAGGCTATGATTGGTTAGAATTTGTCCTCCAAAACTGGATGTAGTACCCATCAATTTCACATTTAAAAACAGATACTTCTTGTGATTTTCCAGTCTCAGTATTAATCATTATCAGTATTTTACAATCTCTACTTTGTTGTTAGATATTTTCAAGTAGGCATTAATTTATTGTACTTTTATTTAGGGTGGTGGATCTCAAACTTTAGTATGTATCAGCACTATATGGAAAGCTTTTACAACACAGATTGCTGGCCCAAAATGGGCAAGATTCTGCTTTTTTTTAAAATCTCAACTAAATTTTTATTTAGAAACATAGAATTTTAAATATATTTATCCCAATGTGATTTGTGTGTGTGTGTGTGTGAACCCATGAGTTACTCAGAAGGAAGTTTTAAAATGTGTGAGCTATATGGTCTTTGTTTATACTGAGGTCTAACTTATTTTCATTGTTAAAAAATGCTGTATGTGATAATTTTTTATATATTTGGATTTGCTTTACTAACAAATATAAAGCCAATTCTGTAGATGCTTGATACTTGAAAAGAATGTATATTCCATAAATCTTGAGTTCAGTGTCCTATATGTGCTTACAGAGCAAATATGTTAGGTGGTTGTGGTTGTTTTGTTTGTTTAATACATCTCCCATCATGGTGGCAGGGTTCAAAGTTTATACTTGGAACTGTGTCAATATTTGCTTTACATATTTTGAGGTTACATTATCAGATACACATAAATTATAATTATGCTATAGTACTATTGTATGCTGAGATTTTGCATTTTTAACATGTTCCCAGGTGATGCTGTTGTTGCTGATCCATGTTCTACACTTTGAGAAGTATTAATTCAGAATAAGAGAAGGGAAAAAAATTTACTAGGAGATGTATAGAGAATTAAATGAAATACCTTGCATCCCCAAATCTTAATCATGTTATATGAGCTTCCTGATTCAGACTGCCTAGATATTCTTGCTCCAAAGAATTTTCATAGGTAACTAGAGACTACAATACCTTGGTGTTTGGTTCTTCCTGTTGTATGACTGCTATAGATCACTTCTTGCAGTGCAAACACATAGTAATCTAACATGTATTAGTTGTTGGATATGAGGTTATCTTCACTATGGTATAAGCATAAGATGAACTTGGGTCATGAAAAGTTTTAAGAAATAGATGCAATTTCAGATACAGATACAGTATGTTGTGAAGAAGGGACTTAGTTGAACAGAGTAAATGAAAGGAATAAAACAAATTAAAATGATCCATAAATGGAAAATATATTTTTATTAAAAGACTGAAACATTCCAGTAGAGGACATGCTGAATTAGAATTCAAGAAGCCGTATTCTTGTGCCAATTAAACACTTGTCCTATTAAGTAAATTTGAAGTTCTTAAACCATTCCAAGTGCAAAATGTAGATAATACTATCAACATTTCTCTTCTTTCTAGGACAAATTATGAAAGGCCAAGATGTGGAATTATTTTTTTGTTTTTATTCTGCCAAGATAAAGGTCTTCAAAAACTTTTAGTAGACTTTGTCCTTTCAGCTCATCACTTTATGCCCACCACTAAGTATACTGCTAGACAGTAGATGTTCAATAAATATATTCTCAATAAATATTGCCAAGAAGTCAAGAGGTAAAAATACACTTAATAACCCAGATTTAGAGAAGAATAGTGTAAAGCTTGGCTAATGTCGGAATCCTGCTGACTAGGCCACTTGTCGAGCTAAAACTGGGTCTGGAACTCACAGACCCCTCAAGCCCATTGTCCAGACTGGGTCACAAACCCTTCACATGCCAGGCTGGGTCACCAGACCCCTCACACACCAGGCTGGGTCACCAGACCCCTCATACGCAGGTCTATGAGCTAGGTAACTGGCAAAAAGGTCCTTGGAAGCCGTAGGTTGGAAAGCATGGCCATGTGCAGCAGCTGTCAGAGGCACTAGATGACAGCCAAGGTGGTGGTGCCATGCATGCGCCCTAACTCCACCCACACACAACTTATTTACAAAGAATGTGCCACACCACCCCCAACCAGACCTGAGGCGAGGGGCCCTGATTAAATTATTCTATTTTCTCAACAAATAGAAATTGAGAGGTTTATAGAGAACAGCTTAATGGTTAAAACTTAAGTTTTGGATAGTTTTGGTTGGTTTGGGGAAGGCATGCCTGGATTACTTTCTTTCTCCTTGTCTAAAGAGCCCCTGGGGACTAGAAGCTAAGCAAAGATACCAGGGGTCTTCAAAAAGTTCATGGAAAGATCTGTATTCTCTTTTAATTATTTATTTAGTTTTGGTACCCTCATACTAGACTACTTTTCTGAGGAGTACTGCCATGGAACAGCATTATCTTTGCAATGTAGAACCAGTAGAAGCCATCATCTTCCTAAGAAAGTACTCTCTAAAAATGGTCTGAAAACCTCATTTTCCTCAGCACAACCTAGGAGAAACTTCACCAACTGGTCTTAACTCATTTTTCTCAGTCTGCCACCACTCCATCCCATATCCTTTTCACTTCAAACATTAAGAACTCATTCCAATTTGGTAAATGCTCTTTCACAATTCTGTACCTTTTTTGTACCCTAGGATTGGAAGGCTTTACTCACTCTTGAAATGCTACCTGAGAATTGCTTCCTAACTCTAGACAGAGAGAGTTGCTCTTGTAGTACCTCTATTTTGGCACTAATCATGCTATGTTGTAGTCATTTGTTTAACATGTGTATTTCTTACTCAACTTTGCATCCCCAAAACTCAGCCCAGGGCCATTGAATGTTTACTAAATTAACCCTTATCAAAATGTTTTCAATTTTCAAAAAGGAAAACAAAAACAAAAACAAAAACAAAAAACTGGTTAAAAAAAAAAGAATTATAATAGCTAAAAACATTTATAGCTTCAAAATAGCAAAACAGTACTTTTTATGCCGATGTTTAGTTACATATAACGTGTTATCTTGGGAATCTGGTAGGATAACATATTGTATCAGATCCTCATCCAAAAGTTTTTAGGACTTACATATAATAAAGGAATTTAAGATATTTATTAGAACATGGCATCTTCTATAGCATTATCTGTTAATGAAACACTGACAATCAGGGAATAATGAATTACTGAGAGGTATTATAGCAGAGAAATTAAAAGAATGGATTCTGAAGCCAGATTGTCTGGGTTTGAATCCTGGTTCTATCCATTACTAGCTATGAGATCTAAGGCAAGTATCTTAATCTCTCTTAGTTAACTTATCATAGTTAATTCATCTGAAAATAGTATTGATAATAATACCTACATTGTAAACCACAGAGTTTTTGTAAGGATTGAATAAGGTAATATGTGTTAAGTACTCACAATGGTACATAGCTCATGATAAGTATCATGTAAAGGTTAGCTATTATAATAGTATTTATATAAAATATATAATATTATCTATATGCTTTTACAGATATTAGTGTTTAAGTATAGTAATTGTTAAAAATACTAAAAGAACAGATATCTGTACTCTTCATGATATAATTTATACATTTTTAAAAACTATAAGTTTTTGGTAGTGAATCCTTTCCTGGCAACAAAATTTCATTTAGGGAAATATGCACTAAGTACATGTGATACAGTTTCTGTGATATTTCTGAGAAATGGTATAAAATATAAAATAGGAGCACTTTAATGGGGGGGCAAGGGCCTCAGCCACACCCCTTGACATCCATATACAGCCCAGCGATGACCACCAGGCTGCTGCTGGAAGCGCCCTGGGCTCCCAAACTGGGTGGGGTGTGGGGGGCCTAGGACCTCAGCCATGCACCCCTGATGTCCTCATCCAGCCCAGCACTGACCACTGAGTTGCTGCCGGAAGTGACCCAAGTTGTTGATCAGGATTGCTGGGGGCCGAGGGCCTCATCCATGTCCCCCCAGTGCCCGCATCCAGCCCAGTGATGACTACCCAGCTGCTGCCAGAAGCACCCCAGGCTTCCGAGCCAGGGCAGGGAGGGGCCGAGGGCCTTCGCCATTCCTCCTCAATGTCTGCATCCAGCCCAGCGACCACCACCAGACCACTGTTGGAAGTTCCCCGGGCTCCCAAGACAGGGCGGTGGGGGACCAAGGGCCCCAGCCACCATCCCCTTGATGCCTGTATCCAGCCCAGCAATGACCACCAAGCTGCCATCGGAAGTGCCCCAGGCTCCCCTCCTGGAATGAGAGGGGTGCCATGGGCCTTGACCATGCCGTCCTTCCTTCCTCCTTTTTCCACCTTATACCCCTCCCCTTTCCCCTCTCCTCCTCCCCACCAACTGCTCCACAACAACATCTTAGAATGTAAAAAAAAAAAAAAAGTAGTAATAAATAAACTAATTAAAAAATTAGGACCACTTTAAACTGAAGTGAGGTTTAAATAGGAAAATGAGAATTTGTGTGTGTGTGTGTGTGTGTGTGTGTGTGTGTGTGTGTGCGCGTGCGCATACGTGCATACACATGTACTTTTAAGCAGACCACTGTGCTAGATCTTTTTCACTTTATGGTTAAAGAAGAGAATATGTTTATATATTTTTTTAAAGTTCCTGGCTAGTCTCTGTCATACTTTCATACAAGCACTTGCTTTAACTACACTCATAATATTCTACAATACTAACTGTTCAAATGTCCTATAACTTGCTCCATGATGTATTACTCTATTATCTTAGTCAATATTAACTCCTCCCCTAGTCTGAGACGAGTATATTTATTTCTATAATACAGTCCATTGAACATGTCTTTCTTTTCCACTAGACTGCCAACTCCTTGTAGTCAGATATCTTACTGATTTTAGTACAGTGCAGTATTAGACATAGTTCATTAGCTCCTCAATAAATGTTTATTGAACTAAGCTGAAAATTAACATATGAAATGATGACGTTAAGAAATGGCACTGTATTAAAGATTTAATTCTGTTCATGTTATTTAAATATTTTAGGAATATTTATTACAAAAAAGGACATTCTGAGATTTATCAGTGTCTCAGAAAATTACATTAATTAGCATATTCCATTCTAACATAAATATTACAAAAAACAAAATACAAAACTTCTAGTTTCAAGATTATATTAATTTGATGTATGTTTATATGTATCTCTCTCTCTATATAAAATACTTATCTACAAGTTTCTAAGACTAAAACCCTTCCCTTACCATAAAATTCACTTAGTGTATGATTCGATATCGAAACTCCGAAACATCTATGTTTTAGAAGTTTCTCTTTATAGCACATACTTAAGAGCAATAAATCTTATGAATTTTCACAGTAATCGCATGTCAAATGAAATGAAAATCTTCAAAACTATAGTTATAGCCACTAAAAGTCCTATATTTCCTCATACACAACAAATTTGGATACATAAAGAACATTTTCTGCCATTTAGATGAATTATTTTCCCTGACTTTTTTCCTATTAGGTACTTAGCATTATATCAACACAAAACAATGTCACTGATGACAGCATTCTTATTTTATCTTGTGTCAGCATTTTGAAAGCATGACCTTGGAATTTAGTAATATTATTAAAAATTAAGACCTAGAAGTTAAGCAGCTGAAAGCTTATATAGCAATTTAACAAACAAACATAAAACCACGTAAGAGTTTTCATTTCAGATACCTGAAACACATATAGACAAAAATATCATTTTCATTTCAAATGCATATGTGGGGCACAAATTATTTTGCAAATACTTTTGATTTAAGATAAAAGATACCCTTATTAAATAAAACATTGGCATATATTATCATAAAAAGCTAAATAAATTAGTTTGAGATATTCAAAATATTTTAAATAAAGTCTTCAGTCTGATTTCACATCATCTCTTCTCAGTATTTTGAATGTTTCTCTGGAACACATCATTATCTTGTAAAATTTTAGATTTACAACTGGAATAGCATAATTTAAAAACCTTACTCATGTATTATCTTTTGTGCAAGGCAATGCCTTCAGAGATTAAGTGAGCAGAAGTATTTATATTTTTACTAATAATATTTCAGTCTTGAAAATTTTATAAACCAAAATACAATGAATAAGTCAACCTTAGTGGACTTAGATCTTTGGATTCTCCTTTGTGAATTTCTTACAGGCATAATGAGCAGGAGCTCAATCAAGTGTAGGGCCTATCTTAAGTTAGATACACACAGTGGTAAATATATAGCACCCGCGTTTCGCTAGGTGGCGCAACAAGAATAATTTATCTTTCTGCTTCTCTTGTTGTCTGTTGGAATGCTAACACATGGAATGACAGAGGACAAAGTACCCAGTACTGGTGTTTACAGAATTCTTACCTAAATTAGAATATTTTAATTTATTTACACTAGAATATAATTCCTTTATAGGAATGAAATAATTTTTAGCACAAAGTAAACTTTAGCACAATAGATGATTTTCTATTTTTTCTACTGGCTGTTTTGAACACTGAAATGGAAAGTGTTGGGCTTTTAGGGAAGACACAGTGTAAACAATGAATAAATAAAATGGGCCATACTTTCTTGAAACTCTACCTAAAAGCATCATCTAGCATAGAAGTGAGAGGCATTGGTAAAGGGCCACAAAAATCAACTACATTGTATGATTTAAAAAAAAAAAAAGTGAAAATCCCTAGCAAATTAATTCTTACAGCTATGAAAGCATAATATGAGAATTTTATAATATACAACATTTTAGAAGTTTCCATATTAAAAATTTTAAAGTGTCACAGAGCAGAGTTGAAAGAGAATGGTCCAGGATCAGGAGAACTGGATTCTAGTTCTCACTTAGCAATGATTGAATTTGTGACCTGAGCTGCAGTTTCTTTTTTTTTTTTTGACCAGTTAGGGGATCACAACCCTCAGCACAGTGTGATCCGCACCACGCTCAGCCAGTGAGCGCACCAGCCATCCCTATATAGGATCCGAACCCGTGGACTCGGCGCTACCAGCACCGCACTCTCCCAAGTGAGCCACGGGGCCGGCCCCTGAGCTGCAGTTTCTTGAGCAGTCAACTGAGAGTTGGATTTGACTCATTTGAAGGAATTTCAAAAAACCATCCCATACTCTAAAAATGAATGATAATATATTCTGCCAAGAGATTATTTTATTTAATATTTCTCAGAGGATAAAGCTTACATGTATATTCTGCTTTAATGAGATAAAACCAAAGATTAAAATATGAATAATCTTAGAAGATATCAGAGCCAATATTAAGTGAACCAAAAACTATGTTTAGAGATTGTTTTTCTAAATAGAATGATTTTTAGAATATTTTAAGATATTTAGATAAATTTTAGAGAGATCTGAATTTCAAACTTTTATTCAATCTAGGCTTTATTTATTTTAACATTTACTTGTATATATTTGTGGGGTACATTGTGTTGTTTCAATACACGCATATACTGCACAATGGTTCACTTAGGGTAGATAGCATAGTTTTGTAACTGTTTGTCTTCAATCTAGGTTTTATAAATGTAGTGCTTTAATTGCAACATATTAGGAACTTCCCAACCATTGGGCCATGAATGAATTACAGGTGTACTAAAATATCAATCCTCTCAGCCCTCTGGGCGACGAGGCAGGGTCTGAGGGGGCTGGAGTTCCAGAGCTAGTAGCCTCTGGCCAAGAGCAGCCTCATCAGTTTAACCTACTGTGCCAACCAAATATAATCCTTTTGCATGTCATGACATGAGAAAGATTGAGAAGCACTGTACTTTAGCATCCTGTATTATTTTAATTTTATCTATAATAGCTTACTGAGAGACCTTTGGAAAAACATTAAAATAACTCACTTTCTCCACAATAGCGTGGAGTCTTTTTAATGAAGTTTACTATAATTGCACAATTTGTGGCTGAAATTAATTTCACAAAACAATATGAATACTGATGACTAATAATTAAGAGAATATTTTAACACAAGGAAAAATATGTATTGTTCTTGTGTTAAATAAGCTAATTTATCTAAAACCTATTTAACAGTAAACAAACACATCATTATGTATGTCGTATAGTATGTTCTTGGTCGTCAGTTTTAATATTGGATTAAACTGCTACAGATTTTTTTAAGTGATCCCTTTTTTCTATGCTTCTAATATAGAGGCCTAAATATAACCTGTAAGAATAAAGGTATACAACAATTTCAAAAGTTATTAAATTAACTTGTGAAGCACCCTATGGACATAAAATTATCTAGGTTAAAATTTTGTATTAATTTGAAAATATATTTTGTAACTATAGTGCACAGAATATATACAGACTCACTGTGTGTATGTGTACCTATATATATTATTTCTAGGAAAATATTTTATTTATAAGATTAAGGCTGAAGTCAATGCTACCAATGATGTAAAGGATATAATGCCTGGTATTATGAAATATGTAATACGCAATATGCAATATTTTGAGCCAGTATATATTTTATAAATGGTAACAACAAATTTAGAAACAGTATGTGAAAAAATTACATTAAAATCTTCACAAAAAGCTTCAGTTCTTCAAAACTATGAAAGCTAATCTCAATTCAAAATGAGTTAAATATTGAACATACTTCTGCATAGGATGAAATGAGATAGCTTCATCAGTGTTATCAGAAAGATTAACATTCTAGTCATTGATCTTTAAGGGAAAAAAATTACACCAAGGAGGGACAATGGCTGCTGGGAAGCAAAGGTAAAAATTGACAGATAAAATTCAGTAATAGCAGTCAGGGCAAAACTCCCCAAAGACTCTCTTATGTCCTGGTTACTGCCTAGTGTATTAAGACTGCCTTTCTCATCACTTAATGCTTATTTTCATCACTTTGCTTAAAATATTGATAATCAATTAGGGCTACGTCTGTTTTGCCACAGAATCTGTGTCACAGTCTATCAGACTGTCAGGGCCAATTCAATCCTCATTCAAAGTTAATTTTTTCTTCATAAATCTGCCTTTGGAGGAGTCATTAGGCACAGAACATAGCCGGAGGTGCAATCACCTATTCTCTTTCATTAGTGGCAGGCAGAGAAGGTGAGGGAGATTATTAGAACTTTGGAATGATCACAAAGCAGCGTGCTGCCTGTCAGATCCCCCCAACATTTAATTCATCTAGCCAACTCACCAGCACTCTTTGCCAACAGTTTTAAATGGACATTATTCATGAACATCTGTGACATGCTGAATATTCTGAACTAGAAATGATGAAAAAGCAATGCCCCTTTTGACTTTAAAATTAATTCTATGGTCAAAACAATTAAGAATATAACAAACATGTTTTCTGATGTTATTTTTAGTCATCTAAGATATGTTTCAGAAGTAAAACAATTTACGGAAGTTAATAATACACAAATATATATATGAAATTATACATAAAATCAAAATTATCAGTATTAAGCAATTTTAGGAAAGCCTATTTTACCTACATTAGGGATGACCAGGATTTTTCCCCAAAGATGTATTTAAAATTCAAGATAATATGTAAATATTTATTTAACGTGAACATCTTGTTTAGCAACATACCACAAAATAAAATGACACAAAAGGATTGAGTAAAGAGCCAATTTAGATAAGAAATATTTCATTTGAAATTTTCACAGCCACGTTGTTTTTGTACCACAGATGTCTTGGTTATTAAGAAATGTATTGTGGGAAAGTTGATAGAGAAACTTAGTGTGATTAAGGAAATAGAATTACTAAGTAAAAAGAAAACTTTCTAAACAACTCATTTTTATTTTAAAAGCTATAGCTAATTTTTTCATTAAAAAGAAAATCTGGTTTATTTCAAATGCTTTGTTCTTTAGTGTCCCATCTTTTATTATTTGGAATAGAGAAATTATGTTAGTTGCTAACATGAAGACTAAAGAGGTGACTGGCTAGACATACTTTTCGTGGAGATTTATCTGTTAGTTATTTAGACATTTACTCTGAATACCAAGCTCATGATACCAAGATTTTAAATGCTATTATCAAAGCCACAATGTTCTGCATTGTAAAACAATTATTAGAAATTAGCCTCAGGAAATAACTGAATCAGCGTTTCCCAAACTTCCATATGATGAGGTGTTAAAAGGGTGCTCTGCAGTCAAGTAGATTTGGAACATACTTAGTTGGACAAAGTTAAACTATTTCTCTACTGCAGAACTCATCAGAATCTATAATACACTAATATGAGTTGTATCTCTCTATGATGGAAATACAATGCTATGATTCCCAAACTTACTTGACTACGGAACCATTTTTGACATCGCCAGAATATCAACAAAAGGTTTTCCCAACCCTCTCCAGTTAAGTTAACCATCTTCTTTTGTCCACACTGGATGTGATATTCTACATTTTACTTATTTAAAAAATGTCTACTGAGCACATACTTTACACCAGGCACTGTGGTAGATGATAAGGTTGCACTAGTGAATAAGACATGATCATCCATCTGCTACTGTGAGCTCTTTCAGAATATGTAATTTATCTCATGAGACTCGTATCAATATTTCCCCATGCCTAGCAACTGGTAAATGGTAGAAGTTCAAGAAAGTAGGATTTTCTTTTTCCTAGAAGGTTCCAGTGACCTCATACTGGTCTGAATACCAGTTTCCCCTGTCATTCCTTTCTCTAAGGTTAGTACCCACCCTAACCAATAAAGTGTATTGGGTATGTTATGTAATGGGAAGCTGGAGAGAAACTAAATTGTAAGGAAAAACTACAAATATAAGGCAAAACTGGCAAATCAGCTCCAGTTTAATAGTAGTGGCTTCCTTGAGTTCTGTGTTAAGAAGGGCTCTGCTGCTTGCATGGGTTCTGGGGAAAAACTGTCATGATAAATTACAAATACCTTCCATACTGCTTTTAAAGTTTTTTCATTTTGGAAAGATACATAACGCAGAAGAATTTCAATAACAGTAACTACCACCACTATCATTGCTACTGCTGAAAGGACGAGTCGACACCAGTTGACGATCCACCGGAGAGAGCTCGTTTATTAGGCAACACACACACATATATATAGGGCTTTAAGGGAAAGCTGATTGGTTTAAAATACAATCCCTATTTAGCATACCGCATGGGGCTTGGGGGGGAGCTGATTGGCGTGCACTTCGTGCGGGCGGGAAGGAGAATGCGGAAGAGAAGGGCAACCAGCCATGATAGGGTGCAGCCGAGAAGGGCTTATGTGATCAGGGTGTGATCCCTTGGGGCATTTGGGTTCTTACATTCCTCCCTTTTTCCTGTTTTAGGAAAAGGCACATTGAAGTCATCGAGCTACTTCCTGCTGAACTGGGGCATTGTGGGGGGGGGCAAAGGGACGAAGGTACATAAATACCCATTATGAAACCCCAAAAGAGGGTGGAGAAACAACTAATTTCAAAAGGGGAGAAGTCCATAAATGTTCCTTGAAGCCACAAGTCGCACATGCACTGGTTCCATTTTGGTAGTCGGAGACTGGAGGGGGCAACCAGGTGTCAGCGGCGAGGGCATGTAGGAATGCGTTTCCTCTTCAGCATCGGCTGAGGCGCTCACGAGATGAGGCGAGGGGTTCATCGGGATCTAGGAGCTGGTAGTTTCTAAGTTAAAGCTGGTTAAAGGCCTGATTAGAAATTTTTCCCACTTGGGCTTGAAGAATGATGCAGGGCAAGAAAAGGCAGGTCATGAGGAATAACAGCATTCTTCTCCAAGGAAGATGCAAGTACCTCCTTTTTCTGCAGTGAGGAGGTCTAGTGCTCTACGGTTTTCGAGGGTGACCTGAGCTAAAGAGGTGATTTGTCTCTGTAGAGAGGAAAGAGATTCGGCAGTGGAAGTTAGAGCCCCTTCAAGTTTAGTATTGATGTCTTTGACCGCCCATAAACTGTGTCCTAAGGCTCCTCCCGACAGGCCGGCTCCAACAGCTGATGTTGTTAGGGAAATACCAACCATGATTGGGAGGAAGGCAGCCCCTTTTTGTTTTGAGGGTGGATGAAGAAGATAGAACAGTTCTGAATTGGAGTACAGAGTGAGCTGAGGGACGATGGTGACAAGAAGGCATGGAACAGTAAGATTAGACTGGATGGAGGTAGAGAGGGTTCCACTGCACCATAAGAAAGAGCCTGGTGGGGCGAAGGTGTGGTTATAAATGGTTGAGGAAGGGAAGCGTTTAAGGGGATGGCCGCCAGGAGCGGTCGCATGAGAGAAAACAATTTCCGGGAGAGAGAGAGAAAGATGAGTGTTTCAGAAATGATCTGTTGCCAGGTGTAAGTGGGTGACCCTGGGGAGCTAGCAGAGGGGCCTGAAAGCTCCCTGGGTGAAATGAAAAGAACAGGAGAAGGCCAAGGAGAAGGTTCCTGTCTCCGGAATTAAGGGTAAGGCTGAGGTCCAGGATAGGCGGAGTTTGAAAGGGTCGGTAGGATGAGGGATACACTTAAAGGAATGGTGTGTTAAGTTCTTTTGCAGCTTGTTATTGGAGTTCTCTGTGGCCGAGGGCAGATACTGAGTGTAAGGCTTCAGCCTGGAAATATGAATCCATGGAGTAACATGATTACCTGGCAGGGCAAGTTTAGCAGCAGTTGGAGTGCAAAGGATGACAGGACATGGGCCTTCCCACTTAGGGGTCAGGGGGGTTTTGGGTTCCGGGGAAGTGTAGAATACTAATTGGCCTGGGCTGAGTGAAAGGCTATTTTTGGAAAGTGACGGATCTGGAAGTAGCCAGTCCTGGTACTTCCATAATTCGGTGCGAAGGTGGGAGAGCATAAGGCCATGGTGGGTGGTATGGGTCTTTCAGTTGCTGTGGTCCCCGGGGGTAGGAGGGGCCTACCATACATGACTTCAAAAGGGGAAAGATTGGAGGGCCTTTTTGGGAGAGCACTGGTCTTGAGTAGAGCGAGAGGTAGAAGACGGACCCAATCAAGGTGTAATTCCAGAGACAATTTAGTTAGTATGTCCTTTAAGGTTATGATTTGGGAAAGGAGCCATTGTCAGATTGAATGGAAGTGGGCATCCCAAATCGTGGGCTATGGTGGAGGCCTTTTTATTGGATGTTGGGAATGCCTCTACCCATCCTGAAAAGGTATCAACAAACACCAAGAGGTATTTGAGGTGCCGGACAGAAGGCATGTGCGTAAAATCGACTTGCCGGTCGGCTGCGGGTGTGAGACCTCTGGCCTGGTGGGAGGGGTATGGCCCAGGTTTGAGAGGGGTGTTAGGATTGGTACGCTGGCAGATTGTGCCAGGGGTATGGAAAAGAAGGCATCCTTTAAGTCCAGAAAGCATGGGGGCTAGAGTGAAACAGGTCATGGAGCAAGCGAAAGAGAGAGGACTTATCATCATTAGGCGGTTGAGGCTGAGAGGGTGTCTGTGAACCTTGGGAGCCATATGGAAGAATGGGAAGTTGGCTTTGCGTCTGTGGGTGCATTGCCGCAGTGCGTGCGGCGAGGTCAATCTTACAATTCCCGCGAGTGATTGGGGAATCGTCCCTCTGGTGGGCTCTGCAATGAACGACTCCTAATTCACAAGGTAAATGGGATGCCTCAATTAATGTGGAGATTAAAGCTGAGTTGGTGATTGTGTTACCCTTGGTGTTAAGCAGACCGCGTTCTTTCCATATGGCGGCATGAGAGAGAAGTATATGAAAGACATATTTGGAGTCAGTGTATAAGTTAAGAGTTCTTCCTTCAGCTAGAACGCAGGCTCACGTGGCGGCGATAAGTTCGGCCTGCTGGTTGGTAGTACCCTTGGGTAAAGATTGGGCCTCTATAACCGAATCAAGGGAGACTATGGCATACCCTGCGTAATGAGTGTTTCCTTCCTTGAATGAGGACCCATCCATGAACCATGTGAGATCAGCGTGAGATAGGGGTCCCCCAGTGATGGAAGAGTGGTAAGGTATAAAATTTTGAAGGCTTTCTACGCAGCTGTGGAAAGGGGTGTTGGGGGAATCTGGTATAGGCAGTAGGGTAGCTGGATTTAGGGGTGGGCAGGTAGTGAAGGATAGGGCAGGATTTTCCAGAAACGAGGATAGGAGGGTTAGGATTCTGGAAGGTGGGAGGGATTGGAGAGCCTTATAGGTAAGGAGGTCTTTGAGGTGATGTGGTGAGAGAATGGTGAGAGGTGCCCCAAATGTTAATTTGGATGCTTCCTTATGCAGTAACTGGCCCGCTGCTAGGGCTCTTAGACAGGGTGCCCAGCCTTGTACAGTGGGGTCCAACTGTTTTGATAGGTATGCTATGGGGGCAAAGGAGGGGCCATAATTCTGTACTAGAAAGGAATGGGAGAAAACGGATTGAGTGCCTTGAAGGCAGCAGGTTAAAAGAGGGGTTTTGGGGGAAAGATTTGTTTACCTCCTACCCCGACTATAGGAGAGCTGCTGGAGGTGGTGGGGCCTTTATATTCCCTTAAGACCGAAAAGGTGGCTCCAGTGTCCAGGAGGAAAGATATTGGGTGGCCGTCCACAACCATGGATACCCTGGGCTCCTGCTTATAGTGATGGTCAGGAAGGGCCGAAGGCTCCCTCGGTCCTCCTCAGTGAGGCCCACCATAGGTGGTGTCCACGGTTCGGGGGACTGTGGGGCAGTTGTTCCCTCACCCCTTCGGGCGAGGGGGCAATCAGATCCCAAACGTCCCTTCTTTTTGCATTTTGGACAAGGAGTGGTGGGTGGCCTGGGGGTGGGGCAAGCCTTTGCCCAATGCCCTTCCTTTCCACATTTAAAGCAGGCTCCAGGTGGAGGCTTAGAGGTGGAGGCTGTGGGAGGGTGCCCAGGGGGTTTGATAAGCTGGGCTAACATCTGGAAGTTGGCGTGGTCGGCCTTTTGTTTTCGACGTTCCTTTTCCTCCTCCCGATTATGAAAAACCTTGAAGGCCACTGACAGGATTTCGGTCTCAGGGGTTGCAGGACCCTGCTCTAATTTTTTAAGTTTAGTTTTAATGTCGGGGTAGGATTGGGCCAGGAAATAGGTCATAAGGACATGCTGGCCATCTTCTGAGTTGGGGTCTAAGTTAGTGTATTGTTGAAAGTCCTGAGTTAATCTATTGAGGAACTTGGAGGGAGTTTCCTCCTTTTTTTGGACAATTTCTTGGATTTTTTGGAACTGACGACCTTGCGAGCCGATTTTTTGAGGCCAATTATTAAGCAAGAGGCAAAACGGTCTCAAGCCTGGATTCCCTGGCTGTGTTATAATCCCAATTAGGTTCCTGTTCTGGGACTGCTTGGGGGCCTGGCGGGTGATTCGGATTGGTACGATGGGTGTCAGTGGCATGGGTTTGGGCTGTATCCCAGACCCTGCGGCGTTCCTCGGGGAGGAGGGTATTGGCTACGAGCATGAAGATGTCATGATGTGTGAGGCTGTAGGCCTGCAGGATCCATTGGAATTCTTTAATGTAGGTGGTAGGGTCGGTAGAGAAAGAGCCTAGTCTTTTTTCTAATTCTGTAAGGTCAGCTAGGGAAAAGGGAACATGGACCCTAACTACTCCTTCAGCCCCAGCTACCTCACGTAGTGGGGCGATTGTTAAAGGGGCGGGGGTTCCTTGGGAACGGGTGAAAGGGGGGCTTAGTGGGTCAGGAGTAGGGGAGGGTAAAGACGGAGGAGTGCATGGCGCAGGAGGTGCAGAAGGTGACAGGGGAGGAGGAGGTCGGTAGGGTTGGGGTTCATCAGCAGGGTTGAAGGTGGAAGAGTCGAGGGGTGACTGTGAAGATGGTTTACAGGCTAAAAGGACTTGAGAGGGAGCACAGGAGGAGCAGAGGGTGGGGTTCTGAGCCAAGAGGCGAAAAGCCTCGATGTAGGGGATCTCCTTCCATTTTTTTAGGCGCTGACAGTAGTTAAAGAGGTCTCGTAATTTGGTGAGGAGTTTGGGCTTAATATCCGGCCTGAGGGAAAGGTTGGTGAGGTTTTTCAGAAGGCATTGAAGTGGAGAGTCCCCTAGGGAGAAGGAGGAAGCGCCCATTCTGGTCTCTTAATGGGAATTTAGACAGAAATCGGACAGAGATTAGTGATAAGACAGATCCTTCGGCCGGTTGGGAAAGGCGGGATCCTAGAGGGCGTCCCCAGTAGGTCACGTCAGTCCCGGCAGGTTCAGGTACGAACCAGGAGGAGAGAAGGGAGGTGTGGGTCGTCACTCAGACCTCCACTTCTCCAGGGCAAAAGCCCCGTGCCTGAAGGAATCTAGCGCTAGGAATTTCTGGTCGGGTCCCGGACCCAGGAAGTAGACAGAAGAGAGTGGTAGACAGGAGGGTGAAAGCGAGAAGGAGAGACAGAATGGGGCTTTTAACCTCCAAAAATGAAAGTAAAAGTTTACTGGGGCTTTGGAACCTGTTATAGTTTGGGAATTTATGGTGGTCATGAAGACCGTGGTGGGGTGGGGTATGGGCGTTAGGGGCTACTGGACGATCACAACTAGACTCCCTGCGGTAGCCTGAAAAAGGGCTGGTGCCCTTTAGGAAAGGGGGCTTACCTAATGATGAGCCGGTGGTGAGCGCCGAAAAGAATGGACGAGGGTGGACCGTCAGTGGTGAGTGGTGGAAGGGAGGCCGGTCCTGGCGGGACGGAGTTCCCAAGGGGTGACTCGAAAAGTGCTGCCGCTGCGATTTGAAAAGTGTTGCCGTTCGAGGGAGCCCCGAGGGGCGACTCGGAAAGTGTTGCCGCTGCGATCCGAAAAGTGTTGGGGCTCGAGGGAGCCCCGAGGGGCGACCCGGAAAGTGTTACCGCTTCGATCCGGAAAGTGTCGCCGCTCGAGGGGAACTCTGCCCCGGTTTCGGCACCAAATGAAAAGGACGAGTCGACACCAGTTGACGATCCACCGGAGAGAGCTCGTTTATTAGGCAGCACACACACATATATATAGGGCTTTAAGGGAAAGCTGATTGGTTTAAAATACAATCCCTACTTAGCATACCGCATAGGGCTTGGGGGGGAGCTGATTGGTGTGCGATTCGCACCGGTGGGAAGGAGAATACGGAAGAAGAGGGCAACCAGCGCCATGATGGGGTGCGGCCGAGAAGGGCTTATGTGATCAGGGTGTGATCCCTTGGGGCATTTGGGTTCTTACAACTGCTACTGCTCTACTGCAACCACCATGACTACCACTACTATCGCCGTTACATGAAACAGAAACATTTCTAGATATTTTAAGCAAAGATGGATTAAACACAGGAAATCGGATACTTATAAAATTGTTGGAAGGGCTGAGGGCACAGGCTCTGGGCTGGTCCTCTAAGAATGATGCCCAAATCAACACTGTACAACTGGCTTGTTAATGTTTTGCTCCCTCTACCACAAGCAAGATGGTGAGAAAATCAGGAGGCTGCCACTTGAACTGAAAAGTTCAAAAATACCCTACTACAGGTGCAAATCAAGAAGCTACCAGTGCACCTACCTCTCAACCTGCACAAAGCTAGTGACTAGACACTAGAACACCACTAGAGAAATATCCCAGGTCTCTATAGCTGTGACTGTCAGCGGCAACAGCTGAAGCAGCAGGATGACAGCTTCCACACCACTTCCACTTTCAGAATTCCATGTGAAAAAACCTCCATGTGAATACTTCTAATCTGTGGGACCAAATTCATATCCAGAATCCTAGACGCAAAGAATTTTAGAATATGTAGGTTTTTGCCTTCTCCCCTTTGCCATATAGGAAGTCAGACTAGAAGAAAGTTGGAATAAATATTATATACCAGTTCACAATCGACTATAATAATCAACATTTACAGAACCCTTAGTATGTGTCAGGAATCTTTTAAAATGTTTTACATGTATTAATTTACTCAATGCTCACAACAATCCTTTTTCACAACATGTTTTTCATACACATTTTATTTATTTATTTATTTATTTAATTTTTATTTTTTTTCTAAAGATGACCGGTAAGGGGATCCTAACCCTTGACTTGGTGTTGTCAGCACCATGCTCACCCAGTGAGCTAACTGGCCATCCCTATATGGGATCCGAACCCGTGGCCTTCGTGTTATAAGCACCGCACTCACCCGAGTGAGCCACGGGCTGGCCCTTCATACGCATTTCATACTTAAAGAAACTGAGGCACTGAGAGGTTTAACAATTGCTCAGGGTTACAGAGTTATTAAGTGATAGGGTCAGGATGCAAAGCCAGGTTGTCTGGCTCCAGAAGAGCCTCTACTCTTCTCCAACATTCTATTTCCTAAGAGTAGTAATCTCATACCTCTAATAGATTAATGATGAGGATGAAATGAATTTATTTTCTACTCAGTTTTTTTTTTTGTACTAACTAAATGGGTATGCATTATCTCTTAAAATTTTTATAATGCAGTGGTGCTTCAAAGAAATCGGTAGGCTAAAGATGGCAAAACATCTGGCTAAAGGTTTATTAGACTTATCTATATGCAATACTGAGAGTGAAAGCTTGACTCCTTTCCTATAGGAAAGCAAAATAAACAATACTATCATTCTGGCTAGGAGGGAAAAAGACTTGAAATATAATGTTCTAAATAAGAGATGATGTTAAATGCTTCCCTTTCTGTGGTTTCAGAGAGAGAAAACATAAATACTCTTTGATACAATAATTTCAAATAATGTAAATAAAAAATGTCTAAAATGAAAAAAAAAGAATGTATGAAGATATTCATTGAGCATTATTTTAATAGAAAAAAGCAATAACATAAACATTCAACAACAGGCAAGTGGCTAATGTTACACTTTCTGGACAAATACTACGCAGCCAATAAATTGGAGAAATGATTTTGATAGAAAAGTAGATGCAAAAAACAATAAAAATGAATTTATATGACATAAACATACAAATAAGGAAAAAGTAAGAAATGCAATTTCTTATTATATATTAAATTTCCATATGTAGTTTGGTCTCTTTCTGAACTCTCTATTATGTATCACTGATCTAACTGGTGATATCTGCACAAGTAACATATACATTTTAATATTTGGTCAAGCCAAATCAGCCTCGTTATTATACCTTTAATTTTTTTTGGCTATACTTATGAAATTACTCTAGATAAACTTTAGTATCATTTCTGTTATGTCTCCTGACACAGAAGCACACACAAAAGCACACCTACAAATAAACAACACAATCCTGTTTGGATACTGAATAACTGCATTAAAGTAATGCATTAATGAGAAAATGGAAATTTATACAATATTGAATCTTCCCATCTAAGAGCATAATATGTGTTTTCATTAAATCTAATCATTTGTATCCTTCAGTAAAGTTTGGTAGTTTCTTTCATCTAGGTTGTAACCTTTTAGTCTAGCCCCACTTCTGGTTTTTTTTTTTTATTTTGGCTATCATTATTATTGGTGTAATTCCAAGTTCCTAGAATGGAATGCATTGTGTAGGAACAGCCTTGTTCTACCCAAGCAAGAAGTATCTCAAAGTCATCTTATAGATAAGTGCTAGTAAGCTTATCTCGGGAAAAAGTCTGATCGCACAGGTAGTGAACTGCTATCCCAAGAAATGCAGACCAATTGTCCCAAAGTGTCCATTTTATGGACAACTTCCCTAGAGGTAAGGGACAAACCTAATGAATCAGCTTATTGGGGGCACTGAATCAACTGACTGGTGTTATCCTTTGATAAATTAGGTTTTCCAAGAGTCCACAAAAAAAGCTTAAAGTAGACTAGCCCTCTTTCCTTTCAACTTCCCTTCCTCTGTCTAAACACTGTCTCACTTCTCCAACACCTATTCATTCTTTAGTACATTCCAGTATGCCTTCTAACTTTATCATCCAACCAAAATGGATTTTCAGTGACTTCTACATCACTAAATTCATTGGATCATTTTACTAAAAAAAAAAGTAAGCAATGAAATATTTCAAACATACTAAAAAATATAGAGAATATTATAATACCATTCAAACTAACAGCTATTAACATTTCATCACACCTATCTTCCATATTCTTGCTATCATCTAGTATTGTTGGATTTTTAAATTTTTGACAACCCAGTTGGTCTGAAATGGCATCTTTCTTTTATATATGCAGTTCCCTGAGAGGTTGAGTATCTCTTAGAAAATTGGCTACTAGGGTTACTGTCCCCAGAATTGCTTCTATCCTTTGCCTATTTTTGTATGAGATTGTTTTTTGTTTTCTTATTGATTTGTAGCATTCAAAAGACTACTTTATATATTCTATATGTTAAATCTTTGTTCGTTATATACACTACAACTATGTTCTCATGGTACATGGCATATCTTTTGACTGTTTATTGTGCCTTTCGTCAGAGGTGTCTGATTTTACTGCATTTTAATTGATATTTTTAAATACTTTGTTTTGTTAAAAAATCCTTCCCTATCCCTAGATCACCAATCTATTCTCCTACATTTTCTTCTAAAAGTTTTAAAATTTTACTTTTTACACTTAAGCCTTCTGAAATTCCCCTATGAATAATTAATTAACACTATTATTTAAAAAATCCATCTTTCCCTCACTTACAAGTGATAGCAAGTCCTCATATATGTATGGGGCTGTTTCTGGAATCTTTATCACTTTACATTGAGGACAACATTTTAATTACTGTAGCTCTTATACAGAATCTTCCTATCTGGTAGGGGAAATTCCCACTGCTCCTCTTTCTCCACCTTCAAAGTTGTCTTGACTATTCTTGGCAATTTGTTCTTCAATATGAGTTTTTCAAAAGAAGCTTTTAAATTATTTATTTGAAAAGTGAAACTTCTCCAGACTTAGGTTATATACTTCAAATAAAACCAATTTCTGATGAAAACCAAACACACACAGACACACAGACACACACGCGCGCGCATAACCCCTCGCCTCACCCCACCCTGCATCAGAAAAGCTCCTTCTATTCTGGAAGTAGGAATGGATGGGTGGTGAAAAATATTTAATAGTGCCTAAACCACATAGCAAAAACTCAGTTGTTTTTTGGTAATTTACTTTTTGAATATTTTTTGTTTAAGAAAAATTTGCAAAATGACCTATTAACTCTGCCTTCTGTGACCCATGATGCTAAGGCCTGTGGCAAGGAAGAGAGTGTTCAAATCTGGAACCAATAATCTGCCTATACATTTTTAATCCTATTCTGTTTGTACATCATAATTTCTATTCCTTCTTTTCTCTCTTGAATCACTTTAACGCATTTACTTTACATTTTCTTTAAAAATATTCTATTATCTCAAATTCATGGGAGCCTATTATTCTGTCTCTATCATCACCTCATCCTCCCACAATCATTAATTCTGAATTTTTATTAATTGTACCTCTAACATATGAAATGTTTCAGTCTGTCCTGTCCACTTCTTTTTTTTTTCTGTAGGCTGGCCACTATGGAGAGTTCACTTTTTCACTTCTTTCAATCTTTACTACCACTACCTTAGTCCATCAGCATCTTTCACTTTAATTACTACAATACCTTACACTAGCCTTCCTAAAACTAGTTTTTTGTTAAGCTTATCACTGCTACCATGATCATGATCTTTACCATTACCACCAAATCCATTCTTCTTACTCAGGCAGATGGATTTTCAGAGAATGAATTCTAATTATGCCACAACCCACAATGGCTTTCCACTTAGAATAAAAAGCAAAACCCTTAACTGAACATGGCTTGTAAGGCCATGAATCATGTTTCTTTCCTATCTTACCAGCTTCATTCAGGCCATTCTCAATTGACTCCTTATGGGTCAATTCACCTGGGAAAATATACCAAGGTCTTAGTGCAACCAAGTTGTCCCAGTTTGCCTGGGGCTTCCCTGATTTTAACAGGGAAAGTTCCAAGTCTTGGGAAAACCCCCTTAGCCCCAAGCAAACTGTACTTAAACTGTTTAATGAATGGAAGAAAAAAATGGATGAATTATTTAACCTTGTCTATTATATACTCTCTTATTACTTTACCCTTTTATTTCATTGCACATATCACAATTATTATTAAATTCTTAGTTGTACAAATAACTATCTCCTGTTTGCTTTCTCCATCAGAACAAAAGTTCCAGGAAGGGAGGTACCTTGGCTGTCTCCTAGAATCTAACATAGTTGTTTGCATACAATAAGTGCTCAATAAATATTTTAAAATAACCAATGAAGTTTACTTTATTTTGTACTTTTGTTGCTACTACAAATGACATTGACATTGTACTTTATAATAATTATAGTTATATAGAAAAGCTATTAATTTATGTATATATTTTATATCTTTAAGAAAACTAGGAATTTCATCTACATTGGTCTTGTACATTTAAAAGAGTCATAAACTCTCAAGATTTGAAAGGGATGTTACAGACCACTTAGTTCATTTCTATCATTTTTGTAGGTACGAAAAAGAGAAGCCCAGACAGGTTAAGTGACTTGTTCAAAGTGACACAGCTAATTAGTGGCAAAGCCAGTCCAGGAAACAAGACCTTATTACTCTCAGAATAGTAATCTTTCCACACTGCTAATTAGAGATGATCACAGTTCCTTAGGCTACCACAGACTTGTAGGATTCTTAGATTCTTGTCTGTTTGGCTAATTTACTGTGTCTCAAGGCAAGTCACTTTAAATCATTTCATGAGCTTCAGTACTTCCAACCAGAGTTGTTTCCTTATTCATAAAGAGTATGCCATCACTTAACCCTCTAACTGGAGGACAGAGCTCAGGTTTATTTTGCTTGCCTTACCCCCAGTGCCTGTCACAATGCCTGGTATGTGGGAAAAATAACACTTACTAAAGTAAAATGTGACTGAGAATGTTGCACCTGTGAGCAGACAAGCCAAAACAACACACAGGTGAGGCAAAACAGGTAAAGTCTTCAAACCTTTTGTGGTCTTGCCTATGAGGAAGAAAACAGGGAGGAAGTGAGAGTGAGTGTGTGAAAGAGAGAGGGAGGGAGAAAGGGAGAGAGGGAAGAGTGGAGGAAGAAAGTGAAAGAGAATGAATGAGTGAGAGTGTGTGTGTGTGTGTGTGTGTGTGTGTGTGTGTGTGTGTGCTTGAGTTAGTGAATAACCTTGACCTACTTCAAAGGACTGTCAATGTAAGAAAAGTTAGAGTAAAACTCTTCCTGATATAAAGGGAAAAACTTTGAGTGAGTTACATTAGTGTCTCTTTTTTGCTAGGTTTAAAGTTTCTATTACAGGTATACTCTGTATCTTTGGGTTTTTAGAAGAAAAAGTCTGTCTTGTGAGAGGCTAAGGTACTATCATTAAGTGTTATAAGTGCAACTCTATAAAGGTGGTAAAAAGGTAGGGGCGTCCTTACCTGCTCAACCTAAGTATGAAGAACATACAAACCCAAACGGCAAGTGCCATCACTTCAAATCTTTTATGAAATAAAAATCACAAATCAAATGATTTTGGAGTAGTAAAATAACTTCTGTGAACCTTGTCATTAGGTTTAAGTCATATGCTTAGATTACTCAACTTGGATCAGTAGTACAATTCAGAGCACTCTCTACTTTTTTTTAGAATATAAATCATAAACAAAAACAGAACTGAAGATTTAATTACAGGTAAACTGTCACCATGGCACTAAAGACAATTACTTGCTTGAGTTATCTCCACAAATGGCCATTGTCTACCACTGCATCTCTACCTAAGATCGTATCAAAGAGCTACGGCATCAGTTTTTCCATCTGATGGAGAAAAAAATAAGAAGATGCCCAAGATCATAGCTATAAGTACTATTCAGTAAGACCCTGGCATCTCACACTAACTTGATAAGAAATCTTTGTAAAAGTCTACATATGAAATATTTCACTCACTCCTATATTTATAATGATTGCATTCTAACAATTGCTAAATTTTGAGAGTACTATACTTGACATGATTTGAATGTGTTTGTAATAACACTCTTTAAAATGCAACCGAAGCAAATTCCGTTGGGTACTTACGAGTAGGCTCTCAGCAAACAGGTAGTTACCAAAGTTTTAAAATTTTGTGTAGAATATTTTAAAGGTAAGCCTTATTTTTATTTGCCACTTTAAAAATACCAAAGGGCAGTCCAGTTAGCGCAGTTGGTTAAAGCGTGGGGTGGATAACACCAAGGTCAGGGTGCAATCCCTGTACTAGCCAGCCAAAAAAAAAAAGGAAAAGAAAAGAAACCCATAATGATAAAAATACCAAGACACAGACTCTAGTTGAAGTCTATGGTGCTTACTTTTCCTTCAGCTCTTTGGCACTGGAAAAATAGGTGCTGGATGTTAAAACTCCTAAACCCCTTTCTCCTTGGGACCCAGTAATGTCTCCTCAAAAAGTCACCTGATTAAAAACTTGAATTGTCTGTTTTGGAGGTAGGGTAAATCACATTTTGAATCTATCTAGGTGAGAACACTTGCATGAAATTAACAACAATAAACTGGTTGGTAAGAATAGGACATAGAAGTGAAAAGAATCTTTTAATAGTTTTGATGGCAGAAAAGTATCAGTTGGTGCTTTATTTAATCTCATTTTTTAATCAAATGAACGAATCTTGGTCACTCCTCTGGGAAAGCTACTTTTCTCAAAGTTGGCCTTTGATTGCAACACTACTGAGAATATTCTAGGACTATTGCGAGTAATTAGTAACATAAAGTTCGAAATGGTATGGAAATTTCTGCTCTGCCCATGGTTGGGAAACTTTGGGACCTATTTTGTTTACGTGTGCTTGTTCTGAGGTAGGCGCAACAATGATTTTTGAGAAAAATTCTGTGCTTTGCCTGGAAGTATTCCCCTCTTGGCCTACCTTCCTGTGGAGGTAAAGGACTAGCTATCTAGTTGGGAGTACCTGTTAAGCTCCTCAGTTTCCATAGAAATATGTCAATCCCCCCACCTGTTTATTTGATCGCTAAAGTTTAAGAATCCACCTTTGAATCAACCACACAGAGTGCAGATACTCTAAGAACACAGAAGACTGAAATTACCCCTATTAAACTATTAAATGAGCCAGGATGGAAGAAAGTTCACATAGGAAAAATCATTATAAACACAAGCATTTTGTTTTTCCAGATATACCAGGTTTTAATTAGATTCAAGCAGATCCAGAGTGCTACCTACTTGGATTCTATTTTCTGAACAGACTGGATTTTGCTATGTTGCTTCTTATGGTCACATCCCTGGCTTTTATTGACAGCCATTAAAAGTAAGAGGTACATGAAACATGCTATTGAGTTTCTTGTAATTATGATGTTGAGGTTACTATATACTATATCACATAGTGATGATGATGATGATGATAATGATAAAAAATAGTAATAACCACAAAAGATAGCAGTTGAGTGTTTTCGATATTTCATTTAATGAGAAAATCATGTATGTGAAGCTCCATGTGAGATTTCCCTTTTAGAAAACTCTTTCCATGAAACTTGAAGTTCTCTTTGGCAATCTGCTTTTAGCTTTGATTGTCAGGAAACGTAAAGCAAGCAACAACAACTTGACAGGCTCTTTTGATATGTGAATTTTGTTGCACTTTTCTCCTGTTCTTGACTAATTAATGTATTTTTTTTCTGATTTTTAAAAATTCACTTATCACCATTTTTTTACTTTGCTATAGAATCCTTCAAATATTTTATAGAAGAAAAAGAATACGAATAAAAACAAACGATTAATAAATCCATACAAACAGAAAAATTTGGATAGTAATATTCTCCCCACAGGTATGTTCTGATGATCAAATGAGTTAAAGTATATGAAATGTCCAGCACCTGGGATATAAAATGCTCTCAACTAATTTAAGTTCCCTTAACCAATCATTCTCTCAGATGCAGTATAAAATTTTGCAAATAACCTCATTACTCATGTACTTATAACTCATCTTTTTTTCCATAGTGAAAACTGTTTTACAGGAAATTGTAACAGTTTTTCCCGTCACCATATAGTCCCTTTAGGCAAATCTCAGAGTGACTTTTTTCCATAGAGGTAGGTAACTTCTGACTTCTACATAAAAGCCATAGGAGAGGTTAAAGGAAGAGAAAAGGAAAAATTTGTACATGAAGGAGAGACCTCTCTAACATAAATGAAATTCCTTCAGAAAAGTGGAGTGATGGTGGCATCAGGTAGCTTTGGGAATGAGAAGAGGATTATACCTAATGGTGATATTATATGTGAAAGTTTTTATAAACTATAGGTCTCATCTCAGCTGCACTGGTAGTAATGGCCTGAAGTTCTGTATGGAGAATTTTGAAGTTACATCTACTTAACACAAAAAAGTACACCACTTAACTAAGTGATAAGTTGTAGACACAGCCGTAAAGAGTGGGGACCAATGCTTCTTTATTACCATTCCTGCTCTAAACAAAATAAGACAATACTAACAATGATAATAATATTGAAACAACTTTCAGTTGTATAGTCAGTGAAAGCTGCAAGAAATATATATACACAAATTCAAAGAGGTGATGAAATTTTTTTTCTGTTTTGCTCATATATATTATCATGTACCTTTTAAAAAAATCTTCATAGACATTCTAAAGTGTTATTCCTATGCAGAAAATACCACATGGCTGTCCAGGTCAAATTCTGAGAACTATTTCCAAAAATATTTACTCCCTTAAAAACGTTATTATGAAGAAAAGAGTTCATCCTTATCAGTCATCTTTGCTGTGGAATACACCAGCCCAAACTTATGCTTAAAATAACCACAATCATTAACTTTGCTTATGAAATTGCATTTGGGCAAGTTCAGCCAGGGAAGCTTGCCTCAGCTTGATGCAGCCTCGCCTAGGGCAACACAAAGGCTGGGACTGACTTGATGGCTGTGGGCTGGATTCTTCCAAAGGCTTGCACATTCATGCGCCTGATGGTTGTTGCTGGCTGTCAGCTGGGAATTCAGTTGGAGTTGTCAGCCAAAACACTTGCAAGTGGCCCCTCTATGAGGCTGTTCAGCTTCCTCACAGTGTGGAAGATGTTTTCCAAGAGCAAGCCTCCCAAGAGACAAGAAGTGAAAGTTACTAGTTTCCTAGAAATTGGTGTGGCATCACTTTACTGTATTCTAATGATCAAGTAGTCACAAAGCCCAGATTCAAAGGGAGGGACATAAACCCACTCCATAATGGGAGAAGTGTCAAAGAATTTTGGGGAAACTGACACAAGTTGAAACTATTAAAATTGTTGAGAAAGGTGCAAACAAAGATAGCAAAAGAGAAAGACTGAAAAAAAATGAGAAAATAAAGGAAATCAATCTATATAAAATATCTATAGGATGGCAATTCAAGATATGAAATGACTAAATAAAGGAAGTATTAAATTTGACAGCACAAATAAATTAGGTATCGAGTTCATGATAAAAGATGTGGCCATATCTTCTGAACGCTTAGAATAGTTTATGACACAATAAAGAAAAAGTCTATATATATCACATCTGAAATTTCATAGAACTTTAAAATAAAGGGCTGATAAAAAAAATCTAATAAAGCAAAAACAACTTGGGAATAGTTAATCAATGTAAATCTGTTCAAATTATGTATTTTGAAGTTAAATATTACTATTAATGAAGAATTCCATAAACCAATTATAAAAACAATAATTTATTTTAATATAACACAAAATATAAGTCTTGCCAGGTTCTTCACCTTGTCCAAAAAGCAAAGAAGTAAAATTATTATATTTGTCTAAAATAACAAATGACCGGTAGTTTTTGTTCTCTGTCCATAGTGAATTCTGGTTCAATCAAGTCACCTCACACTATTAACTAACAAGAATCATAATAAAAAATGAAAGCCAATATTTACTGAGTTACTACCTATTAGCAATTATTTTAAGTGTTTTCTATGTATTAATTTAGTTCATGTTCTATTTTAATACCTTATTTTCTACCAGTGAGAAAACTGAGGCACAGTCAATTTCAGTGATTATCCTAAGTTACGCAGTAGTAAATGATAGAGCCAAAACTAATCCAGGCAGTCTGACTCCAGAGTCCCAAACCAAATCCATTATATTCTGTAAAAGGCAAAAAGTAGCAATATGTATGATTGGAAAAGTATTCTTAATATTCCATGAAAACAATAATTTTCAAATGCACAGTAGAATCTTTCAAGCTGTATCATTTCATCAAAAAAAAAAATGAGCTAAATAACAGAATGAAACAAAATTAAGGTCAGACAATTTCTCAAACCCCATCCCTTTGGAAATAGGAAGCAGAAGTATACATCAAAAGGGGGGGGGGGGAGAGGAAGGGAGGGAGGGAGGGAGGGAGGGAGAGAGAGAGAGAGAGCTTGTGTGTGTTATACTCTCTGCTTTCCTATTTCACATTATTTTCAAGCGAAAGTATGATAAACATTCACTATTTGCCCAGGAACATACACAGGGACTGTGAAGAATACTTTTAACTAACAATGAAATCATGAAGGACACCCAACAGAACCTATACTGAATATGTTTACAGAAAATTCATTTGTACTCCTCAAAGGGTTAAACTCAAATTTTCATTTTATCTGATCTAATAAAGATCAAAGTTACTGCCTCTTAAAGAAGGTATTTACTTGCAAGACAAAGACAAACATTCAAAAATTTTAAATTGCCCCTTTGTTTAACATAATCAAATTCCAGAAAGCCTAAGCAAAAAAGGATATTTTTTTCTGAAAATCAGAGAGAAATTAAATGTTAGAGTTAATTGTAAGAATGTTCCTTTACTGTTAATTTTCCAGGACAATAATGGAAGATTAGTAAAATTTTAAATTAACCCATCAAGAGAATGATTTATTGAAATGAGGGATTCAGAGAGAAGCATGCTCCCTATATCCATTAACTTAAACAAACAAATAAACATAAAAAGAACACTTAATATATTCTAGGTGATGAAGATACCGAGATGACTTACAGAAGTTATAAAGAAACGAAGTGCAGTAGAAAAGGCAGATAAGAAAATCCATTTTATTAATAGTGTAGCAGTAAGTTTTATAACACAGATATGCAAAGGGAACACAGTTCTAACACAGTCTTATAAAGGATAATTAAGACCTCAAAAAGAAGGTGACACCTGAGGTGAGTCTTAAAGAATGGGTAAAATTTAGCCAAGAAAAGGAACCAAACACCTGTCTCTGAAATGACAATTTGTACCATTTATATTTTATGGTTCTAGTAGAGCCCATCACAGTTACATCAAACAGGGCCAAGAATTATCAGATAAGAATCAAAAGCACTGGAATCATATATATCACAATTCTCATCCTTCTTCCCCCCGCCCCAAACATTCAAAATGTCTTTTATGAGCTAGGTACTCTTTTAAGCATTGAAGACAGAAAAAGGAAAAAACAAATCCTTTTGTAAAGTCTTTAGGCAAATTGGAAATAAAGCCTTTTTTCTTATAAATATGAAAGAGATCTTTTAAAAGTTTAGCTATCTTGAATTATCCTTAAGATAAAAATGGCAGATAAAGATCTCAAACAATGGCTCACAACAGAAAGCAGAATAAACACTGATATTGTTCTCTCTCTCAATTTATCCCGAAATTCTGGTGAATGAGGAAGAGGTGAGTGAGTTGGGAAGTGCTATGTTCAGGCTTTCATAAATATTTATTGATTATAATCAAACAACTCATATTCAGAATATACCAAGAGTTCCTTCAAATCAGTAAGGAAAAATACAAAAATGGGCTAAACACTTAAGAAGGCACTTATAAAACACGAAATCCAAACGGCTAATAAACATGAAAAGCTGCTAAACCTTTTTGGTAATCATAGAAATACAAACTATAAAGTAAAATAATTTTAAGTCTGGCTACACACAAAAAAAGTCTAGTAATACTAAGCATTGGTGAGAAGGTAGAACAATGGGAACTCTTACATACTACTGGTGGGAGAATAAATTGGTATAACCATTTTGGAAAGGCTTGACATTGTCTAGTAAAATTGAAATTACACATATGCCATGATACAGCAATTCCACTCTTAGGTATGCAGTGTAAAGAAGATCATCCTGTGCCAGGATACAGACTTTAACAAGAATGTTCAGAGCAGCCTTGTTCATATTAGCTCCAAAATGAAGATAACCCAAAAGACCATCAACAACAGAAAGGTTAAAAAAAAAATTACATTATGTTTCTACAATGAAATATTATGTAGTACAAAATGAACACACTCCAGCTACATGCAAATAGATGAATCTTAAGAACAATGTTGAGAAAAAGAAGACCCAAAAGAAAACATACTGTATGACTCCAGTTCAAAACAGGCAAAACTTAACTACGGTGCTTAGCAATACATAGTATAAATATAAAAAAAAAAGCAAAGAAGTGATCAACATAATAGAGGGGAAGGTGGTGCTTATGATAAGGAGAATGTGAGGGCTTCTGAGGTGCTGGCCAAGAGCAGTTTCTTGATCTGGGTCGTGTCACCCAAGTATACTCTCCGTAATAGTTTGGTAATCTTACATTTACCTAACTTTTCTCTAAGTGGGTTATATTTCATACTACAAAAGTTCACAGAAAAGTCCTAAGGGGAACTGTGAAATGCTGAATAGCTGAAATTACAAAAGAGCTGCATGATTTTTACAAAAATAAATAGATACATACAAACATATATACATATTCATTGAGCACCTTCTACATGTAGGAACTATGCTAGGTATTGAGAACATATACAGGAGGTACAGTATATAAAGGAGGTTCAATCTGACTCAATAAATGTTTGAGAAAGAAAGATCTAACAAGCAATCATGAATATTATACTTAATTAAAAACTGTGTTGATTTCTATGAAGGAAAAGTTCAAAATGCTTTGAGAGAGGCTGTTACAATATAGTGTTAGGTGTCAAGGAAGGTTCACTGAGATATAAAATTTAAGCTGGAACTTTAATAAAAAGCCTGAATTAATCTGGGAGAGAAGGAGGAGATAAGCATTTCATCAGGCAGTTGGAAAAGATATGCAAACCAAGGAATTAAAAGCAAGCCAGTATGGTTAGATTTTAGTAGAGAGTGGTCCATGTTGAGGCTAGAGAAGTAGACACGGGCATATCACAGAAGAACTTGTAACTATATTAAGAATTCTGAAATTTTATATTAGGAGCAAATGAAAGCCACTGAAGGGCCTTGTGCAGGGGGTTGGCCATATCCAATTTAAAGAAAATCATTATGCTTGGCAGAGCATGGCACTGATAACACCAAGGTCAAGGGTTCAGATCTCTGTACCAGCTAGCCTCCAAAGAAACAAAACAAAACAGAACAAAACAAAGGGATGGAGGGAGGGAGGGAGGAAGGAAAGAAAGAAAGAAATGAAAGAAAGAAAGAAGGAAAGAAAGAAAGAAAAAATCATTCTGGATGTTCTGAAAGGAATGAATTATAGGGACAAGATTGTGGACAGATGAATTAGAAGACTATTACAATGCTATAGGCAAGAAATGATGACTTAACTAGAATAAAGGCAGTGAAAATGGAGTTAATGGAAAGATTAAAATGCATTTGTTTTTTTTGTGTGTGTGCAAATATTTTCTCCCACTGTTAGTTGTCTTTACATTCTGTTGTTTCTTTTGCTGTGCAGAAGCTTTTTAGGTTGATATAATCCCACTTGTTTATTTTTACTTGTGTTGCCTGTGCTTTTGGGGTCATATTCATAAAGTCTATGCCTATTCCTACTTCCTGAAGTGTTTCCCCTGTTTTCTTTTAAGAGTTTTATAGTTTCAGGACATATATTTAATTCTTTAATCCATTTTGAGTTGATTTTGGTAATATGGCAAAAGGTATGGGTCTAGTTTCATTCTTCTACATATGGATATCCAATTTTCCCAGCACCATTTATAGAAGAGGCAGTCTTCTCCCCAGTGTATGTTCTTGGTGCCTTTGTTGAAGATCAGATGGCTATAGGTATACAAGCTGATTTCTGGGTTCTCTATTCTGTTCCATTGGTCCATGTGTCCGTTTTTATGTCAGTACCATGCTGTTTTGGTTACTATAGCTTTGTAGTATAATCTGAAGTCAGGTAGTGCCACCAGCTTTATTTATTTTTGCTCAGGATTGCTTTGGCTATTTGGGGTCTTTTGTTGTTCCATATGAACTTAGGATTGTTTTTTCCAGTTCTGTGAAGGATGTCATTGGTATTTTGATGGGGATGCTGTTGAATCTATAGATCACTTTGGGTAATATGGACATTTTCACAATGTTAATTCTTCCAATCCAAGAGCACTGAATATCCTTCTATTTTCTTGTGTCCTCTTTAATTTCTCTCAACAGTGATTTGTAGTTCTCATTGTAGAGATCTTTCACATCCTTGGTTAACTTTATTCCTAAGTATTTTATTTTTTTGGTGACTATTGTAAATGGGCTTTGCATCCAACAAAGGATTAATACCCAGAATATACAAGGAACTCAAACAACTTAACAGTAAAAAAATAAGTAACCCGATTTAAAAATGGGCAAAGGAGCTGAATAGGCATTTCTTAAAGGAAGATATAAGAATGGCCAACAGACACGTAAAAAAATGCTCAACATCACTCAGCATACAGGAAATAGCAAATCAAAACCACACTGAGATATCATCTCACTTCTGTTAGACTGGCTATTATCAAAAAGATTGAGAACAACAAATGTTGGTGAGGATGTGGAGAAAGCAAATCCTCCTACACTGTTGGTGGGATTGCAAAATGGGGCAGCCATTATGGAAAATGGTATGGAGGTTCCTCAAACAACTACACACAGAACTCCCAAATGATCTAGCTATCTCACTGCTAGGTATATACCGAAAGGAATGGAAATCATCATGTTGAAGGAACACCTGCACTCCCATGTTTATTTGCAGCTCTATTTACAATAGTCAAGAGTTGGAGCTAGCCACAATACTCATCATTGGAAGAGTAGATAAGGAAAATATGGTATATTTACATAATGGAATACTACTCTGCTGTAAAAAAGAATGAAATACTGCCATTCGCAACAACATGGATAAAGTTAGAGAAAATTATGGCAAGTGAAATATGCCAGGCACAGAAAGAGAAATACCATGTGTTCTCACTTACATGTGGGAGCTAATAAAAATAAACAAACAAACCAACAAAAAATGTATTTTACAAGGAAGAATCTATACAGCGTGATGATGGAAGAGATGTAACAGGTGACAAACTCATCAAATTGTTTTGAACAACTGGAAAGAGGTAATGGAGTGACATTGAAAGAGAAACATGTTGGGTACAGGAGTAGGAAGATATATGAATTCAGGACAGCCTTGCCTATTTGACATTTAAGTAGAGGTGACTGGCAGTAACTATGTAAGCTGAAGCTTAGAGAGGTATGGGTTGGAATTCAGGAGTTTTTGCACATAGGTGATATCTGATGCCCTGGAAATGGATGAGATTATTTAAGATGAAATTATAGAGAGGGGAAATAAAACTGAGCAAAGGACCATTCTGTAAGGAGCACTTAGGAATCAGATAGAGAAGAAGACTTAGAAGGTGCTTATTAATGGACTGTAACTGAATAATAGCAATTTGTGGCATGGATGACAATTATCAGGTTAATGAACTTGGCTTCAAAATACAAGGCAAGTGTGAAAGACAGTCTTTGTTAGCATGATGATTACATACTGGAAATACTGACAACTTAGTTTCTAAATACTGATTATGTAAAATACCTTTATGCAATAGTCAAACAATATCCAAAATGGAATTTATCCTCCCTCAACCCTGTTCATTATCCTATGCTTCCTCTACCTTGTTTAATGTTATCACTATCTAGATGGTTTTATCTCTCTTACACTCAATCATTTTTATGACCCATATCTTAGTAAATACATAAACAATATTTTTCATTTGCCTTCTTTTATTTTTGTTATTACTGTGGTTCTTGTTCTCACTTTTATGATCTCATTCACAGGACAACACATCATTAACCTTCTGTCCCCACAGCCTGTAAGTTTTAATGAGCACCTACCATGAGCTAGTCATTCTTGTTGGATGGAGGATACGTTATTGAACAAAATTCCTGCCCTTCTGGAATTTACTTTCTAGTAGGAAAGCTAACCACTAATCAGGAATAAAATATGTTAGGGAATGGTGGGTGCTATGAAGAAAAATAAAGCAAACAAAGTAAAGAAAATAAACAGATAAACAAGTCAAACAACAACAAACATAACAAAACATTGTGTCCCTCTGTTCCTCAATTAGGTTTCGTGTATACCTGTATTTGTGATCTTATTTCTTCTGTCTTATATATTACTTGTCTGGTGTTTTCTGGCCTGTAAGCTCCAGGAGGTAGGGACCTTGACTCTTTATATCCCTCTAGCTCCTCTCATCTTGCATATATTGAATACAAATGTAGCAGTTTTCACTAAGTCATCAGGGTTCCTAAAAGAAGCCAAGAGATCTTAATTCACTCTAAATGACTACTGGGGATAATTAAAATGTAAACAAAATCTGTAATGTGCTCATTTTTTTTCCGCTATGGCTATTTGCCTCTGCTTATTCCTTAGCTATGACACATGATCTTAGTAATGTTCATAAATTAGGGTTTATCACGATAGCAAATTATCAGACTAAGTCTATATTACTTCTGTTCTCTGGCTAAATGGTCTGTTACCTTCATTAGAAGGCTCAATATGGCAGTGTTGACTATATTTAGCAAAGTGATAAATTGTGCTTGTGCTTACTCTTTGATTTCTAAGTATAACTTCTATATTTTACACATGCCTTTGATGAATAAAAGTCCCTAAAAGTGAAAGTTAATCAGTCATAAGGTTGAGAAAACAACTTTTAATACTGGCACAATTAACCAGCTGATGAAAGCATCTAGTTGATATTAGCATGGAAAAGATGGTCTGGTGTAATGTCTATTTTGAAAAAGCTCCTTGGGATATTGTGTATACTTCCCTGAATAACCCCAGTCTCTCTAACACAATTTTCTCATTTCACAGATAAGAAAGCTGAGACCCAGAGAGATTATCTAACTTGTAAGAATCATATGAGCAATGAAAGGATAGCTGTCTCTTGTCCTCCGGTCAGGGTTCTTTTCACTAACCCTGGCATTTCTAAGTGGGTCCCCCTAAAATCTGTGACCTAGGTTAAGGAAGACTGACTAAAAGATGCTGTGATAAGCAAAATAAAAGAGGGTTACGTCAGGATTTTTTAAAATTGAAAATATGCAAATGTACTTTGAGATTATCTAGAAGTATGTGGAATATTCAAATGTAGTTGGTGACTAGGTTTTTTTTGTTTGTTTGGTTTTTTGTTTGTTTAAACAGAACTCTTACTAACAAAGCAACACAGAAAATGGTGGTTTGGGGAACTTAAATCTGCCTCCTTTATTTTCAACTTACTTTGAATTCATTAAAATACATTAGTAACAAGCCCAGAATACACAGTTTACATATTATAAAGAATCCCTGAATTAATTTTATTAATCTACTAAATAATGTAAGTTGTAAGGAGATCCTTAATTTCTAGTCAGTGGTAGGTCCTATGAGTTTAGAACCCAAATGTGACCTTTTAATCACTTAGAAATACTGGTTATTGCATGTACATTTCTACACATACAAAAAATACTATATGCATTTAAATTAGTTATAAAATACAGACAATGACTTTCTTTAATAGATCTTAGTGAGTCATTAAAAACATCTGCACTTTTAAAATTAATTATATTTTATTCCCATTTTATGATGAAGGCATTTGGAATCTGCATTTCTGGCAAATATGTTTAAATTTTAATTCTTATTTTGACAACAGGAATATTTGATTTCAATTGCTTTACAACAAACTGTAAAAATCAATAACAAAGAGGACAAAGTAGTTTTGAGTCTGTGATAAAAATAGGTACTAAAATGCTACTGGTTATACAGGATCTGTTGTGAATAGATCAGCTCAAGGTCCCAGGTAAACATCTTGTTTGTGTCCTGAAGCCTTGTTTTCTGCATGCCTTATATTCTCAGTAGGGTCCTCCTACTTGGGTTTAAACATCGGGCCACTGCACCCTATCGATCTTCTTTAAATCTCCAGAATAATAAATTTCAAGGCAACACAGCAGAAGCCAACCAAAGCCCTTTAATTACATCACTGCTGAAAGGAAATCATTGATCAATGGCATTATGGGAAAATAAACTGCGCCCCAAACCAGATCAAAGTCAATAAAATAGCTGACTAGCTGCCCCATTTGGGACTTCCACTAGATTAGTGCTCATGGACAAGCAAAAGAGACGATTCTAACACATGCTGCTTACTATCTTTTTGAAGCTCTCCCTGGCAGGTTGTCATCCTCTGAGCATGGTTTTTGATTACTCTAATTAAATATAATATTATCAACAGATCTTCATATTGATCCTTAAAATCTCCCCTTCTAAATGAAAAATTAAAAGCTTAGAGAGAAGGCTTCACAGGGTACCAGGTTATTTTAATGACTTTAGTCCTTTACCAATTTTCTTAATGTGTATTATTCTAATATGTATCAATATTTAGGTACCAATTACCTTAGGAATTAAAACAACATACAAAATGAATAATTTTAAAACTGGCTCTTCCTGAGATTAGATAAATTCTTTTCAGTTTACTTGAAGTTACACTCCTCTGTTAAAAGTCTAAATAAATAACTATTCCTATTAAGTGTTGCTAAATGTGCTGGTCACTATTTTTTGTTGAATGTATTATTTAAATACATTGCCTAATATATAAATGCAATATGACAAAAAATTCTTTTTTTCAGCTAATTAGTTCAGAAAATTGTGAAAACACTTAAAGAAAATAATTTTATAATAGCTTGAAAACATGTGTTTATAGTTTTCAAATAGGCAAGATTATTTAAATATTTGAAATCCTATTGGTTCTATACATGCCCATTTCAAAATGTTTTCTTCTGTTTGATTAGGGATAACAATCTGCAAACGATGTGAAAACCTAAAATATCTCCTTAAAAAGGAGAAAGTACAAATTCATAACGTTTAATATTTATAAGCTTACTGACAAGAGTTTTCATGTAAAAGCTAAGAATTGTGTTGATAATAAAATGTTATTAAAGTAAATTTGAAAATTCTGAGGATAACATAAATTTAAGAATAAATAAGGGGAAACCTAAAATATTAGATACAATGACTCATTTGTGGGCATTACTTAAGCTATCTGACCTAGCAAAAGCTAACAGCCATGCCTTCTTCCCATTCTACATTTCTTCTTATTCATTCCCTATTCCCTCAGGTGGTTCTCATTGCTAATGCCCAAATGGCATCATCAACCTGTTGTTTAGCACGTCTATGAAAAGGCTGGCCTGCTGGCTAATTTACCAAGGGATTAAAGCCCTGAAACCACTTCAATCTGCTACTTTGTTTCCATGTAAAAGCCTTACCCATGACACCAGTTCCCTCATGATAAAATTGAAAATCTCTTTAAAAGAAAGAAAAATCCAATGTAAGAACTGTTTAATAGAGAAACTGCATGCCAAAAATAATATTCTGCATCTTGGAACAGTGCTATAAAACTGCATTCTGTTAGTCCTCAAATCCTGTATTATATATTAAAAAGAATTTCATGTATTGGGGGGAAAGAGGAACGAGTAGAGGGACATGAAAATCAACTACAATGTATATTGAGAAGTTAAAAGAAAAAAGAAAAAAAGAATTTCATGTATTAAATGTTTACCAGTTCATAAAAATAACAGAATTAACACAGGCACCAATGGTGGTAATGGTGGGGGTTGGGGGTGGGGAAGGAGATTAATGTAAAACTGTATGTAGATATAGTTCATCATTGCAGCATAACATTTAGTTAAAAATTCACATTTGTGTGCATTTTGTTGAATGACAGAACATTATAAGTGCATTAATTCATTCTGAAAAATAAAGATTCCAAAAAAACAAATGTGTAACTCTCCGAGTTTCTAATTTAATAATGATAAAGCCCTAAAGATTCATTATTCTCATAAAAACTGACAGGTACACACAGCAATTAATTTTTCTATATGCAAAAAAATCTGCTAGCTCTATTTTTTAACCAGAATAAGCTATAAGTTGATATATTTTATGCAGAAAACATTTACATTTTTTCCTACTCTGTTAAAGTTTAAACATTTATGTATAGCAATAATCACAGTGATATTCATGACTTCTTCCTAAAAACCATTACTATAGTTTGTACAACATTTGTGCTAAGTGGCCATTAAAACATTGAAGAATGTTGGGTCTTCATTACCCAATTTGAACAATTTGAGAACAAATTGAACAAACTGAAAGATGCAGTAAACATACACTTAAGTCTTATTGAAGAACAAATGAGTAAAATGCAAGTGAGTATTTCCTACATCCCTGCTGTACTTCAGCAAATCTGTTTCACCAATAACTTCAGATTATCATAATTAAAGTAGACTCTCTATTAAAGGGGATGAGTTTCCACTTTAATCTTAATTTTCTACTTAAATTTTTTCCAAGGCAAGTTGAAAACAAATTCCAGTAAACTTACTAGACAAGCCATTATTTCACAACATTTCACTGATATTTGTTTATTATAGTCCTGAGAAGTGAGGGAGAAAAAAAAAGACAAAACAGTTGACCCGGTAAAAGCAAATTATAGAGTATTTTATAGTTTGTAGCAGTGACCTGGAAAAAATCATTCAGAGGAAGAGACAAATATTATTGTTTCTCTTCATTTCTTTACTATCATGACTAGTGTCCCTGGTACCTATTGGTGCCAACAGCACAGATTTGCTGGAATGAAAAACAATGCCAGCAATGGATATGTCAGTGCCAAAGGCTTAAGAGAAAATGAATGTGCTCTAAGTTAGGATCTGTGTGATATTCAAATTCAAAGTACTTCACATAAGGACGAGATACTCAAGGTCCCATTTCAATCACAATTTTATTATAGTGAGAAATATGAAATTCTGACTGCCAATAAAAACACTGAATTTGATGCACTTCTGTGCAAAATTCATGGCCTGGAAAGATATTCTGCAAGCTGTCACCCCCAAGGACCATAATAGATTTGTCTTTAAAGAAAAATGTTTAGAGTATGAATTACCAAATGTATTTTATGTGCATTTTCACACTTTAAATCAAGAAATATAAATTATTTTTCTTAGTTGACATTTATTGAAAAAATTCACATTAAGTGAAATTTTGAGAAGCTCCTTAATCTAATTTATAATAAAATAAATTTTAAATATTTCTTTTCTACCAAAACTAATGTAAAATTTTCTTTCTTATAGTTTATATCATGAATTGCTACACTGAATTTTATAAAGTCTAAATTTAATAAACATTAAACAAAAGCCTCTTGTTAAATTGCTCATAAAATAGAAACACGTATACATTAATAATTACTGCTAGTAAAATTAACTTTCATTTTTAGTCTTTAAGCAATAAAAAATTGTCTATTGATTTTCATTGTTTTAAATGTCAGGAAAGATGTCAACTACAAAACAGGGTGATTCTCCACATTTATATCATCATTGGAGTGTATTACCTAAAAACAGAACTCTTGAGCTGTAAAGTTGAGTCTGCTAAATTTTACTTCTGATTAAAATAAAGTTTGAAGTGAACAAATATATTACTGATCACGTGCTTTTCATCCTCACAGAAGTAATCTACTTCAAAAACATTTTTTAACTTAGAGAAAAAAAATCAAGAATAAGCTATACAATGGACAATAATTTCTACCAACCCCCATAATTCACCAAAACCAGACCGCTTCTGTGTCTCTAAAAAAGGAAACAAGACACTAGATGCAAAGCTTCAACAAACCATTATTACACGCTTTTCTAGTCCATTAAAATAAAGTAATTTAATCAGTTTATAGTTTCCCAGGAAAATCTCATTCAGAGAAATTTTATTGCCAGCTATCTAAATAGTAAATACCTATTATCCTCTCAAAATGAGTTTTTGCTTGCCAAGGGCAAACCCATTGCTATTACTGTAGAGCTCTGTCAGAGAAACAAGAAGTTAAAAAGGTTATAAAGATACCATTAATGTCATGGGACTGTCTTGTCAGGACTCAAAAACCCTTAGTAATTGAGGGTTTTATTCACAGTGTATCAGCACCCATATAAACAGCACAGTTAATATGATGCTTTAGGTTTTATTTTGCTACAGCTCAGATAAATAACCTACACACTGCTGAATACTGTAAATGTATCTGCTGGTGGGCACAAGTCATTTTATCATGGTTCTAGCTTAAGTCTCTGAAGAAAATGTCAATGACAGACAGCTTAAAGGCAAATCTAGATCCAACCAATGAGAACAACAGAGAAAAGTATAAATGATAACTAATTGACCCTGACAGCTTGTACCTTTTTGTACCTTTGATAGAAGTATGAGGGTAAGCAAAGGACAAATGTTCTTAATTCATATATTTTAGTTAAAGAGAAACTGCTATAACACAGCTTATATCAATGTTCATTAATATACAAAATGATGAATGATTACATTGAAACAATAGACAAGAAGCAGCATAAAATAGTTCTACATGTATCATATTACTTTTTAATCCATTGGTGATTTACAGAAATAAAGTGATCTTCCTTGCTAATTTTCTGATTTTGGAGCTACTGAACTAATCACATAGGAAATATTCTACTAATTTTTTTTAAATTTAGAAAATACATAATACAACTCTTGAAGTTATCCATTTGTCAG
This sequence comes from Cynocephalus volans, assembly GCF_027409185.1. Classification (NCBI taxonomy): domain Eukaryota; kingdom Metazoa; phylum Chordata; class Mammalia; order Dermoptera; family Cynocephalidae; genus Cynocephalus; species Cynocephalus volans. The sequence goes on along the minus strand of NC_084460.1, from coordinate 84,157,953 downwards.
CTCTAACAATCACATAAATAAAAGAAAATCTTTAAAGGTATATTTACCTTAAATTTTTGAATATGGATGATACTGTGCCTATACTTTTTCTCTTCAGATGACTGTCAGTATAAATATGGATATACAAAAATACTTTTTTAATAAAAAGCATGATGAGGGTCTGAGTCACCTAAAATGTCCAACTGTCGATACATCAAATATAAGCAGAGTAGTAGAGAGAAAAAAAACCTCTGTTTTAGTGCTATGGGTTGAACTGTGTCCTCCGAACATTCATGTATTAATCCCCATTATAACAGTGTTGAGGGTGGGAAATCCTCTTACGGTAATGGAAAGGTGGGGCCTTTAAGAGGTGACTAGATTGTGAAGACCATGCCCTAGTGAATGGATTGATCCATTCATGGAGTAATAAGTTGATGGTTTAATGGGTGGTAATAGGCATGGTTCTGACAGCTTCATAAGGAGAGAGAGTGAGCACTTTAGTTAGCTCTCTGTTGCTCAAGCTACTCACCATGTGCCACCCTGCATTGCTGTGAGGAGCCTGCACCCACCAATAAGGCTCTCACCAGATGCATTCACTGGACTTTGGACTTCCCAGCCTCTGAAACTGTAAGAAATAAATTTTATTTCTTTATAAATTACCCACTTGCAGGTATTTTGTTATAAGCAACAGAGATGGACTATTATAGTTAGTATGATATTTTCTGACTGGGGAAGAAATTGGATAGTCAACCTTTAAGAGCAGCAAATGTCAAGTGAATGTTGGAAGCACTGAAATAATTGAACTCTAGCTACAGTAACTCAGAGTAGATTCCTCTAACCCAACAACTTTGCTTAGGGAGTTCCTTTCTGCCTTCAAAGCCCGGCTTGGCATCATCTTCTCTATTTACTTTCCTAGACTACCCCCACCATTTGCTTTCCTCTACTTGTATGAAAGTCCACTAAGTGTCTTCAGACAGGGAGCATGAGCTGTTCATTTCCATATATAGTACTCAGCACCTACCATGTTATCTACACACACAGTAAGGGTTCAGTAAATGTTCATTAAACTGGCAATTAAAGCATGATCTTTAATTTTTTTTTTTTTTAAAACATGACTGGTGAGGGGATCTTAACCCTTGGCTTGGTGTTGTCAGCACCATGCTCTCCCAAGTGAGCTAACTGGCCATCCCTATATAGGGATCTGAATCTGTGGCCTTGGTGTTATCAGCACCACACTCTCCCAAGTGAGCCGTGGGCCGGCCCTTAATTTTTAAAAATTTGATTTATTTAAATTGTACATTTTTATGGGGTATAGTTTGTTGTTTCAATACATGCATATATTGTATAATGATCCAATCAGAATAGTTAGCATATTGATTACCTAAACATTTATAATTTCTTTGTGTAAACCATTATCTTATTTAAACTGAAATTCAGTGTACTTTGTTTCTGTGAACTGGACAATGACCTTAACACATAGGTTTCAGTAGGTCCCCACATCACTACCTGTATGTGACTAATAAACATAAACACCTTACTTTTCACTGTTTTCTTTCTTGAAGGAAAACCTGAAGTGATTCAGAAATAATGCTTCTGGAATCCATACACTTAAAGTTTAACAAATGCTAGTGTTTGCTAAAACGATAAGCAGCTATGGATGCTGATCTTAAAGTGGCTATATAAATTATCAATATTTAAGTTTACAATGTAAAGAAAATACTAAGAACATGCAATTTCTTAGTAGCTTTCTTTTATTTCTCTTGCAACTATTTTCATCCAGACTTTTCTCTTTCCTATTCCAACCCATAAGCAGAAAAAGTAAATAAACAAAGAAATAAATGATGAGAAGAGCTGTTTTCTAGTACCATCCTGGAAAAACATATTGCACTACCAATGGGACTGAAAGTAGTCTGTGGGTAGAAACTGGAAGTCTTCTTCTGATGTATTCTCTTTCTCTAAAAATTCAATCAAGAAGAATTATCAAACATCTCTGCCAACTGTATGACTCTATAATATACCTTTACAAAAGGTAAATTCTAGTATTTGCTGGCCACTGATGATTGAGCTCTTTGAAGTTCTACTAGTTAGAATAAGATTAATAAATTAACTGTGGATATCCTTCATCAATGTTTTCTCTATTCCTTATTACTCTATTTTTGAAGGAAGACTGTTTCACTATTTTTTAAATTTCAAAAATAGTATTTGCTTATTGGAGGGAGAACAATCAAGTAATATAGAAGTGTGTAAAGTAAAATCTCAAAGTATCCATCCGTCCTTACTCCCATTATGCATGGGTAGCTAGTCCAGGGCTTGACATAAGAAGAGGCAATGTTACACAGTGGGTAAGAACAGATTCTAGAGCCAGATGTCCACTGGAAGTTTCCGCAATGGTTAAAATGCACTAAATTATCTATGCTGCCCAAATAAGATAGCTACTAGCCACATGTAGTTATTAAGCACTTGAAATGTGACTAGCATAAATGAGAATGAATTTCTAATTTCATATGATTTTAATCAACTTAAATTAAATACAAACAGTCACCTGTTGCTAATCCAGCTGTTAGCCCTTACTGACTGTGTGACCTCAGGCAAGTAACTTAACATGTATATGCCTCAGTTCTCCCTTCTTTAAAATCAGGATAATAGTAATATTTATCTCATAAGACTGAGGTAAGGATTAAATTATAGAATTCATACAACAATTTTAGAAGTGCCTGAAACATGACAAACACTCAGATCCTTTTCTGAGTTCAGTAAAATATATAGAATTCAAATATATAAACACATACATACACACGTATATACACACATTGATAAATATACATAGGATTTTCTTTTCAAAAATAGGATCATAGTATTGACACTATCCTGAAAATTAATATTTTCAACCAACTGTGAACCACAGACTCCTTCCATGTGAGGACATCCAAATATTTATTGTACATTTGCTATGTGTCCAGTACTGTGCTAGGTCACTGGGATACAGTATTGACAAGTTAAACATGACCCCAACCTTCATGACAATAAAATAAAATAACCAGGTCATGATAAGCAATGGGAGAAGGGATAACCACTATAGACTACAGTAGACAGGGAAGGGTCCTCTGAGGAGGTGAGAACCTACTTTCATCATCATATAATCCATGGCTTGCTCCCTACTATGGTTTGAATGTGTGTATCCCCCTCTCAAATTCATGTTGAAACTTAATTCCCAGTGCAACAGTACTAAGAGATGGGGCCTTTAGGAGGTGATTAGGATTGGACAGTGCCTTATAAAAGGGCTGGAGGAAACTAGCTAGGCCCCTTTTGCTCTCGTCCCTTCTGCCATGTAAGGACGTAGCATTCAAGGCCTATCTTGGAGGCAGAGACCTAGCCCTCACCAGATATTGAACCTGCCAGTGCCTTCATCTTGGACTTCAGCCTCCAGAACTGGGAGAAATTTCTGGTCTTTATAAATTATCCAGCCTCAGGTATTTTGTTATAGCAGCATTAACAGGCTACTACATACCCACTGAAGAATCTCACTCATGCTATCTCTGAGTTTCAGTGCATCCCACAGACTCAGGTTGCCCTGAACCTGAACCTATGCCCTCATACTCTCTTACCTCCTCCACTCCTCTGTCTCACTCCCACCAGAGAGCCTCAAACATGCCTAACACTCCCTGCTCTCCCACAACCTTCAGTCACAGCTACCAAACCATCTGTTACCCCATTAATGAGTTTCACTCAATCTCAGGACCTTCGTATCCCCAACCTCACTGTATCATGAGCTTCATCATGATACCCATCTCTGAACCTCGTATTATTCGCGAGCTTCCCACCCCCTTAAAATTCTTCAACAGTTTCTAAATATCAACTTAACCTAATTTTTCTATCTCCTTTGGACCAATTCTGAATCACACGGTGGTGACATTTAAGATGAAATGTTGGGTCATCTAAATTTTGGTAGTTACTGCCAATTCACTGGCAAAATGACTCAATGGGAATATGTCAAATGGTTTTTCCATCTCTGTATGTACCCACACAAACACACACAGTATATAAAATAGTATAATTTAAACATGAAATTAACTAAGATTTAAACTCACCATGTCACACAGAATAGTATACATTCTATTTTATGGTGACAAGGTAAGATAAAAACTTGTATTACTTGTCTCTTTCCAAATTCCATTACTATCTAGATTGAATTAGTTATATTGGTTAGTATAAACATTCTAAAAGGACAATGAAATTCTAGTGCAACTTTGCCAAATACTTCCTTAATTGATTCAGCTGTGGATATCTCTTGTTATTTTATGTAAACTAGCAAATCAATTTTAAGAGAATTTAGGCATATTAGAATTGTAAAGATTAGAGTTTTTGAACAGACAAAATAAAATGATGAGTACAGAGCTGCTATACTGTTGTGGGTAAAACCATGGGTATTACTGATCCACTACTATCCCTTACTCGATGTTTGATCTTTCTGACCTATTATTTTCTCATATATAAGAAGGGGTTAATAAAAATACCTCTTCCAAGGTGAGTGTGCAAATTAAATACATTAACCCAAATAAAGTTCTTAGTACAATGCCTGCTGCATAGTAAGCTGTTATTTTCTTTGAGCTTTGAATTAAGGTTGGAGCAGTAACGTACATGTAAATGACAGGTGAAGGTAGCTTCATACTCCTGCTGCCACAATCTTGTATCCTTTGGATATCCTAAATTTTGGAAAGTTGTTTAAGTATAATTAATACTGCATACAAAAGAAAAAGAATGGGTCATTTATGTGAAGTATTCTTGAATATTCAGGGGTCTGCACATTATTCAGATATATCACTGTGTGGGTACCAAAATTACAATACACACAAATCCTCCTCATTCATAAATTTCACTTGTATACAGCACAAATATTTTAACAAATTAAAATTAGAAATAAAGATGTTCTTTGATGAATCACTAAGAATACTACCTGTGCCTGACTTTTAATCCACCTCTCTACTTCTCAGTTTCCTTATCTGTATCCTGGAGGCAATCATACTGTTCTACTTATTTCATAGGATTATTGTAAAGTAAGAGAATTAATGTGTAATGTGGTTAGTACAATGCCTAGTAAATAGTAAATGCTCAATAAAATAGCTACCACAAAAAGCAATACACACTATCATTATACTTATGTTACTTATTTTCAATTTTAAATCACTTGTTTTAAGATACTTACTATTGTTACATAAAATGTTACATATAAACTGCTACAATGTAGACACATGCTGGTCCTCACTCCAACTTTCTTGGTTGCCCCCATTTGGACCAGGCTCTGGCCAGGTCTAAGACCACTAACCACAGTCCTGCAGGGCACACCTGGACCTGGCCAGGCTCCATTTTAATGGACTCATTTTTTTTTAGCCTTGAATTCCCTACTTCTCCATGGAAGCATTTATCATATAGTATTTTCCTTTCAGCTCTATTTGTTACGTGGACTTGGGCTCTGAGGCACTTAATTTGGCCTGTCCAACACTCTCCCAATGGTCACCTCATAGAAGGGGTTCAAAGAGAGAGGGAAATCTCTGCTTCTGGCCATGGGTCCTGAAATGATCATACCTTAGCCACTCCTCTGATTTAAGGCTCAGCAAGATTGCTACTCAAATCTATTATCTGAAGAAATTTTATCTCAACATATTTATCAAATGATATCAAGATATTTTTCTAGGAAGAGGCAAGGGAAGATCTAGCTAGAACAGTGGTCCTCAATGGGTACAGATACTGTCCCTAAGACACCTTGAAAATTTGTGATGATGTTTTTAGTTGGAGAGACTAGGAGAGGCAAATGGCATTAAGGAGGTAAGGGTCAAGGATTCTAGAAGTCCTGCACTGCTCTGAAAAGAATTATCACATGTCCCACATGACTTCTGAATGCCCTACTAAACACACGAGGGTACCTGAAAAAGTTTGTGGAATTATCCATATTATCTCTTAATTCTATTTTTCCATGAACTTTTTGAAGTACCCTTGTACATGTAAGTGAAAATTCTTTTTCTAATTAAGTTTGGAACCTAATTATATATACTTAAAGAATTTTTTGACATGGCTTAACTCATGCTGAATTTTCTTGGATGCAACAACTGAGTAAATTGAAAGAATATTATACTTGTCTTTGTTCAAAACTTTTATAAGTTGTTCACCACTTGAGAAGATCACTTACCAAAGGCAATGTCATATGAGTTGCCACGATCTAATACGTGTGTATACGTATGTGTGTATGTATATACATATATTTCAAAATTGTCGAATATAAAGCAAAAGTTGACAATATTTAGTTGAATATTTTAAATTAATCTTATAGCTTTGTCCACAATTGAATATGCCATGCACAAACTATTTTTTTTCCAACAAAGCAATCAGAATATTAAGATAAGTAAACATTTTAGAAAGAAATAGTAATGTTTTACTCTAACGTTCACCAGAACACACTATAGGTTAGAACTAAGAAAAATAAACTATTGATGAAAGAGTGATATATATTTCTCATCTGGGAAAAATATATTAGAAATATGTATTGGAAGAATGAAATGTCTAGATTAGTTAATGGTAAGAGCGAAGTGGGCAACATCATCCTTTAATGCCAAGTTTAACTATGCTCAGTACTTTCACTTATTCTTCTCTGATTTCCCCAGTTAGAATAATCATTCTTTCTGTAACCCTTTGAACTTACGCATCTTTTGTATAATTATTTAACTCTGGCTTATATAATAGTCATATCTATATGTGCTAAGTTCCTCAAACTTAGCAGTAAACTTAAAGGAATAAGAATCATATTGAAGATTAATTTTGTCTCCTATAACTAGCCTGGTAAATTGTCAAAATAGGTCTACTTTAATTACTGAGTCCTAGTTACATCATTTTTAATCAATGAGACCTTTGACAAATCCCCTAATCTCTCTAAGCCTCATTTCCTCATGAAAAAATGGGAATACTAATACATGCACTGCTTATTTCATGAGAGTATGAAGGAATCATGAATATTGTAAGGAACAATGTTCTGAAAATGGTAACAATATATAAACATAAAGCGATATTAACACTTATGTAAAGGATTATTTTTCTACAAATATGTTAAAGTTTAAAATATGTTAAAGTTATATTATTTAAAGTGATTTCATCATGGCTAGGAATCAATTTTTAAAAATAAAATAATTTATCTCCAATTTTATAATGAAAAACATAGTTAATTAACCCATGTAAGAAAACTTTGCATTATTTAATGTCTGTCTAATGAAATACATCTATTCGAATAAGTAAAGGAAGCTTCTATAGCACTCAGCTAATATCTGACAAAGATCAACAAACTGTAATACTGTGCTAGGTAAATGCTTCTTTCCAATCTAGTTATTTATTTCACTGATGACTTCTTCCTACTTATTTGGCACTTCCAGCACATTAAACCAAGTTTCTTAGCCTGCCAAAATGATAGATTGTGCTCCTGTGCATTCTTTTTGTTATCACCACGGCTATTTTCAGTGTGTGTGTATGTGTGTACTTGTGTGTGTTTTTATGTCTTTGAGATGTCTTAGGAAACTCTAGTGACAGATAGCCAGTTACTTTGAGAAGGGTCATTTTGCAAAACATTCTATGCAGCAAATTAAGATTTTTTAAAAAACAAGCATTTAAAAAAATGACACAAGAAAAAGAGTGGTTCTCATAGAAGTAGAGAGTAGAATAACGGTTACCAGAGGCCAGGGTGGTGGAGGGATGCGGGGAGTGAGGAGAAGTGGTGGACTAACAGGTACAGAACTATGCTCTCTACCCTAAGTGAATCATTGTGCAGCATATGCATGCATTGAAACAACACACTGTACCCCACAAATATGTACAAGTAAACGTTAAAATAAAAAGAAAACTAAACAAAAACAAGGAGAAAAAAATGTCCTTTCCCCTCCAACTAAATCTTATCCTTGGTCACACACTAAAAGGTTTTCTGGACATTTTGTCTGGATCTGAAATGTATACAATATCAATATTTATAATTATTTCTGTAATTGAAAATACTTAGTTTTTCCTCTATTTCACAGTAATTTAAATGAATAAAAAAGATATTGAGGCATTGTGTCTGGTGAAGAACAACTGAATTTTAAATGCAAACACTGTAGATGACCAATGCATTTGGTGCGTATGGTTCATACTTAGGCATTCTAGTTGACTTAAAAATTCTTCTTTGATAGGCTAACATAGCTACTTTAAAGCTAAGTGTCACCAACACTTGATTTGTCGGCTGTTTCCTTTACTAAGCAAACAATATTACCTTGATTCCGTTGGTCCTTTCTAAAGTTCCCAAACTGCTTGATCAGTATTCCAGGCCAAGAGTTGGAGTGGTCCAGAACCCAATGCCATAGAGAAGCCCCAGAGGCAGACGGGAAACTTCTCTGACCAGAGAGTTTTATAATTAAACACGACTGAACGGCTTTTAATTGCCTGTAGTTCTCAGAGCAACGAGTCAGGTTTATCAAAGATAATCCTGATATTTTTATTTGAGACATATACAGAGGTAGATATTTCCATAATTACTCAGAGGTCACATTTGGAAAATGACTCAGTTGATACACAGTAAATTATACTTAACAGTTAATCTTAGAAATCTTGGCTAATTCTAAAAATATAAAACATATGAAATACATAATTTAACATTGAGAATTTACTTTATGTGCTCCAAAAGAAATACTTAACTTTTGAAGACAGTTCTGTCAATTACTAATTTAGTCTCAGTATAACTGGAATGTGAAATTCTCACATCATTTCTTTTTCTGACACCATTTCTCAGAAAAATCATTGTAATTTATGATTTTATTTTATCACAAAGTTATAAATAGGACAATAAATTCTTTTTTTATTGAAACATAATTGACTATACATATTTGTGGGGTACAGAGTTGACTATTAATACTTATGTACAAGTATTTCCACCCTACAGGAAAAAGATTAATTAGGAGGACCAGAAAATGTCCTTCATTAGCCCTAGTCTTTTCTCAAATGGTATACCTGAGGATAAATTATAGAGGACAAAATCTCATTTTAAAAATAAAATATCACTATTAAAATGTAATTCAGAATTATAAAAAATAGATATGCATGTATTATTAATGCCATTTTGTTGTATTACTCAATTACTATCTTTGTGCTACATTAATTAACTTAATTATTGGCACATAGTGGGCACTCAAAAAAATATGAGCTCATTCTCTTCTCTCTTCCCTTCCATTATATTCTGCTTTGTTGCTTCAGACTACTTTGCCAAAGTAGCTCTTCGGAAATCTATTCTGTGGGGTATGGTATAGGTTGAATGTTTCCCCCAAAAGTTCATGTATTGAAAACTTGATCCCCAATGTAACAGTGTTAAACGGGTGAAAAATCTGACTGTTGTATTTAAAAGATGGGGCTGTTAGCAGGAGATTGGATCATGGGGGTCCCGCCAGCATGAATGGATTAATCCATTAATGGGTTAAAGGGTTATCAGGGAGTGCTTCTGATGGCTTTATAAGGAGAGCAAGTGAGCAGGTTAGCTCTCTTGCTCATGCCATGTTCACCATGTGACACCCTGCATTACTATAGAATGCACCAAGATACCACCAAGAAGAAGGCCCTCACCAGATGTGCTCCCTGGACCCTGGACTTCCCAGCCTCCAAAACTGTAAGAAATAAATTTCATTTCTTTTATAAATTACACACTTTCAGGTATTCTGTTATAAGCAGCAGAAAACAGACTAAAATAGGCTGTAACCTGGTAGTAAGTACTTACTGGTTGTTACTGATTTCTCTATATCCACATAACTTTTTGGCTCTACAATGGATTCCAAACTAAAAAGAAATAAATTTTCAGGCATGAACTTAAAAGGTATATCTGGATGTCCCAAAATACAGGTTTAAAAACCTGTTAAGAATATAGGTTTGGAATCAGAGTGCCTAAGTCTGAGTACTAACTCTAGCACTTAAGGAGTGTATGACTTTAGTGAAGATATAGCACCTCCCTAAACTGTAGATTTTTAATAGAATATATGTCCTAAGTGGGGGAAAATGTAACTTCTGCAGAATCTCTTGCTCAAAGTCTCCTTGTTGGGAAGTCATAATGATTTCTTTTATATGCTTCTATTAGAGAATAGGATCCAGTATCTTAATGTCCAAAATGAGGTAAGAAGATATTTTGTTTTATCACAAAACCTTCAACAAATGAAAAAAATTCTACAAGAGTATGAGCCATGTGCACCCTCAGATATTGGCTATGGTTGCAAACAAACCCCTCTATGTCTGCTCTTTTGTTCAACTCAGTGGTTCCTGACTGCATGGTCAGTGAAGATTCCCACTTTTGGTAGAAGGCTGGAAGTAGATCCTAGAACTGTTTTTACATGGGAGTAAGGCACAGTAAAAGTCTTCTAACTGGCATTTTTCTTTGGTGTCCTAAAACTTTATTCTCATTAAGAGTAAAGCAATCAAAGTAAGGAATATCTTGAGAGGGAAATCATTTCTAATTTTGGCAGATCTTGACTCTTAGGAAACTGAAAAGAGAAAAAAGAATGGCTCTTCTTTCTCTCCTTGTTCTGTTCTAGTTATCATGATTATATTCTGATCTAAGTTAAATGAAATAATGTTGGTGATATACCTAGCGTAATGTCTGGTGCTAGTTTCCTTTCTTTTCCTAACAAAATCAGCAGATCATCACTATTTGCCCAGTACAAAGGAAATCAGAGAGATTTTTCAAAAAGTTCTTTGGTTCATTATTTTTTAAAAAATTTCTGTGAGCATGCTGCTTACCTTTTCCTGTTTTCAGAGGTGTATATGTCAATTTACTTCACAACAAAGACTATAAACCCTACATTTCTGACTTGTGCACTCTGCTAATCAGATCGATTTTGATGAAAGCCAACGTTTCCAACATTTAAACCCTCACCCCATCCCAACACCCCCACATAAAAAATTAAAAAAAAAAACAACTTGGCCATATTTGAGATCCTTAGTTTCTTTGTAAATAGTGTGTTGGTCATATAATGTGGCCTCAAAAAAGTATCTCACTACAAGGTCCACGTTAACAGTGGTTTAGCTATATTAGTCTATTAAAGAGCTTTTTTAAGGTGAAAAATCTTATTCTAACTTTATAATGAAAATAAATTGGAATCTGCCTTGTTGACAAAACTAAAATGTATTAAACAAGGATTACATATAATTTTTAAATATTTAAAATTAACCGAGCTAAACTTGTTTTAATTTAAAGTGTTAGAAATTCATACATTGTACTTTTCCTATTTAAATTTATTTCTTAATAAATTAGGAAATATTACCTTTAAAATACTAAATAATAGAATCAGTACCCTGAAAGGGAAAGATGATGTCCACAAAGTTAAAAGAAGTAAAACTGCTTTAAAAAATGCCTTTCCTAAAGCATATACTGTATATACTTTCTGAAACATATAATGCCCTAAAAAGATTCATCCACTCAATACCTTGTAATCATCTCTAAATCTAATGGGACATAAATGCATTTCATCAGAGATGAAATTCTTCAATGACTGCTAAAATGAGAATCAAAAAATTATTATAATCTAGTAGTTTGGCTTGCAGCAAGCATTAATCAGAAGTCATAATAAATCCACATGCTTCTTTAGACAGCACATTAGTCAAACAGTTTTCTATGATAACGACATTGACTAATGGGCTCTGAGTTAGAAGGGTCAATCATAAACTCATCAAATGCTTCATTTAATTTCTTAATTTGGACAAACACAATTTGTTTATGGGAAAGATATCAGGTGTTCGTGAATGAATAATGGCTATGAAACCAAACTCCATTAATCAGCTCATGATTACAAATGACTTAGAGATTGTTTATTCTAATTTCATTCATTTGGGTCAACAAAGAAAACATGAGCAAATGAAACCATTTGGAAAAAAATGGCACACATTTCTCTGTATTTAATAAGGCAATGATAAATACTCTTCCAATAACTATATCAAAAGGACTTTATTACTCAAGTTGATACCCTTCCTTTTTATAACTGAGTTGATAATGCATATGATTAATAATGAAACCAGGTAAGATAAAACAAAAAACAAAATAACACACTCAATGCTACCAAGCAACACTCATTTTATGAGTCCTCTCTGATTCCTCAGGCAGCAGGGGTCTTTTCTGTGTTTCTACTGCATTGTGTAATTTGCCTGACACATAGTAGGGTCTCAAATATTTCAAAAATAGATGAATGGTTTATAGTACTATGTTATATTGTATGTGTTTGCACAGCTCTCTCCTACACTAGACTGTGAGCTCCAAGGGGGCAGGAATAGTATATTTGGAATCTTTGTATTCTTATTGCCTAGCATAAGGCCTGGCACAATTTATTTTTGTTCAAATAAATTCTAAGGGTATGTACTCTGTCATGTAAAATTCTGACTAATTAAATAATTTCAGTGATAGTAAAATTTGGAATGTTCTGTAATATCAGTCAACTAAGGAAGAAGCAAATCTCACTGTAGTTACTGAAAAACATCTGTTCTTCCTTTGCCTTTTCTTTCCTTTTTCTGCTGTCACTAAATGACACTCGGGGACTCACTGAGCCATCCAGGACTGCTGACTGATCCAGCAGCCAGTAGGACTGTGCTGGATAAGCATTACTTCTCGTGATCCACTCTGTGCCCTCCTCTACCCTGAGCTGGCTGATGAACTTCATAAACTGCATCACATAGGTTGCTTTGCCCTTGAGCTACTGTTTGGGTTTGGCCAACAGAAACATTGAAGGGAGATCAATTAGAGGGCAAGAGGAAGGAGAGGCTAGAGTTTATTTCCTGCTGGCCTGTGGTTTGACCTTTCTTTACTGAAGGCCCAATTTCTGTTGGGCAGTCTTCTTTCATGCCTCTCACAATGCTCTATACCTGCTTTCTTCCCTTTCCTTTTTCAGGCCTAGTGGTGGTAAAGTTTCACAGCTGTTGCTAGGCCAGGAATCTTGATGATTTATCTTAAACCTGTCCAAACCTTTATTAATAGCCCCTCCATGAAACTGATTATGGCTTTGAGTGTGTCATGTTATTTCCTGCTGCCACCCTGAGCTTTTTCACTTACCCATCTTTGGCTCCCACATTCCCTCCCCAGCACCCTGAGGTCTGAGGCACAATCTATAATCTACATCAGTTAACTTAATACTTGCTTGTCTGTACTGTCCCAGCATGCTGATCTCTACCACTATATCTCATGACATTTACACTCTATTTTAGGTATCTCCATCATAACGGTTTCTATTTCTGACTTTGTACTTGGAACTTTAATCATGCCCTACTGATGGTTACTGAAGAAAGTTTCTTGATGTCTTATCTGCTCCTGATTCCTTATCTGGTTCCCTCATTTCAACTATTAGTCTTGAGCTGTTGAATCCCAGGTTTCTAGATTAGGGACAATAGAACATTACTTTCATTAATATAAAATAAAATTCCTAATAAGTATACGTCTACAATGAATAGGCAATGCCATAAACTAGCACGTAAATAAATTTTTTCTACAAAGATATATAAGATGTAATTTATGATCTCTTTTACTGAAAAACTATTAATGCTCCTCAGCCATGAAACAATTTCCCATAAAGTTTTTGTGTTTTTTAAAAATTCCAAATATAAGAAAGGCATACCTCATGTACCTGCACCTCTGGGTAATGAAGTTTCATGTGAATCACTTGTTTGTGGCTGATATCTTTCTACAATGCATTGTAAATTTCTATACTGCATTTAAAGTTTCAATTATAAAAGAAATACATACTTATTCTAAAAGTAATCAAAACACTATAGCAAAGTAAAAAATAAAGGCACACCACCACTGCTCATTACTCCTCTCCTCATTCTAGTTTGCCTTAGATTTACCCAATTTTTAAAAGTAGAAATATTCAACTAAATCCATCCATACAAAAATTCTTTCATCTAATCAACAATTTGCTAAAGCTCTATTTACTTTTCAAGGTCTTTAACATTTTCAGAATGTCTTTAGAATGACAATAATAAACAAGACCTCTTTTAAAACAATTCTAAAACTCCTAAGGCCTTAGAAACCTTTCAAAATTACTAATCAAACAGAAATGATGAGTATTTCAAGTATCACTTAAGAGAGTTATGACAAAAAGAATTAATTACTTTGTACGGAATAACTTGGAACCAATAAAAAGTACACTTAAATGGAAGCTACTACTGTCGCATGAAGAATTACAAGCAATTTATGGAATTTAACATATTCTATCCCAGAGATGTCACAGGAACCACTATAAACAAAGTATTTTAAAAAGTATTAAATGCAAAATCCTTTATTTTAATTCAAAATTGACAATTACCTTTTATTTTTTATTTTTATTTTTTGCTTTTCATCTGTTAGCCCATTTTATTCCTTTTTTTTCTTTTTAAAATTTTTATTGAATCAAAATTGATTATACATATTTTTTGGGTTCAACATTGAGATATGTTGATCAAATCAATATTACTAGCATATATATTGTTACAAATCGTAATTATTCTTTATGCCCCTTGTCCAATCTCTTCCATCCCCTTCTCTCTCCTCCTCCCCCCCTCTAATTACCCTAGATTTCTTCTCTCCTTCTGAAAGAGTAATGGTTACTCTGTTGATCTGTTGCCTAGATGATCTGTCCAGTGCTGAGAGGTGTGATCAGGTCCCCCAATATTATCATAGAGCGGATGCTTCTTCTGTCACTCTGAAATGGGCTTTGTGGAGAGAGACGTCCTCTGCTTTTCTTTATCTCTGCTAGTAAATGCACTCCAGAGGCTGGCGGACTGTGCGTGGTGGTTGTGGTGTCTAGCCACTTTTGTGGCAGCTGTGGTTATTGTGGTGGCTTGTTGGGCCTTAAAAACTAACGTCACCTTAAGTGACATTACAAGCGGCGCCATTATGGGCCCACAAGAGCGTATTAATGTGGCAGCCTAAGACGGGGGCCAGGAGGAAGTAGGGTGGGGGTGTCTGCGGGAACCTTGCCTTAGCCCTTATTGGCTAAATACGTGCTTCCGAGCTTGAGGTTGCAATAGCTAGGCAGGATGCATGCTCTCTTGACCTTTAGGCTGATAAGATTATGTAAAAAACCTCCCTTCCCCATTTGCCTTTAAAAGCAAGTGCTTGTGTGGTAAGGAACGGAACTGCTCGACAGAACCCCCACCGTGTCTGAGTGTCCTTTAACCGGGCTGTTTTTGGGGGGCTGGCGGCTGTGCTCACCTCTCTTCACGGCTCTCTTCCCCCGTCTCCTTCCAAAGGGGACAGGAGGGAAAGAGGAATCCCGGGCGTTTGCTCGCCCACCGAAAAGAACGAGGCTAGGGCTGTTCGGGTCGGCCAGCGGCAGACCCGACAGAGTGGTGCCCCGTGTGAGGCGTTTTTAAAACTCGTGGGTGAAAGGCGAGCGAGTGTGGCCCCCGGCTGCTCGGTCCTGAAAGAAGGTCGACGAAGGGTGATCAACCAGCGGAGTGGCCCCCGCAACCGCGGTAGTCGCCGTGAAGTAATCCGCCTGCATGTCAGGGTGAGTACCATAACAGGGGGAAGTCCCTGCACTTCTCTGCCCTGTTGCTCCCTTTGTCCCTTCCTCGGGGCAACATGGGAGGTGTATGTGTGGAAAGAGTGACGAGACAGCCTGCAAGGCTCTAAAGTACACGTTAAAAAGCAGAGGCCTAGAAATATATGACTTCATGGCCACCAATGCCTGGTGTCATGTGGTGCAGGTAGCCCCTTGGGCACCATCGTCCAACTCGTTCTCGTATGAGACTTGGGACCCGGTTCAGACCCTGGCCAGAAAGAACGAGATTAGTCATGGACTAGACCCCCCCACTTAGGGTTCTACCCAACCATCTCTGCCATCTCTGCCCTAAAGCTTTGCTTCCGTCCCGAGCATCAGGAAGGGGCAGAAAGGGATTGGGCGCAGTTCGATGAGGAGAGAAAAAAAGAAACAAAGCTGCCAATGCAAGGCCCTGAGCAAAGTTTAGCCAAAGGAGAGAAAGCGGCACCTGAAGAAGTGGAGGAGGCTAGAAAAACATCCCCGGCAGAGCTGCAGGTTTTCCTGTCATGGCTCGCTGGGAACCCCCAGCCGTCCGCAGCCCGTGGCCAGGACTTTATCCTCAGCCTTGCAGGCTCAGACACAAAACTTAACCGAAGGGCCGAGCCCGTGGCGCACTTGGTAGAGTGCTGCGCTGGCAGCGCGGCGACGCTCCCGCTGCGGGTTCGGATCCTATATAGGACTGACTGGTGCACTCACTGGCTGAGTGCCGGTCCCGAAAAAACGACAAAAAAAAAAAAAAAAAAACTTAACCGAAGCCTTCAAGGCGTTCACCGCCCCATCCCCTCAGGAAACAATACTTCCCCACCCTTCAAGGGACAATGTTTTGGTTGCGGAAGACAAGGTCATTTTAAAAGCCAATGTCCCAAGGCTAAAGGCAAAAAACCCCCACGTACCACATCACAGGCGGCCCCCGCTACTCATTTTCACCTGCAAAAGGTGCCAGACCCCATTAACCTTTTTACAGACAGTTTATATGCGGCCAATCTTCTCCCTGGGCTTCCGGGAGCCCACATTCACTTAGATTGTAATCCCATCTCCTCCCTTATGATACAAGTAAGGAGTACCTTACAAGGCCGCAATAACCCTACTTTTGCTCAACACCTTCGGGGTCATCAAGGGATGCCAGGATTTCTAGCCACTGGAAATGCCCAGGCAGACACTCTTGCCTCTCAGGGCCCTAAAATATATACTATAGATAGTGCCAGTCAACTGCACACTTTAACTCATGTAAACTGGTGAGGTCTACATGCCAGGTTTCCAAATATACCTATTTCACAGCTAAAAAGGATTGTATACACATGCAAGTCATGCCTTCCTTATCTGCAAGTACCCCCCTTACAACCGCCAGGGGTCAATCCTAGGGGACTCAAGCCTAATGTGCTGTGGCAAACTGATGTAACTCACTTCCTGCCTTTTGGGAAACTCAAATATGTTTTTGTGTCCGTTGACACCTATTCACACGCGTGTTGGGCCACAGCACACGCAGGTGAAGCTGCCAAGCATGCAAAAAATCACCTGCTGCAGTGTTTTGCCACCTTAGGGCTGCCAGCACAAATTAAAACAGATAATGGGCCTTGTTTTTTTAGCAAAGCCTTACAAGGATTCTTAATACAATGGAACATTAAACATACTACAGGAATTCCCTATAACCCCCAAGGACAAGCCATTGTTGAATGGCATCACCAATGCCTAAAAAATCAATTATTAAAACAAAAAGGGGGAGTCACCAGCCCTCATCAGGCTGGTGACAGGCACTCCTAACTTTAAACATCCTAAATTTTTCCAAAAATGAACCCCTGTCTGCCTTCCAGAAACACTGGTCAGCTCAACCACCATGCACGGAAGTCCAAGTGCGGTGGAAAGACCCCTTAACAGGCCAGTGGAGGGGCCCTGACCCATTGCTAACTATGGGTCAAGTGTTTGGTTGTGTCTTCCCCCTCAGTGAGTCAACCCCTATATGGGTCCCAGCCAAAAATCTTAAGTTCTTGCCAGACACCCAGGGTACTGAGGACCCTGAGGAGTTTATTGTTTGTATGTTTCAGACTGCATTATGAACCCTTTGTGGATGCTCCAAGTGGCCGCCCTCCTCGGGTCAACAAGGACAAGGGCCTCTGCCACCGGGGAAGGTCCCCAGGAGCCAGCCAACCAAACTTGGGAGGTCATACAAGCTGCTTGGAGGTGTCTGTATCACATTTTAAAAAATCACTAACATCACTTTTTGAAGCTGTTTTACAGAATCAACACGGACTAGACCTGTTGTTCTTACAGCAAGGAGGATTATGCGCCGCCCTCAAAGAAGAGTGTTGCTTCTACACCGACCACTCTGGAGTGGTCAAAGATTCCCTAGCTAAGCTTAGAGAAGGGCTAGAAAAGCGCAAAAAAAGAGCGAGAAGCCAATTGTAATTGGTTCCAAAGCTGGCTTTCAAGTTCCCCATGGCTCACCACCCTGCTGGCCTCCCTGGCGGGCCCCCTAGCATCTTGGGGCCTTACGCCATTTGCCAGGTTGTGTCCCTTATAAGGCACAACACTACTTATCTCGTAATGCTCACCCAGGTGGTAGAGGAGGTGGCCCATAATGAAAGCCCTGACAGCCTTTGGGTCAATATGGCCCTTCAAGAAATCAACACCAATCTCTAAGGCTCCGCCCTGCCCCCGCTTGGCTGGATAGTCAATGACGGGTAAGATTTCCAGAGGGAAACAACCTAAGACAGGCACAGCCACCAGAGGGAATGGAGGCGAGGCTGGGAAGGTTAGCCGCCTCTAGCTGCCTTATTCAAACAAAAAGGGGGAATATGTCGGGCCTTAAAAACTAACGCCACCTTAAGTGACATTATAACCAGCGCCATTATGGGCCCACAAGGGTGTATTAATGTGGCAGCCTAAGATGGGGCCAGGAGGAAGTAGGGTGGGGGTGTCTGTGGGAACCTTGCCTTAGCCCTTATTGGCCAAATATGTGCTTCCTCGCTTGAGGTTGCAATAGCTAGGCACTGAGACAGGATGCATGCTCTCTTGACCTTTAGGCTGATAAGATTATGTAAAAAACCTCCCTTCCCCATTTTCCTTTAAAAGCAAGTGCTTGTGTGGTAAAGAACGGAACTGCTCGTGTCTGAGTGTCCTTTAACTGGGCTGTTTTTGGGGGGCCGGCGGCTGTGCTCACCTCTCTTCACGGCTCTCTTCCCCCGTCTCCTTCCAAAGGGGACAGGAGGGAAAGAGGAATCCCGGGCCGTTTGCTCGCCCACCGAAAGGAACGAGGCTAGGGCTGTTTGGGTTGGCTGGTGGCAGACCCGACAGTGGCTGTGGTGGGCCACCCACATGGAGGTGATGTTTTTGGCATGCTCCTTGGCAGTGCGGTGTGCCTGGTTGTGGGAGTGTCTGGTCTCCTTCTCCACGCCTCGGGTCCCCGGGCAGGCCCCAAGGCACTGGCATGGTGTGCCTGGTTGTGGGAGTGGCATCTGGTCCACTTCTTCATGCCTCGGGTCACCAGGCATGCCCCAAGGCGCTGGTGTGGTGTGCTTGATTGTGGGAGGAGAGTCCGGTGCCTTTCTCCATGACTTGGGTTCCCAGGTAGGCCCCAAGGGGCTGGCAGTGTGCATGGTTGTGGATGGGGGTCCGGTCCTGGTTCCATGCCTCATGTCCCCTGTTGGGCCCTAAGGTGCTGGGGGTGTGCCTGGGCCAGAACTAATTTTTTATCCTTTGCTTACTTCTAAAACAGAGGAACTTCCTGTAGGAACCAGTACTTGTGCTGTGTGGTTGAGCTAAATTGCTGCTTTGCTGCTGTTTCCCTAGGGAAGGCTTTTTGTGCAGCTCGGGGTTTAATGGCTGACCTTATAGGTACTTCCGGCTCTCCAGAGACCCAGTGCACATGAGTTGTGTAGAAACTCTGATCTGGGCCTGAGTTTTTTCATCAAACTGCACCCCGTGCAATTCTGCATTCCTGAGGTCCTGTGCTGATCGGGGGGCTGATTGGCTGTCCTTGCTGCGTCCCAGTGTTCTCCTAGTGGGACTGTCTCCCCCACCACCCATGCTCTAAACACTTCCCATGGAATGGGCCCTGTGCCGGTCCCTTGTGATGATTCACTGGCCTCTGAATGGCTCCTCTTTTTCAGCTGTTCTGGCTCCTCGCTCCTGTGTGGGGCCACAGGAACCCTATTAGTGGTCCTGCTGTCCTGGGGGCCACCAACGCCCTCTTTTCTCCTGCTGCCTCCAAGTAACTCCATCTAAAAGGCACAGCTGTGGCTTCTGCCGGCTCCTGCTTCATGCCCTCAGCAGCTCGAGACTTAAAACAGCCATGGCCCGAAATGCTCAAAGCAGTTTTTTTTTTCTCTCATCATGGTTTTTCCTGCCTTCATGAACTCCATAGGTCTCTCCTCTTCCCATGAGCTCCAGAGGCCCCAGCTTGGCTGATGTTAAATTTTTATAGTTGTAAATTGGTTGATTTGTGGGAGAGTGCCACTGGGGACCATCTATTCTGCCATCTTGACTGGAACCTCCCCTGAAAATTACCTTTTATGAGCGTAACATTATTGGCACACTAACAAAAAACTTCCCGAAAACATTAGATGTGTAAGGTTTTTTGATCAGGTTATATTTGATTAAAGTTGGCTTAGATGAACTGAATATATTAAATATACTGTAAGGAAAGCCAGCCTGGGAGATTTTGCATGTATAAATTTCTTATCACAAAGTCTGATTGATCCTTTCTATATCAGGGTTTGCTATAAGAGAAAAATAGGTGTACTTTACTAAAAACCACAGGTCTAAATGTCTGTGGATGAGTTTTTCTTCCCAATTTAAGGATGGGGAGTGAGGAGGAAACACACAGAGAAACATCCCATACCTCCTCCCCTGCCTTCCCATTTTCTTTTTGTCATACTCTATCTCTGTTACTGTGTGAATCTATCCAGTTATAAATTCTAAATTAAATGGTTGTCCTATATGAAAAGTCAACCTCACTGGATTAAGATATTTTGTGATTTGCAATTGAATAAGCTGCAACTAGGGGTACATATAATACACGTCCCCACTCATTCACAACAAGCAAAGTAAAAATACCTGTAGTGGATTGAATTATGTCCCCCCAAAACTCCCTGAAGCTTAAATTGTGTCCCCAAAGTTTTATGTATTAGAAACTTAGCCCCCACTGTGACTCTTAAGAGGGAAGGAAATCTTATTATGGTAATTGAAAGGTGGAGCCTTGAAGAGGTGATTAGATTGTAGGACTGTGCAGTAGTGAATGGATTAAAAATGGTGGTCAGGGGTGTGGTTCTGAGGGCTTTAAAATAAGAGGAGAGTCAGTCTGTCTGTCTGTCTGTCTGTCTGTCTCTCTCTCTCTGCTCTCACTGCTTCCACCATCTTGCAGTGTGAGCCCGCTGGGTCACTGTCACCACCACCAGATGGACTCTGGACTTCCCAGCCTCAGAAACTGTAAGCAATAAATTTTGTTTTCTTTGTAAATCACCATTTCAGGTATTTTGTTATAAGCAACAAAAACGGACTAATACAATACCCAATCCATTTGAGTATTGTTATAACCAACTTTTCTCCCTCACATTAACAAAGCATAAAACAGTAACTATCAATGTGCACATAATAAAGTTGCTTCAGTGTTTTCAATTATAAGAACATGGAATGGCAAACATAATGTGTTAGAGATAATATCCTTTTTTTTCTTTTAGGTTCAGCTTTTTATTTAACGTGTTACCAAAGAGGTTTAGTCAAAAAGACCAAAGCCCATGTCATCATCACACTCCTCAGATTCTTCTTTCTTTGCTTCTACTTTTTTCTCCCCAGCTGGGGCAGCAGCCAGAGGAGGGCAGGACCTCCTGCTGGTGCAGCACCAGCTGCTGGAGTAGGTCTGCTGGCCCCTACATTGCAGGTGAAGCTCCCAATGTTGACACTGGCCAGGGCCTTTGCAAACAAGCCAAGTCAAAAAGGTTCAACATTTATACCAGCTCCTTTAATGAGGGCACTGCTCTTATCCTCCATGATTGTCACCTCATCATTGTACAGCATGAGAGCTGAGCAGATGCGGGTGAGTTTGGAGACAGAGGCCATGATGAGGGCTAGTGGGGGGCTGGCACTTCCGGGATTGGCGCTAGTCATGAGATGAAGTGAGGACCTCACCCCAACGTGACCATAGCTTCCCCGGAAGGACTGAGTACCTTGGTGGCAGATGAGGAAATATATCCTCCATTATTATTCTCAAAACAATTACGAACAATAAGCAAATCACTGCTTACTGAAAATATTGGAGAAATTATTATGGAACAACACATTCACTATTTCCTGTAAGCAAAAGAATCCAAACTTACCCTTAACTCTCAGTTAAGGACTTAACTTCAATAGTACATAAATGCACATTTTCACAGGCTACTATTGACATTCATTCATCCAACTGACTATCAATAAGCAAAGGCTTCTAACACCAGGGTATTCTACTAGTTACTGAAGTTGGTAGACCTTAACAAGAAGGAATCATGCAAGAAATAGTTCTAATGAAGTATTTATAATTGCTATGAATACAGGCTACAATATATACAAAACAAAATTTTATAAAATTGAATCCAGCAATATAAAAAAAGAAATACATCATGTCCAAGTGTTTTCTCCCAGGAATATGAGCAAGACTGGTTTAACATTAGAAAATCACCCAGTGAAATGCAACATATCAATAGTCTAAGATAGAAAATACATATGATCATCTCAATAGACGCAGAAAAGGCACTTGAAAAAATGAAACGTTCTTTCATGATTTTAAAAAAACTTGAAGCCTACTAAGAATAGAAGAAAATGTCTTCAAACTGAAAAGGGCATCTATGTAAAACCTACAGCTAACATCTTGTTTAATGGTGAAAGATTGAATGCTTTCTCCCTAAAATCAGGAATAAACAGAAGATATTCAATCTTATCACTTCTATTCAAAATTGTGCTGGAGATTCTAGCTAGGATAATAAAATAAGAATAAGAAATAAAAGGTATCCAGATCTGAAAGCTTTGTCTTTTCACAGACAATGTAATTGTCTATGTAGAACATCCCAAAGAATTTTTAAAAAATTATAATCTCTAAGTGAGTTTGTTTAACCAAATTGCAGGATAGAACTATTCAAAACAGAATTGTATTTCTATATACTAACAAGAAACAACTGAAAATTGAAACTTAAAGAAAAATCTATTTATGACAACACCCCAGAACGTGAAATACTTAGAAATAAATTTAACAAACATATGTAAGATCTATATGATAAAAACTATAAAACTCTGATGAAAGAAATCAAAGACGAATGAAACAAATGTATAGCTACATATACCATTTTCATGGATTGGAAGACAACACAGCTAAAATGTCAATTCTCCCCAAACT
Organism: Cynocephalus volans; assembly: GCF_027409185.1. Lineage (NCBI taxonomy): Eukaryota > Metazoa > Chordata > Mammalia > Dermoptera > Cynocephalidae > Cynocephalus > Cynocephalus volans. The sequence continues at coordinate 84,135,066 of NC_084460.1, read as the reverse complement.
GATCTGTAGAGTCAATGAAACTCTAATCAAAATCCCATCTGAATTTTTTTTTAAACAGAAATCAACAAGCTGGTTCTAAAATTTATAAAGAAAGGGAAAAGAATAAAATTAGAGGATTCACTAATTTCAAGACTAGTATAGAGCTGTGCTCAAGGCAGTATGGTACTGGGTGAAAGGACAGACAGATCAATGGAACAGAACAGAGAATTCAGAACAGACATACTCATATGTGATCAACTGCTATTTTAGAAAGGCAATTCAGTGGAAGAAAGATATCTTTTTGACAAATGGTACTAGAAAAATTAGATGTCCATATGCAAAGCAAACAATCTCAACCACATACTTCATACCATATGTAAAAATTAATGAAAAATAGATCATAGATCTAAATGTAAAACCTAAACTCTAAAAATTCTAGAAGAAAATATAGGAGCAAAGTTTTACATTCTCTTGTTAGGGAAAAATTGCTTAGATATAACATTAAAAGCACAATACATACAAGAAAAACTGATAAACTGGTCTTAATCACAATTAAGAACTTCTGTTCTTCAAAAGACACTGTTAAGAGAATGAAAACATGCCACAAACTATGAAAAATATGTGCAAATCACATATCTGATAAAGAACCTTTAATCATAATACACACAATTTTCAAAACTCTGCAAGTGAAAAGCAACCCAATTTTAAAAAATGAACAAAGATCTATGATGGCAAATAAGCACATTAAGAGTGCTCAATAATATTTATCATGAAGGAAATGCAGATTAAAACCACAACGCAATAATTCTACATAGTCACAGGAGTGACCAAAGCAAATCAAAAACTAACAATACCAAGTACTGCCAAGTATGTAGAACAACTGGATTTCTTGTACATTGCTGTTGGCAGCACAAAATGATTCAGCTACTATGGAAAAGAGTTTAAAGTTTTTCATAATGTTAAACATAATTATTATACTACCCAGCAATTCCAGTCTTAGGTATTTACCCAAGTGGAACAAAAACCTATGTTCACACAAAATCCTATCTGAGAATGTTACAATAATTTAATTCATAATCATCCCAAATTGAAAACAGCAGCATCCTTCAATTAATTAATTCATACAATGGAATACTACTCAGTAATGAAAAACAAATAAATGACTGATACATGCAACAACATGGATAAATCTAAAATGCATTATTCTAAGTCAAAGAAGCTAGACTCAAAAGGCTAGATTTTATATGATTCCATTTATATGACATAACTGAAAACTCTGACTGTAGGGACAAAAAATAGATCAGTGGTTTCCAGGAGTTAGGAGTGGTGGGAGGGGTTCTCTAAAAAGGCATGAGGGAATTTTGTAGGATGATGAAATTATTCCACATTTTCATTCTAGGTGTTGTTACTTGACTGTTTGCATTTGTCAAAAACCGAAAAACTCATGAAAAAGGATACATTTTACTGTATATATATCATTAATTTAAAAAAGACATCAAGAAAATAAACAGGCAAGGCACAGTCTGGAAATATTTATAAGGTACATATCTGACTTGGGTCCAAAACGTACAAATAATTGTATAACCCAATAGTATAAGCAATTTCTTTTAAAAATGGGCAAAAGACACGAGCAGATACTTCACAAAAGTATACAAATTAATAAGTGCTTGCATGAAAGGATGCTCAACACCATTAGTCATCAGAGGACAGCACATTAAAGTGAAATGAAATACAACACCCTCTGCAACAACACCAAATGATGTCAAGGAGTGGAGCAAATGGAACTTTCATACATTCTTTGTGGAAATACAAAATGGTTACAGCCACTTCGGAAAAGTTTGGCAGTTTCTTATAAAGTTAAAGCTATACTTCCAAGCAATCCCATTCCTAAGTATTTATCCAAGAGAAATGAAAATATATGTTCCAACAGACTTGTACCCAAATGTTCAAATAAGTTTTACTCATAAAAACCATAAACTGGAAACAATCTACACATCCACCATGCTGAGGGACAAACAAACTGGTATAGCCAAACAATGACTCAGCAATATAAAGAACTGATGCTCACAACAATGCAGACAAATCTAAAAGCATTATGCCAAGCTTAAGACTACAAAAAAGACTATATACTGTATGAATCCATTTACAAGGCACTTTAAAAATAGCAAAACTAGTGACATAAAGCAACTTAGTGGTTGCTAAGGTCTGGGGATGGGAAGAGAGAATTGACTTCATAGGAATACAAAGAAACTTTTTTGGAGTAATGTAAATGTTCTTTATCAAAAATGTTGGTCATAGTCATGCAACTGTATATTTGTCAAAATTCATTAAATTTTATACAAAATATTAGTGAATTTTATGTTTAAATTAAATCTTTTTTTAGACCTCTCTAAGTTCTCTTCATAACCACAGAACAATCAGAAAATAAAGACAAGGCAAAACCAATTTTTTAATGACTCTTAAACCCCACTGTCCAGACACAATAACCACAATAAGTGTTTTGATGTATACCATCCTAGATATTTTTCAATGTAAATATTAACTTTTGCTCAAAACTAAACTAAAATAGAATAAAATTCTGCACACTGTTCAGGATCTTTTTAGAAATTCCAAACTATATCACAAACATATTTTCAATTCAATAAATTCAGCATGTACATTAAAAACAAACAAACAAAAAAGGCAAGTTACACTGTGATGCTCCTAGTTGTGAACGAACACCAAAACTTCCTACTGTGTAATGTCTTTTGTCACCATAAATTACCTGAACATTTGCAAAACTTGTTTTTATTAATATATAACTCAATTTAATTCACAGATCTTGGATTCTCTAAGGAATATAGTCTCCAACTTTGCTAAAGAAAATTCAAACAAATCCTTCATATAAATAGAATAAAACCTTTACTTTTGTGGGATGACAGGACAACTAGAAAAATAACAGTTAACACTAAATAAACATTAATAAAAGATTTTTTGGAAAGGAGAAAGGATTATTTGTTGCCATCGACTATTTCTAAATTTAGAGGAAGATGCTGTACTCACATACAAAAAGGGCCACTACTTAAACAGTTTTATTATTATTATTATTATTATGAAAGAAAAAAGAAACCCCAGGGTCTAAAATGTAATGAGTGATCCTATTAGTTCCACCAGACTAAAATCATACAGTCTACGTATGTGGTCTTTTCAGCCACATCTGTCATGAACCATTTTTACATCACAAAGTGCAAAATACTGAGCACTGATTTACTAGATGAGACTTGGGAACGTATTCATCATTTGATATCCCCCTAAAAGAAAAATTGGCTCATAAGAAGATAGGTGGCAGTTCGCTCTTTGCAGTATGCACTCAGGACTCAAGCATTTTAGAATTGAATCCTAAAATAATCCTAGCAACGAAGAGAGAAAATCATAATGAATAAGGATTAAGTAAAATGGAAAAATAAAATCCCAATCACGATTTCTTAAAATCCAAATATTTTGCTTGGCTAGAAAATATGAATCTATTATTAAAAATATTAAAATATGTAAAAATGTATATATAAAATACTAACCACGTAGTAGATGCTCAATAAATGATACTCTCATTATTTTAAATACTTTATGGATCACATTTTTACTAAGCATTTTATAAAATGATCTTCCTTTCAAAAGCTCTTACAGCAATATAGAATTTTTACTTAACATAAAATGTATACCTTTTATTTCATTACATTAATTATTTCTTTGATTTCTCTAAAGTCCACATTAATCCCTTTTTGGTAAATTTCTTTCCATAATGTTATTTTACTCATCAAAAAACCAGACATATAATTTCTCCTATCAGAAAAGGTTGGCAATCAGTCCACATTTTTTAATGGCATAAATTTTAAAATATTAAAGTGTAACTGATTCTAAAAAACTCATTATATAATTCTACATTAGATAAATTATTTACAATGATTCTAAAACCACTAAAAAAGACCTGCATATTTGATATATAAACAAGCATCTAAATCTTATACACTTGTCAGTCTTTCAATAATGAAGTCGGGGAAATAAATTCACAGACACCCTAGTGAATTGGCAACTGTAAGTGACAGAAGCCCTTCTAAATCCTCTGTTTACACTGGGGATTAGTGGAGTAGATTTTGAGTTGCACATTGAACAGTCCATGGTCAAGGGAACCTGCTCCCTGTCAGCCCTCAGGGCATAAGGACAAAGCATGGTCCTGGTAGGAAGTGACCCATAAACGTATTCCTACCCAGGATTTATACAAAGCCAGTCTGCCTCATAGAAACTCCATATGACCATTAACTGGCCTGCAAGGCCTGCCAGGAGGCCTAATTACAGGTCTACAGAGCCCAATAACAAAAGCTGAAGGGCTTTAGCCTAGGGATGATCTGCTTTATACTGACTTGAGAGAGTCTATATAGAGGACCCAAAAGAAAGAGGTTTAGCTTTAAAATTCTCCCCTGAGATGCAGCATTGTACTCAAGTCTAGAAAGCCCACATGCAACATACTTCAGCTAGGCTTAAACATACCACTTTCTCAAAATTAACATTCAACTACTGTCTGCTTAACATCTGCTCAAACATGGCAAGTTGCTGTGATATTGTTAGACTCTAGCTGATAGCTTTCTTCTTACTAAATATTATTAGGGGTAAATAATAGCCTTTCAGATATAAATGTGTAACTGACGCTAAAACAAATAACTTATACTTTTTAAAAGCAATTTACCTAACAATTCTGTTTAGGAAGTGCTAATTTTATGTTTTTGGATTAACACAAAGCCAAAAACCATGTTCACTGCTGGAAACTGGAAGTTAGATTAATATTATCAATTTGATTTTGCATTAAAGCTATTCAATTTTATGTTGAATTTCTGAAGTTTGTTTGCATAAACCATGTTTGATGAAAACAAAAGTTCTAACCAATGTTTGAGTCAATTAAACTATTTAAGGTTTTATTCATTTGTTTCTTTTTAAAAGCACTATCTTTAATTCTTGATCACATCTGTGTATGCATGCTGGTACAAAAGAGATATGTGGCTCAACTTACTCTTCTTTATCTCATAAAGCCACTCTGGTGATGCCATAAAAATCTACTACTCCTACTAGCTAACAATTATGGAATGCTCAGCTATGTGGTAAGTGCTATTCTAAAGACTTTATTATATTAATTCACTTAGTTCTCATAAAAACTCTAAAAGGCACATATTATTATTATTGTTATTATTCTCATTTGTAAATGAAAAATTGAAGCTCAGCAGGCTTTAACAACTTTCCTATGGTTTTATCAGTAAATAGTGGAGCTAGCAATGGCATCCAGGCCATCTGACTGAAAATTTAATACTAATTGCCTTTCATACTAATTGCTAACATTTACTGAATACTTACTATGTCCCAGGCACTGTTCTAAGTGTTTTACAAATGTTAACTCAATTTAACTCCATAACAACAAAAACCTATTAGTTATCTACTACTAATATCTTCATTTTACAGATGAGGAAACTAAAGGTCAGTAAAGGAGAAGTAATCTGCCCCAGCACAAAATTAGTGAAGCCAGATATAAATTTAGACTACCAACATACGGACAAAAAGAAGTCTACATGAGAAAAAAAAGAAATATGAAATCTACTTATTTATATGAAACAGAAATTAACTTTTCAATCACTTGCTCTGTTTCTTTGGGTTTGCCCTAACATGAAAGCCTCTCACAATAAATCAGCCTATTTCTCAGAGTCACAAATCAGTGGTCAGAAAACTACAGAGAAAAACCTCTGATGGCTTTAAATCAGGGTAAAGCAGAGTAGCTTTCTATGCTCCCCAGAAACAGTATAAAATTATGAAAGCAATCTCATTTGTAATTCTTGGAATCACAAATATTCAATGTTAAGACTGGACTTTAGAGAAGTGTTAGAACTTCTAAGATCACATGGCTATGAAGAGAAAGGTTCAGGACTTGGCTTCCAGGTACTTTATGGTTAACTAAGAAAATAAAATCTCAGTTCAGCATGCTGCGGAAGAATTGGGATGGGGTGAGGTACTTATGGTGTATTCCTAAGGAAAGTTTATCACCTGGATATAGTGTGAATGTGCGTATAATTAATCTGTGTTTTTATAATACTTAACCAATATCTGTCCCAAGAAAGGTCACTGAAATGCATGTCCATAGCTAGGTTTAAGATAAAACACTGATGATAATAAATCATTATCATAGATTTTCAAATTTACAAATTTAGCTATTACGAAAGCTCTATATGGTTAAGAAAAAGAACATTTTTTTCTTGAGTAAAACTTTAATTTTTTTGTATTATCAATAAAAAGAAACTCACTTCAGAATCAAAGGCTCATTTGAGGGTAGAAATGATTTTATCCTTAGGTAACTGCAGAACTAAGCATGACAGAATAAGGTGTGTATTTGGTAACATTTTCTATTGTCCGTCTATCTGCCCAGCATAACTCAGGGATTTAACCTATGGATAGAAATAGCTCAAGAGTCAGAATTCACTGGATATGAGTCTCAGTTGTCCCACTTATTATGTATGTAATCTTTCATAAGTCATTTAAGCTTTCAGGATATTTGTAAAATGGAGTTAATTAGCTTTCCATGCAGTGATGAGAGTCAAAGGATAAAAGATTTATCAAAATGCTTTGAAAACCATAAGACTCAATAGAAAGGGTTGTAGATATTATCCAGAAAAATGAAATATTATTACACAGAGATTTCTATGGTACATTGTTTTACCACACATGCACTAAAAGAAATTTCTACTTTTTCTTTTAAGATTGGAAATATAAAAATTACATGCATTAATAATTCTATTAAAAGTAAAATATTAAGGAGACCAGAGAAAGTTGTCTCGAAAACTATGCGAGAAGTGCTGCCATCTTATGCTGACAAAAATATGTATGTTTTGGAAAAATCTGTCCTCCAAATCATTCTTCAGACCCATGAGCACACTTAACATAAGATGATACTGCATTTTTGCAGAAAACCTAGATTATGTTGGGAATGGTACTAACAAGTCTCAAAGTGCAACAATAAGAGTAAAAGTGATGGAGACAAAGATGTCTTTAACTAAACTAATGAGTTTTCTTCCCTCCTGTATAATAATCATGTTTCATTATCTTTTCTGTCATAAACTACTTTAAAGTTTAAATATAAAATAGTCAGATTATATCATACATCTTCTGCTTTTGAAGCCAGGGAACTTTTTAGTGTATTTATTATAAAATCCATCAAACAGTGGTTAAAATGAATACACCAGAATTTGATAATTTTCAGATATCTAGATCATTTGATTCTCTACAATAATTTATTCACTAAAGATTAATAGCTGAAATTTTATTTGGTATCATACTACTATAGGTGCTGTTAAAACTGCTAGGAAAGAAACAGAAGTTTTAAAATTGGTTCCTGACCTTCAGAAGTTTATTTTACTGGGAAAATAAGTTTAACATTCATGAAATAATTAAATATTAGTAACAGTGGTATATGAATAAGTATCAGCATGAATGGTGTGCACAGACAAGGATTAAAAGAATTCAAAAAAGGAAATAAAGATTATATGCTGGAATGGTCAGGGAAATCATATGGAAACCTTATTTTCAGATGTGTCTTGAAGTTTTTGAAGAGGGGAAAAGGAACGAGGAAAATATTTCTAGAAGAGAAAACACCATGAGTGAAGATACCCAGGCAGGAAAAAAAAAAAGGGTAACTCAAAGGACAATGAGAAGAAGTACAGAATTGAATTCTAGGAAATAAAGTTAGAAAACTCTGTGGATCCACCATACAGAACCTTAAAATCTTAAGCACAGAAGTGTAAAACTGATTTTGTGAGGATCTGAGAGCCACTGAATAGTTTTGAACAAAGAGTAGCATTATCAAATCATGCCTGAGAAGGAATCATCTAGCAGTGGTGTTCACAAAAAGCAATACAGAAATAAACATTTTCCGGTGAAAACCATTTGCCAAGCTCTGAGCTAGGCACTTCACATGTTATAATATTTATCTTCACAACAATCCTACAAGGTAGTTATTATCTTTCCCTCTTACAAATGAGAAAATTATGACACAGAGAAGTCCCCAAACCTAAATACTTTCAAACAGGTAACTTAAATGTGTGACATGGTCCTGTTGAGACAATAGGAAACTGTTTTGTGTATTGCTGGTGTGAATGTAAAATGGTTCAGCCACTGTGGAAAAGTTTGGTGATTTCTCAAAAAGTTAAATGTAGAATTACCAAATGACCACACAACTACCCTCCTAGGTAAACACCCAAACAAAACTTGCCAACAAATACTCAAACAAGTACATGCATATTCATAGCAACACTATTCACAGTAGCCAAAAGATGGGAGCTTCCCAAATTTCCATCAATGGATGAGTGAATAAACAAATTGCGTATATACATACAATGGAATAGCATTCAGCAATAAAAAGGAATGAAGTACCGACATACTACAACAAGTCTGTACCTCCAAAACACACTAAGTGAAAGAAGCCAGAAATAAAAGGTCACATACTATATGATTCCATTTATAAGAAATATGCAGAATAGAGAAATACAGACACAGGCAGACTGGTGGTTGTCAAGGGCTTGGAGATAAGCAGCATGAGGAGAAACTGCTAGTAGGTAAGAAGTGGTAGAAATATTTTAGAACTAGATGGAGTTGGTGGTTAAACAACACGGTGAATGTATTAAATGCCAATGAACTGTTCCACTTTAAATAATTGTGACTAATTTTATGTTGTGTGAATTTCACCTCAATAAACTACTTTTTAAAAAATAGAGAACAATAGTGAATTAGAAAATACACATCTGTCATACATGATGTTTTTAAAACCCAATAACTCTGTTCTGGCTAAATAATAAACATTAAACTGCTCAAGGTCACAAGACAAGTAAGTGGTGAAGGCAGGGCTTAGGATATTTCCACTGTTCATTAGCATCACTCTGGAGAAGTAACAGAATTGAAGCAAGAAACCAATCAGGAGGTAATGGAATAAATTTTGGGTGAAATGTTTGGTGTTTAGACCAAGAAGATGGCAGGAGAAACACAATAAAGGGATAAATACAAAAAATATTTTAAAATCTGAATAATTAAGTCTGAGTGAATTATTGACAATGGAGAAGTCAAAGATTAAAAATTTCAAGGTTTTGAACCAAAGTATAAATATGTAATAGTTCAGTGCATATAAAATATGATTATAACAAATACAATAAAATCTCAGATTTCAAATTCATGTTTGGTCTGATATTCATGACACTCTACAGTTACATTTCGCTTAATGTTATTTTATGTCTTTCAAAATCATACCATCATTAATCATGGCTAAATGCTCTAAATATATTTTAATTCTAACTCAATAACTAAATAATGTTTACTAATATAATCAGTGACAATGCAATTACTAAATATAAAACTTTCCTGAGACTCACAACAAAAGTAAAAGACTAAGTCTAATCAGTAAGATTTATATATATGAACCCTATATACCAAGTTATGCTAACCCTAAGGCCATAAATCCTGCCTCAAGAATCTGGCATAAGGCCTGAAGTCCTTCCCCATACCCAATTTTAAGGCCCCAAAGTTGAGGGTGATTTCCCTGGTAACTCAAGTGAACTCTAAAGTGACAATGGGTACTACCAGACCTCCCTATCCGGTTACCTCAACTTTAGGACTAGGTTAGATTCTAACTGCAAGCCTTACCAGAATGTGTGCAAGTTCTTCTTACACCTCCTCCCTTTATTTTGTTTATTTTTAACAATACAATGAATACCTTTAATTCATCACCAAAACAGAGAATTAGAACCTTGACAGTAAGTTCTGTATGTGCTTATTTGCTCCCTCCCATCTATCCATCTGTCCCCTCTCCAAAGCCACAAGTTCTCATTAAAAACGATACTTAAGGGCCGAGCCCGTGGCGCACTTGGTAGAGTGCTGCGCTGGGAGCGCGGCGACTCTCCCGCCGCGGGTTCGGATCCCACATAGGAATGGCCAGTGCGCTCACTGGCTGAGTGCTGGTCATGAAAAAGACAAAAAAAAAAAAAAAAAAAAAAAAAAAAAAACGATACTTAATGTTTTTCAAAGGAGTTTAATATGTTACATCATTATTAGAAAGTAATGTATTCATGGAACTGGCATCAGAAAGCAAAGTCTGGTAAAAATGATTATTTATCTGGTGGCAATGAAAAGTAGCATATTGCTTTTATAAAATAATTCAGCAAAAATGTATAAAATGCTGTTCTAAATACTAATACCCTCCATCCTCATATAGTCAATTCCATAGTAACTAATCCCAAGAAAATAACCTAAAATATGAAAAATACAATGTATGAGAGGATGTTCATTACAGTGTTATTGGTAAGAAAGAAAAGCTGAAGACAACAAAAATGTTCAAGAAGAAAATGATTAAATAAATAATGCTACATTTAGCTTTGGTCTGTCCTTTACTTATCCAGGCCAAAAAGGCTTTTTTTTTTTTTTTTTTTTTTTAAAAGATGACCGGTAAGGGGATCTTAACCCTTGACTTGGTGTTGTCAGCACCACGCTCTCCCAAGTGAGCTAACCGGCCATCCCTATTATAGGGATCCTAACCCTTGGCCTTGGTGTTATCAGCACCACACTCTCCCAAGTGAGCCATGGGCTAGCCTTCAAAAAGGCTTTTAATTTGAAAACTTTCATATTTTTGAATGTTTCTCAAATTCACAGAACCCAGCTCTTCATCATTAATACAATTTAGAGTGTTAAATTTGTAAAAAAGGGGTCACAACTAAGATGAATATAAGCAAGTTATATACTATGAGGTTTGGACTATCAGACCAGTTTTATAGTATGACTCAAAATCACATTAAAAAATAAAGAAAACTATACAAAATTAAGAAATCAAATTCTTTATAATTGTATTAATAGAAACAAATATTTTCTGGGCTAGGAAACAAATATTTTCCTTTAAAGCAAGAGTTTGTCAATAACTCAAATTATTAACTGGAAATATTTTTTCAAAGCAAAATACCACTGAAGAATTAATGCATATTATATCAATGATAACTAGGTTTAGTCTATAGTATATTTATTTGAGAGTCAGAATATGAAAAACTTGACCTCATTTCCTTTGGAACAATGAAAAAAAAGGTAAAGAATGACATTTTAGCATTCTATTTAGCATCACACTTTTGCAATAAATATTTCAGATAATATATGGCCATACATATAACCTAGATAGCATAAATTTGTGAGAATAAATAAAAATAGGATTTTTCTCTTTGATTCACCTGTAATCATGTTACCAGCCTAGGATTTATCACTTTTTCATTTAATAAAAGTTAATTATCAACGCTTACCAGCGGCTTCAAGAACCAGCTGTAGTCTGGCTTTGGCTTGTTCAGCTGGTGGCTAAAAAACAACCATAAGAGATATTTACTGGTCAGTTTTAACAGACAGAGCTTTAAATTAATGCATTGTTATAGGAGTATCAGAAAATTTAGAGAACTTTCTCATAATTAATATAAATATGCATCCACATCTAAACAAAGTTCCATCACAACAGTACTACCAATCTACTCTCACCTTCATAGTCAAATCACACTTGTCATTAATATGATGATGAGGTTCTTTCAGGCAAAACCCACACATTTAACAACATATTCTCAAGTTGTGTTACTTCTTTGCATATGAAAATATTATATTTTGCATATAGAAACATTAGAATGTAAGTAGCAACTTGAAGTTCAATACTTCAGGCAAGTCAGATCCTAAAACCAAATGTTTTCTGCTTTCCTAAATGGATTTGAAAGGAGCAACTATGATAAAGATAGGATACAATGTGACTTACATGCTTTCAGTTCCTATTAACTGTCCTAAAACTTTTCTCTCAGTGAACCTTGGTTCAATACAGTTAATAATGTTGAAGCTAAATTACTTTCCAACCAGTGGCCTCATTCTGAGATTTTTGGACAACACATTAATGGTATCCAAGCTATAACATGGATTGTATCATTTTTATGAAAGATTTGTTAAAAACTGTTCTTAGTACTTAGGACTTTACCTCACCATACATTTATGAAGATATCAGCAATAAACTAAATAAATAACCTAAGTAATCCCATGTTTATATATAAAAATCACCATTTCAGAATTAAAATTTTTGTAATACTTTTGAATGTTTTGCTATTTGCGACTTGAATGAAATTCAATTAGATAGGAAGAATAGTTTCTGATGTTCTGTTGCACAGTAGGGTGAGTATGGTCAACAGTTAAATTTTGCCTATTACATAATAGCTAGAGGAGAGGCTTTTGAATGTTTTTGCCACCAAGAAATGATAAATGCATCAGGTGATTGATACATTAATTACTCCAACCCAATTATTATACAATATGTATGAAAACATCATATTGTACCCCATAAATATAATTACAATCTGTCAATTAAAAATTTTTTTAAAACAAGAACTTGAATGAAAATTAAATAACTGGATATAGAAAGAAGATGTGCTCAGAAAATTTAAGAATTTGAATGGTGCTTTGGAAAAAATTGTAAGAAACAAGATGGGAGAGTGGTAGATGAGATATGTGAGGAGACAAGGAGAGCCTTATATATCATAGAATAGGATTTAACAAATTATAGCCCTGGACCCGTGGCCTGGTTTTATAAATAAGTTTTATTGGAACACAGCCATGGAATTTGTTTACATATTGTCTATGGTGGGTTTCGTGCTCAAGTTAACAATAGGAGTTGAGTATTTGTAGCAGGAACTTTATAACCAGCAAAGCCTAAAATATCTATTACCTGGATCTTTGAGAAAAAGGTTGCTAACCCCTGCCCTAGAAGATGGAAAGCCTCAGAAGAATTTTCAACAGAGGGGTGATATGATCAGATACGCACTTTGATACATCATTCTACCAATATGTTTGAGGACCAAACAAAAGGAATGTGACTGCAGGTAAGGAGCTCAGTTAGGGGGCAACTGAAGAATTCCAGGTGAGATGATGAGGGCCTGAGCTGAAGCACTACCAGAAAGGTCTGATGAGGAATCAGATTTGAGAAATATTTAATCTGTATAACAGGAGTGATTTACTATGAGAAAATGAGGAGCTGACAAACAAAAAAGAGTACTTTGTGTCATGTTTGCAGAGAAAATGTATGTAAGCATGGTTTATATTTATAAAGTATTGAAAATATGTGACATCAAATTACAATATCACAGCAAAATATCAATAGAAGACTGTGACATCTACTGAATATAATCTAACAGTCATAAACTAAAATGCCTACAGGGGCCAAGCAGTTAATGCAAATATTTATGATGATAAATGGCAAAGGACATTTCACATCAGCATTAGGGAGCACAGAGAGGGTAGAGAACTATGAACCACATGCCTCAGCTAAAGGAAGCAGCTGATACTCAGCAGCAACTGATTACTGTCATGCAGAAATGCAAGCCCAGGGTTATGAAATTTGTTAATTTTTCACAGGAATTAAAACCACTATGAAGACAAATACAGCGCAGAACAAACACAGTATTTCTATTGGCCAGGTTCAACACCAAGACAATTTGTGATCTCTGCCATTTACCTAACACACACAAGAGAAACTAGATACTTTGTGTAATATAACATAACCAGAATGGCAAGTAGGAAATGATATTCTGACTAGCAGGTCCTAAGCAAGCTAAGAATTATGAAGCATACATTTCAGAGTGTCCTTGCAAGCAGTGTCCTTTGATGGAAAAATCTTAGACACTTTATTGGTTAAGATATTTCATGGGAAAGAGTGTTTTGTATTTCATAAAAAAAGATTCTTTTAACAATTAATAAATATTTATGACATAGAAAAATATACAGAATGTTTACCAGACATCCAATAAAATATTAACAATATTATTCAATCCCCCTCTTAGCAGCCCCCTCCCTGCCCCCATTTATAATCACTGTCTTGAAAATATGGCAATTACCATTTCTAAGGAAAGGTTCTTGATAGTTAATATTTATGATAAAAACAACTGTTAAGATATATTTATTTTTCATTAATTACTCCAACAATCAATAACATAGGACTCGTATTTCAAAGATAAAGAAAACTAGGGAATAAAAGCAGTTTAGTAACTTGCTTTACTAGTAAATGATGGACTTAAATTAAGACTCTCTGACTCAAGTTCAGAATCCTAACTAAATCACTAGGATACTCATGAAGTCAAAGCAATTAATTTACATATACAGAAAAGCTTAAAAATAGGACCTTGATTCAGTTTAAAAGAAAAATCTGTCCAAAATAATACACTTGACCCAGTAAATAAAATATGATTCTGTCCTAAATATATTTGCCTATGCAGACATAACTTGCTGAATTTTATTTATGGAATATAGGGATGAACTCCAACTATTGGGATAAATATATCAGATTATAAATAATATATTAGTTATAATATATTAGATAATAAATAAATATATTAGATTGACCAAACTTTTAAAAATAATGTTATATAAATATTTTTACTTTGCTTAGATTCATTGCTCAAGCATTTTTCTTGAATAAAATATGCAGATACAAATGTCTTCTCACATTTTGCTCATCTGCAAATATCTCTTTTTACTACGACTAGTGAGTAAGTTGAATGGATATGTGATTCTTGGCTGCAGTCTTTTTCTCTCTGTCACCTGTCCCTTAAATCCTTTCCAAGGGCTGCTCTGTTTCTAGGCTTGAGCTTGTCTCAGAAGAGGGAAAGCATCACAACAGCCCACTTCGCTGAAATCCTCTGGCTCCCACCTGTCTATTTGTATCAGTAGCTGCTTGGCTTAGAAAAAGTAGTTAGCTGGAAATGGGAATGGCGAGAAGAGAGTCTGATTTTATGTTGCGCTGTTCTGACTGCTATCTATGTTACATTTTTAGAAAAGGTTCAGGAGAAAGAAGAAACAATACAGAGCTAAAAATTTTTTTTTTATACTATTCCATTTCAGTTACATGTTATCATACTAGCTGGCTTAGAATGAAAATACCTTTGCAGCTTGGGTGCCAAAATTTCTAATGCTTTAGCTATTTTAGCAAGTATCAGACTCCAGGATCAGTATGAATTCCATCTAAAATTGGTAAATAGTCCTAATATTATTTGGAACTAGAAATTATATTTTACTGAATAAATAAGAAAATAATACCAGATACAAATGCATGAAATATAACAATTTCCCAAAGAATTTTTAAATGAGGACATATTTAAAAGCACAATGTCACAATTACATTCTATGAAGGAAAAATATGAAAATTATATTCCATTAAAAATAATATTCCTTACATCAAAATCAGCAGAGCATAATTAGATAAATGAATATCAAAATAGAATTATGGAGAATATAATGTGCTTCCCTTAACCTACAGTTTAGTGTTGACATTGACAGAACAATAAGAACAATATGAACTTTTACCGTAGGTTTTTAAAGGCCATATTAAAGTTAAAACTGATGATTGTGTTACGGTATAACAAAAAACATTAGTTCAGATACTATACCATAATTTTAACTTATATAAAGAAAATTGTACTTCTCCTAGAAATTCCTATCAGATAGGGTTTAAAATTGCTAAAAGTAATAGTAGTCCTTCAGTGGGAGAACAGGGGATTGGTAGTCTTTCTACTGTTATGGATTCTCCAGAACTGCCCTGCTTCCTTCCCTTCCCATGGTAGCCAAATGTATCTACTTAACTCCATTTGTAAGCCCTAGGTTTAGAGAAAAGTATCCACTTTCTCAAGAAAAAACAAAAGCTCCTACAATTAAACCAAAAGATACGTCAGTCTTACCATGGCTTATGGAGATGACAATTCTCAATGTGTAGACTTTTCCTTTGACTCTAGGCTTAGTCTCATCCCGAGTTCCTTAAAAATATACAATATGTCTAGATTCTCAAAAGCTACATTCAATACCAGCACAATCCTTTGAGCTACGACTATATAAAAAGAGAGAAGCAAAGAGAAGCCTATCCTTGTATGAACCTGATAACATACTAAATTATTTAAACTATTTGTTCACACTTCTTACTTCCATTCATAGTCAGCTCCCTGAATTTCCTGGCCACAACCATAGAAATTCTGGAAGTTGATGAAGCTAAAGTAATTCCATCTGCCAACAACAGTTTTGAGGTTGTTAAAGACAGGGAAGTAGAAAGTCTAAAAGAAAGATGGTGGCGAGAACTCAAACTTGAAAACAAAATTAAGACTACAACACTTCAAAAATCAAAATTAGAATTTGTTTATATCATTTTCCAATATTACCCTAAGTTACATATTATCATATGCTCTCTTTGTACAAAAAGCATATACATAACTCTTAACCTACTTATGAGAGGGTAATTGAAATCTCCTGTTTGAAGAAAATGTACAATTGAAATACTTCAGATCTTGTAGGCAAATGATATACTATTGGGTCTTTACAGAGTCCTGTCATTACATTCAATCATTCAAAATTTCTTACTTTCATTTGTTCAAAAAATTTTATGAACCACCTCTTATGTATAAGGTACTGTGCTACAAATTGAGGATAAAAAGATGAATAGACATAGCGTCTGATTAAGGATCTTGTAGTAAGACGGAGTTTGGATTTGTTGTCCCCTCCAAAACTCATGTGGAAATTTGATCTCCCATGTGGCAGTGTTGGAAACTGATTGAGTCATGGGGGCTGATCCCTCATGAATGGATTAATGTTCTCTCTGGGAGAGGAGAGGTAGTGAGTGAGTTCTCCCTCTGTTAGTTCCCACCAGAGCTAATTGTTTAAAGGACCCTGGCACCCCCCCGCCCCTCTCTCTCTCTGTTATCTGCTTGTACCCAATGGCTGCCTGCCACTTTTCGCCATGAGTAGAAACAGCCTGAGGCAGGTGCCAGACGCAGCTGTCCCAGAATCATAAGCCAAATAAATCTCTTTTCCTTATAAATTACCCAATCTCAGGTATTTCTGTTATAGCAACATAAAACGGACTAAAACATAGTATAATTAGACAGATAAAAAAAATAATTTAAAGAAAGAAACTATGATTTACTAAATGTCTGCATTGTGTCAAGCATGTGTGTTATTTCTCTTAAAGATTTTTCACATAGTGTTTGGCCAGCCTATACATTTTCCAAATCTTTATGCTCTGCTTCCCTTTTAAATTCTGGCTTTACATTATGCCTTTGCCTCCATAACACAAAGTAGGCTGTTAGAAGTAACCAGACAGCTTCCTTTGCTGCTTAGAAATTTCTTCCGCCAAACATTCTGGCTCACAACTCCTAAGTTCCACCTTCCACAAAGTCCAAGGGCATGAACACAATGCAGTCAAGTTCCTTGCTATGGTGTAGCAAGGGTGATCTTTTGTCCAGTTCTCAATAAGTTCCTCCTTTTTATCTGAGGCTTCATCATCGACATGGTCTTTACTGTCCACATTTCTATCAGCATTCTGGTCACAACCATTTAACCAATCTCTAAAATCTTCCAAACTTTCCCTCATCTTTTTCTCTTCTTCTAAGTCCTCCAAACTCCTCCAACATTTGCCTAATACCCAGTTCCAAAGCTGAATCCACATTTTCAGGTATGCGTATAGCAACATCCCACTCCTCGGTACCAATTTTCTGTATTAGCCGATTTTGTGTTGCTTATAAAAAGATACCTGGATCTGGATGAAGTATAAAGAAAAATGACATTTATTGCTTACAGTTTCTGAAGCTTGAACTACAATAAATCACACATTTTTAAAGTTGCTGGATTTTAAATTGAGCATAATTATTTTGAAACTCATCCACACTGCTGTGTCTACCAATAATTTATCCCTTTTTATTGCTGGGTAGTATTCCATTGTAAGGATATGCCATAATTTCTTTATCCATTCACCTGTCAAGAAATATTTGAATTATTTCCAGGTTTTTGTTTGTGTTTGGTTTTTGCTGCTATAAAAAAAATGCTATGAACATTCAGGTACAAATCTTGTATAAATATGCAGTTTCATGTCTTTTGGGTAAATATCTAGGATTGAAATGACTGGGTAATATGGTAAATATATGTTTAACTTTTTAAGAAAGTACTAAACTCTTTCCAAAGTGGTTTCACTTTCCTACCAATAGTGTCTGAGAGTTCCAGTTGCTCCATATCCTAGTTATCACTTGAAACAGTCACAGTCATTCTAAAAGGTGTGTAGTAGTACTTCATTGTGGTGTTAGTCCATATTTCCCTAATTACTAATGGTGTTGAGCATCTTTTCATGTATTTATTTATTATCCATATATCTTCCTTGATAAAAGGGATGTTCAGATCTTTCACCAATTTGATTTTGGATTGTCTTCTTATTATTGAACTTCCAGAGTCCTTATTGTAACAAAAGTAATTTATCCCACATACAGCTTGCAAATTTTATACACAAAGTTTGACTAGGCCTTTGAAGTCCAATTCACCAGTTTCTTCTTCCATGAATCAAGTATTTTTGGTGTTTTAGCTAAGAAATCTCTACCTAATCCCAATTTGCAAAGATTTGTCTTGTACCACCTAAAACTTTTATAGTTTTATGTTTTACATTTTATTATATAAAATGATTTTAGTTAATTTTTGTACATAACGCAAGATATGCATTTCTTTTTCTTAGTTTGGTACATGTCTATTCAATTGTTCCAGCACCAATGACTATCATTTCTCCACTCAACTGCCTTGGCAACTCTGTCAAAAATCAATTTGCCATATATATATACATATATGAGTCTCTTTTTAGACTCTCTATTCTGATCCATTGATCTATTTGTCAGTCTTCATGCCAATACCACACTGTCTTGATTACCATAGCTTCATATTAACTCTTGATATCAGGTAGAACTCCTCTTCCTTTTTTTTCAAAGTAGTTTTGACTTTTCCAGCTCCTCTGCATTCTCAATGTTTAGAATAAGCTTGTCAATTTCTTTAAAAAACAAACAAACAAAAGGCATGCTGGGGTCATGCATGGGTTTGTACTGAATGTACACATCACTGGGGGGAGAATGGACATAATAGCAAATTTTACCCAGTATGTCATTTTCCATTATTTTTGCCTGTGTCTTTACATTTGAAATGTATATTTTGATAGGTAGCATGCAGTTGGATCTTATTTTTTTTTCAATCTGAAAAACTCTGCTTTTTAATTGGATTTTTAGACCAATTTACACTTAATATAATTATATTTTTTGACCATCTTTTCTTCTTTCCCTGTCTTCTCTATGATTGAGTACCTTATAATTCTATTTTACATTCTTTGTCAGCTTATTAGCTAAACTTCCTTGTTGCGTGATTCCTGTTGCTTTAGACTTTAAGGTATCACCTCCATCTTCCTTATCCACTTCATATATACTATAAAGAACTTATAACAGTACACTTTCATTCCTGCCTTTCAAGCCTCTGTATTATTGTCACTGCTGTCATATATTGTTATAAACTACACAACACATTGTTGTTTATGCTCTAAAAAGTTATCTTTTAAATAAAAGATTTACCCATGTAGTTATCATTTCCAGCACTCTCTACTCTGGTATCATTTTCCTGTGACATTTCTTTTACTGCAGGTTGTATGATGATGAATTCATTCACTTTGTGTGTGTTTTTACAAATACTCATTGGGTGTTCATATCTGAGAGATATAAAATTCCCAGAGTATAAAATTCTAAGTTTATCAAATTTTTCTTTCAATATTTCAAATATGTTACTTTACTATCTTGTAGTTTTCATTGCTTCCAGAGAGAAGTCTGCTTTCACACTTACCTTTGTTCCTCTACACATAAAAAAGAGTATATATTTTTTCTTTCTCTGCTTTTAAGATTTTCTTCTCATAACTGGTTTAAAAAAGAAATTTGATGTAGTTTTCCTCATACTTCTTGTGCTTGGGGTTCATTGAGCTTCTTGAATCCATTAATTGGTTTATAATTTTTATCAAATTTGGAAAAATTTTTTAATTATTTTTAAAAATTGAAACCTAATTATAGATATTTATGAGGTACAGAGTTGACTATCAGTATTTGTGTACTTTTGTAATATGTAATGATCAAATCAGTATTCTTAGCATGTTCATCATTACAAATTGGAATTATTCTTTGTGTCCATTACCCAATTTCTTCCTAATTTCCTCTCCCTACCCTGCTTTCCCACCTCTAGTAACCATAGTTCTTTTGGTTCTTTCCTTCCAAAATCTCAATGTATTATTGTGGCTGTTGTTTCTTTTCTTTTCTCCCTCTTCCTTCCTTTCTCCCTGGCTCCCTCCTTTTCTTCTTCTTTCTCTTTTCTTTCTTCCTTTTCTTCCTTCCCTCCCTTCCCTCCCTCCCTTCTTCTCTCTACCTCTTTCATTTTTTCAGCTCCCACTTATGAGTGAGGACATGGGGTATCTCTTTTTCTGTACCCAGCTTAATTTTATCCAAGCTCATCTATGTTGCTGTGAATGGCAGAATTTCATCCTATTTTATGATTGAGTAGAAATCTACGTGTATGTAAACCACATTTTCCTTATCCAGTCATCCACTGATGGACATTTAGGTTGGTTCCATAACTTGGCTATTGTAAATAGAGCTGCAGGAGGGCAGGTGTCCCTTCGACATAATGATGTGCATTGCTTTGGTTATATACCCAGTACTAGGACTGCTGGATCATATGGTAGTTCTACCTTTAGCTGTTTGAGAAATATCCATACTCTTTTCCAGAATGGCTGCACTAATTTATAGACCCACAAATGGTGTAGAAAAGTTCTCCTTTCTCCAAATCCTCACTAGCATTTGTTATTCTCTGTCTTTTTGAAAGTAGCCATAATAACTCGGGTAAGATGATATCTCAATGGTATTGATTTGCATTTCCCTGAAGCGTAATGATGTTGAGCATTTTTTCGTGTACCTGTGGGCCATTTTTTTTTTTTTTTTTAAATTTTATTTTGACAGTATACATTGTGGCTGATTATTGCTCCCCATCACCAAAACCTCCCTCCCTTCTCCCTCCCCCCGTCCCCCCCAACAATGTACTTTCTGTTTGCTTGTCGTATCAACTTCAAATAATTGTGGTTGTTATATCTTCTCCCCCCCCCCCCGGTTTGTGTGTGTGTGTGTGTGTGTGTGTGAATTTATATATTAATTTTTAGCTCCCACCAATAAGTGAGAACATGTGGTATTTCTCTTTCTGTGCCTGACTTGTTTCACTTAATATAATTCTCTCAAGGTCCATCCATGTTGTTGCAAATGGCAGTATTTCCTGTGGGCCATTTGTATGTCTTCCTTTGAGATATGTCTATTCAGATACTTTGCCCATTTTTTAATTGGGTTCCTTGTTTTATTACTGACTGTTAAGTTGTTAGAGTTCCTTGTATATTCTGGATATTAATCCCTTGTCAGATGCATACTTTGCAAATATTTTCTCCCATTCTGTAGGTTGTCTTTTAACTCTGTCGACTGTTTCATTTACTATGCAGAAGATTTTTAGTTTGATATAACCCATTTATTTATTTTTTTGTTGCTTGTCCTTTTGACCTCTTATTCATAAAGTCTTTGCCCAGTCCTACATCTTGAAGTGTTTCCTCTATGTTTTCTCCTAGGATTTTTATAGTTTCAGGTCTTATACTTAAATAATTTACTCATTTTTAGTTGATTTTGGTATACGGTAAAAGATACAGGTCTAATTTCATTCTTCTACACATGGATATCCACTTTTCCCAGCACCATGTAGTGAAGAGGCTGTCCCTTCCCCAATGTATGTTCTCAGTGCCTTTATTGAAGATTAGTTAGCTGTAAGTACATGGGTTGATTTCTGGGTCCTCTATTCTGTTCCATTGGTCCATGTGTCTGTTTTTATGCCAGTACCATGCTGTTTTGGTTACTGTAACTTTGTAGTATAGTTTGAAGTCAGGTGTGTAATGCCCCCAGTTTTTTTGTTTTTGTTTTTGTTTTTTCTCTGGCTAAGGATTGCTTTGGCTATTCAAGGTCTTTGTTGTTCCATATGAATTTTAGGATTTTTTTTTCTATTTCTATGAAGAATGTCATTGGTATTTTGATGGAGATTACAATGAATTTGTAGATTCCTTTGGATAGTATGAACATTTTCAAAAGATTAATTCTTCTAATCATGAATATGTAATGTCTTTCCATCTTTTGGTGTCATCTTTAATTTCTTTCTGCAGTGTTTTTTTCTGCAGTTCTCATTGCAGATATCTTTCACCCCTTTGGTTAAATTTATTTCTAGGTATTTTATTCTTTTGATAGCTGTTGTAAATGGGCTCGCTTTCTTGATTTCTTTTCTGCTTGTTCATTGTTGGTGTACAAGAAATCTACTGATTTTTTGTGTTCATTTTCTATCCTGCACCTTTACTGAATTTATCAGCTCTAGGAGTTTTTTGTTAAAGGTTATGGGCTTTACTATGTACAGGATCATGTCCTCCGAAAACAGGGACAATTTGACTTCATCTTTTCACTTTGGATGCCCTTTATTTCTGGAAGGATGAGGCACAAATGCAAGGCAGCTCGCCGGAGAAGTTCCGATTTTATTTAGTGAGTACATCTGTTTTATAGGGTTAGAAGAGAGTTGATAGGTTTACAGGGGACATGGGGCATTTGGGGATTGGATGGATTATGTTGCTATGGGGCCAGGAGCAGGGAGCCTGCGCTGATTTGCGCGCGATTCGTGCTGGCGGGAAGGTATTGTGGCACCAGCGGGAAGGAAAAAGGCAGAAGAGAAGGGTAGCCAGCACCATGATGGGGCGCGGCCAAAAAAAGGGTTCTAATATGACCTAATATTCCTCCCTTTTTGTTAGAATAGGGGCGGCGTCCTTTTTCTCTCTGGCTACTTCCTGCTGGTAGGGGGCATCGTTTGGGAAGGAGGTGGAGTGTCAGGGAGGAATATGGTCAGGAGACCCCATAATATGGTGGAATATAAAAGAACCTCCTGGGGGGGTGAAATGGATGAAAGTTCCCAGATTATAAATCAATAATCTGTTGAGTCCACTCCTGATGTGTAAAAACCGGGTGTAGTAGCCAGGCGTCGGAGGAAAGGGTATCTAGGAAGGCAATCCATCGCGTCCTGTATGTTTCATCAGCATGTGGTGAGGAGTTTCTGAGAAGAGGCGGAGGGTTCATCAGTAGCTAGGAGTTGGTAGTTTCTAAGTAAAAGCTGGTTAAAAGTCTGGTTAGAAATTTTACCCACTTGGGTTTGTAAAAACTTAAGTATACAAGGTAAGAAAAGGCATACCAGAAGGATTACAGAGAGGGGGCTGAGGATGGGCCAAACCCAGGTTAGGAGAGGGTTGGACATTAGAGAGGAGAATGGGCTGGAGTTGGGTGGGGCACCCAGGCTGGTAGCTAATTCAGTGAGTTAATGATGTTATGTTCTACCACACCCGATTCGTTAATATAATAACAACATTCTTCTCTTAGGAAGAGGCAGGTACCACCTTTTTCTGCTGTGAGCAGATCAAGGGCTCTCCTGTTCTGGAGGGTCACTTGGGCCAAAGAAGTTATTTGTTTTTGTAGGGAGGTTAGAGATTCTGCCGTGGACGTGAGGGCCCTTTCTAACTTGGATTTAATATCTACGACAGCCCACAGAGAGTGGCCCAGGGCTCCTCCCAAGAGGCCGGCACTGGCGACAGAAATGGTTAAAGACATACCAACCAAGATAGGGAGGAAAGCGCTCTTTTCTGTCAGTCTGGGGGATTAAAAAGGTGAAACATTTCTGGGCTGGTGTATAGGGTGAGCTGGGGAACAACAGCTACGAGAAGGCAAGGAGAAGTTATGTTGGGTAAGAAAGTGGTGATACGGGTTCCATTGCACCAAAAAAAGGTTCCAGGCGATGCATGAGTGGTATTTGTGAGTTTAAGACTGTATTGGCAAAAGGGGTCATTGAAAGATTTGGAAATAGTGGGGCCACAAAGGCATGTTCTAGGGAGGAGGGTGTGGTTGCCGTCCTCAGGCTCCCACAAAGGAACATTGGCTAGGGGTGAAGAGGGTAGTGGGGCCTGGGAAGGGTTTGGACGAAGGAGTGAGTCGGTTTTTTTTTTTTTTTTTTTTTTTTCAAAAGATGACCAGTAAGGGGATCTTAACCCTTGACTTGGTGTTGTCAGCACCACGCTCTCCCAAGTGAGCTAACCGGTCATCCCTATATGGGATCCGAACCCGTGGCCTTGGTGTTATCAGCACCACACTCTCCCGAGTGAGCCACGGGCCGGCCCCTGAGTCGGTGTTGTTAACTGGGACAGCGGCAAGCAGGGGGCGAGCCAAGGAGGCGCACAAAAAGCAATTTCTGGGGGAAATGGATGGAACAGTCTGGTTTAAAAAGGACAGGATATCGGAGATGATCTGTAACCGAGTATATATAGGGGAGCCAGGAGCATGAAGGGAAGGGGCATTTTCTAAAGAGGATATGATGTTCTGTTCATGATGTTTTATTTCTGTAGAGACAAGAGATATAGGGTCGTGAAGAGGAATATACTCACGGGATATTTCGAAAGTTCTGCAGGGGTGTGAAGTATAGCCATTACAGTAAACAGAAGCAAGGACCCTGGTAGCCCATCGGCTCTCCCATGAGTCCCGGATGGTTAAAGAACACTGTCGTTTGCCATCACACTGAAAAAGTCTCCTACCAGTAGGCTGTCCTATATACCCTAACCCCCAGTGGATCTTACATAACGAATACGGACAGCCGCCATAGGTGTCAGGCCACCAGCGGCAGTAATCACGGGTCTGATCAAAGAGGAAGCAAAGGTAAGGGCTGTTGGCTTGTTTAACTAACTTGGAATTGGAAAGAGTGATAGTGACAGCCTCGGAGCAACCTTTGATGGAGCAGTCCGCAGTAGGGGCCAAATGGGTGACTTTGGTTTTTTTTGTGTGTGTGTATGACTCTCTCACCTTAAATCTCCATACATAAGACGGAGAAGAAGAGGAACTTTGAGGAAGTATAAAGAGAAAGAGGAGGAGGATGTAAAAATTGTTAAGAATACTAAAAGGGAGCATCCTTGTGGTTGAGAGAGGAAGGGCAGGAATGTGGGAAAATCGAAATTTCAGGGGATTAGATGGGTCCGGAGTACAAGAATAAGAGGGAGAAGGAGTAGATGGAGGGGAGCCTCGGGACTCTTCTGAGATATCCTGGACGCCAGTGGGGACGAGGTTCCAGGTGTCTGGTTTTAATCTAGAAATGTGAATCCAGGGAGTAAAACGGTTACCAGGTAAAGAGAGTTTGGCGGCTGTAGGGGTGCAAAGAATAACTGGGTAGGGGCCCTCCCACTTGGGCATGAGAGGTCTTTTTTCTTCCGGGGAGTTGTAATATACTAGTTGTACAGGGTGGAGAGGCAAGAAGTTTTGAGAGGAAGCAGGGTCAGGAAGAAGCCAATCTTGAAATTTCCAAAGTTCAGAGCAGAGATGGAAAAGGAGAGGTAAACTGAGGTCTGGCGGTATTGGACCCTGTGAGGGAGTGAGCCCTGGAGGTAAGAGGGGATGCCTGTACATTATTTCAAAAGGAGACAACAGAGAAGGTTTTTTTGGAAGAGCCCTTATCCTGAGTAAGGCCAAAGGGAGTAGCTGAATCCAGTCCAGGTGTAGTTCTAAGGATAATTTTGTTAAAATATTTTTAAGAGTTCTGTTGGATCTCTCTACCTTTCCGGAAGCCTGGGGACGATAGGGACAGTGTAAGTGCCACTGAAAAGAGAGAGCTTGGGAAACTTTCTGGGTAATCTGAGAAATAAGCTCAGGACCATTGTCTGACTAATGCAGTGGGCATTCCAAATCTAGGGATAATCTGAGAGAGAAGGATGGACGCCACTGTAATAGCCCTTTTATTAGATGTGGGGAAGGCCTCTACCCATCCAGAGAGGGTATCTATGAACACTAGGAGATATCTGGTGCGTCGTACAGGCGGCATGTTAGTGAAATCAGCTGCAGGTGTGTGACCTCTGGCCTGGTGGGAGGGGAAAGGTTTAGGTTTTAAAGGAGTGTTGGGGTTAGAGCGCTGGCAGACTTTACAAGTAAGGGAAATTTCCTGTAGGAGGGCTTTATCTAAAGGGGTGAGCGTAAAGAAAGTTTGTAAAAAGATTGTTAAAGTTTGGGGGCTAGTGTGGAAGAGAGCATGTAGAAGCTGGAACAGGGCCGTATTGTCCGCGGGGGGTATGTCAGTGAGGGCGGCTAAAAGGTGAGCAGGTTTATGTTCGGGATTCATGGCCTCTGTTCGTGCAGCCGCGTCAGCCCTGGAATTGCCCTGTGTGACAGGGGAGTTGTCTTTCTGATGAGACTTGCAGTGAACTACCCCTAGCCGGACGGGCAGACGAGAGGCCTCTATAAGTTTGGTGATAAGGGATGAACTAGTGATTGAGTTTCCTTTTGTGGTGAGTAGGCCCCGTTCCCTCCACACAGCAGCTTGGGACAACAGGATGTAGAAAACATATTTCGAGTCAGTGTAAAATGTGAGGGATTTACCTTGGGCTAAAATACAGCCTCTTGTAACGGCTATAAGCTCAGCCTGTTGGTTGGTAGTGCCTGGGGGTGGGGTTTGGCTTCTATGATTTCGGTGAGAGAGGTTACGGCATATCCTGCATAATGGGCAGAGTCCTGTCTGAAAGAACTACCGTCCGTAAACCAAATGTAATTGGGATGAGAGAGAGGTCCTTCTGAAATAGAGGAGTGACAGGGCAGGAAGTTTTCTAGGGCCTCCAGGCAATCATGGGAAGGGGTGCCTATACCTGAAGGTCAAGGTATGGGAAGTAAAGTGGCAGGATTTAAGGGGGGGGCACGGAAGAAAGGTGATGTCAGGGTTTTCGAGGAAGGAGGTGAGAAGGGACAAAACCCTAGACGGAGGGAGGGACTGAAGTTCCTTGTATGTCAGGAGATCTTTTAAGTGGTGGGTGAAAGGATAGTTAATGGTGCCCCGAAAGTTAATTTGTATGCCTCCTTTTCTAAGAGCTGTCCAGTGGCTAGGGCACTTATGCAGGGTGCCCATCCATGGACGGTGGGATTTAACTGCTTAGAAAGGTATGCTACGGGAGCAAAGGTGGGTCCATAATTTTGTCCCAACACCCTGAGTGCTTGTCCGCCCTTCTCATGGACGTACAAGAAGAAAGGTTTAGAGAGATCAGGGAGATGAAGTGCCGGTGCCTGTATAAGGGTCTGTCGCAATTTTAAAAAGGGATGGCAGGGGGGAGGAGAGTAGGGGTTCATCAGGGGAACCCTTAGTTAGGTTATACAGAGGTCTGGCCGGGAGGGAATAATTTGGGACCCAGGCTCTGAAGTATCCAGCTAATCCCCAAAATGACAATATTTCAGCCTTTGTTTGGGGAATGGGAAGGTCCATGAGAAGTTGTTTTCTGTTAAGCGTAATTGCCTTTTTCCCTGGGGAAAGGAGAAAGCCGAGGTAGGTTACCGTTGACTGGGAAATTTGGGCTTTATGTGGGGAGACCCGATATCCTTTATTAGCTAAGTGATTTAATAGGTGAGCAGTATCTGTTTGAGATTGCTCCCATGAGGGGCTGCACAAGAGAAGGTCATCTACATACTGAAGAAGCATGGAATTGGGGTGGTTGGCATAAAAATCAGTGAGATCCTGGGCTAAAACCTGGCCAAAGATGTGAGGACTGTCCCGAAATCCCTGTGGGAAAACAGTCCAGGTAAATCGTCAGGAGTGTCGGGTGTGAGGATCAGTCCAAGTGAAAGCAAAAATATCTTGAGAGCTTGGCGCTAGAGGTATAGAGAAGAAAGCATCCTCTAAATCCAAAGCCGAAAAATGGGTTGTGGTGGCTGGGATGTTAGAAAGGAGGGTATAGACATTGGGCACTAAGGGATGGATAGTTATGACTGAGGAGTTAATGAGGCGCAAATCCTGCACCAAGCGATAGGTCCCATTAGGTTTCTTTACAGCTAGTATAGGGGTGTTGAAAGGCGAGTGAGTGGGCCGGAAATGGCCCTTTTTTTGTAAATCCTGAATGATGGGGCGTCGGAGCCTTGTTGGTTGATAACTGCTCTGCCGTAGCCCAGAAGAGGATGGCAGCCCTATAAGGGAGACTAACCGAAGGGTGGAAGCGGTGGTGAGTGCGAAGAGCCAGTGCCCGAAAAGGTGGACAAGGGCAAGCCGCCTTTGTTGAGATGGAGACAGGGCCCACAGTGGACAATCCCACCTCCCGGGTTTTGGCACCAATGAAAGGATTAGGCACAAACGCAAGGCAGCTCGCCGGAGAAGTTCCGATTTTATTTAGTGAGTACATCTGTTTTATAGGGTTAGAAGAGAGTTGATAGGTTTACAGGGGACACGGGGCGTTTGGGGATTGGATGGATTACGTTGCTATGGGGCCAGGAGCAGGGAGCCTGCGCTGACTGGCACGCAATTCACGCCGGCAGGAAGGTATTGTGGCGCCAGCAGGAAGGAAAAAGGCCAGCACCATGATGGGGCACGGCCGAAAAAAGGGTTCTCATATGACCTAATAATTTCTTTCTTTTGCCTGACTGCTCTGGCTAGTACTTCCAATTCTATGTTTAATAGGAGTGGAGAGAGTGGACATCCTTGTCTTGTTTCTTTTCTTTAAAGGAAAAGCTTTCAGCTTTTTCCCTTTCAGGATAATGCTGGTGGTGCTCTTGTCATATATGGCTTTTATTGTGTTGAGATACTTTCCTTCTACATCTAATTAGTTGAGGGTCTTTATCATGGAACGATGTTGAATTTTGTCCAATGCTTTTTCTGTATCCGTTGTGACAATCATATGGCTTTTGTCCTTGCTTTTGTTGATGTGTGTATCACATTTATTGGTTTATGTTGAACCATCCTTGCATCCCTGGGATCAATCCTACTTGATCATGGTATATAATCTTTTTGTTGTGTTACTGTATTCTGTTAGCTAATATTTCTTGAGGATTTTCACATCTATGTTCATCAAGCATATTGGGCTATAGCTTTTTTTGTTATGTCTTTGTCTGATTTTGGTATCACAGTGATGGCCAAATTGAATGAGTCTGGGAGAATGGCCTCTGTGTCTGTTTTCTGTAGTAGTTTGAAAAGGATTGGTGCTAATTCTTCTTTAAAGGTTTGGTAGAATTCAGCAGTGAAGCCATCTGGTCCTGAGCTTTTCTGTTGGGAGACTGATTAATGCTTCAATCTTGTTGCTTGTTATTGGTCTGCTCAGGTTTTGTATTTCTTCTTGGTTCAGTTTTGGCAGTTTGTATGTGTCTAAAAATTTATCCATTTCCTCCAGATTTTTAAACGTGGTGTATAGTTCACAATAGTCTCTAATGATTTTTTTTGTATTTCTCTGGTATCAGCTGTAATGTCTCCTTTTTCACTTCTGATTTTTGTTATTTGGGTTTTCTCTCTTCATTTTTAGTCTGACCAATGGTTTGTCTATTTCATTTATCTTCCCCCCAAAACTACTTTTTGTTTTGTTGACTTTTTGTATCACTCTCTTGGACTCTATTTCATTTAGTTCTCTTCTGATTTTAATTATTTCTTCCTGTCTACTAGTTTTGGGATTAGATTGTTCTTGTTTTTCTAGTTCTTTGAGATTTAACATTAGGATGTTTATTTGAAGACTTTATTCTTTTGATGTAAGCACTTACTGCAATAAATTCTCTCAGTACTGTTTTGCAATATTCCATAGGTTTTGGTGTGTTGTACTCATATTTTCATTCATTTCAAGGAATTTTTTTGATTTCCTATTTTATTTCTTCTTTTACCCACTGGTCATTCAGGAGCTTGTTCTTTAATTTCCATGAATTTATAGTTTCTGCAGTTTTGTTTGTCATTAACTTCTAATTTTATTAAATTTGGAAAAATTTTGGTCATTATTTCTTCAATTATTTTCTGCCACCTCCTTTCCTTTCCTTCCCTTTGGCAACTTCAATTACATACATATTGTATTTTTGGTCACCTAAAGTTGTACCACAGGTGAGAAATGCTCTTTTTTTAAAGTTTTCTTTGGTTTCATTTTGGGTAGTTTCTTTTGATATGTTTTCTAGTTCACCAATTCATTTTCTGCAATTTATCACTTCCACTAATTTCATACATTTTATTTTTCATCTCAGACATGTAGTTTTCATGTTTAAAATTCTGGAGCTTTTTAAATAGTTTTCATGTCTCTACTTAATATGTTCACCCTTTCTAGTAGATCTCTGACCATATGAAATTCAGTTCTAATAACTTTATTAATGTCCTTGTCTACTAATTCTATTACTGTGTCAAATCTGGGTCAGTTTCAACTAATTGACTTTTCTCTTTAATATGTTTTGGATCCATGGTAAGTTCTGACAGAATGTCAGGCATTGAGAATTTTATTTTGTTGGTTACTGGATATTTTTGTGTTCCTATAAATAGACTTGGGTTTTGTTCTGTGACACAGGTAAATAACTTGGAAGTAGTTTGATGCTTTTTGTTCCTGCTTTGTTAGGTAGACCCAAACAGCTTTAAGTCTGTAATTTCCCCCCACTATTGATGCAAGACATTTGTTAGTACTCTATCAGAAGTACCATAAATTACATGGTTTTCTACACTATATGTTGGAAACAGACATTTTTCCCAACTCTGTGTGAGTGCCAGTTACTGATCCCTATAATCACTTCAGGTGGTCCTTTCCCAAGCCTCACATGGTTTCCTAACATGTTTGTACTGAGCAGTATGCTGAATTTCAAAGTGGACCCCTTGCAGATCCCCCATAACTCACTCCTCTCTGGTAAACTGCTCTGTGAGCTTTAGAGACGTTGGTCTCATAGTTCCCTCTTCTTAACTAAAAGAGATCACCAGGCTCTGCCAGGATTCCCCCTCCCTGTGGTGTGACCTAGAAACCTTCTCCAGGCAGTAAGCTGAGGCAATCATAGGGATCACCTCACTTTTTCCCATATATTGGGAATCATTGTCCTTCATATTGGATGTCCATTGGCTTGAGAGCTATTGTTTCAAATACTTTGTACACTTTTTTGTTTTTCAGATGGGAAGGAAAACCTGGTCCCTGTTGCTTTTTCTTGACTGGAAGCAGAAATCTATTATTTCTCTTAATACTGAGAACAACCTTATGAAGCAAATTAATTTGCCCATGGTTGCACAGCCATTTTTCTATTGCATGTTAATAAAAACACATCATCTGTACAGATAAACTTACAAATTTCCTTTGTTTCTATAACTTCCTTTTCCTGGCTAACCTATATTCTCCAAAGCTCATCTCAACTGACATCACCTCCAGAAAACCTCATCAGTTTCAGCTTATTTTCTCCCTCTTTTTGTGATGGTTATAATTCCATGATCTATGTTCCTGGCACGCCTACCTATCATCTTCAGTATAATTACTCATTTTATTGTCAATGTTCTCTAGTAGACATCTCTATCATTAGAATACAGGACAGCATCTGGAACACAGCTGGTGCTTAATAGGTATATACTTGAAATAAACTACCTAACAAATCTTTAAATCCTTCTAAGTATCATTTATAATCAATTTTGAATTACTAATTTCACAGAGTTCTATCACTTAGAATTTACCCCGTTCAAATAGCTGAATGTTTGAGGGAATGATAATGATATGGGGAAAATTAATAACATGTGGTAATAAGCCAGCTGCAGTTGCCACAGCTGCCTGCCATGTGAGGCCTGCCATGTGAATCCCGCCACCGCATGCTGGCCACAGCCACAGTCGCAGCTGCCACCGCTTTCATCAACCACACGACTGCACTGACACTGGCAGGGTCATAAGCAGAGCTATAGGAAAGAGATGAGCAAGTGCAGCCCTGTGACCCAGTGCCCCAACTCATAGGTGGAATTACACTGCCCCTGCAGACACACACACGGGGATCGGAACTACTTGCACAGCCTGCACAACTGTCTTAACCCAGGGAGGGACACACACAAAGCCACCAGTGAGTGCAGAAACTCAGGATAGCCAAATAGAGTACAGAAGAAAATTCACAGTCACCACCAACCCATCCCCCAACCAGGAGAAGCAAGGACCCAGAAGGAATATCTACATGCAGGAAAGAGAAAAGAGAAACCCTGCCCAGAGTCACATATTCAAGCTGAGGAGCTTCGGTATACCTCAGTGCACCTATAAGGGTCAAAGGACACTAGCCGGGATAACAACAAGTCTGCCCAGGGTCGCCCACCTCAGCCAAGCAGTGACAAGGCAACCAGGCACTTCTCCAAAGAAAATGAGACCTTGTTCATGTCCTTGATGACCCAACACAGTGTTACTCACTTCAGGAAGCAATCACTGAGGACCCCAGTGGCATGAAGTGCTTACATGCTACTCTGACACTGAATACAGCCATAGTAACCATACAGATACTACACTACTGCATCTACCTGGAACCAAAATTAAACACGCTACCCAACAGTCCATATAAAACACATCTACAGGAGAGAGTCTCTCCTCTCAAAAGCCCCTTCCAGACTAATAGAAGAAACTGCTCTACAAGATGACCAGACATCAATGTAGAGATACTAGAAATATGAAAAACCTGAAAATATGACACCACAAAAGGAATAAAATAATTCTGAAGAACCAGACCCCAAACAGCAAGAAGCCTTTGAAATGACTGAAAAGGAATTCTGAGCAACAATCTTCAGGAAAATAATGAAATACAAGAAGACTCAGACAGATGACACAATGAAATGAGAACAACAATCCAGGATACAAAGGAGAAAATTCACAAAAAAGATAAATATCTTAAAGAATGTAGGAGAACTCCTGAAACTGAAGGATTATTCAACAAAATAAAAAATACAACCAAGAGTTTAAGCAGCAGGCCAGAGAAAGCAGAGAAAAGACTTTCTGATCTTGAAGACAGTCTTTTAGAAATAACCCACATGAACCAATAAAAAAGAAAAAAGAACGTAAAAAAGGAAGAAAATCTACAAGAGCTTATCAGACACCCTTGAGAATACAAACAGAAGAATTATGGGTGCTAAGGCAGGGGAAGAGAAAGGAGGAAGCATTGAAAACCTATTGAACAAAAATAATAGCAGAAAACTTCCCAAGTATTGGGAAATCAGAGATTCAGATACGAAAGACTCAAAGATCCCAAACAGATTCAATCCAAAAAGGTCCTCTCTGAGGCACATTATAGTCAAACTGTCAAAAGTCAAAGACAAAGAGAGAATCCTAAAAACAGCAAGAGAAAAGCATCAAGTTACCTACAAGAGAATGCCATCAGACTAACAGCAGACTTCTCAATAGAAACTGTAGAGGCCAGAAGAGAATGGACTGATACATTCAAAGCACTAAAAGAAAAAAAACTCCCAGCCAGAAATACTAAATCCAGCAAGTCTATCCTTCAGAAATGAGGGAGAAATAATGTACTTTCCAGACAAACAAAAACTGCTGGAGTTCACCATCACATGACCAGAACTACAGGAAATCCCCAAGGGAGTCCTGCATCTAGAATTTTAAAAATGATAATCACTACCAGGAATACACAAGAAAGAACAAAACTCACTGATAAAACACAAATTCAAACAAGAAAGAGAATGGAACTATACAATCACCTCAAAAAAACAACAAACACTGAAGATAAAACATAGAAGAAAGGAACAAAAGATATTTATATCCAAATGAAAATCAGTAAAACGAATATCGATAAAATGAAAATTGATACAGGAGTAAGAAAGTACCTTTCTACAACAACCCTAAATCTAAGTGAACTGAATTTCCCACTCAAAACACACAGACTGGCTAATTGGATAAAAAACTAAACCCAACTATATGTTGCCTATAAGAAACTCCCCTCACCTGTACAGACTCAAAAAGACTAATAGTGAAGGGATAGAAAAAGACATACCATGCAAATGGAAAACAAAAATGAGCAGGAGTAGCTATTCTTACATCAGATGAAATAGACTTTAAACCAAAAACCATAAAAAGAGACAATGGATGTCATTATATAATGATAAAGGGATATACTAAACAAGAAGGCATAACAATTACACACACACACACACATACACACACACACACTCTCTCTCTCTCTCTCTCTCTCTCTACATTAGAGCACCCAGATATATAAAGCAAACACTATTAGACCTAAAGAGAGAGACCCAAATACAATAATATTTGAGGACATAAACACCTCTCTCTCAACACCGGACAAATCATCTAGGCAACAAATCAGCAGAGAAACACAGGACTTAAAATACACTTTAGACCAGTTGGATCTGGCAGACATCTACAGAACATTTCAATCAACAACTGTATACTATGCTTTCTTCTCATTAGCACATAGAACATTCTCCAGGATAGACCACATATTAGGTCACAAATCAAGTCTCAATACATTTTTAAAAACTGAAATAATTTCAAGTTATCTTTTCAGACCACAATAGACTAAAACTAGAACTCCATAACAAGAGAAACTCTAGAAACCATACAAATACATGGAAACTAAACTACATGTTCCTGAATGACCTATGGGTCAAAGAGAAATTTAACAGCAAATCAAAAAGTTTCTTGAAACTAATGAAGATAAACACACATCATACCAAAACCTGTGGGATACTGCAAAAACAGTACTCAGAGGGAAGTTTATTGTAATAAATGCTTACATCAAAAGAATAGAAAGATTTCAGATAAGCAACCTAATATCACACCTCAAAGAACTAGAAAAACAAGAACAATCCAATCCTAAAACTGAAGGAAATAATTAAGATCAGAACAGAACTAAATGAAATAGAGACCAAAAAACAGTACAGAAGATCAATGAATCAAAATTTGGTTCTTGTGAAGATAAACAAAACAGACAAAACATTAGCTAGACTAACTAAAGAAAGAGAGAAGATCCAAATAATGCAAATCAAAGAAGAAAAAGGAGACATTACAACTGATACCACAGTAATACGAAGAATCATTAGAAAGTATCATAAACAACTACATGCCAACAAATTTGAAAATCTAGAGGAAATGGATAAATTTCTGGAGACATACAAACTACCAAGACCGAAACAGAAGAAATATTAAATCTAAACAGACCAATAATGAGCAATAAGATTGAAGATGAGTCAGCAATCTCCCAGCAAAGAAAAGTCCAAGTACCAGATGACTTTACTGCTGAATTCTACCAAACCTTCAAAGAAGAATTAACACCAATTCTTTTCAAGATATTCCAAAAATGGACACAAAAGACATTCTCCCAAACTCATTCTATGAGGCAAGCATCACTCTGACACCAAAACCAAACAAAGGTACAACAAAAAAAGAAAACTACAAGCCGATATCTTTGATGTACACAGACACAAAAATCCTCAACAAAATATTAGCAAACAGAATACAGCAGCACATCAAAAAAATAATAAAGTGGGATTTATGCCAGGGCTTCAAGGATGGTTCAACATACACAATTCGAAAAATGTGACATATCTACAACACAAAAACCACATAATTATTTCAAATGACACAGAAAAAGCATGGGGCAAAATTCAACATCGCTTTATGATAAAGACTCTCAAAAAATTAGGTATAGAAGGAAAGTATCTCAACATGATAAAAGCCATATATGACAAACCTTCCTCCAACATCATCCTGAATGAGGAAGAGCTGAAAGCTTTTCCTTTAAGGAAAGGAATAAAATAAATATGTTAATTCTCAACAGTCCTATTTAACA
Source organism: Cynocephalus volans (assembly GCF_027409185.1). Classification (NCBI taxonomy): domain Eukaryota; kingdom Metazoa; phylum Chordata; class Mammalia; order Dermoptera; family Cynocephalidae; genus Cynocephalus; species Cynocephalus volans. Next base: position 84,099,562 of record NC_084460.1, on the reverse strand, counting down.
TAGTATTGGAGTACAAGCCAGAGCAATCAGGCAAGAGAACAAAATAAAGCGTATCCAAATTGGCAAAAATGAAGTCAAATTGTCCTTGTTTGCAGATGATGAGATCCTAGAGAAGAACCTGAAGACTCTACCCAAAAACTCTTAGAGCTGATAAATGATTTCATTAAAGTTGCAGGATACAAAATGAATACACAAAAATCAATAGCATTTTTATAGTTCAATTTTATAGTTCAACAGTTAACTAGCAGAAAAAGAAATCAAGAAAGCAAGCCCATTTACAATTGCCACCTAAAAATATAAAATACCTAGAAATAAATTTAACCAAGGAAGGATCACAATGAGAACTACAAATCACTGCTGAAAGAAATTAAAGAGGCCACAAAAAGATGGAAAGACATTCCTTGCTCATGGATTGGAAGAATTAACATTGTGAAAATGCCCAAGCTACCCAAAGTGGTCTACAGATTTGACACAATGCCCATCAAAATACCAGTGACATTCTTCACAAAAATAGAAAAAACAATCCTAAAATTCATAAAGAACAACAAAAGACCCTGAACAGCCAAAGCAATCCTGAGCAAAATAAATAAATAAATAAAAATAAATAATAAAAAAATAATAAAGCCAGAGGCATTACACTATCTGACTTCAAATTATATTACAAGCTTAATAACCAAAACAGCATGGTACTGGCATAAAAACAGACACATGGACTAATGGAACAGAACAGAGGACCCAGAAATCAATCCATATACTTACAGCCAACTGATCTTAGACAAAGGCACTGAGAACATATATTGGAGAAAGAACAGTCTCTTCAACAAATGGTGCTGGGAAAAGAGGATATCCATATGTAGAAGAACGAAACTAGACCTGTACCTTTCAACATATACCAAAATTAACTAAAAATGGATTAAATACTGAAGTATAAGACCTGAAACTATAAAACTGCTAGAAGAAAACATAGTGGAAACACTTAAGGACATAGGATTGGGCAAAGACTTTATGAATAAGACTTCAAAAGCACAAGAAACAAAAGAAAAAATAAACAAATGGGTTATATCAAACTAAAAAGCTTCTGCATAGTAAATGAAACAGTCGACAGAGTGAAAAGACAACCTACAGAATGGGAGAAAGTATCTGCAAAGTATACATCTGACAAGGGATTAATATCCAGAATGTACAAGGAACTCAAACAACTTAACAATAATAAAACAAGGAACCCAATTAAAAAATGGGCAAAGGATCTGAAGAGACATTTCTCAAAGGAAGATATACAAATGGCCAACACATACATGAAAAAAATGGTCAATATCACTAAGCATCTGATAATATGTCACCACAGTTGGACTGGCTATTTTCAAAAACACTGAGAATAACAAATGCTGATGAGGATGTGCTGAAAGGGGAACGCTTCTACATTGCTGGTAAGTTTTTAAATTAGTACAGTCATTATGGAATACGGTATGGAGGTTTCTCAAACAACTGTAGATAGAAATGCCATACAATTCATCATTCTCATTACTGGGTATACCCAAAGGAATGGAAATCATCACACTGAAGGGATGCCTGCATGACCATGTTTATCACAGCTCTGTTTACGATAGCCAACATATCAAACCAACCTACATGTCCACTGATGGCTGACTGGATAAGGAAAATGTAGTATATATACACAATTGGAGAATATTATGCTAAGTGAAATAAGCCAGGCATGCAGAGAGAAATACCACATGTCCTCACTCATAAGTTGGGGCTATCTTAGATGAAATGCTGCACCCACCCCACGAAGCAGCAGCAACCCTCATCACCAGTGTGCTTACCATGAGTGTTCACATCTATGATTTCATTTGATCTCCACAGAAAACTTATAAAGTAGTAAAGTAATTCTTTTCATTAAAAAAAAATGGGAGCTAAAAAAATAAGAAAGAAATGAAGGAAGCAAGGAAGGAAGGGAGGGAGGGAGGGAGGGAGGAAGGAAGGAAGGAAGGAAGGAAAAAGAAACAAGAATCACAATGATAAGTTCAGCTTTAAGAAGGACAGAACAGAACTGTGGTTACTAGAGGTGGGAAAGGGCAAGGAGGAAGGGGCACAGTGAGAAACTGGTTAAGGGTCACAAAGAATGATTAAATTTTGTAATGATGGATACACTATATACTAATTATGCTCATCTGATCATCACATATTGTACACAGGTACTGATATTCAATTCTGTACCCAGCAAATATGTATAATCAATAATGTTTTAGTAAAAAAAAAAATCAAGCTCATGAGCTTTAAAAAAGTAGTAATAATAACAATAATTTCCACTGAGGTATATTAGCATTGTAATAAAATGAATTTAATTCTTATCACACTATTTTTATCATGGAAAAAAATTAACAGGTAGTAATAATGAACCATGTAATCTGCATATAATTAGTAAGCTAATTAACCAACCTATTTTATGATAAAATGGCAATTCTTAAAGTCATTTCATTAGGTCTAAATATATGTAAGTGATAACTTCTATGTGCCATATCTTTTTCAGCCAACAAGAAAGAAATTCTGAAAGCATAAGCTACCTTAAAAAAATTAATCTTTTTTGAAAAAATATAATTGCTATTATTTATTGTATGCTTATAATGTTCCAGACCCCATGCTAAGCATTTTACATAGCTCATTTAATAAAATTCTGATAACAATTCTAACAAAGCAGGCATTTTTGAACGCTATCTTTTAGATGAAGAATTACCTTAATTCACAAAGCTGATAAGGTGGCAGAACTTGAATTTGAATCCAGATCACAAAATCTATGTTCCTAACAATACAACACTATACTGCCTCACAGCTTGAGATCCTTTTAGTTATTAACTTTCATGAGGAAAAAAAGGTAAATTTAATCACTTTAATTGCCAGAAAAGACTATACACAAAGTTAAAGGTGGTGAGTAGCATCTAAAAAGTTCCATTTTAATCAAGCTTTTTCAAATGCACAACTTTTAAAATATTAAATATACTTGCAGTATAGGTACTATGCAGTTTCCTTCAAAGTAAAGGTAATCTCACTTTAACAGAGACCCATATCAACAGCTTATCATATTTCTAGCTACATTTCGTCTTAACAGTTACTATAATTCTACCTCTTAGGATCAAGGTCTAAGCTAGAAATATTACAAATAGCTCAAAAGTAAATTTATATTGCCTCTAGAACTTAGCACCAAGTTGGTTTAAATAAAAACCAAAAAAAAGAAAATAGAAAAAGCAACACGTATTCCATTCACAATAGTAAATTCATCTTAGAATTTTATCAAACATTTTCTCTAAACATCTTTAGGAGGTTACGAAAAAAGTTATTTAGTAGCTGTATTCTTTATTTAAAAAACCAAGAAAGATGCCATTTTATAGATGTATTTCAAAGATAAGCGTATCAAACTAAAGAAGTGAAACTGAACCCAAGATTACAGCACCCTTAAGGGCCTGATTAAGAGCCCATATTCATGATCCAATACTACTGTCTACTAAATGATGCTGCTTATATACATAGCCACGTTTATTGTTCAAAATTACATATGGCACTAAGTGGCAGAGTTGAACAGTTATGATAAAAACTGTATGGCACATAATGCCTAAAATATTTATCTGGCCCTTTATAAAAAAGGCTGACCGCTGATCTAGACTACAGTTGAATACCAATGTAGAGCACTGTAGCTGTATCCTTTCCACTTTTCCTTTCCGTTCTATATGCAGCTGCTAAGTTACTTTCATAAAACAAGGTTCCAAATAAGTTGCTACTTTAAAAACACTGCAATAACTCTCCATTGTTTCCTGAGTTAAACTTATCACTTTAATTTTCAGAGCCATCAATAATATCCTAAGTTTATTCTTCTGCCCTTATTTTTCAAACATTTTCATCCTCATAACCAACATGTCAGCAATATATGGCCTCTCACTATAAGGGTACTTCAAAAAGTTCATAGAAAGATTCTTATTATCTTTTAATTATATTTTTCCTCGAAATTTTTGAAGTATTCTCAGCCATGTCCTGCATTTTCCTCCCTCTGCTTTCACTCATGTAGAACCCCCTACTTAGGATTTCTTTCTCCCCAGTTATGCTTAGTTGTAGAAATGCTGAAATTCCACCATCTTTCTCTACCCCTACCTGGTTTGCTGGATATAGTAAGGACTGTCTCACAACTCATAAAGTTCTCAAAATCTTTATGAAAATGCACCAACTACCTCTCCAGTCTTTTAAAATGAGTGCCCCCTCTTTCCTTAGCTTCTTTCATTCCTAGCTCCAGCTTTGGATCCTCAATACAGACGTTAAGGCTTGGACTGGAAAGTAAGTAGCTTTATATGAAATCTCAGTAGATGAAGTAGAAGTTCTCTTCCCTCTTTGGAGCCAAGGTAGTCTAGGAGATAGGGAACAAGTTAGGCTACTTTAATGAAAGTTTGGAAGTATAAAGCAAACAGAAAATGGAAGAAACAGCAAACTCAAACCACCATTTATTTGTAGTGGCTACATGATTATGTCACTGAGTAGAAATGTTTACTTAAAATTCCACTGTTAGAAATTGAGACCTTTTTTGTGACAGCTAAACCAAGATATTGCCCTATAAAACGGAGGAAATTAGGGCCGAGCCCCGTGGCGCACTCGGTAGAGTGCTGCGCTGGGAGCGCGGCGACGCTCCCGCCGCGGGATCGGATCCTATATAGGAATGACCGGTGCACTCACTGGCTGAGTGCCAGTCACGAAAAAACGACCAAAAAAAAAAATAAATAAAAATAAATAAATAAAACGGAGGAAATTAGGGCTTTTTATATGTAACAATTATTTGTATGTTAGGTCTCTCAGAAATTCTAAAATAATTCCACGTACAACAAATTGTTTTTACTAATACTTCTAGACATAACATTCAGATTAAAGTAAAATTAGACTCAATAATACAGTTGTTTATATTTTAAAAGGTAAAGTACAAATAATTTCAAAGTTTCTTATTTTTCCTAAAATGAGTGCATAATGACATATAAAGTTAAACTTCATATAGTTTAAATTGTTTTAGTTTCTTTTTTTCGCATCTTTATAGTCATCTTCTTTTTTTTGCTATCACCATTTTAAGTATCAGCATTTCTTTTAGTCTATAAATATTAACATTTTGGGATACTCTACGAGACACATTATTTTCAACAATTACATACATGCCCTTACTGATCATTTTAGAATTTAGTTTAAAATAATACTTCCTAATTTTAAAATCCTTTATAGCCCTGCAACAGTTATTTGCAAGCAACCCATTCTCTCTGATTGCTTTTCTTTCTACTTCTTTATTTTGCATCTCACCCTTTGTACCATCTCATGACTACTGGGAGGGGAACAGTGTTCTCTGCATCACCAATCACATAGAATAGTCTACCTATTTCTCTTTGCTTTACAGACTTCACATTTTTTTTTTTTTTAGTTCTCTTGACAAAACCTTCTCTGTTTTATTCCAAGTTATAATTTCTATCTTTGAGTACAGTCACTACACTTTGCCTCTAACAGACCTTTCAAATTTACTTTTTTGAAGGTTTTTTCCCCACTCAAAGATAAGATTAAATATCCAGCTCTCTGAACCACTGTGTTCAAAATGCACAATGATACAGATTAACCAACAAAAGGTCAAATAAATATTTATTTGTTACTACAAATGTGTTGTAGAAAATAATTAATTTGATTTATGTAATTTACTGAGAGATTTTCTAGATGGAATAGATGCACAGAGGGCATGTTCATCTGTGTGCAACAGTTTTATATGGGAAAAAAGGCAATAGGCAAAAGATTAGTTGGATTTCAGAACTGTATTCTAGTCTTGACTGTGTAATCTCTAAGGCTTTAGTTTCCTTATCTATGCAAGTGTGCTCATCACAGTATTTCTGAAAATAGAAAAGCATTCCACAAAGAAGAATGTTAAATAAATTATGCTCCAACCCCATGATAGAAGTAGCACAGTAGTCAATTTTTCAAATGTTGTAAAGACATTTAATAATATGGAGAAACAATAACACTACATTTTAAAAAGACTACAGAACTACTGATATAAAATGATCCAGATTTATAGAAAATAAATTTTAAAAATAAAATATATTTCCTAGAAAGAACTACAAAAATATATAGTAAAATGGTAACAATTTTTATTTTTCTTCTTCATATTTAATCCTACCTGTTTTCCAAGTAGAATTTGACTGAATGAACCAGGGAAAATGGGTATTATGTCAAAAGGAAAAATCTTTTGAAAGTTAAGGAAAAGAGTAAATTACAAATTTTTGAAGAATATTAAATTTTTTACAGTATAGAATAAAGTATGTTTATATCACACATTTTACTATAATTAAAGTTGCTCTAAAAACTGCAAGAATTATTTAAGTTTTTTCACCTGTAATCTGATGTTTAACACCTATTCCTTCTCCTACCATGAGGTTAAAGATATATTTCGCTACAAGGTGAATTTTATTATGGATAAATGTACTAGCCTTTGCCTTGGGGGACATAGGATCAATAACTGGCTTAAGTAATAAGTGAAAATGATATAGATGATCAACACCGGTGTTTTAGTTGACATTAATATAACCACAAAATCACTTCACAATTCATCATAATTAATGAGCTCTGCTTAAAGAAAGTCCAAAACTATGGGTGGTGTTAGTCATGATTTTAAAGTATTGGCTGAAACTTGATTCCTAATCTATGTTGCTATATTTCTTTTAGAATTCTAATGCAGAGCCAAGGTAATGTACATATATATAATGAATATATTATTTCTTGGGCTTTCATTCTAAAACAATCAGATCCCTCTCTTTGTCTTGCTAGTTGCCTTGTGACCCCTCCTTGCGACCTAAAAAATGAGGTAAGTTTAAGGCCTATTTTTATTCATAAAATTGCCATACCAATAAATCATATAATTAAAAGTACTGCTTTATACATGTAAAAAAATATCTATCACAAAAGGGCAACTAAATAACACATTATTGTGGTAACTTGGGGATGATTACCCCAACTCTTCATCACATGACTAGCCCCACTTAAGTTTAAAACGAAAAAAATGACCACTGTACCAAAATGGCAGCTGATTTTCCACATTTTTGAAAAATGTAATTTTACTCAAGAATGGTTTCTGCGTATATTTTTGTTTTTATTAGGCCATGAGGAAAAAATATTCCAATAAGGAAAATGAATATACTTCAAGAAACTTTAAGATTAAATCATATGAAATGTTGATACTTAAATTATTTCTTAACTATAAAAGTGGCAATTTAATTTAGTTCCAACTAACAATAAGAATTCACATGGAGGAAGGGCTGACTTTTTAGGTTTAGAAGCAACAGAAGAAATCATAAAGGAAAAGACAAGCTTTACTGCATAAAAACTATTCAATTTTATATAAAATGTGTAAAATAAAAATGGCAACACAGTGACAGTAAAATTATCAGCAACAAATTTAACCAAGAGTTAACAGTGTCATTTCAAAAAAATTCCTGTAAATTGATAACAAAATCACTAATTCCTAAAAGATAAGAGAACAAAAGAGCATAAGACAATTCTCACAGAAAAAAGTCAAGCTCTCTTTAAATTTCTCTGGTAGAATTCTCTATGTCATTATTATTAAAATGTGTAAATGGAATAAAATGTAAATGATAGCTAATTCTAGTCAATGATATAAAACTCTGATACTTCACTAGTGGTATAAATTGACACAACTCTATAGAAAGCAATTTGAAATACATAAAAGGAGACCTAAAAGCACTCATACTCTTTGAGAAAATATCTCCTATTTGGAGACCTAGAAAAAAATATTTAAAATGAAAGAGCTAGGATCATTCAGATATTTCAGGAACATTCTTTAAAAGAATGAGGACCAAAAAATAACCTAATTCTCCAACAATAAAGAACTAGTTAGGTAACTCTATTTAATGAACTGTACTATACCTATTAAAAACAATGATGATGTTAAAATTTTGAAGTATACAAAATTGCCTGCCAAGCAGAGAATGACAGGGCACTATATATTAAGAACATTTAAAATATTTATACCTTTTGACACAGAATTTTTATTTGAAAAATCAAGCCTAAAAGTATTAAGATACAAAGATTTATGCACAATGATGTTCATCAGTGCAATCTAGAAGAGCAAATGATTGAAAAATGACTGAAAGTGATATGAGTAAATTTCTAACAATAGAATAATTGAATTTATTTCATGATATTGATATACTGAGGGATAATACAGCAATATTAAAATCTTTCACAAAAAAATTTAATAACATAGAAAATTACTCATACTATATTACTGTGAAGTGAAAGTGCAGGACACAAATTTAGATCATACTGTTGATTCAGTTTATGTGAAATATGTATTATAACATGAACGCCCAGAACAAAGATGTGAAGAAATCATCCTGAAATATTAACAATGGTGGGTGTATCCTTACTTCTCGTAATGGCAGCAAGAAGAGATTATGAGACCAACTCCCCATAAAAACTAGTACAGTCTGGACAAAATGACTAAAAACAATCATTTCAGAGCACTGGAAATAACCAAAGGCAGGCAACAACCTAAGAAGTATTTACTGAGGCAAACTGCTACTTGCTAATCAAGTAAGTTTTGATTTTCTTGCCTGGAGACATTACTTCCCCTACAGCTTGAATGGCAAAAACTCACAGTTACCAGAGATGGCGCACTTGGTTCAGAGCACTGGCAGAACAACTAGAGATTTAATGGAGAGATTTTAGAAGTGAGAGAGCCATAGAAGATTTGGATTATAAACTCTCCACACACTCATGACTGTCTACTAAATTACACATGTAATATTCTGGCAGAAACTACCAGAGAATCAAGTGAAGATTGAAAGACTGGGAGGCTTGTAAATTTGCTCTACCTTTGAATATGTTCCTCCTCTACATACATCCTGGCCACAGTGTAGAAGCCTTACTGTCCTGAGGTATTTGACCACAACCTTTGCCCAGATCATTTACTGACCACTAAAATATACAGGGGCAGAGGAGACCTCTATGGAACCACACTTAAAAAGCAGACATTATCAACAAACACAAAAACTAAGCTGTGTTTTTAATCAGTAGTTGCACACTGTGGAGGCAATAAATCTCACAGTGAGTCTAGGAAAGGTAACTGCTACTAACACAACAACTCCAAAACCCTCAGAAGAACAAAACAGAATCTAGAGTCATAACACCCTATTATCCACAGGTCCAATTTTCAACCAAAAATTACTAAGACATTACGAAAAAAAGGAAGTATGGAAATGTGAACCCAAAAATCAAGGAAAGAAGCAGTTAATAGAAACTAACTCCAAATTGGCTCAGATGTTTGATTTAGCAAAAACTTCAAAAAGCTATTATAAACATATTCAAAGAATTAAAGAAAAATATGCTAAGGCTGACTGAACAAATAGGGAACCTTAACAGAGAACTCTGAAACTATATTGTAATCACAAGAGCAACTCCTAAATAAATTTTCTACACTGTCCCTGAAAACTTCCATAGTAAGAATATCACTTATACATAATAGTATAAATACTACGTTTAAAAAAAGATTACAATGAAGTACACCAAAATAGTAATAGCCCTGAATCAAAATGATAGCATTAAAAATGACCTTTTCCTTTTCTTTGTTGTTTCTAGAATGCATATAAAGTGATTATATTTTTAAAATGAAATATTCCAGTAAAACTAAAACCATGCAAAATATACCATAATTCTTCTAAAATATACTTCTAACCCATATTCTAGTTAGGTCAGAAGAGAAAAAAGGAGATTCTGGGAAAAAAGGAAAAAGAAAAAAGTAAGGGAGAAAGAGAAGAATAGAGACATTCATAGAGAAATAGAGAACGCTACCTAAACAAAGAGAAAAAGAAAAGAGAGGTTGAAGGTGGGCATGGAGACAGGAAGAAGTGGCAGTGCTGAAGAGGAAGGCCGGTACAAAGCCAGCCGGTTAGCTCAGTTCATCAGTGTGATGCTGATAACACCAAGCAAGGTCTGGGGCTCAATCCCTGTATCGACCAGCAAAACAAAAACAAAATAACAGTGCAAAGGCTTGGGAGATACTAAAGATATATATATATATTTTGGCAGCTGGCTGGTACTGGAATCTGAACCCTTGACCTTGGTGTTACAACACCATGCTTTAACCAACTGACCTAACTGCCAGCCCTCTAAAGGTATTTTTAATATGGGTATCGTGCATTGGCATCAAGGAGTCTAAGAACCTCTTGAAATAATAAGCATTTATATTTTCCTGGACAGAGAATCTACAGCTTTTACCAGATTCTCAAATGTATCTGTGTCAAAAAAAAAAATTAACGACCAGTATTCTAAAGTATTAATAAATGGCTTGTCAAATCCCATTCATTTGAATTGTGGATTCCAAAGCAACCTTACCTCACTATTGCCTTTTGAAATGATAATCTACTAATTTAAGTTAGTTCATAACACTTTAATTGCCCTTTATTCTTATTTCAGAGACTTAGATATGGGAGACAAGCAAGGAGAGAGTACAGAGAACACTCTGGGCTGCAAGGCCAGAAAATAGCAAGATGATTGTATGAGCTAAAAGTCCCTTACTCCTGAAGCAAGGTCCTAAGTGATGTAATTGTTGCTTTTACTGTTGGACCTATGAATTTATGATTTTTAAAAGATTTCTTAGGTAGTTATGATGATCAGCTAGTCCTGATAGGGTTTACAATCTCTCTATATCCTAGCATCCAAAGCAATATCTGGACCACAATTATAAACAATTTGTTGAATAAATGAATGAGTCTTCTTTTTTATAGTAAATGGATAAAAAACAAAATCAGGCAAATGTTGAATTATATACATTACATTTAACAAATATTCAAAAAGCAATCCTGAGCAAAAAAAGTAAAGCTGGAGGCATTACACTTCCTGACTTCAAACTATATTACAAATCTGTAGTAACAAAAACAGCAAGGTCCTGGCATAAAAACAGACACATGGACCAATGGAACAGAATAAAGATCTCAGAAATCAGCCCACATATTTACAGCCAACTGATCTTAAGCATAGGCACCAAGAACATACACTGGGGAAAAGATAAATGGTGCTGGGAAAACTGGATATCCATGTGTAGAAGAATGAAACTTGATCCGTATCTCTCATCATATATCAAAATCAACTCAAAATGGATTAGAGACCTAAATATAAGGCCTGAAACTTTAAAACTTCTAGAAGAAAACATAGGGCAAATGCTCCAGGATTTAGGACTAGGCAATGACTTCATGGAAAGTACCCCCAAAGCACAGGCAACAAAAGAAAAAATAAACAAATGGGATTATATCAAACTAAAAAGCTTCTGCACAACAAAGGAAACAATCAATGAAGTGAAAATATATCCTACAGAATAAGAGAAAATATTTGCAAAATATGCATTTGACAAGGAATTAATATCCAGAATATACAAAGAGCTCAGACAACTTCACAGCAAAAAACCAAATAATCCAATTAAAAACTGGGCAAAGGAGTTGAATAGACATTTCTCAAAGGAAGACATACAAATGTCCAACAGGTATATGAAAAAATTCTCATCACTAATCATCAGGGAAATGCAAATCAAAACCACTTTGAGATATCACCTCATCCCAATAAGACCGGCTACATAAAAAAGACAGAAAATAACAAATGTTGACGAGGATGTGGACAGAAAGGAACCCTCCTGCACTGTTGGTGGGACTGTAAATTAGTACAACCATTATGGAGAACAGTATGGAGGCTCTTTAAACAACTACAGATAGAACTTCCATATGATCCAGCAATCCCACTACTGGGGATATACTCAGAGGATTGGAAAACATCAGGTCGAAGGGATACCTGCACTCCCATGTTTACTGCAGCTCTATTTACAATAGCTAGGCGATAGAATCAACCTAAATGTCCATCAATGGATGACTCGATAAGGAAATCGTGGTATATATACACAATGGAATACTACTTAGCCATAAAAAATAATGAAATTCTACCATTTGCAGCAACGTGAATGAGGCTGGAGAAAATTACTCTAAGTGAAATAACCCAGGTACAGAAAGAGAAATATCACATGTTCTCACTCATTACTGGGAGCTGAATCCATAAATAAACAAATGAACAACAAAGAGAGACAGAGACAAAGAAAGAAAGAAACAACAATCACAGTAACACACTGAACGTTTAGAAAACTAGAGGTGGAAAAGGGGAAGGGAGGGAGAGAGGAAGGGGGGCTAATGAGGAATTGGTCAATGGACACAAAGAATGATTGATTGCATATTGTAATGAAGAATAAGCTAACTATACTGATCTAATCACCACACGTTGTACACAATTACTGAAAATCAACATTGTACCCCACATGTATGTGTAATAAAATTTTTTAAATTTAAAAATTAAAAAAAAAGAAAAGAAAAGAAAATGCCTACACCCCTTAGACAATAAATTACTGATCATATAAAAAAATCTGTGTTTGGATTATCAGTGCTGAAGTATTCCAAATCTCTGTCCCTGATATCCTTTCTTTCCTTACCGGTCAAAGTATAAATAACTTATCCACATTATTTCCTAAGATAAACAAGTCTTATTCCTTGAGTCAGCAATACCTCTTGGGCTCCTGAGTGACTGTATCAAGGAACATTTATGTAAACTTAGACAAATATCTTAGTGTTGTTTCCCTTTCTAAACAAGAGAAAAGAAATCATTATTTCTAACAACAACAATGCCATTCTAGGTCACTTCCAAATACAAAGCAAATCTTCCCATACAGTTGCCTAACAAGATTAAAATTCTTGCTACAACAGTAGTCTTTTGAAACTATAAACCTATAACATATGAAAATCATACATTAAAAGTATAAAACGTACCTTTAAAACAATATTTAGGTAAGGTTGTTGCACAGAATAGAAAGACTGTTTCCTGAAAAACCAGGAACTCATTTACCCTGTTCCATCTTGAACATGCAAAGGTTCCCGATTCTGGTGGATGAGAAGTTTAAAGCGGTACATACATGCAGTACACCTTATTAGTAAAGTCATTTGTTATAAAATTAATTTCAAAACTTGGAATTGTTCATGAGGAAGAATATATTTTTAATGACTGGGTATAGTAGAATATTATCCTGATTAGAATTTTTTGAGTGTGGCTTCTCTGTATGGCGCTGTTTTTCTCAGAGAAAACTTGTAGGAGATTGAGGTAGATCACATGTAACAGAGTAGGGCCATACAGAGAAGCTACACTCAAAAAACCTGAGCTATAGCACCCCTTTTGATATTCAGATTTTAAGCTGATGTTCTGTTAGTCTTTGCATACACCAACTTGCAATGGCTGCAACAGCAGTGAGAATAAAGGTCTAAGTAAGAATTTAAGTCATTGGTTAAGTTTTTTTTTCCCAGCATTTTCTGGTTGCATTACTAATATGACTAGATCATCAAAACAATGGCTCAGTAACTAAATAAGCTTATTATCAAAATAGAAAAAAATTTAAAATAATTACAATGACATAAATCTCAAAATTATTCAGGCAACATATGAAATATAAAACAAGTAAATCTGTCTACTAATCAAGCAAACATTAAAAATTCTATGTAAATAAAACAATATCTTCATCAAATTAAGATTTAGATTTGTTTGAAAGATAACAGTGTGACTCTGGAGCCTAGACTGCCTGGGTTTAAACTACAGAGCTGACACTTACCAGCTGTGGTATCCTGAATAAGTCATTTAGCCCACCTGTGCCTCAGTTTTCTTATCTATAAAATGGCGGTAATAATAGTACCAAAAATCCCATTGTAATTTTGTAAGTGGGATCTAAAAACTTAAGAATATGAGCTCTTGAGTCATATTTCCTAGGTTTTATGCCTGAATTTCCCTTCTCCTGGAGTGTATCATTGCAGGATTTTATTGTGCCTATCTCAAGATTATTGTAGTAAAGATTAGAGTGTGTGTGTGTGCATGTGTGTATGTAATATCTATCTATCCATCCATCCATCCATCCAAAGTGCCTTGACATAGTAAGAATTATGTGTTACCTAAAATTATAATTGCTACTATAATTTCATGATTAGTATTAGTATTACGGTTTTACAGTTGTATGATCACTATAACTGTAATGAGTTTACATCCAGTTTCATATATACACATTAAGCAACAGTATGATATAGTATCAGAGTCTACAAGGTAACAAGGGGATAACACAAGAATTTTTTCTCTTTAAAGAAAGTCCACATACAGCTAAAATATAAGAAACTATTTTTTTATATCTCTACCATTCTATATATCTTAAACTATTGTTTTAATCAACACAAAAAACATGTCATTTCTGAAACTCATAAGAGCAGTGGTAATCTGGCAACACAGCAGGCTTATAAATATTTTGATGGCCTACCCTCATCTCAAATCTTCTTTCTCTATCTACAAAACACTGTGCAGTAACTATACATGCCTACAGCATGGCAACTACTAGTCAGGCATCTGCTTGGCATCACTAAATCCAGTGTGATTTTATTTCTGGTTAAATTTAAATGTTATAGTTTCACTTGTAAAAATATTGCTGCAGAAGAAACAATATCAGTAAATGAAGTAAAAAAACCAATAAAAATTTTTTTTTTCAACAATGTGGCACAAGTTACCCAGAACAAAGAGAACCACCACCCAGCTGTGGATTCCCATTTAAAAACAATTACCCATGGTTTAGAGACATTTTTTGTTTTGAGATTTTTTTTTTTCTCATAGCTTTATGATTCCATAAAAACTTTAAAGTATTTGGAAACAAAATGCTATCTAAATCACAAAGTACCAATTTGTTTTAAAGAAGTATAGGAGTGAATGTTCAGATGTATTTTGACTTAAATGGTTTTTTTCTACCAAATAATTATAGCCATCTTAATTTCTTTAGGAATGTGGGGATATGAATAAATAAAACGAAACACTAATGGTACACGTTTTCTGTTACTGTTAGGACACAGCATTGTTCTTCTTTACTGGGAAACTTGATTAAATTACTTCATTTGTTTTTGCCATGCATGTGGTAGTTAGTTTTTTGTGTGTAAATTTATGAGAAAAATTTTCATAGGTGTGACTTCCTAAAAATGTTTGATTAATGCTCTATGCCAATTCCTGGATATAATAGTGAATACAATTTGGATAACAGCCAATAGATGGCACTATTCTCACTAGGTAGCAAGGACTTCATAAAGGTCTCATTACAGCATAAATTATTAAGACCAAATAGCTGCTCAAATCAGTGCATCTGAATTTTTCATGATCGAGGACATATTAAAATATATTAAACGTTAACAAATTTATAATTAATAATTACAAAATATAAGAGACCAATTTAAGGCAAACAATTTACTTACCTATAAACATTTACTGAGTGCCTACTATCACTAGGCACTAGGAATATAAAAGTGAGTAAGATATTCCCTGGTTTCAAATAATTACATAATAATGTGATAAGTAAAATTATTAATAAAGATACACACAGAGAAGTACAGGGGGTCATTATGGCGATGGGATGGATCCATGAAAATTTTTTGCAAAGGAGATGATGCCTAAGCTAGTAATAAAGGATGGCAGGGGTGGGGTGGTGGGGGGTGGTACATCATGTTTTGAACAAAGAGAAAAGCAACAGCAAGGACAAGAATGTAAGAAACTGTATAATAGTATAATTTGGAAAGTATGACACAGAACATGTCAAGATATAAACCTGGAAGGAGATGTCTATAGTACTCAGAGGGTTTGCTGTCTTTAAGAAATTTGGACTTCATCCTTCAGATGATGGGGACCCATTAAAGGAGTGACAGGGAGTGGTGAGTGGCATGGTTAGATTTACATTTTGGAGAAATCACTGCAGGGGCTGTGTGATCATGAATTTAAATGGGCTAAGACTGGAGGTAGGAATCCAACACTGTGGCTGTTGTGGGCAGTCCAGGCAGCAAGCAATGAGGCTTTAATGAGAACGGTGGCAATAAAGAGCAGAGAGGAAGACAGTTTTAAGAAATATTTAGGCGATAAGTGTTAGACATAGTATTAAATGGATGTGGGAAATGAGGGATGAGAAATCAAGACTGACAGTCAAGACAGTGTATTTCTTAGGACTTTTTGAAATACCTTTTATAACTTTTTACTATTCCATCATCCTTTTAATTGCTATTATAAGTTACCATTCTGCTCTTATCCATCAAATCTTTATTCTTTTACAGCGTCCTGCACTTTACCTTCTAAAAACTTAAAATTCATAAGAATTACCACACAAAAAATGCTTATTATGTACTTGTTTAATGTCTGTGTCTTCTATTTATTAAATTATACTTCGTGAGGACAGGGTCATCTCTCCTGATCTAGTTCACCATTCCATACCAAGCATCTCACCTGGTACATAGTTGATGCTCAGCAAATATTTGTTGAAGAAACACATATTTCTGAAGTTCCAAGATCTATTCACACTACTTAGCTGATTACTTTTCATAAGGATGAAACACTACTTTAGCCCATATTTAGTAATATACACAAGAGATCCTGCCTATTCACTAAACTTTTTTCAGTGACGGCTTTTCTCACCAGGGCAGGAATGAATCTTTTCCACATGTCAAGTTAGAAGCTATTTTCCAGTGTAATAAGTGTTATCTGGTCATGTCAGCTTTCTCCATCAGGGACAATAACTAAAATAATACTCTAAAAGCAAGACATTTCCTCCTTCACCTTCTGAGTCCTGCCAGTTTCTACTATGTCTCTTTGCTTCTCCTTCTTTCATATATATTAATTTACTCATCTTTAATGGTTTAATCATCTTTCTCATGGTTACCTTAAAATATCACAGTGGTTGATCAATTCTCTGAAGTTTAACTATCTCTTAAAGGGAAACTTTTCCCCACTCTCATGTGTTTATTTTTTTTTTCCAGCTTTACTGATGTACAGTTGACAAATAAAAATTGTATACATTAAAGGTGTATAATGTGATGTTTTGATATATGTACACATTGTGAAATAATTACCATAATCAAACCAATTAACATATTCATCGTTTCATATATTTACCTTTTTTTTAGTG